>NC_138049.1:68195057-70595057 GCF_964194185.1 Rhinolophus hipposideros
AGTTCAGGTCGTCTAACTTTTTCACGCAGCCTTTTCAGCACTTCCAAATAGTAAACTTGGTTATCTGTCTGTCCAGTTGGTACAAATTCATAATGAATAATCCCTCTGATATCAAACAAGGTTAGCAACATCATTGCAACAAAATCTTGAACTTAATTGTCAGACCTCGTAGATTATATAAAAAACTTACAACTTAACAATGAAAAGAAAAATAATCCAATTGAAAAATGGGCAAAGGATTTGAATAGACAGTTCCCCAAAGAAAATACACAAATGACTAATCAGTGTAGGAAGAGATACTCAACATCATTATCATTAGGTAAATGCAAATTGAAACCACAGTAAGAGATCACATCACCTCCATTATGATAGCAATGATAAAAAAGGAAGAAAATAATAAGTGCTGACAAAAATGTGGAAAAATTGGAACTCTCATATATTACTGGTGGGAATATAAAATGATGCTTTGGAAAAAAGTTTCTCAATGCCTCAAAAATTAATCATGGAGTTAACCTATGACCAAGCAATTCTAATCCTACGTATATACCCAAGAGAAATGAACACATATGTCCACACAAAAACTTGTATGTGAATGTTTATAGTAGCATTATAATTTATACTTATTATTATTCATAATAACCATAAGTATAAATAACCCAAATCTCCACCAACTGGTGAATAGATAAACAAATGTGGTCTATCCACACAATAGAATTATTATTTAGCCATAATAAGGAATGAAGTACTTGAACACATTATGCTAAGCGAAAGAAGCCAGTCACAAAAAGTCACATACATGATTCCATTTACATGAAAGTCCACAATAGGCATCCAAAGAGACAGACAGTAGATTAGTGATTTCCAAGGGTTATCTCTATGGGCAGAGAGGAATATGGAGTAACTGCTAAGAGGTGCTGGGTTTCTTTTCGGATGATAAACTGTTCTGGAATTATGGTTGCACAATTCTGTGACTATATTAAAAGCCATGAATTGTAAACATTAATTTAATGGTATGTGAAATATATCTCAATAGCACTGTTGAAAAGAAAAAACAACAAAAAGATAGAGGGCCAGAAAGTCCAGACGAGGTTTGCCTGATTGCCAGTGATTGAAACATAACTGGCTATTAATCTAAGTGGTTCCAGTAATTCCAGGAAATGTTAGTTCCTGTGTCTGCTGTTTAGGAGCTTCTGGGCTTGGACCTATTTTACATGCTGTCAGTGGTGATCAGACTTTCACCCATCATCAGCATGCTTGGTCACTCCTACACTTACTTCCCTAGCTCCCTCATCCCATGACCACATCTGAACAACCATTCAGTTAGACTTTGAGGAGTGCCATAAAATCTCTATTTACCCATACAATTTCCTTCTTCAACTCTGCTTTCAGTCTAACTTCCTAGTGGGGAGTATGGAGTGAAGGCAGGAAATAGTGTTGCTATATGAGTGTCCAGGGTGACCTTCAGTCACCCTGGAGGTTCTCATCCCACCTTATAAATGAGGAGGGACTTGAATAAATCTCTGACCACACTGGCTAACTCAAATGGAACTGAAATCCTTTCCACTTCATTGACAGTTCTCTGGGTTTAAAAGAAGTGAAAATGGTGGTAGCAAGGAATTAAAATTGAGGCTCAATGAGCAAATTTTATTGTGTTTATTATAATAACAGCATGAACTCGTCGAACACTTAATATGTGCTAAGATTTGTTCTAATTGCTTTATGTGTAACTCAGTTGATCCACACTGCATGTTAGTGAAGCAGGTAATATTATCATTCTTATTTTACCAGTGAAGGCAACTGAGACTAGAAGAGGTTGGTAATTCACTCGAGGTCTCAGATCAGGAAATAGCAGAGCCCAGACCAACTGATGGAGTCTGCATTTCTAACTGTTGTGCTTCACTGGCTCTTACATAGCCTCTTGAGCTCTTGTCTCATACACATTTAGTATCCATACATTTATGTTTGCCAGTCATAGGAATAATAATAATTAGTATTATTACAGAGAAAAATATTTTCTTCTTACTAAGAAGTAACCCCAGATTTGGAATTTTAATTCAAAACGGATATGTCTATATCTATGTCTATGTCTATATCTATATCTGTATCTATATCATCTATCTCTATCCCTATCTATTTCTATCTCTATCTCTATCTCTATCTCTATCTCTATCTCTATCATCTATATCATCTATATCATCCATATTATCTAGATCTCGATCTAGATCTATCTATATCTTTTTGTTTCCTAAACTTGATGTGGCAGAGACCACTATATACCCTAACCTGATTCTCTTCCTTTGGACACACAGCTTACTGTATTCCCGTCTCCCTTATTAGCTGCTGTCATGTGACTGAGTTCTAATGAATGGAATCTGGATTCCAGAGTTGGTCTATAAAAACCTTCCATGCACTTCTCTGTTCTCTTTTTCCTTCAGTGGACTGGGACAGCAACTGTCAGGGTGATCTTAACAGCCACATTTTGAAGGTGGTATAACAGCTGACAGCTAGGGATCCTGAAAGATTTTGTAGGAGTTGCTTCATGATCTGAATGAACAGGGCTGCAGCTTAAGCAAGAAGTAAGTCTATTTTGTTAAGTTACTGAAATGTTAGGATCTATGTTTTATTGCAGCATCACATCCTGATGAATACCTTGTTGTTCTTCTGAATTGCAAGTTATCTAATCATGATGGAATGAGTAAATGAAGGAGAGGAGGCACGGTTTGAAGGAGACTGAGTAAGCATTTCTTTAGTCTTTAATATTTGCTAGAATCTTATAATGTATTCCAAATGTTTACAACCCCTTGAAGTGGATAATTGCCATAAGGACACATATAAAGTATATACTTTCCGCTACTCCAGGGTGTCTCAAATGATGACAACTTGTTTTTCTTCTCCAAAAGTGAATGAGTAGAGGAGGAAACACGCAGAAGTGAGGTCACTATGTATCTACCTCCAAGGATAAGTAGATTGGTGAATTCCTCGTGGTTTTATTCCTTAGCAAAGTGTTCAAAGAGGTTGAGGCCATTTTCTTGCTGTTGTCTCAGATTTCAGATCATTCATTTCTTTCTCTATTAATAGAAACAATTTCACTTTACTTTAGCTGTTGGCCATCTTTTTAAATAATTTTAGAATGTGTTAAATCTAGACTTTTATCTCTGGACACTGATCTGATTTACTTTTCTCTATTTTTTAGTGTATTTTTTTTTTTAAATCTGAAGCGGTAAATCTACAATAAAATTTGCTGGCAGATACACTGCAGTAATTTAAGATATAAATTATAATAATAAGTAATAGAAGTAATATTTTTGTATGTAAAAGAAAACATTTATGTAAGTGAACATTTTCCCAGGTATCTTTTAAGTCCTATTCAGTACAGTATAGACACTTTATTAACATAAAAAGTTTAATACACAATGTTTGTCTTTACCTTATACATATTAACATGCATTTTTAAAAACAAAAATTTATATTACTTATCTTTTTAAGAATTTGGAAACTTCATTTCTGTGCTTAGGAGAGCTATCTGTTGTTGTGGTATTGTGTGACAGTAATTATTATAAGTTAGGATTGCTTTCTTAGCAGCTGGAAGAAGAGGAGTGAGCCCTTCCATAGACACAGTAAAAGTGAGTCTGTTCTTAATCTAAACTGAAATGTTCGGACTATGGTGAGAAAATCTGCACTCTGTCCAATTTGGACATCATTTGGAGTTGATTTAAGCTTGTCACATGCAAACAGATTTCTTGTTTTAATTTCAAGTTGATAGTTATAGATGCTTTAAGCACCGTTTGTGCCATAAAACGAAGAACCTCCTTTCTTCTTTATCTTCCAAATGAATGTATATATTTATTGGGAATTTGAACTTGAGAAACAGTATTCTTCAAGGCATAATCTAAACCCACTTAGCAAAACATGTGAAATCTCTTACAGCATGTAAAAGTTTTCTTTATGTACAAAGCACTGGAGAATTTTAAACAACACCTGCATTCATGGTCAGAACTGTTATTCTCTTATTTCTGCCTTGCTCTCTGTGTACTTAAAGTTCTCATCCATAAATCATTTTTATAAAATGAATAAACAACTTCTTTCATTGATGAAGTAGAAACTGACTGCACTGGCTACATTATAGCTAAGAGTAACATTGATAGAGAGTCCTGCAAGAAGGAAATTAATGTGAGTTTGTGCATGAGAGGAAGGGAACTCATTAAAGCAAAAGTCAAATTAAATTCGGAATGATGACAAAGAGGAAAATGCAGGTTCAATGAAGTTTAAGCCTATTGACATTTTATTAATAATTATTTAAGAAGGCCACTAATGAATTTTTATCATGAATTTTAGACAGTGACTTACTGTTGAACATGAAGCAAGCTGCTTAAATATTTAATAGAGGTCATCAAAGCCAGAGGAAATGACCTGATGAAAAGAGAGCTAGAGATGCTAATTTTTACCTGATATTTTATGTGAGAAGAAGTTAATTTTACAGGAATTAGCACACCATATCTCTTTAGTGCTTAGTAAACATCCTCTCTGTTGTATGTAAAAGGGTAGAGAATTTGGATACACAGAATAAAGTAAAATTCAGTTCGTGTATACACTAATATAGCCAAATTTCAAAGTTCCCTGATAAATTTATATGCAGAAAGTTAAATAATTTTTATTTATATAGATATAGTAAGTGGCATCAAAGTTAAATAAATAATTAGAACACATCTGTCTTGAAGAACATACTCGTCTTAGTAAGGCATCAAATATTTAGACATATTGAATATTTGATGTCATGTAGGCCAAACATCTGGATTACTGGCTGAAAAGCAACTGAGAGGTGCATGTACTGAACTATGCTTTTCTGAACCATGTGGCAAAACCCAAAGCAGATGCTAATGTCTTATGTTGTTTTTTTATTTTAAGTTATACTATGCCTTCAGTTTGAAATAGATTTAATATAATTTTCAAACAAAATCAACTGAGTTACATATTTTGAATAATTTAAAATAGGATCTCTTAAATAATGTGATTCCAGAAATTTAAAAAAGAACATATAATCTCTTTTTTCATTAGTTTCATGTGTACAAAACACTAAAATAGTTAGACATTTATCATTTATATCCCTCACAAAGTGATAACCCCCATCTACTACCTCTCTGACTTCTCCTACAACCATTACATTTCTACTGTCTCTATTCCTTAGAGAGTCACTTCTTGTGACTATCTCTCTCTCTCTCTCTCTCTCTCTCTCTATCTATCTATCTACAGACATATATACACATATATACACATATATACACATACGTATATATGTGTATATATATATGTAAGTATAGTTGACATTCATTATTATTCACCTTCAGGTGTATAGCACAGTGGTCAGGCATCTACACCATCCCTGAAGTGGTCTCCCTAATGAGACAAGTGTCTATTGGATACCCTACAAAATCTTTATAACATTATTGATTATATTTCCCAAATTGACTTTGGTATCTCTGTGGCAATCTTGTGGTTACTGATTGATTGTGCTTTCTAATCCCCTCACCTTGCCCTTTATCCCCAGCCCCCCTCCCATCTAGCAACCCTCAGTTTTTCCTCTATGTTTATGAAACTGTTTCTGGTTAGTTTGTTCATTTATTCTATTCTTTAGATTCCACATATAAGTGAGATCATATGGTATTTGTCTTTCTCTGTCTGATTTACTTCACTTAGCATAATGTTCTCTAGGTCCATCCATATCATTGCAAATGGTAAGATTTTGTTCTTTTTATGGCTGCGTAATACTCCATTGTATAAATATACCACAGTTTCTTAACCCAGTCATCTACTGATGGGCATTTCGGTTGTGTCTATGTCTTGGCTGTTGTGAATAGCACTGCAATAAACATAGGGGGACATAGATTTTTTTTGAATTAGCATTTTGGAATTCTCTGGATAGATACCCAAGAGTGGAATTGCTGGGTCATAAGGTAGTTCCATTTTCAATTTTTTGAGATACCTCCATACTGTTTTCCATAGTGGCTGCACCAATCTGTAATCCCACCAATAGTGCCCAAGGATCCCCTTTTCTGCACATGCTCACCAGCACTTGTTGTTTGTTGATTTATTGATGATAGCCATTCTGACCGGAGTGAGGTGGTATCTCATTGTGGTTTTTATTTGCATTTCTCTAAAGATTTGTGAGGTTGAGCATTTTTTCATATGTCTGTTTGACATCTGTATGTCCTCTTTAGAAAAATGTGTCTTCATGTCCTCTGCCCATTTTTTAATTGGATTGTTTGTTTTTTGGGTGTTGAGTTGACTGAGTTTTTTATACATTAGGGATATTAACCCCTTATCAGATATATCATTGACAAATATCTTCTCCCATTCAGTAGGCTCCCTTTTTGTTTAATTGATGGTTTCCTTAGCTGTGAAAAAACTTTTTAGTTTGACATAATCCCATATGTTTATTTTTTCTCTTACTTCCCTTGCCCAAGGGAATATATCAGTAAAAATATTACTCCGAGTAATGTCTGTAAACTTTCTTCCTATATTTTCTTCTAGGAGTTTTATGGTTTCAGATCTTACATTTATGTCTTTAATCCACTTTGAATTTATTCTTGTATATGGTGTAAGGAGGTGGTCCAGCTTCATTTTTTCGCATGTGTCTATCCAGTTTTCCCAGCACCATTTATTGAATAGACTGTCTTTACCCCACCATAAATTCTTGCTTCCATTGTCATACATTAAAT
This sequence comes from Rhinolophus hipposideros, assembly GCF_964194185.1. Classification (NCBI taxonomy): domain Eukaryota; kingdom Metazoa; phylum Chordata; class Mammalia; order Chiroptera; family Rhinolophidae; genus Rhinolophus; species Rhinolophus hipposideros. The sequence continues at coordinate 68,201,774 of NC_138049.1, forward strand.
GGCCATATAGGCATGGATTTATTTCTGGGCTCTCTATTCTGTTCCATTGAGCTATATGTGTTTTTATGCCAGTATCATGCTGTTTTGATTACTATAGCCTTGTAGTATAATTTAATGTCAGGTATTGTGATACCACCCACTTTTTTGTTATTTCTCAAGATTGCTGAGGCTATCTGGGGTCTTTTATGGTTCCATATAAATTTTAGGACTATATGTTCTATTTCTGTGAAAAATGTCCTTGGTAGTTTGATAGAAGCTGCATTGAATCTGTATGTTGCCTTAAGCCATATGGACATTTTAACAATATTAATTCTTCCTATCCATGAGCATGATATGTGTTGCCATCTATTTGTATCTTCTTTAATTTCTCTCTTCAGTGTCTTATAATTTTATGAGTACAGGTCTTTTACTTCTTTAGTTAAATTTAATTCTAGGTATTTTATAGTCTTTGAAGCAATTGTAAATGGGACTGTTTTCTTAATTTCTCCTTCTGATATTTTATTATTGGTATATGCAAATGCTACTGATTTCTGAATATTAATTTTGTATCCTGCTACTTTACTAAATTCATTTATCAGTTCTAACAGTTTTTTGGTGGAGTCTTTGGGGTTCTCTATGTATAGTATCATGTCATCTGAATATAGTGACAATTTTACTTCCTACTTACCAATTTGGATGCGTTTTATTTCTTTTTCTCGTGGAATTGCTGTGGCTAGAACTTCCAGAAGTATGTTGAATAGAAGTGGAGAAAGTGGGCAACCTTACCTCGTTCCTGATCTTAAAGGGAATGATTTTAGCTCTTCCCCCATTGAATATGATGTTAGCTGTGGGTTTATCATATATGGCCTTTATTACGTTGAGATATGGTCCCTCTATTCTCACTTTCTTAAGAGTTTTCATCATAAATGGCTGCTGGATTTTGTCAAATGCTTTTTCTGCATCTATTGATATGATCATATGATTTTTATTTTTCAGTTTGTTGACGTGGTGTATCATATTAATTGAATTCCAGATATTGAACCTACCTGGAACATGCAATCTCTTTTAACGAACAATTAAAAGAGCTATATTCTGACCTCTGGAACTATATATTGTTGAAACCTGTAAATAACAAAAATAATGATCTTCTAAAGTTGAAGATTTTACCTACACTACATAATTTGCATATTTAACATTTAAGATATTAGTACAGTCAGAGACTACAGAGACACCACATTTACGAATTTTTTCCACTTATGCATAGCATCTGTTCCAATAAAATTAAACTTATTAAAATCCCATGATCAATGTCAAAGTTATTTACAAAACTTCCTTTTGGATATAAACGCTTCCTGTTATACCTCCTAATTCCATCTTGGATATCCCTTACCTCATTCTATGATTGTTGACTTTCCACTCTTCCTATCTCTCTATGCTTTCCAAGCCGACCCAGCTGTGATGAACAGACTTTACTCATAAAGCCTTTCCCTCAGATAAGGTCCGCCTTCATGTAATCTTAGCATATCTATCTTTAATTCCTCTCATGCTTGAAGACTTTTAAATGCAGCTTTTCCCACCTCAAAAGTGCCATAAATATTCTCCTGAAACATTAAGGATGATTATCACACCTTTATTTCTGCTTGAATGATTGATAGATAAATCCGTTGCTATGCTATAATTAAGTCAAAATCATTTCACAACATTGGAAAGTCTATGTGCCATGAAATATCTACCTGGATACCTTCCAAAAGCAAATCATAGTGGGGAATTATGGCAATCAAACCTCATATTGCCACCCATTAACAATCCCACTGTTAAATAATTTTCCAATTAGGAAAATAATCAAGACAATGAGAAGTAGGGATATTCTCAAAGACAGCAGAGAAGTTTAGAGTGAAAAAAGATGAAAGCTTAAATCTGATCTTGAGAAAGAGACTTGGTGGTGGTGGTGAAGGGTGCCTGTTAGGTCCTCTGCTCTGATCACAGCCTTCTTTTTAATCCTTTCCCATCCACATTATCTGAATACAGTTTTCCCAAGAGCCATGCTTTTATAGACTCCCCTCTTTCTGCTCTCTTCCTTCTCTCCTCAGGAAGACTTAGGTATTTCTTGTTTGTTTCTAGGGAAACTTGTACATAATTGTGGTTAACAGTTTTAGTTTCTGAAGATAGGCACCGAGGTAAATTATTCCCTATCACACAGTACTTCTGAAGCAACTCAGAATCCATACAGTAACTCTTCAGCACGAGAGCTCTTCACATCTTGGAAGCTCATTCATGTGTTCTTCTCCCTGCTCATGTACTCCAGAAACAAACACTCTAGCTCCCTAAAGCAAACCTCCCTAAAGCAAACCTCAAATATTAGGCTTCCCAGGAGATTCTTATTCAGATAAGCCTCTTCTGGAGGTATGACTTTGTCAATATGCCTTTGAAATCATGGTGCCCAGAAATTTTGCCTAGACACAAAATTCCATAACTAATCTAATTTTACATATATATCTATGTATCTATCCATATATCTGTATCTATATATCTATATCTACTATATATTATATATATATACTACTATATATATATCTATATCTACTATATATTATATATATATACTACTATATATATATACTACTATACTATATATACTACTATAATATAATAGTATATTATATTATAATATAATATATTATAATATAATAGTATATTATAATATAATAATATAATATAATAGTAGTATATATAGTATAGTAGTATATATATATACTATATATACTATATATATATACTATAATATAATAGTAGTATATATAGTATAGTAGTATATATATATAGTAGTATATATATTTAGTAGTATATATAGTATATATATATGTACATATATATATATATATATATTTAGTAGTGTATATATACTGCTATAATCCTAATTATGTATATAACACACACATACCAGGAATACCAAAAAAAATGTATACACCTTTTAAGAAAGGAAAAAACTACATTAAAATTACACTGATGGTAACCACTTTGAGCACCGCTTGTAATTGCAGAAGTCAAACAAGACTTGTACTCATCTTTTGTTATCGGTATATATTGAGTATTACAATTTTAATACAGCTTTCCTTTTTTAAAATGTGTTATATATATTTTTTGGCATCCTCTTTATGTGTGTGTGTGTGTTTGTGTGTGTGTGTGTATGTATATACTTTCCATTAAATGACTCAAACAATAGAGTTAAGTAATTCAAAATACCCCAACCCCAAAATAACCACTTCTGTTTTTTTTCTAGAAAATAAATTATAAACATATAATAACATATGGAGTAGTCTGTTCTTTTCTTTAAAAAATGATAATTTTTGAACAGGTTATATATTTATATATATGTGAAAATGCTACATATATATATATGTATATATATATATGTATGTCTCCAAACATATATGTCTCCATATATGTATATGAAAACGCTTCCAAGTCAAGTTTTCCCATTAATGTGCTGTGTTTTTCACATTAGTTGTTTAAATAGTTGTTTAAATTGTGTATTACCAATATATAACAAGAAAAATGTATGTAAGATTTTTGTTTCATTTTTGTTGTGTTTTCTTTTCACAATTCTTTTCCTCCTGGGTGTATAAAGAAAGGTGGAGGAACTAGGTGCTAATTAAATGTTTAACACTAAATACCTAGAAGATTTGCCAGAGCAGGTGAAGATTTACAGGAAACCGAGCTTATTATCAGAAGAATTTTTTAAATGTAATATCTAGATATTTATGAGAGTAAACCAGACATAGGTATATATATTTGCTTCTACATTCATAAAACATTTCTGAAAGTATACACGAGTGTTATACTAATTATCTCAAAGATAGGAATTTGTGTTGCTAGAGGACAGGGTGAGAAATTGTCACTCTCTGCTTGTTGGTATCTTAAATTTTGAACCACATGAATATATCACCTGTTCAAAAATTATCAGTTTTTTAAAGAAAAGAATAGATTACTCCATATGTTATTATATGTCTATAATTTATTTTCTAGAAAAAAAACAAAAGTGGTTATTTTGGGGTTGGGGTATTTTGAATTACTTAACTCTATTGTTTGAGTCGTTTAATAGAAAGTGTGTGTGTGTGTGTGTGTGTGTGTGTGAGAGAGAGAGAGAGAGAGAGAGAGAGAGAGAGAGAGAGAGAGAGAGAGAGAGAGAGAGAGATCTGGGATTATCTGACACCTACCTACCTTTTCATCATTAAATATTTCTCTATTTTAAAAATGATTTTCCAAGGTTGTTGCTATAGGAGCAGGAAGATAGCTTAATGAATCAAGATTTAGGATGTCAATAAAATAAATTTGAAACAGAAATCTTTTTAGGTTCTTCATAAATACTAGTTCAAGAAACAGGCAACTTTCAAACATGTGTGATGATTTTTTTTCATGCCATATTTTCTTTGCAGAGCTTGACAAACACATGTTTGATGATTAAACTTGGTATTTTCCTTGTGTTTTACTTTCTCCTTTATCACTGATGACCTGTATTGCATGTTTCTCTGTCTCTATTTATATTATTTTGAACCAAAGTTAGGCCCAGGAGATAACCAGAGCATGGTTCAAAGGCAGTGACCACATCCGCCAAATCTCTTAACAGTACTTGGCATACAAACGATGATTGATTAATGTTTGTTGATCTGAAATCTTTAAAAGAAAGTGGCCACTTGAATGGCAACAAAAGCCATTCTAAAATTGAACAGAGTCGTGTTGATATTGAGAAACGGTGTGGCATCAATTTTCCTGAAACCCTCTCCAAATTTCAGGAGTAGTTTGGAGACTCAATCCCAAACTTATCAATCAGAGAAGAAAAATCGTCAGTAAAATCAACCTTGTTCTTTATCTATCTCTTTTGAAGAAAAGTGCATTGTACATGCTTTCTGGGAATGAAGATGGGAAAGAAGGTAGCATAAACATGCAAAGTGACTTGCCAGCAAAACATTACTTGCCAAGTGTAAGCCAGTCATTGGAAGAGTTGAAATGCCCTCTTTACTATAGATGCACATTAAGGTTCTTACTGAGGCAATCAAAGTATTCCTCTTACTTTTTTCTTTAACCAGCAGTTCTATTATGAAAATAAACTAATATTTTAGATTGTGTAGATATATGCTAGAAAGATTTGTGTAGTCATATTGTTTCATGATGTATTTGTACTTTTAGATGATTTATTCTATTTAGCAACATATAAAAGCAATAAATTCATTCTTAAAAACTGTTAAAAAAAACTGTTAAAGATAAAACAGATGTTCAAAGTTACTCTAACCAAGTCCGCTTATGGAATGATACACCATAAACCAGAAGTCAAAATCTCAACAAAATCTCCCCCCTTTGTCTTCCTTCTCTGAAACACTATGAAGACTCTAAAGAGATAGCATTCTTCCTTACTGTGGTAAGCAATAAATTCAGTTAACACACTAAATGATAGTAGCTAACAACTAAAATTATAAAGAAAGTACTTGCAAATGATAGTGACAGCTGATGCTTTTAATTTCCCTTCAAATTTTACATGAGAGAGAAATTTAGGTTGGGTTACAGAGCCTTGCTTTCAAAGTTCATCCATTAGATATGATGGGAAATAAATTGCTCAATAAATATCTATTTAAATTCAGTGTGACAAGGATTCAACTATAGTGAATAGGACCCACAATGTCTTCTTTCAATTTGTAAAGATAATGTCTTCATTTCTTTTTATAAATCTCCAATCATTTGGGTCTTTTTGTTCTGGTCCAAATTTTCTTGAGATATGTTAGAGTCTGCATAGATTTCCTTTTCCAGGGATTTGGTAAGATTTAATGTAGACTCAGATATGATAAGGTTTTCCCATTAAATAGAGTAGCTTTTGCAATCCTGCAGTGATTAATTTGATGCAGTGTTTTAAGATATTTCATTTTAGAAATTTTTAGAAAATTTTAAAAACAGAGCAATATAATTTTCACATATTACTATATTCTTTATTGTTATTCACAAGGAAAATGATCCAATATTTAAAAAGAGGATTTACTTATTTTATATTGTGAGAGATTCTATATGTGTAGAATACTGAGTTGAAGATGTTTATTTCACAAAATTCTCATTATAAAGGGAACAAATAAAGGCTGAGATGAGCTATGATTCCATTTCTTGCTTAGTAGCAAGCAGTTTTCCTCATCTGAGTTTATGATGTTGGAACTGTGTTGGCAAATCATGAGGTTTTTTGTTTTTTGTTTTTTGTAATATCAGTGAAAACAGACTTACATGTTTTCAGTTTCTGCCTCAAAGCTGATAAGCATATTCTTTGCCAGTGAGTTACACATGTGAAGCACATGAGCAGGTGAACATATGATTGCACTGTTCCCTCTTCCCATAATTTGTTCCATCTTACCCATAATTTATTCCTCCATGGCACATTTGAACATCTGTTTTATGTTAAAAGATTTTTAATGCATTTATTATTTTTACATGTTATTAAGTAAAACTAATCATCTAAATTACAAAAACATTATGAAATAATATGGCTACACAAACAATCTTTCTAGTATCTCTCTAGACAACCCAAAATATTTTTTTTTATTTTCATGATAGAACTACTGGTTAGAGAAAAAAATATGTCTTAAGAAGAGTACTTCATTGAAATGTTCAGCTATAATAAATGAGACATTTCATGTCTTCTGATGACTGATTTAGACTTAGTAATTCTCTTTTGGGTTGTCACTATATGAATATCTACACTACCTCCTTCCCTAACTCCATTTCCTGAAAGTTATGCCACTTATGCAGTGTACTTTTCTTCAAAACAGATAAGTAAATGACAGGGAAAAGTTGTATGGAAGGTAATTTGGAAGATTTTTTTTTTTCCTGATGGAAAAATTGAGACTTTTTTGAATTTCTAAATTAGCTTGTTAGGTCTACACCTCTTGATGCCACACACTTATCAAGACCAACACTCTTCTATTTGAGGATGCCTTTTGGAATCATCCAAATGGCCACTTTCCTTTATTAAGTTTTCAAATAAACACACATTTATCACCATTTTTTGTTTGTCAACTACTCTAGGGAGTTTCAAAGAAAATGGAAGATACTATTCCTACCTATGATGGATATATCCTGAAGTAGACACACCTCCAATGAATCATGTCCTTGTATAAACTCCACTGATTGCAAACAGAACTGCTGACTTACTTGTTTCTAATCAACAGTATATGGCAAAGGCGATGGGACATACTTCCCTTGTAGATTACATATATAGTACAGGTGAAGGGATTTTGCAGATAAAGGTAGAGTTGATTTGGTATTAATCACAAGAAAGACTGTCCTGAGTGGGCCAGATATAATCAGATGAAAGCCCTTAAAAGATAGACTCTGTCCTTTTAAGACACTTTTCCTCAGTGGCTTTGAAAAGTAAGTTGTCATGTTGTTAGAGGGCCTGTGAGAAGGCCACATGTCAAGGGAACTGTGAACTGCCCCAAGAAGCCAAGAGTGGCCTATGATTGACAGCAAGAAAGCAGTAATCTCAGACCTACAACTACTAGGAACTGAGTTCTGCCAACAACTACATGAGTTTGGAAGAGGACCTTCAAGATCCAGTTAGGAATACAGGCTGACTCACATCCTGATTGTAGTTTTGTGAGACTCTGAACAGAAAACACAGTTAAGCTTTGTCTGGACTACAGACCCATGGAACCTGTGAGATAATGTTTTAAGTTTGTGGCGATTTGTTGCACAGCAGTAAAAATCTAATGCACTATCTTTAGATCATTCTCTGAGCTATTCCTGTGGTCCCAACTTGAATTTAAAATAATGTAAATATAAACAGAACAATTTAGAAAGTGACACAGGTCATCTAATAAATTAGAAAATAGGTCACAAGAAAAATATCAAGTTAAATCATCTGTCATACATGTGTTTATCAAAGCTCTGTAAAGAAAAATATGTGGATTAAAAAAATGATCACATGATTATATGTTGAAAGCTGATTGTTTCTGGAAATATTTTGCTTTATAAAAGAACCTAAAATGACTATTGATTCAACTTCATTTCATTAACATCAAGGCTTTCAATATGCCAAGCTGTCTTCTTGCTCTTATTGCAATTATCTTTGAAAATATGAATTATTTTCAACTTGAGTCAGAGGATATTGGAGATTTTTCTTTAATTTTTCAGTGATTATGGTATAGGCCTTTTGGAAAGCTAAAATAGAATTCTTAAAAGTGTTATAGTTACTTATTGAGCAATAGTGCTTTAGATATTAGATGTTTTATGACAGTACTGAATATCAGACAATTTCATGGGAACTATCACGCTTCAATGAGGAGGATCTTAGAAAATGAAAACTGCCTTTAGTAGCATTTATTTCATACTTTTTTGAGGAAGTAAGAGCATGATCGTATCTAGGTGACCATAAAATTTACCATCCAACAGGGACACATTGAAAATGAAAGGAGGAATCATTAAAACTGAATCTAGGACAGGAGGAGGGTAGCAGGACTCTTGGCAAAACACTCATTTTTGTCACTTTTGTTATAAAGCACCTTCTAGATAACAGATACAATGCTATCCCTTATGTTCATTTGACTTTCTTTGGACTTTTGTTACTTACAATTATGGTTGATGCACAAAGAAACTAGAAACAAGGACACTTTAACCAAATAGAATGTCATTGGTTATTCTGAATCAATTTAAATTTCAATTGAAAAAACCAGAGTACCGTGCTCTAATTTTAGGTTCCTTATTAGACTATAGTTGATAACACTGTATTGTATAATTGAAATTTACTAAGAGAGTAGCATTTAAATGTCCTCACACACACATACAGCACACACACACACACACACACACACACACACACACAGGGTAGATATGTGAGGTGATGGGTGTGTGTGTTAACTCAATGGGGAAAATCCTTTCACAATGTATACATTTATCAAATCATCACTTTGCACATTTTAAATATTTAAAAATTTTATTTGTCAATTATACTTCAAAAATTCTCTAGCATCCCATCTGTTACATATTCTGACTTTATTTCCCTGTTCTTTTGCCTGTTGCTATAAACATATTGTGCTTAGATCATTCCATGTGGACCAGTCTCTTCCTTTTTGTGTTTTGTTCCCTTCTATTTGAGAGGTAGTGAGGTATAAGGATTACACATGCTGGATTCTGACTGCCTTGATCTAAATTTTAGTTGTACCATTTGTGACCATCAACAACTTAACTCATCTTCATGTGCTTTCATTTTCTCATTTTCAGTTGGGATTAAAAATGGAAATTCAATTAAGTATTTGCCTCATGGATTGTTGTGAGAGAATGTGGGGGCTCATAGGTAAGCACTCAATAAATATTAACTATTGTTATTATTTCCCTTTTATAAAAATGCTAATCAGACTAATTCACTTAATTTTATAGTGCAACGCAAATTTTTCTGTAACTAGGAAAATAAAATTAATGCTTCCTAAAAGGAAAGGAAACCTGCTTGGTATCTGCTGGCAAATGTTTCTCTTTTAGGTTTCGTTAGGCTCCAAGAGGTATGTGGTAATATGCTATTAATGGTGATATCACTAAATAAACTTTGGTCATCCTTCAGAATAGATTTGATGAAATATTTAAATATGAAAGTATCATTCTGTGTTGAATAACAAGATGTAATCTGGTATTCTGTCTTATTCACTTAAAGTAACTATCTCATGGATTTATCAGTAATTGAATTAAAAATTAGTTAAGGAGATACAGATTGAAAAACTTTTAAGACTTTTGAACAGCTCTCAAGGAAATGATTTTAAAACAAAGGACTATGCCAATGGAAAAATATCTGCATGTTAAAGCCAAAACATATTTCCGTGACTTTGGTCTTTAGAGACTAAGATTCCAGCAGGATTAACTGACTGAAGTTCTAAGCATGCTTGATAGTTCTGAATCAAGTTCAAGTATTCACATTTACAATCAGTGCCCTAGAATTAAATATGGTTAAATCTGACAATTAAATTCAATGGATAAATCATTTCCCATGGAACTACAGTACTGTTAAGAGTATGGCATATGATCTTTGGAAGGTGGATACATTTCCCATGAAAGAGACTTTGGGTGACTATATAGTAGAAATTTAATAAGCCTGGCCAGAGAATGTTTGCCGTGATTCATTTTGCTAATTTTGTACATTAGCTCAAATTTGCCATTAAACTAAACAAAGATCCAAGTTACTCAATTACCAAAATATCCAGGTTTTTTATTTCCAGAAAAAAAAAAAAGAAAAGCAAGGGATAAATGAAGGTAATTTTTGAGATGTGAGTGAAATTATCTCTCAATATTTTGGAAAGGTGAGTCATCTCTTGAATATATTGCTTTTGTCAAATCGTTTGCTTTGGAAAAAGGCGATGATGACATAAAACAGAAGCATAGCAATCTTCAAAGAAGAAAATTGAATGAATAGATACATTTTATCTCCCCTTCTTTCCTCCCAATTTCCTCTCCCTCTGGCTCTCTCTTTCTCTCTGTATTTTGTCTTCCTGGATCCCTTCCTTGCTCCCTTTCTTCCTTTCTCCCTCCCTCTCTTCCTCCTCTCTCCTCCCCTCCCCTCCTCCATTCCTTTTTCTCTGTTTTCTTTTTTTTTTTTTTTGCATTTATTGGTGAACTTCAATAAGCCTTAATGTGAAGATACTTCATAATATAAAAGAAAATAGATTAAGACGTGAATGTTGGGATCAAGCTGTATATTAAGACAAAGTGAACTAAAGAACTGAGAAATTCCCCAAGGAATCTACATAATGCAAAAATATCAAATAGGAACTTCACTGCTAATCTTCCTTCTGTAAATGGAATGGATGTTACTTGGGTAGCATAATCATAGACTTCATAAATATTATTTAGATTTGATCCTCAAATTTATATATTTATGTGTGATGTCTTGCCTGATATCTAAGCTCTTATTCCTCAACTCTCTTTTGGGTAGCTCCACTTGTATATTCCTCATAGGCACTTCAAATTGTATATGTCAACTCAATTTGTTATTTCCCATCTGGTCAAAAGTAATCTGCCTTCTATATTCTCAACTACCGTTAACAGTGTCACAGTCCATTCAGTAGCACGGCCCCATACTTTTTGCAATTTCTTGGACAATATAGTTCTCGTATGGGAAGTTTTAGAGTAAAGAAACTGATGTAACTTCACTTAATCCATGGTTTTCTAAGACAGAATTTTATTTTTCCTTTTTTTCAGGGGGCACCTATTAACGCTATACCGGAGTAAAAATTTTAAATTTTACAATAGACTGTTAGATCCTATACTTATACAACCTGACTACTGTTAAATCTCTGATGTAACATCATCTCTTCTATCTCTCTGCCCTCACTCATACCTCTCTAGCCATACTGGCCTCTTTGCTGTCGAATGATTCTAATGTACCCCATGGCTATAGGTTTCACCTTTCCATAGTTGATTCTGGTATAATAGTGCCAAGGAAGGACATCTTTAAGGTCATGTCAAAAACATGAGGCCAGCAAAACTGCCACAGCGATAGCTAACCTCAGTAAAATCTTTGTAATCCCTTTGGGAATTCATTTGCCAACAAACCTCAACTCACTGATTTTTTTGAACCATAATTATTTATTTCTTAAAGCAGGTTTCAAATTGCCTCTTGTTGTCATCATTTTATAGGTGCCATTATTTTGTAGATGTCATTATTTTTTAGACAAATTGAATATAAATGCTTGAAAGTTGTAATAAAATGCAAAGTTGTTAAAACTTTTCTTCTAATTAAGTCAGATTAATATACCATAAGTAGTGGAGATAGCAAAATGGTTAAGAGCCTAACATTTGAATTCAGATTGCTACACCCAAAATTTAGTTCTGCCACTTACTCATTGTATGATTTTTGGTCAAGTTACCTTTTAGAGGTATAGCTTCCTCATATGTAAACCTGAGACAATGATTGACCTTTCTCTTCCTACTAGGAAATTCCTAACCGTGAAGACAGATTAGGTCAGTATTCTCAAACTTTCAGCATTCTGAGAATCACTGTGGTCCCCATCCCCAGCGTTTCTGGTTCAGTAGGTCTGGGATAAGATCCAAGAATTTACGTTTCTAATAAATTTCCAAATGATGCTAATGCTGCTGTGTTAGGACCGTACTTTGAGAATCGCTGGGCTAGAACACACTGTGGTAACAAGCAATCTCAAATCTCAGTGGTTTATAACAGCAGATGTATTTCTAGAGCATGCTGCGTGTCTGCAGGGGAGCTCTGCTCGTGATCACTCAAGGACCCAGATCCTGGAGGGTCCGTTTATCACATGGTTATCACAGAGAGAAAAAGGAAAACATAGTGAATCATGAACTGGCTCTTAAAATTTCTATTGGAAATGATCATTCAGTGTTAGCTATTATTAATAAAGTTTTGTCATAATTTCTCTCTCTGTTAATACCACTGATTATGGATAGGCAACTTTTCCAGAGAGTTATGCTGTGTTCTGATACTTACTCTGATATGCATGGGGTGAGTTGTTGTCAAAATGGCAAGGAGGAAGACTGTTCTCATCTTTGTGCTGACTTTGTGAAATAATACTTTTCTTTTTGTTATTTCTCCCCCCCCCTTTATCATCTGGAATTGCCTTTTGTTACTTCAGGCTCTGTCTTCATGCAAATCCCACTTCTAGGAAACTTTATAGCCTCAACTTTTGGATCTCTTTCTTCAGTCTTGCCTGTTCTGTGGTCCACATAATAGCTAAGAATTATTGATCATGGCATTATTGTGTTTTACATGTATCCTTTCTGTTAATCATGAAATTGCTTATGATTCCCACTTTATAAATAAAATAACTAGAATCTGGAAGCCCTTTGGCTTTAATCTGATAGCTGTCCTCCATCTGCTCCCTTGAACTTGATGCTTTGGATCTTCCCTTGCTTAGACTTCATGTGTTACAGGCCTGAACAGAGCACATACTAGGCACTCCTCTGCCTAAATTGGGTCCTAGCAAGAAGGTTTAGGCTACGTTGATAAAATTTCTGTTCCTGTATTCTTCTCAAGGATGTTGGAGAGCTAGAAAATATTACAAATACTTTCCAGTGAATACTTTAAACGCTTCAAAAACCTACAGCCACCAAGGAATTGTTTTCCTCCTTTTGGCTTCATGTAGCCCTTACTTCTTTGAAGTCTTTGTAGTCAATGAATTATAGCAATAGCATGGGTCAGTTTCCCCTGAACCCCCACCCTTTATTTTAAATCTCATTTTAGGAAGACAGGAAAGAACAGTGGGAAGAACATGGGTTTTCAAGCCAGATAAACCTGGGATTAAGGCCCTGCTCTATTATTCAACTAGCCGTGGGGCTTTGAGAACAGTTGATAGCTCTCGGCCTAATTCTTATTTGTAAAATGAGAACAATAATAATTACCTCAGAGAAACCAATTTGTAAGGAAAGCATCACTTTTCTATACTGCAGGGGCCTGCTGGAAAATCAAACAGGAGGTGGCTGGACCAATAAAAGCTTATGCAACTGTAATTAATTAATGAGATATGTGGGTCTGTTGGTTACATGTTTTTTTTTTTTCCAACTTATTTGTGCTGCCAAAAGATGAGTTTTCAGTCTCCAGAGACTGGGATTAGTAACATGAAGAACTTGAAGCAATCTTTCTTTTCTAGCACGACTATTTGTTTTCATCTCTGTTCAAATAGCTACGTTGATTTATTTCATAGTTCTAGATTTGCTTTCATATTATCTGATTATTTGTTTTTCAGTTTACAAATTTATATATCATGGATTATGTGTGCTTTAGCATTCTGTTAGGCATAACTATCGATACAAGAAAATTAAACGACATAATCACTGCTGCTAGGACCAATTTGTCTCCTACTAATTGTGACAAAATCAATACTGCAGAAAAATTCCAGATTATATATTACACCGTATCAGATCGTGGGTATAGGTGCATACCTAGAAATTTCTTACATGGCTACTCTACAAGTGGGATTGTAAGATCTGGTAGATGGTATCTTGAATATATTTTTACAAGATATAGAAGGGGTGGGTTTCTGTTATGTCACTCCTCAGACACATGCCAAGTAGGTCTTATCAGAAAAGTGGATTAAGATAGGGAGGAGTATGTAATGTTCTTTTTCAGCAGCTAAGCTCTCTAATGTTAAACAAAAATTTAAAAAATGAATTGCTTTCTCTAGTTCTTCTCCACAATGGTGTCAGAGTAATCTTTTAAAAATACAAATCTGATCATGCCATTCATTTGCTTTAATCTTTCATTGGCTTCCACTGTTTTGAAGAGAAAGAAGCAAATCTTTGACATTGTCTAAAACCCCCTGTAGGCTGGCTACCTCTGTTGCCCCCACCTTTGCTACTGAGACTCTAAACAGGAGCCACACTGATCTGTTCTCGGTTCTTCCCTGTCATATTTACCCTAGCCTCAGGCCTTGGCACCACTCTTCCCTGTATTGGAATGAATTCCCCTACACTCCATACTGTCTGTCCAGTATGCCACTTATTCTCAGATCTCAGCTAATAATTCCCACCTGAGCTTTGTCATTTTGGGCAAGTCCTTTAACATTTTTAAGCTTCAGTTTCCTTATTAATAAACTAGGAATAATAAACCACTTATCTCATAGGGTGGTTGTTGGGATTAAGGAACATAGTAAACGGGATCAAATACATGGTGATGGAAGGAGACCTGACTCCGGGTGGTGAACACACAATGCAATATACAGATGATGTATTACAGAATTGTACACCTGAAATCTATATAACTTTGCTATCCATTGTCGCCTCCATAAAATTTAATAAAAAAATAAAAGGAAGATAGTATATGTAAAATTCACATCACAGTGTTGGTACATATGACCTAAGTAAATATTATTACTCCATTCACCAGCATCATCATTATCCTTCAGGTAAACTTTCCGTGATCTCTAAAGTAGTCAGACCTTCATGTGATGGATTTTCATGGCACTGTATTTTTTTGTTCAAAGCATCAAATATGAGTTATAATTATATACTTTTTGTCTTTTTTATATTCAGTCTCTCCCACTAGAATATAAAATCAAGAAGGCAGAAGTTTAGCTCACTGCTTTAATCCCCATTTTCTGTGACTATTTCTTGTACACCTTTACACTTCAAAAAAAAAAAACATTGTTGAATGAATGAAGTGTGGATAACTTATGATTTATATATGGAATATTCCTTTTTTAAAAGCCAGGTCTTCATTAACAGGATCTCTAAAGGAAGCTTACGGTGTCAGCGTTTGGGGTTTTTATTTATTCCCTATCTTCCACATTTAAAAATGACACTTTTGGTCCTGAATAATTTCCTATAGTGTCAGAGAAAAAGAAAATGAATGTATGCCTATTTTAGGGCTTGGATTTAGGGACTCTACAGTTGTGACCTGCTCCATCAGTATCATACATGAGAACAGATCTGCAAGTACTTTGTAAAGGGAGGTATTTTATGAGTTTTCCAGTTCAGTCCATGTAAACAAGAGAAGGGATAATTAAACAAGCCAGTTTCCAAGAATGAAGCCAATCTATGTGAGAATCAGAATCAACTTGCAGTGACAGGTAAGTCAGCATAGGCAGATCTTACAGACAAAATACTCCCTGAGGGACCATCTGGGTCTTGTTATTGGTCAAAAAGTCTTGTCCAAGTAGTCTATGGGTCAGGAAAACATTCATAACACGATGAGCACATGAGAAAGAAGTAAGGAGAAAAATGATAATTTTTAAATATGTTGCCCAAACATTATAAAATATAGTTCCATGTTTATATTCCCAAGAAGAGGTTAAATTAAGGTTTGAGAACTATTGTTTGGTCAGTTTGTTTTGAAAAACCTCAATCCCAGTAATGACTATTCACTGTTCTTCCTTAGGTTGAGATAAACAACACTTCAATAGAATCAGCTTCTAGTCTACCCAGTGGTTCAAGCTTCTTACTTCACTGAAAAAAAAAAGTACCGTTTATTTGTGTGATATCATGCACTTTATTGGGTATTGACAGAATAACAAATAATTAAAAATAGTGCTTGCTTGCCCTTTAGGAAATTCTATTTTCACTAGGAGGCAACTGAGCAGACAAATACAGAGTGGTATAATATAGAGATTCATAGATGAGGCGTCCCTAATATATACTCAGGGTATTAGCAAAGGTTTTGCAGAGAGTGTGAGGTTGAGTTAATTTGGAAGGACTAATGGGAGTTGGTGAGATGAAGGATGTGATGTGTGTAGGGAAGATGAAAGGTGATTTATTAGGAGGGAGCATCAGAGATAAGAGCTAGAACATAGGTTATAAACATTTTACATGGGTTCTCAAGTTGGTAGAGGCAAGAGCAGAGGCTATATAATAAAAGCCCTTTATGTCCTGGTAAGGTTTTTGGACATTATTCTAAAAATTATCAGGGATAATGTCAAGGTTTTAAATGGGGAATCATTGTGTTACTTGGCACTTATATATAGCTTGTCTGGCTAACAATTATTCTCTCTTGCTGTAGAGTCTCTGCCTAATCCATCTAGTGTGCTTGTACTGCAGAACCCTGTCTCTCTGGCCATAGATGTTTGGCTAAATTGTTGATAGACGTTCTAATCAGATTAGCCCAATCTGATGCTGTTTCTTTTTTATTTGATTTGAGGACCATCAAAATATAGATATGGGAATGCTAACTTGGGAGCTATGGAATTATGCATTCTGTCAAGCAGATTTAGAAACAGAGAAGTATAAATGGAGCAATTACCAAGAGAAAAGCAGAGGTCTAAGACAAAGTGAAACCACTTTACTCTGAAATTGTGTCTTCTTTCTAATCTTAGCTCCTATCAAGACCTGAATGTTTTCCTAGCCTTGGGTCCTATAGATATCATGCATTCTTGTCTTTGATTGGGTCTCTCAGATGTATACCTTCAGACAGAGATTCACTAGAAAAGTATTATTTAAGAAGTGTTCCTATGGAAACAACCGAAATGCCCATCGGTAGATGACTGGATTAAGAAGCTGTGGTACATTTATACAATGGAGTATTACGCAGCCATAAAGAAGAAAGAAATCTTATCATTTGCAGCAACATGGATGGATCTAGAGAACATTATGTTAAGTAAAATAAGTCAGAAAGAGAAAGACAAGTACCATATGATCTCACTTATATATGGAATCTAAAGAAAAGACTATGTGAATGAACTAATCAGAAACAGTTTTGGGGACACAAAGAAAAAACCGAGAGTTGTTAGATGGGTGTGGGGGGGGGGGGTTGGGGATAAGGGGAAAGGTGAAGGGATTTGGAAGCAGCTGGTAACCACAAGATGGCCTCAGGGTTTTTTTGAAAATTAATTTGGGGAAGGTATTCAATAATGTTGTAAAGATTTTGTTGGGTATCCGATGGACATGCGTCCTATTTGGGAGACCACCTCAGGGATACTGTGGATACCTGATCATGGCATTGTACACCAGAAGCTAAACATTAATGAATGCCAACTATAATTTTATATATATAATGTGATGGTTCAGTGTGAGGTCGGAGGGATAGTGGATGGGGGGAGGGGGTTCACAGTGTGAGGGATATAAATGATGAACGTCTAAGTATTACCTTGTCTTATACACCCGAAACTAATAAATAAATTAAAAAAAAAGAAGTGTTCCAAGGAAAATAAGGAAGTGGAGTAAATGGGGTTAGGAAGGGAAGGAGGATATAATATGAAACCAGATCCAAAGGAGGGTAACTCTGGCTCAACACTTCCAGAGAAATTCTAGAGTCAGTGTTGGTCACAATTTTGGAGTTTTTGCAAACAGGAGTACAGGGAGCCAGGGTGTAGAACTGCTCCTGAGAAGACCCAAATTCTGAGAGAATTTAGTTTTCTATACATATATATGAGAGAAGCTTTTGAACATAGATTCTGTTGCAATTGAGAATGCGGGCATACAAGGACCCATGCGGTGAGCAACGGATACTGATCTAAGGAGATAGGGGCAGAGCACTGGCACTACTGGCTACAATTCTTAGTTAAGTCCCTTTTAAGTTTTTTGTCAGCTAGCTGAAGTGTATTTTATGTAATCTTTAATCAAAAGGTCAAAAATAGAACCATGACGTTGTTAGGTCGTGTTTTCTAAGAAGCACTCTCGCTGAAATGCAGAGAATGGATGGAATGAGTATCAAGTTTGGAGGCAAACCAGTTAGGAAGTTTTGAAATAATCTATTTTATTTTATTTATTCTTTCAAAAATATTTATTAAGCATTTATGTGTACTGGCAGGTAGGGATAAAACAATGATTAATGCTAATTGGGTGATAAAGTAGCAGATATTTTGCCTAATAGTCAACAGGACAAATTCACAAAAAACTGAATTGGGTGTAATGTGAAATGTGAGATTTAGGGAAACATTTAAAGGCACTCAATCTGCACCTCAGTGTAAGAGAAGGTTCACCAGAAAAGGTGATGTGGAAATTGGATCTTGAAAGAGGGGCAATATAATAATAGCCTAGAAAATTGTAATACCAGTGAATAGAAGTGAATTTACTTGGAAGATATTAAAGAGGTATAATAGAACTAATAAGCCATGGTGACTGCTTGAATGAAAAGTTAGACAGTCAGACTGACTGACTGAAAGATATTCTACGTGGTTCACTAAAGATACCATTAACTGGGGCAAAAAAAAAAATACAAAAAGTAGATTTGGGAGTCAACGCTTAAGTTTGTCTTGGCAATGTTAAATAGGAAAAGTTATGAGACATCCACATGGATTTGTATTCTCTTTTGGAAGGCTAAGTTATAAGAATGCAGGTCTCACAAAGAACTCTAAACTTCTAGCCATGACCTGATTTTGAAGGAAAATTTCATCAAGAAAACTGACTTAATCAACCAGTCTTAAGTGTTTACTAGACATAATTCCAATGCTATTCAGCTTCTTCTTGACTTTCATTTCCCTTGGTTAGATTTATTTTTTAAGAAAGCCAAAGAGACAGTTATTACAGTATTTTATTAGGAAAATTTAATGTGCCATTTTTGTATGTTTAAAGCTGTATTTCCCAAATTTTATCATTTAGTTTTGCCACTCTATGATTTTTTGTCTTAGTCATGTGACACCTCTACTATTTTTCTTTAAAAATATCCTTTTTTTACTGTCTCCAAGCAATAATATCCATAAAACTTTAAATTTTGTGTGCTAGTTATATTTTTATAATGCACAATAAAATCAATGCTGTCATGTACTATCATTATTCATGTATCATATCAAATCTTCTCATGCCAATAGTGTTATATATATATATATATATATATATATATATATATATATATATATATATATATATATATATATATTTGGGGAAATTCTGATTTAGATAATTAAACCTGTGAGAGGATTAAACTCTGAGTCTTTCCTAGGTATGACTTATCACATAAGTACTTTTTAAAAGAAAAGGTATCGTGGGGCGGCCAGTGTGCCCAGTGGTTAGAGCACAGAGCTCATAACACCAAGGTTACCAGTTCGATTCCCACATAGGCCAATGAGATACACCCTCCACAACTAGATTGAAAACAATGAGTTGACGTGGAGCTGATGGGTCCTGAAAAAACACATAATTCCCCAATATTCCCCAATAAAAATTAAAAAAAAAAAAGAAAGAAATGCTACCATAAATAAAGCTGCAATGATTTTTATGGGTAGATATCCATGAGAGGGATTTCTGGGTAGTATGGTAATTCTATTATTAATTTTTTGAGGAATCTCCACACTGCATTTCATAGCGGCTGCACCCATCTGCATTCCCACCAACAGTGCATTAGGGTTCCTTTTTCTCCACAGCATCTCCAATACTTGTTATTGTTTTCTTGTTGATGATAGCCATTCTAACTGGTGTGAGATGATATCTCATTGTGGTTCTTATTTGCATTTCTCTGATGATTAGTGATGTTGAACATTTTTTCATATATCTATTTGCCATTTGTATGTATTTTTTGAAGAAATGTCTGTTCAGGTCCTCTGCCTGTTTTTTAATTGGATTGCATGTTTTGGATTTAATTTTGATTGTATTATTGTTGAGTTGTATGAGTTCCTTATATAGTTTGGATATTAATCCCTTACCGGAGGTGTTGTTTGCAAAAATCTCCCATTCGATTGGTTGCCTCTTTATTTTGTTGATGGTTTCTTTTGCTGTGCAGGTTTTAGTTTGATATAGTTCCATTCATTTATTTTAGCTTTTATTTCCCTTTGGGGTCAAATTTATAAAATGCTCTGTGAATCCAAGATCCATAAGTTTAGTGCCTATGTTTTCTTCTATGGAAACAACCAAAGTCTCCTTTGATAGATGAGTGGATAAAGTAGCTGTGGTATGTATACACAATGGAATACTATTCTGCCATAAGAAAAGATGAAATAGCACTATTTGCAACAACATGGATGGATCTTGAGATAATTATGATGAGCGAAATAAGTCAGACAGAAAAAAATCAAGAGCCATGTGATTTCACTGATATGTTGTATATAAAACTGAAAACAACAAAAGAACAAGACAAACAAATGAAGAAACAAAAACTCATAGACACAGAAAATAGTTTAGCAGTTACCAGAGGGTAAGGGGTAGGGGGGTGGTAGATAAGGGTAAAGGGGATCCAATATATGGAGATGGAAAGAGAATTGACTCTGGGTGGTGAACACACAATGGGATTTATAGATGATGTAATACAGAATTGTACACCTGAAATCTATGTAACTTTACTAATAATTGTCACCTCAACAAATTTAATTTACAAAAAAGAAAAGCTAGATTTTGCCAGTGATAGAAATATGTGTAGCTCAGAGACCACACATTTTTTCTTTGTCTTTCAAGAGACTCAATGATTCAGAGCTAGCATTGCAACTCTGTTGGCAGGCTCACACTCCGTCAAACCTGTAGGGGAGAATACTTCGTTGCTTCTTCCTAGTTCTGGTGGTTTACTGGAAATCTTTGGTGTTTGAGACTTTGCATAGTTTCTTTGAGGGATGACTCACTACTTTCTTAAAGAAAGGGTGAGGGTGGAAACTATGACCAGAGATTTCGGCTTCCCTCAGAACACTATCTTTGAGTCCAAGGAGAAGAGCAGTTCTCTTTGGTATGTTGCTTTTATTAGACCATATTCCTTTGATTGGCAATTTTATAAAGAATAAAAGATTAAATGATAAGTTATTAATAAAGAGAAATAAAATGAACTAAAGTAAATAGAGTTGAAGGTGAAACATATGAAAGAGTAAATATTCTGAAGTAGCAAAGAACAAAGACTGTTGTCTGATCCTAAGTATCTAAAGCTGCACACAGATGACCTGCGTGACTGAAGTAATGAGTGATTTCTTCTTGGGAAGACATTTCTTAGCCTTACATTAGGGGAATGAAACCCTTAACACATATCCGAGGTTAGAGAATTTGTGTGTTAAATACCTGCAGGCTTTCAGACAGACAGTCAGCAAAACAGAACAAACAAAGGCATGCTTTGTCTCAGTGTCATTGCCCAGGAGACCAGAGACCGTATGGATGAGCACACCAGCAGTGTAACCAGGCCATCCTGACTGTGAGAGCCTACACTGTTACTTAAGTACTCGGGGGCTGGTACCCCGGCCTATTACATAGCTAATTTAAATCCCATTTGGATCAAGATTAGAAAATAAATTTAATAAACTAAAGTACTTCTGCATTAGTATCCTGTGAGTCTACGAAAAGTCTCAATAGCAACGTGAAACAGCATCTAGCGTATAGCATGAATCTAGTTGTAAAATACATCAGATGTTGTGTTTCGTTTTAAATTACTAGATTTTTAATAATTTTTTGAGATGTATTACGTTTACAGAAAAATTGAGCAGAAAGTACAGAGAATTCCTCTACCCTACCCACAGTTTTCCCTATTACTAACATCTTGCATTAATTAGTATGGGTATATTTATTATAATTGATATTGATACATTAACATTAACAAAAGTCTATAGTTTCATTACGGTCCACTCTTTGTGCTTTATGGTTTTATGGGTTTTGATAATATAATGTATCCACCATTATGGTATCATAAAGAATAGTTTTACCACTCGAAAAATTCCCTATGGTCTACGTATGCATCTTGCCTCCCCCCCTTATCCCCCCCCTCATCCCTTGGTAAATGTTGGTCTTTTTACCATCTCTATAGTTTTGCTTTTTCTAGAATGTTATATAGCTGGGATCATACAGCCTGTAGCCTTTGCAAATTGGCTTATTTCACTTATCAGTATGCATTTAAGTTTCCTCAATATTTTTTTATAGCTTGATAGCTCATTTTTTTTCCATCTCTGAATAATATTCCATTGTATCACAGGTTTATCCATTCGCCTACTGAAGGATACCTTGGTTGCTTTAAAATTTTGGCGATTATGACTAAAGCTTCTGTAAATATCCATTTACAGCTTTTAGTGTAAGCCTAAGTTTTTTCGTTCGGTTTTATTGAGATATAATTGATGTGTAGCATTGTATAAATTTAAGGTATCCAGCGTAATCACTTGACTTACATATATTGTGAAATGACTGTCACAGTATGTTTAGTTAACATATGCCATCTCATATAGATACTCATTTGTTTACTTAGGAACATGACTACTGAAATGTATGGTAAGACTATGTTTCTTTTGCAAGAAATACCAAACTGTCTGTGAAAGTGGCTATACACTTTTTTGTTGTAACGTCCTCCTTGGTCACTTGTGTGTCTCTCCTCACCCTTTCATGTATGTCCCAGGTTACCAGGGCTCTCCCTATGGCCTTCATCAAACTGAGTAGTACCCAGTACCCCACTGCAGGCTTCTTTCCAAAAGTAGTGTCAGGTCTCGTTTATTTAGAACTCCGATATTAGCTGGGGAAAAAGATAATACCAATGAGCATTCAGGTAGTACTTACTGTTTACAATAACTTCCACATAAAAATTTCCGTTTACTCTTAAACAGACCTTTGATTGAGGACTTGTTTTCCCCAATTTGTAGATGAGGAAAACTAGATTTAGCCAAAATTCACACAACTAGTTTGTAGTGGTGATGGACAGGACATTCTTCAACCATTTAAAATCTCTTTTGGAGAAGGAAGAATGCAAATTAAATAAACATGCAAATAAACCAGGTACTTCTTCCAATTCAAACTGGAAATGTTAATGCCTAACTTGGCTGACATGCTACTCTTTCAGAAAACACAACCATTAAAAAAGTTGTGTTTCTAATGCCTTACCTCAAAGGAACAACTAATGGTGGTTATTTTGCTCATTAGAGGAGGCTTTAATGACCAAGTTGGCCAAATATGCAACCAATCAGACAACATCTGCCTTTAAAAAAATGGTTTTGTTGCTCTTAAGTATAACACAGAAGCAGTAATGATACTTTCTGAAACTAGAGAAGGTTGTTAAGGGAGATAGGGTCTGCAATGGGTGAATAGACTTTTCTAATATTTTATATAGTTGTCTGTTAAGCTTTAACGTTAGAAGTTCATCATGCACATAAACATGTTATAAAAATATTTAAGCATTTTCTATGCCACTTATAAAAAAGTTGTGTCCTAGACGTGAAAAATAAAATTGGAGTCAATATTTGAAACAGAAAAAGATTAAGGACCCTCTAGTAAAACCCTAGCATTAAGTTTTAATTAAATCAATCATATTGATATTTCCTGATCGTTCCTCTTGTTTTCTTTGAATATCCTCAAATCCTCCAAGTGGTTTCTGGCCATTGTGTAGGCTTCTGAACACATTCAAAATATTGCTCCCAAATAATGCATTGTTTGGACATGATGAGCTGGATTCACTTGCCTTTCTATGCTCCCCTCATCTAACCTTGTCCCAAGGTATCAGTGAAACAGGAATATGTAAATTTCTTTATTCAGCATCTGTATTAGTTTCCTAAAATGGTTATAACAAAGTACCACTAACTGGGTGACTTAGAACAACATAAATTTATTGTCTCAGTTCTGGAGGCTAGAAGTCTGAAATCAAGGTACTGATAGGCCCATTTTCCCTTCAAACCTATAGGGGAGATCTTTCCTTGCTTCTTCTTAGCTTCTAATGGTTTGCTGGCTATCTTTGGTGTTCATTGGCTTGTAGCTGCATAACTCCAATCTCTGCCTTTGTCATCACATGACATTTTCCTTGTGTGTCTCTCTGTCTCTACATGGTCGTCTTTTTATAAAGATACTTGTCATGTTGGATTCAGGGACACACTATTCCTTTATGACCTCAAATAGTTACATATGTAACAACCTTATTTACAAATAAGGTAACATTCTGAGGTATGGGGGTTGTTAAAATTTTAACATCTTTTGGGGGGAATAGGGGACATAATTCAATCCATAAGAGCGCCCTTTTTTTCTTTTTTTTGTTCCCTAAGAACAGCAACTTTCTTCTTATGGAAAAGTACTCTTTACCCATGTCAATTATCTAGTCTAGTGTGTGTATCCATCCTCAGTACTGGTGCTAAGTACTCAGTACTCAGTTACAGCTCCTTGTCCCAGAGGATGGAAAGTAACTGAATCTATATACCTTTCAAAGCATTTCCTAGGATTTTAAAAACTGGATCTGGTAAAAACATTCAGCTTCTCCTGATGATAAAAGTCATATGAAATGTGGGACATGCTAACACTTGTTTCCAGACTCACGGAACAAATTAGTTTTGGAGAAAGAAATCAAAAGCAGAGAATATCAGAGATAAGAAATATGAAAGTCTTTTTAGATGCAATTACATAAAGTCTCTTTTTGCTTCAGTTAATTTGAGGAGTTGGTTTTATTTTATTTGCAAAGCAACAACAACAATAACAACAAATAAAATCACTAAAAAACATTTATCTTCTGGAATTGGGTGGTTGCCATTATGAAGACAATCTTTGACACTGACTCAAGAAATTGTTCTAGGGAAAATAGGTTTCACTTGGAGTAAGTCAAGCATACTTTTCTACATTTATTCCTAATTCACAACATTTGGACTCAGGTAGGTAGTGAAGCCAAAATTTAGGGATTTTAATTTTGATTCAGATACTAGATCATTACAGGTAATTTATTTACCCTTTGCCTCATTTCTATAGTGATACAATAGCAATACTGTTTGCTGAGTCTAGAGGTATGATTCAATTTAAGTGTTAAGTCTGTTTCAGAGTTAATACAATCCATTTCTTTCTACACTGTTTTTGATTCAAATAATTAAAAAATGGTATAGACATTTCTAAAGGAGACATATCACTTAGATTTACATTTGTACTTTAAAAGAATTCTGTCAAAAGCTGTGTGACTATGAGGATGGGAAGAGAGTTATCAGAAACAAAAAAGAGCAGTTTAATGATGAATTGAAGTTACTAAATTTAGTGTAATCTAACATAGCATCTTTAGATTTTTTTTTTTTAGTTGTAAGATACATACATATTTAGAATTATACTTTCTTTTGCGTGGACCCTTTTGTCATTATAACTGGCTATCTTTAATAATTCAGTGTGGTATGACATGTTCTTTAGTATAGCCAATAAAAGAAGAGTCTAATATACGTTAGTACATTTACCACTTCCTGTATAATCTAATGCTCTTAGAACATTTAACTCATTTATTCTGAACATAGAAAAAAGTACCAAAATGGTCTTGTAAGCTCCTTTTATGATCTAGAAGAACATTTTCACTAGCATGAGAGAAGTTTGAGGTCCCATCAAAGAGAAGTGCGATACTTTAAAGAAAAGAAGGGAAAAAACTTTGTTCCCTATTACATATCTACATATAAATATATACATATTACATATACATATGTAATATATAATGCATATGCATACAAGGTATGACCAAACAATACTGTGAATGTTTATATAAAAAAATATTATAGTAAAAGACACATTGCCATTAATCCCCCTCAAAATACACCCCCTCACTTCAAACACACTTATCCCATCATTCTTGCCACTTTATGAAGTAGTTCTGGAAGCTCTTTTGTTAGTGTCTTCAGTTGTGCTGCCATGGCTGCCTCAATGTCCTGAATCATTTTGACTTTGGGGAAGAGCCAGAAGTCATATGGTGCCAGGTCTGGTGAATAAGGTGGATGAGAACACACCGTAATGTTTTTATATGGCAGAAATCACTGTACCAGAAACAATATGTGACATGGAGCATTGTCATGATGGAAGATGATTTATGGCACATTTTAAAACACACCTTCTCTCAACCATAGCTCAAACCTGACTGACTGCATTGATCAAGTTGAAACTTGTCACTCACTGTTACTAAGGTTGAATGAGCCGCTTCCCTTATTGAAGATACCTGACTTTCTGTTGACTGGCACTTGGCAGCAGCATTCACCATATTGTTTGAACATAATGGAAAGGCTCTGTGTCACACATCACTTATGATTTAGCAATTTCTCTCAAAAAGAAACATTACAGTCTGTCCTCATCTTCCTTATCACTGGATCTTGCACTCTGTGACTTTTGACTCTTCTCCAAAGTCAAAATGACTATGAAGTGTAGACATTTTGAATCGATTCAGGATATCAAAGCAGCCACGACAGCGCAACTGAAGACATTCACGAAAGAGGACTTCCAGAACTTCTGCTTCAGAAGTGGCAAGAGTGATGGGATAGGTGTGTTCAAAGTGAGGGAAGTATTTTGAGGTAGATTAATGGCAATGTATCTTTTATCGTAATATATTTTTAAATTTAAACATTCACCATATTTCTTAATTATACCTCATATATAACATGCAATATTATAAATAACAAGATAATAGGGAACAAAATATGACATAATAAAAGATAATTGATTCATCCAAAAGAAGACAGAAAAGGAGAGAAAGTTAACAAAGATCAGATGGGACATTAAAAAATAAATAGTAGTATTACAAATATCAAAGAATTCAGCAATAGCATTAAATAAAAATAAATTGAATACTTCAAGTAGAAGACTAAAATAATAATTATATGGCACTTATAACATAAACAACTTAAACATGAAGACGCAGAGTGATAGAAAGTAAAAAGGAACATGCAAACACCAATCAAAAGAAAGCTGGCGTCAGTATACTAATGCAGACAATCATGCTTGAGGCATGAAGCATTATCTTAAAAAGTCTTAGTTTCTATCAAAAAGCAGCATAGTATTTTAAAGAGAAGGGAGGACAACTTGGCTGAAAATATAACTGGATGAAATGAAAAGATAATGGAGATAATCAGTGTTAAAAAACTAAACTTGTAATGATAGAATTAAAATTCACACTGGAAGAGGTAAAGAATAAAATTGTGCAGAAAAAGCAATGCCTGAGATGGAGGACAGATTTTAAAAGTGTTCTCATAAGTGAAAGGAAAGAGAAATGAGCTAAAAGTAATGGGAGAGGGTAATGAATATGTAAGAAAATAATATTTTAACTGTTTTAATAACTTTAATTTCTGAAGTAGAACTAAAAATAAACAGAAGCAAATATATATATATATATATATATATATATATATATATATATATATATATATATATATATATACTTTTGATCTGTGTTCCAAATAAAATCACTGTAAAGAAACTAGTGCTAGAAGAAAACTGGCAACAGTTTTTAAAGTAAAATTGGAGTAGTGTGTTCCAACTGGACTGAAGGTGAGACTTAAAATCTCCCAGTGGGTTAAGATAATTTACATGCTTCCCTATTTGTGCCTTTTAAAAATATTTATTTGCAAGGTTAAGGGAGTCGTAAAGATAAGGAGGTACAGTAATCCTTTCTATAAACAAAATTAGATGTTTGTTGGACAAAGCAGGTATAGCAAAGGCCAATGGAAGTCTCCCATTACTAACCACACTCTTTACAATGATGGAGGATAATTCCCCCTCTCCTATAGAAGCCACTACCGAAAAACATCCCAGGCTCATCCACCAAGAGTTATGTTTGTGTCCAGCAAATAGTTGTTAGAGCCATGCCATAAAATTCTCTAACACTTCAGCTCAAGCACACCCCTCTCCATTTTAGCATAATCTCCTTTTTAAGAATCTGGACATGGACTTCTGACATCAAGTCAGAGTTGAATTCCAGCTCTACTGTTATGGTATAGTGGGATTCCAAATTCATAGCATGAAGTTGCAGTGGGTTTCCTACACTTTAAAGTGACAGTTTTAGCTCAAAGGCACCAAGGCAAAAAGACTATTTTTGTTGTTATTATTTTTTTAATAATAATGGCAACTGGATGGCTGGAGCACTATGAACATAGTTACAGCTCAGAGTAATATCTTTGTAGTACAAATGAATATAAATTGAGGACTTGGGGCTGAGCTAATCCAGTTAAACACAAGTGATCATTCATGGATACACATAAGCACATTGAAGAATTTTGGAAACAAGAGTCAGAAATCCTGTGAAAGTCTGTGACAATTGTGATGAAGCATTTTGATGCAGTTGAGGCATTAGTGTTAATATTAATGGGATCACATTTATAACCATAAGCTAGTAAAATTTCTAGTCTCAGGTTATACAAAGTTAAAAGAATAACAACAACAAAATAAACTTCTGGAGGCATCTACAAAGGTATATCAGTCAGAATCCAGTTGCAGGAAACAAAACATTGCCGCTATATAAACAAAAGCATATTTAATACAGGAATTATTGATAGAAAGTCTTGAAGAGTAGGCTCTTGGCTGGCTTTTTAGGTAAAAACTCCCTGAACACCACCACTGAACTGGACACAAAGTGAGCCAACATTGGTATCATAATTAGGAAGGGGAAGAACCATTTAGCCACTACCTGAAGTCTTCTAGTCCTCGAGAATATATTGCTGTAACTGCAATGCAGTGATCAGAAATCTGCCACAACTGTTGCTAAATATGCATACAGCTGGCCACTGGATCCTGGAATGCTGCTGCAAGGAAATCCAGTCTATCTGTTAATGTGCTTGACCATAGCAATAACCAAAGCACTAGGAAGATGGCCTCCCCCTTACTTCCACCATCCTAATATCATGTGATTGCATCTAATTGGTGAGATGTAATAACTCACATTAAGATCTGTAACTGCAAACAGGTTGGGGGAATATAATTTGTAGATTTCTAGTCTTTGCAGCTGAGGAAGGTACACTATAAGAAGGCTGTAATAGGTTTCGAGTATCAATTTACTGGGTCCACTGTATCCAACTATCCTAATCACCAGCAAGACAATAAAAATCAGGTTGGCTTTTGCAAAACAAAATGCTAATAAACAAGGGAGATTCCCTGATAGAATTTCCAAAGGAGAAGGTAGTAACCCAAAAATTATACTTAGCTCAAAGGCAGTGTGGAGTTTTCTCAAAAAATTAGGAATAGAATTACCATATGACCCAACAATCCATCTTCTGGGTATATACCCCAAAATTGAAAACATTTATCTATAAAGATATACGTGCCCCGATGTTCATTGCAACTTTATTTATGGCGGCCAAGACATGAAAACAACCTAAGTATCCTTCAATAGATGATTGGATAAAGTTGTGGTATATAAACACAATGGAATACTAATCTGCCATAAGAAAAGATGAAATAGTGCCATTTGTGACAACATGGATGGATCTTGAGATTCTTAAGCTAAGCAAAATAAGTCAGACAGAAAAAGTTGAGAACCATATGATTTCCCTGATATGTGGGATGTGAAACTGAAAGCAAAAAAGGAACAAGACAAACAAATAAAGAAAACAAAAACTCACAGACACAGACAATAGTTTAGTGATTACAAGAGAGTAAGGGGAGGGAGTGGTAGAAGAGAGAAAAGGGACTCAAATATATAGTGATGGAAGGAGCACTGACTCTGGGTGGTGAACACACAATGTGATACACAGATGATGTATTACAGAATTTTATACTTGAAACCTATGTAATTTTACTAACCATTGTCACCCCAATAAACTTTCATTTAAAAAAAAAGTTTAAAAAATATACTTAGCTCATTTTCTTTCTTTTATAGGAGACATTCTTAAATATGCAAGATTTAGAAAAGGTCACACTTTTCAAATAAAAAGAAATACTTAAAGGCTAATTTTGGTCGAATGAAAGATAATTTGAAATAACAACCCAAGAAAGGAAAAATTTTAGTATAAAAGGATTTATGGATTATTTATGGATTATCTGTTAATTAATTGAAATCCCAATTCCAGAATCCAGTCAGATCATATGTTGTCAGGTAAATTCTGTAGCCTAGGGAGATTTTGGACCTGTATGTTTCCTTCAACTATTTTGTTTCTGCTTTCACTCTTTTGATAATAGTAGGAAACATCTTTATCTCTGTTATTGCCACAATGTAGATGGGGGGGCACTTAAAACCACAAGGCTGTCACTTTCTGCCTCATTTTCTTAACAATGTCTAAATTATTTTTAAAATTGGGCAGTTGGATAGAGTGCTTTTGCTTCTATGTGCAAAAGCAGCAAAAGAGAAGTCACTTTTAATCCAAGGAATTTCAGTCATATTTTCCTGGATCTTTAAAGCTCTTATTGAAAGACCTGAGTTTTTGTGAGCTGTACTTTAAATTAGAAAAGATTAATACACCAGCCATGGTAGATATTTTCTGTCATAAAGGCTCTCTTTATATTATCTTCTTTCTTATATCTGAATATTTCCTTAAAAATCAGTACCTGCAGTATCATCAGCAGCATGCACAAACAACACAAAAATGTATTAATTCAAAATAATACCTTTATAAGGGTGTTTATAATGGGTGAGTTTTCCTTTATTTTTCTGTATTCATCAAGTTTTCTATGATGAGATTATTTTTTATTAATATCTATTGAATTTTAAAAAGCACCATACTATTTTACTACGATGCTAATTTTGTTCTACCACACTATCTAAATGATTGCATGGTTATTCACACAGTTGAAGGATGGTTATGAATTCTGGGATAATAGGACTGTGTGCTTTTCTGTATTTCTAAGTTTTTTCAGCAAACATGTATTATCTTTATAATTATAACAATATCTTTAAAAGCCAATTGTGCTGTTCTACAAATGAGCTTTGATGAAATTCTGGCTCAAAGTAACATAGGAGGACCCCTAACTTTAGAATTGTTCTTTTTTTAAAAATTGCTGAATTAGGTAGTGGACCTCTTTATTTTCAGCTTCCTAGGGCACACCTCTTAGCACTCAATATAAGAGTAATATTTCTGGAAAATAAAGTATGAAAAACATTTGTTTAGTCTGCATTTCTTTTATTTTTTTTGCTTGAGGTCAAAGGATCTGGTGATTCAATTTCAACCTTTATATTCTGTCAGTTATATTTTAATTTGAATCTGAATGACACAGCTACAGACCATGTAGAAAGGTAGCGAATTCAGGTCTTTGAATGCTTGTTTTTGTTGCCAGAATTTTAATGTGAAATAAAAGCCAAACCGATTCTCTACAGATTTATGAAATGTAACTGCTGTGTGCGTGCGTACACACACGCACACACACGCGCGCGCACACACACACACACACACACACTCCTCAACTTATGAAGGGGTTATATCTGATAAGTCCGTTGTAAGTTGAAAATGCATTCAATACACCTAACCTACCGAACATCATAAGTTATTAGCCTAGCCTACCTTGAATGTGCTCAGAACACTTAACGTTAGCTTACAGTGGGGGCAATTATCTTCTGTTTCATATCAAAAGTAATTGCCTTCCTCTGTTTCTCACCAGAAGTAGGAGACACAGATGGGCATTTTATAGACATGATGGGATGTGAAGACACAAATTACAATATGTAAAAAATGCTGGCAAAGCAGTATAGTGTAGAGTATCATTTTTTTACCCTGTGATCACGTGGCTGACGGGGAGCTGAGGCTCGTTGCCACTGCCCAACATCATGACAGTATATACTGCATATTGCTAGACTTGGAAAAGGTCAAAATTCAAATTATGGTTTCTACTAAATGTATATTGCTTCTTCATCATCGTAAAACCAAAAAATCATAAATCAAACCATTGTAAGAAAGAGACCGTCTGTATCAATAATCTTATATATAATATAAATACATAATATTTAAAAAGTTATTACTAAAGGGAGTAATAAGGCTCTTGGGTGAGATATATATTATGACTACTTGATTTTACTGAAGTTATATATATATATATATACATATATATATATAACTTCAGTAAAATCAAGTAGTCATAAAATACCTTCATAATTTTTGTGTAAAGTTGGTTGCATAGTCTTTCACTTTATCATTTACTTCTGTCACTTTTTTTTCCAATAAAGATACACAAAACAGGACTGAACCTGGTAAAAATGTACAATGGATGTACATTTATTCAACTCTCTTATAGTTCTCTGTTGATTGCTCTCCATTATCTACTTCTAGCACATTCCAGGGAGTCGCTTCTATACCTACTCTCTCAAAACCTGCTCTTTGCTATCTGTAATGTTTGAAATTATCTGGTTACAATTCCTACTAAAGTAGAGATTACTTAAGAGATCCTGTATAGAATGCCTGACACACTTGAAATTTAAAAGAGGAGTTTATGTAGCTTAATAGAGGAGAAAAATGTCAATAATGAAGGGATATAGATTCAACAGTTCTAAGTTTATAATTTGATCTTTTCATGCATTAACTTTTTGACTTTGAGTAAGTCATTTAAACTCTGAGCTTTAGGTCTTTCATCAAATGAAGATGATAAAATCTGTTTTGTAATGCTATTATGACCAATAAAAATCCATGTGATTTTCACAGAGCCTTTCATGCAGTAGGTACTTGATATTGCTTCACTCGCTATTGAGTCACTGAACTCATAGGACTATAGTTCTAAGGATAACATTGCCAATGTTACTTGTAACCAGCAGAGAAGAATATTTTGTACTTTTAGTCTAGTGAGAATGATCAACTACAGACATTGGTGGGTGGAGTAAATAATCTTTGGGAGGCTCTTCAAGGCTTTGTTCTATAACTCTATTTTTATGTTCATTTAAATGATCTAACAACCCTATCTAGTTTAGCAATCTTTTACATTTCGTGATTATTTATGTCCTAACATTATTTCTCATGAAAGACAAAACCGTGGAATGTGAGGACAGCGTAATAGCATTAGCAAAGATTGTTTACGGATGGCTATCCAGTTTAGTTATTCCCATGCTTGGTAATCTCTACAGTGCATCATTTTGACCAGTGATGATGTTTGGGTGCTGCAGAACACAGCTGATGAACACACTTCCTAAGCCTTCTTGTTGCTGAACTCAGCCAAAAAGCTGCACATGAGTCTAAACAGATGTTTCTGTTGTTTAGGCCAATGAAGTTTATAGAGTACATGTTTATCTTTCAAAAGAGAATGTGCAGAGTTCATTCAGTTTTGAGATCCAATCTTTCCGGAGGTTGGACTCCCTAGTGAAGTTGGAACAGAAACTGGATGAGCACACAAAGTCATTTAGGGGCTGTCAGAAATGATAGTCCATTACTATTTGGTAGAAAAGAATTAGGACACATGGAAATTGAATTGCCTAAAAATGGTTGATATTTTAAAAGACTGAGCCTGGACAATAGCTTGCATGTTAATACTCCTAATGCTTCTTCAGTATAACTGATTCTTAGAAAAAGGGTTCTCCATTCCAATTTAGTAGATATGAAATAAGCACAGAGCATCAAAATTTCCTGCACATATTTCATATGATTAGAATAAAATTATCTACACAAGGAGAAAAACATTAAGGAAATGAAAATTTCATATATCATTTTTGTGAGTCATGTCTGATTTAAAGTGTTAGCCACAGGAAAAGAAGACTGCACTTGTCCAACTAAGCATTTGTCTTCTATCAGTTTAGCAAAGGAGGCAGATAGGAAAGTAGTCAATCACAATGCAGTGCTATGAAATACATACAGAGGGTGCCAAAAAATGTACACACATTTTAAGAAAGGGAAAAACTGTATTAAAATTGTAATATTTGATATATACTGATAACAAAAGATGAACACAAGTCAGGTGTATACATTTTTTTGACACCCCTGGTATATATATTCCAAATATGGAATGTTTGTCTTTTTGTTGCCGAACATCATATCACCTTCCTATTTTAGAGAAATGTAAATACAAATGGGCAGGAGGGCCTTGTTCTTCATTATAAAGACTGCAAAGAGTGGACAGTACTCTCTGAATCCTCTCAGTGAAGAGTGTGGGTATGTCACTCAAGTGTGACTAAAAGCCAGGGCTAGCATCATGGGTGCCACCTGTCTTTAGAAGGATCCAGCACTTGGTTTAATTGTCTGCTGTCAGTGACTTGAAGTTTTAAATAATTTTTGTGTAAGGGGCCCTTAACTTTCATTTTGCACTGGGCCACACAAATTATACAACTTGAGAGAGAGAAACAAAGTCACATGGGAGGTAGAAAGGGTTGATGGTTGTCTGGGGAGGAACACCATCCAGGGAGCAACAGTGAATGTCAAGAGGTGGTGCAGCCCAGTGGTACCCAAAGTATCCAGGGAATGCTGTCAGGGCTGGTGATAACAGCAGGTGTCAAGAGACAGCTTTCTAAGAAAATCATTCCAGGGCAGGATTTTAACTGTGCTTTGACTACCTAGCAGCAGCACATTTTTTAATCCTTCCTATTGATTTTCTAGCTTCCTATAATAGTCTCCTAGAGCTGCTATAATAAGTACTCACAAACTGGGTGGCTGAATTTAAACAACAGAAATTTATTATTTCCTCGTTCTGGAGAACAGAAGTCTGAAATCAAGGTGTCATAGGGTTCATTCCTTCTAGAGGCTCTGAAGGAGAATTTGTTTCCTGTGTCTCTCCTTGGGTTCTGGTGGTTGTCAAGAATCCTTGAAGTTCCTTGGGAGATGTATTACTTCATTCTCTACCTCTGTCTTCTTCCCTGTGGATATGTATTTCTGTGTTCAAATTTTCTTTTTTTCATAAGAACACAAGTCATATGTGGTTTAGGGCCCTCCTTTACTAAGCATGACCTCATCTGAACTTGATTACATCTGTAAAGACCTTATTTTTAAATAAGGTCACATTTATAGGCTCTGGGCGGACATTTTTGTAAGACACTATTCGACCCAGGACAGCTACTGATACCCTTTTAATAAATGTCCTCTCTGCTTAAGTTATCCATAATCTTCTGTTCCTTTCAACCATAAACCATGACAAGTAGGGGCATTCTCTATAAGCTTGGGTTGCTTAGGGGAAAGAAATATTCTCAGACAAGTTACAATGAGCTGTATCTTGAATAGCAAGAATGAATGAATTAGAAAAGATAGAGTAAGGTAATTGCATTCCATGTTGACACAATGGCTCAGAGGCTGAAAGATAGCATTAAGTTCCCTAGATCTTCAAACAATTAATACATGTAGAGGATTTGGGGAGCTGGTGGCTGACATAGGGGGATTTGGGAAACAAGGAACTAAAGAGATCTAAAGGGATCAGACAAGAAGAGGATTGGCAGCTTGAACTTTTCCCACAGGCAATGAGAGCCATATGATGGTTTTTACGTGAGAGTGACATGAATACATTTGTGTTTTGGAAAGATTCCTCAGGCAGCAGTAAAGAAATCAATGTGGAAGGACAGAAAAAGTCAAGAAACATATGATTTCACTGATATGTGGTATGTAAAAGTGAACTGCAACAAAAGAACAAGACAAACAAATAAAGAAACAATGTCTCATAGACACACACAATAGTTTAGTAGTTACCAGAGGGTAAGGGGGGAGGGGGTGGTAGACAAGGGTAAAAGGGATCAAATATATGGTGATGGAAGGAGAACTGACTCTGGGTAGTGAACACACACTGTGATATATATAGATGATGTATTGCAGAATTGTACACCTGAAACTTATGTAACTTTACTAACAATTGTCACCCAATAAACTTTAATTGAAAAGAAAGGAAAGGAAAGGAAAGGAAAAAGGAAAAGGAAAAAGGAAAAAGAAAAAAGGAAAAGAAAGGAAAGGAAATTGATGTGGAGGGAGATAGGCAGGGGGGAGATTAATAAAAAGAGCGATGTAGTCCAGGAGACAATATGAATTGAAGGCATGGCTGTGGCAATGGCAACATGGAAACTGATTATAATCTATAGGATTGATGAACATCCAAATGTGGTAAGTGAGAGAGAGGGAGAAAATAGGGATGACTTCAAGGAGGGATGATGGTGTCCTTGTTTTCTGAGATGTTAACCCATTAGCCTTTACTTAGCCATTAAATTTATCTATTTCTCAACCATTTGAGAAATTAGCCTTTTCTCAAACTTGGCCCTATGACAGTTTGGGTCCAGAAATTATTTGTTGTCTGTGTAGGAGAGAGTGTCTTATAAATTGTAGGATCTTTAACAGCATCTCTATCATATGCCAGGTATATTCTCGACCTCAGTTTTCTCTAGATATTGCCAAATATCTTTTGGGGGAAAAATTGCTGCTGGTTGGGAACCACTCCATTCGTAGGACGTAGAGTAGGTTTAGGGTAGAGAAAGCTAAGTATAGTTTTATATCTTTTAAGTTTGTTGTGTCTATAGGACATCTGATTGGAGATAGTTAACATGCAGCTGGAGGTAGGGATCTGGAATTCACCTGAAAGATCTGGAGTATACATACAGATTTGAGAATATTAAGTGTATATGTGACAATTGACACTTGAGTAAAGGTGAGATTGCCCACAAAAAGTTTAAGAACAGAAGACTGAGAACAGGTACCTAGGATCCCCAACAGCGGGAGCTAATGTAAGCTAAAGACACTGAGCTTGTCAAAGTGACCAGGAACAGCCTGTGTGCCTTCCTCTGTGCTATTCAACAAATGCATACTTGAACAAACCTTCCATGATAATTATTAAACTACAGAGGAAAAAAATCTAATAGAGAAACAGTTTAGGAATCCAAAGCCAGGATTTGAAAACATGCAGAGTTTGGTAAACGGGTGTGGAGAAGGGATGATATCGCGTAAGTAACTTAGAACTTTAAGGTAATTTTCAAAATATCTTCACTCTGGAAAAAGTATTAGAAAAAATGTTATGAGTCTATCTTTAAATTTTTGGTAGTATATTCTTATTTCTGGAAAGATTCTGCATAATGCTGCCAAAAGTCAAAACTTTAAACACATTCAACACATTTTAACATTTTAAATATTTTTAAAGTAAGTAATTTTAAAAAAATAATTAAAATCTAGAGAAACGAACTACCAGGTAACAAACCAAAACAAAAATTTGCCTTAGAAACTAAGACCACTAATAGATTGAACAAAAATTAACCTTTAAGCAGTATTGTGAGTAAAAAACTCCATTTCTCAGTGACTGAATGAATCTTTTATTGTCTTTTTAAAATCACACAAATCATACATGAATATGTTATTGTTGTAAAAGATTCAAACCACACAAAAATATTTAGGAAAAAAACCATGAATACCTCTCTTCTCCCATTCACCACTCCTGCAGCTTTCCCCTCCTTTCCCCAGATGTAACAATTCCCAACTGTTTGGTGTTCCTCATCTAGTCCTCTGTGCACACACCCATGAATGTGAAACATTGTTCTGCAACTTGCTTTTTTCCCTTCCCATATCTTGGAGGTATGAAAGAACCTTTAGCACCACATAAACAGAAAAGTTTTTCTTTCTGTTATGAGAGCGTGAGCTAATATAATTAAATCAATTCAACATTTATCACACGGGATGACAATGACTTACACTACTGATAATTCAGCTCGTTGACGTCTTTGGAACCCAACTGCAGGATCAGTTTTGTGAAAAATATGTTGAATTTTAAAATCTCAATATTTAGATTTGATAACTCCAGAGGCAAAAATACTGTCTGTCATCTCATAGCAACAAGAGATTATGAGAGTAACAATATTCTCTTTTGCTAAAATTATCTCTCATTATATATCAGACGTGTTTAGAGGTAACATAATGAAACTGCCTGAAAATAAAATCCAAAAAGCAAGGTGAAATAATCATTTTCTTTGTAGCAAAAGGTACTTAGCCAATTTTTTTTTTTTCAATTCTCATTATTTCTATGCCTTTCTCTGGGGTGAGGGGGTTTGGAGCCTGGGAATATTTCCTAATGAGGAATCAATTTGGCTGAGGAGACTATGACTTTGACCTGGCGATTTCATTTGGTCTATAATTCCAATTCAAACCTTATGTGACAGAAATGATGCAAAGAAGAGTATCTGCAATGAAGCAACTCTTTAGTAACCCTATAGGGCGTCTTCTCTAAGGCTGTTAAAATTAAGCCTGATATTTTTTTTTCTATTGATTTTTCTTCTCCAAGCTAATACTGTCCTGACAACATTGCTCATTATCTTGATATAAGTGTGAAGTATTTTCATATTATCAGAGAAAATTGCTCTATTCCACATAGAGTGATTCTTTCCTAAATGAGAATAACAAAGTCTACTTTACCCCTCACTGTCACTTATTAGATAAATCTCATCAATAAATTTACTGTTTCTTCCTGAATAAATTCTCTCTCTGCTATCGTCTTCATTTGATTGCTAGTGAGGTTTTGCCTCCAGACCCTATTACTCAGCTTCCTGGACATTAAGTGCCTCCTTCTCAGTGAAATAAGCTGCTCTCAATACTTCTTCCTTCAGTCACTACCAAATACTTGCATCAACTGTTAATGATGCGAGGACTGGCTGGGAATTAAAAAGTCATGGGTCAGACTCCAGTTCCACTCCCCTTTTCCAAACATGTGACTTTTGGGCAAGCTAGTTGTCAGCTTGAGTTTCTTCATCTGTAAAAATGGAGGAGAATACTATCTGTACTACTTATATTCCTGTGGTTGTTATGAATATATATATATATGTATATATATATATATACATATATATATATATAAAGTATATATATGTATATATATATTTATATAAAGATATATATGTATGTATAAAGCTATATATATATATATGTATATACATATATATAAAGGAAGGTCTGTGTAAAGATCTTGATAAACCATAACACATTATACAAAGACACATTATTAAGGTGCCAGGCACTGCTTAGGTGCTCAAGAAACATTTATAAATGTTAGTTGTATTAGCTCCGACTCATTGTTTGCCTCTATCAGGGGCTTCACAGGAGTAAGGGAGACAAGAGTTGGGCAGCCTGGTCAGGAAAAATGATACATGCTACAGGAGTTAGTTCCTGCCTTTTTCCAATACATGGTTCCTTTAAGGTAGCAAACCCTGTATAAAATATATACAATGTTTCCATATATATATATATATATATATATATATATATATACAGGATAGGTGATAAATAATATAGTAAATAACATATATATATATATGTTATATATATATATATATATATATATGTTATTTACTATATTATTTATCACCTATCCTGTCTTGACAAGAGTTACCAAGAAAAGCAACAGAGCAGCATTACTGAGAAATCTTCTCAAGAGGGCAGGCTAAATTTATTCCTTTAATATATAGTTGAAATCTATTTCCCCACATGTGTGAGGTGAAAATATCCTCATCAATTTCTCCTGAGCTCTCATCCTAACCAAAAACTAATAAGCCACATGTGGCCCACCTGCACTTTGGACCCAGTTCTCTGTAAAATGTGTACAGTCCCAGACAACCAAGGCAGGAACATGTGATATCCAACGATACTGTCAGTTGTTGATTCCGTCTTCATAAATGATTATATAGGTTTATTTCAATTTTCTATTTACTCTTGAGTCAATTTTGACACATTATAGAAAATGATCTATTTTATCTAAATTTTCAAAATTTTCACATTTAAGTTTTTTTTGCACATTATGTAACATCTCCAGTATATTTAGTTGTTCTCTATTTTTATTCCAAATATTGTTAATTGCATTTGCTTTGATCATTGTTGCCAGAATTCTGTTTAATTGGCATAATTAGGTTGTATATTTCTAGGAATTTATCTATTTTTTCCAGGTTGTCCAATATGTTGGTGTATAATTGTTCATAGCAGTCTGTTACAATCTTTGTATTTGTGGGTAACTGTTGTAATGTCTCCTCTTATTTACAATTATATTTATTTGAGTCTTTTCTCTTTCTGTCTTGGTGAATCTAGCTAAATGTTTGTCTATTTTGTTTATCTTTACAAAAAACCATGTCTTAGATTCATTGGTCTTTTTCTACTGTCTTTTAGTCTCTACTTCATATATTTTTTTGCTCTAATCTTTGTTATTTCCTTCCTTCTCCTACTTTAGAGCTTACTTTGTTCTCTTTCTAGTTCCTTGAGGTATCAAGCTACTTTGAAATATTTTCTTTATCTTAAGTTAGGAATTTAACACCATTAACCCTCATTGTAGAACTGCTTTTGATGCATCCCATAAGTTTTGTCATATGTGTTTCCATTTTAATTTTTCTCAATATATATATTTTTTATTTATCTTGATTTCGTTTTGACCCATTGGTTGTTCAGAAGTGTGTTGTTTAATCTCCACATATTTGGGAACTTTCTGTTTTTTGTTCTTGTAATTGATTTCTACTTTTACATCATTGTGGTCAGAAAAATGTGGTTAATATGATTTTGATCTTTTCTCGTTTATTGAGAGGTGTTTTGTGACTTAACATACGACCTATCATAGAGAATGTTCCATGTGCACTTGAGAAGAATGTGTATTATACTGTTGTTGGATGGAACGATCTATAAATACATGTTAAGTTCACCTGGCCTAATGTGTAGTTTAAGTCCAATATTTCCTTATTGATTTTCTATCTTGATGATATATCCATTGTTGAAAGTGGGGTTTTGAAGTCCCCTACTATTATTATGTTGCTGTCTATTTCTCCCTACAGGTCTGTTAATATTTGTTTTATATACTTAGATGTTTTCCTATGCTGGGTGCATAAATATTTACAAGTGTTATGTCCTCTTGATGAATTGTCCCCTTTATCATTATATAATGACCTTCTTCATCTTTTGTTACAGTCTTTGGCTTAAATTCTATTCTGTCTTATATAAGTATAGGTACCCCTGTTTTCTTTTACATGGAATATACTTTCCCATCCTTTCACTTTCAGTCTTTATCCTAAAGCTGAAGTGTGTCTCATATAGGAAATATATAATTGAGACTTTTTTCTGTTTGTTTTTTGTTTTCTTTTCATCAAGTTAGTCATCTATGTCTTTTGATTGGAGAATTTAGTCCATTTACATTTAAAGTAATTATTAATAGGTATGTACTTTTTATTGCCATTTTGTTAACTGTCTTCTGTTTTTTTGTGTGTAATTCCTTTTTTCCTCTCTTGTTCCCTTTGGTTTTGATTTTAATAGTTTTTTTGTGGTGGCATGGTTTGATTCCTTTCTTTTTATCTTTTTATGTATATACTATAGGTTTTTGCTTTGTGGTTACCATGGGGATTACATAAAACATCTTATATTGATAACAACCTATTTTAATCTGATAGCAATTTAGCTTCAAATGTATATGAAAAGCTCTACATTTATATACACCCCAACATTTTATGTCATTGATGTCACATCGTGCATCTTTTTACATTGTGTATTCATTCACAAATTATCATAGTTATATTTTTAATACTTTTTCTTTTGACCTTCATTCTAGTGTTATTAATGATTTACTCACCACCCTCACAACATTATTCTGAATTTAACTATATATTTACCTTTTCCAAAGTGTTTTATACTTGCAAATGTTTTCTTGTTACTAATTAGTATCTTTATGTTTCAACTTGAAGAACTCACTTTAACATTCCCTGTAAGGGTGGTCTAGTGGTGATGATTTCCTTCAGCTTTTGCTTGTCTGGACAACTCCTATCTCTTCTTCAGTTCTGAATGACAACTTTGTCAGGTAGAGTTTCTTGGTTGTCAGTGTTTTCTTTTTGCACTTTGACCACATCATGCCACTCCTTTCTGGCCTATAAAGTTTCTGCTGTAAACCGTGCTTATAGTCTCATGGGAGTTCCCTCGTATGTAACAAGCTGCTTTCCATTTGATGCTTTTAAGTTTATCTCCTTGTTTTTAACTTTTGTCAGTTTAATTACAATATGTCTCATCATCATCTCTTTGGACTCATCTTATTTGTTACTTTCTGGGGTTCCTAGATCTAGATATCTCTTTCTTTCCCCAGCCTAGGGAAGTTTTCAGCTATTATTTCTCTGAATAAGCTTTCTCTTCTTTTCCCCTCTCTTCTCCTTCTGGAACCCCTAAACTGTGTTAAGTGGTCCTTTTAATGATGTGATAAAATTACCTTAAGCTATGTTCATTGTTTTCATTCTTTTTGCCTCAAAGATTGCATTGCACTGCGACGTCTTCAAGTTCATCAATCTTTTCTTCCACTTCATCTATTCTGTCACTGAGCCTCTCTATTGAATTTTTCAGTGCAATTATATTCTTAAGCTCTATGATTTGTTTGGTACTTTAAAAAC
Organism: Rhinolophus hipposideros; assembly: GCF_964194185.1. Classification (NCBI taxonomy): domain Eukaryota; kingdom Metazoa; phylum Chordata; class Mammalia; order Chiroptera; family Rhinolophidae; genus Rhinolophus; species Rhinolophus hipposideros. Next base: position 68,243,991 of record NC_138049.1, read on the forward strand.
ACATTTTATCTCTTCTTTGGAATTCTCACTTTGTCCAGGCATTGTTCTCCTGAATTCTGTGAGCATCTTTGTGACCATTATTTTGAACTCACCATTAAGTAAATCACTTATATACATTTTATTAAGGTCTGTTTCTGAAGTTATTTATTTATTTATGTATTTATTTATTTATTTATTTTGAAACATATTCTCTTGTTTTTCAATTTAATTAACTCTCTGAATTGCTTTCTGTGCATTAGATAAAGCAGCCACCTTTCCCAGTCTTGATTGAGTAATCTCAAGTAGGAAATTAACCTTGTAAATTAGTCCAATGTGAGATCTTGCTTGTCTCTTAAACCTTTGTGAATGTTCAAGCCACTTATTTGTTCTTGATGCCTCCCATTATTTGAGGAAGTGCCAAGACTCATCATTGTCCCAAAGGGGAGGATCACAGTCAGCACCTACGTGACATTTTATTTGAAGCTAGACCCCCAGACAATAGCTGGGAAAGTGTGTAGTTAGGCTCCTAGGGAGAAACTAATTGGTGGGCATTTTTTTGCTGCTCCTCCTGCACTTGGCCCAGGTGGATAGCAACAGGGGTTGCTCCTATACTTATTAAGAAATGATTCTTTGTTTTTTCTAGGCCCAAAAGACTCATGAATGCAGGTCCCATTGGCTAACAGAGCCAGGCAATCCAGCAGCCTAGCTCTTCGACAGAAGCTGGAAAATCTGGGCACCAGATATGTGTACAAGCTTCTTCCCCAGGAAATGCTATTTGAAGTGAGCTAGAGGCAGAGAACAGAGAAGTTGTCTACAGGCTTCCCAGGTCTCTGGGGAGGATGATATTTAGACCCTAGATGTGTGTTAAATTAGAAATCTTACTCTCAGTCAGCAACTTTTAAGGTATGCAAATAGACCCTTTAGGGAAAAACTGGGAAGCAAGTGTGTTTCATCTGTTCTGTTTGAGCTGACCCCAGGGGGAGGGGATACCAAAGTGAGTGATCCAGAGCCAATTAAGAACGGTTACTTTGTATCCTATTATCTTGTGGGTCTTTTGATAAGCGCTTTGGCTTTCAGACCTAAATATTTTGGAAACCTGTTCCTCAGGTGGGAGTCTTAAAGGTTGGGGTGCTAAATATAGGGTCCAAAACTTCACTCCGCATGGAAAAGTTGGGAGTTGGGTGTTCTCTCCTGATTCTATGTTGTTGTGCCTACGATGGGATTTATCGTGAAAGTGTGTCTCAGTCTTTTCTACCTATTTTCATATGGGTATTTTCTCATTCACCTGATGTGTAGGAGTGATTCAGCTAGTTTCTAGATTTCTTTCAGAGGGAATTGTTCAGTGTGTAGCTGTACATTTGTTGTGTCCACGGGAGGAGGGAGAGTTAAGAAGCCTGCTATGCCTCCATCTTGGATCAGACCCACAAATCTAATATTAGTTATTATTAGTAAAACTCAACTTAAAAAGCTGTTATAAAGAATAATGTAGTTAATTAAGCATGTAATTTATAGTGCCAAGCATGTTGTAAGTGCTTAATAATTATTCGCTGTGATTTCTATTATGTGACTGCTACCATAAATGATAAACTGTATGTATTATATTGTGGCAAGTTCTTTTTTCAACACAATATGTTTTAAATATTTATAACTTGTGTATGCAGAATGACTTCATTTTCTTAAAATTTCTGAATGATATTAATGAGTTTTCTCTTTATTTATAGAAATTTAGGTATGTTTACTTTTTCAAAAAGTTGCTTCAAATCCCATTATAATATGTTGCTTTGGGCATATATTTGGCTTTCTTTGCAGAGTACACATCTAGTATGCAGTAGCACATTTAATGTTTATAAGCACATTTAATGTTAATAATATATGAAAAATTGTCCATTAAAGTAACTGTACCATTAGCTATTATGGCTACATATTTCTCTATCTTCTTACCAACACAAATGTTACAAAATTTTGAAATATCTGCCAATAAGATGTTAAAAGCTCATTTCTTTCATTTACATTTTTTGATTACTACTGAGAAACATTTTTCATGCTTATTGGCGATTTGTATTTCCTTCTTTGTAAAATGCCCATTACTATTTGTTTGTTTACTGTCTGATTTGGAAAGTCTGTTTTCCTCCTGGGCATAATGGAGAGTTACTTGTGAAGAATGAAAATATCTTACCTTCTTTCTTAGACTCACAAGTTTTGGGTATAGAAGAGTGAGAATGAATTCTTTTAGAAAAATATTTCAAATTAGAATTATAATGCACTCTTAATTATAAATTTTAAACAATGCTGTTTAAAGTGAGGTCAGCAGCATCAGCCTCATTGTGGAGTTTTCAGAAAAATGTGTTATCAGGCCTTCTTCAGACTACTTAATCAGAAGCTGTAGGGGAAGGGCTCAGCAATCTACATTTTAATGTGATAAGCCTCCAGATGATTGAGAAACACTAAACTAGATCATACACACACACACACACACACACACACACACACACACACGAGTAGAAGTAAAAGTGGGGAAATCTGAATAAGATCAGTGGATTGCGCTCATATAAGAGCTCATTATAATTCTAACTTGAAATATTTTTCTAAAAGAACTCATTCTCACACTTCTATACCCAAAAGTTTTGAGTTTAAGAGAGAGAGTAAGATATTCTCATTCTTCTCAAGTAATTCTCCATTATGCCCAGGAGGAAAACAGACTTTCCAAATGTCAATATTCTTGTTGTGATATTACACTACAGTTTTGCAAGATGTTACCATTGGGGAAAATAGAGTAAAAGAGACAAAGAATATCTCTGTATTACTTCTTACGACTAGAAGTGAATCTACATTATCTCAAAATAAAGTTTAATTAAAAAACAGCCATCAAGATTTTATTAAATTTAATTATCATCAATTTTCATATTGATAAAAAAGTGGTAAAGTGGCTCATTGTCATTTTCACTCTGAAATTGGCAAAATATTCAAATTTTCAAATTAATGCATATGAAGAATAAATAAATAAAAAATAAATAAACATGCTAAATGAACATTTAATTTTACTGTGGAAAATTTCAAGAAAAAAAGACCATTTTAAGACATAGCTTTAATTGTTTTTCAAAGACTATATCTCTAATGTTTCCATCTTTTATTAACTTTTCCTGGTTAATAAAGATAAGAAAGTTATAAAATACAGAAATGCTTAAAGAGGAAAACAATAGTACCTATTTTATTTTTTAACTTTTAGGGTTGGGTTCATTTTTGTTTGAATAAGAATCTTTTTTGGAGAAGTGAAAACATAACTGAAACACATTGGTGTGTGATTTCTACAGAATAGATATAAAAAGAATCATGGGAACTCCTAACTACAGGTGGGGTTGCAGTTTTCAAATAATGTAAAGTTGCTCAATAATCTCAAATGCTTAAGTACTTCTACCACTAGTTAATGATTCCAAGGGGAAGAGTGTTCATTGACCTTTTGTATATTACCGCGACTTTCATGTTGACCCAATCTCCCATATAACTAATCTAAAATACTGCAGACTACCAATTTTGCTTCTTTTTCTTTCCAGAGGTCACCTTTAGGTGCTAATGTTATGACTATAGGAAACCATTTATTGTGTCCCCTTCCTTAAAACTTGATCATCTGAGCCCTATTAATTTTGATTCATTGGCTGACAGTTTTAGATTTTGATTGAACATTTATTTCAGGCTTGGGTGGTAGGTTTTACACATAATTTTTATCTGCAAACAATTAAAACAATCAATAAAAATTGAAGGATGCAAGAAAGATGGAATTATCTATATTCTAATTGTAGTCTTCTTTTCCTCTATTTGGCTGGATTATTCGTGGATTGATGACCAGGGGAGGTTTAACTCCATCAATATCTTCTTTCACCTGTGACTTAAACCTGACACAGAAATTTACAAAGACTGTGAGTAGAATTTATCACATTTAGAATCCTTAAACTACAGTTATTAATTCCAAAAACTGTTTAGTAATTTTCACATATTATCATTGTGCATACATAGCCAACATACAATTTATTGGTATAAATTACTATAAACTATATGTTTTATTTCAATTCTCCTATTCATATCCTCTAGTGTCCTAGGGGATAGGAGCAGGATGCTATCTTAGAGATGGATATTTGTTGACTATAGCATAGAAAATGGAAGAATACATGAGTTGGTAGCTTAGCTTTGGTATGGAATTCCTCACGTTTAGATTTTATTCTCAGAAAAAATATTTTTTATTGAAGTTTATTGGGATGACAATGATTGGTAAAGTTACACAGGTTTCAAGTGTACAATTCTGAAATACATCATCCATATATCACATTGTGTGCTCATGACCCAGGGTCAATTCTCCTTCCATCACCATGTATTTGGTTCTGTTTACTCTCACCTACCAACCCTCCACCCTTACTCTCTGGTAACCACTGAACTATTGTCTGTGTCTATGAGTTTTTGTTTCTTTGTTTGTCTTGTTCCTTTGCTGCTTTCAATTTTAGATCTCACGTATCAGTAAAATCATATGATTCTCGACTTTTTCTGTCTGATTTATTTCACTTAGCATAATAATCTCAAGATCCATCCATGTTGTCACAAATGGCACTATTTCATCTTTTCTTATGGCAGAATAGTATTCCCTTGTGTGTATATACCACATCTTTTTTATCCAATGATCTATCAAAAGACACTTTGGTTGTTTCCATGTCTTGGTCACTGTAAATAAAGCTGCAATGAACATTGGAGTACATATAACTTTTGGAAACACATTTATGTGGTGAGTAGTGGAGGAAAAGTGCACTGCAGTAGTCACTCAAACAATAAGAAAAATCTCATATCCTTGAAATTTGGGACCAACTTTATTTGTAATTCTATGTGTTTTTCCCTGCACTTTGTGAAACTCTCCATTCTTCAGTAACAGGAAGGTTCCCAACATGGGCTTCGAGCTCCTTTTAAAACCACAGACTTCTCCTTTAAAGAGAAGTCTTTTATACTTTTCTTATACTGAGTTGTAACACTCCAAGGTGCTGGTGCTCTAAACTCACAGTGGACTCAGTCCTCTTAAACAGTCTTTTCAAATACATCAGTGAAGGACTCCTGAAACTCTAACTGATGGTGCCTCATGCAGTGATAAGAAAAATGCTAGACTGTGTGCAGATACAAAGGTCAAATGATGATGATAAGAGCAAACAATTTTAAATTGTTTTAGTTGCAGCTAATTACAAGACTGCTAGAAGAGAATGCATATCCGAGAGAACTAAACAGTCATAACTAAGTCAGGCATCTATTTATTTTTGTTTTCACTCATTCATTCATTTATTCACTCATTCAAAAGGACAACACTGGTCACTTGTGGAGAAATGATTTTGTATTTTCATCATCCTCCTAAACTGTTCAGTTATAAAAACTGGGAAAGAGCTCCTGTTTTTTTCATAGATTTCCAAGGAGTGTTAAGACACAATTATGTGAGTTGATTAAAAACACTAAATATTTTTGGTCAAGTATGGAATGACCCTATGTTGTTTAGTTACTGATGTTAGCCTGCTCCTTGCTTATGCTGTCACACAGCAATACAGTACAATTTTCAGTCTCTTGTTTCCAAAATAATATAATTTTCCTGTGTATCACTGTGTCCAATGAATTATTACTCACCATTATCTGTTACCATTTGGATCCTTCCTCATTTTTAGCTAATGCAGTCTTTAAGATTCTTTAACACAAGTAAGGTTACAATTTGAAAGGAAAAAAGATAATGTCTCAAGTCTTATTTGCCTAGGATGAGATTGAAAGTCTTGGTAGATTTTCTAGGTGATAGCAAGATCTCAAATATTTTGAAAAAAACCTACATTAGTACATTTTAAGTTGATAAATAAAAATATGTAACTGTATCTTTTTGAAATAAAAATAAAATAGCTCTTAAATGTCCTATTTCTTCTTACATCCAGTATGTGACAGGGTAGATCACAATCCTTTCAGTCAGAACAGCTCTCCCGTCCTACTTCAGGCAGAATTTTCACAGACCTTTCTCTTATCTAAGCCTCTCTATGAACCTTACCTCTATTTCTTTATCTAATTTGGGAGATAAGCAGGGTCAAAAACCAACAAACAACAACAAAAACAGAGCTGCCAAATAAATAATAGAGGCTTTTGTTTCCCTTCTGAATTGGAACATTCATACCCACCTAAAGTAATGTAAATTCAAATGCAGTGAGTCCTCCTTTTCTATCACTTGCATGAGCACCATACCTGTTGTATACCTTTGCAGGAAAGGTCACTCTCTGAGAATAATGACTCATGCTGCTGACTCCTCTTCAAGGACTATCTAGCAGTTTGTGTTCATCAATAGCAAATATAAAATTAATTACACCTGACACTTCCTTCAGCGTAGGTCCTAAAAATCACTGACCTGTGCTGTCTCTGAGCAAGGATCTTCTTACCTGACTTAAACTCCCCTGTGCAATTCAGGCACATGATGCTGACCCCAAGTACCCTAGAAGAAGTCCTGGAATTCAATATGTGTAAAGCAAACCACATTTGGTTTGCTAGCAATCGAAAGGCAGCATCATGCAGCATCATGCATCCTTTGTCAAGAGAGAGTTTGAATTTCTTGTATAATTGTTTAACAGTGTTTCAGTATTGTGACAAATTTACATTTTAATTTTTTTCTTTGAAAAACCGTTAAAAACTCTTGGAGAATTTAGCAATAGTTATCATGTACTCCATGGCCACTATTGTTAAATGCTTTGATTCACAGTCATATTTGACCTCGACAAAGAAAAAGGTACTATAATCTCCATTTTTCAGAAGCAGAAAATGAGATTTAGAGATATTAAATAATTTGTCATTACGTAGCTAATAAGAACTGGAGGAATAACTTGAGTCCAGTACTTACATTTTTCAAAGTTTGTTCTTTCCAATTTTGCTATACCACTTTAAGAAAGCAGAATTTGTGTTATGTCAGAACTGAGTAAGAATTTCTAGAATTCTAATGAAAGATTGATTGATTCATAAAACTGCTAACCCAAGATCAAGAAAAACAAGAATTACATGGTGTTGAATGAACCTGTGAAAATAATTATAATTTTTATGACTTTGAAACATTGCTGGTTCTTTAATGTTGTTTTCCACATTTAAGGAACCCCTTTTTCTCCTTTTAAAAAGTTATCTATAATTTACAACAATTTGGTAAAATATAGCTTTGTCAATAAAAGTTGAAACATTTATCTTTATCTCCCTACCTAATCCACACAGAATTCAGAAACTTTTATAAAATATTCTTATTTTCATGATGATATCGATTCTTGCCTGAGTTAAACAATAACCTGTTATTCTTATAACAGGACACAATTGGGCAAGTCCTTAGCTTGGAGATTTTCATAGGTCTAATCTGAGGTTCACTATTACCTGACAATTTTAAAGGTTAGCTTTATAGGGCCAATAAAATCTCTTGGATATTACCAAACTTTGACTAAATTTCATATTTGAGACTATGCACAGAATCACTATTCTTGCTACATTTATGTAAATAATCAGGCCATATTTAATGAGACTAGACTTATTTTAAAAACAAGTCTCACTGTAGTTATCTTTGATAAAAATGGGATGACTATAGAAAAAATTACATTTTAATAGAAAGCTATAGTATACCTGTTATCAGATTCTAGTTCTATTCATTATCTTTGAGGTTTTGTTATCTATCGGTAAACTTCAGAAATCACCACAACAGATCATGTGTGGAAAACCTTCATGCTTGTTATATGGACCACTCAAGAGGGTTCACTAAAACACCTAATGGCATCATCAAACACAGTCAAACTGCAAACCAGGAAACTCCATCAGATTGAAAATGCTATCCTCATCCCACCATCTACAAAAGTTCTGAACTCAAATCTAAATATTTTCTCAACTGACAGCTGTCAAAACTCAGAAACTGAGTTTATAATTTACTTGATTAACCTTATTTTAACTTTGTTTCCATAGAAATTTTTCTTATTAAATTACATCATTGCTATAGATGATGTATTACAGAATGGTATACCTGAAACGTAGGTAACTTTACTAACATTTTCAACCCGATAAACTTAAAAAAAAAAATTACTTGATTGCTCACATGATTAGAGGATAATTTAGGTAGAAGCTCACTTGCAACACCACCTCTGAAATAAAATACCCTTATGTTCATCTTGTCCTAAGTAATCCTGAGTATATGCGATTACTAATATATCATGTTGTGCTATGTAAATAACTTAGAAAAAAATTGAAACCCGAGTACATATTATCCTAAAAGAACATAGATTGACTTAGAAATGTAGAACCTGAATCTGACTATAACCTAGCTGATTTTTAAAAATCTTGGCTCCTGAGAATCTGTGCTCTGGGAAAATTTTCAAACTTTGGCTGTTATTCTCCTCACAGTCATTGTGTTGACCTCCCTTGTGCATTGTATCCTTACAAGGCTTTTAAATGCCTTTCAGCAGCCACTCACACACTAAACGATATCTGTCAATTAGACAACTCAAAGAACTCAATGATCGAACTGCACATGTCTGTGTTAATGATGCAACTGTTGGTAAGAATGACTATATGACCATTATCCCAAAAGCTACATTCACAGTGGTACCTGAGAATAATGCTATATTAGTTGGTCAACACTCTCAGCTTACTGAGAGAACGATTGGAAGAGGGGAACTGTTAAAATAAAATAACAAGGAGGCCAGACTTAAAAATCCCCCAAGCAGACAAAATTGTTTAAGCAAAACTAAATCTAGTGTGTTTTATGAACGTAACTGAAACTTAACGTAGGTTATTTCTTCTAAATGTATTCTTCTGGTAATAATAAAAGAAATTAAGTCATCTTCCTAAAATGATATAATGTAATCATTTTAACTAATCTTTTGCCATCTGGAAATCCTCATTTTAATAACCAATCATTGTTAGAGTTGAACAACTTCTCATTTGCACTTTAGAAGCCATTGTGGAATGTCATGCTTCTGAGCTTCATTTCACAGTTGGTTTGAAGATTCCCAGTTTGCAAACTGTTCTTATGTACACAATAAACTCTTACTAAATATATTTACTGATTTGGTTTAAATTTTACTCTTTCTGGATTTTTGACAATAGTTATGTTAGAGCACATTTTATTTGAATGTTTTCTAACCATAAGCTAAATTAAGTCCCTTTATTTCATTTAAATGGAATTAAATTGCTTTTGAATTTTTCTACTAGGACAATTCAATCTCAATAGTTTTTCTCAATCTCTGAAATGTGATAAATGATATTTATGAGACGAATCAGGTGAAGTATAAGTAAAGTTAATAAATAAGAAAATAAAAAAAGAAGGAAGAGAAAAATGCCCAAGGGAGCAAAAGTATTTTTTTTTCCTAAACAGAGGGGGGATAAAGACAAAAATAAGATAAAATAAAGGTAAAGTTCCAAGAACATGGAGCATTAGGGACAGCTTACAAAAAATCCTTTTCTTGACTGTCCTAGCATGATTGTGTGCACGGATATACATTTGGAGGCTGATGAATGCAAACTTGATTTTTGCTAGTTCTTTCCATGGACCAGGTAAATGTCATGTGGTCCACAGCTGATGGATGACATCTGAAGTACAGGATACACTCCTATAGAAAGCTCTGGTAGGACCTCACTCTCCTTGAGATGCTCATGAACCAGCCTAGAGGATGGGGGAGAGAATAATTATAAATACCTCTTTGCTGTTTGGGAACCTGAATGCAATTATTCACTTATTTATTCCCTCATTCATAATTATTCATTCATTTAAGGAAATATTCATTGAAAACTAAAGGCAATGTGCTGGGAACTACAAGAAATAAATGATTAGTTATATATACACAGGATCTTGCCTAAATACTTTCATGTCAAATACGTTCTCTGAATGTTCCACAGGACCTCAACCTCAATAAATACAAAACTAAACTCAACATGCTCTTTATACCCCACTCCCATCACTAATCACCCATTCCTTCCACCTCCAACCAAAACTGTTCTTCTACCAATATCTCCTATTTTTGTTACTGATAAAACCCGTCCACTTTGTCATCAAAACTAGAAACCTCAAAGTCATTCTCTGCTCTTTCAGCTTCCTTACCCTACTTCTCTAATCAGCCAAGTGCCTTAAATTCTGCCTCTCTCTACCCCCTTATCATTTCTTACCTGGACTTACTACGATAAGCTTCTATCCAGCTTTTCTATTCATCCCTTTTCTTTCTACTGCAGTCTAAATGCTGTCCCTAAAATGCAAATCTTATATGACTTTCTTGCTAAAAATCCCAGTTACTCCTCATTGACAAATAGGGAATAAAGTTCCTCATATTATAGAGAAATACCTTCACATCTATTCTACTTACTTATCTATCTGCCTATTTAATCTTTCTATTTTCATCTTACATGGAGCCATAGTTTTTGGACTTTATTTTATGGGACATAAGAAACTATTGGATTCATTTCAGTAAGAAGGAGACAAAACAAGGATATACTTTACCAGAATGAATGTAGTAACAATTTACAAAATGAACCGCAGGAGGGAAGACCTGGTTCCTGTAATGAAGATCTGAGTCTAGGTACTAGAACAGGAAAAGAGATGCGATGAAATAACATGTATGAGATAAAATTATGTATGAATATACCTGAACTGTTACGACTGACTCATAAGGCTAGTTTCTTGACATAATACAATTAACAACTGAAGGGACAGAAAAAACATATAGTCTTTTTGATTTTTCTTAAAAGTTAACATAAAGGGTGCATGGAGAGATGAAAAAGTAAATGTGCAGAAGACTAGAATGCAAATATATAACAACCACTTGTATATAACAAAGGAGTTATGTAAAAGAATATTACTAAAATATAGGAGCATCATTGGTCACCAGGTATTTAAACCATCTCCTGAACTAATTTTATAGTATTAATTTGTTAATAAACATTTTATAAAACTTTTAGGAATGAGTAAAATATGAAGATTTTGGTATTTCGTTCTACTTGGAAGTCATGTTTTATGCTGAGCACTGTATGGAGCCCTTTAGAAATAAATAAACACAAGATAATCCCTACCCTCAAAGGAAATTACAAATGCATTGAGGGTTTATAAGAAGCAAAACAAAAATCTAGAATTGAGCCAGTTAAGTAGAAAATTTCAGCCCCAAACACTTCCCTCTTAAAGGTGTATAACCAAAGCATGAAAAAAAGGATATTTAATTTGTTTTGGTTAATTTATTGGTTACCTACTGGAACCAGAGGCCCCAAAACACTAAACAAAAAGAAAGTATTCACGGGAAATATTCAACATGCAAAACACGCCTGCCAAGAAACCAAACAACTCTCACATAGCCAATAAAAATGAAGACTCTTACTTCAGACTCTAAATGCCTCCAGACTAAAACTGTGTCAGAGAGAGAACATTTCACAGCTGTAGGACCTCTTTTTAAAGAGATTTTTCTGCCAGTTTCAAAATCTGTAACACAAATCATTACTTAGAGAATCACACCCAAATTTTGTAAATAATGAAGGGAATGAACAGGAATGTTATTTACATTTTCAAGGAAGAGGATGCTCAAAAAACTCTTTTGTAGCTCTTTTCATTGTTTAAAGTCCACCTTCAGAGATATGGTCAGGGTTCCTGAAGTCTAATTAGAAAGATAAAATCCAAGAAGATAGAACTCAAGCAAGGACAGATACTTTGTAAAGTTTAGCTTTGGAATCTTTCATTTAAATATCTGTCATTTAAAAATAAGAATAATTTAAAATACTCTCCTGCTATAAAACTATGGATATGGGATGTTTTTCAGTTTTGCAATAAAGCAAATTTTGTGCAAAATTCAATTTTTTGTTGTTTTCCTTAAACATAATCAGGACCATCCCACACGACTTGAGGAAAAATTACTAATGTCATTTAATGTAATTTTGACAAAATTTTATATTCTGCTTTATTCTTCAATGATCATTAAGTGTTTCTTCTTTCTAAAAGTTTAAAATGTCATCCTGGGTGGACGTAATAAGAGATAAGTGTGGAATAAAGGACCATTCATTGGGAAATGGATTTCTATGAAAAGTCATAGAGATTTAGAGAGGAGGCCTATTTACATTGAAATTTCCAAAACAAATTTTGCTACTTGGTAAAAAGGTCATAATAAAATGTGAACCTGGATCACCTTGAATGTGAGCTGGATATAGTGACTTTCATCTTATCAACAGAATATAGAAAAGGAAAAAAATATATATCTTTACAGTGGAGAGACCTGGTTACCTACTAGTGGGCAACCAAGTGATAAAGGTCAACATCATAAGTGGTAATTCATGCTGATGTCATGATATGGTGTGATGAGAAGTTCACTTCATCTTGTGGTATTCTTCCCTCAACCTATATCCTCAGCCTGATCATGAGAAAAACATCACATAGCCTAAATCGGGGAACATTCTACAAAATACCTGGCCACTACTCAAAATTGTTAAGGTCATGAAAAACAAGGAAAGACTGAGAAACCCTCACAGATTGAAGGAGACTAGTTGACTAAATGCAATGTTATAGTCTGGATTGGATTCTGGAACAAAAAAGGACATTAATGGAAAAACTGGTAGAATCTGAATAACGTCTGTAGTTTAGTTAATAGTAATGTACCAGTGTTATTTTTGGTTTTGAGAAATGTATTATGATTATATAAGATGTTCATCTTAGGGAAAACTAGGGAAAATGTACATGGAAACTCTCTATATTATCTTTGCAATCTTCTGTAAATCCAAAATTATCCTAAAACAGAAGTTTTATTAAACACACACACACAAACACACCACAATCAGGACTGAGTTACAGTTTAAAAAGGACAAAGAAGCCTTATTACAGCAATAGGATCCTTCTTTTCATGGACAAACCAAATAGTATTTTACTAGTTCCTTGATGCTTAAATCTTGGCTTGTTGTTGGAGTACCTTTGAGGTTTTAGTTGCATTAGAAATTTAAATAGCCCAAATAAGACTTAGATTTATTTACCTTCTACATGCAGAAAAACAATGGTGGATGATTCATGAAAGTAATATCACTTAAGTTTTCTTCCAATTGTTATTCATCGAATAATGGCAGGACAAAGGGAACTGTTTAAAGCATTACATTTATACATAGAGAACTTGATACCCAGAAAACATATTATCATACCTGGAACCAGAGTGCAGTTATTCTGACTCCTGGACTATAATTCTTTCAACCACATCTTGGAGCCTATTAGACTGCTCCCACAAATCCACAGGGCATATGATATATTGAGTGGAGAAGCCATCTTCTTTTTCAGTGGAATTTTGAGAAGATAGCCAGAGGGCAGCATCAAGCTCCTATCCTAGTAAACTACTAAATGGCCAGAAATTGTGGGGATTTTTCTATCGTGATTTGCAGAACTAATTTGCTGCATTTTTGACGTCGATTTTTTTCTTTTAACATTTTATTTATTTATATTAATTTCAGGTGTACAGCATAGTGGTTAGATTTACATAATTTAAGAAGTGATACCCTGATTAATCTAGTAGCCACCTGGCACAATAAATAATTATTACCTTATCATTGACTGTATTCTCTATACTGTACTTTACATCCCCATGACTATTTTGTAACTACCATTTTGTATTTCTTAATCCCTTTACCTCTTTCACCCTGCCCCCTAAGCCCCTGCCCATCTATCACCCTGTTAAATCTAGTATCCATATGACAACATACAGTTATTACAATATTATTGACTATACTCATTATGCTATACCCTACATTCTGTGTAACAACCAATTTGTACTTCTTAATCCCTTCCCCTTTCTCACTCACTCCTAAACCCCCTCCAATCTGGCAACCATCGAAATGTTCTCTGTATCTATGAGTTTATTTATTTTGTTCTTTAACTTCCACATATAAGCAAAATCACTTTGCGTGTGTCTTCCTCGGTCTGACATACCACAACCAGCACAGTACACTCCAGGTCCATTCATGCCTCCGCAGATGGCAAGCACCCATTCCCATCCATGGCGGAGCAATATTCCATTGTATATATGTACCATCTACTCTTTATCCATTCATCCATTGATGGACACCCAGGCTGCCTCCACATCTTGGCCATTGTAAACAATGCTACAATGAACATATGGATGCACAGGTCCCCTCAAAGCAGTGTTTTGGGTTTCTTTGGATAAAGACCCAGAAGTGGGATTACTGGGTCCTTCTTTGTCTCTTGTTATAGTCTTTGTTTTCAAGTCTATTTGTCTTTTTTTGTCTTTTTAAAAAAATTTATTGGGGTGACAATTGTTAGTGAAATTACATAGATTTCAGGTGTACAATTCTGTATTACATCATCTATAAATCCCATTCTGTGTTCACCACCCAGAGTCAGTTCTTCTTCCATCACCATATATTTGATCCCCCTTACCCTCATCTCCCTCCCCCCACCCCCCTTACCTTGTATTTGTTTTATATAAGTATTGTTACATAAGGTTTTCTTTTCTTTTCTTTTCTTTTCTTTTCTTTTTTTTTCTTTTCTTTTCTTTCCTTTTTCATTTTTATGAATTATCTTTTCCCATCCCTTTACTTTCAGTCTGTGTGTGCCTTTCAATCTGAAGTGAATCTCTTGTAGGCAGCATATGTAAGGTCTTATTTTCTTATCAGTTTAGCCACTCTGTCTTTTGATTGGAGCATTTAATCTATTTACATTGAAAGTAATTGTTGATAAATATATAGTTATTGCCATTTTATTATTAATATTTTTCTTTTCTCCTTCTCTTTCTCCTTCTCCTTCTCCCTCTTCACATATCCCTTCCTCTTCATCTTCCTCTTCTTTTCTCTTACTCCCCCTCCTCCTCCTTCCCCCTTCCTCCTCCTCCTCCTCCTCCTCCTCCTCCTCCTCCTCCTCCTCCTTCTCTTCCTCCTTATTCTTCTTTTTCTTCTTCTTCTTCTTCAAAGTCCCTCTAAGATTTCTTGTAATACTGGTTTGGTGGTGAGGGACTCCTTTAGCTTTTCCTTGTCTGGGAAGCTCTTTATCTGGTCCTTCAATTCTAAATGATAGTTTTGATGGTTAGAGTGATATTTGTTGTCACTCTAGTTAGGGAACTTTCATTATTTCTTCAAATAGGTTTCCAATGCCTTGATCTCACTCTTTTCCTCCTCTTCCTCCCTCTCCTCCTCCTCCTCCTCCTCCTCCTCCTCCTCCTCCTTCTTCTTCTATTAAACTTTATTGGGGTGACAATTGTTAGTAAAGTTACATAGATTTCAGGTGTCCAATTCTGTAATACATCTTCTATATATCACATTGTGTGTTCATCACCCAGAGTCAGTTCTCTTTCCATCACCATATATTGGATCCTCTTTACCCTCATCTACCATCCCCCTCCCCCATTAACCTCTAACACTCTTTTCCTTTTGTTATCCCTATTATGTGAATCCTGGTATAATTGATGTTGGCCCAGAGGACACTTACACTATCCTCATTTTCTTTTTTTGATTCTTTTTTATCTTTTTGCTGTTTTGATTCGATGTTTTCTGTTACCTTATTTTCAAAACCACTGATTCAATCATCTGCTTCATTTAATCTGTTGTTGATTCCCTCTACTGTATTTGTCATTTTAGTTCTTTTGACTAGTTCTTTTTTTATGTTGTCTGTCTCCATTTTTATGTTTCCTATCTTTTTGTTGAAGTTCTCCCTGAAATCACTGGCCATCCGTATAACCGGTATTTGGGACTCTGTGTCTGGTAGATTGCTTGTCTCCATTTCACATAGCTCTCTTTCTGGAGTTTTGTCCTGTTCTTTCATTTGGGACATGTTTCTTTATCTTCCCATTTTGGCTGCCTCCCTGTGCTTTTTTGTATGTATTAGGTAGGGTTGCTATGTCTCCCAGTCTTAGTAGAGTGGTCTTATGTAGTAGGTGTCCTGTGGGACCCAGTGGTGAAGTCTAACCTGGTAACCAGAGCCAGGTGCTACAGGTTTGTTCCTTGTGTGGATTGTGTGTGCTCTCCTGTTGTATTTGATTCTTGGTAACTGTTTGCATGTCAGTGGGAGGGATTAATCTTCAGGCTGATTTGTTGTGAGGACTGGCCATGACCACAGTGGAGGAGCTGTGGAGCAAAGACTGACCATACATAGCAGGGTTCACTTTAGTGGAGCTCTGGTTCCTTCCCAGTCTGTTCTTTGGATGTGTTGTCCTTGAAAGCAGCTGGGTGACACTCCAGTTTGGTCAGCAGCTGGCTACTAGGTGTGCCAGCCCTGGGGCTTTCTGGGAAGGAACCCACTGCTGATCAAGTTTAGCCGCAGCCTGTGCTTTTCCTGGGGCTACCTGGTATGAGACACAAAGAAATCTGCAGATGGTCACTGCCTGCACTGGGCTTAGAGGTGCCCGAAGAGGTTAATCTGCAAACTGAGGCTGGTTGCCAGGCTTAGGGCTCAGCCAGAGGTATGGGAAATGCCAAAGTCATATGCTGCTTGTTTGGGTTTTGTGAACCTCTGAGAGATTTTATGAAATTCTGCAGTATGAGCTAAGACAGATTGTTTGTATGGAAAAGCCACTGGCAGCGGCTTGGGTGTGCCTGAATGTTGGGTGGGGAGGAGTCTCAGGGAATCAGTAGGGAGGGGCAGATGGAAGATTTTATAGAGATTCAGATATGTTGTCTGCCTGCATCTGCATACAGAGAGGGGAGGGCTCAATGAAAGAAACAATGGCTCCCGCCATCTCTGCCATGCTGGAGAAAGCTGCCTCTTCAGCCCTTGCTCTGAAGCTAGACAATTCAGTTCCTCCTTGTAAGTCCCTGGCACCTTTTGAGCCACTTCCTCAGTGCTGGAGCTCAGAGCAAGTCAGTCCATCAGCAAAAATGTCTGTGCTTGCTCCCTTTAAGAGGAATGCCTGGAAGTGCAGCCACCCTCTGTTCAGTCAGCCACAATCTCTGCTGGTTTTCATAGCCAGAAATTATGGGGACTTCTTTCCCTGGCACTGAAACCCTGGGCTGGGGAGGGCCTGGGGCCCCTTGCTTCTCTGAGGAGGAACTTCAAAGCTGAGATATCCCTTCCAATTTTTAATGGTCACATGCAGGTGTGGGACGAGCCCATTTTGTGTCTCTGTCCCTCCTACTAGTTGTGAGGTGGCTTCTTCTGTATGCCCGTAATTGTAGTACTCTGGTTCAGCTATATTCCAGGTGATTCTCAATGATGGTTTTTCTGTAGTGTAGTTGTAATTAATGTGGCCCTGAGAGGAGATGAGCACAGCATTTACCTACTCCACCATCTTCACTGGAAATCCCGATGGGGATTTTAATTATCATCTTTACAAATTTACTTAACTTAATTGCTGAAATCATCAGAGTTGTGAAATAGTAATAAAATATCTTGCAATGTTTGTTTTAAGGACGATATAGTAGACAGCCTCTGAGATGACCTCTAATAATGACCTCTACTCATATAATCTTTTGTGTATTTCTCAGGAAATTAGTGTAGACTTGATTTAGTGAATAGAATATAACAGAAGTAAGGGTATGCCACTTCCAAGATTGGATTATAAAAGATTGTAGTTTCCATCTTGGGGGTACTTCCTGAATCATGTACAGCTGTAAGTCATGAAGCAGCCCTGTGAAAGGGACCAAGACCAGCAACAACCATTTGATTGCGCTTTAAAGTTGATGCTCTCCAATACCTTCCTGCCCAAATAAGTTGTGACTGCAGGCCATGAGAAACCTTGAGCAAGTGCCATCTATGTCTGAATTTCTGATCCACTGAAATTGTGAAATAATAAATGTCTGTTATTTTTAATCTGCTAAATTTTGGATAATTTGCTATGCAGCAGCTGAGAACTAATACAGTTGATGAGGATGGGGATTTTAACCAGATACCTACATTTACTTAATTCTGAGTGTATTACTGCAGTTGTCTATCATCTTTTTTATGAAGGCTGATACTAGGGAGTATAAATACTATTCTCTTATTCAATTTTGCATGTTTCAGAGGTATGGCTTATGATTTTCTTTATAATCGGAAAATAATTGTGGGGGCCTTCGTTCTCTAATTTGCTTTTGTTATACTTAAGAAAGGCCATATTTGTGACTACAGAATTAAAACTGAAAATAGCAATTGAGTTTCAGGTTTAATTTTTGATGGCTAAAGTGTTTCAATGAGATAAAAACATGTCCTTATACCCCTCAAAATTTCTTGAAAAATGTAGTGAATTACCTGCCTTAAATTCATAAAAAATGTTGAAGGGCAACACATAAAAGTGTTTTTATTTAGGAGACTATCAGACTAATATATATATATATATATATATATATATATATATATATATTATTATTAGTTTCAGGTGTACAAGACAAGGTAATACTTAGACGTTCATCATTTATATCCCTCACACTGTGAACCTCCCTCCCCCCATCCATTATCCCTCCGACCTCACACCGAGCCATCACATTATATATATAAAATTATAGTTGGCATTCATTAATGTTTAGCTTCTGGTGTACAATGCCATGGTCAGGCATCCACATTATCTCTGAGGTGGTCAGACTAATATTTTCATTGGTCGAGCAGCCCTGTGATGCTTTTAAAAATATTTGTTCTTTATTTTCCTTTTTTCTATTATAGTTAAATAATTCTTGTACACATTTAAAAATTAATACTATTTTTCATTTGCTATTTCACATTTGTATTTTTTGGATTTAGGCCAGATCAAATGTCTCACTACTATTTATATGTCATATATCTGTCTATAAGTATATGCATATTTGTGTATAGTGTGTATACAAGTACATATACATGTAATTTCTTTATTGCCTTTAAAATTGTAACATAGTAAAATTACCCCCATCCCCGCAAAATCAAGCGGAATCTTTTTTTGCTATGATTCTATGTCAGAAACCCATATCAGAATCTTCTCAAACAATACATATGCAATGTCAAGAAGACGGAATATGTGAGCTTGAACAAATTTTCCCAGATAATTATGCTGTTCAATCTCAGGTGGATAAATGTGGCTCTTCATAATTTTTGCATTTCTTTGAAATCAAAGATTTTTATGAGTTTGTTTTACTGCATGCAAAAAATAAACCCTAGGAATTATTATTATGGAACAAGTATGATGAAATATACTGAAAACATTAAACATGGATTCTGCCTTCATGTGACAATCTGGTGAAAGGGACAGAAAGAAAGCAACTATCTACAGTTTTGTGCTTTATTTATAACATCTTTCTATGGTCCAAAAGAATAGTACTCAATATGCCTACCCTGTTAGTTGGCATGAGCAGTGAAGTATGAACATTTTAGTCCCTATCATCACATTTTGGTTAGATTACTATATTGGTTCATTTGAGTTACTGTAACAAAGTACCACAAATTAGGTAGATTTATAAACAATGAAAATTTATTGTGCACAGTTCTTGAGACTGGAAGTTAAAGATCAAGGTGCCAGCATTGTCAGGGTCTGGTGAAGGCCCTCTTCCAGGTTGCAGACTGCTAACTTCTTTATGTGTCTTCACACGGTGGGAAGAGCATGAGATCTCTCTGAAGCTCGTTTTATAAAGGCACCAATACCATTCATGAAGGATCTGCCCTCATGACCTAATTATCTCTTAAAGATCCTACTTCCTGACACCGTCACATTGGGTCTTAGGATTTCAAAATGTGAATTTAAAAAGGGGCTGGGGGCAGAAGGCAAAGATGTAGACCATAGCAACTACTATAATTTTTGTTAAGTTTGCCTTTAGTTTTGAGGTATTGGCCATTATTACTTCATTATGGTCAATGATGAAAAACAAGGGGAGTTTTAGGTAGAGGCATGATTCTGATGGAAACAAAAACTGAACTCATTGAAAGTAAAAAGTTATTTGACTGTAGGAAAAATTTGAAAATACAAAGAACAAGTCATTCAACATATAATAAGTGTTATCTATACAGTCGATGATATTCAACAAAAGGGTAGGAATAATCATAGATGAAATAAAAAAATATTTACTTTTAAATAAATATTTACTGTGGCTAGGAATATCAGCATCAACATGGAATGCCTATTGACTTATTGCTATCTCAAGGAGGGATAAGACTTTGTTTTAGCAGGTCAAGATGAAAGAAGTGGTGTTGAAATTTTTTTCTGGAAAACTAGGGTGATTCACAGGCTGAAGGCCAGTTGTCCTTTCTGTATATCATCAAATTTTGTGGTTGTGCATGTTAGCTGCTGAGGAAGAGACTTGTGATCCTCATCAAGAGACATTACCCATACCGACCGATTTTCAGATGGATGAAGTAGTTTATTTTGAGAAAAATTATGGTCAAAGACAATACACCAGCCAAGAGAAGAGTGTACCTTGTTTTAAAGAATTAAAATGAGTGCACACTTGTTTTGTGTGTACAAATGGAGTCTGTAAGCTGAAACCCCTCTTAGACACTGTAGGTTTAAACACAGAGGGTTTTTGGAAGCCCGATTCCATGAATGGAGGATAGGTACAAGTTTCAGACAAACATTTATAGTTGAGAGAAAACAGGACAAATCCTTATACTACTTTCCCAGTGGGTTATAGCAAAGTCTTACTGAAGCGTCCATCTTGTACCTATCTCTGATTCCAGCACAACCAAGTGCTTTCTTCTCCTTGAACAAGCTGTCCCAGTTCCAGCCTCAGCACTTGTGGGCTTTCTGTATCCTTATGGCTAAACTCTGACATGAGGTTGATAAACTCTTTCTGTTATCTGTCACGCTTTACCTTGGCTTCTAGTTTTCAAGTGTCCTAATTTAATCACAAATCTCTTGATGGCACATTGAAAACTAATAGAATAGGTTGAAGGAGGATGCACAAATGTTCTCTATATTCTATGGAATCCTTAAAATGTCCGCTGGATAAAAATGCACTTTGTATAGTTGAAGTCATTTCCATAGTCATTAATGTTTTGTAAAAAGCAGGGAATTTTCACATCATATCCAGTGAAGTCTCCCATCATCTCCCATATGATCTAAAGATGTATGTGTAAGCAAAGTAGTGTTTGTTTTAGAAATATAATGGTATGTAGGTAATAGTCTCAATTGAAGTACAACTTAGCTGTAGTCACATGGACATTATTTATAAGAATAGGAAACATAAAGATTGAATGCAAAAGCTGTGGAATAAGTCTTTTAACTCACAAACATATATGACATAGTTTAATCTAGAAGTAGACTGGAAAGAGTGGGTGGGTGTTTGTCATATTCCTTCTAAAGTTTCCAGCCCCAGAAGTAAAGTGCTGTGTAAACCTTCTACGTTTTGATCAGTAAAAGTTATTTTATCCATTGCTAAAATTCAGTCTATTTGAGGGTGAAACAAAGCATCTGTGAATACCATGTTACTTTGCTTATTCTGTGGTTGCGGAGAGAACATAGTTAAGGGACTGTACTGAGAAGATTAACTATCACAAGTATTTGTGATGACCAACACACATTTAGTCATTTAGCATCCCTAAAGTAAAAAATGATTTACACTAAGGTACCCATGAGAACCATTTTCAACCAACCAATTGTGAGCCTTAGTTAAATTTTAAAGAGTGATAAATAACCCAAGATTTGGTCAATAACCCTTATGGAGGAAATTACATAAATAGGATTTGTTTAATAAGGGATAAAGCAAGTCATGGTAGATGTAGAAATCATCATATTGATCCCTATAATTCCTACTTTCCTGTCCTCTGTCCTGTAAAATGTAACCTCCTTGATCTCCTCATCTTAGGTTCTGAAGGAGTTCCCCCACTCTGTGGTGTAGCCTGGAAATTCTCTCAATGCCGTAAGCTGGGGTGCACCTTGTTCACTTCCTGTTCTGAGGAATCACTGGCTAATGTTCCATGCAAAAAAACTGTTGTTTCATATATTTTGTTCGTTTTTGGCTGATTCAGTTAGAAGTATAAATCTGACCCCTCATGTTGGTTAGAAGTTGAGTCTTGTTTTATTTTAATTAAACAGTTGGATTTCCTGGTTTGCATCAGTTCTAAGTCAGCTGCCAGTATAATACATTCTGGATTTTTGTGTTTGGAATGAGATACCAGAAATGAGAGTTGGCATATGTCTCTTCTTTCCTATGAAGGGCTTGTCACTTTTTGGAATTTAGTTCAGTTAGGGTTTTTTGCTTCTTCAGATCTCTAGTGGATTGAAAACAATAATGGTAATTTAATAGTTTTGTCAGCTTGTTTTGGCTGTCATGCCAAAGGCAAAAGTTCTTTGTGATGTTAATATCAAAATCAGAAGAAATCTCCAAAATACAGTTATAAAAGTGTTCTCAGTAAATATAGGTGTTTTGCCTAAGTCATTGGGATGGCTACTGTAAGTCGATCAGTACATTAAATGTGTCAGAACAGAAATGAGGTAGTCTTGCCTGGAATCTAGAAAAAGAAAAGGCAAGAACTTGGTTTCTCTGTGCTGGGAAAATAGGAGATAGAAAACAAGGCAGTTTTGTCCAAGTGAGAAACTCAGCCAAGATTATACAACTTGCTTAATTCATTGATTTATTTTATTTGAAAAATTTATTCATTAATGAACAATTCATCAAGTACTGATATTTTTATATGGAGTTTTATTGGAGAGATAGATAGACATATAAAAAGACAGGAAGGAATTAGTAGCTGTACATGTGCTCAATGAATGTTAGCTATTTTTACTACTAATATTAGTGACAAGTCCCATGAGGATGCCATAAACTTGGAAAGCAGAGAACTGCTGGAGAGCTCATTGAACCACTTTTTTGATTAGAGACCGGGAGTCAAGTCGTTGCTGGGTAAGCACATGCAGTTAGTGGTAAGATCCTGGGTTAAATATAATAGACATTCTGGGAAGAGAGAATGGTTGAGATAGATAGGAACTGTTTCCAGTGGCTGGATGATGGTCCTCAGAGATGAAACGCCAAGTTCACATTAGCAGTAGAAACAAGGCAAGAACAGGTAAGGAACTGAGTGAGAATTTTTACAGAGGAAAAAAATACAACTTGCACAAGAGAGAACCGGGGCAGAACTACTAGGCAATAATATTTGTGCATAAGACTCAGGGAGTCATTGGCTTGTCCTCTGATATGAAATTAGCATAGCAACACTTTTTAAACTTCATGTACCTTAGAGCTGGGGATTTTCTTAAACTTCTGAGATGGAAGAGGTTATCTTGTCTAGCTAACATAAATACTTCATTTTAATTGAGTGTAAAAAATTACTGAGCATCTAATAATGCCAGGCACTCTGCTGGGCCCTGGTGATATAAAAAGAAATAAGACAAAGTCCCTGCTCTCAGGGATCTCACAGATTAATAAGATAAGAAGTGATGTAAATAAATAAATTATAATATACAATGCTAGATTAATTTCGATAGGAAGGGACAATACTATCATTGAAATGACTATAACGAGCTATCAATATGACAAATATGAAAAAAATAAAGTTCCCAAATATGCAAAACCGAAAACTATCTGTAAAATAGCCACACCTCAGTGTTGATGCTAAGTGTATTTCAGCCAACATTAAAACTACCCAAGCCCTTAATTCCACATTTTACATGCTTTGCCTTTTAAAAAACCTTTAATCAAATACATTTCAATAGAAAACAAAGAAAAAAACGCACATGTTCTATTCTGATTCAAGATGCAATAATACAATGGAAATAGAAAATGTAATTTATCTTTGGAATTACTAAAAAAGTACAGAAACTAAACAACTGATAAGATGACAAACTAGAGCTACTGTCTTTTCAAAGTACGCTTCCTGTGATTTCAGAGCAATCTGAGAAGGTCAGTGCCTCTCATTCTCACTAACTACAAAGTAATAGAAAACTGTTTTTAATTGTGAGATTAAATGAACATATGGCCAGTGATTTTAGAGGAAGTAGAGTTAAACAGAACTCTTAGAAAGATAATTTTTATCAAAGGTGATGAAGGAATTGAGAACAAAATTGAGAACTACTTTTGCTTTTTATTTAGGAAAATTGGCATATAAATGTAATATGTATACATATAATATAATTATATATAACATGATATCTGACAATTACATTTGTGAACTTGCCACTGTGCGCTTACATTGGCAGCACTGTACAAACAGCCTGGTAAGATTTCATAGTCTTGGTATATCAGTGTCTCACAGCTGTGTTCGTGTCGACGTGTGGCGGTGTCTTGCTGGGTGGCGTTCACTATTGTTGTGTGTTTTTGTGTGCTGTCGCCAGAATGTCTGAGTTTGAATTAGAGCAATGAATAAACATTAAATATCTTGTTAAACTTGACAATAGTGGAAGTGAAATCAGGGACATGTTAGTCCAAGTTTATGGGGATAATACCATGAAGAAAATGGCAGTGTACAAATGGATAAAACACTTTTCTGAGGGGGGAGAGAATGCGTCATTGATGAAGAGAGGTCAGGGCGGCCAGTAATGAGCAGAACTGACGAAACATTGCCAAAATTCATTGAATTGTGTGTCAGAATCATTGGCTGACCATGAGAAGCATAGCAGACTAAGTAAATATCACTAGAAAAACAGGAAAATCTTAACTGAAAATCTTGTCGTGAGAAAGGTGTGTGCAAAAATGGTCCCGAAGGAGCTCACCGATGAATAAAAGCAAAGGAGAGTCGAAGTTTGCCGACCCCTTTGGAGAGGCAAGATGATGTTTAGGGCTGTATTATCACTGGTGATGAAACATGGATGTACCAATACAGCCCTGAAACGAAGTGTCAAAGTGCACAATGGACGTCAGCCAATTCTCCACAACCACAAAATGTTGGTAAGTCCAAATCAAGAGTCAAAACGATGTTGCTAACCTTTTTTGATATCAGAGGGATTATTCATTATGAATTTGTACCAACTGAACACACAACTAACCAAGTTTACTATTTGGAAGTGCTGAAAAGGCTGCATGAAAAAGTTAGAAGAAAGTGACCTGAGCTTTTCACCAACAATTCATGGCTCTTGCATCCCGACAATGCACCAGCTCACACGGCACTGTCTGTGAGGGAGTTTTTAGCCAGTAAACAAATACCTGTATTGGTATAGCCTCCCTACTCACCTGATCTGGCCCCCAATGACTTCATTCTTTACCCAAAGATAAAGGAAATATTGAAAGGAAGACATTTGGATGGCATTAAGGACATCAAGTGTGATATGACGGTAGCTCTGATGGCCATTCCAGAAAGAGTTCCAAAATTGCTTTGAAGGGTGGACTAGGCACTGGCAATGGTGCATAGCTTCCCAAGGGGAGTACTTCGAAGGTGACCACAGTGATATTCAGCAGTGAGGTATGTAGGACTTTTTCTAGGATGAGTTTTTGAACATAATTGCAGACCTCATGCATCATAATTCATAATATGTTATATTATGATATATATAATCTCAATTATTTCGATTTTACTTGGACTTTAAAAATACTTTTGAAACTGATTGGAAACTTAAAAAACATTTAAGAAGTCTACTTTTGTTGTTATTAAAAAATATGTATCAAGGGCATTTTTTATCCTTTTTATATTCACATCTATATTGAAACCTGTGACTCAGGTATTCAGCCCAGGGCCTGAATTTAACTGACTCACATTTCTGAAGGCTTTTGCAGGCCAAAGAATAATTTGTATGAGTCTGGCCTTTGTAGTTTTTCTGAACAAGACTAGAACCTTTCTAAAGATTATATGAAGCATTCTAAAAAATGGCAAAAAAAGTAATAATGTTAAAGAAACATTTAAAAGTATATTAAGTAACAAATGCTTACAGAGCCTCTAGTTCAATGATGGTCAACATAGGAAGTGGGTTTACCATTTTTTCTTCCAGTTCCAGTGAAATAACAATGTTGCTTCACAGGGAAAAATAAAAAAAAATCCATAACTGTATTGTGAATAGAAAATCTTACCAACACAATTGAAACAGAATTGTACACCTGAAATCTATGTAACTTTGCTAACAATTGTCACCCCAATAAACTTTAATTAAAAAAAAAAGATTTCTCCAGAATACGATCCTATTGACAAATAATCAAGACTAGGAGAAAGCATAGGAAGTCTAACACAGTCAAAGGAGATACTTTGGCTGTCTTGGGAGAAGCTCCACATTCAGTTAGTAGGCATGTAGGGTCTGGGAGAGCTGTGTAAGGGTAATCAGGATAATTATTTACAAATCTGCCTGTAGGCTAACTGGACCAAGGTTACTCTTCAGTATTTCCCCACAGAGTGATTGACAGAAGTGAAATTTATTCCCTAGTTTAAGCCAGAGACCTTCTTTTCTAAAAATAAACTAAATAGGCTGCATGGAATAAACTAGCAATCCAGTGTGATATCCATGACTTGAGACAGAAACAGAGCTGATTTCCAAGAGCATCAAAGCTCTACAGTCATGTGGAGAGGATGTAAAAGGAAAGACCTCTCAGACCAGGAAAAAAACACACTGGAGTACTCCATTCCCAGGGTAGCATTCTTGTTATTTTGGCATTTGGGCATCTGCTTGTAACCCCTGGCCACACATCCTAAAATGATATCAATACTTACCAGTTGACATATCCTCATCTATGCACACAGACAGGAAAGCAGCCTGTTCATTCCATGGAAAGGTATTTTGGAAACATCTACCCTAATTCATCAGTCAAGTCTTTTATTCATGAATATGAATCACCAACTAAAGAGCATCAGAGAGTTTAAGAAAACCAACAACTTATATGCAAAGAAACAAACTAAAAACCAGAGCAATTGACTACAGAGAAAAAGGAAACAGTTCAATGAACATAAGATAACTTGAAAAATATTCTGATCACATTCTCAGGAAGATTTGTTTGCATATTAAATACATTAAAAAAGAAAAAAAAGAGGAAAACCAGACTACTACTAAAAACAAGCAAAACTTTTTAGAATGAAAACATGTTTTCTGGAAATTATAAAGGAAATCAAACATACAAATTAATGGTCTATTTTGAAAAAGTTGATAAACAGACAAAAACATAGAATAAAAAAGTAAAAAATATAAGTAGAATCGTGATGAGTCATTGGAAATCAATTCAGGAGCTCTAATCTTTCTAGAAGTTTTTTTTTTTTTTTTTTTTTTTTTTAAAGAGTATGAGGAAAAGTGAGATGTAGAAATGATTTAATATTAGAAAAATAAAATTAGTCTTAATCAAAGAAAGGTGGGACAAGTCTTCAGTCTGAAAGAATCAACCTGTACGTGATATTTCAGAACTCCAACAATAAGAAGAAAATTGAAAAAGTTTCCGGAGAGCAGTAGATACAGGTTGGATGGATGGATACAGGCCGGAGTATGCTAAAAACCGATGTAACAACAGGAGACAAAGGCAATGGCTCCTGATTTCAAGGAGTAATGAGTTGACTATATGAGCAAAGGAGGATTTATAAACAAAGTATTGCAGCAAAAGGACATAAGTAGTCATATTAGCATAAGTATAAAATGCTACTAGAGCTCTAGAGGAGTTTCTGGCCCTTAGGGACTCAGGAGAGACTTCATAGAGAGGGTACCACTGACCTGGGTCTTGATGCACAAATAAGAATTTGCCTTAAATGTCAGAAAATCAGAAACAAATACAATAATTGGCTTGCTTTAAGGTGACTGAGAATCTTTATTTCTATTGCTTCTACATCCAGTTTTCTCTTCTGTTTCATTTCTATTGCCATATTTATGCTGTGTTCTCTCCACTGTAAGCTACTTCAAACT
Organism: Rhinolophus hipposideros; assembly: GCF_964194185.1. Classification (NCBI taxonomy): domain Eukaryota; kingdom Metazoa; phylum Chordata; class Mammalia; order Chiroptera; family Rhinolophidae; genus Rhinolophus; species Rhinolophus hipposideros. The sequence goes on from NC_138049.1 coordinate 68,271,596, forward strand.
TCATGTTGTGACAGACCATGTAGCTTAAATAAATAAAAACATTTAGTTTCTTAAACATAGAAACACAGGTAAGTTGAAAGTTTTAGATTTTGCAGAGAACTGAATGAAAACAATTACGTGTGATTCTTAAATTTTAATGGGAGGGGATGTGCATTGTTGTGTTGGAGACTAGTACATAATGTTAATGATTTAATTACTTAGATGAGATGATATTATTACTAGAATAACTGAGATTTCTCAACATGGAATGAAATATCTTCTAGGTTAAACATTCAAATGTTAGGGCTTTCTATTTATGCTAAAACAGGAGAGATAAGTAAATAAGGGACATCTTGTGTGAGAAGGATTAAAGGAGACTGCAATGTAACTGTGGCAATTCTGGTAGCCTACCTTGTTATTTGAATGTTTATGAGAAAAGGGAAAACAGGATGATGAAACCTGAAAACAATATGATATGTTTTTCATTTTCAAGGACCATGGATTTCCATAAATTACTTTGAGATAAAGATGTTTTAAATTGATGACATAAAGTAGTGGCAGATCTATTAGTGAGTCAGTAAATCGATGAGCAAGCTTTATTGAGTACACTGTGCATGCAGAACTCCAAGTTGGCTATTTTAGGGAAAGCATTGTCAATATCAATGCTGATGATTACCTTTTGGAATAAATTGGTGACACTCAGAGTATCCAAAATAAAGCCAAGCCTGTTTCAACAATTTCATGTTATGCATTCTTTTCAGATTTTTATTATTACAATATTTGGAAATTAGGGTTTGCATTTTAATAATGTAATTTTCCTTTTGATCAGAAAAAGTATTAAATTTATATTAATGCTTGTTTGGCTGCATATAACATTTAGAATAAAATAAGATATTTGGGGATCTTCTGCCCCCAGTTACATTGAGTTAGACTAGTTAAAATTGACTTTCATAGTCTTTCACTTTGATGGCTATGACCATTCAAAAAGAAGGAAAACCTGGTGTTTGGGGGACAAGGGTGCTGTGTAGTTTCATACCTAAGCCCAGAAATCAGGAGCATCTATTTTGAAACCTAACAGCATTAGTCTGATCATAAGGAAAACCTGGAGTCCATCCTTGAAGCTGTTTTTTGTGTCTTTGGCAAAAAGCAGGGAAGCTTGTATGAGATGCTAATAAAATATTTGCATAAAGCATCTGATTCTGAGAAAAGGAATTGCTTACAGGTATAAGAGAAGAGTTTGGAACCCAAACAGGAATTTACAAGTCTTTTCAGCTTTATCGCTTTGCAAGGGAAACTGGTTATCATTTGAAAAATGTTTGTTGTTTTTAGGTTGATAATTTATCTAATCATTTGGACATAGCTGATCCTTTCCTCTCAAAGCATTTGGAAGTCTGATTTACAAGGAGCCTTACTCCACCAATGGGAGGTGATGTTATGATTTTCTTCCCTACACCCACCTCTGAAACCAGTCTCCGGTTTTTCCTTCTGTAAAATGTAGCTGCCGACCTTGATTGTCTCAAAGGCCTCTTTCAGCTATACTGGTCCCAGTGTTTTTCAGTTCACTGTTTATTTTCCCTCACATAACTGATATTTACAAACATTTTAAAAATGGATGCACTTTATTCATTAGTCAGTGCTCGCATAGATTAAAAAGTGTGTGTGTGTGTGTGTGTGTGTGTGTGTGTTTGTGTTTATAGATAGCTTGATGGTACCATTTTCAAGTTCAGAGACAAAATGTATATGAATATGATTATAGGAGAGTGACTGGAAGAAAATAGAAATGAAGAATGGTGAAAGAAGACACTTATTTTAAATCAAGATATCCATTTTCTTACTTTATAATGTCTGGATGTTTTATACAAATATGCCAAAATAAAGGAAGCAGAACATAAATCTTCCACCTACTACCATATTCTAGATTTATATCATTTGCTATTTTTCCAAAAAGTATGAACATTTCCAAGGGTAGAGCTGTCAGTCAGTGACTGAAGAGACAGATGGACTAAAAAAAAGAGAACTCTGCTACATGGGTTTTCTCTGAGTTCTGTCCACTGTCTCCTAGAAACACAATTACATAGGGGTACAAAGAACACCTTAAATTGAGAATGTGTCATTCACAAGTCCATGAAAGCAAAAGAATGTAGAATTCTAGTCTTAGTGTACAAATTATTTTGAGGAATTATCATTGCAGTACTTGAGTTAGATTAAAAAGTCCACGAGTTAGCATTTTACTTTAGAGTTAGAGGTGGGTACCATATCTGTTGGGCAAAAAATTATTCAAGAATGTCAGAGGGTAATGTCTAGTTAATTTTTCAGTTGTATGATGTCTTCCCTCTCTCCAATGTTGCTATACCGCCTATCACCATCATGTTTGGTAAATACAATTATAATTGTATTAATGTTGCATTTGGCAACTAAGATAATTATCATCTCATTTGAAGGCTAACTCAGATGACTGTCTTGCATTGTTATCATCAGTTGCTTCAAGTCTTACCTTAGGGGTCATGCCATCTTGGGAAATTCTTCTTCTGTCCTCCTTTCTATGTCCCCCTTTCCAGTCTGGAAAAACGTCCAGTCACTTGGCAATTTTGTGTCATTGTAACACCTTCAATTTCCATCTTTCTCGATGGAATTATGTCTTATCTGTCCATCTATAAGCTTCTCGGGAGTGCAGCATGGTATGTCCATTTAGGGTAAATAATCTGCCTTGATTCCAAGACATTTGCATGGAAGATGCTCCCAGCTGGGCATAAATAACAATCTAGATAAATGGACACATACTAAGTGGTAACTCTATAATGATCTAATTTGATGTAACCCTGGTACTGGGATACCCTCAGAAATTATACTCTAGGATGTTTTATGTTTTGTTTTTATTCTTACACTATTTTGTTGACCCAAATCAAGATAACTGGGAAATTTGCACACAGAAACAGGTTGACTATTCCCATTTACAAGGACTCTATCATTAGAAGAAAATATGGTTACACCTAAAACATAGAAAACAAATTTCCAAACTCATAGAATGTACAACACTAGGAGTGAATCCTAAGGTATGTTATGGACTTTGAGTGATTAATGATGTGTCAGTGTAGGTTTTTTATAATTCTAGCAAATTCTACGATCCTGGTGGTCAATGTTGATAATGGGGGAGGCTATAATGTGTAGGGGCAAGAAATCTTTGTTCTTTCTTCTCAATTTTGCTGTGAACCTAAACTGCTGTTAAAAAAAAAAAAAAAGAGCAACAAATACTCTGTCTAAGATACAGATATATTCCATCATGCCACCATCTCTTAAAGTCCAACTTGAAGTCTTATAATTGTGCTTCCCAACCTCACTCACAATTCCCTGATGTGATGTGTGTGTGTGTGTGTGTGTGTGTGTGTGTGTGTGTGTTTCCATGTTGACATCTAAGAGGTCTCTGTTGGCACATCCTGCTCCCTCCATTATTGTATGCTAGTCATCAAGCTAAGTATTGGTTGAGGCCCTATCTTGGTGTTATCTTATCACTATGTTACTTTTCTCTTTGTTTCCACAGGTTCTCCTGTGTGTGTCCCCGTACTGTGCTGCCCTTCATGCTGGATAACTGGTTTCCCTCTAAAAGGAGTTGCTTCTCAGATACCTAGGAACTTGGAGTTACCCAGCTATCTATAGGAGATGATTTAGAATTCTTTTCTTATTTGTCCTGCATTTCTGTGTTCCATATGAACACCTTCTATCATGAAAATGTCCAGCTTCCATTGCTCTGAGGTCCAGTGCCTTGTTTTCCATGCTCTGTGACCATAAGCAGCACTTTTGGTATCTATGAGACAGAGCTTATGAATATCTCAGCTGCCAGAAAACATATATAAAAGAAACCTGTTATTATCCTTTTGAGTACTTTATTCAAACTGCAAACAATAAGGAAGGCTTCAGGAAAACAAAGAATTATCAGCAATCACTGTGTACACTTTGATTGCATGTCCTGCATTCTCTTACTCAGTTTATGTTTCAACTGTTCTATTCTACTACCATACTACGTATCTCATTATGATAAATGCATTGGTTTATTCCGTGAATATGGTTACCATATACTCATAGGTTATACCGATTTTTAACTTAATTGAGAAGGGAGGTAAAAATGAAATAGCCAGATGTTTTAAGAAGGAAAAAAAATGAATAGAAATATTCTTCAGATTTGGTTTCAAAGGAAGAGGAAAAGTGAGTGGGATAGTCACCATCATTACCGAATAATACATGATTGCCAGTTCTCACAGGGAGCCAAACATTGATTGGAAAAAAGTTTTTTGAAGGGCGAAATTAAATAAAATACTCACAAATATTTTAAGATATTCATGAGCTAAATTTTAATGCTAAGAACAGATAGTTGCATTTAATGTTTAGAACAGATATTTTCGTGGAACGTGGAATGGTGTTTTTGAGAAATAATGTCAGCTTTAAAAGAAGAGATTTCAGTATTTTTAAATTCTGTTCTCTTAGTCAAATCAATTAGTTTTGGCCACCACAACTACTTTATGAGCACCCATTGGGAGCAAGGGTCAGCCAGGCCCTTATGCAGCTACAGTTCTTAAGATATGGATAGGATATAAAACAAATCATCTTCAGTTGATTATACAACCTTGATTCCAGGTATCACAGCTGGGTGGTTTCAATGGGCTCCGATTTTAACAGGCAGCAATTGATGTAACCTTAGATTCATTCTCTGACACTCAATTAAGAGAAGGTTGGGTTTGGGTATTAGTTTAGAGGGAATTATTGAAATAGTTTATTTTGTAGTCTACCCACAGCTTTACCATCTTTCCCCACTGTTACTCTAAACTGTTGGAGTCAAAAAGAGGGAAGAGTAACTATCTATTAAAAGGAATAATGATAAATTCAAAAATTTCCCCTTACCCTTTATCCTTTAGAAATATGTCTTATTTGGTTGGGCTTCTCTATAAAGTCTTCTGCTTCTTAAGAGAAGGCTTGCTAATCTAGTCCTGTGTATAGGGAAAGGGGACTGTGAAGACACATTTAAATTATTTTACTTGATAAATGTCCTCTTGGCTTGCTCTTACTTTCTTTTAAGCAGTTTTCTGTCCCATTTCCTGGATTTGACTCCATGGATCAATCCAGTGTAAGCTCTTCCTGGTAGAGTAGTTCAGCCAGTTCCCAACATCACAGAAAACTTCCCTTTATGTATCTAGCAAAGAGAGACAGAAAATGGCTTTAAAACTATATAAGATCTAACTTCAAACCCTTGGTACTAGCTGTGCGGTATGCAAGTAATTTACCTTTCTGAGCACCAAATTATTAGAAATAATGGCAGTACTATCAGCTCTACAGGACACATATTAGCTTTGCCTATCGTAGATGAGAATGTTTGTGAAACACTAGCAAACATTTGGTAAAATTTAATGTCTTTACTTTTCTCTAGGATCATATTAAGTAGTGTTTGCTGAGCATATCCTAGTGCCCACTGCTTTACCTATAGTATCGCATTTATAATAAATCATCCCAATATGTCAATAAGGAAGACTTTACCTTTCTAATTTTAAAGATTTTTTAAAAAATCAATTGATTCAACCGAGAGTTGTTAGATGGGTGTGTGTGTGTGGGGGGGGGGGGGTTGGGGATAAGGGGAAAGGTGAAGGGATTTGGAAGCAGCTGGTAACCACAAGATGGCCTCAGGGTTTTTTTGAAAATTAATTTGGGGAACTTATTCAATAATGTTGTAAAGATTTTGTTGGGTATCCGATGGACATGCGTCCTATTTGGGAGACCACCTCAGGGATACTGTGGATACCTGATCATGGCATCGTACACCAGAAGCTAAACATTAATGAATGCCAACTATAATTTTATATATATAATGTGATGGTTCAGTGTGAGGTCGGAGGGATAGTGGATGGGGGGAGGGGGGTTCACAGTGTGAGGGATATAAATGATGAACGTCTAAGTATTATCTTGTCTTGTACACCTGAAACTAATAATAAAAAAAAATCAATTGATTCATAAGGAAGATACAAAGTTTTATAACCAGGAAGATTTCAGGCTTATGTTCTGATTTAGCTGTACCCCAATCAGAAGTCTCTATAAGATGGTGCTTCTTGGGAAAGCTGCTTTGCCAGCAGTTGCAGGTATATGTGAACCTGAATTTTGTAATTTCTGAGGAAATCTTCCATCTTCTTCCTGAACAGAAAAAGGGAGAATTGGACTGATGCTTAATGTAAAATATTTAGCAAACATTACTATTTATCATTCAATGTTAACCTTTAGCAAAATTTTCTCTTTAATTTTGAACTTATTTTACAGTGCTTTCTGTTTAATTAATATATTTTTCAAATATTAATCAGTATTTGATTCTTCATAGTAATCAAAGAGGCTGCTAACACAAATAGTTCAAAAACCATGGAAGTGTGATTTAGTTGATCAGTATTTACATAAATATTTCCACTGATGTTTGATTATTGGAATAGGAATGTATAAAAATTATGAAAAATAAATCCAAAATTTTCCATTGTTTTCTAAGGGAGAAGAAAAGATTTCTTGCTTCTTTATCTTTTCTGTTTTGCTGTTTTCCAGGTTTCCTACTTCATGCTAAAAAGTGATAACGTTACAAGTTAGACTAAAGCAAGACACTAGCCAGTGTTGACCTGTACTTGGCCCTTTGCTAGGTTGTAATAAATGATTCATAATTTTGGCTGAAGCAGCTCCCAGCTAGACTACAGAATATTAAAGCAAAAAGTATGAATTCTGTCATCAGAGATTCTTATCATTTAGCCTATTTAATCATGCTATTATGCTTTTTAAAGAAAAATGAATGCAGAGATTTCTAGACCATAATCCTATAAAACCTAAATATTCCCAGATTTAGGTTTTAAGTTAAAAAAAAAAAAAAGAAATATGGCAAGTGATATCCTGAGGATACTGGAAAAGAAAATACTCATAAAATTTTATATTTGCTTCTAAATTTTAATTAAGAGATAAGGAAGCCACCTAAGTAAAAACAAACTATCTTATAGGCTGATGCATCAGGTGTAACAAATAGTAAATGGTCAGCTTCTCTATCTTTTTGTTGTCATTGACTTTAAATGCTAAGTCTACCCAATCCTTGCTTCTATTACTTAGCACTAAAAATAATGCCTTTCTTCAGTTTTAGTAGAAAACTGGCCCACAAAGTAGAAAATCAATTTAAGCTCTTTTATTAGAATGTAAGTCATTCATTCATTTAAAAATATACTTTGAAAAATATTTATTTTGCTAACTACATGCCAGGTGTTGTGGTAGGGGATTCAGACAGAAGTGAGTAAAACAGAAAGAGTGCTTTCCCCCATGGAGCTTATGGATTATTGGGAGAGACAGAATAACTAACTAAATAAATCAATGATAAAAAAATGTTAAATTCTCAAACACACACACACAAACACACACACACAAAACTGCTAACAGTATCAGTGAATATCTTTCTGAGGCAACACTTAAACCTACACCTAAAGGAAGAAAGATTCAGCCATGTGAAGAAGTAGGTAAAGAGCATTCTGGGCAGAAAGAATAGCATAAGCAAAATAAATCAAATATGGAAGAGCTTGGAGTATTTCAGGAACTGAAAGGCCAGGGTGATTGGAGTAGAGAGAGTAGGTGGGTCACAAGGTTAGATGGGCATTGCAGGACAAGACAGGAGTTTGGAAGCCCACCAATAATTTGACAGAGAGAGAGAGATATCAGATGTACTTTCACTTTACCTTTCTAGTTGCTGTGTGAGAAATGAACTGAAAGAAACAAGCAACAAAACAAAACAAAACAAACAAACAAAAACAAAACGGAGCACATTTAGGAGGCTAAGAAGAGAATCTGCTCAAAAGATGACAATGGCTTAGAGCAGGACAACACAGTAGAGAAATAAATAAGAACAGTTATGGACATAGAACTGGTAGGATTTGCTGACTGACCATCAGGCATGAGAAGAAAGGGATGAAAGCATAAAGTATGTCTACTAGGAATATGGAGTGAACCTTTGGGTAAATGGTAGTACAATTTACTGAAGACCTGGGAGGGACAGGTTTTGGGGTGAGGAATACGTTTTTGTGCTAAGGCTAAGATGCACTTCAGACATACAAGAGTCATTGATGGGCATTTTTATACGAGTGTTGAACTCAGTGGAGAAGTCTAGGCTAGAGATTACATTTGGTAGCTAACATTGCACATTCAAGCCATGGAATTGAATGATGTTAATTATCTCGAGTAAGAAGAAGAGTGAGAAAAGCAGAAGTCCAAGGTTTAAGCCATGTAGAACTCCTATATTTTAAGAAAGAGTTAAAGAGTAGAAAGTCAAAAATGAGACATAGGAGTAGGCAAAGAGATAGTGGTTTAAAGCAGGGGATGACTCACGATGTGGAATGCTCTGCATTGATTGCTCCGTTAAAACAAAACAAAACAAAAAAACAACTGTTGGACATAGAACAAGAGGGCTTTGGTGATCCTGATAAGACCAGTTTCAGTGGTCTCACAGGAGCAGAAGCAAGATCGGGATGGGAGAGTGTGAAGTTAATAAGTGGAGACTAAAAATAGTATAAAGAAATGTTTTTGTTTTTGTTTTTATGAATGAAAATAACAGTTTGAGAGGTTTGCAGGGAAGAGCAATAGTATTTTGTTTTGTTTTAAATATGGGAGGTTCCTTTGTATTGATGAAATTATGCAGTAGAAAAAGAAAGATTGATGATGCCACAGAGAAAAGAGATACTGAAAGAATAAAGTTTTTGGTGAACTGAGAGAAGTAGATGAGGGCTTTCTGGAATCTTTGACTAAGGAAATAACACTGTACTCAAGTTTTTCTATCTTACTATTTTGTTGAATGAGTGATTTTTATTTTTTAAGGAAAGACTCTTCTCCCTGTGTCTCTAAAGAGCCTGATAGCATGTACCTACCACAGAGTAGGCAATGAATGTTTATAAGTGAGCAAAGAAATGTACACATTAGTTATATAAATATGTACATTCTTGTATGTCAGATCACTTTTTAGCCTGTCAAGTCTATCGTTTTGGTACTTTTAAAAATTTTCTTAAAATGTATGTGTGTGTTACAGCCACAAGTCAGCTCCCACTCCTGATGACCCTATGAATAGTCACATCCAGGGTCCTATCCTCAACAGCTCTGCTCAGCTCCTGTAGATTCATGCCTATGACTTCTTCTATGGAATCAGTCCATCTCTTATTTGGTCTTTCTCTTTTCCTGATGCCTTCTATTTTCCAGAGAACCTGACTTCTCATGATGCGCCTGAAATAGGACAGTTTTGTGATTTTTGCTTCCAGGGACGTTTCTAGGACCACCTGTTTATCTTTCTGGCAGTCCAGGGTATCTGTAGAGGTTTCCTCCAGTGCCATATTTTTTTCTATCAGTATTTTATGATGCCATTAATATTAGCATTCAGGGATAATACAGTTGATTTGCTAAAAATAAAAACTAATCATGAAGAATTTTGACTTGATTGCCAAATGTAGCAAAAATAACTCAGTTTACAATTAGGAATCATTCATTAATCTCTCTGTAGATGTACAACATTATCATAAATCATGCGAGAGATCCAAAATTATTTATTTATGGCCAACAATAGGAAATGGTGTGGTTGTTTGATAGCATGTATTTTGTTTACTTCTCCCATGCCTAACTTTTTCTAATACTATTACTCTTTTTTTATGTTATCATACTTTAGTATATATTTTAATATTACTCTAATCACTACACTTTAAGTAACTCTGTAAGCAATGTTAAATCATTTGTGGGTTAATGTTGTATACAAAAGTGCATGAAAGAGTGAATAAATGTGTGTACAAATTTGTAAGTGCACACAGAAATAAATTAAGACACATATCCTATCCCAATAGATAGATTTAATTTTGAGGTAGAGATTTTACTTTGGAAATAGGGGAGTAGATAACAGTAATAATTATGGCACAGGCAAAACATTGTAAGTATTTAAGAAATGTGGAATTTTAAAAAAATGCCTAACAAGGGAGAATACAATGTTGTTGTTTTTTTAAAGATTTTATCGGGGAAGGGGAACAGGACTTTTATTGGGAAACAGTGTGTACTTCCAGGCCTTTTTTCCAAGTCAAGTTGTCATTTCAATCTTAGTTGTGGAGGGTGCCATTCAGCTTCAAGTTGTTGTCCTTTCAGTCTTAGTTGTGGAGGGCGCAGGTCAGCTCCAGGTTCAGTTGCTGTTGCTAGTTGCAGGGGGCGCAGCCCACCAACCATTGTGGGAGACGAACCCGCAACCTTGTAGTTGAGTGGACACGCTCCAACCAACTGAGCCATCCGGGAGCTCAGCGGCAGCTCAGCTCAAGGTGCCGTGTTCAATCTTAGTTTCAGGGGGCGCTGCCCACCATCCCTTGTGGGACTGGAGGAATTGAACTGGGAACCTTGTGGTTGAGAGCCCGTGCTCCCACCAACTGAGCCATCCGGGAGGCAGCTCAGCTCAAGGTGCCCTGTTCAATCTTAGTTGCAGGGGGCGGAGCCCACCATTCCAGGAGTTGAACCAGCAACCTTGTGGTTGAGAGCCCACTGGCCCATGTGGGAATCGAACCGGCAGCCTTTGGAGTTAGGAGCATGGAGCTCTAACCACCTGAGCCACCGGGATGGCCCTTACAATGGTTTTAATGGGAGAGGAAAAGGCATTTTGAGATATGCCTTAATTGACTTACAGAACTAAACAATTTTTTTTGAAATCGATTTAAAACAGTAGTGCAATCCCATGGTGGAGAAATTGTAACATGGAGGAAAAATCATATAGAAGAGAACAACAATTCATATCATTTTATAAAACTATTAAAATTTTACCAAACAGAGGAAGAGCTGGGAAGGAAAGACATTTTCAGGCTGAGCAAACATCATGGCCTAGTCAAGAAGGGAGAGCAACACGTGTTAGGAAGCAGTGGGCAGTTTGAGAAATAACAGTGTGGCTACTCAGGACTGGAAAAATAGATTTGATTTTTAGCAGGGAAGGCCTTGAATGCCCAACTGAAGGATTTTAATATATTTCTGTAGGATCAAGGAGAGAACATCCTGTATTTGGTTTTGTGTTTTAGGTTCCCTAATATGATGATGATTGCTAACAAAAACTCAAGGAATGATGGTGGAATTAAAAAACCAGTAAGGTTTCCTATTGCAAAAACCCAGAGCTGATCCATTGGCTTAACAATGGCAATGAAAAGGTAGAGAAGATTAAGTGACATGCTGTAGAATGAAATTTTTTCAGGGCCTGGCAAGTAAGTGAGACGGAAAATAAAACGTTACTCAAAAGTTCTGAACTTGAATGACTTGGAAGTTTGGTGAAATGGAGACAGGGAAGTCAGAAGAACTCATTGCAGTGACAGCAGGATGATAAGGTTAATTCTGAACCTGCAGAGTTTCTGGTGTCAGAGTCTGGCTGGAAGTTGACAATATGGCATGAAAGATGGGGCTAGACATCATGAATTTGGGAACATTGGTATAAAGGTGACAGATGAAACCATGGAAGGATTAGCATTATGAGGAAATCACACAGCAGGAGAGAGAGAATAAAAAGTAATAAACAAAAGGTCAATCAATGTTTCATTATATTTCTTCACTTTTTTTTCAGAGTCATAAAAAATGGAATCATATGAGACTGGATGTTTAACAGGGGAATTGCTAATATGAGTGGGTGGAGCCTATGACAAAGAACAGAGATTTTGGCAAATATATACTAGCATTAAGAGTACGGATTGCAAATGTGAATACTGGAAATAAGCTTAGGGTAGAAGACAGCAGTTATGTTACAGGAAAATTTTTAGAAAAAATTATATGAGTAATTTTTTGAATATAGTAAGTCATAGATGAGGCTACAGGATGTACTTAGGTATAAATTACTTATATATTAAATACAAGGGAATTTAGGTTTCTTTTAAAAAAAAAACTAGTGAGTAGGTTCTAAAAATGGGAATTGGGAGGGCTGAACAGCTGCAAAACAGATGGGGGTTAGGGTGGGGTGAATGGAAAAGTCATTACTAAAGAGAAATGTTTAATCTTACATGTCTTCTGTTTGATTTGGTGGCTTTATAGTGGAATTTGAGGCATCATTTTGGCAGCCAAATGGACTTGGTTTTTTCAGTAAAATTTATAGGTAGTACAAATGTGGCTTTGTGAAAAATGATAGATTGTGTTTGTTATAAGTTCTCTTTATAAGAACTTCTGTTACAATTTTTGTACACGTAACAAATTTAATAAAGGATGCCAAAGCATTTAAGTTGTCGTATTCCCTTAAGGCCTTTTAAAGGTAACATTGCAAAGATACTTTCCCTGGGCATCCTGTAAAAAGTAATCCCTTTCTCACTTGTTTCATTAGTTTCTATCCTGTTTTCTCCCTAGCACTTATCTACAGGTAGAATATTATATCACACATTGATATGTCCATTTGTTCATTGACTATCTACTGCCCTAGATCCTAACATCATTGAGGCAGGCACCTGGAGCTTTGTGTTCACTGCTGTGAGTGTCTCCAGTTGTACCTGAGATAAAGTAGAGCTCAATAAATACTTGTGGACTGGTTGATTGCTGACTGAAGGAGTAAGAGATGGTTGTTTTCCGTATTAGGCTATGTGCGCCTTGAGGAGAGACTGTTCCTTGTTCACTCTCATTTAATCCCTCCCTCCTTTCTTATTCGTTTATTTGTTCTTTCATGTGTGTGTGACAGTATTCTCAGCACCTAGAACACATAATTGGGATTCAACAGATATTTACTAAACTTGTGAATAAATGTATTCATTTACTTCTTTATACTAGACGTTCTTCTAGCTCCTAAATATGTAAAGAATATATGTACTAAAAAAAAAAATTACAAGGTAAGGGGCACAGTACCTGCTGTGTTAGAAGGATGCCTGCAGGCCGTGTGAGCAGAAAAGGACACATCAGTCGGACAGTAGGGGGGAAAGGAGTATGTGAGAGAGGTGAGAGTCAGTGAAGGCTTCCTTGAGCTGAGAATTTAAGGAGAATCACAGGCCTCATAAATGCCCATAAATATATATTAAATTGAATTAAACACATCTTTAACAATTGAGGAAATTTCAACAGTGTGGTTTTCAAATTGAATGATATGGGCCAAAGCAGATATATCAGAATAAATTAGAGTGCTTTCTAAAAATAAATACCTCCTTCCCCTTCTCATATCTGAGAGTCTGTCATTCAAAAGGCATGTATTTTGACAAAGCATCAAAGATAATTTTATATGGACACCCCTCCTTCCCTCTCCCTAGTAAGAGAACCCTACCCTAATAGAATGGATACTATCATCTAAAATAGTGAATTCTATATTCTGAAAGGATCCCATGGGCTACTTTTAGTCATAGATTCAAACAGTGAATTTTTGTATTTTTATTTAAGGAGATGATCTTTTGCATTATTCTTTATTTAATAGGTTTCTTATATTTGTAGAATTTAAAGAGTTAAATACTCTTCAATTAATATGTCCTTTAAAAACAATGATTCCTTTAATTAGAATAAAGCTTGCATAAGGCATTTTTCAAGGACAAACTATTAAACATTTATTGAGAGAAATAGTAGTACATATGAGTGAGATATAAAACATAATGTTGCTTTTGGAATGATGTATGAGGGAAATATAAGTGGGCTGAGTGTATATTTGCTTACGTACATATGTACATATGTTTAAAGTCCATCAACAACTAGCGAACAGATGTCCGTGTTGAAAACTCTTCAGTTTGATGTTATGTTTACTAAACTGATGGGTCCTGTTTTCATTCAAGGCTCTTTGCACATGTTTATTGAAACTTATGAAATGATGCTATATTTGTGTTTATTCTTTTCTCCTGAGAATTATTTTTGTTGTTATTATTCAAATATCTTTTGATGTTCCAAAAGCCCCTGATTAACGGCAGCTGAATATATTGTTGATCATCAATTATGACTAATTCTATCCGAATTTAATTTATAAGCTAAAAGTATCAGAGGAACATATTTAATTTTCATATTGAGAAAGTACAAGGTTCTCAGTATTTCTTACATATGGAAGAAAAGGAAGTCTCCTTAAAACGTTAGTATAAAACTTCTGTGTATAAAATTTTGAAGGTGGAACTTTTAGAGAAATATTTCATCTCTGTTGCTTTTAAGATAATTATTTTATCTGCCTGACATTAAAAGTTTTTCAGAGAAAGTGAAAGTGCTGAATTTCCAAATCTAAACTTAATTTGAAATGTGTAAATCCAACAATATGTATAACTCACTGTGATATACAGACGAATAAGTTTTATTTATTTTTAAATATCTGGCCCCCAACAGTATCTGTATGCTAAACCCACTTTCTCAGTCGGTGGCAGAGAATGACATATTGATTAGATTGTATAGTCTTATTTCAATCCCGTTCATTAAAAAATTACAAACTCAAATTTGATTTAAAGGTCTTCTCACCGTCTCTCTCCTCCACAAGCCCCATTCACTCTCTCCCATTGCTGCCTCCCTGACCCTGCTGGTACCACGGTACTAGTGGATTAAAATGTGTGTGTGTGGATGTGTGTGTGTAAGACTGGGTATGGTTAGGGTGATGTGTGTGGGGGTAAGGGTAACAGCAATGTGGAGGTGAAGGCATAGTTTGGTCTTACCACAGAACCCCCTTTTCCATTTCTAAATTATCTGGTGTGCTTGGACCAAGAGATTGCCAAAATTACTTTTAATCTAGTAACTGCTTTTAAGTAAAGCTCTAGATATGGAAATGATTTGCTTGAACATTTAAAGACATAGAAATCAAACTTCAAAATATACCCCTTATGATTGCTTTGGCTATTTGGAGTCTTTTGTGGTTCGAGGTTAAAATGGATGGATTTTGAGATTATTATACTAAGTGAATTAAGTCATACTGGAAAAGCCGAGAACCATATGGTTTCACTGATATGTGGGATATAAAACTGAAATCAACAAAGGAAGAAGACAAACAAATAAAGAAACAAAAACTCATAAACACAGACAATAATTTAGTGGTTACCAGAAGGTAAAGGGGGAGGGGGATGGTAGAAGAGGGAAAAAGGGGATCAAATAATATGGTGATGGAAAGAGAACTGACTGAATGGTGAGCACACAATGTGATATACAGATGATGTATTACAGAATTGTACACTTGAAACCTATATAATTTTACTAACAATTGTCACCCCAATAAATTTATATATATATATGTGTGTATATATATATATATATATATATATATATATATACACCCCTTATGATTTTTCTTGATATTTTTCTTTTCAAAATTTTCATATTCTTTCCTTCAATGACTGAGCACTATCTTTATGCCATAAGACTCATTTTTTAAATTATTTATTTATGTTTTAAGTTATAGTTGACATTCAACATTATTTTACATTAGTATCGGGTGTACAGCATAGTGATTAGACCTTTATATAATTTATGCACTGATCCCTCCAATTACTCTAATACCCATGTGGTATTAAACATAGTTGTTGCGACCTGATTGACTATATTCTCTATGCTGTACTTTACATCCCCATGACTATTTTATAACTATCAATTTGTGTTTCTTAATCCCTTCACATTTTTCACCCAGCTCCCCAACCTCCCTCCCCTCTGGCAACCATTAGTTTGCCCTCTGTATCTATCAGTCTACTTCTGTTTTCTTTGTTCATTTATTTTATTCTTTAGATTCCACATATAAGTGAGATCATATAGTATTTGTCTTTCTCAGTCTGACTTATTTCACTTAGCATAACACCTTCTAGGTCCATCCGTTTTGTCACACATGATAAGATTTCATTCTTTTTATAGCCAAGTAATATTCCATTATGAATATGTACCACATCTTCTTTATCCAATCCTTTATTGATGGGCAATTACGTTGCTTCCATATCTTAGCTATGGTATATAGTGGTGCAGTAAATATAGGGGTGCATATATCTTTTCAAATTAGTGTTTTGGATTTCTTTGGATAAGTACCCAGAAGTGAAATTGTTTTGTCATAAGGTAGTTCATTTTTAAATATTTTTGAGGACGCTTCAAACTCTTTTCCATGGTGGGTATAGCGATTTGTAATTCCACCAGCAGTGTACAAGTATCCTTGCCAACACTTGTTGTTTGTTGATTTATTAACGATAGCCATCTTGACAGCTGTGAGGTGATATCTCATTGTGGTTTTGATTTGCATTTCTCTAGTGATTAGTGACTTTCAGCATCTTTTCTTATGTCTATTGGCCAAGTGTATGTCCCTCTGGAGAAATGTCTATTAAAGTCCTTGCCTGTTTTTAAATTGGATTGTGTGTGTTTCTCTTGATGTTGAGTTGTATGAGTTGTATGTAAATAAATACATAAATAAATGAATATATATATATATATATATATATATATATGTATCAGATTATCTTTGGCAAATATCTTCTCCCATTGATTAGGCTCTCTTTCCATTTTATTGATGATTTATTTTGCTGTGAAACAACTTTTTAATTTGACGTAGTTCCATTTATTTATTTTTTCTTTTGTTTCCCTTGTCCAAGGAGAAAGATGAGAAAAAATATCACTAACAGTCATGTCAAGAGAGTTTAATGCCTATTTTCTTCTAGGAGTTTTACAGTTTCAAGTCTTACATTTAAGTCTTTAATCTATTTTGAAGTTACAGGTAACCCCCTTATAATACAGCACTTCTATAACACGGTTTCACTTTAACACAGTTCAAGAATTGGGGAAAACTCTTGTACAACACAGTTTCCTAGAACACAGTTTCACTCTAACAATTTGAGAATTAGAGAAATCCCCAAACAACATGGAGCTTTTAAGAGCAAAAATATATCATTTGAAATTTTTCATTCAAGCATGGATGTTGTATCAGATTTAACTGCAGAATTTTAAAATTTATTAGAATTTTAAATCAATTTTGTTTGTGGAGTATTAAGTTCAGAAGATGAAGATATCTTGTCAAAAAGAAAATGTCCTCAGTTAATGAAGCTCAATAGTGATGACGAAGAAAACATTATTTAATACATATTAATATGTTATACTTTTGGTGAAAATTGCTTTAATAAAGATATTTCTCTTACTTACAAAAATATAATAGTATATTTTTTAATTTTTGGAAACTAACCCATTTTTGTACTAGTTCTTTGTTTCATATAACACAGATTTGCATAAAACAGCATTTTTGGGAACCTAACAACCGTGTTATACGGGAGGCTACCTGTTATTCTTGTATATGGTATAACAAAGTGGTCCAGCTTCTTCTCCTTCTTCTTCTTCTTCTTCTTCTTCTTCTTCTCCTTCTTCTTCTTCTTCTTCTTCTTCTTCTTCTTCTTCTTCTTCTTCTTCTTCTTCTTCTTCTTCTTCTTCTTCTTCTTCTTCTTCTTCTCCTCCTCCTCCTCCCCCTCCTCCCCCTCCTCCTCCTCCTCCTCCTCCTCCTCCTCCTCCTTCTTCTTTCTCTCTCTCCCTCTTTCTCTCTCTCTCTCTCTCTCTCTCTCTCTCTCTCTCTCTCTCTCTCTCTCTCTCTCTCTTTATTTTTGCAAGTATCTGTCCAGTTTTCCCAACACCATTTATTGAGTAAACTGTCTTTACCCCACTGTATGTTCTTGCCTCATTTGTCATAGGTTAAATGACCATATAGGCATGGGTTTATTTCTGGGCTCTCTATTCTGTTCCATTTATCTATATGTTTGTTTTTATGCCAGTACCATGATGTTTGGATTACTATAGCTTTGTAGTATACTTTGGTATCAGGTAACATGATATCTTGAATTTTGTTCTTCTTTCTCAAGATTGCTGTGACCATTTGAGGTCTTTTGTGGTTTGATTTAAATTTTAAGACTATTCTAGTTCGTTGAAAGATGTCATTGGTATTTTGATAGTTTTCATTGCATCTATAGATTGCTTTGGATAGTATGGGTATTTTGATGATGTTAATTCTTCCTATCCACGAGTATGGTATATGCTTCCATTCATTTGTATCTTCTTCAATTTCTTTGCTCACTGTCTTATAGTTTTCTGAGTACAGGTCTTTTACCTCCTTGGTTAAATATATTTCTAAATATTTTGTTTTTTGTGAATTGTAAATGGGATTGTTTTCTTAATATCTCTGACAGTTCATTATTGGTGTATAAAATGCAACCAATTTCGGAATATGAATTTTGTAGCTTGTTACTGTACTGAATTCATTTGTCAGTTGTTAGAGTTTTTTCATGGAATCTTTAGGGTTCTATATATATATATATATATATATATATATATATATATATATATATATATATATATACACACACACACACAAATATATATATAGTATCATGTCATCTGCAAATGATGACAGTTTTACTTCTTCCTTTCCAATTTGGATGCCATTTATTTCTTTTTGTGGTCTGACTGCTGTGGCCAGGACTTCGATACTATGTTGAACAAAAAGGGTGAAAGTGGGCATCCGTGTCCTGTTCCTGATCTTAAGGAAAATGCTTTTAGGTTTTCCCCATTGAGTATAATATTAGTTGCGATTTTGTCATATATGCCCTTTATTATAATGAGGTATGTTTTCTCTATTCCCACTTAGCTGAGAGTTTTTATCAGAAATGTACACTAGATTTGTTAAATACTTTTCTGCATCTATTAATAAGACCATATGATTTATTTCACTTTTTTTTTTGGTTTATTTAGTGTATCTTGTTAATTGATTTGTGGATATTGAAACAACCTTGCATCCCAGGAATAAATCTCACTGGATCATGGTGTATGATCTTATCAATGTATTGCTGAATTAAGTTTGCTAATATTTTGCTGAATGTTTTTGCATCTATGTTCATCGGGGATGTTGGCCTATAATTTTTTTTCCCACTAATATCTTTGGTTATTTAATCCAGATAATGGTGGCCTCGTAGAATGAACGTGGCAGCCTGCCTACCTCTTGAGTTTTTGGAATAGTTTGAGAAGGATAGGTGTTAATTTTACTTTCACTGTTTGGTAAAATTAACCTGTGAAGGCATCCAGTCCAGGAGTTTTGTTTTTTGAGAGTTTTTTGAATACTTATTTGATTTTATTTTCAGTAATTGGTCAATTCAGATTTTCTATTGCTTCTTGAATCAGTGTTGGAAGATAGAATTTTTCTAGAAATTTATCTATTTCTTCTTGATTATCTAGTTGGCATATAATTGTTCATAATATTTTCTCAAAATCCTTTTTATTTCTGGGGTGTCAGTTTTCACTTCTCTTTAATTTTTCATTTTATTTATTTGGGTTGTCTCTCTTTTTTTCTTGATGTGTCTGGTTAAAGGTTTATGAATTTTGTTTATCTTTTCAAAGAACCAGCTCTTGGTTTTATTTGTCATTTGTATTTTTTTCTTTTAGGCTTTTTTGTTTATTTCTGCTTTGATGTTTATTTTCTTCTTATTATTCACTTTGGGGTTTGTTTTCTGTTCTTTTCTAGTTCCTTTAAGTGTAAGGTTAGCTTGTTTATTTGAGATTTTTCTTTTCTTGAGGTAGCCCTGTCCTGCTATGAATTTTCCTCTTAGGATTGCTTGTGCTGTATCCCATCGATTTTGTGTTTTCACAAGATACCTTGTTTCAAGGTATCTTTTGATTTCTTCCTTGGTCTCAATGTCAACTCATTATTTTTATTTTGTTATTTTTAGTAGTAGTTGGGTTAGTACTATGTTGTTTAGCCTCTATGTGTTCATATGCTATTCAGTTTTTTTCTTGTAATTGATTTCTAGTTTCATAACATTGTGGTCAGAAAAGACACTTGATATGATTTCAATCTTCTTAAATTTATTGAGACTTGTTCTGTAGCCTAATGTGTTGTCTATCTTGAGAAATGTTTCTTGTGCACTTGAAAAGAATGTATATTCTGCTGCTTTTGGGTGAAACACTCTAAACATATCAAATAAATGCCTCTGGTCTAGTGTGTCATTTAAAGCCGCTGTTTCATTGTTGATTTTCTGTCTTGAAGATCTGTCTATTGTTGTCAATGGGACATTAATGTCCCCTACAATGATTGTATTACTGTTTATGTCAGTCAATATTTGCTTTATATATTTAGCTCCTGTGTTGGGTGTATAAATGTTTACAAGGGTTATATCCTCTTGATGGAATTATTCCTTTATCATTGTGTAATGTCCCGTTTTTGTCTCTTAATGTAGCCTTTGTTTTAAAGTCTATTTTGTCTAATATAAGCATTGTTACCCCAGCTCTTTTTTTCTTTGTTTCCATTTGTACAAAATATCTTTTTCCATCTCTTTACTTTCAGTTTTTGCATGTCTTTTGATATGAAGTGTGTCTGTTACAGACAGCATATGTGTGGGTCTTATTTTCTTATCCATTCAGCTATTCTCTGTCTTTTGATTAAAGCATTTAATCCATTTATATTTAAAGTGATTATTAATAGATACTCAGTTATTGCCATTTTGTCATTCACCTTTGTATTCCCCCTCTTCTTCCTCTTAAAGTAGTCCCTTAAACATTGCTTGTAATACTGCCTTGGTAGTAATGGATTCCTTTAGCTTTTCCTCGTCTGGGAAGCTCTTTATGTCTCTTTCAATTTTAAATGATAGACTTGCTGGGTAGAGTAGTCTTGGTTGTAGGTCCTTCTTTTTCATCACTTTGAATATTTCATGCCAATCCCTTCTTGCCTGAAAAGTTTCCATTGAGAAATCAGCTGACAATCTTTTTTTTTTTTTAAGTTTATTGGGGTGACAATTGTTAGTAAAGTTACAAAGTACAATTCTGCAATACTGTTCTGCCATAAGATAAAATAGTGCCATTTTTGACAATGTGGATGGATCTTGAGATTATTATGCTAAGCAACAGAAAAAGTTGACAACCATATAATTGCAGCTGACAGTCCCTTGTTTGTGACTAGTTGTCTTTTTTCTTGCTGGTTTTAGGATTCTTTTTTTCTCTTTAACCTTTGCTATTTTAATAATAATGTTTCTTGGTGTGAGCCTATTTGGGTTCATTTTGTTTGAGTCTTTCTGTGCTTCCTGGGCTTATATGTCTATTTCCTTTGCAAGGTTAGGATAGTTTTCAGTCATTATTTCTTCAAATAGGTTCTCAATCCCTTGCATTCTCTCTTCTCCTTCTGGTACCCCTAAGATCCAAATGTTGGAATGATTGATGTTGTCCCTGAAGTCTCTTAAACTGTCCTCATTTGGGGGAGAGTGGGAGGAATTTTTTTTTTTTTCTTTCTGTTTCAATTAGGTGTTTTCTGTTATCTTGTCTTCCAAATCACTGATTTGATTCTGTGCTTCATTTATTCTGCTGGTGATTCCTTCTAGTGCATTCTTCATTTCAGATGTTGTATTCTTTATTTCTGACTGGTTCTTTTTTATGGTTTCTAAGTCTTATTTTATACTTTCTATCTCTGTAAAGTTCTCACTAAGTTCCTTGAGCGTCCATATAACTATTGTTTTGAACTCTGTATCTGGTAGTTTGCTTGCTTCCATTTCATTTAGTTCTTTTTCTGCAGTTTTCTCCTGTTCTTTCATATGGGACATATTTATTTGTTTCCTCATTTTGGCTTCCTCTCTGTGTTTGTTTCTATGTATTAGGTAGATATGCTCCATCTCCGAGTCTTGGCCAGGTAACCTTATGTAGTAGGCGCCTTTCAAGCCCAGTGACACTGTCTCCCTGGTCACATGCACTAGAGGACCCAGGAGAGTCCCTTGTGTGGGTTGTGTGTACCCTCGTGCTATATTTGAGCCTTGGTTACTATTGGCACATCAGTGGGTGGACCCTCAAGTTGACTGACTGTGGGGTTTGGCCACATCCACATCCACAGCAGCTTATGAGCTGCTGTGTGGTGGACTTACCCTGCAAAGCATACTTTGGCCAATGGGCTCTAGTGCCTGCTAAGACTGCCCTTTGGGTGTATTGCTTGTGGGACAAATTGGGTGGTGCTCTGCTGTGGTCCAAAACCGACCTCCAGGTATAGTATATTGTTTGTTCTATGGCCTCAGAGGAGGGGTTCCAGTGCAGTCGCAGGGCAGCTACTTCCTGTAACCAGCCAAGCACTGCTCAGTAGGAGCTACAAAGCAATCCATGTTTGGTCGCTGTCTGTGCGGGACTTTGAGACGTGTGGGAAAGGCCACACTGCAAACTGAGAATCGCTGCCACCAGTATTGGGCCATGGGTAGCTCCACAAAAAGCCTAGGGCACCCTGAGGCCTGAGGCTGCCTGTTGGCTCTTGTAAGGCTCAACCAGTGATAAAGCCTCATGAGGTATAACAATTGGGTGATGTGGGATCTCAGTGAGTCACCAGGATGGGATAAGTGGTGTTCACCAAGTTAATGTAGATTTTGGTTTGGTGCCAGTGTTGACACTGGAGCTACTGAGCAAAAGCCTCAGAGCACACGGAGGCCAGCCTCTGCCCACCTGGTGCCTGCAGACCACTGAGAGTTGTCCAAGAAAGAATGCAATACTGTGCTGACTGTTCACTGAGAAAGTGCCTCTGGCATTGCATGAGTTGGGTGGGGTGGAGGCCAAGGGAATCAACAGAATGGAGTGAGCAGAGCTCACCAGGCCAATGCAGATACAGATTTGGCTGTGTGAGGGAGGGTTCAACAAGGGAAAGATGGCATCCACATGCCTACTCCACAGAAGGAGGATTCTACCCAGGGAAAATGGCGACTGTCTCTCCAGTACTTACCCTGCAGCCACAGAACTCAGTCTCTCCCTGAATGTTTCTGATGCCTCCCAGGTTACTGTCTCTCTGCCAGTGCCCAGGATGTGTACCGTCTAGTGAGTCTGTGCCTGGGCCCTTTAAAGGACTCCTAGGTTTTCTGTAGCCTTCCTTCTCACCCAGATGGTTGGAATACCCACTGTTTTTCATAGTCAGATGACTATGTTGGTGTTGGGAGCTCCTGGTACAAGAACTCAGGGCTAGGGAGACCTGTGTGGGGCTAGGGTCCCTTGCTTTTCCAGAGCGGACTTCCATGGCCTAAATATCTCTCCCAATTTTCAACAGCCACACACAGATGGAGGCCATCCCATTCCATGTCTCTTCCCCTCCTATAGGTCTCAATATGGCTTCTTCTGCATATCCATTGTTATAAAACTTCTGGTCAGCTAGACTTCAAATGGTTCTCCAGGTTGATTGTTGTGTAATTTAGTGGTAATTGTAATGTTGTCATAGGAGGAAGTAAGCATGCATTTACCTACTCTGTCATCTTGTATCCCCGTCAAGAATCATCTTGTTTTATGAGCCATTTAGTTTTGTGCTATCCTCAATTCAAATTTTAGTTGAAATAAGTCTTTTGGTAAAGAATCCTTTCTTCCTGGTAAATTCTTCCTATTGTACAGAGTGTATTATGCTACAGAAATTGTTAATAATAGCATGTCAGATTTTAGGGTCAGTATAAGGACATTTTTCTTAGAAAAAGCCTTCAAATCATGTGTTTGATCCAGAGAGTCAAAGTATTTGTGTCTGGAGAGACATTTAAAAAGTGGAATGCCTATTTCTAAATGCATATTATTAGAAAATACATCTGCTGGAAGTGTGATACAAATTTACCCTAATCAGGAAATTGTGTGTTCAGGCTGACATGCTGCTTATAACTTATGTCACCATTGGATTCAAATCACGTTGGTTTGGCATGCATTAAGTGACCTTCTCCTTTAAAATATTCATGCCATTCTCATCTTCTGGGTCATTGTGTTCCTTAGACACATGGAAATAAATTCCTTATTAACTGCATAATTTGTTTTTACAGCATTTTTGGTATACAGATTAATTCATGAATATTATTCACTCTTTCCCAGAAGAGCCATATAATAGAGTTAGCAAAATTCCCTTGGCTAATTAATGCTTACATGTGGCTCTTATCTCACCAGAGCAGAACTTCTGGGACCTTAGGATAAGTCTCTTTAGCCCATAGTAGACTTGATGCTATTGAAGAATGCACCAGAAATATTTCTCTGTAATGATGGATCTTCTACTCTGAAAAAAGTAGTACATATTTACATAAATAGAGATTAGAATGAGGACTAATTAAGTGAAATGTTATATTGGTGGTGGCTCAGGTGTGTGATTAATGAATTGATTTCAAATTTCAAAAGTAGTAGAAGATAATTACAGCCTCTGATGAAAAGATTGTATTGGATTAAGAGTTTTTCATTGAAGGAAAAGTTACAATGGGGAGGAAGTAAGAAGGGCTTGGTAGATCAGGGACCTGTGATGAAATAGAGGTGGGGAGGGCAGAATTGGAAAGCAGAGGGCAGAATTGATTTGGATACAATGTGGAATCTATGGTGAATGGAATCTGTGGAATCTGTGATGAGCAAAGTGTAAACCAGTGAAGATAATGCCAGAGAGGTGAATCTGGGAAGATACAGAACAGTTGGAAGAGACCCATGAAATACAATATATTTTTTATTTTGTTAGTGTTTGAGCACGATGAATCCCACATGAAGGAAGAGAATGATTCTAGAGGCGAGGAAACTCTTTACATGAATAGGTTTAGTTTTCTTTTTTAAAGGCCTTTAATTTCTAATACAAAATAGGAATGTTTTACAGGTACACATGGGGAATTTATACATAATCACAACTGAACAGATATTTCACTGTCTGTTAGCCGATATATAAACTGAAATTCACTGGAAGTGACAGTTGTTGTTTCAAGATGTTTAAAAATTTTAGGTATCTATTTTTTTAAGTAGAATTTTAAGTTATGTAAAATACTTAAATAGTTCCAAGGAAACTATTTCATTTTCATAGTTCAAACTAGGAAAAAAATGATAAGTCTTGTTTTTCTCCCTGTTCCATTGACCCTTTTCCCCTGCTAACTGCACAATCTTTGATTATTTTATTGTTTTATTTTACATGGTATCAACTTTGAAAATTTAATGAAAGACACACACACTTTTTTTTACACACATAGTATCAATTTGAACTTTTTTTACATCACACATTCCTGAATCTCTATTTATTTATCATCTATCTATCTACCTATCTATCAAGACATAGAAATCTTTCTCATTCCTCTTTACAGCTGCATAGTACTGCTTTGAATGGACGTACAGTAGATTATTTAACCAGTTCCTTGTTGATGGATCTTTAATTAATGCCACAATTAATAGCCACACTTGTGGAGTATTTTGTATATTTGCTAGAATCTACAAGTGGGGTCACAAAGTCAAAGGATACATAAATTATTTAAGTGTTTTCAAATTCTTTTTTTACAATAATGCATCATTTTGTATAACTGTACACATTAATTAGAGAGTTTGTGTCTTAAGAACTGCCTCTGTAGAGCATTCTGTCAATCTTTTACATTTACCAATTGGATAGTTGAAAATGGTATTTTATTATGGTTTTATTTGCTTTCTATAATTTTAAATGCAGGTGGGCATTTCTCACATGTTTAAAGAATATTTGCATATATTGCATATTAACCATGTTTTAATAAAGTCTCAATTTTTCTATTGCATTATTGGTCTTTTATTTCCAATGTTTGGAGTTCTTCATAAACAAGATATTAGCCCATTATCATCTAATGCACGTTTTCCTCCATTTTTTACTTGTACTTTTTCATTGCTTTTGTTTTTTTCTATACTACTTATCAGCTTTGTATATATAAATAAAACATTTCTATATATTATATATAATATTTTAAAATATTAAAAAATCTATTCATCAGTTTTTTTAAAATTATAACTTGGTATTAGATGTGTAAAATGCCTTTTGATAAAAATATCATGTCTACTGAGATGATTACAGATGCTCTGCATCTTATGATGAGGTTACATCCTGATAAATCCATCATATGTTGAAAATATCATATGTCAAAAATGCATTTAATACACCTAACCTACCAAACATTATAGTGTAGCCTACCATACCCTAAATGTGCTCAGAACACTTACATTAACCTACATTTGCATTAGCTTACATTAGTTTCACCTGAATAGTAATTGTCTTCCTCTTTTCACCAGAAGCAGGAGACACAGATGGGTGTTTTGTAGACATGATGGGATGCAAAAACACAAAACAACATCCAAAAAAATGCTGGCAACACAGTACACTGTTGAGTATCAGTTGTTTACTCTCATGATTGCATGGCTGATTGGGAGCTGTGGCTTGTTACCACCACCCAGGATCACAAGAGATTATCAGAGATAGTATTATACCACATATTACTAGCCCAACATTCAAAATTCGAAGCATTGTTGCTATTGAATGCATTATTACTTTTGCCCCATTGTAAAGCAAAAAATTCTTAAGTCAAACAATTGTAAGTTGGGGACCATCTGTATGGTTTTTCTCTTTATGTTTATTGATGTGATGAATTACATTAAAGAATTTCCTATTACTGAAAATCCCTTGTCTTTATTGAATAAATATTACTGATTTCTGAAATGGTTAATTTTTAAATTTTCTTCTTTCAGTTCTCTTTTAAATCTTTATTTTTATATTTTTTTAGAGTAGCTTAAAGTTCACTGAAAAACTGAAGGGAAAGAGCAAATTTCCCATCTACCTCCTGCTCCCACATATACATAGCCTCCCCCATTATCAACGTCTTCCAGTAGAGTGGCACATTTGCTACAAATGATTACCCTACATTGACACTTTATAATCGGTCAAAGTCCATAGTTTATATTACGATTCACTCTTGGTGTTATACATTCTATGAGTCTGGACAGACATATAATAACATGCATCCATCATTATGGTATCATACAGAATATTTTCAATGACTTAAAAATCCTCTGTGCTCTGCTTATTCATCCCTCTCTCCACTCCATACCCTGACAATCACTGATCTATAGTTTTTCCTATCCCAAAATGTCATATAGTTGGAATCAAACAATATGTAGACTTTCAGATTCGTTTGTTTCATTAGTAATATGCATTTAATGTTCTTCCATGTCTTTTTGTGACTTAATAGCTTATGTCTTTTTAGTTGTGAATAATATTCCATTGTCTACTTGTACCTCAGTTTATCTACTCATGTATTGAAGGACATCTTGGTTGCTTCTAAGTTTTAGCAATTATAAATACAACTGCTATAGACATCTGTATACAGATTTCTGTGTGGATATAAATTTTTAACTCCTGTGGATAAACAATGAGTGTGATTACTGAATCGTATGGTAAAATATGTTTACTTTTGTAAGAAACTGCCAAACTGTCTTCCAAAGTGGCTGTACCATGTTACATTCTCACCAGCAATAAATGAGAACTTCTATTGCTCACTATTGCTACCAGCATTTGGTGTTGTCAGTGTTCCAGATTTTGGACATATAATTGGGGTACAATGGTATCTCAGTGTTGTTTCAATTTGCATTTCACTGATGACATATAATGTGGGGCATCTTTTTATATGCTTATTTTCTATCTGTATATCTTCTTTGGTGAGGTATCTGCAAAATTTTTAGCCCATTTTACAAATCTGGTGTATTTTCTTATTGTTGAGTTTTAAGAGTTCTTTGTATTTTTTGGATAAATATCCTTTAACAGACATATATATATATATATATATATATATATATATATATATATGTATATATATATATATAATTTGCAAATATTTTTTCCCTCAGTCTGGGGCTTGTCTTCTCATTTTCTTGAGATTTTCTTTTCACAGAGCAGAAGTTTTGAATTTTAATAAATTATAGCTTATCAATTGTTTCTTTCATAGGTCATGCCTTTGGTGTTGTCATCTACAATTATTGACATAACCAAGGCCATCTAGGTTTTCTTCTATATTATCTTCTAGTTTTATAGTTTTTCATTTTATGTTTA
Source organism: Rhinolophus hipposideros (assembly GCF_964194185.1). Taxonomy (NCBI): domain Eukaryota; kingdom Metazoa; phylum Chordata; class Mammalia; order Chiroptera; family Rhinolophidae; genus Rhinolophus; species Rhinolophus hipposideros. The sequence continues at coordinate 68,299,296 of NC_138049.1, forward strand.
GATCTATGATCCACTTTGAGTTAATTTTTGTGAAGTGTGTAAGGATGTCCAGTTGTTCCAGCACCATTTGTTGAAAACACCATTTGCTTTGTTGTATTGCCTTTGCTCCTTTGTCAGGGATCAGTTGACAATATTTATATGTGCCTTTTTTCTGGGTTCTCTATTCTGTTTTATTAGTCCATTTTTCCATTTTTCTCTAATACCATACTGTCTTGAATGATGGAGATTTATAGTAAATATTGAAGTTGGGTGGTGTCAGTTCTCCAACTTTGTTCTTCTCTTTCAATATTGTGCTTGCAATTCTGACACTTTTGCCTCTCTATAGAAACATTACAATCATTTTGTCAATATCAACAAACTAACACGCTGGGATTTTATTGGGATTACATTGAATCTATAGATCAAATTGGGAAGAACTGACATTTTGACAATATTGATTGCCCCTTTCATGACTATAGGATATCTCTCCACTTATTGGGTCTTTGATTTGATTTATCTGAATTTTGTAGTTTTCTTCATACAGATCTTATACATATTTTGTTAGATTTATAACTAACTATCTCATCTGGGATGGGTAGGGGCTAATGTAAATGCTGTTTTTAATTTCAAATTACACTTGGTCATTGCTAGTATATATAAAGTGATTGGTTTCTGTATATTAACCTTGTATCTACAACCTTGCCATAATTGCTTATTAATTTCAGGAGATCTTTTTTGTTTATTTGTTTGGATTTTCTTCATAGACAATCATATCATCTGAGAAAAAAGACAGCTTTGTTTCTTCCTTTCCAATCTGTACAATTTTTTTTATTTTCTTTTCTTGTCTTATTCCATTAGCTAGAGTTTCCAGTCTGATGTTGAAAGGAGTAGTGAAAGGGGATATCTTTGCTTGTACCTCACCTTTGTATAAAAGCTTTGAGTTTCTCAACATTAAGTATTAATTTAGCTGCAAGTTTTTATGTAGATATTCTTTATCAAGTTGAGGAAGTTTCTTTTTCTTTTTTTCAGTCATAGTGTTTCTGGCTTTTTATTTTTGACTTTTGCTGATACTTCTTAATGTAGACTTTTTATTTTTTTTACTTGTTTTATACTCTAAAGTTATGGTTTCATCTGACTGTGGGCATATCTGTCTGGTGTGTCTCCATTAACTGTTAGTGTGTTATTTTGTACATTTAAATTTTTCCCCCAAAATATCTTTATACAGAATTTTTTATTCATTCCAGTTTTTTATGTCTGAAAGATATTGTTTATTTTCTGTACTTTTAAGGAGAGTTTTCTGTGCAAGTGGTCAGGTGTTCCTGTGGAGGTTTTCCAGATTTATGGCTAAGTCTCTCAGTTTTATTGTTACTCTGAACTTTTCAATTAGGCAAGAGTTATTTGAAATACAGGCAGATGTGGCATGACCATAATAATCTGCCATTAGAGAAAGTATATAAACAATTGTGCCCTTGTGCCAAAGTGTAGAGTGACTGGAGAAATATAAATGGCATGTTTGAACTATAAACTCAATACTTTATAGTATTTGCATAAAAATTAAGCAAGGGGATATATTAAACCAATGTTTTCTTTTAGAAGTCACCATAAAATTGCTTGGTAACTAAAGGCATGATAGAAAGCAACTTTTAAAGATATTAAATTAAATCCAACTTCTACTACTTTTGTGTGCATGTGTTTGTGTGTGAGCATAAGGTCTATCTGCTATACAGGTAGGTTAACAATGTCCTAATGCTTTTATGTAATTTTAGGTTAAGTAAAAATGATTTTCCATTAGATACAAGAGGAATGATGCAGTGATACAGGGTAAAATTTTTGATAAATGAAAAAATATAAACATTTAAAATTTTTTCAATGAACTAAAGAGTGAAATCCATCTACCACATCAACACATTTTATTACTTTGAGTAATTTGTATGTTGTTGAAATGTTATTTTGACAACACATCATTTAGGTTAATAACTTCATTTCTGTAATTCACATTTCATGAGTAATTGTGTGTGCTTACACTTAAGCTATTTCTTTACAAATATGCAATAGTCATTATAAGAAATATTTATAAAAAAAAGAATGCCAATAATGTAAAAAAGAAATTTTTGTTTAGTATTCAGATTTTTGATATACAAACAAAAATGATAAAATATATTTCTTTTTTACTGAGAAAGTACGAAAATACTTATTAATCTCATTCTGTCTATATTACCTTAATAATGTCAACAGACTATGGCACTGAGGATGCATTTGATGTAGCAAGGACACCTATGAATTCTATTTCTTAGAGGTTTTTTTGAAGAAATATTTACGGATGTTTGGTCTTTTTTGTGTCAATTTTGAATTTTCTATCAAGTTTCTAGTTACTAATGAGCTGTCAATATCTTTCAGCAATGAATTTCAAGTGTCATCTGCCACATGAATGGCAATGAATTAATATTAATTCAAACAAATACATATTTTTTAATTTGTGCAGAAATATAACCTTTACAGAACAATCTAACATTAATATATTACATTCTATTCTATTCTATTCTATTCTATTCTATTCTATTCTATTCTATTCTATTCTATTCTATTCTATTCTATTCTAATCTTTTCCTTTAAATGAAAAATATGTTTTTATTAGTAATTGTTTACTGATAATGAAAACATACTCATTGTAATCAGTTATCTTCTTTTTTGGTGAATATTTAAGATATTCTTAATATGAAGAAAAAGTTGAATTGAAAGACCACTTGAGTATTCTCTTAGAAATCTAACTTCCTTGAAACTCTTAGGATTCTCGTGCTGACAAGTAAATTTAAATATGAACATTCCTTTGCAGTGCAGTTACCTCTTAAGTCTAGTGTAATAAGAAGCCAGTGAGATCCACAATAACTAAACACCTCATTCTCAAAGGGACAATATGTCACACCAGGCAGATACTAAAAGATCCCTCATGGTTTATTGTAATTCAATTATATGCTACGTTTTAAAGACTTATTTTTCTTTTGTGGTGGTTCTGGATAACCAACAATTTTCCTCACATTGTTCTGCTGACTTGTTTTATATCCATTTTAAGAAATAAGAGTTGTGGCGTCTAATTTAGAAAAAAACATTGTTTGAAGTTTAATTATTCCTATAAATAATTACATAGGAGATACAAAACCATTCATTATAGTAGAATATGGATATTAAGTAATTACTTATACTTTATTCAGAAAGAGGAATTGAATATGAAATAGATAGTTACAATTATCTATTGCTGAATAATGAACCAACACAAAATTTACTAATTTAAAACATCAACAACGTATTTTCTTATTATGGCTGTCTGGGTTGAGTAGGCTGAGATGAGTGGTGCTTGGTTAGGGTCTCTCATGCAGTTGCAGTCGGATGTCAGCTAAGGCTGCAATCATCTGAAGTCATGAATGGGCTCAACATACAGAATGGCTCATTCACATGGCTGGCAATGGATGCTATCGGTCATCTGGTACGTGTACACATGGGTTCCTTATGTGGCTTGCGAGTCTCAAAGCATGGCAGCTGGGTTCTAAAAGGGTGTGTGCCAAATGTGAGCAAGAGACTCATCTTCAATAACTTTTCTTTATATTTTCTTTATATTTTAATCACACATCTTAATTTTTTATGAGATTAAGGTTATTGAAAGAAATGAATGGTGTTGAAGACAGAGAAGGCAAAAACTCTGAAGATAGGGTTATGGGTAGTGATCCATATAAAAATAAACTTACTTAGAAAAATGGCAGAAAAAAAAGGATATAGGAGTAAATTAGCTGAAGATTCACAGATCTTTTGAACTCTAACAGAGTTTGACTAGTTTTACTATTTTACACAGCTAAAACACATTGTTTTAACCTAGAGTCTGATCTTCTTCCTTTCTTAATAATTACTCTATGACCTCAGCAAGATATCCGGTGCCTTGATTCCTTCTTTTATTTTTACTCAATTATGGCTTTATACGTCTTTTGCAAACCAGCTTACACTCTATGAATCAATGTAATATTTCAGTGATTTCTTGACAAAACACTTAATTTCCTAGCTATCTTTTTTACTGTCATCTTCTGCATCAACAATAAGCTTTTCTCCTTACAAAGAATGTCATATAAGCATACATAATATAGCATTTAAAAAAAATGTATTTTCTTCAACATGAGCCTGGCTTTCATTTCCATGGAAAATGTTACTCTACTCAATAATAAGCTTCCTGTCTCTTCTCACAGCAACTATTTCCAACTTTTACTGTGTTAACAGCATAACCATTCAATTCACATTTCATAACTTTCAGAAAAAAAAAGTCACGTCTTCTGATATATAAAACAAAACAGGCCATCCTACCGCCCGCAACTTCACATCTGCATCCATCTTACTCTTGTCTCAGAGTAACATAGAAATCTTGTTCTAGTCAAGGAAAATCTGTCAATCTAGAATCAAACCCCTCCCTTCTCCTCTAAGATCTGGATCTTTCTTTCTCTATATATATATTTTTTTTACTGGATTTTTTTTTTTATATTAACTATCTACTTTCTTTCTTTTCCTCAAAGTTTCCAGCATTAGCCCCTTTTACTCCACACTCTTATTGGGCTCCATAAACAATCTTAGGTTCAACAACCCTCCACTTATATCTCTCTCTAATTGCTATCTCTTCCCTGACCCTGAATCCTTCTTCTTATTTCCATCTCATATGTGGATGCTTACTGGACGTTTATACTTTGATCCCATTAGCACCCCAAGCTCAAAATGTCCTAAGCTAACCTACATAACTTCCAACCTTCTTTCCAAACCCATTCATTATTTTTATACCTCCTACTCAGTGATTAACTTTGTCATCTAACAAGCAGCCAGGTTAGAAAATGTAGTCATTCTAGATTCCTTAATCTTGCCCCCATCCTTAAACCAATCAATAACTAAAACCCAGTATTTTTGCCTCCTTAATATATATTATATTTGTTCTATACTTCCCAAACATACTTCCATATCTTTGTTTTAGGTCTCCATCTCCAAATTTCCTACTTTTTTTTTTTTTTTTTTTTTTTTTTTGCCTCCATCCTTGTCTGCCTTCAATCTGTCTACTAGGTGGTTGCTAGAGGATCTTAAAAGCCAATCTAAAGGCATCTCCACTGCCTCCAGGTTGGAGTCCAAGCTCCTTGTCATCTCATAGAAGGCCTTTTCTATTAGAGACTTACCTTCCCTTTCCAGAATCATCTTCCACAAACTCCTTTAAGCCACTTATTCTCTGGTCCAATGAAATTGCTGGAATCCTTAAAATCTTTCCTAAAAAAATTTCTATGCTTTTTTCCTTTTCTCTGATGTGAATGACTTTCTTTCTCCTCTGTTATTCCTGAGTGAATACCTGACATTTAATACTCAGTTCAAAGTCTATCACCTTTCTGAAGAGTTTACTATTATTTTCTTTGCCTTGTTCTATTCCTTGATTAGTACTTACCTCATGGTTATGCCAATAAGTCTGCTCATGTTCCACTAAAACAGTTGCTTGGATGCTGAAATTTTGTTTTATTCATATAGTAGTACCGAGCCTGGTACAATGTTTAATTATTGATTAAATGATCCTCAGGTGGCCTGGAGAGATGTGAGTTTCAAAAATTTTGTTTGAATAATGTAAAAAGGGTATATCACATCAATCCCCTTTTTCTTACCCTTTCCTCCTTGAAAAGTTCCTCCTGGATCTTTGGGTTGGTAGATAAAGATTACGTAATTTGATAAGTAAAAGTCAGCATCAGTGAGATTTTTGTCAGAGTTGATTGGGATGACTTAAATTGAAAGGGATTTGGAAAATAAATTTCAAATCCACTTCTAAACAATGAAACTAAGCATTCATTTTTTCTCTTCTTCCTTAAACTGGCATCAGTACAAAGGTCAATAACTCAATAATTTAGGAACCAAATACCTAAATGTGAACAATAAATTCTATTGATTGTATTGATTGATCCTTATAGAGAATTTTCTATAAGAAGATGACCAAAGAACTGATTTCTACAATGCAGCAGAAATAGTTTTATTATGGAACTATCTTCATTGAACTAGAAATAAATTTACTGATCCAGATTTTAGCATCAGTCTATAAGAGAAAACACACCTGCTTTAGCAAAAATCACTGTCTTTTGCACTGTCAAAACCAATGAGAGCCTCTGTGAGAGAGATAAGCCACATGTGATTATATGAACATTGAGAAAATACCTTAAATTATGGTGATAGCCCCAATTTCTGGCTAACAGATATACATTGCAATGATTTTTGTTTTACTTACTTTTTCAGCCATGTGTAAGTCAGATTGCCTTTTCCTCCCTATGAGATCTAAGACTTTATCAAGTAAATGAAAACACTAACAAATTTTACTGGAAATTATTTAATGCTTTTTTTTTTTTTTTTTTTTTTTTTGCTTCTTTCTCTCCCTTCTTGTTCTTCTTCTTCTCCCCCCTCCTCCTTCACAGCCCCTTTTGTCCTTTTCTTCTTCTCTTTTTTTCTCCCTCTCCTTTTTAATCAACTACTAATAGATATAGCCTTAGAGTATATAGGCACCAACAAACTTCTTTATTTAAATCAAGACTACAATCTTACTCCCACATTATATAGATATAATCCAGAAGCTGGCATGATACTAGATTTTTTTTTAACAATATGAATTTCTGTCTTTATTATTTGTCAAGTTCTTAACTTTCTCTTTTGGCCTAATTTCTGTTTCTAATTTGGGTACTAAACCCAAGAGATGAATTATTTATTGCAAAATATTTTCTTTAGATGAGCTATTTTTGCTATTTTCTAAAGCTCAACAACAAATTTGTTTTTTTTTAAACACTAATATTGGGATTATTTTAGATTATATTGGTCCTATAAATTCAATTAATAAAAGTCAGACCTCATTTTAATACCCGTTTAAACCATTTTAGTGGCATTGAGAGAATATATGTCAAAAGTTGTCTTGCCAATTTAAATGAGACTGTGGTATAAATAGTAAAATGATTTAAAAAAAGTATCTTAGTTCTAAGGAATGATACAGAGCATTACAATAATCAGTCTAGATCTATTGGTTTAATGAAACCAGGAATGTTCTTCAATAAGAACATATCCTTCAATAAGAGGACAGGAGTTAGGGCGAGAAGACCACCCATAGGGAAAGACTAAAAGAAATCATAACTAACACCAATGTGGTGGAAGGAGTAACATGGTCACGCAGGCAGCTCTTTTGTTTTTCTTTCTTGTTTCTTCTTTTCTGGTTTATATTTTACACATATATTATATTCTTTTTCATATACCTGTACTGCTATATTTATTTTTCTCTATTTACTTCTACATTTCTTTAGTTGCTCAGTAAAAAAACAATGGAAGTGTCTCGAGTCTGAGGGGAGTGAATAAAACTTATGTCAGATGCTTTCAGAATGAAAACAATATGTAAGAATCTTAAGTTGTGACCTCTACACAGAAAGAGAGTGAAAAGTAGTCAGCCAAATCTTCACATGAGACAGATATTGAACTATTTTCCAGTGTCATCCCTATCTGATTTATGTGAAGTAAGCAGAGAGTCTCTCTCAGAGTTCAAAATATTCTAATACTGAATGTTTTCTTGATAGTTTTAAAATTAAAATAACAAAGAAAGTGTCTAGATTTACTCTACCTTTCACAGTATCAAACTCTTATATGGAGCATAAACTTGCTAATAACAAATCTAATGATTTTGAGTTTTCTAAGAGCTTTCACAAACATTAATGAAAAGGCAAAATGCACTGGTTAGCAAGCTGTTTAAATCCCTTAGCTTCTTGGAACCCATAAAATAGAAATGATAAAATATCTACTTCATAGAATTGTTTTGATTATTGAGATAAAGTTTATGAAACTTCTTTGGATCCCCTAAGCTTTTACACAGCTGTCAAATATTATGTTTGATTATATTCCATTTGGAATTAATAATGGACTCAATCTCAATCTGTACATGTTAGTCATTCTAATTCTTCTTTGCATCTTCAAATTGTTTGTACATTTTGTAAAAATAGAGTGTTGCAGGGAAAATCTTTCTACTTATTACTTTCATTGAGGCATACGTTTAGTATCTGGACCTTGGGGTCAGCTAGACCCCAAGTTTAGTTTTGGTTTAGGTTGAGTCTTAGTTCCACTGGGTCCTAGTAGTATGGCCAGGGGATTTTCAACTTTTTAATTTGTAAAATGGAGATAATATTACAGTCCACAAAGTAGGTTGGTTGTGGCTCATGAGTGGCCAGTATGTCCGATCACAGAACACAGTTTGCACAATTTCTCACTTGTCCCTTAAAAAAAAAAAAAAAGGAGAAAAAAAACAAAAAACAAAACAATCCTGGTGCTTTGCTTAGAGTCTGAAGCTCTATCCCTGTTGTCATTATCTTCAGCTTTCTTGCCCCACTTCCCTTCTATCACACCTACCTGGAAAAATCACAAACCCAGATGAATCTAGCTGGATACCTTCCCCCTTGTTCTCCCCCAGGCTAATAAGTACTAGTAAAATAAAAATTACACAATATCCCAAATTTTCCTTATGAAATGCATGGCCTTAACCCCAATGGAGTTGCAGTGCCATAAGGCGCTTTATAGAATTCACTCTCACCTTCCTCTCTCATTGCAACAACAGCAATTTCAAACTTTTCTTACTTTCTTCAAACTTTCTTTTCCCTTACCTCAATCCTCCAGCTGAGCACAAGATTTCACAAAAAATAGAGAAGCCATCTCCTACCTTCCCTTCATCTACTCTCTGCCTTTCTTCTCTTCTCTAGTTATACAGAGACACTCCCCTTTCTGTCTAAAGTTAAGTTTTCTCCTGGATTTTGGATCCCTGTCCATCTTGACTGATCAGAGATCTTTATTTACTCGCATTTTCTATTTTCTCCCCTAAATCTGTAACTGCTGACTATCTACTGATGCCCTGTCACCATTATTTAAACATATTTAAGTGTCTTTTATAATTAAAACAAAATCTCAAGCCTTCCCTGGATCGGACACACTCTTCTGCTCTACCTGGTGTAGCTCTTTGCCCTTTTATAGGCAGACTTTCTAAAGAAGCTGTTCACAGACATTTCCTAACTTTCTCACCTCCCACTTACTTTTCAGCTTACCGTGCTCTGGCTTCCACATGAAGAACTCTGTGGAAACTACTCTCACCAAGATTATAGACAACCTACTTGTTTCAAAATCAACAAATAAGCATTTAAAAAATATATATCCTTTGCTGATTGTGCCTCTTATTGTAATGCTTTTTACTATTATTTTCATATCACATAGCTCTCCCTTTGAAAAAAAGTCCTGCTTTTCTGGATTTTCCTTTTTTTCAACTTTACAGAACCCTCTTCATTCCATCTCTTCTCTGGAGTTTCCTTCACTCCCTTGATTCCAACTTTAAGAGTTACTCCGAAATCTATATTTGTATCTGATATTGCTTTCCTGAATGCTGGACCCACATATTCATCTGCTTATGTCTTTTTGATATATCGCATGAACTATGTCTCTGGTCTAACACAGTAATACATACCTTGAAATACAAAACAAATTAAAAACAAACAAACAAACCTCTTTCTTCTCCCATGTTCCATGTTTCAGTTAACCTTTCAGCTAGTTGCCAAAGCTGTAAATCATTACCCTTGCTTCCTTCTTCTCTTCTACCACTCATCTTCTATTACTTCATTAATCTCTAAATCCTAGGGATCAATCTCCTTTACATTCCTCAGCTATCTACTGACACTCATCCTCATTTTAGCTTCCTAAGCCTCTAACATCTTTCTCTCTCTTTGATTAGTAAAATGTCCTCTTAATTAGGTTCCTGGCATGGAACTTGGCTTCCTCTTTCTATCTTTTCTCCATACAGTAGTCAGAGTGATAGTTCTGAAATGTAGATATGATTATGTTACCCTGCAGCTTAAAATCTTTAAATGGCTTCCCATTGAAGAATATTCAAATATTAACAAAGCCTGCAGGCCCTTTAGACTCTTTTAGCTCTTAAACTTTATTCATTTCTTCATTAATATAACAAATATGTACTGAATGCCCACTAAATGCCAAATACTACGCTAGGCATTGGAGATTCAGCAGTGAAAAGAATAATGTTCCTGACCTTTTGGGATTTATGTACTCTTTTCAATTCATCCTTGATCTCCTGGATGAACCTATGTAGAGCTATGAGTTGTTTAATAGAAGGTGCTGTTTCCTAGCTTAGAGAGACCTACACAGGTGTTTTTTCAGTGTAAGTCTTTCAGATTCAACATCCTTCCATCTGACTAGTTGCTGGTTATCTTTGGGCTCAGTTTACATGGCATTTCTTCCAGGAGTTTATAAAGCTTCTGCATATTCTAGGCAAGGAAAGTTACACGCTTAAACATAGGATAGATTTGAGAGGTCTAAATATACATGGTTTGATTGGATATTGCAAGAAATGGAAAGAGAGGAACCTAGGTTAACTTCAAGATTTCTGGTTTGGGTAGAAAAAGGTTATATTTATGGAGATGAGGACTTTGATGGATCGATGATAAGTTTTAGATAACATGGCACCTCTAACAGGAAGAGTTTGATAAGTGAGTCCCGAAGTGAGGAAAATAGTTTGAGTTGACTAGAAGATGTTGAGTTATGAAGTAGTTAAAATACTCAAAAAGGGTCTAAAATAAGAAGAGAATGTTTGTTTCCTTAAAGAATCATTAGTTTATAATTAAAAACATATACTCTGTCTCCTACTGATTTTAGAACATAACAACTAAGCAGTTAAAAATCAGCTTTTTTTAATTTCTAAGAATCTTATCATCTCCTAATACACTCTATTCTGTTTCTCATACAAGAGATAAATCTTTCATAATAATCTGTCATTTAACTTTTAAACAGTGTTTTATTTTCTTTACCTATTGAAAATTAAGAAAGAAAAGTACAAACTTCCCAAGTCACAAATAAGTGAAGAGTTTTGTAAGGCTTAAACCTAATATGTATTTGTAAGAGTTCTCCTATTTGATGAAGTTTAGCATAATCCTCAGATTTAAAGGTATTATTTCTCTTAGAGGTGTAGAATAGATCTTGGAATTTTGAACCTGAAGGTGACTACTACTGGTAGTCTGCATTCATTGCCTGTAAGCTTTCAGAAAAGCAATTCTTTGTGGTCTGGTTCTGCTGGTTAAAAGGGGATGAAGCAGAGGGATCCATCATTTACCTGCTTTCTCTTCTGAGAATTTTTTCTCCCATGTAGTCTTACCATTATAGCTCTATATTACTTACATATTAAAAAGTCTTCAACAAGTTCCTGTTTACCAATTGAATAGTTCTATTGAATGCTCTTAGAATTTGACAGCATACAAGTTTATAAATTTTCACCACTGATATTCTGGTGTCTGTGAAGTGCTGAATTCTATTTTTAAAATGATTATATTACATATAATATATATTATCATTACATTTTAAACATACAAAGTCATTCATTCTTTTAAATGAACCTTAGCAATTAGCTAATTTCATAATCTTATCTATATATTTCTTCATTGTCATAATTTGCATTCATAGAAAAAGATATTTAAAATGATAATAAGTAGAAAGTATACCAGTAACTCATTTAATGTCTGCCAAAATTTTCACTGACTACTTGAGACTGCTCCACTACGTGTTTAAAAGATTTTTTTTTTAAGATTTGCAAGTTTTTAAATTAGAGCAAAAATAGATTGCTGCTTTCCTGAGTCTAGGACTTTTCAAATTGCATTCTTATGCCATATGTTTTTTTAAAAATTCCTCATAATTATGTGCTTTTCAAATGTAGTTTTCATTATGTAAATGCTTTTAAATCACGAGCTCACAGAGAAAATGAGAATTGAAAAATGTTGAGCTGTTTTAAAGATTGCATATTTTTTAGAATATCTCAAAATAGGTACTTCAGATGTGTGTGGCATAGTGGTTTATGAATGGTTGGCAAAAAGTTACTATTTACTACACCAGTAGGAAGTGTAAAAGGAAAAGCATTTCTACATTGTATGGGTTTCTTGGAATAACAGCTATAAACTGTCATTGTTCGAAATGAGCCCATCAGAGGCTGCACTTGGGCAAAGAGTTGATGAGGTTCTCCCCCAATGGCGGCCATGCCCTCTGCATTACCGGGCACTGGCTGGTTTATGAACTCAGCAACACAAATTAAATGCTCACTAGCTAAAAAATCTAGCGGATGTCTGTGTTAATGGTGAAGAACAGTGTCTGGTTAAACAATGGAAACATGGTTTCTCTATGTAGTATTTTCTAATTATATTGTGAAACCATTATTACTGCCTGCATTTGACTGGCCTCTTTAATTTTCAAAAGCTTTTCATACCTATTAACTTGTTTTATCTCCACAGCAACATAAGGCAGTAGGCTAGAAGGGGGCTGTTATATGAACTGAGATAAGGCAAGGGAGAGTGATTTGTTAATGACAAAATCATACAAAATATACCATTAAGATGCTTGTTTTATGGAAGAGAAAATGGAGGCCAGAAACACTAAATGATCTGTGGTAGTTTACTTAACACTGGGATGACAGGACAGCAGATCAATTGACTTTCACTTAAAACTGTTTTTCAGGTTTTTGCATTCGCCATTCACTGGTGAATCTGTAGGCAGTCAATATAAAAAAGGACTAGTTTGATGGATGAACAAATATAGGGCTAAAACACTTGAAGGAGCTTATGAGGGGTTACTCAGTTAGCCATTAAGAGAATGTGCACTCAATTTTTTTAAAGTATTTTTGGACTAGAGTCTGCCTCAAAACCATGGAGTGCAGAGAGGCCCTGGCACTGTGGATAAAGCTGTTATGGTATGAAATATTATGACAACACAGCCATGTCTGGGTCAATGGTCCAGGGGGAAAAGTTTTGCATTTCATTAGTAAATTCTGGCTCACCCTCCATTCATTAATCTGGTTCCACGTAGCTAATCTCTATTAAAACTCCATTAACCATTCTTTACTCCTAGTTCCAAAGTGATTATTTACTATAATAGATCAATTGAATTCTTAGAAAATAACTGGAGTGTGATCATCTATTCTTCCTTTCTAAGCTTGGAACCTTTCATCCCCATGTGTTCTCTTCTCTCGATAGGCATTCGAGAACGTATGCTAAAGAAAAGAGAGAACTATTGTTTTAAGTCTTTGGTTTTTATGCCACTTGACTTTTACGTGCCCTACTCTCTGCTTGACCTCAATTCAGAATAAAGGATTGGAAGGTGAATTGTAAGAATATAATAATAATGGATAACAATTATGAAATAATAGCACAATAGTACTTAGTGTTTACTGAACACCTCCTCTTCATCATTTCTCAGATTCTGTTAAAAACTTTATATGCACAGTCTCATACAAGAATAGAGTTAAGTAATTAGATGCAAGTTATACACTTGGATGCCAGAACTTAAATCCAAGTTTGTTCAGCCCCAAAGCCTGTGTATTAACCACCATGCTGTTTCCCCTTCTGTCTCAACTGAAAGTCAAGAAGGTCAGGAAGAATCTGAATAATACAAGTACTAGTGAATGTTGGATTCCAGGAAACTGATTCATCGAAATAGCCAAGGTTTATTTAGAACAAACAAACAAACAAACAAACAAACAAACTCTACGAAGAAGTGAAGGAAAGCAAACCAAAGATAAAGGCAAACATCTAACTCCTAATGGTGTGTCAAAGATGCAATTATGCTCTGTTCAGTGGAGCCAGAAGTCCTACTGTGAGCTCATTGTATTCTCTCTTTTTTTTAGCAAGTTATATATGATTTTTGAGCTTCAGTTTTCTCATTCATAAGAATGGGGCTAATAATCTTTGTATCATAGTTTTTTTTTGTTGTTTTTTTTTCACTCTTTTTTTTTAAATTGGGGAATATTGGGGAACAGTGTGTTTCTCCAGGGCCCATCATCTCCAAGTTGTTGTCCTTCAATCTAGTTGTGGAGGGCACAGCTCAGCGTCAAGTCTGCTTTCAATTTTAGTTGCAGGGGGCGCAGTCCACCATCCCATGCAGGAATTGAACCAGCAACCTTGTTGTTGAGAGTTTGCACTCTAACCAACTGAGCCATCCTGCCACCGCTCCGGAAGCTCAGCGGCAGCTCATTATCTTCAGTCTAATTGTGGAGGGCACAGCTTACTGGCCTATGTGGGAATTGAATTGACAACCCTGTTGTTAATAGCTTGTGCTCTAACCAGCTGAACCATCCAGCCACCCCTATATCATAGATTTTAAAAGGGTTAAACATACATACATGCCCCTGTCCTGATACGCACCTAGCCTGTTGTATGCAAAGAGGCAAGTGTTGAGGATGATAATACCAGGAGTGTGGGTGGCAGGAATAAAGAGCCAAAGACCAAAGCGGTAGGCAAGGAAATAGACAACAGGGAAATACTGGAAATCCAGACAGTAAACTCTGGATGTTTGAAAACAGTCTTGTGTTGGAGTACCCCAAGTGCCTCTGTAGGGCATCAAAGTAATAGGATTGACACTAGGCAGACAAGAAAGAACCAAGAGTCACATACTTACAATTGAGGTGGTGAGGTCCTCAGGCAAGAATTTAGAGCTAAGAACCCTACAAACTGACAAGATTTGCAAACTAGGATCAGGAATCTAGGCAAATCTAGATTATAGATTTGTAGCACTTGCCAAAAGGAAATCTTGGGACAAAGATCAAGCTGCCACCTGTCATGATTCATTACCCACACTTTTGTCCAGGCACTATTCAATTCCAGAGTATATTGGACATGTAAATGTATGTCTCTCAGTGGAAAGGAAATAAAGAATTTGAGCTTATAAGATTTCCTAATTGAGGAAGGACCCTGTGTTATGGTCTAGAACTACTGTGAGTCCCTGACCTGGGCTGTAGAGGGTCTATACTCTCTTGGGCATCTAAGAAAGAAGCTTCAGTCTTCTTGCCATCAAGCTCCCTAACCAGATCACAGTTTTATCTTGGATTATTGTCTTATCCTTGTCCAGAAGGATAACATAAATATCTAATGGAGCTATATATTTGTTTAGTTACTATGACTACCTAAAAGGGCTTTAGTCTGTTTTTATAGAACCTAAGGTAACTAGTTAAAAACTGAAAGTTATTCAACCAAATTTAAGAATGAGACATTAGGTTCCTCCAGAGAGATTTGGTTCCTAAGCCATCCAGCTAAATTTAGCAAAGTCACACTCTGAACCTAATATTTAGCAAAGTCACACTCTGAACCTAATATTCTTCAGGGATACCCACTTAATGTATTTCAATTTAGAACAACTTTCCCATCTAACAGCTAAATCTGTGGAAAAGAAAAGCAAAGGGAAAAGTTGTTCTCCTTCCTACTCTCTCTTCCTTTTTTCTACTTCCTAATTCTCATAAATGCCCTAATTTGTTCATTTTTTATATGTTGGAGTTGGTGCCTATTTTCATGGAAGTGGAGAACATTTTATTTTAATTTTTCACTTTCTCTTAAAAAATATAATTTTACAAAGACATAATAATATGTAATAGGAAACTATATATTTTAAGACATAAAAAGTGGAAGTGAAAATTTTTGACAAGGTTGTTAGAATCTCTTCTGGAATAGGTTCTTTGTTTGGAAAGAATAGTAACCTATTCAAATTAGCTCAAAGAAAATTTGAGCTTTATTGTAAATTTCCAGTGAAATCTCAAAAAAAAAAAATTATATAAACAAGCAGACCCTAGACCTTAAGACAGCTGGCCCCAGGCTGAAGAAGACTTCATGGGCTTCCACTCTTCCATGGAACTGTCAACAATCCTGCTTGTCATGTGCTATGATGTCAGCACAAGTCACGTTAGTCATAAGAGTCCTATGCCTGTCATCAAAGAGTGATCTGGGTCCATTAGATCTATCTCTCAAAAATTTAAACGAAAACACTGATACCCAGGAGAAACCATGTTAATCAATAGCAGGACAGTAACCAGCAGATACAGAGCCGGTATTGAAAACATCAACTAACATAACAACGAGGCTAATGGATTTTAACGGCATACTGAAATATAATTTCGGGAACTTTCTGTGACCTGATTTATGTTCTGCATTGACATTACACAAAGTTGTTTAGCTCCATAGAGTGTATTTGCCAAACTGATGTACAAAGAAGCCTATTTGTCATCTCACAAAAATGTTGTCAGTGAGATCCATTTAAAGAGGAGTACACACTCTTTGCCGATTATATAAAAATGTAAGGCAAGTGGAATATACTTCATAGTTTCATGCCCCAGTGTTGTCAGATAGAAAAACATGAGGCTGAATTCTAGACAATTTTCATTATCCATAAGTGATGGTGACAATCTTGTCGATATCATTCTCTCTTCCTTTTCAGATCTTCAATATGATCAAAACAGTTATTGGGCCAAAAAGAATCCTGATCATTTCATGATTTTTCAAAATTGTCTGTAGTACTGATATAATACATATGCTAATAGAGATTTACTAGGTTATCTTTAGATTCATTCAGGAGTATGATTCTTACTATTGCTATCACTTTATATTCATCCAAGAAATGAAGATCTATCTGTGAGCAGAATTAGAAAGTCAAAGGATGTGGTTTCTAAAAGGAGACAAATCTAGCAAACTTGTCCCTGATTTCTGAGTTGAAGGTTCTAGGTTCACATTTAACAATATATATTATACTTTTGGCCAAATAAAGCCCTGCCTTCTAGAGGCTATGCTTTTACAAACCAAACCATTATGATCTGTACTTTCGTTTTAATGCACAAGGGGATTTCTGAGTATTTAAATGGTCTGATGGAAATGTAGTGTTTGTATCTGTTATAGGATGTCTTCAGAATGTTACATCTTGACAGATTCAGCTGTGATTATAAAGTATATTTTATTATATTTCTAATAAAATTTCTATAATTTAAAATTTAGCTTGGAGATTTTGGAGCGACCACATAAATTAAGGCTCAATCAAAGGAACTATCCAAATGATTGCAGAATTTCTTTCTGTACCATGGGGTGTGGGGGAAGCATAAAATGTACTGGCTCAAAGCTTGAATTTCAGAAACAAATGAACCATGATTCAAAGCCTGATTTGAAACTTAACCTCTTTAAGACTCCATTTCTGCATCCATGAAATAGAGATAATAATAGTCCGTAACACTCCTAAATATTTGTTACTGTGAGGATTAAATGAGGTGATGCAGATACATTTCTTCACACGTAGAAGGTACACAATAAATGGTAAAATCATGAGATGTGAAGTATTGAATAAGAAGATAAAGAGTTAATAATAGAAAAAGAGGACAAACAGGAAATAATGAAGATTATTTTTAGAGAGCAGAACATGTTGGTAGTTCTAAAGTTCAAGTAAAGTATTTATCATTATTCCTTTTTGATGTTTAAAATTGTACTCTCTTAAAACTGCTTTAGGGCAAAAGTACATGAACTGAAAACAACTGCTAAAAATATGTAAAACCTAAAATAGAAATGTATCTTCAGCCCTGGTGATGTCCAAGGACTGAATAACTAGGGTGATGTTCCTCAAATCCAAGGCAAATCGATAAATTACGATTTGGTAAATTATGTACTAACCACTCTTTAGAAAACACTAGCAATTAGATATTTAGAAGAAATAAGGGAAATGTGAATCCCAGTACACAATAGGTAGAAAACTGTGGCAGTTGACTTAATCTTTGATCTTCCGTTTAAAATAACATGTTTATAGAAATCAATGTGGGCTTTGCCTTGCGCCATGTGAGGGTACAATGAAAAGTCTGTGACCTGGAAAAAGACCCTGATCTCAGACTTCCAGCCTCTAGAACTGGGGAAATAAATTTCTGTTGTTTATATGTACATCTAAAAATCCACATGATGAGTATTTGCATCTAGAGAGGCACAGAACATGAAGGCCAGATACAGAAAGTGACTAGTGATAAAAGGCTTATTAAAAGAGATTCACCCCCTCCTCCAGGGAAGTCATTGGTTTTTAGGAGAACGTGTTTGTACTTTTTACACTTGAATCACCTTGAACTATTTTCTGGCTGGGTAATCAGAAAAAGAAAACATCTTAAGACAATAGAGTGTAGGTGATTACTTGCTTTGATGACACCAGCCTGAGGTGCAGGTCTTCAATTGACTGCCCAGAGTCCTCTAGCATTTCATTTCTGAAATTTACTTTTCTCGTCATCTGAAACACTGGGAGGTTGAGCCTGAAGTGGTAGTTTTCAAAGTGGCTTTACTTGACTGTTTACATAAAATAAAATCTTAAGGTGAAGTCAAATAAAATAAAACTCAATGTGGATATTCTTTTTGAAACAAAGTGTGACTGTGTGTGTGTGTGTGTGTGTGTGTGTGTGTGTGTGTGTGTGTGCGTAGTGCCTCTTACCTTCTTCTCCACCACAGCATGGCTTCTCTTCCCCCATAATTGCTCCCTTTTTCCAAATCCTAAAGTTTCTCAGTACAAATCATGCAACAGTTTTCAGAGAACAGTTTGCAAACACTGCACCTGATGGCCTGCATTGTTCTGAGCACTGTTGTTGACCCTTCCAAAGAATTTAGATAGGCCATTTACAATAGAAAAACATAAATAGCCACTAACATATTTAAAACTCAAAATATTAAAAACAAAAAAGGCAATGCCATATTATCTTGCCGTGTTAGCAAAAATTACCATGACTCATACTACAGAAGCTGGGATGGTTCTGGGGGCTCAGATGCTCACATTCACTGTTAGTGGAAGTGTACACTGGTCTAACATTTCCAGAACATATTTGCCAGTACATACCAAAATGCTTTCCTTTTTTTAAAATTTATTTTTCAATTACATTGACATACAATATTGTATTAGTTTCAGGTGTACAAACCAACATAGTGATTAGACATTTATATACCTCCCCAAGTGATCACCCCAAATAGTTTGTTACCCCATTTGACCACAAAATTCCTCTTCTAGTAATTTAACTCAACAAAATATATAGAAAAAAGTTATTTACAATTTGCTTAGTTAGTTATAATGAGGGAAATTAGAAACAACTTTAGTTGTAACATTATTACAGAATTTAAGCACCTATTTAAATACATATTGTAGAGAATTTTTTTATTAGAAAATGTAAACAAGTTTGAAGAAAGTAATAAGAGGGACTATGGAAATTGGTTCTTAGTGGGTACTGGAAAAAGACAATGAAAGGCAGAAGGTAATTAATCACAATTTAAGATGACTCCTATGCAGCATATAAAGAGACTCCCAATTCCAATAGCTAGAGGGTAAAACAAACAAACAAACAACAACAAAAACAGCTGAGGGTAAGGCCTGGACATAATCATAAGGGCAGAAAAACTCCAGAGACTGTTGAATCCTTATCTGTGGCAAAACTACTATACTCAGAATCATGTTTGCAAAGGTGTTGGACCCTGAGGCGTCTGGGTCAATGTACTTGGAAATCTTGAATCTTTAGCTTCTCTTGGACACTGGACCTGTAGATGTAGCCTATTTTTACCTGTTAAAGTCTAACATTTGTCCCCTGCTTTAAGACAATCCGGAAGCCTCTTGCTCAAAACACAAAATACACTTCCTTTCAGGATCTGTCCCCACCTCTCCTACCAGCCACCAGAAAAATAACTAAGGTCAAGTCACAACATTGCTCTGCCAGAGACATTCTGACACTAAATAAAAAGTGCTGCAAGGCTAGGCAATGTGTACCAGTTGGAGCCCCGAGGGTATATATGGGATTGGTTTCTGAGGGTTCTGAATAAAGCTGGGGAGGTGGACCAACTATGGATAAAAGAGAGTTCATCCACTGGGTGCACTATCTTGTGATCTAAGATTTATTACCCTGTTGATGACCTTAGGAAACAGTGCTAACATGCTCACATTCCTGGAAGTTTGAAAGAGTGATGGTTCTCACTAAGTAAATTAGGGATTCTAGAACTACTGTGGCAGAGAGTGGAGCAAGGGGTCAAGTGGATTAGAGGTGTGAACATTCTGAAGAAGGTACACAATGTTGGCTGGAAAACCCAGCTAGCTGTGGGAGAACCTGGAGGAAACTCCACCTACCAAACTGATAAAAGATGCTCTAGCGAGGGGGTACCATGCTACAGCACTTCTGAGTAGCTCAGGGATGAACGTCTCTTATAGGTCGAGGGTGCCACTACCGATTTTAAAGAACTGGGCTTCCCGACAGCATGAGGATGATGGGTTCCAGAAAAACAGAGACCAAAAGGCAGAACTTAAACTTTAGAAGCAGTGTATGTGCAGTCATTATAATTAGCAGGAAGGTCTGAAAGACAGCCAAGGGGAGCTCTACAGAGAACTATGGAGATATTAAAGAACATGATATTCTTAGGTGCAAGATAAGTGGGCACACAATAAGAGTGTGTGCCCAACATACAAAATTTATATGCCAAAATAAATCAAAGATTTATTGGATAGTTGCCTCAATAAAACTTATGATTCCTTGTCCAACTTTTGGAACTCATATTATTTTTAGATCCTAAATCATTGACTGAAGGAAAAGCAGGATCCTCATGATGAAGCCTCTTGTCATACCATGGCACATGTCTATAATAACCCCCTAAAACAAACTGTGACCATTCATGCAATGAAGGGAAATAATACTCAGATATTTTGAGGACTGTTGGACATAGGGCATAGGTTGAGGTTGATGTTCTGAGATCCAAAATATCACCAAGACGCCTTCTCTTAGAGAAGCACAGGTGGGTTAGTTTTAAAAGATGGAATCCTGGCCCAGATTCAGCTCACTGGGTCCACACATCAATCTGCTAGTTAATTTTCCAATCCCCACATACGTATACAATGGGAACAGATACACTTCAGGGTTGACAGATTGCCGCCATAGATTCCTTGTCCTAAGAGCTAACATAATAGGGAAAGGCAAATGGAAGCTCTGAGGTGGGCTTCCCTCCCACTCCTGCCTCTACCCCAAGCAAAGATAATAAATTAAAAAAAAAAAAAAAAAGCCCAAGAGACCATCAGAGTGTCATCTCTGTGGATCAACAGCTACAACATCCCCTCCAAGCAGATTAGAAATCAGACTCTGAAATTTAACAAAATGTCCAGGTGATTCCTGTGCACATTGACTAGTTATCAATGCATCCTGACTAGTTATCAGGAGGCCACTCTCAGCCACTTTCTGGCTCTGCTTCAGCTTTGCATCGTAACTCCCTGTAAATAGGAACTTCTCAACTTTGTTTACTCATTACACTTACCTGGAAAGTTTCTTAAAAATATTTATGTCTGGACCCCACTCAGACCTTAATAAAAATCCCTCCAGGTGTCCAAGGGGCAGCCTTGGACAATATAAATGAACCAAGTGAAGAGAGAAGCACAGATACCAAATGACAGAAGATGATTGTTGTTCATCAAGCTGCCCTGTTGTCAAAAGCTGCCATCTTCAGTGCCATCAGTACCAAATCTGCAGAACGGTGGTCAAAGGGAGTGAAAGTGAATTTGGAAATGTGGTTTATCTGGCTAGTATGTAGAGATTGAATGAGTTACTTTAACTTAATTTCCAGTAAAGGGATTATACTCCAAAGAACTCACAGCCAAATTTAAAAGTCCAAGCAATCAAATGACTGCATGTGGATTTTGTTTTGTAAGTGAAAGGCAGGCAGGTTGAGGTGACTGTCGCCATTACTGCAGGGCTTCCGAGAAGGGTTGAGTGTAAGTAAAACAATCATATGAACCTTTTTTCTGGAAATAATCTCTACTTAACTAATTTTACTTGTAATGATTAAAATTTCAAGGTCTTTTAATACTTGTCAGACTTTTTGGAAAGCTAAAATATATCTTGGTAATTCCAATTTAATTACAATTTGTGAAATAAACAACTAGATGCATCATTATGTCTTAAGCCATGGAATTTTCAACACCATTGCATTCTTTTTAATAAGTTTGAAACTTTGGTGTTGGCTTTTGCCTCAGTTTATGTTTGCTTTGGCTTCTGTCCACATTGAGGCTTTGTGAAATGCCTAAAGTTGTGTTGTTTCTAATGAAAAAAATCTGTTTGATTGTAGCTATAGCAAGATTAAGAATAATTTAAAATGTTGAGCTTGATACCGATATCAGTATATCTTTTAAATCTATTCAACCCAGTTATTTCTTTTTATTTTTAACATATGGCTCATACTTCTAAAAAAGATAAGAGATAGTTTCCACTAAAATCAAACACACACACACACACATTTATCAATACTTCATTATTTTAATTGCCCAAATGTAGTCTGTAGCTCACAATCAAATGACTGTAAACTTATTTCATCTTTCCTATCCTATTGCTTGACATTTTTAAAAGAACAAAATATACATTCAATTTGTAACCTTTCTCTTTTCCATAGTTTTATAAATTTAGTGTATCCTTATTAATAAACTGTGTTTAAATTATGCATGAACTTTTCTTGGATTATTATGGAAATGAAAACCTTACTTTCTCCTCCCCTCCCCTCGCCTCCCCTCCTCTTGGTCTTCTTGGGCTGCTGTAACAAAATACCCTAGACTGAGTGGTTTACAAACAGCAGAAATTTATTTCTCACAGTTCTGGACCCTGGGAAGTCCAAGGTGCTGGCAGGTTCCGTGTCTGGTGAGAGATAGTTCTGATTCATAGACGGTTGTCTTTTCATCTTGTCCTCACATCGTGAAAGGGGCCAGGGATGGCTCTGGGACCTCTTATAGAAGGGTGCTAATGACCTAACCACTGCTCTCATGATCTAATTCCTTCCCAAAGGCCCACCTCCTCATATAATCACAGTAGGGTTTAGGTTCCAACATAAGAATTTGGAAGAGACAGAAATATTCAGTCCATAGCATGCTCTTATGTGAAGCTTTAGATCCACAAAATATTGCATTTAGTCTGTATACAAATAACACATCTAACCTTTTAAAAACTTGTACAGAAATCCACAAATTGAAAGAGCTCCTGATGCAGACTAGATGTGTGCACTCCTTTCACTGGAATGAGCCTTAGAAATCACTAATAAGATTTTTGTGTGGAATATACTCCTTTCAATGAAAAAAAATTATTCAAGTTTATGGTCAGTGATTCAAGAAAAATCAATATTTTCCATTCATAAAAACAAAACAAAACAAAACAAAAAAACCCACAAAAACCCGCCCCTGTTTCCAAATAATTTACTGATTTGTGCCAGTAGTTGTACATGTTACACTTGGCATTAACCAGGGTTAAATCAAATGAAGAGTTTTACTTTCACTTTCTGAAGGTCCTTCATGAACTATCCTGATTCTTCTTTAAGATCAGCAGGGAGTGAAATTAGTTACTTTAACACTATATTTCTCTTGCCCTGGTCTGAGACTTTGTCTTCCCTAGTCTCACAGAGTAGTTTTTGTATATTTTTCTCTTCAAAAATGTTGAGAAAAAGGTATTCTGCTCTTTTATTATCAATATGTTTTTCTTTAGAAGCATGCAGAGAAATGTCATTGCCAGCTTCTTCCAGGAATCCTCTCTTCAAAGTTGTACCAGATTTTTCAAATCATCCCATGGAGCTCAGTTAAATATTGTGTTGTTCACATTTCATTATTTTGAATGTTTTGTTTGCCCTTCTGTAGGTAAAATAAATGCCAACTTGTATTCTTTGTTTATCACAATATCCTAGGAAGATAGGAAAGGGTCAAAAGGACTCTCCTGAATTACCAGAAATTTTCTATAGATTTGCAGGGATTAGAACCCACAACTCTTTCCAAGACTAGAAAATCTTCATATTAAGCAATTGTAAAAATTATCTTTATTTTTATAAATGATACTATGGGCACTAAAAAGTCTTCCAGATTGTAGGAAAATAACTACATTTTTTGAGAGAAATGGCAAAGTGATCAGATAATCCAACTAAACCAAAATTATCCAAGACACACTAATGTGTTCAGAATAATTTGAGCCTCAATCAAGAAAGTTGGGGACTTTTAGAAGAAGAATTTTATGGGTCTCTAAGATGATTTTGGTTTACAACTCTATTTTAGATGAACAATTCTATGCTTTAAGAACAAACAGCTGTACAAACTAAAGTTGAAGATCTGTATATTTCCATGTCTAAAAAGTTGATTTTTTTCTTTTCTGTATTTCTTTATTTTAATGCTAGTTTTTAATCTACCGCATCCCTTTGTTTGTTACAAAGTTAGCCTCATGAGACCAGTGAAATAAACATTAAAATGTGTTTTTCATTTCCAACTACAATCTTCATTGTTTTCGTCCTTACATTTTCATTTTACTTTTAGTCCTCAGAAAAGGAACAATAATACTGGATGGCACAAGTCGGATGCCATTCTCTGACTCTTTATCTAAAGTCAGGTGGTTGGCTACATAAGTCATTGATGTCAAAGATGGAGTCCCTTAGATGGGGTAGCCCCAGGCAAGTTCATAAAGTAGGTGAAGTGGTCTTTGATATTCTCTTACTTTATATAATAGCACCTCTTTTTCCTTAGTCACAGCCAGGGATAGGGAGGCCCTACAGTTGGGGTGGGGATTTCAAATGATTCTGAGTGACTTCATAATTAACTCTGTCCTGGTAGCAGTCTCCTTAATTATCTGGGGCCACATTATGTGCTAGGCGGTAAGGGTCCCAGTAAGAAGCAGAGGGAGCTCTATGTGGTGAATGTGCTGCTTCAAAAGCTTGGAGACAGACTTCTCAGGTTCAAATACTGACACCATTCCTTGACTTGTTTTGGGATTTTGGGCAAATTACTTTGTCTACTGAAAGCTTCAGTTTTTCATCTGCCTAATGGAGTTATTAACAGCATGGATCTTAGAAGGTTGTATTGAGAAGTAAATAAGCATCTTCATGTATAAGCATTTAACTCACTGCCAGGCAGTGTTAAATTCTCAGTGTTATTAGAGAAAGGCTTCTGGAATTCTCTCAGGTAAAAGAAATCTTTACTGCCAGTAAATAGATTAGAAATCTCATAATCTATCACTTCTTTTGTCCCCATGTAGTATATATATATATATATATATATATATATATATATATATATATATATATATATATATGCTTTATAGTAAACAGAAATAGCAGAAAGGTAAATAGGCATAGTTAGATTGTAAAGGGCCCAATTATTCTCAAGCATAAAGTTAGTATGTCTAAATAAATGGCTTCTGAAGAGAAGAGCCAGTTTAAAAGGCAAGACTAACAATTGACAATTTGGTGTTGACACCCAAGCCACTCGTATTTTTTTGACTAATCTGAAAAAGACAATATGGAAAATCTGGGCAGCATAATACATGACTAGGTAGGAGGGGCCACTTCTTTAAGGAATGTGATTATTTGGATCTGTTTCAGCTCTAAAGCTGAAAACTCCCTACAATTTAGGTAAATCTACTTTCTGGCTCTCTTGAACTCGTTGTTATATTATAGGTAAGTTGGTAAGACCAAAGCAATGACTATACAAAGCAATCATGTTGAGCTCAGATGCTCCTATCAATTTGGTGGGAAGAATCTGGAGACCTTCTTACAACCCTCCTGAGGCTGCATTCACCCACAGACGTGATGATAGTGTTGTGATTTATCAGTGATGTTTGCCAGGAAGAGAAGTGCCTACAAATACACGAATTCAAATGGTAGCTGGTAGCTTCGCCACTTATTCATGAGGTACTTGTTACTTTGAGTAAAATATTTAAAATATCTACACTTAGGATAATTATATCTAGAAAACTGGAATGTTTACCATACATTTTTTCTATGATTATGAGAATGAGTGAAATAACAAGGGCACCATGCACAGAGCTTGGTGAACATTAGTTGCTCAGCCTCTGTTATGTACGTGAAACCACCCAAAGGAGGCTGCGGATTTACAAAGAGCCTTCACATATGAGTAACTGTAGTCTGGCTCTGATAATAGTCCACTCAAGACAGTTCTGTGCCCAAGAGGGGCTCAGGGCATGTGTAGTAACAGTGCTGGGTGTGCTATGGCAGTTTTCTTTCCTTTCCAAACATTCCATTTAGATGTTAAGAGAAACTATTAACAGCACCTAAACAGGGTGTCCCAGCACTTACACTGGCATGAATTTTTCTTTTCAGAATGACTAGAAGAGCCCTTTAGTGACAATGACAAATTATGATGAATCATGTAACATGATAATAGGTGAATTTATTTACCAGAATGCCTCTCAGGGTGAATGTATTGGGAGGGTTTGACGAATAATGAAACCACCAACCCATCTCCTTGGCATGTTCCAGTGGGAGTACATGGTGGTGAACGCTCTACTGGGGGTAGGGGCGTGATTAAGTGCCCTGGACACTGCATTGAAGGGATCATGGGAGAATGAGGAGAGCAGAATTGCTCAGTCCATTGGACAAAGACAATTTGAGGAAAAGACAAGAAGTAAGCCAGCAGGTGGTTTTGCAAAGGAGGGGGAAAGTGGCAGAACTTACATGTCTGAGGATATCTGAGAAAGGATATAAAACTACATTTTAATATCTCTCGACCCCCAAGTTCCCAAAAACAGTAAAGAGAGAGAGTGTGTGGCCAAATGCTGTCAGTCCAAATTCTGTCATTCCTTGAGATGCCCTGGTCTTCTCTCTGGAATGCTTTCCCTCCCTTTTCACCCATGGAGTATTTCTACTTATCCTTTCTGAGTCACCAGCCTTTTGAAACCCCCATGAACCACACTCCTGTATGTGTGTCCGCTCCCTCTTTTGTTCTGCATGTGCCATGGTCAGGCACCAAGCGATGTAT
Organism: Rhinolophus hipposideros; assembly: GCF_964194185.1. NCBI lineage: Eukaryota > Metazoa > Chordata > Mammalia > Chiroptera > Rhinolophidae > Rhinolophus > Rhinolophus hipposideros. Next base: position 68,325,897 of record NC_138049.1, read on the forward strand.
GTCTGAATGTCTCCCCAAATGAACTGTGAGGGCATTGGGGGCAGAGGCGGAACCTTACTCATTTTTATACTACCTCCCTTCACCAGCACACTACCTGGCATTAGTGATTAATGCAGTGCTCCACATGGAATTATTGAAATATGAGAAATTATGAAGAATAGTTCATGCTGTTTAATGACTGCCAAACTCATTTAATCACTAAATCTTTTTCTATTTGAATTATACTAGCTGACTTGGCTTTTGCTCTCCCTCTCCCTCTTTTTTCTTAGCCTTTTGGAAAAACTTCTTTGGAGAGAGGAAAACCTATTTCTTCCTTTAATTCTCACTCTCCTACCTCCCTCTCTCCCTCACTCCCTCCCTCCCACCCTCTCTCCCTCCTTCCCTTCTATTCTTTTATTTCTCCAAGCAGTATTTCAGTTTCTACAATGTGCCAGGCACTATGCTAGGCATAGATGATGGAGGTATGAGAGACAGCATCCTTGCCTTAAGGAGGATAATATTTTAGTTAGGAAAAAAAAAAAAAAAGTAAGCTCACAAATTAGAGTTCTCTGATTCCGGCAAGCTGTTTGAGAACATGGGAGAACTGCAGAGGGAATCAGGGAAGACATCCCAGAGTGGGTGATGATTGAAGTTTTGAAAAAAAGACTGAAAGTTATAAGGCAACAAAAGGATGATACAGATAACCTAGCTATAGTTAATACCATTTACAAAGGTAGGGAGGTAAGAGAGACCACATGTCATTTAGGAAAATGAAAATTGTGACAGCAGTGAAAAGTACAAGCTGCCCTTGGAGAAGGATAAAGAGGAAGAGAGGGATGGGGGCACACCCTAAAAAGACCTTTTGTAATATCTGCCCATCATCCTGAAGGTTTCAGTGAGTCATTTAAAGATTTTAAGCATGGGAGAAGTATCATTATATCTGAATTATAGAAAAGCACATTGACACTGGATGAGTAGGAAATGGTAAGACAGGAGATGAGGTGGGAAAGGGAGTTGGGAGGTGGTTTTCAATAATCTAGGTAAGAAAATCAGGATGGTTTGGATGAAGCAACACTATACAGGGGCAGAGAGTGTTTTAGGGAGACATTCAAATGTATGTTCAGCAAGCCGGAGATATTTAATGGAGCTGTTAAAAGAATTAAAAATAGTAAAGCTAGGGATATTCTACAAGGAATGAGAAAACAGTAATAGTAAATGGGAGGGAAAGATTTTAGCAATTACCCAAAATATGATGATAAAAAGAAGGGAACATCAAATATAGCTGAATACTCTAGAAAATGCCTTTGGGATTCGTTGTTATCCCCTCCAGCACCCTGATAACGATGCGTGTCTCTTCAAGTTTCAGAGACTGTGGTCATGTGGTAACCGAGGTTTCTTATTCTCAGGTCCTTTCTCATGTCCTGTAATCCTCACTGAATAAAGGATAAGCTTTCATAAATGTCACACTATGACTCCATGTTAAGAAGGGAGCTCATTTTTCCTGCTCTCAGACGTCCCCACCTGTTTATTTCTCCATCCATTTTGCAGAGTGCAGTCTTTTGGGTCTGTGAATTTGTATCTCCATTGATACTCTTCTGTCTTCCTCTGTGAAAATTAGTGCAGATCTCACTGATTCTTTCTTAGGACCCCTTCCCTTCTTTTAGTGTACAGCTGTTATCATATTTCTACCCACGTGCGTCAAACTTTTTGTGGCACTGAGTAGAACATACCCGAATAAAATAGAGCACCCATTTTGATTCCTAATTGCACTGCAGTTTGATTACCACAGCCTTCTAGCTGGTTTCACGTATCTTTAGTCCTGTCCCTTCATTCAGTCCTACACAAAGAGTGTGAGTCATCCCTTGCAAGTTGTTTTGATCATCTCTCTCCTTCTCTGAACCCTGCAGGATCTCTGAGTTTCTGCTTACGTCAAATCAAAACTGATCATGAGTCACTCTTTATCTAACTGTCCTCCACTTTCATCATAGCCTGATTGTTCTCTCTGCTTAATTCGAGCTGCCTGGCTCCTCATTCAGAGCTCATACGCGCTGTCTCTCTTCTCCAGAGCATTCACAGAGCCTTCCGCCCACCTGGCATGTTTCCGCTCCTCTAGGCTCTGCCAGTGCCCTCGCTGCTTGCTTGAGAGCCTAGCAGAATCCTCGCCTCCCTTTGAAAGGCTTTCTTGCTTTCTTGCCCACGTTCATTTCAGTCTCTCCCCACTACCTTGCTTTGTCTTCACATGCTACCGCTGAGCACTTTTATTCATTCATGTAGTCCCTTGTTTATGTATGCATTGCTGTAAAATACTAGAGAGAAAACTGTGAAGATGTGAGCCATACCCTACTCCACAGGGGCTTACCTTGTAGTGTACAAGACGCATACTAAAACATTACCAAAAATAGATAATCAAAAAGAGGAGTGATTATTATAAGTAAAGGATACAAAGAGGTTTTAAAAGGGCACCTGATTTAGTTGAGCAGAGCTGAGAAAGTGGCAAATGATGAATGGGATTTCATCTGTTGAACAGTTGGGGGACAAAGTTTCCAGACTGGTAAACAGTGGATGCAAAATCCCTGATGTGGGAACGGGCATGGGGTAGTCGAGGAACTGTGAGCGGTCTGGGTGATTGCCATACAGGCAGTGGGAGAACTCCACACTAGTGTGAGCCTCTCATAATGTGCTTGTCATGTTCTCACCCCCATATCACAAGCCACCAATTTCAAAGCCCACCAAACACTGTCAGTATTCCAGACCAGTGTTTCTGAACCTTCCCTGGGATATTCCTTAAAATCCAGCTTCCAAAGCTCTTTCTATTGGGGATTCTCATTCAGTGGGACTGTGGTAGGGCCCTGGAATGTGTATTTTTGAATCTTTAAATACACCAGGTGTGTTTTTTTATCTTCGGGATTGTTTGGAATCTATCGATTTTTATAACGTTTAGATAATTCTGAAATTATATGAAGAACAGGAAGTGAACAAATGGCAAACTGTAACATAATAGAGTTTCTTAAATCCCTGTATGGTTTGTCGTTGTTAAAAGCAAATATTACTGGCCACTGTGCATATTAACCTGTCTTTGAATGTTGATTATGTAAATCTTTGCTTACTCCCCAATTTGACCATAGAGTAGTGAATTCCAACCCTTGTTTGTCATCAGAATCCTGCCTCAACGCCAAGACTCTGGGGTTATGGTCTGGGCATCTGTTGCTTTTAAAAGCTTCCCAGTGGATCCTGGTCATAGCCAAGGTTGTCAACCACTGATTTTGGATGTTTGTGGAAGTAGGCAGTATGTTTTCCTTCCTTTGCTGCTCCTTTAGTGTCTACTATCAGTTCTTCAGATAGTGTAGTTTCAGGAATCTGGTTGAGCAGCTGATCCACCCTCACTTCCCGTTGTTGATCACATACTTGCAAAATGCGTGCAATCAATTATTGTCCACCTCTGCCCTCTAAGTAAGGACTGGCCCCAGAAACACAAGTACATTAACCATTCTGTCACTGATGGAAGTAATGTGCCATCCACTGGCAGTGCTCTGAATACCTAAGTTTCTGATTTTTTACTGAGGAATGATACACATCTGTTTGCATGTCTCAATTGCTTATTTTTAAGGTAAGGGGTTATTTTAGTTCCTATACTACACATTACAAGAGGTTAGTAGTTCATGAGGAAGCCTTGAACAAGATACAATATGTTGGCTATACTTCATAAAATACAGAAAGTTAAATGAGGGAGGAAGAAACATATTATCTGTCAGTTTATGGCTGGGAATGATCCTATTAATTGAAGCAGGTTGGGGTGGTAGGACATAGTACTGGAGTCAGTTAACTGTGATCACCAGGAAAACTGCAAGATCAGCAGGAAGAACATGGTACTCTCAGGGGCAGGCAACAGACAAAATGATAAACTAAGTGAGGGCAATTGAGGTTCAACAAATGGACAGAGGAAAGCCTTTGGAAATTAAGGGCCTGGTGATATTCAGATATCCTTGAGTATAAAAAGGCAGTTGGTGCTGGGAATAAGTGGAGTCACATGGAAGGATTTTATCCACTGGACTGGACAAAGGGGAAAACACGATGCTATTCCAAAATGGTTCAAAACACTAGTCAGGCTATAATAGGCAGGTAATCCAAAAAATGGCTGGCCAAGAAACAGGACAGGTCCATGTTACCATAACTGAGACCCACTCAACAGGGACCAGATCAGAATCCCAAAATTAATATTCACACTTTGCCTATTTTACAAATGGCAAGTGTTTATATATTAACAGCAACTATAACTTCATGTTGATCCCAGTGTTTTGGACTTGAATGCCTTAAATTCTTCTTGCTCAAATTGAAATTATATCTTAAGCTTGGGAATGGAATTTAGAGCATAAATTTGATGGTCAAGTGCCTTTAACTGTAAAAAAGAAAACACATGTAGATAAAATTGAGAATAACAGTTGCAAAGAGATTGGTTGAATGTTTAAAATCTTGTTTACTATTTTACAACTATTTTTAACTTCCCAACTATAATTTTCATTTACTTCCAGAAGACATCACCTTCTCCAGTCAGTAACAGCAATTGTCCATTCCTCACACATGCCCTGCATTTTCCTACCTCAAGGCTTTTGATCAAGGTGTACTCTACATCTAGAATGTGCTTCTGATCTTCATAAATTCAATTTCCAACAGCACTTTTCTATCAGTTTTTGACTACTTTCATACATAATGCATTTCTGGACACTTGTTGAAAAACCAATGATACTAGAAGTCAAATAACAGGCTCAAATGTTTCATTCCCATTATGCTAAAAATACTATAAATAATAAAATCTAAATATTTACCTCATCCTTTAGTATGAAGTAGTGTTTAATAATATTATGTAAGGATTTATTATTTTACTTAACAGTTGAACACCTGGTCTATTGTGTTAATTTCATACGACACAATTTCTTAAGTTACCAAGCTATAATTTGAATTTCTTGGCTCACCTTACAATGCCTTTTTGTCAATTTTATTAAAAGTGACATCCATAATTCTTAATTTTAGTTTCTCTACTTTTTTTATCTTTACCACTTATGAAACAATAAGTCAAAAACCAATTAAGTATCATGATAATTGTGCAAATCATGATAATTGTGTGACATTGTTGAACTGGACCATTGACTAGCTTATGATAACTGCAAACAACAATTCTTTACTCTTTATCAGAAAGTCTGAATTCAGCCATAGGAGTAATGATGTATAAAAGATGTATAATGTATAAAAGAGTTGGTCACACAGAAAATCAAGATGTTCCTCTATTTTTAATATATTGTTATGATTTTTCACTTAGGACTGATATTTTGTAGCACACCCTGGCACTCTGACTGGTTGGTACCCATGTAGTGCTAATTGTTATGTGTCACCTCTGAATACATGCATTATCTCCCTTACTAGGTGGTGAATTGCTTGTATCCATCATAGCATCTAGCACAGTGATTTGTGCTAAACAATCCTTCATACATTGGCATAGCACCTAATTATTTTCCATATACTTTCAGGTACATGATCTCCTCTTAAGCTGACAACAACCCATAGGTCAATACAGGGGCCCAGGTATGCTAGATGTCTGTGGGGCCAAGAAGAGCCCATGTCTTTGCAATCATATAATAGAGAAAATGGAAGTGTATATTTGTGAACTAATAAGTGAAAACAGGCCTAAGTCCAAATTTTCAGGTTTTTTTTTTTTTTTTGTACAAGAGGGCTTCAGTAATATTTTATTAAATGTATGTGCGACTATATACATAGTTCTTGTGGTCTACTTGTATTGTAGTTAGTTAACAACTTTCTCTAATATATTTGATACCATGTGAGAACCATGCCTTCCAGAATGCTCAGGGCTCTCAGAGACAATCCAGAAGCATGGGGTGCTAGCCTATGTGCCCTCTGCCAGAGCCTTTTCACTCACACTAGAAGGAAAAGGAAGGAATTATGGCACAAGTAGAGAAGTAGTTTGTGGAGGAGTAAAGGAAAATCACAGTTTACGTGTCAGTACATGCATACGTATCAGGTCCGACAATTGAGTTTGTGAACTTCCCACCATGCACTTACATTGGCAACACTGTACAAACAGCGCAGTAAGGTTTCAGAACCTTGGTATATCAGTGTCTCACAGCTGTATTCGTGTTGATCTGTGGCGGTGTCTTGCTGAGTGGCGTTCATTATTGTGAGTTTTTGTGTGCCGTCGCGAGAATGTCTAAGCTTGAATTAGAGCAGCGAACAAACATTCTATTTCTTGGCAAACTTGGCAAAAGTAGAAGTAAAATCAGGGACATAGTCCAAGATTATGGGGATAATGCCATGAAGAAAACGGCAGTGTACAAATGGATTAAACGTTTTTCTGAGGGGGAAAGAATGTGTCACTGATGAAGAGAGGTCAGGGCAGCCAGTAATGAGCAGAACTGATAAAAAACATTGCAAAAATTTGTCAAATTGTGTGTCAAAATCGTCGGCTGACTGTGAGAAGCATAGCAGACCAAGTAAACATCAATAGAGAAAGTTAGGAAAATCTTAACTGAAAATCTTGTCATGAGAAATGTGTGTGCAAAAATGGTCCCAAAGGAGGTCTTGCATCACAATGCATCAGTTCACACAGCACTGTCTGTGAGGGAGTTTTTAGCCAATAAACAAATAACTGTATTGGAACACCCTCCCTAGTTACCTGATATGGCCCCCAATGACTTCTTTCTTTACCTAAAGGTAAAAGAAATATTAAAAGGAAGACATTTTGATGACATTCAGAACATCAAGGGTAATACAACTCTGATGGACATTCCAGAAAAAGAGTTCCAAAATTGCTTTGAAGGGTGGACTAGGAGCTGGTGTCAGTGCATAGCTTCCCAAGGGGAGTACTTTGAAGGTGATCATAGTGATATTCAGCAACGAGGTGTGTAGCACTTTTTCTACGATGAGTTTGTGAACTTAATTGTCAGGTTTCGTATAAATTCCTAATGAAAACCAACTGAAGTTTAGAATTAGAGAAAAAGTGTTGCAACTACAGCATTTTGTATTGAATGGTGAGAATTTAACATTAAACAAAGCAAATTGAGCAGGTAAGAAACCTAACACTTTTTTGGAGGGGGAGGTCATTAAAGCTTAGTGCTGTAAAAAGTGCTAAGATTGTGTAACATTGGTCACACATAGAGATTTTCTGTCATTCCAGTTCTTTATCTATTAAAGAGTTTTATCTCCTCTTTGGTTTTCATGGAGTCTTTGAATAGAGAACAATAAGCTCTAACCTCATTGGGTAACTACTAAGTGATACAACGGTCTCAAGAACTGTTTGCCTTTCTGTGTATATTAAGGAGGGCCCATGAGAACTGATGCTGAAATATGTAAGTCTTGATATGGGGACAAAAGCTCTTAGAATTTCTCAAATTTCTCTTCATGAAAATCTGTACCTGAGTAAATACAGATACTCTCTGATAAATTAATTTCCTACAAAACCTGGACCTATTCCAAGATAGATGTTTTTAGCCAGTATTCTATTCAAAGAGTATTTATTCTGGTTTTCCCCAGTAAAGTAAATATTTGTCAGTTTTCTAATCAATTATGTCTTTATACATTTTGCTTGCAGTGATATGTAAGTGAAAGATAACTGCATTTATCTAAAGCTACAAAGTTTGGCTTTTGATAATTTGGTGACATCAGAGGCAAATATTCACTGATATTTCTTCTTCAGTCAGAGACTTTAGAGCAACAATACATTTTTATTTTGAATTAGTGTCAGTAAAGACAGAGTAATAGGATCTTCTAAAATGGGAACACTCTAGCATTACAAAATGGAATTCTGAAGTTAGGGAGGTTAAAAATTACTTACAGAGATCCTATTTTAGAAGTTTAAAAGGCAAGATTGGGTTACTGAGGACCAAATGAAATAAGTATGACTGCATCTATGAAGTTATTAACAACACGCCTTTGTTAGGAAGGATTGAAATCTAATGTAAAGTTAGATAATCACAATTTGGTAATTCCTGACTTTGTTTTTCTCTTGGTAAAGAATACATTCCTCGCACATCTTGCAAAGAGGGAAGCTCCATTTCCTGGCCCAGAAGAATGCTTGTTTTTGTTTTGTTCTGTTTTGTTGGTAGTCTTTAGCATGAGCTTCTCTCAACTGATGCTCAGTAGAACTCATCATATAAGAATGTTTGGTTTACAGAACTTTGATAGCTTCCTATGTCTTATCTTTTCTCTTCTCTTACTGAAGACAAAGTGTAAATAAAGGTTCTCGGTGCCGCTTTCCTTGTGAAAGACTGAAGAAGAACCATTGGCTCATTTTGTAGAAAAGCAAAACCTCAATGGAATAGTAGAATTATAGTTACTTTGGAAATAATGCAGAGTATTGTAAGAGATAGATTAAAATGCAAAGAAATTTGACAGTTAAAACCACAATGACCTAATGAGAAAATACTTAATCTTTGCCATACAGTATATCAAAATAGAGACATTTCACAGATGGATTTTTTGTTTGTTTGTTTTGTTTTGTTTTCAGTGCTTATCATTTTTCAATGTTTAAGTCTTATGAAGAAAAACACCTGTCCTAAACTGTTTAGACATTTCTAGCTTGACCTAAGATGTGATTTCGTTTGAAATACGATATATGGTAGGTAGTCAAAAATGGAAGAGATCTGAACAGCAATATTGATTCAAATGTATCAGAATTACAACACACTCATTGAGCTCATTGACTTGAAAATACTAATTTGCTTAGTGCAGTGTATATTTTCTTGACATTAAATTTATGGCCTTTGCTGAGTGAGCAAAATTCAGCCCCAAATAAATCATCAATGTTTGCCCTGAAAACAATAGTAAGAAAAACAAGGACCACCAACTGGGTAATTATTTCTTGCCTATATATCTGAGCTCTGTATCACTGTAGATTTAAAAAAATCAAACATTTGTTCTCTGTATGGCCCAACTAAAATAAGTGTGGCACAGTAATCTTTACCACCCAACAATCCGTGATTGAATTTGGAATGGTCCTATCTACTTTTTTTGGTATTTGGTTTACCAAATTAATATTAAAACCACATTTACTGTATCTTTCACATGTATGAGCATTCAAATAATCAGAATATCACTGACAGAGTCAGATAAATAATTTGAAGAGAAATGATAAGTAATCCTGGGACAGAGTGTATGAGACATTAGTGGAGGAAAGTGGTTGGGTGGGAATTTAGTTATAATTTGGCCTAGATTCTTCTAAGTCCTTAGCCTTATACCATATTGACAGGATATAATAGAATATCAGTACTGGAAGTATTCACTGTGTTGTGTTTTTTTTTTTGACAAAAGGTCAGGAGACTTAGTTTTCCTGTTTTAATAATAAATCTTCAAATTTTCAATAATATTTAAGAACAATAGCACCATGACTTTACCATCATTTTTTTTTCCCCAATGTTTATTCATTCTACATCAGAAAATTCTTCCTTAAAAAGATCTGGAAAATAAATGTCAAGAATGGTAGATAAAAGGAAAACATGTCTTTCCTATATCTGACTAAATTCTCTGTAATTCATATTCACTTCTTATTTACATTTCCATAAAGCAGAAATCAGTTGCTCGATGTTTTTCTCAAAATAATCCATCCTATCCCAAACAATGGCCAAGAAACTGTCAATGATAACCAATAGATTTCTGCTCCTCAAGAATCAGAACTACTGTTTTTGTTTTTTTTAGTCCACATCCCTATTTTTATTCCTTTAACAAATTTTGTTTATTCATCTTTCTGAACCCTTTTTAATTACTATCTATATTCTTAAATGATGAAAAAAATTGAACGCATTTACATCCAGTTTTTAATGTCAATTGGTTTTTACTGCTTGTGATGTAACTTAGTTACCTGTAATTTTCCCTAAGTATATAAATGTAATGAGAGTCTGACTTTTAATCACTTCATTTCTAATGCATCCCAAAACTGTCCTTCTACCAAGGATGGAAGTTGAAAATGTAAAGCCAGGTTAATCTTTTCTTTGTTTCTGCTAAAATATCTTGTCACTTTATTTTGAGATAATTATCCATTCCTATAAGTATAGAACACTGGGAACAATTCTCCTGTTTCTAGAAGACAAAAAAGGGCAGTCCAGAAAAAGTGCAGAAAGGGTTCACACCAGAATGACATTTGGTTGAGCATAATAATGGACTTAATCATTTAGTCAGCAAATATATACCTTATACTGACTGCTATATAAAAATTACTTTCCAAATATCATAATTTATTTAAATTCTGCTTCTCTTCTGGAAGAGAAATTGTATTCTATGGAAGTGTTATTATTTGTTTTTTCTATTTCTAAAATTTTTGAAAATGTTATTATGATAAATATAACATATCTTCATATAAAATATGAAAACTACAGAAATCTATAAAGATAAAATTGAAATTATTTCACAACTAGAAATTGTCTATACTTTCTGTTTTTTTGAACAAGTACATATTCATGATTTGTTTAATCACATATCACATGTTTATTGTATGCCTATTATGAGCCAGATACTATCATGCTGGGTATTTACTCTTTGAATGGAAATGTTTCTTTCTCAATAGAGTTCGCAGTTGGGAACAAAAATGATCAAAAAGTAAACAGATACATTTAGTAATATTAACTGTGATACTAATATGAAACAGACAAACAAAAAAGTTGCCATGATTGAGAATAACAGAGTTGGGGTGGGACCTACTTAGCGGTAAAGAGAGGTGTCATAGGGCCGGTAACAGTTAAGATGAGGACTGGAGGATGTGAAGACAACAGTCATGAGGTCAGCAGAAAAACTAGCATTCCAGGCAATAGAAACAACCTATGACCTAGTTATAAAAAGAAATATGAATGTTTGCCTTTGATTTTGTTAATTCTGTAGTACCCAGTAATAGCCATTTGATTCCCTAGACCTGGTCTTCTGAACACGTCACTGATAACTTGCTAGCTGCTGGTAGATGGTTGACAGTGATGATGACGTTTTGATCACTTGATAGCTTGATCCAGTTTCAGTCCAGTCATGGGAAATATGCCTGTTGTTACAAAGATGAACATCAACAAAATTCATAAAATTTTGTGGAGATGGCACAAAATCATATTATAAAGTTGAGAAAAGAGATGTTCTGGAATCATCATAGCTCTTTAGTTCAACTATGTACTATGAATGTAGATTATATAAAAGTGGCATTTTTTTCAATAAATTAAAGCTACCATGTAGAGTGAATTGATTCTAATGTACAAATGGAATTATCTTCTTATTCTTTAATTTGTAGAGGAGGGTACGATGACTGGAGTAAAACAGGCTTTCTCAAAAACATAAAAACCACAATTTTGGGAACTCAGTTGAGGTAGAGAGACTACTACCAGTTTTACTTTGCCTTTTATATCCTAAGGGCCACGGATATCCAGTAGGTACCAGTATTCTACATCCCCTTTTAAAATTAGATCAGAACAGAGCAAATACTCATGTTTTATCCTAGGGAAATACAAGGGATACTCTTTGTTTCATAAAGAACCGCACCTTAAAATGTAAGCCCTACATTCCTTAGGGTCCTAGGAAGTTTTCTCAAGTGACATGACAAGTCCATGAAAACCAGAATTCCAGATGCTTCACAAGGAGAATGCTGTGTAAAGACATCCACACGAAATGTTTAAGCTTCAGCTTATGAGGTGGTTTATTCAGCATAAAAATTTTCTGTGGGTCAGAGCAATTGCTGCTTTAGTGCTTCAAATCAAACACACTCTGAGGTTTAGAGATGAAAAAATAAATATTTGCAAAAAGTGGTTGAATCAGGCAGACTGTTCATTCTAGTTCTCTTTGAGGATTTTCAAATCTTCTATTTTACTACTGTTTCTGAATTTACCAATAAAAACAGTCACCTTGGCCACCAAGAAGGGACTTTAGAAGGAGCCATTATACAGTTCCATGAATGCTAACAGAAGGGACTTCAAGCGTAAGAGTGTCCTTCAGAGGCCTCACATCTCAGTACACATGGTTCCTTCACAATTGACTGTCAGTCATCAGGCAAATTATTGCTCCTAATGCCCTGTAGAAAGAGTATGTTGAAGAACAGAGAAATTGCACTTTAGCCTAGCCACAGATTTTCAATTTGTATAACATATGGTATGTTAATAGGCTTTCCAGGCCTCTCTAGGAGGACTGGTTGTACTCCTTTACTCCATGTACTAGTCAGGTTCTCCAAAGAAACAGAAATAATTATATATATATGTGATGTTGCATATATAATATGTATATATAAATAATTTATCTATGTATTATATAAATGTATAATATGTATATTTTACATACATGCATATACAAACATACATATTTACAAAAGATACACACATATATAAATATTATATATGTATACATATACAGAGGGCGCCCAAAAAAATGCATGAACATTTTAAGAAAGAAAAATTGTATTAAAATGGTAATGCTCAATATATACCGATAACAAAAGATGAATATAAGTCACCTTTGACTTCTGCAATTAAGAGAGTTGCTCAAAGTGGTCCAGACACTTTGGGCCATTTTTTTTTGGTCCACTTTTTTTTACCATCAGCGTCCAGACACTTCTGATTATGGCGAACTACTGCTTGAGCAATTTTGACCAAAGTGTCCTCCACTTGTGTACATTTTTTGGCACTATAGATATAGATATAGATATAGATATAGATATAGATATAGATATAGATATAGATATGGAGAGAGAGAGAGAGAGAGAGAGAGAGAGAGAGAGAGAGAGAGAGAGAGAGCTTTATTATAAGGAATTGGCTAATGCAGTTACAGAGACTGAGAAATCCAAGATCTGTAGTTGGTAAGCTGGAGATCCAAGAGACCCAAAGTATAGTTCCAGTTCAAGTCCAAAGACCTGAGAAGGAAGAGAGCTGATGGTATAACTTCCAGTCACAGTCCAAATCCAAAGTCAGGGGAAGACCAATGTCCCTGCTCAAAGATGGTCAGGTAGAGAGGAAAGAATTCTCCCTTACTCGTCCTTTTGTTCTACTCAAGATATTGGAGGACATTGCTGAGGATAATCTGCTTTAGTCAGTCTATGGAATCCAATGTTAATCTCATCCAGAGATATCCTCACAGAAACGCCAGTATAATGTTTAAGTAAATATCTGTCACCTTGTGGTCCAGTCAAGTTGACACAAAATTAACTATCACACCCCATGACTTTTAACAATTTAAACAGACTTGGGCTTCAGGTAAGCACCAACATTATATATTTATTTTTTAAACTGGTAAAGCTGGGCTGAGGAAATTAGCTTAAGTCTAAGGCCAAAATCAGGATTCCTATATTTAACCCAGTCTAAGTCATTTAAACTTGAAGAGGGAGACTAACATGCTCATTTATCTGGCCATCAACAGACAAAATTGTCACCTGACTTTTGCCAACCAAGCCCCAGGCAGGTTTCAGGCAGAGGTAATTTTATGGATGTGGCTCTGAAGGTTATTCCCTGGGCCCTGAATCCTAGCTTGTGGCGCTCTATAAAGTATTCATTGGAAGGTTTGAGGAGGGTCTGTTGATCCATTTTTAGGAAAATTCATTCCGTACATTCGGAATCCTTCTGAGTTTTATGTTTCCCACCTCATCTCTGTGTTTTAAAAGGAAACTCCATTGACGTATAATTTACATACCAAAAACTGTACCCATGTAAGTGTATTTCAGTACGTTTTGGCAAAGGTAATCATGTAACCATCACTACGGTTAAGATACAGATTTCCATTCACCCCAAAAACTCTCCTGTGAATCTTGGCGGTCAACGTCACTCCAGCCTACCCCTGAGCGCTAGGCTTCCAGTGATTTACTTTGTCTGCATAGATTAGTTTACATTTTCCAGAACTTCATATAAATGGACTCACACATTATGTACTCTTTTACGTGTGGCTTCTTTTACTCAGCATCATTTTGAAATTCATTCATATTGCATTTATCAGTAATTTGTTCCTTTCTGTTGCTAAAGAGTATCCAATCATGTAGATCCCTGCATTGTCTATTCATTGACATGTGAATGGAATTTTTTTTCTTGAGTTTTGGATGTTATGAAGAAAGCTACAATGAATATTCGATATATGTTATACATATACATTTCTCTTCGGTAAATATCTAGGAGTGTAATTGCTGGGTAAGTTTATGTTTGACTTTATCATCAGAAATTCTCAAATTGTTTTGCAATGTAGCTATACCATTTTGCATTCCTAACAAAAGCATTGAGCAGTTTATCAAATAATTTGTAGTTCATGCTTTCTGTGCCCTATCTATAAAATCTTTACCTGAACTTTGTCACCTCGCCTGCCATCTTGTTATAGTAAGATTACAATTTTCCATGGGGAGCACCTTTGGGAAAAAAGGCCATAAGCTCACAATTCTTACCTGTTGCAGTAGCAGTTTTATAAGAGTAAAGTCTTCTCCTAGTTCTGTGTGCTTTTAATTGCCTTTCAATAGTTGCTTTTAAATTTTGACCCGCTTTTGTAAACATAAACAATGTGGCACTATGATTGGATTGGTACAAAGATAAATAAGCTAGTCATTGGAGAATTATTTTTTTAGTGTGTGAGCAAGAGAAGAAACAGGAGTCTTTTTTTTTTTTCAGTGAGTAGCAATTAAAACCAGATACTTTAGAGAAGAAACTGAAAATTTTCTTCCTTCAGTTAATATCATATTTATTGGGACAATATCCAAAAAAGTAGAGTTGTCACTGAATTAATAGTTTTAGGGATAATGGGAAGTATGTTTGCTAGTTTGCTACCTTTCGTCTTCGTTTTAATGCTACCCCTACACACACACACACACACACACACACACACACACACACACACACTGGTTCTCCTGTTGTAACATTACATTACAATGTTTTAGGAAGCTTATAGTAATTCATATAGCATAAGAAATAAGATAGTAACTAAAAATATCTGTGTAATTAATATAATTTGTTGGCTCAGTTTGTTTGGTGACTGAGTAAAAATAGCATTTTTAGACCCAAGGGTGAAACTTTTAAAAAATAGAAAGAAAGCTGTGCCATTTCACAGCTATGGGCACCAGCCCCTGCCATCTGCTTTAAATGATTATCCTCCACTCCTACCACCGTTATTGTCACACGGTCCTTCTGGTTCTCAACAGTCACAAGAGCTAGTGACCTTTCGATAAGCTCTGAGAAGAATTTACCCCACACAAATAGTAGCGGGACACCCTTCTAGAGATTAAATTAGTGATTGTCTTCTTTCAATAAGAGAAATTAGCAGATTTTTCTTGTACTAAGAAGGTTCATAGAAGTGGTATTCCTTAACTATACAAGAACAGGGCCACGAGACACCATTTCTACTATCCCGAGAGTAAGGAATATCTTTAAGAGGCCTTTACAAGTAGTTCTTTGAACAACTGAAATTATGCAGGGATTGAATAACCTTAGGAATGTGTAAGGCAGAGCAGGCCACGGTGAAGCACAAAGAACACCAGCATTCTGGGTACAGGGTCATTTATGGGCATAAGCAGGTGAACCCCTCAATCTACATTATAGTGTCCCTCCTTCCACAAGAATGGCACTCAGGCCTTACTTTCTGGTCATTTTTCTCTGCTGTGAAATGTGTCTTTCCCACAGTTCAACATTACCTTTTGTGTCTGACGTATTTCTTTATTGTTTACAATACAAATTTGATGTTCTAGAAAAACTGCACAGCTTCTAGCTTTACTTCAACTTAGTGTTCATGATATTACCTGCAACCATTTTGACTAAACAATGACATAAGATATTAAATTTAAATAGAACAAGTAAACAGGACTTTTGGAAAACACATCTCTTGCTCCTATATTAAAAGAAACATCATAAAGTCTAATGTAATTTGGCATTTAAAGTATCAAGTGTGTGAACATATCTAAATCTGGTCAGACAGTAAGCGAATGACTATTTTATTGAAATGATTAAAAAAACTGACTCAAACCTTAAGTCCTTTTCATATTTGTATAGTAAAAATTGTTTCTTAAAAATGCTAATATTGTTAATAAAATATTCAACATATTTGATTACTTATAATATGCTACTTAGTGTTCTAAGCAATTATTGAAAAGATATGCACAAATATTAGGGAGCTGAACTCAGAATAACCCTAAGAATTAACTATTACTTGTCCAGAAATAAGGTTCATCTCACATTTCTTTGTGCTTTGAATTGTTCTTTTTCAACCTAATTTTGTGATCTTTTTTTTCTCAGCATAATAAAAAAGCAACGACAACAAAAAACCCCTTTGTATATAGTACCTATGTATATTTTAAAGGTGCTTCATTATACATCTACACGGTCATAAATCCCAGCTAAATTTGCTGTTACATATATAAAACAAATATAAAATAAACAAAGTTTTCAGTTCTTCCCTTGAAAAATTTCAAACGCTCATACTGTTATATATGTAAAGCTGGCAGTGCAGTTGAAAATAAACTTTCTATAAAAGATAGGTTAAATGCTTTGAAATATCATTGTTATCCAAAAGCAGCTTAACAGAACTAAGCAAATATATATTCTGTAAAATTTGGTCTAAGAACAGGAAAAATAGGTAAATATTTGGTCTGATTGAGTTGAGGAGGGCCCAAACCATCACATATTTTCAACATTTTCACCATGACCTCAAAATGTGACATCCCGTCAATCTTAGGGGCATATATTTGGAAAACTTCTGTTATCTGTGAGCTTCCTAAAGAACATTGCTTGGTAATATTTCACATCTTGACATTTATACTTGTCAAATTTGATAGTTGTTTTCAAGCAAAGGATTAATCTTTAAGATCATCAGTCAAATAATCTGTTCATTTTATAAACATTTAATAAACACCTGGAATATTATGGACATATTCTTCAATGAGCTCATAATCATATAATAAAAAATTTGCAGTAGGAGGGAACAAAACTATAAAATCAGTAAAGAAAAGTCACATTTCTTTAAGGCAAAATAATTTATGTTGTCAAAATTAATTTAAAAATCCCTAAAGAAGGTGTTAGGTTGGAGACTTATGAGTATCTATTAAACTCCTTCTCAGTGAATCTAAATCAGCCTGCATTTCTTGAAAAATTTAGAAAAAAGTATTGTTTTTCAGTTGGGTATCAAATGAAGTTGTTCACTTACACTACTGCCAGGTTTTATGAAATATATTTACGTTTTAGACGTTACATTACACGCAGCAATACGGCATGCTCACCCTATGAGGGGCACATAAAAGTTGAAACCTACAAAAGGAAAGCAGATTCAAGTCTTTCGTGTCATTATCACTATGGGGCTTATACTCAAGGAAACTGGATTGACAGGTGATTGGTTCAGTTGCACAATTTAAATTCTCTTTCTCTATCTTTTTCTTGATTGTATGCATATAAATGAATTTGAGCAAGTTAAATAAGTGTACAGTGCAACCCCCGGTGAAAACTCATCATGTGAATGTCTAGGAAGGTTTCAAAGCAGAGATGACAGTGATGCTTGACTAGCATTTTGAAAAATAAGTAGGAATGATATTAAGGATGATTGGTGGGAAGACAAGAACAAAAGCAGGGGCTATGGGACAAGGGGACATTAAGAAGTGATAGCTGAGGGAATCGGGCTCCAGAGATTTACTCCAGGAAACGTTCTAGTTCCAGAAGAGAGGCCAGACCCCCACTTCAGGATTCTTTCCAGTTCACCGAAATTGCTTCTTTCATTCTTTTTCCTTTATGTCAGCACCAGTTCTATCTAATGAAACTTCAGGTTTATTTATTTTTCAAACTAAATATTATTGACTATTATGTCAATTTTTATAATTATTTTTTATTTAAAAATGTTTTTGTCAATGATATGTCATTAGCTCTTACACCAAAAACTACTAGCATGACTCTGTCTTCACAAACATATTTTTATAAGCAAAAAGTGGAGTTTTAGTTTGGGCATAGTAGCACAAAAACACCACCCAATTTTTAAATGGCATATGCATGCTTTTATTTTTGCCATCTTTGCCAATTCTGGGTATTATTATGCCAATCCGGAAGTGAAAGGATTTCTTCTTAAGTCTAATTTGTATTTTTTTTATTATCATAATATTCATTTTTCCATGTTTATTGCATTTGGCTCTCTATTTTCACAACAACATATTCCTGTTCTTAGCCATCTTTATTGGAGTATTTATCTTTTTCTTGCTGACTTATAACAACCCTTTATACAAAATAAATCATTATTATCTTTAATCTTTGTTTCAATTATTTTGTTCAAACTTATCATTTGCCTTTAAATTTTCTTTATGTTTTAAGATACATGTGGTTGTGGTTTTTATGTAATTATTTTGTTTTTCCCTTTTTATTTGTTTTTTATATTATACCTTTTCCCAGGTGAACATTTTACAACTCCTGAAAAATAGATATTGTTTCTTTTTTATTTATTTTACGTTTAATGCTTTAATCCATTTGGGATTGATTTTAGCCTATTGAGCAAGGTAGAAAGGTAACTTTTTTTTCACTGGTTGTGATAGACAAGAGACACACTGTTACTGTCCCCCTTTAAGAGATGCTTTGCTACTCAGCTGTGAGGGGTGTAGTTAACTGCCAGCCTCATTCAGCTTTCAGACCAAGGTCACTCTCTTCTTGGGCTGACCCCTGGCTAATGACCAGGTAAGACAGTTGTAGACTTGGCTTTTTCCACTCAATGAGGGACTCCTCTGTTGAGCAATCTGTGCTCCATCACTCCCCTTTGGGCTATCAGAGACTTTGGTCAGGTCGGCTTTGTGGTCTGAGAGCTCCCCCTGCCCAATCCTGCTTTCTCTCTTTTTCCTTCCCAAGTGTTACTCCCCAAGAAACTTTTACCTTTCTAAATCCACTTCAACATCTGCTTCCCAGAGAATCCAGCCAACAGACTGACTTACCGATGAACTATTTCCACATCCCTAATTAGAAGTACCTCCTAACAACTTGGGAGTCAGATCCCCTCCTGGGTTTTCTATTCCATGGCACTGATCTGTTGATATATTCTTTTGGCAGTTACACAGTTTAAATCATTAATTTACAATTAGTTAATTATCATAACATGTAAGCACAGATGCTCCTCAATGTACAATGGGATTATGTCCCAATAAACCCATCAGAAGTTGAAAATAGCCTATGTTGAAAATGCATTAAATACACCTAACCTACCAAATATCATAGCTTAGCCTAGCCTACCTTAAATGTTCTCACAATACTTTCATTACCTTACAGTTGGGCAAAATCAGCTAAGTGTCACTGCCCAGCATCATGAGAGAGTATCATAATGCATATTGTGATATAAAAATTCAAAAATTTCTACTGTATGTATATTGCTTTCCCACCATCATAAAGCCAAATATATGTAAGTTGAATCATCATTTGGGGACCATCTGTGTGTGTGTATTTATACATACATATGCAATATATACATATACAGAATAGATATGTATACTCATATGTGTGTGTAGAGAGAGTGTGAGAGAGAACAACTCAGTCCTCAGCAAGTTCTTTATTTTCCTATTTTGCCCATTTTTCTCCAAATAAAATTTAGACCTCATGTAATCAAATACAAAAAGACTTCTGAGCTTTTGTTTTCTCTATCCAAGAAAATGAGTGTCTTCTTTACTCATGTCAAACTTCTATTTCATCTCAGTAAAATATTGTAGACTATATATTCATATATCCTGCATATTTATCATTGAATGTATTCCTAAGTCTTTTTTCAATTAAAGTTTATTGGGGTGACAGTTGTTAGCAAAGTTACATAGATTTCAAGTGTACAATGCTGTAATACATCATCTATACATCACATTGTGTGGTCACCATCCACACCATCCACATCCAAGAGTCAGTTCTCTTTCCATCACCATATATTTGATCCCCTTCACTCTTATCTACCACCCCCTCCCCTTTACAGTCTGGTAACTCCTAAGTCTTTTGTAGTGATGTAGCTATGGGACTTTTTTTAGTGGTTTATTACTAGAATAACAAAACCTATTGATTATGAATACTGAGTGTTTAAGTCATCCACATTGCTGAACTTCCCAAAGAATTCTAATAGCTTTTCTTGATTTTCTTAGGTTTTCCATGTAGCAAAAGTATTATGTGCAAATATTATAAGTTAGGGAAGTTAATGAGGAGAAGGCACCAACCGTTAGGTAGCCTCTTAAGAACGGGACAGGTGACAGCAAAGCAAGGCCCAAGCAGACATGAGTGAGCATGGTGATGGGGGACTCTAGACAATATGAGTTAGTGTACCTATGTCCAGATTGGGCAGAGTATGGCACTGGACATGTGGAAGGGGCAGCACAGTGGCTTTAAAGCAGTAAAGGTGACATTAAGCATAGCTTGGGAGTAACGAGTGAGAGACACATCTGGAACAGAAAGAAGGTAGAAGCATGGCCAAAAGTGTTATTACTTTTCTTTTTTAAGAATAAACTCTTTTGGAGATCAAGAGACCTGAGAGAGGGTCAGTACTAAGACTCCACCCTTTAGAATGTGGTGCAATTGATCCAGCAAGTACTCAGTGTGGTGACCCTTACACGATCTGTCACTTTACTCATGCCTCCCTCTTAAATTCTCTTCACTACCACACTTCCTCCCATTCCTTCCAAAGAGCCCATGCTGTTTCTTTGCCTGAAATGCCTGTATCCCGAGTAATTACATGGCACACTCCCTCCTTAAATGTCACCGTTTCAGCAAATCTGCCCCTCACCAATTCATATAAAATCTCCTTTTCTGTCTCTCACTGTTTTTTATTTTTTTCTTTTAATATGGCAAACCAGGAATTATGTTACTTTTAACTTATTTGCCGCCTTCCTCACTGGAAGGTAAGTTCCACGAGTTCAAGGACTTACTTGTAGTGTGTTCTGTTCACTGGTAAATCACTGCCACAGGATGGTACTGCAGTCAGTTGTATTTTTAGAATAAACAAATGTATGGGCACGTGATTAACCTGAGCTAGGGAATGTTAGAGTCGTTCTATTATCCTAAGAATTTTTGTTGTTGTTGTTCAATAAGAAAGCTATTTAATATTATTAAATACCATTTTATAATGTTGCACAATGATCCACTCTTTTTTTCTCTTTTGACCTCTTTTTATGATAAATTGTGTTATAGTCTCAAATATTACATCAACCATGCATTTCAAGAAGAAACCATGCTTGGTCACACTATATTAATTTTGAAAATACTATTTTGAGTTTAATTTAGTGGTATTGCATTTTATTTAAGATTGTCTCATCTATTTTCATAAGTGTGTTGGTTGGTGATTTAAATATTATTCTCTCTATTAATATCAGGGCTATTATAGTTTTGGAAATGTATAGCAAAACTTGCTATCTTATTTAATGCTTTTAAAATAGGGATTTTTTAAATTGCTTTTTTATCAAAGTAATACAAGAGCACAGACACAAATTTAAATTGTAAGGAAGGGCTTTTAATAAAATTCACCTGTCTCTTTTTCCACTCTCCTCTTCCTGAGTCTTGTTTCCTGGAAGCAAACCTTTCTATCCATTTCTGTTACAGAGTTTCTCAAAGTTTTTTTTTTCATATTTCTGAATAGTATGCCTTCATTTATTAACTGAGATATTATCTACTGACTTGTTAAGGACTTTGCCATATGTACTACTTTCCATCTCTCTGCACCCATCTTCCCAGTCTGTTGTGGTATTTTTCTTGTTTCAGAGCACATGCATTTTTAAACCATGAACCTCTGTTTCTTGTCTGTTAGCCATGGACAGCTTCTCAAGGCCATCATCCTTATACTAAGGATATTAGCACTCATACTGTGTTTCCTCTCCCCTTCTCTCTGTACCTTCCTATTTTCTTCAATTATAGTTTCATTTTTGTTCAAGTTATACATGCACAAAGTTTAGAGTCAATTAGTTTTACAATGTTCTTTATGAAAATTAACAGTTAACTCTTGATTTTTCCTTTTAGAAGCCATTGCTTTTCACTCTCTCTTGACTTTTGGCTGATTCTTTTGTAATTTCCATCAGAACCTCTAAATAACTTTATTGCCTTGCTGTTTCATAATTTTCCCATTTGGGCTTTCCATGAGGATAAAAGAGATTGAGGGTTGTTTTTTTTCATCCCCCTCCTCTTACTCTATAAAATATGCCCTTCTATCTTTCCAATACTGTGAGAATAATATTTGTTTACTCTATTTTGTTATGTAAACACTTACCACAGCCGAGCCATGTAGAAAATTAAGATTACTTATCCTTTCCCAAACACTTCTTATTTCTCTGTAGTTATTAATGATGCCAAGTTTCTTTGTTTTCTTAGTTTTCTATATACTTACTAATTAAAAACCAAATTATCCATATTTTCTAAATTCCCTTTCAATAGATTCAGATGTTCAAAGCATTCCATGGGTTTCAACTTGAAGGAAATCTTTTCCTGAAACTTCTGATCTTCCTCCCTTTCTACTCTTCCCCCTCTATATCTGGGCATTTCCTCTGCCTCTCTCCTATCACATAACTCTAGTTTCCCCTATCCCACGTCTTCATTTTCCTTAGTTTATGTTCTAATTTGTGGGGAGCACATATTCCAGTACCTGCCTGAGAAAGTTACATGAAAACAAATTAAAAAAAAAAAAAAAACTTCTAAATTTTTATTTGTAACAACAGCAACAACAACAACAAAATCCAAAGTTACAAAAACGTTGAAAGAGCAAGAATAATACAAAGGATATTCATATACCTTTTACCCAGATTCACTTATTGTTTCATTATTTCTTTTGCTTTAATATTTCTTCTGTGTGTGTATGAAGACCCAGAAAGCCAGGATCCTGGGGCCGCAGTATGCCCAGTACCTAGACCAGTGTCTGCCACATAGTAGGAGCTTAATAAATATGTTACATGAATAAGTAATGAACATCTACTATAGCTGTATCACACTGTATTGAAATTATTTGTTTAGCTTCTTTTATCCTATTTGGTAAAGGTGCTTTGTTGTTTTTTCCCCTCTGTTCTCCAAACTGCTGCTCTTTCCTCTGCTGTCATTTTTCAGTTTATGTCTCTTGGCCTTTCTCTTTTATGTTGCTGATTTTCCTCAAATATTGGTGATGTAGACTATCTATTCATATTTTAGGCAAAAAGCAACAGAGAGGCTGACCAAGGCCTAATGTATCTGGAAAAGTTGTCAACTGACAGCAATTGCCTTAGCACAGGCAGGCAGGGCTTGTTCCACTAAACTGGAAGATATCCAAGTGCTAGAACAAAGAGGGCTTTAGGGCAAGTATATCTATCCTACCTGCCCTATTTCTCCCCAGAGAGTAGTGCTAGCATATTCGCTCCCTCTCTCCCTTCCTCCCTCTGTTCTTCTCTTTCTCCCTCTCTTCCTCCTCTCTTTTTCTCTTTATTTCCTCTCATTCTTTCTTTCAGAAACTTTAGTTATAGGAATTCTTGGCACACTACTCTTCTGTGTGTACAGGTGATGAGGACAGAGGAAGGATGGAGAAGAATCAATTTGTACACATTTTGAATTTCAATTAGTCTGGCTATAAATAGCCCCACTTGTGCCTGCTGCCCTCTGTTGCCCTGCCAACTATCAGTTGTACCCTCTCTTCTCTTCTAGGCAGGTCAGCCTCTTTCCTTGTGCCAGCTGCCTCAGGCCAGTTTTACTGAGCTATGCCCCACTTGTAAACACCTTCATTCTTCTAGAAATGTGTTGAAAATCCTCATCTGCTTTTAGCTTCCGTACATTTGGTGTGTACTTTTAGGTATATACCTTTTGCATTCCTTTATTACCATTTGTTGTAGCACCTAGATAAATGATATATATATATATATATATATATATATATATATATATATATATATATATATATACATATTCAGTTCCATGTCTTGGCTTGGAAATGCAACAATTATAGCCTGGAAATTATTATTTAAAATTTAATAGAAGTTTGGAAGGGGCAATAGGGGGTAGCAATGAGAAGTGAGGTTATTTTATGGGGGTGGAGACAGAGTCCCAGAGAGCAGTTGCCAGGCTCTTGGTCTCAGGTGGAAAGGTGCTGGTTCAGTTATTAGATGGCCATCTGCTGTGGCTGAGTGGCCATCAGCTGTTACCTGTTAGCCATTAGCCACTAATGTAGCTGCCGTGGCTACACTGGCAAGGGTTGTTGTTGGTTGGCAGAGAAGCGGACTGCGAATTGCGACTAACAAATGGGGTTAGCAAGCGTGGATGGCGATTGCTGATCATGTGGATCCTACTTCCTGTGTGTCGCCTGGCTGCCAGAGAATATAATACCCCTGTTGAGGTACTGGCGGCTGTTTGCTTTTGTGTTTTGACCAGCCACCATCAATAATATAGTGGTATGACTCCCCTATCTATGGCTCTGTTGTTCCTTTTTGGCCTCACAATATCCTACGTTCATGTGCGGGGAGAGGGAGCTAAGTCCTGCATTACAGGGGGCTAATTGAAATTTGGAATATATAAAAATTGATTCTTCACCCTCTCACCCTTAAAACTCATCCAGTACTGGGCCAGTATTTTGAAGAATTTACTGACAATATTTAAAACTTGATCTTCAGAGTTTTTTGCCTTTTCTTGAGCCAAAGTTGCTGATTTGCATTTTACTAGAGAGTTCATCATTCTTTGATATTTTCAAGATAAGTAAGAGAGCCAAACATAATATCCTTTTAAATTGTATGAATATCTGCAATCATATTCTCTTTCACATTCCTAATAGTGGGTATCTATAATTTCTGTTTAACTTATTTTTGCTAATAACTAAGAATTTTTATTTACAATTATTCCACTTTTGTATTTTTAAAATTCAATTCCTGCATCTTGGTTTCCTCATTTTTAAATTAACACTATTAGTAGTATTTATTTCATTGGGTGGTAGGGAAGATTAAATGAAATCCTATGTACAAAGAAACAAGAAGAGCAGACTCAAATATTAGCTGCTATTTATTTCTTCTGCTTATCCTGTTTTTATTTTCTTGTTTTAGTCCTAATTTATTAAGTTGATATTTAGCTAATTTATTTTTATTCCTTCTTGTGTAACCATGAAAGTAATGAAAGTTAGTATTTTTTTTCTGAGAGTAATTTTGGCGGCATCTCAACATTTTTATGTGAAACATTTTTCATTATTGTTATTTTCTAAATATTCTCTGATTATAGGCTTTAGCTCTTTCTGTTTTAGGAAATGGCTTCATCCAACCATAAAATCCATTGACCAAACCAGGAAGGGGTTGACTTTCCGTTAAGCATAGCTGGGCAAGCCTGGGCATAGCTGGGCATTTCCTCACTCAGCTGATTATGATTTATAGCAGTGATGAGAATTCCCCTCAGGGCTCTCTGACCTTTGCTTCTCAAAAATAGGAAAATTAATTAGGCTTTTCTTTGCTTGTCTGCTATTTGCTTGTGAGGTTGTATTGCTTTCTTAAGAAAGTGAGTTGTGAGTTGCTTCTAAATATCTTCCTTCTACCTGGTTTCACTTGCACTATATAAAGCAGGAATTTCTTGAATTTTGCGGCCTATGGGTGGCATCTTCCCTAGTTTTCAGTGCCATTGGAATTTTTAAAATTATAATTATTACTATGTTTTTACCATTTTGGCTATTTCTGTTAGTTATAGCCAAAGGGGGTTGAATATGTGTGCTCATCTGCCATATTTTTCAAGTCTAAATAGATTTAAAAACCAATTAACAACCATCTTTTTATTTTGTATGCATTTGAAAAGTTGTGACCACAGTTAGAGTTGTTTGTTTTTATGTAATTCTTATGAAAACGTTAGGTGTGTGACTGTGAATTCTGTAAAAAGAAAGATTAGTTTGATAAAGAATATATCAGATTGTATGTACCTATTTTTAAAAAATAAATTTAGTATGTATTCCTTATTTTACACTTTTAAGTTGGCTATAGACAATTCATATTTTTTTTATTTTATTTATTGGGGTGACAATTGTTAGTGAAATTACATAGATTTCAGGTGTACAATTCTGTATTACATCATCTGTAAATCCCATTGTGTGTTCACCACCCAGAGTCAGTTCTCCTTCCATCACCATATATTTGATCCCCCTTGCATAATTTCTTTAACACAATGTTTTGAATGAGTTTTAAAATTTGTTTAAAAATTAACAAAATTTTAAAATTTATTTGCCGAGTGAATTATATGTTAATTTTCTATACTTTTAGATTTGTGTTCACATTAGGCAGAATCAATTTCTAGTTGTGCTAGGAAAAAAAAATGCTGTCCTATACATGTGTGAGATTTCTACCAATGATGTTCATTGTAAATTGGTTATATCATGGTTTTCTTGTTTGTGAAAACCATTTGCAGAGGCAAGCTAGAAACTATCTAGTAATCAAACCCCTGCAATTAGTTTACAACCCAAACAAAACCTTTTGTGTGAAAAAGCTTTAAGAAAAAAACACACAAAAAACTTGCAAATAATTTAGGGTCCCGTCCTTAAATACCTGGAAACTAAAAGTCTGAAGTTTTATCCCTGTCTGCAAAAGGCTTGTGAGGTCTCTTTGCAGAATTCCTTGGTTTTGCTGTGTATGTATTATTTTTTAATGTGGCTTTAATGATAAGCAATGCACTTCTGTGTGAGTTTTCACATTTCCACAGTAAAAAGTCTTCTTGTATGTTTATTCTTTCTCTCTGATCACTTGTTACTTCACTATCTTACCTCTTTGAAAAAAAAGACCGTACATGTGACTATCCTAAATCAGTCATATTGTTCAATTAGAAAAAAATAAATAAATAAAGATCTGAATGCTCTAATACTAGTGAAAGACCAATCAAAACCATTTAGGATAGTTTCAAACTCAGGGGTGCATAATAACCACGAGGCTTGCTTGAATAAAGTGCACATACATTCCGATGTCCCTTTCAAGAACTACTGTATCAGAATCTCTGGGGTGCGACTCAGAGACTTGTAATTTTCAAAGGCCTTCTAGGTGACTCTGAAACAGGTAATCTATAGATCTCAAGTATGAGTAACACTGACTGGAGAGAGAGAGAGAGAGAGAGAGAACCACATTATAACAGGAATTTGAAATGGCTTTGTTACTGTAGTTGCATAGTGAGTGATTTTGGAAGCCAATTTATTTAATTTCTCTAGGTCCAATAAAAGTAGTATTAAAATCCATCTAAAGCTGGGGGTGGGGGGTGGGGGTGGGGGAACTGTCTGGCTAAATCCTAGAAGGAATTTATCATGGAGATTCTTACAAAAGAGACAATGAATAGGCAGTTAAATATTCAAGGCTTTAATTTCACCTCTGTAAAAGCTGAGGGTATAACATTAACTTTTCACCTTTAGAAGAAGTTTCTGCAAAGAGCTAAGATAATCTAGGAACATTGCTTTCTCATGTAACTTAAAACAAAGGTAAAGCTGGAGAAATAAATATTTAACTATCCTTTAAACCAGCTCTTTCAAATACCAATGTTTCAACCAAGTTTTAGGCAAAGACAAAATAGCAGACGATGAACTCTCTTCCCAGAGCTGAGGGTATCAAAATCGTTTGTCATGAACAAAAGAGAGTGTCATAGATCTTAGATCCCTGAAACATAGATGGAAAAGTTGACATCATGAACAGTTGAAGATTGACTTTGTGTCTACGTAGAATAGGAAGACCTGAAAATGGTGCCCAACCTTGCCTTTTGCCACTGTCCGTTTTTTAACTCTATCTATCCTTATTTTCATTTTCCTATGTTGAGCTATTTTTGGAAAGAAATGTGCCCCAGGGGTCTGATGTTCGGCCAGAATGTAGGGTTGAGGCTAAATGCAACTTCTCTCCCTGACTTCCATCTGTCAAGGTTATTCAGAACTTAGAGTTGCTCCAGTAATAGAGGAACTGGAAGGACTGGTGTTCCTTATTAGGAGTTTCTCAGATCTCTGAGAGCCTGAGGCACATGTACAATTCATTTTGACGTAAAGATGAACTTGAATTTGACCATCAGCTTCATTTTTTTTCTATGTTGCCTCTTATCTCAAGCTTCATATAACCAGGAAGCAACAGAATTTTCACACTAAAAAGAAACTAAAATGTGATCCTGAATTTGGTAAAGAAAATAAGCAGTTTGCCTATGTCGTCTAGAATTTGTTCAGTGAGTTAATTCTCTCCTTAATAAGTAGGGCCAGTATTGGTGATAACAGATTGTCTAGCTGCAAAGGAAACAGCAAAATGCAAAGGGAGATATCGATTGTATTTAACGTGGAAATCATTTGCAACATATGCAAATATTGAATCATTACATTGTATTCCTGAAACTGATTGTTGGGACAGAGTACCAGAGAGCAGTTTCCAGGCTCTCGGCCTCACACAGAAAGGTGCTGGCTCGGTTATTAGATGGTCATCAGCTGTAATCAGAATGCCATCTGCTGTGGCTAGGTAGCCATCAGCTGTTACCAGTTAGCCATTAGCTACTAATATAACTGCCATGGCTACGCTAGGGGGTTCATTGGTTGGCAAAGAAGCGGACTGCTGATTGCGGACAGCAAGTGGGGTTAGCAAGCGTGGATGGCAGATTGCAGATCGTGTGGATCCTATTTCCTGTGTCTCACCTGTCCCCCAGACTGGGTGCAGATAGACCCTCTGTTGGGGTACTGGCAGATGTTTGCTTCCTGTGTCTCCAAACCAGCCGCCATAGAGAATATAGTGGATGACTTCCCTGTCCTTGGCTCCGTTTTGTTCCTTTTTGGCCTCACAATATCCTGCGTTCTGGTGCGGGGAACAGGACCGGAGACCCTGCATGACACTGATATAATGTTGTATCAATTATACCTCAATAAAAAAATAATAATAATGTAAAGGGAGAGTGGTACTACACCTAAAGAGTTAAAGTAACAACAGTCTATCTTTTTTGCATTATAAATTTAAAATTATATATTCTTTAAGACCATATAATGTGTTCAAGTAGCCTATAGAAAATTTATGTATTTGACTCAAGGCTTTCTATGTCATTAACTGGAAGGGGAAAAAACTGCTCCATTATCTGAAAGAAATCATTGCCAGCACAAATTGCTTCTTAAAATTGAAACAAGGTTTTAGTTTGTTTTATTTTCTAGTTGTAGTTTCCATTAAACCAGAGAATATAAAATGAAGCATTTTCTTATATTTTCCTAATACATAGACCATCTTTTTGGCCTTATAAGTTTAAAGTCTTCACGTAAATTTGATTTGCCCCATTTTTCTTTATTGCTACCTCAAATATTTGTTAAAGTGCAGATTCCTACACACAGTCCCCAGGAGATTATATTTCTTTCTTTTAAAAAGCATTTACCTGTTTTTAAAGTCACCCAGGAGAAATATGTTTCATTTACTGTTTCTTTGAAGTTTCTTAAAGTTGGACTAAAGTCCCAGAGAGGTAATTTTAGAAACACTGTAGATAACACCCTTGTGTCTGGCCATGCATATCCTATAAAAGGATAAATGAGTCATGCAAATACATTCCATTAGTGACCTTGTTATAAATTCCATTTTTGTCCCATTCATGAGAAAACCCTAATTTTAAAATACCTTAAGATGGATGCTACCCTTAAAAAGGCACCCAGAAGTCATACATGAGAGTAATAATCTGATATATACAGGGTTTATTTGATTCAACCAAGGGTTTTCTATGTCTATTTTCAAAGTGTATCAAGTGCAAAGAGAAAAAAAGAAAAAGAAATTCCTTCAGCCGCCAAAACCCCTTTTCAGCAATGCTCACTTTCTCAACAAAGTTATCTGCCAAGTTCAAGTTGCTGGGTTTTGACTGTTAGCAACATTGACACTTATTGCCTACTTTAAAAGCTGTGTCCAGGTACATTTTTTTCTAGTCTTTAGAAGAAGTTGTCACTATTAAAGCCTAAAAGCTCCTTCGCAAGGGCTTAAATCTGATTTTTACATTAGTTTGAATTCAGATGAAATCTGTTGAATCAGCTGGTGGTGATGACTTGGTTCTTAGCCTAGTTCTGAAACCTGCTGATTTGCCACTATTCAAAACTGCTCTAAGGGTTTGTAGCCACTGCACTGAGATTTGTAGGCTCTGGCAGAACACAATCCCAAGCTCTTTGTCTTGCTTTTCTGTAGGGGAAGTGAGGCAAGATACCTGGTCCCAGCACAGACAGACCTGAATACGTAATCCAGGCCCAGATGCAGGTTCATCCATCCTATCAACTTGATCTCAATACTTTCATCTGCTCTCCTGTTCCTTGCCCCTTTGGTAACATTTGAAATCAGTGCAATTCGTCAGTGCAACAAGTATTGCATTGCATTATCCTTGTGTTCACCAGTTTTGGCTTCAAGTTGGTATGAAGCTGAGCAGGTATCAAGAGAAGCAGAGTCAATACAAATATGAACACTGCAGGCTAACTTATTCTAGACAAACAACCCAATTGTGAATTTGGCTACTGTGTACTAATAAATAGGGACATAAAGCAAAAGAAACCCTGATCATATTTTGAGTCACTTTTGTTATATGGGTAAAAGTTGCTCTTTGATCATTAACAGATCCTTTTTTTTTTTTTTTTCTGCTTTATTACCAGCACTTCTGGTTTGGATGACTACTAATAGTTTTCGCTTTTCCCCTATGCTAATGTAACAAAAGCCAATGTAAATAAATTTTGTTTAAATAAATTCTTTGCTCAACTGACCCATTCATTGAGGGGTACCAATCTGTCATGGCTGCAAAATAGAGGTCAGGGACAGACCCTAGGGGAAGATTGGATGGCATTTCATTATTTCAGAAGATGGGAGTCCTAGCCTTTCTCATTTTCTTAGAAGAAATAGCAATTGAAGCACTGTTTACCATTAGTGACATTTGAAATAGTTGATCATTTCTACGACATTATGCATTTTTAAAAAGCAAATAGATGCCTTGAGTGCAGTTCTGCTTTGTGTAAGCATTTTCCATAGCTACTGGTGTGTGTTATAAGTGTGTGTGTGTGTGTGTGTGTGTGTGTGTGTGTGTGTCAGTGTGTGTGCTCACGCACATGCTAATTCCAACTATGTGACTTAGGAAGAAAAGACAAAAAAGGGTTTGTCTTATTGTAATGGACAGAAGTTAGTCCAAATCATCTAGCTGTTTAAGGCACATGCATTAAAAAAAAGAAAAAAATTCAAAAATAAAAATAATAAAATTAAAGGAAAAATAAAGAAATGGGTGGATAGATAAATAGATAGATAAATAAATAAATAAATAATAAAATCAACACCAAGTATTAATGTTCTCAAAAGGTTTGCTGGATAACACACTATATTCCATTATATCTTTTCTTAGAACATGAGCTACTCTCAGAAGTCTTTATTTCCTCTTGTTTTTACTAGGTTCCAACTTCTTAGGCTTTATGTGAGAAAGTGGCATACATCAATGGTAATGATTTGGGGACATTTTACTGATTAACTTTACCATCAGGGAAGTGTCAAGTCAGAATTCACATTTGTTTGAGATAAAGGAAAACAGACACTCATGTCTGCCCATGTAAAAGTTTCTAAGTTTATTTTCTCTCTCTTTTCTTCAGAGTTAGCAAGCTTAACCCCAAATTCAAACTCATATTATGGTTGTGACTGTCTTTAAAATAATTTTTTAAAAAGCAAAAAAGAACAAACAAACAAAAAAAACCCTGAATTTACAAAGCTGATTATGTAAAGAACATGAAAAAGCAATCTATATCGGAGACTAAGTAAGCTCCATGAGGATTCAGAAAAATTTTAATTACCAAGTTCTTTGAAAAATAGTCAGACCCATTGCTTTCAAGTAACTATAAAAATAAGAAGCAAACATACACATCTCTCTCTGAACAGGAGATCTTGGGAAATTGTTATAAAGGACATATTCAGGATATTTAACGAGACTGTCTACTGTTTATAGATATGTTAAGTGATTGAAAGTGTTCACAAAATGTTATTTTTAGGATTTTCCTCAATTTCTTCTTTATAGCTTTTGTTTATTAAGAAAACATGTTTTTGGTTTGGGGTGGGGGTGGGATATAGAAGTAATGCCAAGTAATGCTAAGTGCCTGACAAATTATTACAATATCGAAATTAGTGCTGAAGCCCAAGATTCTGTTTTTGTAAAGGACTCTTAGGAAAGGGTGCTTTCCAGAAGGTCCCTATTCAAAGGCATAATAACCCATGAGAAGAAACAATAAATCATTTGGTATCAGTGCTTAGGATGTAGCATTATAGTATGAAATGATTGCTGTTTACATATTATCTTAT
Source organism: Rhinolophus hipposideros (assembly GCF_964194185.1). Lineage (NCBI taxonomy): Eukaryota > Metazoa > Chordata > Mammalia > Chiroptera > Rhinolophidae > Rhinolophus > Rhinolophus hipposideros. The sequence continues at coordinate 68,358,016 of NC_138049.1, forward strand.
GTCAAATTGTCATTCTGATGTAAGGTAATATGTAAAAAGAAAGCTGATTGTGAAAGAGTTATCTAATCACAATTACCTACAATAGAAATAAAAACTCATTCTAAAGCAATGTATAAATATGTTTCTTTCATTGACTCTTTTAGCAAGTAATTACTGGATATAGTGCTGTGCTAGTTAAATAATGGTTATGTCCTTTTGCTGTAACATTATATTATTTATTTATTTATTTATTCCTTCATTTAACAAATATTTTTCGAGCCCTGACCATGTGTTCAGGCACTGAAGGAAAACAAATAAACAAACAAATAATTAGCCACCCCCCAAAACACATTCCTACTCTCAAACATGATAAAAGAAGATAAGTGAATAATCATAACAATGTGATACATCTTATAGCAGATGGTCATTTATTCATTCATGTAACAGATATTATTGAGCGTTTACTAGCAGACACTGATCTAGGTATGGGGCATACAAGTGATCACTGGGACCATGTCTTCATGGGCCTTCCATGAAATATATATATATATATATATATATTTATATATATATATATATATATATATATTAAAAATTGAGCTTTAAATTAAGATTTGAAGCACTGGCATATATTTGAGTTGGATATTGCAATAACATTTTAGGCGGATGAAAAATCATGTATAAAGAACAGTGATATTAATGGTTGTGACATAAATATTAATAGGATAATATGGATGAGATGTTCTGTGCAGCTAGACTGTAAGGATTGAGGTTACAGCTTTGGAGTGGGGAACCAATGATGATTCGTAAGCCTGGAAGCAATGTGCTTTAGTTTATTGTTGTAAAAATGACTTTTTCAGCTATATGGATAATGTATTGGAGGAATTGAGGAGACCAGGTAGAAAACTGTTGGAATAGTCAGAGGAGAGCTGATGAGTGCCTAAACTGTGGCAGCAGCAATAACAGCCATGACCCATGCCTATATACTATCTCTTAGTACCCTGTATTTATGGTTTGTATTATGTATTTATAGTCAATAATGCTTGAAATACTCATTTTCTATGTGTTGCATCTTCCTTACTTTGTTTTAATATATTTGAGTGACTTAGACAAACTTTCATAGATAAAATGATTTTTATTAACAAAACATAACTAAAATATGTTAATTATTATTAAATGTCCAAATCAGAACAGTCATAAAAGGCAATATACTGTCCAGTATCTTTTAATATCTATAGACATGTTTCTCCTAGTTACTCATCATCTTTTTTAAATGGTTTAGAACATCTTGTCTATTATCATGGCATGTGAACTTTAGAATCATTTCATCGTGTTCCAAAAACAATCTCAGTGGAATTTTTATTAGGCTCATATTAAACCTAAAATTAATTTGGTTAGATGATATCTACATAATAGTCAACTTCACTTTCTAAGAACTTGGCGTAGTCTTCTAATTATTAAAGGGTTCTATCTCTTAAAGTAGAGTTTTACAGTTTTTGTTTTTTTGTTTTATTTTGTTTTGTTTTCCCCTACAGGTCTCTAAAGAAAGCCAATCTTAGATGTTTTAGGATTATGGTTGCTGTTGTAAGATGGGTCTAACGGGTTATTGCTGAAATAGAAGATAGCTGTTCATATCTGTAGGGCTTACAAACAACAAATTTACCAAATTATTTTATTAATTCTAAAAGATTTTACGTGATTTGGTAGATGATGATGATGGGGTTTAGTAATTTGATGTGTATAGTTTTTAAAAGTTATGTAACTAGTTTCTGTTTTATACCATGGTGGGCAACTTTATGTAGTTCTTGATTTTAATACAATCTCAAGTGTTTCATCACACTTCTGGTATTTTCGTTGTTAGGAATTAGGCTGATATACTTTGACCTATTTATATGTTGTATAACAGTAAAAGATTCCTGAATTTTAGTCCTGTACCTGAGATAAATCCTACTTAGTAGTGTTGAGTGTTATTTTTCTCAAGTTTTAAACTTCTTTTCGTGTCAAGGTTGAACCTTGAATTGCATCATACAAATATGATTCAAAAATTATTTAATTTTCTCTGAGTTTTCAGTGTAGTGAATATTTTCATTCTTAAAGGCTAATATATTTTGTATTATTTCTTTAAATAAGAGAAGAGGGGTCCCATTATTCATTTCCCAGACACTTTTTTTTAATCTTAGGAGTTTTCAATAAAACGTAGTAATGATACCAAATTATTTCTCTTCTTCTGTTGACAAATATAATAATATAGGTCATGTTCTCATTCTCATATAAGACTTTGTTAAAATCTTGATGACATTTACTTCAATTTGTTTAATTATTGGGTTTTGCTTTATAGTATGACGCTCCTAATTCATTTATTTTTCAAAGTAGAATAGTAAGGGATAGGGTTAAAAGTCTTGAGCTCACTAGATTGTCAGATTTTCAAGTCCTGGTTCTGCTTCTTAGCAGCTGTGAGACTTTAGAAAAGTTACTTAACTGTTCTGGGCTCAGCTTTCTTATATGTAATGGGAATAAGGTACTATGCATAAGATCACTGTGAGAATGAAATAAATTAATACATATGAGGCTAGTATAATAGTGCTTTGACATTGTAAATGTCAATAAGTGTGGCCAATTTTATAACTTCCCCTTAAAAACCTAAAGCCTAAGCAAGTCAAATATTATAAAACATTTGAAATACTTACTTAGCCTGCAAGAACTATACTATCCTCTTTTGTCGTCCACCGTTTTTTTTTTATTTTACCTAGAATTATTCTCTTAACTATGCTATTTCCTGAGTACTAAGTATTGAAATCATTTTTTCTTTTGTTTGTTCATTCAGTCTCTTTCTTTAACTTGTTCATTTTCTCTACTACACTTGAAATGCTCTTAGTTTCAAAACTAAGGGTCAAGAAATATAGGCAATACAAGGTTTGACAATGTATAGAAGATCAGAAATGAGATAACCTAGGAGGTCCTATTTGCCTCTCCTCCAGGGTTGTTTAAATGGGAGAAGTTAAGAAGTCTGACCTATGCTTTCTTTACTGGCAGCTAAATGTCCAAGCTATTACACAATTCATAGAAGAAAGGTAAAATTCTTTTATGAACATAATTTTTGCTTCTAATAATCAATTCCAGGATAAACTCTTTGTTAAAAATATTATACATCAACATCATGTAATTATTGTTTGGTTTGTTGTACTATACTAAAATAATGTAACTAAATATTGGTCTTTAAGAAGAAAAGGTTGGGAAATTTTAGTCAGCACTACTTTTGTTGACTTTCTCTCAGAAGATTATAAAGGGAATATATATAATATATATATATATATATATATACACACACACACACAATAGTATATAAGTGTTAGCGTGGCAGTACAATCTAAATCCTTTAGAATTAGCCAATTATGTATGTTTAATAACTATTGAAATTTTTATTTCCTTAGAAAATATTATGTAGTTGAAATGAAACCCTGTTAATTTAAAAGAAATACTGTTCATGTAAAGAAATACTGTGTACCTGGCATCATGTATAACTTTTACTGATTTTTTTCCTTAAAAGTAAAAGCTGACTTCAACATTCAAATTTTTTCCGCTATCTCATTCACTTGGTTTCCTATACTTTTGAAGAAGCCCCAAAAGTAGTTTTTCTATAGAAATAACCCAGATGGGCTTGAAAAAATATTTTGCCTGTCAACAATATTTTGGGAAAGGGAATAACGAAAAGATCAACCCTGAGTCCTACGAGTAAGCTTACTGAAAAGGCAGATCCATCATATTTCTAGTTCTAGCTTGAAAGTGATTAATCTCAAACAGATTTTGTGCTGTTTATAAAAGAGAGTGTGAAAATCATGAAGAAAATATTTTTAGACCTCCATCTAAAAGGATGAGTCTCTTCATGGTCAGTCCATCAAACAGTAAACTTCTTAAAGGTGAAACAATGTGTGTTCCACTCAACACTGTATTCCTACTGCCTACTAGAGTAGCTAGAACATAATAAATGCTTAATAAATATTAGTTGTATGGGAAATTCAATTATTTACAACACGTCTCCTTTATTTTGTGCACTAAAGTGGTCCTCTTCAGCATGGTGTGCCTCAGGAAAGCTTCAAATATCTATGTTTGAATTTGCATAGACTAGGTGCACAGAGCATTCAGGAACTAACTTATGTCTTATGTTTTCCATAAATCAGCATTTTCCATAAACACTCAGAATACTTGAGATTACATTTTTAGTAAAGCAGGTACTAAAATTCTCCAATGTAAGTGTACAATCTTCCACTGTTAAATAAGATTGTGGATAATCTGTTCCTTAGCACTATGCTTCATTTTGACAAAAATAAGCAAGGAAAAACACCAGACAATTTTATTTGAACTTTTTATTTTGAAATGATGTTATATTTATAGCAAAAATTTGAAGATAGTACAGAGAGTTCCCATATACCTTTCTTGCAGTTTCCCCTAAATGTTAACATTTTACATATCCTGAGTACGTTTGTCAAAACTAAGAATTTCACATTAGTATAATACTGTTCATTAAACTATAGGCTTCATTCAGATTTCACCCTTTTCTCCCACTGAAGTCCATTATTTATCTAGGATTTAATCTAAATACAGGGTAGAACATTGCATGTAGTCTGCACATCTCCCAGGGCTCCTATGATCTATGACAGTTTCTCAGTTTTTCCTTGTTTTTTATTATCTTGACAGTCTTGATGAATAATAATCAGGTGTTTTGTAGAATTTCCCTCAATCTAAGTTTGTTTCATCAATTTCTTGATGACTGGAAGTATGGGTTTGGAGGAAGAATAAAACAGAAGTGAAGTGCCCTTCTCTTCGCAGCATGTCAGGGGATACATGATGTCAACATGACTCATCACTAATGATGTTAACCTCGGTCACTTAAATAAAGTAGTGTCTGCCAGGTTTTCCCACTATAAAGTTACTATTTTTCCATTTTTATCATTTGGAATCAAATCACTAAGTCCAGCCCACAATCAAGAAGATATGAATTAAGCTCCACCTTCTAGGGAGGGAAGTATCTATATAGCCTACTGTGTTTCCCCAAAAATAAGACCTAGCCGAACCATTAACTCTAATGTGTCTTTTGGAGCAAAATTTAATATAAGACCCGGTCTTATTTTACTATAAGACCAGGTCTAATATAATATAATATAATATAATATAGCATAGCATAGCATAGCATAGCATAGCATAGCATAGCATAGCATAGCAAACAGCAGGTCATAATATAATATATAATATAATATAATGTAATGTAATATAATATAATATAATATGATATAATACTTGGTCCTATATTAATTTTTTCTCCAAAAGACTCATTAGAGCTGGTTGTCCTGTTAGGTCTTATTTTCAGGGAAACAGTGTATTTGAGAATCTTCTGTAAGGAAGATTTGTTCTACCTCTTCCATTTGTTTATGTCAATATGGACTTGGATATTTATTTCATTCTTTGGGTTATGGTAATTCAATACCATGGTAGTTATTTTGTTGATCATATTGTACCAGCATTGAGCATTGCAAGAAGCTCTTTCAGGTTGGGTCCTGTATCTTTTGAATCCATCCTTTCTTTTTCTTTTTCTTTTTTTTTTTTTTTTGAGTACTTCCTTAATTTCTGGCATTGTAAGATGCTCCAGAAATATCTTATATTTCTTACATCAGTTCTAGAATCATCCATTCTCCAAGGAGCCCTGGTTCCTTTTATTAGAGACTAGTATTTAGAAACCAAATTCTGGATGTGGATGTGCTGCTAGGTTGTCACTGTTTCTAGGCCCTATCAGTGGATAGAATATATATATATATATATATATATATATATATGTATGTATGTATATATGTATATATGTATATATACATATATACATACACATATATATATACACACACATATATATACACATATGTGTTTAGTTTTATATATATTATAGTAATAAAAAATGGCCAGATTTCTTTAAAAGATCATATATAGCACATTCTTCATGAAGGGTTAATAAAAGCATTGATTATTTTTAATAATGACATAAATATATTTTCCAAAAGACCAATTTAATAGTATACTTCTCTTATGATTTGATAGCCTTAGAATTGGAAAAATTGTTTCATTTTAGATGTATCACTAAAGGATAAAGTGTTGGTTAGCCATCAAAATATATTTTTTAAAAATCATGATGTGATTTAAGATGTTTAAAGTTTTACTCAATTTGAAAGTAGCAATTATACTTGAATTTTTATTTTAAAATAATTTAGAAAAATCAAGTCTTACATTAAGTGTCATGAATCCAGTGTTTTTGATTGCCTTTTGGAGTTGAGCAAGCTTGTGGCCTTGTAAGAGCCTATATGGAAAATCAGTTAATTTTTAGAATACATTTTAGAGCAATTTTAAACCATGTTTGAAAATTTCAACAGGAATTTCCGTTTTCTCATCAAAAAATATCTATCAAACTCAATTTTCTGTATGACTAGATTAATTGTAAGCATTATAGTCCAATAGAGACTATATATAGTCCAATATAGTCCAAAATAGGAGAAATGTTATAACACATGTTTTTGATGTACATCAAACTATCCTAGTTCCATTTTAAAGCTCTACGAGCAGATATTATTTTTGTAGAACAAGGAAGACAACTGATTAATATTTAACATACTTCATTTGTATTAACTTAGATTTGGATGCATTCAAAACCATAGACAAAGCAGTTGATCCAAAATATCTGACAAAGCTTCAACAGAGTTAGAATAACAACACTGATAATTTCTATTCTCTGTAATTAAATATAATCCTTTGAATCTCTTGGAAGCATACAATAGAATAGCATGTGCATGGATTTAGATTTCTAGCAGTGAACAGAGATGAAAGACTATCCAGGATATGTTCATCAGAATTACATTTGACCGATTGAGGTCATCAAATAGTTTAATATATCAACTCTTCCTGTAAAATTAACTGACATCTCTAAAGCCTGAAAATGCTGCATTTGCGAAGATGGAGGTGGGTAAAAAAGATTGATGTCAACTTGTCAATTTTCTTACTCTACAAAACATAAATAGTAGGACAAAGTATTCATCCAGTTGAGGAATACATGACTCTCACATCATTCAAACAAATGCAGTAACTTTTCTAGATTCTCTGAAAATAATCAGGATGAATCTGGCCTTGTTTTCTTAACAAGGTTTTGTCATAGATAAAAGCACAGACAAATTGGAGGGGTGTGAAAAGGAAGGAGAAGGAGATTGTTTAGCACCTGCTATTTGCCAGGTACTCGGCTGGTCCTTTATAGATTATTAGCTCAATAACTCCCCCCAACTCACTGCAATGTAGGTATTTTTACCCCCCTCTGACAGTGAAAAAATCTAAGACTGAATTTTTTTTTATTTTGTATTTAAATTTATTTATTGGGGTGACAATTGTTAATGAAATTACATAGTTTCAGGTGTACAATTCTGTATTACATCAACTATAAATCCCATTGTGTGTTCACCACCCAGAGTCAGTTCTCCTTCCATCACCATATATTTGATCCCCCTTACCCTCATCTCCCTCCCCCCACCCCCCTTACCCTCTGGTAACCACTAAACTATTGTCTGTGTCTATGAGATTTTGTTTCTCATTTGTTTGTCTTGTTTTTGGTTTATATACCACATATCAGTGAAATCATAGGGTTCTCTGCTTTTTCTGTCTGACATATTTCGCTTAGCATTATACTCTCAAGATCCATCCATGTTGTCACAAATGTTCCTATATCGTCTTTCCTTAACGCCGAATAGTATTCCATTGTGTATATATACCACAGCTTCTTTATCCATTCGTCTATCGAAGGACATTTTGGTTGTTTCCATGTCTTGGCCACCGTAAACAATGCTGCAATGAACATTGGAGTACACGTGTCTCTATAGAGAAATGCTTTCAAATTTTTTGGGTAGATACCCAGGAGAGCGATTGCTGGGTCGTATGGTAATTCTATTCGTAATTTCTTGAGGAACCTCCACACTGCCTTCCATAGCGGCTGCACCAGTCTGCATTCCCACCAACAGTGTATGAGGGTTCCTTTTTCTCCACAGCCTCTCCAACACTTGTTGCTATTTGTCTTGTTGATGATAGCCATTCTGACTGGGGTGAGGTGATATCTCATTGTGGTTTTTATTTGCATTTCTCTGATGATTAATGATGTTCAGCATTTTTTCATATGTTTATTTGCCATTTGTAAGTCCTCTTTGGAGAAATGTCTCTTCAGGTTCTCTGCCCATTTTTCAATTGGGTTGTTTGTTTTGTTGTTGTTGAGTTTCATGAGTCCCTTGTATATTTTGGATATTAGACGCTTATCGGAGGAACTGTTTGCAAAAATCTTCTCCCATTCAGTCGGTTGCCTCTTTATTTTGTCGATGGTTTCTTTTGCTGTGCAGAAACTTTTAAGTTTCATATAGTCCCATTTGTTTATTTTAGCTTTTACTTCCATTGCCTTTGGAGTCAAATTCATAAAATGCTCTTTGAACCCGAGGTCCATAAGTTTAATACCTGTGTTTTCTTCTATGTAGTTTATTGTGTCAGGTCTTATGCTTAAATCTTTGATCCATTTTGAATTAATTTTAGTACATGGTGACAGATAACAGTCCAGTTTCATTCTTTTGCACATGGCTATCCAATTCTCCCAGCACCATTTATTGAAGAGGCTGTCTTTCCTCCATTGTATGTTTTTAGCTTCTTTGTCAAAAATTATCTGTCCATATTTATGTGGTTTCATTTCTGGGTTCTCAATTCTATTCCATTGGTCTATGTGTCTGTTTTTCTGCCAATACCATGCTGTTTTGATTATTGTAGCCCTGTAGTATAAGCTAAAGTCAGGCAGTGTGATACCTCCAGCATTGTTCTTTTTTCTTAAGATTGCTTTGGCTATTCGGGGTCTTTTGTGGTTCCAAACAAATCTGATGATTTTTTGTTCTATTTCTTTAAAAAATGCCATTGGGATTTTGATGGGGATTGCATTAAATCTGTATATTGCTTTGGGTAATATGGCCATTTTAACTATGTTGATTCTTCCAATTCATGAGCACGGAATGTAAGACTGAAATTTAAAATAGAAATATATCACCCATAAGTGCTGGAATTGGTGCCTTAATATAGTATCAGTCTATCTCCAAAGACTTTGTTCTACGCATATACTATCATGTTGTTGGGAAATATTCTTTTTAACATTAATTGAGGAAAAATGTAAATAGGAAGAAAATCTTCCACCAAAAGATATTAAAGAATTTATGTTAAAGTCAAAGAGGAATCATCTTTTCTAAGCACTCTCTGGTTTGGATTCTACCAGTAAGTATTAAATGCAGCCTTTGGTTCATGATTTTTATAACAAATAGCATAATTAGGTTCTCTCTCCATGAACAATATATGTGTAAATCAACCTTTTCAATTTTTTATTGATCTCATTACAAAGACCAGCTTGGTTTGAATTCTGGAAAACAGTCAGCAGGTGGGTTTGCCACTTGTGACATAACAAACTTAATTTGATGAGATGCTGATGTTATGCTCTGAGGTCTATCAATTACACACCTGCCTGATCTTTTAAAAACCATACCATAAACACACTGATTTTATTTATAACAGTATCTAAAATAAAATTCACTTATTCAATAAATATTTACTGGGTGGGTGCTATTGCATTATTCTAGACACTGGAAACCAAATGCATTTCTTGATGTTATGGAACATTTATTCTGATTGAGGAAGACAGCAAATAAGCAAATATATAATAAACATCAGATAGTGGTAGTGCTTTGAAAGAAATAAAGCAAAGTAAGAGGATAGAGTGTCCAGAGGGTGATCTTTTAAGACCATTGGTCAGAGTCTCCTTCTCTAAGAAGTTGATTTTGGGCAAAGACACTAAAAAAGTGAGAGGGTGAATATGTCCATATCTGGGGGAAGAGAATACCAGATCAAGTGAATACCAGACGCACATGCCATGAGAGTGGAATGTTAAAGTACTGCAAAGAGACAGTATAGCTGGAACAGAGTGAGACGGAAGGAATGCTGTAGATGAATTTGCAGGGAACCTACATGTTTGTAGAAGTATGTAGGCTGTGGTAAAAATCTGAGATTTTAAGTGAGATGGGTATTTTAGCTATGAGGAGGTTTTGTGTAAGAGAGTAACTCAATCCAACACTCTGGCTACTATATTTGAAACAGTCAGAGGACGACTGTGGAAGCATGGAAAGTAGCCTGAAAACTCTAGAAATAGTCATGATATTGTAAGAACTTCTACCTGCCTAGGATGAAACATTAATTATGTGGAAGCTTTAAATCACCCAAATCCTGTTTTAATAGTACTTAAAATTTTGAAATTCCTTGATTTTTTTCATTTTTAAAATCTATAGATTATACTTAGGATAGGGAACTCACCAGATTATTAGCTGATAGCAAGGTTTCACAATGCATTTTCAATGCATTTGCTAATCAAGTACTATAAGGACTGTGGCATTCATACATGCTTGTTAAACATGACAAAGTGAAGATGTAACATTTTTGAGCCCTTGGAAGCATGGCTTTGCCTATAGGAAGTTGTAGGATCCCTCATTCTCTCCTTAGGAGCCTTCAGTTTGTATATCCCTCTCAGAGATATTGCTGGCAAGTGTTTCTCTGCTAAGTTACTAATATGCGGATGTAAAGTGATATGACCTTGGTATCCCAGGGACCTTTACTGAGTCATCGGGTTCTATGGGGTAGCTTCTGAACTGGGGCCCTTGTATATATCCTGGTGAATTTAAGGGGCTAATGGCTCTGAATGCCAAAATTTCTAGTTATGCCTCTGACTGATTAACAATCTCAGGGCATACAAGATATTATCTTCTTTAGATACAACAGAGGGACCCATGCTCAGAAAAAGTTGGCCTTGAGTGCTTAAGTCACCAGAGAGTGATCCAGGAGGCCTCTGGATTAGATACTCCTTCCTCCTCAGTGTTGTCATCAAAATTAAGGATAGGCAGCCGGTTGTTAGAGTAGGAAGAGGAGATGGAAAGAGAGATATTGTTGAACTGCTACCAAAGCCAGATTTGCCTGTTCTGGCAAAAATTCCATGACAATTTTTCAAAATGTGGACACTGAGCTAGCATGTCAGATGATAGATAAATAACAATTAAATAGAAACTACAACTTGTGGCTCTGTGCATCTATGTAGGAAACAAAGAGAAAGAATTTTAGTGTCCCATGCATGCCACAAGAGAACTGAAGAGAGCTGAGGAAAGTTCACACAGACCCTACAACTACCTAACTAGCTATGTCTCTGAGTTTGCTTCCATCCTCTTCCTCCTGCCTGGTTTCATATTAGTGCAGAGACAGCTTATGAGGTCATCTCCTCCAGTGTCCCACATTTATAGGAGACCAAAAGTCCCCTACCCCTGCCCTTTTTCTCTCAGCATAGCTAATGTTCCTCACTCAGTCTGACCTAAATCTGAGGAGTGAATAAGTAATCCAGTACATAATGTCTCATCCCTGACTATCTTTTTCTTTTGAGCTTCTTCTCCGAAAATCCCTCCCCTAAGCCAGAGGGATGGAATTTTCTCTTAGTTCTCTTATCACCTACATTGGAATTCTATCCTCTTGACGAAACGTCATTGTTAACCCTTGATAGCAGTGAAGAGAGACAGATCTTCCCTTATTAATGAGAAGACTTACTATGCCCATAATCAGGCTTTCCAGTTTCCATAGGTTTGCACATATAAAGCCCATAATACAAGAAATGATGATGTTTTCCCCCACCTTCTCAATTTTGGTTGTGGTCTATTTGATCTAATTTTGTGTTAACAGACTCTGGGTATTCTCTCTAGAGTAGGGCATGTTTAAGTAGAATAAGAAAGAAAAGATTTATCACAGGAAAGAATAAAGATTAACTTGTCTGTATGTGTCTCACTATTTCAATACCAAACTACAGTTGGTAGAATTACAGAGCTCAGAAGTTCAGCTATATGTATGCTGGCTGGGTCAACGCTGCAAAACATTTACTAAGTGTTTCAACCAATACTAATCTTTCATACCCTGTTTTCTTTCATGAGATGTTATGACTGACTAGAGGTCCACTGATTTTATACCTAAAAAAGACTAATTGCGATATTTATGAGTTTGGGGTGGGAGAGGAGCAGTGGGTGATAATGTAGTTCTAAAATGTAACAATCTCATTCTAAAGGATTAAATCTTTAATTGGGTATTCCCAAAGCACAAATGAAGATAGTTTCTAGACTCCTAGTTCTAACCTCCTGAATAGGGATAGGGTTGAAGGTTAGGGAGAAAAAAAAGGCAGAAGGAAGAAAAGTATTGAATTTAAGAAGGGCCAATAAATTCCACTCAAGTTTTCCATCAGTTGATACATGAGGCCCAAAATTAACTTCATGCTGATAAAGGTGATATTGGAATACGTGACTTAGCTCATGCTAGCATTAGCTTATCATCCAACATGAGCCAACTTGCTCACTGGAACAGGCCGTGCTGACCAACGTCAGCTTCTGTATATGTACAGCTTGAAGGCCATACACTTTAGAGAAACAGAGCTTCTGGTAGCCTGAGTTCCAGGAAAAAGTACAGAAAGTATCAACGTGCTGGGTTTCTCCCTCTAAAGGTACAGCTTCAGGTTAAGTTCTTCCTTCCCTACTGGAATTCCCTTCATGTGAAAGGAATGTTAGAGGTCTGGAAAAATTGTTCCCCACCACCTATGAGTACCCTGTTGTGAGTGCTTCTCCCCTTTTTTTGAAACTTCTGCCTTAACATAGAAATTTAACGCATGGGGGACGTTACCCATGAATAGCACATGTCAGGAAAGGGGGAAAAAAAGCCAGCTGTTAATAGGTGAAAAGACAGAGAATGGAGGTAGATAAGACAAAGACAGATAAGGTGCTAAGCTTATATTCAGATATATGTGTTGTTCTTTTTAATTATTGCACAACATATGACCATTGTGGACTCATGATCCTAAAGAAGAAAATTAATGTTGAAAAGAAAATGAAAAAGAAAATAAATTCTTATGACATCTTGATTATATTGCTTAAAATTTATTCCTCTGGGTAAGCTAGGATGATATTCTGGCATCAGTCACCTTCTTTGGGGGAACTGCATGAATAAATCCTGTAAAATGTAATCAAAATGTGAGGAGATTTCTTCTTGCGAAAGTTATTCGGGTGTGATGTGTACTGATAACCAGCTGTTGGGAATAGATTCCGTTTTCCTAAAGGGTGGTCCACAAAACCAGGAATTCTTTTCCAAATATTTCAAGTACTTAAAAAATCTACCAATCTACACATTCCATTTATTTAGAAAATGAATTGATATAGATGTCACATAAATTATATTAAACAGCCTGATCTTTGGGCAATTCAACAGAAGAAAACTAAAGACTTTTTTTGGTTTTTCTGTTTATTAATAAAAGGAAAGTTTTTAAACAAAAAAAAAATGGACTTATGCAATTATCTTGAATATACTTTAGAAAGTCAGGAGAACATAATGTTAATATTGAAACTATATATAGAACCAATGAAGTATAATAGCCCATATCTTCTGTTTCTTAATTGGGGATGGATTAATTTTCAAGCAATGATGGTATATTTACTACTTAACAAAACATTTACTAGTTTTAATTGTTTTTGCATAAAATTAGATTTATATGGAAATATATTATTCAACACAAATTGTGAATAAGAATTATAGCAATGCATTCAAAATCAATAGTAGATTTCATTGGAAATTAAACTAGTAATTTCTAGAGGACGAATAACAGCTTGAAACCAGAGTCTGGTTTAGGGAATCTGTGGAAGAGAAATAAAATAGGATTGACACATAGAGGTAATTTTTGACTCATCTTTATGGAGTGACCCCTGGTACATGATGGATAGATGTGTTAACTTGGCAAAAAACAAACAGGCTCTTATGGGTACCCTTAAGTCATAGCTTAATAATTACTACACAGGAATAATTTGAGCTATGATTTAGGACTGATAATTGCTGAATTACTGAATTTTCTAAGAACAAAAGTCCATATTTACTAAGAGCTACAACTAATTAACCTAAAGGAAAACACAGAATAGATTTTATTTTTTGGCTAATAAGGAATGACCTTTGGGTTTCACTCATATCATATTCTTATTCTTGTCATACTCATGAATCTACACCAGTCTGTGTTATATATTTAGTGTTTCTTAAAAGTTGATTTTACTCTGGCAAATATGGCTGTCCTCTCATTTAACTTGTGAGGGAAATAAACAATAAAATCTATTTAATAAAATGGGATGTAAGACTGGATTATAAAGTAGTCTAATTACCTCACCAAGTGCCTTTGTGTATTTTTGAAATCCTTTCAATAGAATGAAAAGTAATATCATTGGAGGAAAAAAACAAAACAAAACAGGTTTAATCCATTGTTTTCTGTTCTCTAGATATAAGTAATTGACTCCTTCTTTTATGTTTCAACTCAGTTGCTTGGGATCAATATTTGTGGAGACATACCTCACACTGAATAGTTTTCTTAAACTAATGCAACATGGATTTGAATGTGAAATGTATGAAATTTGATTATTGACAAAGTTGCTTTATGTCTAGAAGAATACATGTGCACAAAGAGTGCTCTAAATTCTTCACTTGGTTGTGTGAACATTGATATTGAAGAATTTGAAAAAATGCCATGATTTTGTTACCATATGCTTGTTATCATATTGTTGATTGTGAGGGTGATCCAACTGCAATTTCCACCCTTTGTTCTTTGAACTTTCAGATTGATCCAGCTGACCTGACTGTGTCCATTCCTGTCTCACCTCCCCATGCACCTACATCATTAGAAAAAGATATCTCCACAGATCAGATAATGGTTCTTTAGTCCAAAGTACTGGAGTAATTGTGCTTTCTTGTCATACTCCCTGTGATTTGTCGACTGGCCTAGTTTCATTAAGATGATAATTAAAATCTTTGCTTCACCTGTGTTTTGCAGACACCACTTCCCACTGTCACCAAGTTATCAAGTTGCACATACCCAACATATTAGGAAGGTGTGGTAAATGATGCAGTTGTTAGTTCTGCATAAATGTCAGTTTCCTGAAAATCCAGCCACATCACACCTCACGGCTTATTTTCACTATCAGCTTTGCTATCAGCCAGCTTGTTCCAGATGGTAACATTAGGTAAATGAGTTCCATTGGGCTACTTGCCCCTCTTCATATACCAAGGATGAGGTCATAGGTCAGTAAATCCAAAGCCCTGCCAGAACCAGTGCATCGTTGAGGTGAAGACGGCCTACTGTAACCCCATGACACAGAGCCATCAGTTCTTGATTTCTCTCAACTCCACATCAGAAGGCTTTTGGGTTTAGTTTTGTCTGCAGTGTGTCCAAGTCTCCACAAAGTTTCCCAGTGGAGAAACCTATTTTGAATACCAATGTAGATGGCCAGGCCAATCTGGACCCCACTGAATACCAGACCTTCTCCTTCCTGCTTTAAACAGTGCTCTATCTCCATCAGCAGATTAAGTTCATCCTATTTCATTCTTTCCCAGCATTTAATCACCAGGAACTGGGATCTGATCAACTCTAATATTTCTCTTTCCTGCCTGAAAAGAAGTCCAATGGAGAGGGGACTTGAAATTTAGTTCTTAATTCATTTCCTCCTTCATTTCTACAATTGTCTATTCTTTAACTAAATACTGTGCCCCTACCTCACTATCACTCTTCCCTCCACTTGTCTCCAAAGTTGTTTCCTAGACTAATTCTGCTATACCTTTGTTCAAACATGTTCAGACTTTTGGTCCTTCCCCGAAGCTTCACTGTTTAACCCATTTCCCTAAAACCCAGGAATTTTCCAAACTATATCTGCCATGAATGCACTTGCCCATGGGCTTGAATGTGCTCTGCAGCTGTGTAGTCCATACCAACGCTTTACTGGAAACTTAAATGTGAAAAGAACTACTTATTGCCACCCTGCCCTGACGTCTGCACAGGGGGAGGCAGTTTGGCTGGCTAATTTCTGCTGAGAGGGTCTCTTATTCACCAGAACTTTCTCTGTCTGTGCCAAGGCACAGGACATTATTGAGGAAGTGGGAAAATTTGTCCTAAATTCTACCTGTTACCTTGGAATTCTACCTGTTCTACCTGTAAATTCTACCTGTTGCCTAAATTCTACCTGTTAGCCTATTTTATTGCCAGGCCCATTTTCAGTAAGATGGGCCTAATTCACTTCTCAGTAGCCCTGTTTTTGAGGGACACTTGGAATGGCTGATAATTAATTTGCTTTATATTTGACAACCACTGTGTCTTTGTATTCATTTCTAAAATCTAACCATCATTCATCATTTCCAGAATTAGACAACTTCCTCATAGCTATCTTGGTCTGAATTTTCTATGCCATTGTTCAGACAAGCTATCTGACATGGCGCTGTTGTCCTGAGCTTTGGCTAATTGCCTACTTCCCCAGACTCTGATTAGCTCTTCTACGAGGTCACCAGTACCTTCGTATAATCAAACTCATTGCTTTTCCCAAACTCTGCTAATGAGCAGGTGAAATTAAATTCAGATTAAATGTTTTTTTCTCCACGGTGGCAAACAGAATGGATACGGTGCATCTATTTCCATTAATCAAAACAGATGAGTTAGATAATACTATTTATTTCATCTTATTTTACTGTGAACAAGCTCTGCACAAGGCAGCTAAATGATGTCTTCGGGAAATTCCAGAAAACTGCTACTGCTCGTAGTCCGGAAATTCCTTGCAAACCTAATACCACCAAAGGTTTTAACTATGAACACATAATTGCACAGATCTTTTTTCAAGACTTTGTAATGCATTTCCTAAATTGATATCATTTGGCAATAGCTATAAATTTATGACAAACCAAAAAAGGTTGCAATTATGAATTATGGGTTTGTTCCTAAGGATCCCACAGAAAAACTGAAAACTCAGAACCCTATTTAAGGCAGTAGAATAATTTTAACCATCGTTTTTTCCATATTTCAAACCAAATACATTGTCTCAAAACTATATAATCATGGTGTTTTATGGCTTACTCAGATAGCCACAATACCCTTTGAACAGATGTACGGTTACAAGTAGCCATTATAAACTATGACAGAAATGAAATTGATTTATTTTATTGGTAGTGAATACCTTGTATGGGGTTGGTTAAAAAAAGTTGTACAGACCATCCTACTTAAGTAGATCATCCATCCAGTTTTTCTCCATCTGTTCCTTTCCATCATCACATTTATCACACATGTAATTATATATATTTTTGTTTACATGTATATTGGTTTTCTGTCTTCACCACTAGATTGTAACTTATGCACTCCATGAGACCAGATACAATGATTATTTTATTCACTAGTATATGCTCAACACCTATGCCTGTTATTGTGTTGGGTGCTGAATCAATATTTGTTAAGTACTTTGCAAGCATTCAATAAGTGTTTAATTGTGATGGACTTAAATGGGATTATGTAAACTTGCTCTCTCCTCGTAAGACAGTTAATTGAAAAAATGTATAATATAGAATAAAAATAAATAGAATCATAAAATTTCTGATACTTGTATATATGTAATTTCTACTTGGTCATGTATATATCATAGAAATTCTATGAGTCTTATATATATAGATAACTAAAAATTATTTGGTAAGTAATGATTTGGTGCATTTGTTTTTTATGATAAATAGAGCTTGAAAATATTTTTAAAATCTGAAAATTTGCCAGTGACATTTACTTCGCATAATATTTTCTGCTCCCCGAAAAAAACAGGTCTATTACATTTCAGGATGGCATGATGTTTGGAAGGAAAGTTAAATAGTGAACAAAAGAATCATCATTCATCTTGTGAAATAAATTATTCAAGACAAAAAAATAAAATTTCATCAGTAGATACATTTACTTCCAGATTTACATTTTAAAAAGTGAGAAGAACTGGTATGAAATGGGGGAGGTTTGACTTAATATTAGCACGGACGTGGTGTGTGGTGGGGAAGGGACTTAAAAGTTTTAGCTGCCTCTGAGTTCTTTGTGAATATTATTGTGATAATTGCAATAAACAAATACGTACATAAAATACGGAATTTTAGGTTGTATTATTAAAACACAGTGTCCATAGCAAACTATATGATAAACTAGCTGTCTGGCCACACCTAGAGTTCAGTTTAGAGAACCACATTCTCAGAGAAAGGGGTAAAGGTGCATTTCTCTGGAAGCAAACAGTGAGGACCAGGGGGAATTGAAAGTGTTACTGGGAAGGAATGTTTGCAGAATCAAAGGCCATAGGAATGAGCATTGTTTTCAGTTACATGAAGCGTTTATCCTGTGGGTCTAGAATGGGTATCCATAATGAGGCACCAGAGTGCAGGTCCAGAACCAGCTGTGGAACTTAGAAAGTGAAAAAAAATTGGCTCAACCTAAGGAAAAACTTTTCAGAAAAACAATCAAAATATTGGAAGGGGGTGCTTTTTAATATGCGCTTCATGAATCCTGAGATCTTCAAAGAGGGTAGAAGTCAGTGAAGAAATTCGTTTAATTACGTAGCAGACCCTTTCAACTATAATGTTCTAAAATTGAATAAACAGCTAACATAATAAATACTTTAAGCCCTAAGTGGTTTCTATTAACAATCGTGGGCTTTCTCCCTTAACCTCTGCCCATTTCATCTTATTATTTTTGTAATTTTCTCCCACCCACTATAGTGTGTGAGTTTATCTTTCCTTTTACTGGTTTAGTGAAAGCCTGAGCAGTAATCTCAATGACCTGTAATTTAAATGAAGAAAATCATGACTTTTAATGAAAAGGGTAACATGTTGACCCAAGAGATGCTCTTGACATTCTCTACTGTTTACCATGACTTTCCATCCTCCAACCTCTGCCTCACTTTATAGGAGTCATGCAAGCGACAATCTGATTGCCTGAAGAGGGCTCATAGAATGAATACCTGCTGATCAAGCAGTTTATGAGCAAGTTATGATCTGTTGTTCTAGTGATGAGGTGAGGTGGTGGAGTTTGCTTAACCTTATGCACAACTTCTGACCAGAGTTAGGAAAAAAATGCACCTTCAGTAGCTAGCAACAAGATGGTTGGTTTGGGGTGCGGGGATGGTGCTAGTGAGTGCTGGTGGAGACATGTGTGAACTGGACTTCAGGCAGGAAAGTATGAGCTTTGATGCTGCTTGGGCAACCTTAGTTAGTTTCATAAAGGGGCATGAGAGTAAACTTAGAAAATTAATATTTTATATCTTTTAGTGTCTCTCAAAATGTAGTTCATGGAAAAATCACTGAGAGAAATTGACTTATTGCTCAGCACCACCTCCAACAATTTCAGTTCAGTGATTCAAAGATTGGGCTTAGGGAATCTGCCTTTTTTATAAGCACCCAGGTGAACCCCAGACACGTAGTTCGTAGACCTCATGTTGGAAACAACTACTGGTTTAGGCAAAAATGACAACCTTGCTCTTTATATTTTTCAGGTGTATCTCTTCGAACTGAAAACCAGTCACCAGGGCAAAGGGCTGTGGCAAACGTCAAAGGGCTGTGCGTGTGTGTGTGTGTGTGTGTGTGTGTGCATTTAAGCATTTGAAACGTGCTTTGTAGACTACTATAGGTAAAAGAAATTAGACACTGAGAAATAGTCAGGAGAAAGTAGGGTAAAAGGTAGAATGATGTTGAATTCCAAACTTCAATATAAAATAACTCAACAGTGGGATAGAGTCACAGAGTTTGCTTTGGGGTTGAGTGTCAAACTTCAATGTAATCATTAATAGCAGGATGGACTGCACGATTTGCTTAGGGGTTAACAACCTCTATAAGCTGGAATGGCAGACCATTTTTCTTGCTATTGCACTGCTTGTTTTACCCGGACAATGGGACACATTGCTATTCAAGTAACATACTGCTCTAATGCTACCAGTGAGCTTAGGAAACAGAAGGTATTAAGAGGAAAACAATCACATAATGTTTGACACAGCTTTTCTGCACTGATCGCATCTGTAGATTTTGAAGAGGTGTTTACTCACCTCCTCTCAACTTTTACTGAAATAGCTACATTTAATAATGCAAGATCACAAAGGCGATTTGCCTCATTTCTTTTCATTTACAGGTAAACGAGAAGGCTGTTGATAGAATTACGGTCAATAACCACTATTTTCTTCATGTTGCTATGCTTTTGCTTTCAGGTCTGAGAAGAAAATTATATGAGAACTTCAGCGAGAACTTCAGCCTGAATCATGTCATTCAAGGTAATCTGGATACCAAGAATCAAACAAAACATTGAATAAAAGCACCTGAAGTTCATCAGGTTTACTTTGCCTCCACCTGCTCTCAGAGAGACAAGTTTGCAATGCTTGAGTGCAGTTTCATATTGACAGGAATGGATTAGAGACAAATCATCCTCAGGCCTTAATCCCAGGGAAACAAGAAAAACAACTTCTTATGAAGCTATTTTACAGGACAGCAGATATGAAGGTGTGTTTTGGATCAGCCATGGCATACCAAATAGTTTTTAAAATATTTTGTTAAACAGCTCAAAATGAGTATTGAAAATTTATGAACTCTGTCTAACATAAAGTACTAAGAATAATGGGCATTTTCAGCATCGTCTTATTTGCTCATTTCTCCTTTGTCCTTTATTGAGTAAGTCCTATGGTATTGATTGTGCTGGAGTGCTCAGTCTACTTAGAGGAGAAACACGTAACTGCAGTAGGTGTACAGCTAGCTACAGTCACAGGGAGGCTTCTTGCCAGCTACAGTTACCACTTTTTCACAAAATCACACAAACTCCCTTCCTTGTAGGAGACCTGCCAAAATACTCCTAACCATGTGTTCTGTCCGAAATAGTAGTCATTTCACAATTTTTAAAAATCTTAACGTTTAAATTTTAGTTTGTCAGATTATTCTTTGGCTTTATTCATTCTTTTTTATCCTATCTGTAATGTTCCTTTCTTTGGAATATTTAAATGCATTTTTAACTGTTTTGTTTTCACTACCTATGTCATAGTTTCTTATCTTTTATGAGAAAATATATTGTTTGCTTGTTTTAAAAAGTGCTCTTTTTTGTCCTAAAATAGTAATAACGTTATGTAACATTACAGGTATATTCATATCACTATTGGAGCTTTGCTTGGTTTTATAAAAGAGATAGAAATTAATCCACTGGGCAAAACAAAAGAACCTTAACAGGTGAGGCGGCATTTGAGTGGACAGATAGACCCAGAATGACTTAGCAAGAGAAATTCTTACAAATAATGAAATGCCAAAATAAGAAAATTAATTGTTTAAGAATAATAAGGCAAATAAGTGTTTTCATTCACAAATTTCTAGAATTGAACCGATCCAATGGGGAATTATGTATTAACCTAGTAGTCTGTTATTTTTACTTCTCTTACTTTATTCCTGAATTTCTTTCAAAAAAGAGAAAAATTAATTTCATTATCCAACCCCTCACTTCCATGTGCATTCTACCATAAATCTTGTCTGCCATTTCATGAAAATTTGCATACTTAATAGATAGAGGTAGTTTAATATCATTAATATAACATGACAAAGTACAATGTGCAGAAAACATTAGACAAATGAAATGTGATGATTTCATTGAGATAAAGGAGGCAAAGATTATGCTATTTTTCACCAGGTAAACAACAACATTGAGAAGCATTTATTACACCACCTTTTGCTGCTTTAAGGGAATCGGTCCCACTGATATGCTTGGCATGATGGGCATGCTTCTTCCTCAAGGGGAGGCCAACTTCCAGTTAGCTCTTCTATGTTTCCACTAGAAAAAGAGACTAGCCCAGTTTGGAATGAACAGAGCTTTCATTATGGATTGAGTATTCCTTATCAATTAAGACTTTTTATTCTTGTCAGAACTTTCCCAAGATTACATTGACACTTCTTTATGTTCAAAACTACCTTAGAAGAAACTCAGCAGGCAACCACTTGTGAGAGAGAAAAGAAACATTGCTTTTTCTGTGTCTAATTTAAGATTACTTTTAGATTTCTTCTCTGGCGAATTGTTTAACATTATTCAAGATTAGAGGTAAAAGAGAATTTGTAGAATATTTTATTCAAGATAGTCAAGCTTAAAAAATACGGATTTTAGTCTCATAAAATTTTAGTCACATAAAATGTTCCATAGAAATTTAGCATATAGAACAAAAAGAGTGATATTAGTATTACTTTCTTTTACAGGTTTAATGTCTATAATTTATTGTAAAATCAGTAAAAACAAAGAGGAAGTTTTGATAAAGTGAATATTTGAAATCACACAATTCCTTTTCACCGGGTTCATTATAAAAGTATATGTAGAAATATATATTTATTTTTTCGATTAAATAGAAATGGCAGGGCATGCTTTCTTTTGGGGTCAATATAAAGCAAGATAATGTACCAGCATTAATCAATGTGTTCATGGGCTCCGGCATATTATAATTAGAAAAAAAAAAAAAAAATATATATATATATATATATATATATATATATATATGGGCAGCCATGTTTCTTTGCTTTTCTTTTCAACTATTATATATGTAGGTGTGTGTGTGTGTGTGTGTGCTTTTGCATGAAGCACCTACATGAAATCTTAGAGTTATGTAGAATTTGGTTGGAAAAGCATTATTCTTATTTTCCATTTCAGAGGGGAAAAAAAGAAAACAGAAAACCTAAAACCCAGAGAAGTGACTCATTCTAGGTCATTCCACAATCTACTGACAGAGAATTAGAATGTACATTGCCTGACTCCCATTGCTGTGTTCTTTCAACTATTCCCCAATATGTCTCTCATACTATTATTATTGTAACTATTGATATTGCTTTTATTAATATGGCTATTATGGTAAAGATGAAACATCCTGGAAATAATATGATCATTCAGCATTAGCACTGGAAGAAGCTTTGGTGATAACACTAACATCATCATTCTTGAGGTTATAAGGTTAAGTAAATAGCCGGAACCTGAAATTTCTGACTCTCTGTCCAGTGTTTTACCCTCATTTTCTTGTTGTTTCTTAGTTCAACAGGAGTGTTCTTGAGAAATAGGTTTAAACAAGAGAACTTGTATCACTTGAGCAATTACAATTAATTTTTGAGACAGTATTTAGTTCATTTCATTGAGCAACAATATTGTCTGTGGATCTTGTTGCACTTTAAATGCAACAATAGGAAGTTCTTATTTAAAATCTTTTCAAATAATCCTTATCACTTTATTCTGAGAATTAGAAAGGAATACAACCATTGTAAAACATGTATTCTCCAACTTAGACGAAGAGAAGATTCTTATCATAACTTTTTAGCCCAATTTACTATATACCAATTGCTTAGAGGCCCGGACATTATTTTAAATGTTGGATGAGTGAATTATTGCTCTACAGACACCGATGAACCAACATTATATTTATTCATTTTCTATGTTCCTGAACTTTCATATATGTGTCCTCTCAATAGGAAAATTGTGCACCATACGTAAAGCATTTTCCATTGTACTTAAAGATGTTGGCTTTGTGACTCATCCAAGTCTTCAACTTTCTTTGAATTTACCCTGAAACCACCACAAGCACCTATTAAGTATCCCTCAGCACTACTGAATTTGCAATCAAAGTGGAAATATGATGCCTTCTTTGGGTTTGAACCAAAAGGAAAATTCATAAAGTAAAAATAAAACTGCAATTTGGCTTATTTAATGAATATAAGCAATGCATCGTGAGTTAGTAATTAAAATACTTTCTGTCATTTTGATTATCTTAAATTTTGAATGATGTCTATGCTATATTTATAATCACTTTCTTCCCCATTAATAACAAAGTATTTCCAATTGGAAATGAGTGTGGCCATAAGTTTTGCTTGCTCTCATTTGAGATTCCAGAATCTAAGGCTTTTCTTTCTGGCTCTCTGTATGTCTTATATTACAATTTCGTTACTGTTTTTTCTGCTTTGGGGAAATATTTTACCAATAGTCTTGTTCATACATATATCTAACTTTTAGAAAAAGACATGAAACAAATAAAAGTATATCAAATAGATGGATTGTAATGTTTTGGAGGCATTTAAAACTTTTAAAGAATACATGAAGTTTTTTGTGTATGTGACAAAAGGTTTAGATATTGAAGGGAATGAACTGTTTTCAGCTGATTTGTCACTTTCAAACTAAGTTCTATTTAGGACTGGGATTCCATGAAACATCTCTAGTAGACTTTTGAAAGACATGATCAACAGAATATTTTGTACTCTGTTTACCTCCAGGTCTGTTATCTCTGTGGGTTGGTATTCTGATGCATGAAAAATGACCCCCAAAGTTTTCATGATGTCACAGTATTGAGCTTACTGTACAAATAAAACCTGAACCTGAACACAATGTCCTAAGAAAGGTTTCGAGTCTCAAAGGAAGTGAAATGATTTTCTTTTTTTGTAATGTCTTTACCTGTAAGGGCGAGACTGCTCATTTCCTAGAAAAAGGATGAAAGCCTAAAACTGTATTCAGTATATATGTACACGAATATATATATATATATATATATATATATATATATATATATATATACATATATATACATATATATGTATATATATATACACATACACACACATACATATATACATACACACACATATATACATACACACACATATATATATACATACACACAAATACGTGTGTATGTATATATGTGTGTATGTATATATGTGTGTGTATATATATTTATATAGATATAAACATATGTATAGATAGATAGATAGATAGCTATAGATATAGATATAAAATCTATATACCTCTTTGCTTCTTTTTTCTAACTCTTACTGGTAGATTATTACTTAAAACTGGTATATCAGTTATGATGTAATCCAATTTTGTTATGAAAGTTTACCTAAAGCACTGTGTATGTTATTTCTTTATTAAATAGACAATTCAGCTAAGTTCAACTGGGTCTTTATCCAAAATCAGATTTTTTTCTCTCTACTGAGATTAAGTAAAAATAAAGAATATTTAAAGTATCTTTGATTATATTTTGTAGTAAAGAATTTTAAAAAGTGACATCTGCTATCATTTGATGAACTTTGTGATCATTCCCTGTTTACATTATTTATTGCTATAGTCTTTATACTTCCTTTTCTGTGATTTGTCATCAGGTGAAGTGTGGTACCTTGGTTATAACTACATTGAAGAAAACATGAATGAATAAAGATGTTAATTTTTTTCCCAAATATGGCTACAGAAAAATTTAGAGAAGTCTTTTTTAATCATCCTTTCTTTTCCCGTTAAATATGTAATCTTTTATCAAAAAATAGTATTAATTGATTGCATTTCTTGGCTCACTGTAGGTAGAACGTACACTGAGAGAGACAGAAGTAAGAATGAAACTTAAATAATTATGCTTTCATTTTAAACTTCAAATGATATCAATCTTTGTGAATCAACAACTGATACTCACCTGTGTTTTTTCCAGGAACTTCTGTAATTCACCTGGCCATTGGAAACCTGGAACGGTCTGGCGACAATGCACAGCCACGCTTCTTGAATATGATCAAGTCACTGTTTCAGAGGTAAAAAAAAAAAAAAAAAAAAAAAAAAAAAAATGTTGTCATCCCTTACTGGATGCACAAACTGTGGTTTCTTGACAACACACTTTTATAACCTTCTAATTGTATTTGAGACAGTTTTAATGGTGATATATAATCACAACTTTCTCTCTTTGGAACTTCATGGGCAAGTCCTTCTCTATGCCCTAAAACATAGAGTTTAAAAGGTAAAAGCATTTTTAGACAAAGAATTCAGGAATTATTTGTGCATTGCAAGATTCAACCTTTGTTACAATCTGTATAATTATATTTTCTATGAAGGGATATGCCTTGTTTAAAAATAATGATTGTAGATTAATAACTCTACTTATTTCCTATGAAAAGGAGGATATATCCCATGTCGAAACTCTACAGTCTCTGCTCCAATGGGGATCCTCTGAGGATTCTCCAATAAGAGCAGAAGTGCCCTTGCCTTGGGGACCCCATGCTCACTAACCTTGATGTCCCTAAATGAGACTTACTAAAGTCTGCACTGACATTTAATTTTCCAGTACTTCCTGGTAAAAGGAATTTATCTTGGAGTCCCACTTGGCACACAGTACTACGACTATTTTACCCTATGGCACTTATTAGTCCTTTATCTGTTGAAAAAAGGTAGTGATTACATTCAGGTTGAGTACAAAAGGCAGAGCTTGGAATTCAGCTGGATTCATTTCCAAGCTCTGTCACCTACTAGACATGCCTGGGCCAGTCACCTAACCCCTCTGAGCTTTTATTTCCTGGTCTTTAAAACAGGGATAGTGCTTGCCTGTGGTACAATGAGGGTGAATTATGGCCCAGTGTTTTTCAAGCATTTATTTGCATAAGAATCACTTGGGCAATTCTGATTCTGAAGATCTGGAGAGAGACTTGATAGTCTGCATTTTTAACAAGCTCACAATTGATCCCTAACACTCTTGGTTCTCTGATCACTCTTAGAGTGGTAACAAGATTGTAAATGAAGACAATATACAAACAGATCATGGCCAACTACACATAAAAACGGAACTCTGATCCACATCCTGCAGCAAGCTGCCCAGTAAGCCAACCCCTTATCTTCAATAAGCAACCCAAGAACGTGCCTGCTATATGTCAGACCTGTAGGAAGTCAGACTGCTATCTCTAGTAATAATTTAGAAAGTTGACAATAATTTCTGTAGCAATCAGACTAAAAAAGGTCAAGACTTCATTAGTGATTGACAGCTTCCCAAATGTGTGTCCCCACTTCCAATTTAGCACCTACTAAAGAAAACCAAATATACACCCCTAACCAAAGGCATAGGATGCTCTATTTTTAGGTAGCTGGCTAATAGCTTCCCCAGGCCAAGAGTCTCCAGTCAGTACACACCTGAGCCTTCCCCGTTTTCCAGCATAAAGCTGTCCCACTCCTCTGTCTGCCTTGAGGCTGATCCCTCGCTATAACATGCACTGAATAAATAGCCTTTTCTTGTTCTTATTTGGTTGGTCTTCATTTATTTCTACATAAGTAGACTATGAAACGTGTCTGTTGTGTAGTGAGGGCTCAACGCATTGTAGCCTTAGGTCTCTAGAAGAAGGTAGAGTAGAAGCTGCTCTCCTCACCCCAGTAAAAGTCTTCACCGTTGAGCTTGCCACCTTGTACTACTCCAGAAAGGTCATTTACTGGTTCACATACACTCTGCCTAGGTCTCCTTTCCATGACAATATTTTCTCTTGAATTGAAAGGAGAGTGACAATTTGTTTTTGTTTGTTTGGTTTTCTTTTGGCTTTATCCTCTCCCTTCATCTGAGTTGCAAAGAATCCTGGACAATCACTGATTAACTTTTTCCCCCTTTCCTCTAAAAACTGTGGTAATAGGCGGAAAATATCTTTCATCCAGGGGAAGGCCAAGTAATTTCTTATTATTGAGCCTATCACTCTCATGTCTTCATTATCCTGTCTGATATATCCTGACCCAAACAAGGTAAAGGGTCAAATTTAGGTTTCTCCTTTTCCTTAGAAGGAAAGGAGAAAAGAAAACTTTCTTAAGCCTAAATTGTGTACTCTGTCCCAGGTTTTCAATGACGGCACTATTTGAGTTTGGGTCACTTCTCAGCAAAATGCAGGTGGCATTTTGTTTTACTCTACCACTTTCCCTGTATTTATTATATTCACATCCCCCTTGGGAAACTCACTTGGAGGAGAAGTGCCTGGAGCAAGGGGAGGATTTGGAAGTTCTTGACTTGCTTAGCCAAGCATTCCCCCAATACCAAATAGCACATCCTTTTTCTTATTGATGATTTAAAACACTTCTATACATAAACATGATTCTCCTAGAGGTATCTTGGCAGAAAGAATATAGAGATCATCCAATGAGGAAGGAAAGGGAAAGGATGACTCAGATTTCTAACAATCCCAACTCAAATGCAAATTCCACAATTTACATTGGCCTTTGCAAATTTATTTGGCATAGTAAAACGAACAATATATAAGTGGCTATGCAAAAAAAAAAATTTTTCAAACATAAATATAACTGGAAATTGTTATCAAGCATTAGAAGTGTGTTTGCTTTTAAATACTTTCACACAAAAAGGAGAAATTTTATTTAAAATTTTTATCTTTACCAAGAATTTCCCCATATCTTTAAATAATTTAAGTTCCTGTCTTCATAGAAGCTTTTTAGTATGTTACTTGATGTAGTCAAAGATATAAGATAGTGTAATGCATTTATTTTGTGAATGCTTCTCAAGTCACCCTGTTTTCCTACAGGCTTGTCTTATAAAATAGGAGCTTCTGTTCCTAAGGAGTTTATCCCTACTTTCTTAATAGTACAAAGAATTTTAAAGGGTTTTACTAAAGCTTTAATTGGCATTGCTGTAGAACTTTTTCAGGATACCATTTTTCAGGCTTCTTGGAAGTAGATTCTAATTCAGTAGTTCTGGAGTGGGGCCCTTGAACCTGTATTTTTAGAAGCTCTCTGCTGCCCACCACGTTTGGCTTAGGAGTTACAATTAGATGGATGCCAGTTGGCATGATTAAAGTACTCCTGGGTTGGAAAAGTATTCCAGGGCCTGCAGTGCTCCATAAAGCAGAGCAGTTTAATTCAACAACACTTATTGAACACATAGAGTATCCACTCTATGTCAGATACTTTGGCATATGCTGCAGATACAAAGATGAAAAACACATTTTTTGTCCTCAATTGGCTCAGCAACTAGAGGAAAAGAGAGAAAAACAAAGTGAGAGGGAATGAGTGTGAAGGAAGTAGAGAGAAAAAGAGGGAGGGAGAGAGAAAAAAACAGAGAGAGAAGGAACGAACCAACCTGCATGCAGAGTGTGGCAAGGAACATGACAGTGAATTCCATTGGGATTGATAGAGGAACACGAAGGGAAGAAAAAGCTACAGAAGAGAACTTTGAATCTGTCTTGGAGAGTTCCAAGAAATAAGGTGGAGTGGTTCCCAACTACTGTGTTGAGCAATGTGTGGGGACAATTGTCGTTGTAGCTGTAAGGCTGTGACTGCATTTAGAAACTGTGCAGTACTGTGTAAAGTGTCCACAGCACTCCTGTGGAAAATCCTGCATGTGTTCATGAAACGGAAGAGAAGTTAAGATCTTTGGCAATCACAGGATAAGGGAATGTGAGATGAGAATGTTGGCTTGAATCACTATTGCGGTACCCTTTTTAACAAGAGAAATAATAGAAAAAAAATTAAGTTGTATGGAGGGTTTTAGATGACAGATTTTTACTAATCTGATCATTGAATACTTATCACTGTTTCAATTTGAAAGTTTAGAATTGATACTAATGGCAGTAAAAACACAAAAATATAATCAGGTTTTATTTATTAGGAAGAAGCATAGGATCATCTCTTGCCTGTGGTTCCTCAAAGTTAAGCATTAAGCAATTGCTTATCGCTCTAGTGTTTGCTGTTTCATGAATAGTACATAGAGCCCTTTTGAGAATGTTCTCAAAACTTCATTGATTTTTCAAGTTTTTTTCCAAACCAATAACATTTCTGAAATATGTTTTCTATGTTTGTGAACTTGTTGCAACGATGTTGCTAAACTTTTTTTGATATCAGAGGGATTATTCATTATGAATTTGTACCAATTGGACAAATAGTTATCCAAGTTTGCTATTTGAAAGTGCTGAAAAGGCTATGTGAAAAAGTTAGATGAAAATGACGTGAACTTTTCATCAACAATTCATGGTTCTTGCATCACAATGCACCAGCTCACACGGCACTGTCTGGGAGGGAGTTTTTAGTCAGTGAACAAATAACTGTATTGGAACACGCTCCCTACTCACCTGATCTGGACTCCAATGACTTCTTTCTTTACCTGAAGATAAAGGAAATATTGAAAGGAAGACATTTTGATGACATTCAGGACATCAAGGGTAATATGATGACAGCTCTAATGGCCATTCCAGAAAAAGAGTTCCTAAATTGCTTTGAAGGGTGGACTAGGCACTGGTGTCAGTGCATAGCTTCCCAAGGGGAGTACTTCAAATGTGACCATAGTGATACTCAGCAATGAGGTGTGTAGCACTTTTTCTAGGATGAGTTCACAAACTTAATTGTCAGACCTCGTATATGGAACTATTATTTGTCTTTTGATGATCAACCCTATTTTCAGAATCCTTGGACAAAACAGTAAGTTTTCCTACTAAATTGGAAATCAGGATAGTACGGTCAGAACTTTTGCGGCCATCTAGATGGTGAGTTTGTATATTCTATTAGAAACAGACTTCAGAGAGCATAAGGAAAGTGTTAACTAAATGTTTATTAAAGATAACTCATAGGATATAGAGAAAGTTCTTTTAAAACTGCATCTGGCTAGATTCTTGCATATCATTCTTGACATTCCTCTTGAGAAGATTAATTTCTGTTTCCCTATAATTAAAAAACCCTGTCTACTTAGAGTTGCTTTGGGGTGCTCACCTGAATGAAACTGTGAAAGTCTTCTTTTTCTTTAAAGTTTCACATCAGACGTCATAAATAGAACTGAATAATTGACGTTAAGTATTTTGCAATTATCACTTTTTCTATAATATTACATTTGTAGTATGCCTACTGTATAAGAAAATTTTCCCTATGATATTGTATGAACAGCATGCCTATTTTCTAATAACGAACTATAAGAGCATTTTCAAGACATTTAGTTAAAGTCAAATATCACAGATGGAATTAGGAGCTCTGAGGTTCTGATTCTGAGCTGAGTGACCCATACATTCAAAAAAGGGGCCTCTTCCTCAATGTTCCACTTAGATTATCCTCCAGGGCACAGTATAATATCAAACATTTGTGTCCAGGTTTCACCACAGCCACAACACACTACTTTTAATCTTGCCTAATTGTGTTTGGATATTTCTAGCAGTGGTTTTGGTGGTGGGCAAGACCATGGGACCGTTGGTTTAATAGTTGATTCGAGACTGCACATGGGAGCTAACTAAAATTATATTATGAACAAAATACATTTTTTTTGGTAATTATTCACCATTTAAATGCTGACCTAGGGTTCAAATTTTAAAACCAAGCCACTTTTCATTTAGTCATTTCACATCTATTATAAACCATAGAACATATTATTATCTTTTTTTGCTGTGCCAACCCCTCAATATGTAGAAGTTCTCTATTCATTGCAAAAGTGAAGCCAAGGACATGCATTGAATCCTGATCTGGCCAATTAGACAGTACAAAGAAAAGCATTAAAGGCTAGGAGGAGACATTAGAGATTATCTATTCACTCTTCATGGCACAGCCACAGAAAGATAGATCCAGAGTGGCCAGCTGGTCTGACTCCTCTAAACATGAACCAAAGTCACGTGACAGAATTAAGAGTAGGACTCAGAGACCGACTTTTTATTCATTGTTATTTCCTCTAAGTCACAAGGATGCTACTCCAATGTTGCAGATACCACCTCCAAATGACCCTTGGATAGTTAGTGGCCAGTAGGAATTAGCTGAGACTGTGCATGAGCCACTGAAAGGTTATTCTCAGTCATGTGGCATAACACAAAGAGCACATCCTACTTTTGGAAGATCAGAAGCATGACCATCCTTTATTACCATTCTGTTCTCTCAGTACATTTGTGTTAGAGGACAGTTATTAAGATTTAAACTATGAATTAATATATATCCTTAGGGCCAAGAAAATCACTCTGCCAATTACCGTTATGTGATATTGGGGCAAAGTGCTTATTTTTTCTAAGTCTCATTTTTCTTGACTATAAGATAGGGTCAATAATATTACCATGAGGTGGGATTTTCAGGATCAATGAAATAAATGGCCTATCTTAAATGTTATATTAGTGAATTTTGCTGCTATTAATAATGAGGCTCTTTTCTCTCAAGTTTTTCATAGTTACTCTATTAGGAGGGATATCCAACAGACTAAGAATCTTAGACATAATTTAGGTTTAATATGTAATATTTCTTTCTAGATAAAAATACTACAAGACATGCACAAATTGTATAAATAAGAATTAACTTTCATCAAATACACGATTCCCTTCCTTTGACAGAGAACTCATACAGACATGTAATTATTTATACTATAATTATATTTACATTATTTAATGATACATTTGATATCAAAGCAATAAATCAATGTGTAAATGGGAAGAAAAGCATACTTTATATTCTACTAATTTATAATGTCAACTCATACAGAATTCATAAAATCCTTTAACTAATTCTCATCAGTCAAATAAGATTTTCAAAATTAATCAGTGTTATGACTCCTTTATATGATGAACGAGAAATACCAATATCTTTTTCTTAGCTCAAAGAGTAGGGAACTTATTGTTAGAAAATGCTTTTATTCATATCACAAAATTCCATGGACTTTCTTTTAGTACAACTTTGTAAAGAACATCCTCTTTATACAAGTTATTTAATTTGTTGGATTATTTAATTATACAATGATTATTAAATGAACTAAACAGAATTATGTTTTATCCTAATGAAAAACTATGTATTAGTACCTTTTCCATTCACCTTGCAAAATAGCTCTGCAACATTATTAGAACCATAATAAAATATTTGTTCAAAGAATGAATACATTATACCTCTCTTTTTCCAGGCCAATGGTTTAATGGATTTTTCACCACCACATTTCTCTCTTTTATGTGTGGTGTTTTTCATGATTATATCCAAATGAAAGATTTTCTAATTTGAGGGTAGTAGTTAACTATTTAACAAGATTAAGTGAAAGTAAGCCTTTTCAAATTGCACCAAAGGTAAGTGACAACGTTTTAGGGATTCTACCTGGGAGACAATTCGGAGCCATTTTCTCTCCCATCACACTGTTGATTTTAGTCTGGGCCACGGGTATGTTGTATAGCAAAGAATTTAACACTGACAGGTGGGCTAGAGGACAGAATGCATTATCCAATGCATGAATAATATGAAATATAATTTTAAAATTTTTCTTTGAAGAAATGAAACATATTGAGGGGACAATTAATCTGGTCTAAATTCATTTTACTTACGATGTTGCACCTCAAAGTTGAGAAAATATTTATTGAATGCTTGTTTTGTGCCAGGGACTGAGCTCTTATACATATTTTCATTTGCTTATGACACATTTAAATCTGAGAGTTCAATATAGAATTGAGTAGGTCCAGAATCAGATGAATTCTTTCCCACCCCCATCATCTAACCTGCTCCATTTTCTTTACTTTCTATGTTGATTAATGTAGCGCCTTCAACCTAGCCCCAGACAGAAACATATCTGCCATTGAAATTTTTTCCTCTCCCCTGCTTTTCTATATGCAATTTATCAGTTGATTTAATCTCTGAAATACTTCCTGAATTCATCCTCTTTATACAACAACTACTCCTGTTCTACTGCAACCCTTTATTTCTGTTCTAGACCATTTCAGGAGCCTACTGTCCAGTCTGCTTCTCTCCAGTCTTACAAAATTCCATTTCTTCCTGAGGAGTAACACAGAGGAATTTTCTAAAGTATCAATCCAAGTACATTATAACCACACTTAATATCTTTCATTGGCTCCCCATTGCCTATAGAACTAGAACCATGTCCAAATGCCATAGAATCATTGCCCTTGCCTCCTGCTCTCATCTTCCTTTCTCTGCTTATGCCCTATGCTCCAATCACCTTTTACAGCCTCTAATTTACCATGTTTTTTCAGGTCTCTGTGCCTTTGATGCGCGCCTTGGGAGGAATTACTTTTCATAATTTATAACTAAAAATAATTTCCTAATTTCTCAAGACCCAGTTTAAGAATTACTTCCACAATTAAGCCATTCTTGGTACTTCTATTCAGCTTATTTTTTTTTCCTCTCCCCCCACCCAATTGTATTTCATATACACTATTGTTATAGCTCTTGCCATAACTGCAAATATGTATTTACATTGACCATGACAAGAACCTTCTAAATAGTGTCTGTCTCCAATCGCTCCTCATCCTAACTGTCTTCCACATCGTGTCCAGATTATCTAAAACTCTTTGATATTCCTTCATTGCTTTTATGATAAAGTCCAACTACTCAGCACGGTACACAATATCTTTCACTCTCCATCCCAAGTCCCAATTCCATCTGCCATGCCACACTTCCTGCATTCTCATACAAGCCAATCACTCCTAAATACATACTTCTGTTTATTTTTACCTTTTTGAGGAATGTTCTTTTCCTCCTTTCCAGAAGGTCTGTTCTTACTCATTATTTGAAGGCTCACAAAATCTATACAAAGACTTCACTTCACTCTTTTGTAGTCATACACCCCCCCCCTTTTTTTTTTCAGAACATCTTCTTCAGAGGACTACATCTCATCTGGAATCTTGTAATATAGCCTACCTGGTCTCTTCCTTCCATATTTGTTCTCTTTAGTCAATCTTCATCACAGTGTCTGCAGTGATTCTACAAAAGGCAAGTCAGATCTGTCAATCTTCTACTCAAAACCCTTCACTGGCTCCTCTGCTCGTTCAATACTGACAAGCCACTGCATCATACGGCCTCCGTCACTTCTCTGAACTCACCTCACACTAGTTTTTCCTCCCTCTCCTCCAGCCTCACTGGCTGGCTGCATTCCTTGCTCTTCATTGAACTCCTTGGACAAGCTCTGAGCTTGGGGGCATTTGCACATACCTTTTTCTCTACCTGAAAACCTCTTCTTTCAATAATCACATGGCACCTTCTCTCCTTCAGGTATTTACTTAAATGTCACATTCTCAATGAGACCCTCCTCAATTATCTCTCCTACTTGGCATTGCACTTGACTCTTTCCCTGCCCTTATCTCTTATCCTCCTTTATTGCTTTCATTTCTTTCACATCTAATATTTTTTATTTTATTTCCTGTTTCTCCCCCTGGAAAATAAACTCCACAGAACAGAGATTGTAGTCTATTTTGTTTTCTGACATATCCCTAGAGCTTAGAACAGTTTTGATATATGATAGGACTCAATTATATATGTTGGATAAACACACACATTCATTGAGGCTATAAATTACTTGAATGGAGAGGTAATGTTTGACTCAATTCCATGATTCCATGTGAGAATGATTCCTGGAATATTATCATTAATCCCATAAAAATGTTTGTTGAATAAATGAAAGTATTTGCCAACCCTTGGATACAGTATAGGAGAAGCTACTTAAACATGCAGCTGTTTACTTGCTGGATTTCTTCCATCTAAATATAGCAGTTTAAATAGCTTCTCCACTTATGTGTGAACATGTTCAACTGTTACAATGATTAGTGAAGGAAAAAGTCCTCATTTGTATAAAAGAATATTGGAACTCAACCCATTACACCAGTAAATAAGTTGTGTGTTTTTTGATTTTTTGTTTTGGTTTGTTTTGTTTTTCCTTTTGGTCCCTTTGTATTTTATCCTTTAACAACTTCATTCTCTTATATTGTTAAGAGACAATGCTACTTTTCAGCTCTGGCTTTAAGGTAGAACACTGGGCAAAGTCTGATGCCTGGTATATAGAACCAGAAATTTTGATTCCATTAGTTGATGTGCAGCCTGAGCATAGGTAGCTTTAAAAAGTCTCAGAGAAAAAAAAAAAAGTCTCAGAGAAATGGGAAAGAGGAGTCAGGATTAGGAACCACAGTTTAAGAATAGTATCTTGGACTTACTGGTCACGTCTCAGTGGCTGCCGCACATCACTTAGCTCTCACCATGACTGGTAAAGTGAGAGCTAGGAGGGTAATTTACACAAACTTCATAAAAATTAGCAAAGTCATATAGTTAGTCAGTTTTAATAATGCAAAACATCTAGATATTTTCCGATGTAAATGATAGACTGATTTGTGCATTTTTTTAGTTATTTTAGTGAGCTTACTGCTATATCATGTGTAAAATGCCTCCTTTTTTATTAGCTATTAAATATAAATGTGAATAAAGGAGAAAAACTGGCATTTGAATTGTCAAATTCACGATTTTCCTTTATAAAACTAAATCTTATGAAAGGTTTGCTCCTCTCTGTAAATCAAAGTCCTATTTATTATCAAAACTGGAGTCAAGAGAGAAACTATGAGATTTTCAGATAAAACATTAAATGACATTAGAAAGAATTTTCCATCTATCACATATTCCTTTCCTACAGAACCATAAAGAATCAGTGGTAATGGTTTCCTAATTAACATAACATAAACCCATTTGTATGTAGAGTGATTTAAATTTGTCTCTCTAGGAAATTAGGCAGTTAGTTACAATTTACTGTGTATGTAAAGCAAATATAGAATATAGAATTCGTTTTACACAAATACTTCAATTTCTATATCCTTTATACAAAATGAATTTATATCAGTCTCTCTCTCTCTCTTTCACACACACACACACACACACACACACACAGATTATATCTATATTTATATCTTTATCTATATCTATAGAATCTAAAACATTTCTATAAAAGAAAATGTAATCAACAATTTGTGCCTAACTGAGAGGATATTAATGTTTCACCTAGAATTTATAGTAGCTGTGGCTGAAAGAACGACATTTTGTTTTTTTTTCCTTTTTGGTATTGAGTAATTTAGGAGACTTATAGGAACAATTAGATTTATTTCCACAGTTACACTGTCTGCATTTTCAGTAACACTTGGGCCTTTGTTTCCCTGTTTAAAATGAAATGTTCCCGATGCTATACTGTGTGAAATGAGTTGGAGAAAAAAAGAGTTCTCTTACTCATCACTCAGTGAATAATGACACCAGTGATGTTAATATTAGTGGCACCTGATGGAATAATTATCTCTCATCATGCCTTCCTCACTGCCCAGTGAAACTATGTGCCCATAGCTTCTGGGGAACTTCCAGTTTTACAGCACAACCTGCAACTGGGGTACATCCAGGTTGTAAAAAGAACTGAAATACTACTCTGATACATTCCATTACCAAGAAAAATAAGTCTGGCATGTTTAAGAAATTCTGTAACCTGTGTTTAATTCACTTCTCTCAGTCCATTGTCTTTAGGTCATTTTGGTTCTGACTTTAGGGGATGGTATTTTGATGCCTTTACGTAGACAAAACTAGATTTTTCTTGTTTTTCTCACCTCTACCTCTGTCCATAACTCTCATAAGATAAATGAGTCCATGTGTCAATCATAAATTTGCCTAAATTCTTAATAAATGAAACTATTTATCTCCTCTGTCAAACTCTTAATTTTATTAGAACCTATCTCTATACGTCAAGACGTAGAAACAAGAGTGAATTTAATAGCGAAACATATAAATATATATTCACCAAATTTTATTTAGAGTGATTGTATATAGCTCAAACAGAAAAAGCTCAATTTATTTTTGCCTTAATGCCAAGAGTTATATAAAATAATTTAAGTTCTATTTGCATACCTTACCGTGTTTGCCTAGATGTGCATATTTAACCTTTGTCTTACTTTTTTTTCTTTTTTTTGCTAAAGAAAAAAGCATTTAAAAAATAGAGGCTTGAAGTAAATAAGAGTGAACAAACCCCTCACTTTAACTTTTGTGTATCTTTGTTGTTTCATTTAGATCAAAATTTTTTTTCTTCCTTTCACTGTTTTTTTCTCTTTTCTTAAGCACTGAAGTATTTGTTTGATTTAAATGATGTTTAAAGTTAACCATTTTCAAGGAGAGACATTCGAAGTTTTGGAAGAAAACAATGTTTCCTGTACTGATGCTTTTGAGTCATCTCAACCTTTTCTGCCAACTCTGAGATAAAATTGTGGGGCTTTTGTTTTTGTAATAAAAGGAACTTTTTAAAGTGCAAAAATGGCTTAGGTCAAGGAGGTGTCCTGAAAAAAAGCACAGGACTTTAGAGTTAGACAGATCTGACTGAGTAAGCTGGATAAGGAGCTGGGTATTTCTGCACCTCCTTTCTATTGTCCATAAAAGATGAGCAAGCCCATCTCACAAGACTATCATGAGATGGAATTTAATTAGAAAACATACAGAGTATGTATATTATCAGTCCTTATTAAAAATAGGAATTCCATTTTCATTATTTTTTAAATTTCCAATGAAAATGCTGAAATCATTTCCATCTAAGACCTTGTTGATGTCTATACGTCTGACTATGGTTATGTTAATGAATAACATTTTTGAGAAATATGATTTAACTATTTGGTGTCATCAGTCAATGGCTGCTTCAATCAGTGGCCAGTAATTGTTACTACAGCCAAAGCACCAAAAGAATCTCGTGAAAGTCAAATTTCAAGTCAAGTACTTAATTTCTTATGAAGCAAACCATACATTCTTGGACCTAGGAAAGAACATCTTCAGAAGAACCAGCTCTGTATCCAGTTAAATTATCAATAATAATTATTTTAAATTAGCTTACAGAATTTAATTGAAGAAATTCAGTTGTCATTGGTGGGGATGTGTGATGCTAAAAGCAAAGAAAGATCCCCAAGAGGAAAACTGTGTTAGATTTAGATGGATGAAGTAGGTAGGGTGTCTCCTGGACTTATATTGAGGGGAACCAATCCAGATATATTATCTGTTTAAAAAACAGTGTCTCACCACTGTCAGTGTCTGGAGCTCCTCTAAAAACATAGAAGATTTGTCATAAAACCTAAAATAGAAGGTGTAGTCTCTGGCTGCAGAATGTACCCTGGCATGAAATGACCATCTCAGCATCTGGTTAGTAAATTACCTCAGCAGAAAATGCTCTTCTTTGTTGACAAATGGTCTAGCTACTTTCTCAGTGAGACTGGAGGTTGAGAAACTTCTGGAAACATAGTTGTATTCAGTCCCTAAATATGGAAATATGTTGAAAATTTTTCTAATCCAGGTGGAATCATACACTGAATGTTATTATAAAGAAAGTCAACACTTTCTTCATGTCTTTTCTTTAAAAGCATAACTAACTTTGAGAATTTAAATTTTAAAAATGCTTTTTTGCCCCAATTTATCAATATCAAAACCAATAAGAAACAAATCTTATATGGCATTCTTATTAAAATAAATTTAAACAATAAGATTTATAAGTTGAGCCAGTAAGTATTGTAAGACATATTTTTATCCAACTATATTGGCTGAGACAATTCTTTCCAAAGGTACAGTATGGAATAATTGAAATGTCAATTGCTTTTATGTGGACTATGTTGATATCAAAAAAACAAACAAACTAGAAATTGGAACAGAAAAAAAATCCACTTAACTGAGGAAAAAACATGTTAGAATTTGAAAAGAACTTTGATATTGTCCTCATTCCAATCTATTCATAATATAGACAAAGATATAACAATATGAGGTTTAAGTTGAAGAGAACTTTGATGCCCTCTATTTGATCTATTCATAATATAGACAAGAATATAATGATATGATGTCTAAGCAGGTTTAAAACATGTCAAGGTTGTATAAACTCCTCAAATCTTTGTTTTTCTGCTCTAAGTTTACTATTTCTTCCACCATACCAAGGTTCATCTCCATATTTAGTGTATAGTAGATGGATTAATATGACCAGAATATAAGGGACATGTGCGACCGGTAAGGCTAGAGAGGCAGGAAGCAAAAAAATATGCAGATCCTTCAAAGACAGGCCGAATAGTTGGGACTTTATTCATTAGATAACGGGGATCCACTGAAAACAGTATGGACACTATATTACAGACCTATCAAGAATCCATAGGACAATCTTAGATCTCTACATTTATGTACAATTCATGAAGCTCAGAAAACAATTTGCCACCCATTTCACATGTCATACTGGAGTACATTCATCTTTCTGCAGAGTGCCTGGATACTATGGCTATAACAGCCTACAAGAGGTATATAAGGAGATTATACTCTCCAGAAATAAATAGCATAATGCATTTGGAGAAGGAAAAAAAAAGGGAAAACATTATTCAATCATGTTTTCTCCACCTAGTTCTCTTTATTAAGAATAAGGTTACAAAAAAAAAAAAGAATAAGGTTACACTCTAAAAGCCAGCACACCTTGAAAAATGTGGTTAAATACCTATAATCTCTAAGACAGTGTGGTGAGAGAGGCAGTAGAATAAGTATGAACTTAGAGCTAAAAGACTGACAACAATGTTGCAACCTCTGACAAATCTCTTAGCCTTAATTCATTCATCTATAAAAAGAGAGGAATATTAATTGCCTATATTAATCTTGTGTACCTCAGAGAGTGGTTGTGAGGTACCAATGAAACAATGTGTATGAAAGTGCCTAGACTAGTTAGGGTCCACAGAAGAAATCCAGATGATTTTGTTTGAATATGAATTTGTTAAAAGTTATTGCACTTTATGGAAGTAGCATCAGTTTCAAATGTCAGCCCTACTGGCTCTAAAAAAATACTGTGATCGTTAAAGAAATTGACCCCCAAAAGAAAGATTCATAACTTTTTTCTTTAAAAATCTTAAATTGGATAGGTCATCTTATGTTCTGAGAACTAGGATGATGCAGGAATCCATTTGAGGGACAAACGGGTCAAATACACAGAAAATTTAAAAATTCACTTCACATAATCTACTATTCTATCATCATTAATCTTTTAAACTAAAAATACATACATATATATATATATATATATATATATATATATGTATCAACTTCCTCTCTAAGAAAGTAATTATGCAAGGAAGTATTTAATATGGAAGAAAACTATTGTATGGTAATTATATCACACCTCGGAATCTTAAATATATTACTAAGGAATTATAAAAAGATTATATGAGACTTCTACTTCTGGTTATGATATAGAAAGTCACAGGAAATTATTGCTTTCATCCTAACAACCAAAAGAAACTGGATAACCTTCAAAAACACATCCGTCTTCTTTTAATCCTTCAGAGACTTGAGGATGCAGTGTAACCTAAATAAATGAATTTCCAGAAAAATGACAAGCCCTTCATAGGACAGAAGTGTTCCACAGCTGTTCTCATTTCAAGTAAAGTAACGGAGGAGGAGTACCTGCCATAGAAAGGGGTAAGGAGAAACCAACTAAACTTTTAATGAACTTTTAATGGCTGTGCGTAGGCTGGCATGAGAGATTAGATTTCCAAGGAGCCTAAACCACAGAGCAAATCTGCAACCACCCACCAAATATTTTCCACAAGCCTTCACGTAGTGCTTGAGAATACTATGCCAAAAAGCTGGGAATAAGTCAGGGTTGCTGAGGAAGATACTCCTGAGGTAAGCAGGGCCTCCACTAAGTATAATACAGAACACACTGAAGGGGAGGAGGGTCATGAGTAGGACAGCTGAGGCATACACAGTTCTCTTAGCTATACAAGCTGGGACAGGACAGGAGAGAAAACTAAGACATTTCAGTCTTTCATGGCATGTAAGATAGCTTCCCTAGTAAGGTTGGGGAATGGGAATCAGGTATAACTACATCTCCATGGCTGAAAAACAGGTATGATACTAGAGAGAAAAGACTTATTCCCAGGGAATCAAAAAGTTGGCAGCTGAACTACAAAACAGAGTTATTGTTCATGGTATAGAGAGTTGGTGGCTCAGTTCTAAAGCACAAAAAGAACTCCCAAATCTTACCAGAACACAGATCCTAGGCCACTCTGAAAGAAAAGTCTAGGTTTGTCCTCAAAACAGGGGAAGCCAGTGTTAATAGTCAGCCTAAATCAACTGCATACCATACAGTTTCAGTCTTCTGCTCTAGCATACAAATAAAATAAGGGGAATAATTTTCGTTATATAATTTTTGTTAATATTTATTTTAGGCTCTACCATTCTTTTATATAAAATGTCTTTAATGCAATAAAAAAATCAGGAGACATTGAAAAAAACAACACAAAAGATAGCAGGGCCATTGTCAACACAAGAAAAAGTCAATAGAAGTAGACACAGAGACGGCACAGATCTTGAACTTATCAAACAGGGACTTTAAAATAGCTAGGATAAAATTGCTAAAAGACATGTTGAAAAAGATATCATGAAAGGCAGTCTATTATATTCAAAGTTATAAATATTGTATATATATTATATATATATATACCTCACAACCTATGAGACAGAATAATTAAATTGGTAGAGAAAAAACAAAGGGAAGATTTGATTCAAGAGGTATCATTGCTGTCATGTTTTGTGCTGTATTTAAAAACAGAACAAACAGGGAAAGGCATTCCAAGGAGATAAAGAGTACAAAGATAAATAGTTATGAAATGGTATTGTGTTATGAAATGGCATGAATGGTATTCCAACTGTTAGGAATAGATCATTCTAAGGGTGGATCAGGGCAGCTTCATGGATGTGTGATCCATACACACAGAGCCTTATGCTCTGAAGGACACTGTGCTTGGTTTAATGCTTTGCTGTGGCCAAGTTGAAATTCTTAACTTTTGAACAAGGGGTATCATACTTTTATTTTGCGTTGAGACCTGCAAAATATGCAGACAGTCCTGAGTAGAGGTAGCTGTCAGAAGGAAATGTTTGGTCAGATTGTGAAGGGCTTAGAATACATTATTAGACAAATTAAGGTGATCACATGTCATAGGTTCCCCAGCACTGGCCCAGTTTATACTTATTTCATCTTAAATTTTACTGGAGTTTTCTGTCACTCTATAGTGTGCTGATTTGAGCACACATGACTTGGGGGAATCTTCTCCTAAGAATAGTAATGAGATTTTGTAAGCCACAAACAAATAATGGTGACCTAAACCAAAGCAAGGGATGGGGGGAAGGAAGAAGTAGAATATATCAAATTTGGTGAATGTTTGGATGTGAGCAATAATGAAAAGAGAAGTTTCAAGGAAGACATCCAGGTTTCCAATTTGAAAGATCAAGAAAATATGATGCTCTCCTAAAAGGTTTCAAGGAGAAGCAAGAGAAGGTTTATTACACACATGTTGAATTTAGAACAGCTACAGGATAAAGGTATGAGAGTTAATAAGACAAATGAGTATACAGGTCTGGAATTCAGAATAGAGGTCAAGACTGGAGATGGATGGGAATTTGGGAAACACATGAGGCCTGTCTATTATAGTCTTGGTTTATTTTTGCCTATGTATCCTGGTCTTGTAAAACAGGAACCTGTTTATGACAGGAAATTACTCCCAAAACTAGGTACATGAGAGTCGAAAAAAAGGAGACTATCTTAAAGCCTATTCCAAACTCTCCTGTGTTGATGCGAAATGTAAGACATCATTTCCAAATGTAATGTCACCAAATATCTATATTATCTTGTCTTTTTTTCCTTTTTCATTTTCTTATTTATTTTATTACAAAGGCAACTTAAATTGTCAATAACTCTGTTGTTTTGGAATTTCTTTTGCTCTGAAGCATGCTCCTTGATGCTATTTTTTAAATTTCTTCTTTGATTTATAACCTATTGCTTTAATCTTTGGCTTGTTTGTATTTATTTATTTTCATTTACCTTAAAATTTCCATTTTACTCCTTTTAAAGAAAAAGAAAAATGTTTTGAGTACTCCTTTAAATTTTAACTTCCAAATTTAATTTTATTTTTAATTAAAATTTTTATTGAGATGCTTGTGCATTCACACTCAGTTGCAAAAAGTAATACAGAAAGTTCTCCAGGCTCAGATAGTTTTGTTAAATACTTTTACCAAATATTTAAAGACTTAATGGAAGGGAATTATGTCAACTTTATTAAGAGGACCTACAAAAAAACCTAATATGATTATTTACATTAATCATGGTGAAGAAATGAATGCTTTCCCCCTAAGATCAAGAACGAATTCAAGTTGTCTGTTCTCATAATTTTTATTCACATTGTACCGGAAATTCTAGCCACTGCAATATGGCAAGTAAAAGAAATAAAATACATACAGATTTTCTATGTAGAAAATCCCAAGGAATATTAGAAAAACAAACAAATAATTAAATAATGGAAAAAATCTCTTAGAAAAAGAAATCAGCAAAGTTAAATATTAGTTTTAGGAGGTTTATTTTTCTCTTTTTTTGAGATTTAAAATTATAATCACTTTTTTTATTAATTATAGGGCTATTCAGATCATCTGTTTCATCTTGGTTGAGTTTTGGTAGTTTGTGGTCTTCAAGGAATTGGTCAATTTCTTCTATGAATTTATGAGTGTGAAATTATTCAGAGTATTCCCTTATTATCTTTTTAATGGCTGCTGAATCTATAATGACATCCCATATTTAATTTCTTATATTGATTTGTGAATTCTTTATCTTTATTATTCTCACTAGAAATTTATCAATTTTAGGTAGGGGATTGCCGTGCTGGTCCTCTAGTCCCAGGATCCCAGTACAGCTAAATTTCTATGTGGGGTTTGAGGGATTTGGGGCCTCATGAACAAAAAAATATATGACAGTTACACACAACAAATTTAATGGGTGGTGCTTAGATAGAGTTGCACATTTTGACACTGTCTAGAGGCATGTGGTAAGGAGGCTATATAGAAGGGGAGGAGGGCAAGGGAACTCTCAGGGGAGAGGGAGATCCACCAGGGAGCTTCTATGCCTGGCTGATGTCGCTCAGCCAGGAGTCTCCAGGTCAGACCTCTGAAGGACAGTACTGACTTGGAGCCTTACAACTCCAAGGCCCTAACTTATCAATAGGTAGCTAATTTTGGGTGAGATTTGGTAGGGTATGCAAATCATGCAGCCTCTAAATCGCTAAAAATGATTTGTTTGGTCTATTTTTTAAAATAATTCGATGTGTAAAAGATTGACATTGACACTGGTCAACTTTTGATCTAACAAATCTCAGCCTGTAGTGAGGAAACAGACAACCTAGGGACTTACCCACAGAGGCTCTCTTTGGCGCATTTATATAACACCTTCTACCCACCTTGCAGAGTTTTCCTTTGGTTGTCTCTCAGTCTCTCAGCTTTATTTAGATATAAATCACATATCATGC
This sequence comes from Rhinolophus hipposideros, assembly GCF_964194185.1. Taxonomy (NCBI): domain Eukaryota; kingdom Metazoa; phylum Chordata; class Mammalia; order Chiroptera; family Rhinolophidae; genus Rhinolophus; species Rhinolophus hipposideros. Next base: position 68,402,752 of record NC_138049.1, read on the forward strand.
AATTCATGCATTTAAATTGTGTGATTTAATGGCTTTTAGCATATTCACAGTTGTACATCCATTACAACAATCAATTTCAGAATATTTCATTACTCCAAAAATAAACTCCAAACCAATTAGCCATCACCCACCAACTCCTCACACCCCCCAAGGCCCTAGGCAACCACCAGTCTACTTCTGTCTTTACTTTCTGTGCTTATTCTGGAATTTTCATACAAATAGAATCATACAATATGTGGTCTTTAGTGATTGGCTTCTTTCACTTAGCATAATGTTTTCAAGGTTCATCCATGTTGTAGCATGTCATTTTTGTTGCCAAATAATATCCCATTGTATTAATGCACCATATTTTATTTATCCATTAATCAGTTATTGGACGTAAGAGCTACCACTTTTTGGCTGTTATGAGTAATGCTGCTATGAGCATTTGTGTATAAGTTTTTGTATGAGCATATGTTTTTATTTATTTGGGTATATACCTAGAGGTCGATTTCTGGGTCATACGGTAATTCTAAGCTTAATCATTTGTGGAAATACTGTATTATTTTGCAAAAGGGCTATACCACTTTACATTCCCACCAGTACTATATAAAGGGTTCCGATTTCTCAAATTCTCTCTTTATCTAATTTTTTCATAGCCATCCTAGTGCATGTGAAGTTTGATTTGTGCATATGGTTTTGATTTACATTTTCTTGATGATTAGTGATTAGTTGAACATTTTTTTTTCCATGCACATATTGGCCATTTGTATATCTGTCTCGAAGAAATGTCTATTCAGATCTTTGGCCCATTTTTAAATTGCGTTATTACAGAGAGGTCTTTGCATATTCTGATAAAAATGCCTTATCAAGATTTTCTATATATAAAACCATGTCATCTGCAAATAGAGATAGTTTATTTTTTCCTTTCCAATCTGAATGACTTTTATTTCTTTTTCTTAACTAATGGCCCTGGGTAGAACCTCCAACAACTAACTTCTTTACCCAAATCCTGTTAATCATCAGAAATGCACCCCATGTTGTGTTGCCATATGTCTTATTTCTGTACATCTTGTTTAATTATTTAATTAATTTTATACCTTGAGAGGTGCTAATTTGCATGGATGACATATCTAATAATAATAATTTATTATTAAAGCTATGTAATATGTAGAGGTTAGTCATCAGTATTTTAGTCTTGAATGAATGTTCCATAATCATTCTTAAATTGTTCAGTTTGTGCATTTTCTGTTACATTTACCTCATGTGAAAGTCTCCATGTGCATGAATACTGATTTTTACCAATTGAAGAGGTTAGAACAGGCTAATAGCATCATCTTTTAAAATCATTTGAATTCCCCTGAAGATGTCCTCTATCAAATGAGAATGTAATACACTTGAATTGTCACAGAAATTTTTTGAAAAGATAATGTAGGGTTATTGGTTATAAAATTGATGGGCACCTTTGTGTTTTTTATTTTAATACAAAGAAAGGGAAAAAATAATTTTGCCATGACCCCTATGTCTTTATTATTGATAGCTACATAGATGAACATATATACTTAATTAATATTTATTGTGTACTTACTGTAACACTGTATATGCAGTGATGTGAGGCATAAAAGGTATCATAATAGTGTGATTCTAAAAAAACTGAAAATGAATTCCAAGGAATTCAAAGAATCTCCTTTCATGTTAAAGGAGATCAAAGAAAATAAAAAGTAAACACAACATGTAATCCTGGACTGAATCCAGAATCAGAAAAACAATTGATACAAGAATCATTACTGGGACAATTAGTGAAATTTGAATGAAATATATACATTATTATGCATCAGTGTTAAATTCTCTGATTTGAGAAATTCTACTGTGATTATAAAACTGAATGTCTTTTATCTTAGGAAATATGCACTAAAGTAGTTAGTGGTTAAAGAGCAGTAAATCTGCAACTTTCTCTCAAATGGCTCAAAAATAATAATTCCATCTCTCTGTATATAATTATCTCTGTCAATATATTTATGTGTGTATATATATGTAGACGCACATAGATATAGACATGTAGATATTAGAGACAGAAAAAAACCGAATGACATTGCACATGTGACAAAATGTTAACGACCCATGAGAGTAAAGTATACAGTGGAGTTCCTTGTACTATTAAAACTTCTGTAAATTTGAAATTATTTCAAAATTAAAAAGTTAAAACAATACATGAGATATTTTTTGCTGTCCTGAAAGAGCTTATAGTCAGGTTGGGGTTATATGAAAAGTGTGTGAATTCAACTGGTAATAAGACAGGAGAGGATTTCATCAAATTAGGGGTATTCAGTCTCTATTATGGGCCAGTGACTGTAGCTTTACGCTATGATGATGAAAACACATACAAGATGTGACAATTAAGTTAGTGAACTTATTGCAACGATTTTGCTAACCTTTTTTTATATCAGAGGGATTATTCATTATGAATTTGTACCAACTGGACAAACAATTAATACAGTTTCCCATTTGGAATTGCTGAAAGGGCTACATGAAAAAGTTAGATGACCTGAACTTTTCGCCAACAATTCATGGCTCTTGCATCACGACAATGAACGAGCTCACACGTGCTATGAGGGAGGTTTTAGCCAGTAAACAAATAACTGTATTGGGACATGCTCCCTACTGGCCTGATCTGGCCCCCAATACTTCTTTCTTTACCTGAAGATAAAGGAAATACTAAAAGGAAGACATTTTGATGGCATTCAGGACATCAAGCATAATACGACGGTGGCTCTGATGGCCGTTCCAGAAAAAGTTCCAAAATTGCTTTGAAGGGTACTGGCATCAGTGCATAGCTTCCCAAGGGGAGTACTTTGAAGGTGACTGCAGTAATATTCAGTAATGAGGTATACAGCACTTTTTATAGGATGAGTTCGTGAACTTAATTGTCAGACCTCATAAACCGGCTCCTCGAATATCTCACAACCTGGTAGGTTGTGAGATATCCTAACCAGATATTTCTACCTGGGAGGAGAAATGTACTACCAGGAGGGTGTGTAGTACTTCAAAGGAAACATTAACTCTGTCCAGGAAGAGTTAATTTTCCTGGATAGAGTTAAATTAACTCTAATCATAAGGAAACTTCAGGAGGAAGTGAATTGTGAGTTGCCTTTGAAGGGGGTGGCAGCTGTGAGAAGTCACCTGCAGATGTCCCAGCACATGGAGGAGGCAAGTGACCGGAGCCCCAGTACTGCACTGTGAAATTCACACCCAACTCGTCTGCAGAGGTCAGGCTCCTACTGTGCCAATGGCCTGACCATATGCAAAAGGCAAACTAAGGGCGACTTTGGCTCAAAGACTCCCAGAAGGCTTTGCCGAGCTTTTCTTACACTGCTAGGCATCCAGGGCACTTCTACCTAACCTTGTGTTCTTCTCTCCTTCTCTTGGACTCGCTCTGGAGTCTGATGACTCTCCCAGCTTTATCTGACCCTCTCCTTATTTACTTTCACTCAGACATTTTCTGTAATGCAAATTTAATACCATGGTTTCTTCTGTTCTGGGAGGATTAACACAAAGGATGAAGAGGAATTAATGAAGTCAGCAATTGGGATAAAAGGTATTTCTGCAAGGGGCAGGACATCATGCCAGTGATCATCTGGCTACTCTATGCCCACCAGAAAAAACAAAACAAAACAAAACTAGTTGTGAATCTCATACTTCTAGGATCTGATATGAACAGGACACTGTTTTCCAACTCTTGTGAAATCCAGATTACTCCAATTCCACCCTTGTGGGAGTCCTCATCTCTTGGAAAACCAGCCCTCTTATCATTCTGAACCTAGGCTTTTGACACACACACACACACACACACACACACACACACACAAGTTGTTTTTTTCCAGGGGCATGTTGAAAGATGATAATTATATTTTCATTCTCTGCAATCTCCTACAGTGACAACTATACAACAGAATATATCTCAATAAATTACCCTGCCACAGAGGTTTGGGGAAAATTATCTACCTCTGAAACTTCAAATCTTCACTCATCATTGTCCAAGGTATAGAGTCAGCCTTCTCTATGAATTCCCTAGGCCTCTATGAATGTCTGTGTCTAGGATGAGATACAAACTTTCACAGCTAGTCTCCAATATGTATTGGTCAAACCTAATGTACTTTTGAACCAATTTATCAGGCTATTTATTCTCTACCCTCTATTTGAAAAAAATTGAGATATAATATTATTGACCTTGAAATGATGATCTTTGGTTCATCTTTGGCTTGTAGATATCAGTCACTTTTTGTTACATACCATTCTGGATCAAGAGAAAGTAGACTCTATTAGCTCCCAAAAGCAATAACAAAAAAAGATACATCTACCCAAGATGCTTTTAAAAGTTATTTCTGTGTGAGAAGTAAGTATAAGCACTATTTCTAGGGGCAGCACAGCATTTGACCTTTGGGAAAGCTTCAGTAAGTAGTGAATTATTGACAGAATTGGCAAGAACAACCTTTTGTTGTTGTTTTGGTAATGCTGAGTATAATTTCATTGCTCTGAGTTTCTACAGCAAAACAATTTATTTTGCTCAAAATTTTATTTCTGGATTTAATGAACCAAATACTTTATTGAAATATAGATAAATATTCTATTATAAAATATGGTTCATGTACAACAATATGAATCTCACCAATATAATGTTGAATAAAAGACGTAAAACATAAAAAGTAGATTTTTTAAGATTCTGCCTCTAACAAAGTACAAAACCAAAGTTAATCTATGCTCATAGTTGTCATAATGGTTGTTATCCTTGAAAGAGAAAGGGACAAAAATGGAGGCGGAAGGACTGTTCATGTGTATTGATATTGCTAGTAAGTACACAGATATGTTTAATTGTGAAAACTTTATCAACCTGTAAACTTATGTGCACTTACATTTAAGAATGCTCTATTTCAACAAAATATTAAAATAAGTATGTTCATCTAAAATACAGAAAGCAAAACTAAACACTAAAATGAAAATACTAAAAACAAAAACAAAAACTTTTAATTTCATGACCCAGATACTGTCCCTTCATTTTTTTAAAATTTTAATACTTTACAATTATTTTAAAGTTTAAAAATCAAATAAAGTAGTATATTTAGTAAAAAGCAACCATTTCCATTTACTGCCCCTCTTCCCAATATGATGAATCCCTCACTTTTTTTCACATCCCCAGTGCTATCGAGGGGGTGGTTATATTTCCACATATTTATTTTTCTTGGCATAAGAAAGCATGGTACATACTTAAACATATAACATACCATTTAAAAAATATAAATAGAGTAATTTGTTTATTTTTCATTTGTAAGTGTTGTCATATCAGTACATAAGACAACGCTTCATTATATTGAATATCTGCAGAATATTTTAGTCTGTGAATGAATTTATGAAAATACATAAAATTTTCATAGTGATGAACATGCAATTTGTTTCCAGTTTTTCATTATTAAAAGCAATTCAGGAATATCCTTATAAACAGATGTGTTAAACTGCTTAAATTGCCTTAACAGAATACCACAGACTGGAGAGCTTAAACAACAAAAATTTATTTTCTCATACTCTGGAGGCTTGAAGTCCAAGATCTTGGACCTCGAAGTCCAAGGTGCTGGCAAGGTTGGTTTCTTGTGAGAGCTCTCTTCCTGGAGTGCAGACAGCACCTTTTCTTATTTGCTATCATGGCCTTTGCTCTGTGAGCATGTTGAAAGAGACAGATCTTTGGTTTCTCTTGCTTTTCTTATAAAGACACCAGCCCTATTAGATTAGGGCCCCATCTTTGTGACTTCATTTAACCTTAATTACCTCCTTAAAGGACCTATCTCCTAATACAGTCACATTGGGAGTTGAGGGGTAAGGGCTGCAATACATGAATTTTGGGGCTTTACCATTCATTCCATAACAGCGGACATTTGTGCAAGTGTGTATCTTTGCAAGTCATAAGTTTGATACACATATATGTATGTATATGTAAACATACATATGTATAAATTTATAGAGAAAGTGATATATATTGTATGCATACAATTTAAAAATAATATTGAAAACCCTATTGTGTAAGTCATATAATATCCTTAACATTTTGTCATGAACATTTTCTAGTGTTATTCAATATTCTGTGAAAAAGTTATTTTTGCTGTTGTATAACATTTTATAGGGATTGTAAATATTCTGGTATTGGGGAGAATATAAGATTTTTTCCTAATTTATTTTAACATAAAAGTGGGTTCTTTTGGAATACAAATTTCTATCTATATTTGTATTTCTTCAAAACACATCTTTAGAAATAGATTGCTCAGTCACAGGATAGAAAAATGTTTGACTTATTATATACATTACCATATTATTTTTTATCAGAGTTATATAAATTTACATACCTCCAAGGTATACATTATTAATAAAATTAAATATTTTAATATGCCTTGGACATGTACATTGTTTTGCATTTATTTAATCAGTCTTCTATTAGGATATATTTTTCCTATTGGTAATGTTTTTGTTATAGTTATTGGACATTTTTCTAAGTTTTTCCCTTTTACTTTTATTTAATCATGTTTCTTGATATCTCAAGGTTTTTGATAAATTATTCCTCATTGTTATATTTTCATTTATTTTGTTTAAAATGTAGTATTCTAACCCAAAGTCTGATAAACACACACACAGACAACCTTTTGATTTTTAATGACTTTGTATTATACATTTCACTATATACAAATTTTTTAATATAAGTTATAAAGTAAGGCTCTGTTGTCCTTCCAAATAATAAATCACTTTCCCAGCATCACTTAATGAATAATTTTTTCCCCACAAATCTATGGGGAAATTTTACTATATATTAAAGAATTAAAGTATTATCTACAATGATTATTTTCTGCTCTATTTATTCTTTTAATTTCATCTGGCCATTAGTTCTTCTGCCAAAACTATATTGTTTTGATTATCACGGATTATATTACACTTTGATATTTAGTAGAAACAGGACACAGTAATTACTTTTTTTCCCAAACAATTCTTAGTTGTTCAAAATCTCCCCTTCCCCTCCTGAATTTGAATTGAAATTTGATGAAGCCAATAAATTACCTTGGGAAGAATTGACATCTTTATATTAACTAATCTTACTTTCAATAAGTATAATATAAAAATATTCTTTAAGCTTCTTAGAAGAGGTTCATACTTTATATACTTTAGTTTAGGTCAAGAGTAGTCCTAAAATATTTTATAGTTTTGTTTAAATGATGTATTTAGCTAAATATAGCTAGCTAATATAACAGAGATTTTTTAAAATTTTCTTTAATATATATTTTTTAAATCTTATCAATTTACCTAACTATTTCAACAGATTGAATATTTTTCTTTGTTTCCCTCAGTTTTTCTTGTCATACTTTTACACTGGCAAGTACTAAATAATTTTGTTCACAATAAATGTACATATTTAAATAGTGTTTTGCTTGTGTAATGTTTCCTCCCTTTTTTTCCCCTTCTGTACATCTCTCTAGAGTTGCGTATCTGATATTAAATTATTCTGAGCTTCATGGGAAATATAAACAACAAAAAAAAAACAAAAAAAAATGAAAAACTTCAAAAGTTGAAAAAAATATTTTGAGCTTTTTAATCACATGCTTAAAAAGTAGATTCTGTATATTTAGAATAAATAACTTCCATGGAAGAAAATAAGGTACTACTTTCTTTTAAATATCTTCACAAGCAATCACACAATTCCCAAATTCTTATACAAAATCAATGATTTATTTAATTTTTTTCAAGTACAATTGTGTGAGCTCTTTAAAAATCTTGACTTACTCTTAGTGATACATCAGCAGCCTTTAATAGGCTCTTGATCAAATTTGTTACCTAGATTTCTGGGCCCTTAAAGTTGAATGATTGCTGATTTGTGTCTTTTCTGTGTAGCTCACACTCCTTTTTTCATTCAAAGAGGCCACATGAAATTTCAGGGCACTTTGCTTTTTTGGCAATCGTTGTCCTTTGTGATTAAACACAAAACCAGATTGTCTTCTTTAGTTAGTTTTTAATACACTTTTACTTCATTTGTTGGAAAAATAATTGAGAAAGAGAAAGTGACCATTATTTTACAGGTTGAAAAACAGAAAACAACTTCACTCAATTATTTACTAAAAATTGTAATGTCACAAGAGTTTCTGAGACTCCTAATTCCTACAATAGAATTCTACTATATCCAACTCCAAAAGATTTTTCAAACTCCAGGAAATGATAGTTTTCTTCAACTTTTATAGTTATACCATAGTGCATTTATTATTATTCTTCCTTATGCATTATCTTATTTTTTTAATTAGTTTCATGTATACAAAACAATGCAATAGTTAGACATTTACACCCCTCACAAAATGATAACCTTACTCCCCCAATCTATTGCACCTCTGACATCATATATATCTATTACAATTCCATTGACTCTATTCCCTATGCTGTACTCCATATCGCATGACTATGTTTATATATATATATATATATATATATATATATATATATATATATATACACACACACACATATACATATATATTAAATTATACTTGACACACAGTATTATTCAGTGTCAGCGTCAGGTGTACAGTGCAGTGGTCAAGTATCTACACTGTCCATGAAGTGGTCTCCCTAATAAGACATGTGCCCACCTTATGCATTATGACTACCACCAGCATTACAGAAGCCTATGAGGTGTTATATCTTCTGGATCATCACGTGAATGTTTGTTGATAAGGTGGGAGCTTTCTTTCTTCACTTGAATAAATCTTTTAACGTTTCAGAGGCACATTTGAAAACGTGTATCAGAGTTAAACTTTTTTCCCAGAGAAACTCAGTTTTTTTGTTGTTGTTTGTTTGTTTGTTTTAGAGTTGTAATTTCATTTCTCTCAGGTGTCTGGGATGTAGGGATCAAGCAACAGAGGGATTATAAATGATAAAACTGTACTTTGAAATCACCCCCATGTTCTGACTCTCAATGAATTAATGGCTCTGAAGAGTTCACATGAGCCCCTCCCTCAAATTATAACACACTTCACCCAAATTAAGAAGTCCGTTCATCTGATGTTTCTAAAATTGTCCTGGACTCTCTGAATCCCCTCTTAAACATCTTAAATTGAGAAACTATTTATACTCTTGTGTTAACTCATCAGTTCCCTCTTTGCGAGCCTTTTCCAAATGTAATTGGGAAGTTCATGCTCATTAAACCTACTAAGAAATTGGTAGGGGCAAAAGTCTATAGGCTTTGGTTTACTCACAATCACAAGTACGCTTATTCAACATTTATTGAATGCCTATCATTTTACGCTTTATGTACTGGCTATTAGAAACATGAAAAACACAAAGACTTTACATAGACCATTGCACGCCCTTGTAGGCTGAGCAAAAATAATTTTGATAAAAGGGGCCCTGTATACCAAAGCATGATGTCTTCCATAGTCAAAACATAGGCTTCCAGGCCATGCATTAAAAAGCAAGTCAAATGACACTGCCATGGATAATGGGGCTGTTCCAGACACCTACTTAGAAAAGTTGCTGCTTGGGCAGGTTTTGAACAGTAGCTGCCTGCATGGCTAATGACCCATGAAATCATGGACCTTGACAAAATAAACAGTTCCTCAACAATATCTCTGAAAGAATAGACAGACTTATTCAACTTCTGTAACTAAAAGCAGAATTTGAGGTGGTATAACGTTATCTGAATAGTATGAATTAAGACCTTCATGAAACGTAGCTCCAATTTCTCAGTAATCTTTTATAGAGCACCCCAGGAGAAGGGTATATCGACATCCAAGACTGTTTAACCTACAAAATAAGAGAATTAGTTGGCATGATACAATCATATAAAGAATTCCATTCTGGAAGAGTGGTAATGAGATGAAAGAGACATAAAACTGCTGGCCTGACCCTGAAACTATCCCTTCACCACTGCTGCTTCCCACCCCCAACCTAACTCAGCATAACAACGACTCAGGTGTGCAACCCCTTCCTGACCCAATGGCTAAGCAACTGAAATGCCAGTTAGCACATGCATATCGTTTAGTCCCAGCTTCCATGGGAGGAAAAAATAAAGCGATTGTAAATATATTTCTTATGATTTACCTCCCTCTGTTTTTCAGCCTTTCTTTCCTTCTTTCCTTTTTCTCTCCTTTCATTCCTTCTTACGTTAAATATGGTCAGAGATGGTGAGGTGGGGGTTGGGATCATCTGGTGGAATGTAGAGAAAGGGAGACAAGATATTAAAAATGACATAAAAGATTTTTAAATGATGAATAAGTTTTGGTCTTATTTGTCCCATAATACAAAGTTCAGTCAGGGACACTGATTTATAACAAAAACCCTATAAGTATACAAAGTAATATCTTGTGAGTACATAGAATGTGCTGTGATAACTAGTCAGGTATGCAATTTGATCACCATTTTTTTTTTTAAACCCTTGCTTGGATTGTGTGAAAGTGAGAAAATCTGATTCGACATTTGCTACACTCTCACTGTAACCATCACCATTGTATTAGTTTTATTTGTTTAATAAATATTAGTACAGCACTTCTGTACAGGCCTTAGCTAGAAGCTGTGGGAATACTGAGATCTTAAGGACAGAGCCTGGAGAACTAAAAATAGGCAAGGGACAAACAGATATGTAACCCCCACCAAGACACGGAAGTATAGGATCCTATCATATGGGGTGGTAGAATACAAAGTGCTTTGCAAGTTATAAAGAAGGAATTATTTTGTAATTTAGGAAAGTAGAGCTGGATAGTGGAGAAAATCTTCAACAGCATAACTTACACTGTTCTTTCTCTGCCCAGTTCACTTGCCCTTGTCCCACTCAGCATTCTCTAATCTAAGTACTCATTGCCCCCCAGGCTCTTTTGTGAACTGTGAGTGCATTTTACACCTAGTTTTCTTTGTTGCTAAACCCCGATTTTCTCACTCTCACCTAAGTTATCTTGCATAGAGGATAAATAAATTCTTGCTAATATGATAATGGGAGATACTGGATTAATATGTGAGAACAGTGAGGGAAAACATTTGCATTTCAATGTACTTTTGGAGATAATGTCCCAAAGGAATGGTGAGAAATTTTCTGGTAACACCACAGGCGATGGCAAAAATATTTCTGGATGGGTCGGTAGATGTCTTTCAAATCTTACCACAGAAGCAACCACTTTCTCTGCCATCATGTAGGGCCGTTCCCCCAAGTATATTTACCTTTTAAAAAAATAAGAAGACCAACTGTAGAAGACTCTGTTATTCAACCCAAACTTCGTTGTGATACTACCACCCACAAAGAGCTCTTCATAATTTCCCTTATGTACCCACAGTGTAGCCCTGTGTATTTTATGTCTTTTAGGAAAGCCAAAAGTGACCTGTAATTACAAACATCGCCATTTTATTTTCTGCTTGTGTTAAGTGTTTCTTTTGCTCGTTAAAAGGAATCATCGTGTCATTAAAACAATTCTTTTTAGTAGTAAGGATTTAAGTTTTCTTCCATTTTTCAGGTAGCAACAGACTGAAAAACCATAGGCCCCACTGGTCACTTGCCCTTTCTAGAGCAGGGATGGCCTGCCTTAGGTCAGATGTCACACCCAACTGCTCTGATGCTCAACCACTCCCTTCCCATGGCCACCATCTCCTAAATGTTCTAGATGTCATATTTTGTTTAGTTTTTAAAGTCAAGAAAATAAAACATAATTTTGTTTTGAATATTTTAGAAGAATTTCACAATGCATTTTGAGAAAAATCCCCATGCTTAGTGTTACAAAACCAAGGTGAAAGATAATTTATATAGAGACCAGATAAAGGATATATTTGCTTAATTTTTAACTTCACAGTAATCTCTTCCTAATTATTGGATATATTCTTATGCAAGATCTGTTTTTTAGTTACACAGCTACCAATAAAAAAAGGACACATTTCATGCTTTCTTACCTAAGCATTAACTGATTGAAACAAAGACCATTGGAACACTTTTATTTGGAAATATGACAGCCTTATTTGGAAACCCACATGTGTCAGGTTTTAATACACTCCTTCTTTTTTTGTAAGACTCCCCTTACCCTCCACACAGATTGTTGAGATTGTTTAGCTCTAAAGATTTCCACTTGTCAGTCAATCTGCTTATTAAAGAATTAAGCTTGATGGGATGTTAACCTCAGAAAGGATAGGCTGTTGTTCTGGACTGATGAAAGCTGACATTTGTGGCCAGTGTCTCATTATTCCCTCTAGCAGTAGGAAAAGTCTCAGGCAGGTCTTGCAGGATTTTTTTTTTTTTTTTTTTTTTTTTACATTTATTGAAAAATGGAAGGAAAACCTGGGGAGTTATAAGAAAAGCTGAAAAATTTCCTGGCTGAGAAAGTTTTAGCATCAAATCGTTTGTTAAAAATCTTTCTGTGTGTGCTCTGGTTTCTTCTCCTCATTCTTCTCCACCAATCTTTGGACTGTTCTTTAAAAAGAATAACTGCCTAGGCCATTAAAGTGAGAGTCAAGGCAGCTTGGGTCTGTGACCTTTTTGGCAGGATAGGTTGTCCTCACACATTAACTTTGCAGTGACAGAATTTTTCTTTTTTCCCCTCTTTCTGCCATGGAACAACCTCAAATGAAAACTGAGAAAGATCCCAGTTGGGTTAGTCCTGAGTGAAGCATTTCAGCTGGATAGGGATCACTTCTCCATCTTTGCTCTGTTCCTTAATTTTTAATTTTATTTTGTCACAAAATAGTGAATAATGCCATGTGGTAATTAATTAGAGATCACTTGTTTTAGCCAGGTCACATCTGTAGTCAATACATTGGGGATTTTTAAAATTACCAAAATATAGTCAGAAAAGCCTAGAACTCCAATTATCAGACTAAAATTTTTATCACTAAATATTTGTTCAATATATATACAGAGATGTGCATGCATGTGCATGCTCACGCTCGCGCGCATGCACACACACACACAGACAGCTAATACAGAGTGACCTGTAGGACAAGAATTTGCTGCAGAATTTTTTAAAGATGTATATATATATATATATATATATATATATATATATATATATATATATATATATATATATTTCAATTTTCGACACCAGATTAAGTTTTAAGATTAAGAGAATTGGAAAGTATTTAATATTAATTATTTAAATTTTTTTTCAAATTTATGTTATTCATTGTTTTTTGTATTGAAAAGATTTAAGTTACACAGAAATGCATCATGTGTGATGATCTAAGATCATAAATAAGCAGAAGACAAACTTTGCTCTGCGTCTGCATTTAACATTACATCTTCATGAGCATATTTTATGAGTGGAGCAAGAAAAAATCTATAAAAGTAAAAAATTTTGGAATTCAAACTTTTTACAGCATGCATTTTTTAACTGAAAAGGGAGGAGCAGGAGAAGAAGAATAAAAGGAGTTGAAGAAGGACTGGAGAAAGAATGGGAAAGAGAAGACATACAAAAGGAAAAGGAAGAGGAAGAGGAGGAACACTAGAGTGAAGGACTTTTTCAATTGTGTGCTGTATGACCTTTTGTAATTTGTCATATAGCGTGTCATCTTTAATTAAACTTGGCATCACAGCTTAAAGATATAGAATTAAAAACAAAGCAAAATGAAAAGATTTTAGTGATTTGGTAAATACTAAAATTCCTGGGCTACAATTTCTTCATCTGTGGAAATAATTCCGTGTGTCTTGGACATCTTCAAACCATTCAGCAATTTATGGATTTAATAAATAAGAAAAATTTGAGCACTGTAAATGCTTCTCAGAGTCATAGAAAATATATTCTTTTACCTTGGGTTTGAGTATAGTATGTGGAAATGTTCCCAGGTAACATTATTTATTTATTTTTATTTATTTATTTTTTTAGGTTTTAGAGATTATTAAAATCAGATTTGGAAATTTTAAGTTACATAATGCTGTCTCTTGGTCCTGGGAGAAGCAGGGAGAAGGATCTCTTACCATCCCATTTAAGGTATAGGAGAATCAAACTGCAGAAACTAAGCTAACTCAGGAATGTGTTATGTAGCAGTCACCTTTTGCATACTGAGAAAAGCTCTGTGTTTGTTTTTTTCCAGCACTGAGCAACTGTTAAAAAAGTAACGTGTTGCCTATCAGGTCTGAGATGTAGATTTAGCTGAACATTTGCATTTAAAATAATTAGCTTAGCTGGCATTTGTTTCCAGAGCCTTTAGTCCCAAAGATCAAATGGCAGTTTCGATCCACCAAAATTTTTCATAACTAAAATTAAACAAAATTTCCAAAAGTAGAGATGCCAATGACTACTCAAAAGTAAACTTTGAAAGAAATGGTTATTCTACAGCCTGACTCTTCTGTTTGAAGCTATAATTATCCTACTACATTGAGAGGAAGGTTCTTGCAGTGTCTATTTTCAAACAAAATTTAGATGAGCATACAGTAGTCAATTGTTTTAACTAAATAGATTTTCTCGTGGGTGACAAGCCCTTAGAGGAACAAGGCACAATAAAATCCCGTGAATTATCTTTTCTTTGTATCAGTTCACTAAATATGTATCTTAAAAGTTTCCACTGTGTTGTGATAAATTTGGAGATTATCACAGTATCTTAATTGTAAACAAAAGTTTATTTGAACATTGATTATGTTACTTAATTTTCCTCTAATAATATATTTGCAGTTGATATTATTTATTAATGGGTACTAAATTAACAAAAAATATTTAGTTTGATTAATTAAGCTAAAGTAACATTTAATAAAAATTCAGGTACACAATGAAATAAACATGTGATGTGACAAGAGGTTAATTAATAGAATCTTAAAATTGGAAGGGGCTTCGTTGGTCACTTAATCCAAACTCTATGGTCACAAAGCTCCACAAAAACAGGCTGACATTTATTTATCTTTTACTTGCTTACTTTTAGGGATGGAGAGCTCATTTCTTCATAAGATAAATATTTACAGTATTAATCTTAAGTGTTATCTGTCTTCCTGCATCTCCTACAGATTGGTTTTACATGTTTCCTTTGAAATATTAAAAAAAAGAAGTCTATTCCTCCTTGCATATGATACAACTCCTCCCACCTTCTAATATTTAAAAATTCTATTCTGTTCTCAATTAAATCTTCCCTTCTCTAGTTTTTCAACCACTCTTTTATGGTATAATTCTCAGACCAGTTTCCAAACTATCCCACTTAAATTATTATGAATTGGTTGTACTTTGTCCATGCATATCATGACATCTAGAACTCAATTCAGTATTCTAGATATTGTCTGATTAGCGCTAAACACAATGATGGAGAAAATCTCAGTTGATTTCAACAATATTTTTTCTCTTAGTGCAACATAGAAATATGTAATTGGCATGTTGGAAAAGGGTTTGGTGGGGTGGCTGTCGTTAGGGGGCATCATCTTTGATTTGGTTGCTGCAATCTGCAGTCAACTAAAGCACTCTGATCTCTTTTTCAAGACATCTGCCATCAAGGCAATCATTTCCATTCTGTTTTGTGCATTCTTGATTTTTGCTGTTATCAATTCTAATCTTCAAGCAGAAATTAAATGTTGGTCACATTAAAAAGGCAAAAGTTTGGTTCTTTCAAGGCCATATTGACTCTTAATTTTGTTCTCTTGCATGTTAGCTATCACCCTCATACTTGGAGTCCTGAAAGTTTAATAAAGACGCCCTCTATCTTTTCATAAAATTCATGGATAAAAAGTTAAACCTGACAGAATCAGAAAAAAACTGGAATTCTATGTGTGCATAGAAGTCTTGTGGCATACTATGAAAGACCCTTCTGAAGTCACTAATTAACACATTTTGAGAATGACCATTCAAATCTAAGTTACTACCTTATAAGGAACTTCGTCAAATGGTTTCAAAATCAAGCTGCAGAGTGAAAGGTGATACAGACAGAATGAAGGCTAAGGACACCAGATATGTAGCCTCCAGAGTGCCAGGATTTGAACCTGAGGTCTCGCTTGCACCAGCTGTATGATCTTGCCTTTGTCACGTATCTTCTTTTGATTTGCATTTCTCATCTCTAAAGTAGAGATGATGATGATGATTTATGATGATTACAGAAGAACCCATCTATAGGGTTGTTATAAGGATTAAATGAGTTAATATCTCTAAAGTCCTAAGGAAAATACCTGACATATAATAAACACAACATAGTGACCAAAATAAACCCTATGTTTTATAGCATTCTTTCAACCTATCGCTTTTGTGAACCATACTCTTACCAGTCATTGATGTCATTTTTTAGTGGTAGTAAATCATGAAATTGATAATTTAGTTTACAATTTTATTTAGAATAAAAGTTAAGCTTACTGTTAATAATTTTAAAATCCAACTTTTCCATTTTTTTAGGTTTTAAACAGTTATAAAGTACATATGCATTATTTAAAGAGTTTCATATATTCTTCTTTTGAAGCTTTCCAAGAATAAAAATATTAAATAGCATCAGTTTTTTATTATATATTTAAAACTATATTAGCAAAATATATGATACTACATGAAAGAAAAGAAATTAATTCTATTATGATTATTAAAAAGAAAACATTCCTTTTTGAACACAAATGTTTGATATGAAAAAAAGGACACATGCATATACAATAGTCTTATTTCATTAGTTCAAATAGTTTCCTATATGAAAAAAGAAGATTTTGATTTTTTTTTAACACTCTAAGTAGAAAAAAAAAATACTTAGATACATTTGCCTTTAGAAGAAAAAAAATCTTTATTATCAAAATTTATAGGAAGGCGTTTGAAACCTTCCTATAAGTTTGAAGAAACACAAATCCTTCTCTGGAGTTTATTAAATGATCTATTCATATTAAATAACTCCTTTTTCATATTTATCAAAATGATGGATAAATTTGATAAATTTTCATATTTATCAAAATTTGTTTGCTTTGGATAATTCTGTGTATCTCTGTTTTTATATTGTGGTAGAAAACTCCAAGATTGTAAACCCATGTGTGGTGGGAGATGAGGGTAGAATGTGACCTACTTTTTGATAATTCCTGATCTCTTAACACAGATACCACATACACACACATAGGTACACACATGTGTATACACACTCACAAACATTGAAAACATGGTCTACGGATTCTTCCAAAAAGACAGGATTAGCTCAAACAGCATTCAATTTAATGAAAGCAAACAAATGCGTTTGAACATTTCTGACCCTGTTCCTTATTTCAGTAAATAGGACAATTAACCTGTTTTTTTTCTGATACAAAAATTTGAAAATCATTTTTTTTAACTTCCTTTCTTACCCCAGTCCCAGAAGTATCACCGAGAGCTATCAAATTTATCTCCAAATTACCTTATGTCCCATTTAGTAGCCATTAACCACATGTGGCTATTGAACTCTTGAAATGTGGTTAGTGTGCCTGAGGGACTGAAGTTTCAATTTTATTTACTTTAAATTTAAATATAAACTAATGCACAGTTAATTATTGGAAAACGTCAAAGTATGTTTGGAATAGGTTAGGTTTGCAAACTTAATTTTCAACTGTCAATTAATAAAATTTAAATCTAGGTAAGATTCTAGATAGATCAAGACATATGTAAATGAAAATCAAATATGTCCGATGATATTTAATGTAAGAATTAGCTGTGTTTTAAGTGTAAATATACACCAATTTTTCATTTGTTGGTTAACTTTTATAAATGTTTAATCTCTATGTTATACACATGAAATTAATATAAAATAATATTGAATGTCAACTGTAAATGGAAAAAAATCAATAATTTGTGTATACACATATACCAATTGTTGATGACTGTATGGAAAAAAGAATGTAAAAAAGATCTCAATATTCAATATCTTGTATATATTGAAATGATACTATTTTAAACAAAATATGTTATTAAGTTTAGTGTCCTCTGCTAATTTTACTTTTTTCTAGCATAGTTATTACAAAATTTATGTGGCTTCCATTATGTTTCTCCCATACAATACTGGTATAGACACATCTTATTTCTCTCTACCATCCTGTATCCCGACTACCATAGTACTCTGGAACACTATAACATTTTCCTAACACTATAACAGTTTCCAATGTTTCTACCTTCAATTCAACCTCCGCCTATTGGCCAGAATGATAATCCTAATGCAAAATCCTCATCTGTTTAAAACCCTTCAATGATTCTTCACTATTTCCTCAAATTAAATGACTTTAAGCAACCTAAATGGCTCACCTCTCTAAATTCATCTCTAACAAATCCTCTTCAAATGCTGAGTCCCACCATGCTTTTCCCACTGATGGTTCTTTGCCAAACTGTCTCCTCTGTGTCACACACTTTGTTGCCCCTTTCCTTGTAGCTAAGGTTTACTCACCCTTCAGGATTAGCTCAGATGGCATTGTTTCTGTAAAGTCAATTTTGGTACCCCAGGCTTTGTTTAGATAACTTCCTGTGTCCTCCCAAATAGCTCAAAGACATCTGAGTTATTTGAGCCTTTTTTATACTATGTTATAATTGTCTTTTTGCTTGTGTCTCCTTTTTTATACTCCGAGATCCTGAGCAGAAAATGTGGAAGAAGGAAGGCACATAGGAAGGTCATCATACATGTTTTTAAGCCCTCTTAGGAAAGGTTACTATTACCTTAATTCATGTTATTTCACTAATACTATTAATTACAAAGTATCTTTTGCTTAAAACCACTACCTAAGCAGAATTTATAATGAAAATTGTCGTTCAAAAGCTTCTGTTGAAAGATCCGTGAAAATATCCAGCACTTCTGGGTAATTTTGTGAAGAACAATGCACTGTTATTATTGAAAAGTGCTTGGTTTAACTGTAACTGACAGATTTCTTGGAGTCAAAACCAACAATTTTTTAAGTTGTGTGAATTCAGCCTACTATGTCAGAGGTGGAGGTCAGACGCAGTCAGGCAGGTGTGTGCTTCTCCTTGGGGTGACTCTAGAAGGTGCTGATTTCGTGCCCTCCTGCCTCTTTCCACTTGATGTTGAAACTCAGAAGAAAGTACCAGAACAGTTTTGCCTTCCTTTCTCCCCTCCTCCCCCAATCTAAGTAATCCAAAAACTCAAGATGGTAATCCAAAAATCCTCAAGTCTAAAATGGTAGTATGTGTAAGTATCATCACAGCGTCGTTTTTGTGTGTGGAATTAGTAGGGCTGTACTGATATGTTCGCCTTTGCTTATCTGTTTGATTATTAATGACTTCTCTTAACTGACTCCCTAGGGATAGCTTCATCTCAAATGATGCTGTGATGACAGCATTAAAGCAAAACACGGTCTTAATCATCATTAACCAAAAGGGGCTACAGAGAACATTTATTTGTTGGATCTGCAAAGTCTCTCTGAGACCTACAGAGGCATATTGCCATTTAGGAAGTAGTTTACCAGGTGTTTACATCAAAACTGCCAACAATGATGCCTGGCTCTCAACTCCAAACTATACAGGAATATTAAATTTAGTAGTCTGGAACACTATAATATTTTCAGTACTATAGCATAATCAGTACAAAGTGATTTTTTTTCCCTTCTTTCCAGTCTCTATTATATGGAACTCATCCCCCCTCATATGTATAATTCACATAAGTAGAATGAAGGGCACTGCAGGTATAATGAAATCAGAAATAGGGTGAATATGAAAAGAATTTGGTATTACTAGTCTCATCTTGGTAAGTCTTTCTTATACTGTGCTGAGGTAGATCAAAGGCAATTCACACATGGGACTAATATCAGAGTGCTAAGTAAATGCAAACTAAAAGTAAAGAATACTGGTTTTGGATTCATTTCTCGGTAGCTTAATATGCACTCCTACCATGTTTCCCTGAAAATAAGACCAGGTCTTATATTAATTTGTGCTCTAAAAGACACATTAGGGCTTATGTTCAGGGGATGTCATCCTGAAAAATCATGCTAGGACTTATTTTCTGATTAGGTCTTATTTTCAGGGAAACATGGTAGCTCTGCCAACCGCTTGTTGAGACTGGATAGTTAATATGTAGTCTCAGGTTTTTCCTTCTCTGTCTCTTTTCTTTATAAAATGAGTATAATTCCTGCTCCTCAGGATTTTGATGAAAATTAAATAAAACAGCACATATAAAATCCCTAAAAACACTAGATACTTCATAAACGTTTCTTTCCTTCCCCTGATGTTTTTGATAAAGTTATACTGAATAATTGTCAATTCAAATTACATGTTTGTTGCATGACGTTTTATGCTGAATATGAACCTTTGGTTTAGAGGGCGTATATTTCATTTTACAAGGTACAAATCTACATGAAATAAATGTTTCTGGTTCAAGGTTATGCTGGACACTTTAAAGCTGAGAGTGATGACTTCAATAATAATTATGAACATTGAGGAAAGATTCCAAAACTACATTTTCTCAGTCATGGATATTTAACAAAAAAAAAAAAATTTGCTTGATATTTCTTATTGATATTGAGGGGAAAATTACTTAAAATTTACAAAATAAGAAAATACTGTAATGAAAATTAATAGTGGAATGAATCTGCTTGTATTACTTTTTACCAAAATAAATTAATTATTTTGATTTTACTACATTGACTAAAACAAAACAAAACAAAACAAAACAAAAACCTCAGAAATTAACATAAACTACAATGTTTTGAGGTCAAGTTATTTTTTTTAATTGAAATAAATGCAAATCCCCTGTTATGGTTACATAGAAACTTAATGCTTATGTTGCCAACAAAATATGTGGGTTTTTTTGTTTGTGGTGAATAATATGTCCATCACATCTCACATAATCCCATAAATACTAACAAATTGCAACATTGTCAGAACTCCAAAATTTAAAATTAGAATGGAGACAAACTTGTTTGGAAGTAATCGAATATATTTAACTGAGGGCATATTTTCTAGTTTATTCTATTAAATAATCTGTTTTTATTTAGTTTATTAGTACTATTTTGTTTTTTAAAAAAATTTTGGAGTGAGATTTCAATGGGAGACATATCTTACATTATAAAAAAGAAATGTGGGCAACCGTCAGAGTGGGGGAACAGAAGAAAATATGCTAAGCCTAGACTTAATATAGTCTCTGTGATTAAGCTTCACATTGACTCAACTTCCTTGAATTTAAGACAAAAAGAGAAATTGTGAGAGACATTATCATCAAAATTGAGCTTCATAGTTTCCATGAAACATTTTTCAAGTGTGACTTGATATGGGGGCATATTGGGTGATATAAAGGGCAATCTCATCAACATTTTTTAAAAAATACAAAAAAGTAAATTTCACAGGGCTAAATTAGTGAACATTCATTTATGATAATATCTAGAAATAAACAACTTCTGGATACCAATAAATAAGATCAGTTGTAGTAAACTACTATTTGTCTGTAGTAAACTACTGTAGTAAACTACTGTATGGAAATGTAATTTAAAAACATTTATATGGAGGAAGCAAGAATGAGCAAGAGAAAATGTTCTGTAGAATGTTCACAATAGGCAAGATTTTAGCTTTTTGTTTTCTTCCTTCCTTTTTCATTTCTGTGTCTTATTTATACCTTCCTTCTGTTAGTAGTTATATACTAATATACTATTTGTCATAAAGGACTATTTCTGATTAATAAGAAAATCATGGTATCATTAATATATATGATAGACTTATTCTATTGATCATGACAGAAGGAAAATGCTTTAATCATAGACAAGTATAATTTTTAGAGAGTAGCTCCAAATCTTTTCTTAGTTATTTCCTATCCCTTCAACTAGCTTATGATTACTTTTATTTTTTAACATACCACAACACATATGGTTATTATTACATATTAATGGATAAGCACTTATTGCATATTTTTCTAAATAAATGACTGTATGTTAATTATCTTTATAACATGCTTTTACGTTTTATGCATGGAATATTTTTTCTCTTCTTATTGCTTCATCAAAACTAATAAATTTTAAAGTATCTATAAATTAGAGAGTTCTAAATGTATTTTCCTGAGATTATCAAATAGGATGTTTCCACATTAACCATCATTGCCATGTTTGATTTCACTGGACGCTGAAAGCACTGTTGCGTTAAATGTAGTTTAAGTTGCTAGATTATAAAGTTCCTGAACCAAGAGTCCCGTCATCAACTTTTACTGTTCTGTGGCAAAATAAGCAGACAGACATGGAAATGGAAAGAGTAACTTGGCTCTTCTTTTTCAAGAGAAAGGTCATTTTCAATACTTAGATGAATAACACATGTCACCAGTCATATGTCTATATTCAATATTTAATTCCAAATGAAAGTTTGTATCATTAAATACAGGCATTAAACTTACAACAAATTTCAAATATAATTATGTTGGCCTTTCATCAGTCTTTTACTCCTTTGGATGTTTTTTCTAAATGACTTATTTTACTAACTGAAGCCCAGAGCAGTTTCCTATTTATAAAGAACTTAATTAATGGAAACAAAAAATGGCTGCTTAGGCTTAAGGACTTATTGTTTTAGGATGATAACCAAATAAATTAAGCTTTATTGACATTGCAAAGGGAATTAATATCAGCTGGAGTTCTTGATTTACATATTTTAATTAAAACAGGATGCACTGTTAAATTTAAACAATTTTATACGATTGCAAATAAATATAATGACACTTTCATATTGTAAAGAAGATTATATATCATATATATCAGTATGTATATATATAAAACCACACTGAAATTGGAAACTAGCCATGAAATGAGCTTCATGTGCTCTGTGTACTACCTCATAAACTACTAATGACTATTTTACACATAATAGTCTCTTAGTGTTTGTGCATTTACTAGAGCCTGAGGCCCTTCGGTGACACATCTTTAACTACACAATTAATTCGACCACCCCAGTAAAATAGAATCATTATAATCACTAACATCTACACATTCTATGTATTCAGGTGGACTGAGGACCATCACAGATTGGCACCTGAGATATGTCACAAGTAAAATTGCCTTCCATGTTTGCTGTATTCACTCTAAATATTTTTGTTTTATGCTGAAAATTTGTCTGTTTAGAATTGTGTGTGTGTGTGTATATATATGTATAAACATATATATAAATATATATATACACATATATGTATATATACATATATATTCTATAGATAGTAATCAATTCTATATATATACAATTTAGAATATATCAACACGTAAACACCAAGGGTGCCAAAAAATGTATACAAGTGGACATTGGTCAACATTTCTCAAGCAGTATTTTGCTGTAATCAGAATTGTTTGGACGCTGATGGTACACTTTGAGCACCCCTTGTAATTGCGGAATTCAAATGTGACTTGTATTAATCTTTTGTTATTGGTGTATATTGAGTATTACAAAATTAATACAATTTTCCTTTCTTACAATGTGTATACATTTTTTGTCATCTTCTGTGTGTACAAATATATTATACACATAATATATAATATATATGTATATATAATATATATGTATAAATAATATATCTTATATATAATATATGTATATATTACATATTTACATATTGGTATACATGTTATGTGTATACCAATATGTAAATATATATGTATTATATATATATATGTACATATATATATAGTTTATATGTATAATCCTAAAAGTTTAGTGGGACAAGATAGAATTGGAAATTCT
Organism: Rhinolophus hipposideros; assembly: GCF_964194185.1. Classification (NCBI taxonomy): domain Eukaryota; kingdom Metazoa; phylum Chordata; class Mammalia; order Chiroptera; family Rhinolophidae; genus Rhinolophus; species Rhinolophus hipposideros. Next base: position 68,426,319 of record NC_138049.1, read on the forward strand.
TACAAATAATAGACAAGATCTTCTATAGTCTCTGCAGGCACTTTCCAGGGGCTCCCACCTCTCAAAGGATCAATCCTAGAATGAGCTAGATGCTTTGCAGTCAAGATATAGGAGAGGGGAACAGAGAGATTCTAAGCAGGATATCTGTGATGGGTGCAAGATACTCTGCTTGCCAGTTAATAGTGGGAAGGAGACCAGAGTAAATGTCTAAGAGAATGTCCAGGAACAGGTTGTAAGGGAGAAGAATTAAACAAGGATGATTTCAATGTCAGGAGGGGTTCACAGGAAATATCATCAAGGGATGTGAACTCCAAACTCAGAATTGAGGTTCCTACAAGGGCTGGTAGGTTAAATGGACAGATTAGGGCTTTGAAGGCCAACCTCCCAGAACTTGTCTTTCTTGTTCTCAAAGTGGCCTGTCCCCAAGGGCCCTGGTCAGGAGAGGCAGGCCACATACCTGGGAAGCTGACAATTTATGAGTGAAGAGTACAATTTTAAAACTGTTCCTTGAATGCCCTCTGGGAAATGGTTGATGGTTGCTCCACTGATGGTGGAGACCAAGTTGTTTTTAGCATCAGGTCCTCCTCTTTGAACTGATCATCAGCTCAGTTCTGACACTCTCATAAAGGTGGCAGGCACTGTGTTGCCCAAACAGAAAATAAATGGATTTAAACTGTGTTTCGGATGAACATTTTGGTAGTGTGCAATGTTTCAGTAATATCAAGGATTTCAAATGTTTAGAAACATGAATCATTTTTATCACCAAAGTTTTCATTAGTGAAACATTTGGACCTCTAGATCTCTCTAAAAATGGAGTGCCTGTTTCACCCCTATTTATTTCTGGAGTACCTCGTATGTGTTTCATACGTTCAAAGACCCATCTGCTATATCAGCTATGCCACCTCTGCCAAATTTCTCTGCAGGGACAACCTCAGTTGATGTGATGACCAGAGTGACTGCAAACCTGCTCTTGCAGCTAAAACCTAGAAAGTATTTGTGTGGGTGGGTATTACAGTGAATCAAAAGGAGGTAGCGTGGCTGTTTCCCGGAGCTGTGCTGTGCAATAATGCCACACCACCACCATCTGCCACTACTGAGTTTATAACAGTGACTTTGTTACTTTCTCTTGTTCTGTTATCATTGGAAGACTGTTTTTATGTGACGAGGTTCCTTCCTTTAAAAAAAGAATTCCCATTTTATAGATGTGAAGTGTGTAATTTGAGTAACTTGCCGATGGTCACATAGTTTGTGAGAGAGATATGATTTACAACCAGCAATCTGAATTAAGAGTTTTTGTGTTTGAACAATTATGCTGCCTTTTTTCTAGGTAATCTGTTACTGAGCCAAGCGTCTCTGCAGAGATCTCTCTTCAATTGCAATGATTTCTTTCAGTCCCTCAAGGAAATAGATTTTTGGTAAACCTGACCCACTTGAGAATATCCAGAAATACCCACGCAGGACTTAATTTCAATAATTCTTATAGACTGAATATTTGAAAATATTTGTTGCCACTCCATCTTGAGACTCTCTCTATTGGGAGACTAATACTTCCTATAGGAGCATCATACTTCCTGCCCTATGATGTCAGGCTTGTGCAGGTGACCAGCTTTGGCCAATGGAATTTAATAAGAATTTGTCTGTGTCATTTCAGAGCAGAAGTTTGAAGAGTCAGTTCGATTTTCCCTTTGCTTCACAAGGAGCATGTAGCTACAGGAATAGCTCATTCAGGCTGGATTTCAAAATGAAAATGGGAGGGAACAGAACTGAAGTTGACTTAAAAAATACAGAACTGAGAAAAGAGATTTTGTTTTCATAAGGTAGTGAGACTTTGAAGTTGTTTTTTACCAAGCATAATTTAGCTTAAGCTGGCTGATAAGGGTTCAGCAAAGGTTTGGATCCCAGGGAAGGTGAGCTGCTGTCTGCATGCCCTCTAGATCTGATAAAGTAGCATTCCCCTGCTCCAGGGCCTAGAGCAACCATCCTCTCCCTGAAAATATGGTAAACATAGTAGGAAAGAACAACTGATTGAATTGTGATACAGTGAAACAGAGGAAGAAGGCCAAGGTAACCCAATGTTTGCATGGCTCTGGGTGCTTCAGGTACTAATTTGTTTTTTCTTCTCGGTCAAGTTCACTACAATTGAATCTTTCGTGATGTTGCTTCATCCATGTAAACTTCATGATAAGTTAAAAGGTCTTTGACCATGTGAGAACTGGATATAAACTATGGGTCTGCAGGTTGCTAGGTTGGTAACCTTCAGAATGTTCACTATTGTTCAGATGCCTAAGATTTTCCACCTGGACTATTGTAAGAACCATTTTCTTTGCCCTCATTTCAGGTCCTTCTAATCCAAGGGTGTCCAAACTGCGAACCACGGGCCATCTGCGGCCCACAATCCATTTCTAATTGGCCCGCAGCAAATTCCAAAAATATATTTAGTTTACTTAAATAAACCAGGTGAGGCAATACGTACTTCACCTCGAGTGAGTGGCCCGGCTGTTTGTGTATTTTACTGCATATGGCCCTTGGTGAAAAACGTTGAAGAAAGTTTGGACACCCCTGGTCTAGTCTCTCTCATTCTTGGCAAGCTTGTCCTTATAAAATACGTATCTGCTTATATCACATGTTTGCTTCTCATGCTTCAGTAAATCCTTATTACCCACTAGACAACGTCTACATTCTTTGACAAGGCACACAAAACTTCCATGGACTGGCCCCTACCTACTCCCACAGCCCTGTCTCTGAAGTTTGTGCTCTAGGAATACTGAACTACAGTGTCTTTTACCTGCAAACCTCTGTATTGGCTACTCTTTCTGGCTCATCTGCCCTTCCTCTCAAAGCTCCTGCTTCTTGACCTTCAGGTTTGCGATCTCAGCCAGAACCGTTTCAAGTATGGGGAAAACCCTCTGTTGCTTCTCATTAGTTAGTGTACACATGAGTGTGTTTCCTTAAACACGTGAGGGGGAAAATCCAATATTTGAGTATGGGATTAGGAATGGGTGTGGAGACAGAGTCTCAGAGAGCAGTTTCCAGGCTCTCGGCCTCACGTGGGGAGGTGCTGGCTTGGGTAGTAGATGGCCGTCAGTTGTGACTAGTTGGCCATAAGCTGTAACCAGTTAGCCATTGGCCACTGATATAACTGCTCTGGCTGAGCTAGCAAGCATGGATTGCAGTTAGCAAGGGGTTGGTTTGTTGGCAGAGAAGTGGACAGTGGATTGCGGATAGTCTGGATCTTGCTTCCTGTGTCTCACCTGGCCACCAGCGAGACTGGGGTGCAGGAAGATCCTCTGTTGGGGTACTGGCGGATGTGTGCTTCTGTGTCTCGTCCAGCCACCATCGAGAATATAGTGGTATGACTCCCCTATCTGTGGCTCCCTTGTTGTCCCTTTTTGGCCTCCCCGCGGAGTGTGGGACCAGAGACCCTGCATGACAATGGGCTTTTTCTAGACTTCTCTTTCCAGACAAAAGTAATGCTCCTCAAAGTTCAATCAAACACCCTATTGTGGCACAACTAGTAAAATACATGTCTTTACTAATTTTGTTTGTGGTGTGTATTTTTCTCAACGACCTCAAGAGGAAGGCTGCCTGGCCCTCTGACTGAAGATAGACCCAAGATGAAGACATTCTTAATATGACCTAAACACACATTGCCATTGTGGGGACAGAGCCAGGAGTGCAGTTTCCAGGCTCTCGGCCTCATATGGAAAGGTGCTGGCTCAGGTAGTAAATGGCCATCAACAGTGGTTGGCTGGCCATCAGCTGTGGCTAGTTGGCCGTCAGCTGTAACCAGTGAGTGAGCCATTGGCCACTAATATAACTGTTGTGGTTACGCTAGCAGAAAATGGGGGCTAGCAAGAAGGTGGTGGCTGAGCTAGCAAGCACGGATTGCGAGAGGCAGATGCCGCCAGCGAGAATATAGTAGTATGACTCCCCCATCTATAGTTCCATGGGTGTTCCTCTTTGGCCTCACCATATCCTGCATTCTTATGTGGGGAGCGGGAGCTGAGACCCCGCATGACACCCTGCCTGACAGCCATTTTATAATTAATGGCTTACAGGTCTCTCCACATAAACTGTGGTGAGCTTCAAGATATTAAACAGGAGCTTTTCATCTTTGGAACTCCAGGGTCTTGCTCATTGTAGGTTTTTTATAAATATTTTATTTTAATTTATCTGCAGAATAGAGTCAGATTCAGATTTGAATACTATGTATGATGCTGTTTACAAGGCAGCATCATTTACTAAGCAGCACATTGTACTAAGTTTGGCATATTGTTTTACAAAATCCCTATCAGTTATATATATATAATTTTCATTTTATAGCTGAAGAAATTGACGCTCATTAAAGTATAAGTATACATAATGTCACATAATCAGAACAGGGCCAGAATTTGAAGCCAGGCCTCCCTGAGTCTGTTTTGTTGTTTTTACTATATTATAGTCTTGCTTTATTATTGAAAAAGACTACCCACAGAAATACTTTATGACCTTACCTCAAAAGAAAGAAAAATTGACAGTTAAAAGTATTTTTTCCTAATAAATTTGAAACTCTAGATTTTTCAAATTAATGTTCAAATCATACATTCAGAGAAACCTCAAAAATTAAAATAGACTTTTTGAGTTTTCCTCCGGATCTTATCACAAACGAGACATCTACAACCCATCAAAGGACTCTCTGCTCATCATGCAGAACAGCTAAGAGACTCGTGCAAGGATTACTTGAAGGTGGGCAAATTGGGTGAGCAGGGGAAGAGGGAAGGGAACGAGCAGAGTGGAGACGCAGTCCGCATCTGCGGCTGTGGAAATGCGGTTCGCACCTGTGGCTGTGGAAACACCTTCCACATCTGTGGCGGTGGAAACACAGCCGGCATCCGCAGCTTCAGAGACGCAGGGGATCCCAGGACGGAACAGAGAACACAAAAGCCAGGAGGTGGGCTCTTTCCCTGAGTCCCACAGCTGATCTCTCCCGCCAAGGAGGCAGCATATCCAGCATTTGAGACAATAACCTCAGTGAGACCTCCAGCTGGGCGCTAGGCCAACAAAGGACATAAACTCCATACCTGGGCCCCTCCCTTTGCTCTTCCAATCTTACCCCAGCCCTTCCAGAGACTTAAACTGGCCCCTGAACAGAGGAGTAGTGTCAGATTACAGAGGAGCCTTAGTGCTCAGGCTCTGGGAAGACTCCCGTGCAGCTCTGACCCAGTGAAGAGTGTGATTTTTGATGGGCTAGGAGAGAAGAGACTCCTCCAGCCCCAGCCACCACCTTTCTGGCTTTTGGGAAGAGTGCGACATGGCTGGGCTGGAAGAGAGAAGACCCCTCTGTCCCCAGCCCCCACCCATTCTGGCCTGCCTAGGGCAGGGCAATTACAACTGCAGAGGCACTCCCAGGGATCAGCAGTAAGCAGCAGACACAGCTCTGGGCTTTCAGCAGCTCAGAAATCTCCTGCCCGACACACACACACACACACACACACACACACACACGGAAGAAGTGCCCTAAGACTGAGGAGGACTGGACACAGCGCTGGTGGTGCTACTCTCAGAGCGCATATGTGCAGGCAAGAGCAGAAACTACACTGACTTTGTAGAAACTACCATCCAGACCCCTCAGCCCCACGCATCTAAATCTGCAGTTCCAGTGTCACGCTGGGCACCAGGTGACCGGCTCTGCCTGCACAATACGCAGAGGACTCTTTGGTACAGCAGTACCAAAGCAGTACCAGCAGTTACTGGTACTCCAGTAACCTGGAGATTACTTGGTGGGCTTAAGCCAAGACTGGCGCTGCTTTTTGTTTTGTTTTGTTTTATCTTTATATCTTTGATATCTTTGCCTGTGTTGAGTGGGGATTGTCAGTTGTTTTTACATGTGAAGGTATTTGATTTTTTCTTTGTTGATGTTGTTGTTGTTGTGCTTGGTGATTTGTTTTTTCTGAAATTGCCCTACCAGGGCCCAGCTTAAGAGGCACAAGATTCAACATAGCTAGAGGCCAACTCCAGACCAAACCAGAGTATTACCGGGTTTGACCTACAAGTGACACATCCATAGGGAATTCTCTACAGGCACAAGAGCCCATAGAGGCCAAACCACATTTAAGTGGTCAACCCTCACACAGCAGAAGACCCTGCGGTGGGCAGAGCCAAGTTTCACAACTAGTCAGTCAGGAATTAACCTCACCTACTCACAAGCGAAAACCAATTAAAGATCTTCTTTAACAGGACAATATATGCAACACAAGAGTCACCTTTGGAGCACACTCAGAAGAGAAGAACGAAGTAGTGCAAGTCAAATATAAAGGACACATACTACATAAGATAACCCAGCAAGAACTAAGAACTCTAGGGGATCTAATACATTGAAGCAAACACAGAGAGTCAGCAAGAATGGGGAAACAAAGAAACATGTCCCAAATAAAAGAACAAAAGAAACCTCCAGAAATGGAACCAAAAGAAACAGAGGTAACCGACCTATCAGAGACAGAGTTCAGAACACTGATGATAAGAATGTTTAAGGAGCTTAGAGATGACATAAAGAAGGATAGAGAAATCATAATGAACAACCAGTTGGAAATAAAGAACACAATTACTGAAATAGAGAACTCACTTGAAGGAATTAACAGCAGGTTAGATGAAGCAGAGGATCGAATCAGCGACTTAGAAGACAGGTTAGCAGAGATCACCCACACAGAACAACAAAAAGAACAAAGAATAAAAAGCAATGAAGATGGTTTAAGAGACCTCTGGGATAACATCAAGTGGAACAACATGCACATCATAGGAATACCAGAAGGTGAAGAGAGGAAGCAAGGGATTGAGAACATATTTGAAGTAATAATGTCCAAAAACTTCCCTAACCTGAGTCCAAGTGGAGCGAGCGAGCTGAGTGGTTGTGTGGTCACGTCTCGGAGACCGGTAGCGCTTGCAGCATGGCTGACCAACTGACTGAAGAGCAGATTGCAGAATTCAAAGAAGCTTTTTCACTATTTGACAAGGATGGTGATGGAACTATAACACTAAAGGAATTAGGAACTGTGATGAGGTCTCTTGGGCAGAATCCCACAGAAGCAGAGTTGCAGGACATGATAAATGGATGTGGATGCTGATGGTAACGGCACCATTGACTTCCCGGAATTTCTGACAATGATGGCAAGAAAAATGAAAGACCCAGACAGTGAAGAAGAAATTAGAGAAGCATTCCGTGTGTTTGATAAGGATGGTAATGGCTATATTAGTGCAGCAGAGCTTTGCCACGTGATGACAAACCTTGGAGAGAAGTTAACAGATGAAGAGGTTGATGAAATGATCAGGGAAGCAGATATTGATGGTGATGGGCAAGTAAACTATGAAGAGTTTGTACAAATGATGACAGCAAAGTGAAGACGTTGTACAGAATGTGTTAAATTTCTTGTACAAAATTGTTTATTTGCCTTTTCTTTGTTCGTAACTTATCTGTAAAAGGTTTCCCCCTACTGTCAAAAAAAAAATGCATGTATAGTAATTAGGACTTCATTCCTCCATGTTTTCTTCCCTTATCTTACTGTCATTGGCCTGAAACCTTATTTTAGAAAATTGACCAAGTAACATGTTGCATGTGGCTTCCTCTGGATATATCTAAGCCCTTCTGCACATCTAAACTTAGATGGAGTTGGTCAAATGAGGGAACATCTGGGTTATGCCTTTTTTTAAGTAGTTTTCTTTAGGAACTGTCAGCATGTTGTTGTTGAAATGTGGAGTTGTAACTCTGCGTGGACTATGGACAGTCAACAATATGTACTTAAAAGTTGCACTATTGCAAAATGGGTGTATTATCTAGTTACTCGTACACTATTTTTTTGTATTACTGGTCCTGTGCCAGAAACATTTTCTTTTATTGTTACTTGCTTTTTAAACTTTGTTTAGTCACTTAAAATCTGCTTATAGCACAATTTGCCTCAAATCCATTCCAAGTTGTATATTTGTTTTCCAATAAAAAAATGTTACCCAATTTAAAAAAAAAAAAAAAAAAAACACTTCCCTAACCTGATGAAGGAAACCAACATACAAGCCCAGGAAGTGCAGAGAGTTCCAACCAGGATAAACCCTAACAGGCCCACACCAAGACACATTATACTTAAAATGGCAAAGGTTACAGACAAAGAGAGAATCTTAAAAGCAGCAAGAGAAAGACAGTGGGTTACATACAAGGCAACTCCCATAAGACTACAGAATGACTTTTCTACATAAACATTGAAGGCCAGGTGGGAGTGGCAGGAGATACTCAAAGTGATGGAAAACAAAGGCCTACAACCTAGATTGCTTTATCCAGCAAGGCTATCATTTAAAGTTGATGGAGAGATAAACAGCTTCCAAGAAAAGAATAAGCTAAAGGAATTTATCACCACCAAGCCAGCATTGCAAGAAATACTAAAACAACTTCTGTAAATAGAAGAAAGATGAAAACAATATAACTACAAATTTAAAAATGGCAATAACTATGTACCTATCGATAATCACTTTAAATGTTAATGGATTAAATGCTTCAATCAAGAGACATAGGGTGGCTGAGTGGATAAGAAAGCAAGACCCTTGTGTATGCTGTATACAAGAGACTCACCTCAGATCAAGAGACACACACAGGCTGAAAGTGAAGGGTTGGAGTAAGATATTTCAAGCAAATGGAGATGAGAAAAAAGCTGGAGTTGCAATACTTATATCTGACAAAATAGACTTTAAAATGAAGAACATATTAAAAGACAAAGATGGGCACTATATATTAATAAAAGATTGATCCAACAAGAGGACATAACTCTAGTAAACATCTATGCACCCAACATAGGAGTACCTAAATATGTAAAACAGATATTGACTGACATAAAGACAGAGATCAACAGTAACACTATCATAGTAAGGGATTTCAACACCCCTCTGACAACAAGGGACAGGTCTTCCACACAGAAAATCAATATGGAAACAACAGCCTTAAATGACACATTGGACAACTTGGATTTAATCAATATTTTCAGAGCATTGCACCCCAAAGCTGCAGAATACATGTTCGTCTCAAGCGCACATAGAACATTTTCCAAGATAGACCATATATTACGCCACAAAACAAGTCTTGATAAATTTAAGAAAATTCAAATCATACCAATTTTCTTCTCTGACCACAGTGCTATGAAATTAGAAATGAGCTACAGGAAAAAAACTGGAAGACACACCAATTCATGGAGGCTGAATAACATGTTACTAAATAATGAATGGGTCAACCAGGAGATCAAGGAAGAAATCAAAAGATATATAGAGATAAACGAAAATGAAAACACGATGACCCAAAATCTATGGGATGCCGTGAAAGCAGTCCTAAGAGGGAAATCCATAGCATCGCAGGCCTACCTAAAGAAACAAGAAACATCACTAATCAACAGTTTATCTTCACACTTAAGGGATCTGGAAAAAGAACAGCAAAATAAGCCCAAAGGGAGTACAAGGAAGGAGATAATAAAGATCAGAGCGGAAATAAATGACATAGAAACCAGAAAAACAATACAAAAGATCAATGAATCCAAGAGTTGGTTCTTAGAGAAGATAAACAAAATCGACAAACCTTTAGCCAGACTCATTAAAAAAAAAAAAAGAGAGGACCCCAAATTAATAAAATCAGAAATGAAAGAGGAGAAGTGACAACAGACATTGCAGAAAAAAAAAAAAAAGAAAGAAATTACTATGAGCAACTATATGCCAACAAATTTGACAATCTGGAAGAAATGGACAATTTTCTAGAGGCGTACAACCTTCCAGGGCTAACTCAAGAAGAAACAGAAAACCTGAATAGACTGATTGCCACCAGGGAAATTGAATCAGTAATCAATAATCTCTCAACAAACAAAAACCCTGGACCAGATGGCTTTACAGGTGAATTTTACAAAACGTTCAAAAAAGAATTATCATCTATTCTCCTCAAGCTCTTCCAAAAAATTCAAAAGGAGAGAAGACTCCCAAACACTTTTTATGAAGCTACTATTACCCTGATCCCAAAATCAGACAATGACACTACAAAAAAAGAAAACTACAGGCCGATATCTCTAATGAATATAGATGCAAAAATCCTCAACAAAATACTAGCGAACAGAATTCAGCAATACATTACAAAGATCATACACCATGATCAAGTGTGATTCATCCCTGGTATGCAAGGGTGGTTCAACATTCGCAGATCAATTAATGTGATACACCACATTAACAAAATGAAAAATAAAAATCACATGATCATATCAATAGATGCAGAAAAAGCATTTGATAAAATCCAGCAGCCAATTATGATAAAAACTTTAAGAAAGTGGGAATAGAGGGATCATATCTCAACATAATAAAGGCCATATGTGATAAACCCACAGCTAACATCATACTCAATGGGGAAAAGCTGAAACCATTCCCCTTAAGATCAGGAACAAGGCAAGGTTGCCCATTTTCTCCACTTCTATTCAACATAGTGCTGGAAGTTCTAGCCACAGCAATCAGAGAAGAAAAAGAAATAAAAGGCATCCAAATTGGTAAGTAGGAAGTAAAATTGTCATTATATGCAGATGACATGATTCTATATATAGAAAACCCTAAAGACTCCACCAAGAAACTATTAGAGCTGATAGATGAATTTAGTAAAGTAGCAGGAAACAAAATTAATATTCAGAAATCAGTTGCATTTGCATATACCAATAATAAAACATCAGAAGGAGAAATTTAAAAAAAATCCCATTTACAAGTGCTCCAAAGACTATAAAATACCTGGGAATAAATTTAACCAAAGAAGTAAAACATCTGTACTCAGAAAATTATAAGACACTGAAGAAAGAAATAAAAGAAGATACAAATAGATGGAAACACATACCATGCTCATGTATAGGAAGAATTAATATAGTTAAAATGTCCATACTGCCTAAGGCAATATACATATTCAATGCAATTCCTGTCAAACTACCAATGACATTTTTCACAGAAATAGAATATATAATCCTAAAATTTATATGGGACCATAAAAAACCCTGGATAGCCTCAGCAATCTTGAGAAATAAGGACAAAGAGGGAGGTATAACAATACCTGACATCAAATTATACTACAAGGCTATAGTAATCAAAACAGCATGGTACTGGCATAAAAACAGACACATAGATCAATGGAACAGAATAAAGAGTCCAGAAATAAATCCATGCCTATATGGCCATTTAATCTACGACAATGGAAGCAAGAATATACGATGGGGTAAAGACAGTCTATTCAATAAATAGTGCTGGGAAACCTGGACAGACACATGCAAAAAAATGAAGCTGGACCACCTCCTTACACCATATACAAAAATAAATTCAAAATGGCTTAAAGACTTAAATGTAAGATCTGAAATCATAAAATTCCTAGAAGAAAATATAGGAAGAAACTTCACAGACATTACCCGGAGTAAGATTTTTACTGATATATCCCCTCACGCAAAGGAAGTAAGAGAAAAAATAAACATGTGGGATTACATCAAACTAAAGAGTTTTTTCACAGCAAAGGAAACCATCAGTAAAAAAAGAAAGGGATCCTACTGAATGGGAAAAGATATTTACCAATGATATATCTGATAAGGGGTTAATATCACAAATTTATAAAAAACTCACTCAACTCAACTCCAAAAAAACAAACAACCCAATTAAAAAATTGTACACCTGAAATCTATGTAAATTTACTAACAATTGTCACCCCAATAAAATTAATTAAAAAAAAAAAAAAAATGGGCAGAGGACTTGAGGAGACATTTTTCTAAAAAGGACATACAGATGGCAAACAGACATATGAAGAAACGCTCAACCTCACTAACCATCAGAGAAATGCAAATAAAAACCACAATGAGATACCACCTCACCTCAGTCAAAATGGCTATCATCAATAAATCAACAAACAAGTGCCTGCACGGATGTGGAGAAAAGGGAATGCTTGTGCACTGTTGGTGGGATTGCAGATTGGTGCAGCCACTATGGAAAACAGTATGGAGGTATCTCAAAAATCTGAAAATGGAACTATTTTATGATCCAGCAATTCCACTCCTAGGTATCTCTCTGGAGAAATCCAAAACTCTAATTCAAAAATCTTTATGCACTCCTATGTTTATTGAAGCACTATACACAATAGCCAAGACATGGAAACAACTGAAATGCTCATCGGTAGATGACTGGATTAAGAAACTGAGGTACCTTTATACAATGGAGTATTATGCAGCCATAAAGAAGAAAGAAATCTTACCATTTGTAACAACATGGATGGACCTAGAGAACATTATGTTAAGTGAAATAAGTCAGAGAGAGAAAGACAAACACCATGATGATCTCACTTATATGTGGAATCTAAAGAAAAAAGTAAGTGAATGAACTAATCAGAAACAGTTTTGGAGACATAGAGGAAAAACTGAGGGTTGCTAGATGGGTGGGGGGGGGATAAGGGGAAAGGTGAGGGGATTAGAAAATAGTCGGTAACCACAAGATGGCAGGGGGGTTTGAAAATTAATTTGGGGAATGTAATCAATAATGTTGTAAAGATTTTGTAGGTTATCTGATGGACACTTGTCACATTTGGGAGACCACCTCAGGGATGATGTAGATGCCTGATCACTGCACTGTACACCTGAAGCTGAACAAAAATGAATGCCAACTATAATTTTATATACATACGTATGTGTGTATATATATATATGTATATATATATATATATATAATATATATGTATGTATGTATATACTTACAAGAAGCAGAGTACAGCATTAAGAATAGAGACAGTGGAAATGTAATGGCTCTGTGCGATGTCAGAGGGATAGAGGATGGGGGAGAGGGGTTCACACAGTGTGAGGGATATAAATGATAAACGTCTAAGTATTATTTTGTCTTGTGTACCTGAAACTAATAAAAAAAAGTAAATATGAGTTTAACAATTAAAAAAATTAAAATAGACTCTCAGGAAATGCTACTTGAATATTTACAAATTCCATGGCTGAGCCCAAGTAGAGGTGGGAAGACAGTATCATGGGTTTGTGGGTTGGCTCCTTCCTTTGTACCCAGTAATGAATTATCTTTGCAGCCTCAGCACAAGTAGAGCTCTCTAGCATTAATTTTCACCATGAAACAGCACTCAGGTATATGCTGGAAATCTAGGATACTCAGACATGTTATTCCCCTATTGCTGCCTTTCCATCAGGTCTTTATGTCTTCTGAGTGCTTAGAATGTGGATTCCTATATGTGCGCCTAAGTGCATTTGTAGGTGACTATCATTCCCAGAATGATGGGAGCTCCTCTGAGACCTCTTCTGTGGTGTAATGTGTCCTGTCATAGGCCCGAAACTGAAGTGGTCACGGGCAAGTCTATCAGCAGCAGAGCCAGTCACCAGGGCCACAGACCCTAGTGCTACCTAAGAAGCTCGAGAAGGTCAACACAGAAGAGCCTGGGGTTATGGAAGAAAGAGAATGGCATTGAGGCCTGACAGTGCCAATTAGCCCTGCCACCAATTTGTTTTGTGACTGTGAGGAAACATCTGGGAGGCTCACTCCTAGACGAGATTGGAACTTGGAGTTACCTGCCTCAGAAGTTCACCAAGAGGCAAGCAGCCACCTGAGATATGGGAACACTGATTATGTTGTCAGAATTGATTCTTACATATTCTCCTCTGATGGAATTTTCATACTAGGCAGATGGTCCTTCATAAGGAAGATTTTCCATTTTTAAAGACAACGTTTGAGGACAGTTAAGGGAACTGTGTGAGGGTTAGAATGTTGGAGTTCATCTACAGAAAACAAAACAAGACAGGACAGACGTGTAGCTTTTTGTACCTTATAGAAAATCAAAAACTATAAGCTGGGCACTATGACAATAAGACAGTTAAATTTTTCATGAATTTTGTAGACTGACCACATTTATTCATTTTTTTGTCACCTTTTTACCTCTCCATAATGATTCACATTTAAATCCTTAAAACATTAAAGGAAAGTGGTTTCTCTGGGGAACAAAATGAAAGAAGTGCTTCAGAGATATCACATCTTAACCATTTCAACACACTCAGACTTGGACAAGAGAGATCTTTTGGGACTGAGACATTTACGTAGAGGAGGAGAGAAGGTAGATGAGCCTGCAGGGCCTATGGAACAGAAAGAAAAAGAATTGGAACCAAGGAATAACAGACTCATGTCAGATAACCAGGCAGTGCCCCTGGAAAGTTGCCATGTTTAAACCTGAGTTTTCTCTTTTCTAAAATGGAGATAATGACTCTTACCTCACAGTGTTTCCTTAGTGCCAAATAAGATAACATATGTATGCTCCTAGAAGTGTGTCTGTCACATGATTCAGAGCTGAATTGTGCTTGGGGCATTCAGTAAATATTAGTTCCCTTCACCCTAGTAAATGTTTATTTTTTTATTTGCTATGTGTGGTGGTGACATATGTTTATTTTAAAGCTCAGGTCCCAGTGGAGTCTTAGGATTTTATCTCTCTTTCAAAGGAAACAGAGACAAATGATTTACTCCCTCTATTACTCCCTCTCAAGCCCTCACATATACCGGTATCCCTCAGGATTCTTAGGAAAGAAATGTAATTTTTTAGGAAGTACATAATCCCATTTCTCTCCTCTGTAAGGCCAGTAAGGTACAAATGACAGCTCACGTACCTTATATCTAAATATTTAAAAATTCATGTACAGTCAACAAACTATTATATGAATTATGTTCTGTCTTCTCACCTTGATAAAATATCTTGTAATAAATTTTTTAATGCATTAAGCAATGATTTTTACATGATTAAAACTAAGGAAAATATTTAAAACTACTGAATTTAATTTTTATTGCATTTCTGGATGTTTTGTTTATGAGCTACTGAGGCTTGAATAAGTAATTTAAAAAATACATAATTCATAACTTTTTAAAAATGTGTATTAGATTTATTGGCGTGACATTGGTTAGTAAAATTATATAGGTTCCAAGTGTACAATTCTATTAATATAATACATCATCTATATATTGCATTGCATGTTCACCACCCAGTCAGTTCTTCTATAACCAATATGTATTTGACCTCTTTTATCCTCTTCTACCAACGCCCTATCCCCTTACCCTCTGGTAACCACTAAACTGTTGTCTGTGTCTATGATTTTCTATTTTCTTGTTCTTTTGTTGTTTTCAGTTTTATATCCTACATATCAGTGAAGGCATATGGTTCTTGACTTTCTCTGTCTGATTTGTTTCACTTTGCATGATAATCTCAAGATTCATCCATGTTGTTGCAAATGGCAGTATTTCATCTTTTCTTATGGCCAAGTAATATTCCATTGTGTATATATATATACCGCATCTTCTTTATCCAAGCATCTATTGAAGGTCACTTTGGTTGTTTCCATTTCTTGTTTACTGTGAATAATACTGCGGTGAACATAGGGGTACATATATCTTTTTGGACAAATATTTTCAGATTTTTTTGAGTAGATACAGAGGAGAAGGATTGCTTGGTTTTATGGTAATTCTATTCTTAATTTTTTTGAAGACCCTTCATACTGTTTTCCATGGTATTTGTACCAATTTACATTCCCACCAGCAATGAGTGAGGGTTCTTTGGCTCCACAACTTCTTCTACACTTGTTATTCCTTGCCTTGTTGATAATAGCCATACTAACAGGTGTGAGGTGGTATCTCATTGTGGTTTTGATTTCTATTTCTCTGATAACTAGTGAAGGTGAGCATTTTTTCATGTATCTGTTGTCTGTTTGTCTTCTTGGGACAAGTGTCTATTCAGGATAATTTATAATTTATTATACATTTGTTCCATAAAATTTATTTTATTCCCTTCATTTCAATAAACTCAGTAATTATGTTGGTAAAAATGAAGATTTCTATATAATTCTATTGATAGTAATGGCTAATTAGGCAACCACGATTAAGTCATTGAAGTTTTTAGATAGTTTTTTTCTTTTTAATGAGTTTTTGTTTGGAGAAACTTGGCTCTGTTGAGACAAGAGCATCTAGATTTGTCAATGAAATTGTTAAAGCCATACTTAAATTTGAAATGAAACAAGAATTTAAGATATTGTTTTCAAACATGATAATGGCGATATATATGATACATTGTTGGTAAGCAGAAAATATTACAAGATATTTCGATTTTATTATATAACTCTATAACTTTATTTTGACTTTTATGAATTCCTAAATCAGTATCTCTATCCATAATCAGTATCTCAGTATTCCACTTTAGATATACTGTTTAGATTATATATGTGCATATATATATACATATATACATGAACAAATACATACACATAATTTTATGTGTATGAAGTAGTATGAATTATTTAATATTGCAGACTGTTTCTCAGTTGCCATTTGAAAGATCATGCTAATTAGTGAGTACCCTTGGAACAAAAAATCAGGAAACAATAAAATGTATGCTTGTCACTACTAGAAAGACACTTCTTTATACAAAAAAACAACAACAAAAAAACAACCAGCATTCATTCTATTTAAAAGGGAGGACTTGTCAAGTTACTGAATTTGTCTTTTCTCTTGAATGCTGTGCTCAAGTCTTCTTTCAGTTCTGAAGCAGCTCCAGTATTGAAGTTTTCAGTGACAAACTTTCATCTCATTAAAAACAGTTATTAGCCTGAGTAGTACTGTCATGAGACTAGACATTTAGCATTATGGGTTAGTGTGGACTAGTACTAGTGCTGAATCTTGAGTGACAGGGACACTCATGGACGTCTCAATACATTTACTTTGACTGTGCTTATAATGTATGGAGACTTTTATGGTAGTGTAGATGAAGAGAAGACTTCTTTGGCAAGTAACCTCAGAAGGTAATCTGATCATAAATCCCTAACTGGGCAGGTCATGGTGGATAGTCACGCCCCAGGCATACAACTTCTTTAATGAAAGGTTTGTCTTTGCCTTAAGTTAGCCCTGTCCATTGTTTCTTTGCATCTAGGTTAACATGCCTTTGAAATAAGCGATAACCACCTTCAAGAAAGCACATAATCTTAATATCCTGTAATCTGATCCCCATGTTGCTCCTCCCCAACCTTCTTTAAGGTCCCTCTTTAATTTTAAATGCATAAAAGAAACTGCAAAACTGTTGTTCTCTGGAGCATTTGAGATCTTGCTCCCCAGCATATGTAGTCAGGTTGGCTCAAATAAACTCATGAAAATTCTCTGCAGTTTTGGATGTTACTTACTTCAATAGTAGGGATCCCAATGACAGGAATCCCTGTGGGGAAAAGGGTTATAAATTTAATAAGTAGTCAGATTACCCCACTGAGAAGGTGATGGAACAACAACAAAAAACCTATGATAGGAAGAGTGAGCCATGTGGCTATACATATGAAGGAAGAGCCCCCAAGCTGGAAGTGTGATAGGTAGTATGTTGATGGATTAATATAGATGCCAGTGTGGCTGAAGTTCATAAGTAAAGAGGAGAGTGGTAGGAGATGGAAGGCCACTGGACTGTTCAAATCAGAGGGTTGACGTGATTTAACCATGTATCATATTAGCAGCCAGAGTCGTCTTCCTAAAACACAGCTCTGATCATCCCGCTTCTTCTCCAACCTTTAGCAATTCCCTACCACCTAAAAAATAAAAAGGTCATTTCTCACTCTGCTGCCTCTTAGAGGCATCCACAACCTAGCTCTAATCTAAAGCTTAAGCTAAATTATGCTTGGTAAAAAACAACTTCAAAGTCTCAGTACCTTACAAAAACACTTAAAATGCCTATATCTATCTCCATTAATGTCTTCCTCAAACCTCACCTCCTCCACTACAATCTTCTCTGAAACTCTAGGAGAAACAACCTCCACCACACAGAGAACCCTGCATTTGTATCCCTCCTATATCCTGTATCTTCTAACCTTTATTAAAATTATTATGCTCATGACTCAGTTCTTTTACTATTACTTTTACTAGGAATGCTGCGTTATTTACCTTTGGATTTCCTTCAGTATGTTTTACCTAATATGGACTCAGTAAATGTTTTTGAGTAAATGAATGAATAAAAAGTCTTCATTTCAGCTCAATATGAAGACAATATAATAGTTAATACTGTAGAATGAAGGTAAAGATCCATCTAGCGTCTAAATCTAGAGTAACGATTCTAGGCTGAGACCCCAAATATAAAGTTATTTTATTTCTTCTTGTTGCATTTCTAAGAGTGTGTCTTTATGTGTGGAAGATGATCATTTATAGACTTGAGAGGGCTATAAAAAGGAATTGTTTTTTTCAAATAACCTAGGGTTCAGTATTTGGTCTGCTATCATAAATGATAACGACAAATTTCATCTAAACATGTTTCAATACTATAAAAAATTCTCAATCCAAAGTAAACTTAGAGGTAAATTTCATGAAACACTATCTTGCATTAGTAGATTCCAAAATACATAATTATACATTTATAATGGAACTAGAACTTTGGGAAAAGAAATTTTCCCATGGCCTTTTAATGGATCTTCTTTTTCTTACAAACTGTTTTTCATTACAACTATAGGAAAATAATGTAATTCAATTAAATATTTTATTCAGAACAGTGAGTGTTAGGTTTATAACTGCTATTTTGTTATACTGAGACTTTTAATATGACACAAAATTTCATCAGCTGTAAAATTTTGATAGTTTATTACAGTTATAGATTTAAATTTTAAGCACTACATTTTAACCTGTAGAATGTTGTCACTCTAATTCCAGATTTCATATTTGTTTTTTCAGAATATTAACTATTTTTCTATACTTGAACTGACAGTCATTTATATCACCCACACAAACATTTTAATTCCCTCATTGTTCCTTAGAAAAACAAATTAACCCAGTCCAAATGCATTGGGATTTGGTTAACTAATTGGAAATGTGTTTCATTGTTCTGAATAGTATAGTAAATCATGTCATTGTAATTATACCTTTAAAGATAATTTGTCTTAGACACTATGAACTTGTACAACACTATTAGTGAAAAAAAAATCAATACTATGCACAGTGATTTTAATGAAGTTGAATGTTTGGAAAACTCAAGATCACTAGTTATTTAACATATTGAGAGATGGTAACTAAATGACATCAAAAATGATGAAGAGTTTGTGTCTGGTGAGGAAAAAAGTGCACAATTCAGATAGCAAGAAAAATGCCATGAAAGTACAAGGTTATGAAAAAAGTCAAATTATCAGAGGAAAAGAGCAAATGTACTGTCAAAATAATGAGTTACTTCTTAGGGGCAGCAATCTCCACTTTCATCAAACAGAAAACTTTCTGCCAAATATGGCAAGATAGAGTTATAATTTTAACATTATTATGAATATATGGTTTAAACTATTTTGGATGCACTCACTGCCTAATATTTCACCTGAGAGGCATATGTTCTCTAACATTCAATTCAACATAACACACTTAGAAGTGGAAGCACCACTTTCACTTGGGTGTGGTTATTGCAAAGGCTAAGAGAAAGGAGCATAACTACACATGATCGTGCACAATAGATAATCAACTATTCAATTTATTACTAGTCTATTAAGATAATCCTGAATGATGGTAGAGAACAATTACTTACTTCTCTGACCTAGTTACCAATGATTCCATATATGAGGTTGGATAATTAAGTTCGTGAACTCATCCTGAAAAAAGTACTACATACCTTATTGCTGAATATCACTATGGTCACCTTCTAAGTACTTCCCTTGGGAAGCTAGGCACCAATGCCAGTGCCTAGTCTACCCTTCAAAGAAATTTTGGAACTCTTTTTCTGGAATGGCCATCAGAGCTGTTGTCATTTTACACTTAGTGTCCTGAATATCATCAAAATGTCTTCTTTTCAATATTTTCTTTACCTTTGGGTAAAGAAAGAAGTCATTGTGGGACACATCAGGAGAGTAGGGAGGGTGTTCCAATACAGTTACTTGTTCACTGGCTAAAAACTCCCTCACAGACAGTGCCGTGTGAGCTGGTGCATTGTCGTGATGCAAGAGCCATGAATTTTTGGTGAAAAGTTCAGGTCATTTTCATCTAAGTTTTTCATGCAGCCTTTTCAGCACTTCCAAAAAGTAAACTTGGTTAATTGTTTGTCCAGTTGGTACAAATTCATAATGAATAATCCCTCTGATATCAAAAAAGTTTAGAATATAGTTGCAACAAGTTTGTGAACTTAATTGTCAGACTTCGTATATTTGTCTCTTTCCCTTGTCCTCTTCCCGCAGGGGCTTCAGGCTTTATAACCTCTCTCCTTTTCCAGGGGTACTGATTCTCTGTCAATATTTTCCATTTGGATCTGGAGGTTGATAAGGAGACTGGTGATCGTATAGAACTGGTGATATTCTAGATCCTTTAGGCATTAGAGTGAAATATTTACAAAGCAAGAACATGCTTTCCTTTTTCAGATTGACTAGCTCTCATGACATGATTTCAATGTGTAATTACACTAATTGAGTCTTTTTTTCTGTTTTACTACAGATTTTTTTTACTACAGTGTTTTCTCTATTGTACTACAGATTCAGTTCTATTATTCTAGAGTGACACAGGCCAGGACTTTAGAAAGGGTATAGAAAAGGACCCCTCTAGGATGGGGAGAAAAATCTACCCCACAACATCTTATTAAATGTCATAGTGATTAAACCAAAATTATTTACAGTACCCTCTGGGCAGAGAAAACAGCTATGAGAATTTTCGGCCATTATTTTAGATGTTTTAATATTGTTTTAAAATATTCTAATTATTAACATTGAAACTGTTGAGTTGACTAGAAGATTATCTACACTTTGTGTTTAAATTTAGCCCCTCCCTCCATTACATCAACTTTAAGAAACAGAAAATAACTTGCATTAGTCACAAGGATTGAAGCAGTTTCCCATAAAGTTATCTTTAACAAAAACCACTTCTATTTAATTGATTTAAAAGAATGTGAAATTACACGTTAAAACAAATAATTCATTCTTCTCTAAAGAACAATATGCTATATATTTTGATTTACATAAGATGGTGCTTTACATAAAATGATGTATTAAGATATGAGTAAATGAGCAGTGGAGGTAAAGGTAGGGCTCTTAGATTTTCTTCAAACTACTATCAACCTCTTCTGCAAATTTAAGATTACAGGTCACTCTCAGCTCCTTCAAACTGAATAGGTGGGATTAGGTCATTGCTTTCTCAGCCTTGTACTTGAAAATGTAGGTTTCCACATAAGAGTCTCAGAATGGTGAATGGAGGGGTATCAAGGGAGTGGTAGGTAGGATGGTGGATTCAATCTTCACATCAAAAAAAGTAACTGCTTTACCTGTTATACATTTTGAGACTTCCTTATGATTTTGTTTGAGGAAGAAAGAACCTACCACTAAATACTGCTTAAAAACCAGTTAAGTATCTTTAAACTTTAAATTTAGTTTACATCTATTTTTTTATTAATTATCATACAACGCTGATGTGTGATAGAAACAAACTTTGATAAGAAATAAAACAAAGGCAAATAATAGAGAACCAGTTTCAATATAAACAAACAGTGAGACTATAAACTGTTTTATGTATTTTTTTTCTAAAAAATTTATTACATAAAAGTTTTCATGGTCCAATAAACTTAGAAAACATGGTAAATCTCTTAGAGATTTACAGTATACATTAACTGATTAAAGACACTGGTAAGTCTTTTATATTTATTCAACACAAGTTCCCCCAATCTTATTAGATGACAGAACTTCATTTTAGCATATCTGTTACTTATGGAAACATGCTGCCATAAGGAAATAGAAGTGAGGTAGAAAGAAGATACTTCATTTTTCCACTGTTTCTGTAGCCAATACTTGGTAAAATCATCCAGAATATTCATGAGCTTTACATTCCCCTGTTTTTGACATGGATATCTTGGGTTTTTGCTATAGTACTCATGCCAAAAACTGCCTGACTTACTGACACAGAAGCTTCTAATATTGGTAAAAGATGACTTTAATGCAGAATACATTACACAGGATGGCAGACTGACCAAATAATTGAGTTTCTTTTCATGTCATGTCTTTTTAATAATAGGTTTGGAACCCATTCACAGACAGGAAAAATACTTAGTTGTCATAGGAATATGTGTTCAGTAATAAAGGAGAGAGAGCTAGAAGCTTTAGATAAGAAAATCCCATTAATCAGTGGCTTCAAAAAAGATTGATTGGTTTTCTCAACTTAAAAATTCTAGAAACACTTGGCCATTAGTGTATTTTATGCATTAACATATGCATATCCAAACAAAAAAATATGTAAGAATACTCTATTTTCAATTATTCAGATTATAGGAAGGGATTAAAAATACATTAGATTTTTCCTATCATAACTTAAGAAATCATTTATTGTTTTTTTCCAAAACAATTTAGGTTAAGGTGTAGCATACAAACAGTAAGATGTGCAAATCTTAAGCATACTGCTTGATGAGCTTTTATATGTGTATGCACCTAAATAACTACCAGCAAGATCAAGATATACAACTTTTCCAATACCCACAAGCATTTTTAGGGCTCATTCCTAGTGGATACCCAACTGCAATGGCACTAAAGGTAACCACTATTTTGATTTCTTTCACTATGGAAAGAAATTTTTGAATTTTCTTTCCAATTTTTGAACTCAATATCAATGAAATGCAATTTGTCATACACACAGGTATTTGTGTCTTTGTTCACTTATCATTATGTTTGTACGATTCATTCTTGTTTTTGCACGTGGATGTTATGAAAATAAAAAGCTACTATACACATTCCTGAGCATGCCTTTTCTAGGACACTTACACTTACATCACTTAGAGTGGAATTTCTTAGTCATAGGTAGATATAGGGGTAGCCTTAGTTAATTATCGCAGTGTTTTTCATGAATGCTGCGTTTTTATTAGGAAAAAGACCATAAGAAACAATGTTAGCACATTTAAAAGTTCTTACAAACTTATATAGCTTAAACCCCTTAAATGAATTCATTGAAGAGGACCTAGGGACAAAGTGACATGTTAAAATTCATTAGCTCACAAACACTGGGTCTTGATCTGGGACTTCCCCTTCCTGCTGCCCCCCCCACACACACACACCCAATTCCTACATTCTTCCTCTTGAGCAGCAACATGATACATGGATGGAACTTGAACTTTACAATCAGGCAAGGCTTCTCTGCAGCCCTCCATCCCCACCCTTGTACCTAATACAAATTAACTTTTGAATCTATTGTGAGAATTAAATGAGTTAATGTATGCAAAAAGCCTCAGGTCTAATAGGGTCTCAAAATGCTGGTTATTATTTGTTCCACATTCTACTGCTGATGTAGGTGATGTTGGATGTGCTAGTAGTTTCTGGGTGTGGGCCGGGATTGTGTGTCCTGAAGCTGAAGAATGGACACACCGACAAGGGAGAGGCAAAAAGTTTTAAAAAGAGGATGGTTTATTAGAGGAAGGAGAAGAGGTTGCAGATCCCAAGTGGGAGGGGGTCCCAAATGGGGGTGCCCAATGACTGAGACAAAAGCTTTTACTTTTATATTTTCCCCTGCCTGTTTGGGGAAAGGGGCTGGAGCCTTCTAGTTGAATTCCTCTAGCAGGCTATTTTCTGTTTGCTCATCCTGAAGGGATTAACAAAGGAACCCATTCTTATCTATCAGATCTGCTCTTTTGTCTGGCCAGACGAGATATGAGATTATCTATTAACCTTAAAGTATATTCCCATGTCTCTGTCCTGGAGTGAAGGAGATATTCCAGGGCCTGGAGTTTCAGGATATGGCTGCTTTTTTGTTTATTTCACCAGGGATCCCCCTATCTACCTAGCAGTCATACTAACTAACCTGTCTCACTGCTTCCTGAAATATATCCTTGGGCACATTAATTAAGAGTTTAGAGTCTATGATTCTTCATATTTAAAGTATCCATAATTATATTTCTTCTGCCAATCTTATATAACTCTTGTGAGGATTAACTGATAATAGAGTAAAAAGAAATATTTTACCTCATGCTATAAAAACTGACATTAGAGAAATTGAAAAAATTAGGTCCTGGGGAAAATAAAAAAGAGATATCTCAACTGTCCACACTTTATTTAATGTAAAATTTAAATCTATATTTACTTTTCAGTTTTTGATCTTAGGTCTTTTCTTTGGTGCGGTGTCTACTCTTGCATTCAGAGGCTATGGTCCTTGTGTAAAAAAATCATTCACAGGAGTGAAATCAGTGAAAAGGTTGGGAGTAGGGACGATCTAGGTGCCATCTCTCCCCCAAAACACCTAAAAAATTACCCCAAATTGTCAAAATAACCTTATTAGAATACAGGAAGATAGTCAAAGGTTTACAGTAACTAAGAAGATGCTTAGCCAGGAAAGAAGTCACCGAAACAAGACTTCTTTGTAAGAGATCTTTGTAACATTTTAACTAATATAAATCTACCCTCTTCCCTGATGAGGCAGTGATCTTGAAGATGACAGCATGTGTTCCTACCAAGGATGTATCTCTTACCAGAGGTAGCAGAGTGAATCTTGTTCCCAAGGAATTGTGTTTATCAGTTTTTACTAAACTGGAGTTTACCTGAAGGAATGCAGCATGGAATTTCCCTTTGTTTTGCTTAACTCAGAACTCTTATGGGACTGAGCAGTTACATTGTTCTTAAAAACAATGAAAGCCAAAAGAACAAGTTACTGCCACCTGGAGTGAGGGGGGAAAAAAGTTAGGATAAACAATAGATATTCCAAAAGCTGGGAGGTGAGGGGGAATCTGAGGAGTGAGGTTTTGGAGGGAGAATAAAAGCAATAAAAGCTTTGAAAAATCTAGTTCACTTATACATAAGAAACTACAAACATACATGTATGCCCCTGAGATTGGGACATGTACTCAGAAAAGACCTGAGAAGTCCATAGCTTTCAAATCTGGCTCTTTAAGTTCAGTGCCAGCAGGAAGTGAAAGCTAAGGCAACGTTGTAAATAGCCTGGAGAAGTATAGCAAGACTGCCCTAATACAAGAGCCTATCTGAAAAGATTTAGAGAATAAATTTATTTCTTTTCTTTTTTTTCTTTGCAAATCACAATATTCAAAATGTCCACTTTCAACAATAAAATTGTGAAGCATGCAAAGAAACAAAAAATTATGGCTCATACACAGCGAAAAAAGAAATGAATAAAAACTATCCTTAAAAAAAAACAAACCAAAAAAAAAAAAAAACTGTCCTGAGGAAGTACAGACATTGGAGACATTGTACTTACAAGACAAAGACTTTTCTCTTAAATATGCTCCAGAAACTAAAGGAAGCCATATGCAAATAACTAAAGAAAACAGAACAACTGCTTAGCAAACAAAGAAAAATCAATAAAAAAACTATAAAAAGGAATCAGATAAAAATTATGGAGCAGAAAATACAATAGTTGGGGGAAATAACTCATTAGAGAGGTTCAACTGCAGATTTAAGCAGCAAAAAGAAAGAATCAGCAAAAATAATGATAAGTCAAATGAAATTATTCCATTTGAAGAACAGAAATAAAAAAGAATAATGAGTGAATAGCCTCTGAGAATTGTGTGACACCACTGAGCATACAGACATATACATTATGAGAGTCTCAGAAGAAAAAGTGGGAGAGAAAGTGTCATAGAGAATATTTAAATAATTAATGGTCAAAAACGTCCCACCTTTGATGAAAAACACATCTATGCAGATCAATGAACTCCAATAGGATAAATTCAAAGAAATCTGCACAGGGATACATTATAATCCAACTGCCAAAAGCCACAAATAATGAGAGAATTTTGAAGCCCAAGAGAGAAATAGTTTGTAATGTACAAGTGATCCTCAATAAGATTAACAGACAAATTCTTAAAAGAAATGATAGAGAACAAGATAGTAGTATAATATATTTAAAGTGCTGAAAAAGACTCTCAACCAATAATCCAGCAAAATTATTCTTCAACCATGAAGAAATTGAGACAATGCTAGATAAACAAAAACTGAGTTAATTACTAGTAGAACAGCCTTACTAGAAATGCAAAAAGGGAGTCTAGGCTGAAGTAAAAAGATGCTAAACAGTAACTCAAAGCCATAAAAAGAAATAAAGAACACTGGTAAAGATAAATAATAGGTAAATTTAAAAATACGTATTATGGCATTTTGATTTGTAATTCACATAATGTATCTTTTCTGACCACATGTAATTAAACTAGAAATTAATAATAGAAGGAAAAACTGGAAAATTCACAAATATGTGGAAATAAAACACTCTTATATAACCAATGGATCAAAGAAGAAATCACAAAGGAAGTAAAACAAAAAAATATGCAACATACCATAAAGGATGCAGGGAAAGTAGTGCTCAGAGGAAAATTTATAGCTGTAAATATATAACTATATACATAGCTATAGAAAAATTTTTAAATCAATAAGCTAACTTTAAGGAACTAGAAAAAGGGGAGCAAATTAAACTCAAAACTAGCAGAAAGAGGAAAATAATAGAGAGGAGATAAATGAAATAAACAATAGAAAAACAACCTAGATAAAGTGGACAAATTTCTAGAAACACACAAACTACCATAGTGACACAAGAAGAAATAGAAAACCTGAAAATACTATAAGAATTAAAATTAAAGTCATAACAATAATAAAAAAAAAATCCCAACAAAGGAAAATCCAGGAGCAGAGGGTATCACTAGTGAATTCCACCAGGCATTAAAAAATGAATTAACACCAATAATTCTCAAGCTCTTCCAAAAAATAGGAGAGGAGGGAATACTTCTCAAGACATTCCATGGGGCCAGTATTACCCTGAAATCAAAGAGCAAAAATTCATAACCTTGGATTGGCAGTGTTTTTTTCAGTATGACACCAAAACACAAGCAATAGTTTCTCAGTATGTTAAAGAGAGAGTTACCCTATGACTTAGTAATCCCTTTCCTCAGGATTTACCAAAAGGATTGAAAACAGATACTCAAACAAATAATTTGTACACACATGTTCATAATACCACTATTCAAAATAGTCAAAATATGGAAACAACCTAAGTCCATTAAAAAATGAATGCACACATAAAATGTGACATATCCATACAGTAGAATATTATTCAGCTATAAAAAAAGGAATGAAGTACTGATACATGCTACACATGGAAGAGTCTTGAAAACATTATTCTAAGTGAAAGAAATGCACATAAAAGACTATGTAGTGTACGATTCTATTTCTATGAAATACACAGAATAGGCAAATCTATAATAATAAAAACAGATTAGTGGAAATAAATGGCATCCAAATTGGGAATGAAGAAGTTAAAATATCACTCTTTGCAGATGACATGATGCTATATATAGAAAACCCTAAAGACTCCACAAAAAGCTGTTAGAAACAATCAATGAATACAGTAAAGTTGCTGTCTACAAAATCAATGTACAAAAGTCTATTGCATTCCTATATACTTACAATGAAATCTCAGAAAAAGAAATACAAAAAACAATTCCCTTTGCAATTGCAGCAAAAAGAATAAAATACCTAGGAATAAACTTAACCAAGGATGTGAAGGATTTATATGCTGAAAACTATAAGACATTTTTGAAAGAAATTGAAGATGACACAAAGAAATGGAAAGACATTCCATGCTCATGGATTGGAAGAATCAACATAGTTAAAATGGGCATATTACCCAAAGCAATATACAGATTTAATGCAATCCCCATCAAAATCCCAATGGCATTTTTTTAAAGAAATAGAACAAAAAATCATCAGATTTGTTTGGAACCACAAAAGACCCTGAATAGCCAAAGCAATCTTAAGAAAAAAGAACAATGCTGGAGGTATCACACTGCCTGACTTTAGCTTGTACTACAGGGCTACAATAATCAAAACAGCATGGTATTGGCAGAAAAACAGACACATAGACCAATGGAATAGAATTGAGAACCCAGAAATAAAACCACATAAATATGGACAGATAATGTTTGACAAAGAAGCTAAAAACATACAATGGAGGAAAGACAGCCTCTTCAATAAATGGTGCTGGGAGAAGTGGATAGCCACGTGCAAAAGAATGAAACTGGACTGTTATCTGTCACAATGTACCAAAATTAATTCAAAATGGATCAAAGACTTAAGCATAAGATCTGACACAATAAACTGCATAGAAGAAAACATAGGTACTAAACTTATGGACCTTGGGTACAAAGAGCATTTTATGAATTTGACTCCAAAGGCAATGGAAGTAAAAGCTAAAATAAACAAATGGGACTATATGAAACTTAAGTTTCTGCACAGCAAAAGAAACCATCAACAAAATAAAGAGGCAACCGACTGAATGGGAGAAGATTTTTGCAAACAGTTCCTCCGATAAGGGTCTAATATCCAAAATATACAAGGAACTCACGAAACTCAACAACAAAAAAAACAAACAACCCAATTGAAAAATGGGCAGAGGACCTGAAGAGACATTTCTCCAAAGAGAACTTACAAATGGCAAATAGACATATGAAAAAATGCTCAACATCACTAATCATCAGAGAAATGCAAATAAAAACCACAATGAGATATCACCTCACCCCAGTCAGAATGGCTATCATCAACAAGACAATTAGCAACAAGTGTTGGAGAGGCTGTGGAGAAAAAGGAACCCTCATATACTGTTGGTGGGAATGCAGACTGGTGCAGCCGCTATGGAAGGCAGTGTGGAGGTTCCTCAAAAAATTACAAATAGAATTACCATATGTCCCAGAAATCCCTCTCCTGGGTATCTACCCAAAGAATTTGAAATCATTTATACATAAAGACATGTGTGCTCCAATGTTCATTGCAGCTTTGTTTACGGTGGCCAAGACATGGAAACAATCAAAATGTCCTTCGATAGATGAATGGATAAAGAAGTCGTGGTATATATACACAATGGAATACTATTCGGCAGTAAGAAAAGATGATATAGGAACATTTGTGACAACATGGCTGGATCTTGAGAGTATAATGCTAAGCGAAATAAGTCAGACAGAAAAAGCAGAGAACCCTATGATTTCACTGATATGTGGTATATAAACCAAAAACAACAAAATAACAAGACAAACAAATGAGAAACAAAAACTCATAGACACAAACAATAGTTTAGTGGTTACCAGAGGGTAAGGGGGTGGGGGGAGGGAGATGAGGGTAAAGGGGATCAAATATATGGTGATGGAAGGAGAACTGACTCTGGGTGGTGAACACACAATGGGATTTATAGATGATGTAATTCAGAATTGTACACCTGAAATTATGTAATTTCACTAACAATTGTCACCCCAATAAATAAATTAAAAATACATAAATAAATAAATAAATAAATAAAAATAAAAATAAAAACAGTTTTAAACAGAAAAAAAACAGATTAGTGGTTTTAGTGGTTGCTAGGAGGTAGAGGGGAATGGGGAGTTACTGCTTAACAGGTATGAAATTTCCATTTGAGATGATGAAAAAGTTCTGGAACTATTGGTTAGGGCTGCTCAGCATTGTAAATGTACTTAATGCCACTAAATTGTACATTTTAAAATCTTTAAAATGTAAATTTTTGTGATGTATATTTTACTACAATAAAAATGAAATAAAGAAAAAAATCCATAAGGCATCACTCTCAACTTAGTAGTTTTGTATTTTGTAAAATCAAGGGAGAAAATAGAGAAACTTGGGAAGCAATTTGATAAATAATTGTATATACTTACTTTCCATCCATCTTTTGCAGTTGTTTGTTTGGCTCACACCTAGTTTGACTAAACTGGAAACAGTCATTACAAAGCATTTAAGTTAGTTTTTGATAAAAGCAACACTCTCTTTTTGTACTTTTATTTTATTAGTTTGTATAAAATTTTATTAAAATATTTAGTTATACATTAGCATAGATGTTAACAAAGCAATTTATAGAGATGTGACTAGAATAAACAGTTCGAGGAAGAAACACAAGTAAGTCTCGGTTAAGTTCCATAGCTTAGCTCTCGTAAGCAGAGGTGTGTGAGTGAGTCGTACACTGTGGACCATGCTACTGCCAGGAGTATCTGAGCACCAAGGCGTCTACCGCTGTAAGTTTACAGAGGGAATCAAGAGTGTGGGTAAATCCGGAAGTCGGTCTAAAGAGCTTCGATTGCATGTAGTATTTGTATAGTGAGCTTTGTTTGACAAAACTTTTTCTCGTCTACTATGTGAACTTTATGTATGCAAAAACCTTGTTTGCATCGTTCATAATTAGGTCCGCAATGCCTACAAATAGTGCCTGGGATATAATCAGTCTTAACAAATATCTGTGACCCAAAAATGACTCAACAAAAGTGTTTTACTCATTTAACCAGAGAGAATAAAAAGTATGTGAAAGCATTTGAAAATATATATGCTGTATACAATATGCTTTATAATAATCTTTCCTTTCATTTGCCCATGTCTTCATGTAGTACAGACTTGGTTTAGAACATGCACTTTCAATCAACAGTCATTTAAAACTGTCTTTTAAAGAACTTCACATTTCTTGAAGGAAACCACAAGACAAAATGAATGGCATTTTTTATTATTTTATAAGTTTGATTATGGGGCCAACACTTTACAAGAGAATAATAAAATGAAAAGACTTAAGTAGAACTTACATGTTATCATCTACTTGTGTGTGGCAACTTGCCTTTGAATCTCAGCATTGCTTTACAAGCAATTCTGTTAAAGCCTGAAAACCGTTAATTGTGATGGATATGCGTATGTATATTCTAGCTTACCAAAGGGTAAGTGATATACTCATTTTAAAATATAATTTCCATTCTTGTCCCCGTTACTTAGATCTTTCTTTAAAAATGCCTGTTTTTTTTTGAAACTTTGCTTGTGTGGTCTGACCAAGTGTAAACTATCTTTGAGGCAAATGAGGGAGGAAAAACAAAATTACTTCAGCTATTTCCAAGTAAGGAAAACATACACTTTGTATGCCTTTTATTTTAATGAACTTAAGAACAGACATTTGATGCCCCCTCAGCATTTTTGAAGTCATCCAGCGTCCTGGTGCAATGGGGACAGTGGAAAAAACAGGAGCCCTGGAACCAAAAAAATCTTTATTTCAGTAATAAAAATGTTGCCATTGTTTAACTGTGAGGTCTTGAACAAGTCCTTTTACCATGTTGCCCTCATTAGTAAATGTGGAAAATAATAATACCATGTGTAAGTGGTAGTAAAATATTAATCTTATAACTTTAAGGGATAATATTAATATTAGTTATCTTATAAAGTTCTCAAATATAAAAATGAGGAATGTGCTGGCTTCACACAAACATAAAAAACTAATTTAAGTCTCACTCTTCACCTCCACAAAATTTAGCAGCTTTTGGTATTGTGAAATTGACATTATTTCCCAAGTGCAGATAGTTTCCCAGTGTTTTATGCTGTAAACTATGTAAGACTGTTAGCTATTTATTTTCAGAATCTGTCCATATTTCTAGTCATACTGCCAATTAATTGATTCAAAATTCCTCCAAGGTGGGGTAACAGTTGCCTCAAATTTATGTCTGCCAATCTCTGATGCAAAAGTCCTCAGTCTACCTTCAGGTCCTGGACTCATTTTCATGTCTGGGAAACCCACGCTGCCTGAAGTCTGGGATAGAAAGCCTTCCATAGACTGATGCTCATTGTTCATTTTCACTCTTGCTTTGATGACCAGTTTTGCCACCATCATCTACCATTTACCAATGGCTGCAGCAGTTTACACAAACACAAATATAAAAATGTGGTGTGTTACCCAAACTTCTGTATGCAAACTGTAAGTATCAGGATGTTCTCTCACACAAGAAGACTACAAGTATAGTTAAATTTTATGTAGAGAGAGTTGGCTCTTTAAAAATATATGAGCCTTATTTTACTTTCTCCATGAGAGGACAGCTCCTTTTCTTCCCAACTAGCTAATTCAACTGAGCATGACCCCTTCGCTTCCCTATGACACACAGACGTCTACTCATTACATGAGTCATGGTCTTCTACTAATGCCAAGAAAGAACTTCATAAGGTAACACCTTTTTTTAAAAAAAATAGCAAACTGGAATTTTCAGCAAATTTGACCTCAATTTCATAGGACTATTTAAATACTTCATAGAGGTTGTTTGAGATATTACCTTTTTGAAGAAAGACATCCCTAAATAATTACATTATTGAAATGAACTGAGTTTTAAATTGAAATTTACTTTAGTAAGGCAGAGTAAATGAAAGGAACAGACTTTAGTCAGAACATAATCCAATATCCATAAATAAAGTACTACTCTAACCAACATTATGAAAACAGCACAAGAAGGAAATTTTTACATTCAGAAAACATTCAGATATTCCAACACAGTATTCTCTATAGGAACAGATAACAGTGAAACTCAAAGACATGATTCTACAACACTCTCATTTGAACATGCAATTGCTTTCTTCTGTCACGTTTAAGATATGTTCTCACAACTGAACATCTGTTTTTGTATACCTAAAATGGCTTATTTTAAAATGTCTTGTCATTGAAAACCTATGTTCCTACGAATACCTTAATTAGGGAATCCTCACACTCTTTCCTGTTTCTTACAGGAGAAACAGCAAGGGAGGAAGTCAGATGGAACCAGATAATTCATTTCATCAGGAACACACAAGACTCCCAGATCGAAGCAAATCTCACCATCTCCTAATCCTTTCCACAATACTCCGCTTTATAAAAATTAACTCTTTTGGTTTTGCGAAGGATTCTTCACTAGACAATTTATTCAAAGAAAAATGGATATGTTTCCAAATCAGAGACATGGAGAAGCAGACACTTCAAATGAGATAAAGCCAAGGGGCAACTTAAACCTTTTTCCAACCTAATAATATTCTGGGTGGGAATAAAAATGTAGGAAAAAAATGGGAAGTTTATCAAAGGATGACACTAAGCTCAGATTTCTATCAGAAAACACGATCAGAGTATAATACCTGAGCAAGTTCGCTGTATATTTTGGATATTAGCTCCCTATCAGATGTGTTGCTTGCAAATATTTTCTCCCATTAGATTAGTTGCCTCTTTCTTTTGTCAATGGTTTCTTTTGCTGTGCAGAAGCTTTTTAGTTTGATACAGATCTATTCATTTATTCTAGCTTTTACTTCCCTTGACTTTGAGGTCAAATTCATAAAATCCTTTTTGAACCCAAGGTCCATAAGTTTAGTACCTATGCTTTGGTCTACGCAGTTTATTGTTTCAGGTCTTATGTTTAGGTCTTTAATTCATTTTGAGTTAATTTTGGTACATGGTGACAGATAGCAGTCCAGTTTCATTCTTTTGCACATGGCTTTCCAATTTTCCCAGCAGCAATTATTGAAGAGGCTTTCTTTTCTCCGTTATGTTTTTTGGTTCCTTTATCAAAAATTATCTGTCCATATTTATGTGTGTTTATTTCTGGGTTTTCAGTTCTATTCCATTGGTCTGTGTGTCTGTTTTTTCTGCCAATACCATGCTGTTTTGATTATTGTTGCCCTGTAGTACAAGCTGAAGTCAGGGAGCGTGATACCTCCAGCATTATTCCTCCAGCAGCATATAGGAGTGCCTAGGCTATTCATGGTCTTTTGTGATTCCATACGAATCTGATAATTTTTTTGTTCTATTTCTTTAAAAAGTGCCATTAGGATTTTGATGGAGACTGATTTCAACACAACAGCAAAAAAACACAAACAATCCAATTGAAAAATGGGCAGAGAACCTGCATAGACATTTCTCCAAAGAGGATATACAGATAGCAAATAGACATATGAAAAGATGCTCAACATCACTAATCATCAGGGGAATGAAAATAAAAACCACAATGAGATATCACCTCACACCAGTTAGAATGGCTATCATCAATAAGACTAATAATAACAAGTGTTGGAGAGGCTGTGGAAAAAATGGAACCTTCATACACTGTTGGTGGAAATGCAGACTGGTGCAGCCGCTATGGAAGGCAGTGTGGAGGTTCCTCAAAAAATTAAGTATACAATTACCATATGACTCAGAATCTCTCTCCTGGGTATCTACCCAAAAAATCTGAAAACATTTATCCATAAAGATATTATGTGCTTTGATGTTCATTGCAGCTTTATTTACAGTGGCCAAGACATGGAAATAACCAGTGTCCTTCGATAAATGATTGGATAAAGAAGATGCAGCATATATATATATATATATATATATATATATATATATATATATACACACACACACACACACACACACACACAAAATGGAATACTACTCTGCCATAAGAAAAGATAAAATAGTGCCATTTGGGATAACATGGATGGATCATGCTAAGTGAAATAAATTAGACAAAGTCGAGAACCATATGACTTTACTGATACGTGGGATATAAAACTGAAAGCAAAAAAGTAACAAGACAAACAAATAAAGAAACAAAAACTCACCGACACAGACAATACTTTAGTGGTTACCAGAGGTTAAAGGGGGAGGTAGAAGAGGGTAAATGGAGTCAAATATATGGTGATAGAAGGAGAACTGTCTCTGGGAGTTGAACATGCAATGTGATATATAAATGATGTATTACAGAATTGGACACTTGAAACCTATGTAGTTTTATTCACCATTGTCATCCCAATAAATTTTAATTAAAAAAACAAAGAAAGTTTGCAACCATCTTAGAGCTATATATATATATATATTTCAAATGAAGTGTTTCATTTAGAAAAGAGAGAAGAGCCTATCATTGTGATTGGGAACTAAATACATTTATTTATATTTTTAATTTAAAGTCCATGATTAAGACGTTTGTCAAATCAAGACACGTCTCTCTGAAGAATCACAATAAGAAGACATATGAAGAGAAAGAAAACAAGGAAAATAGGAGAGGGAAGAGGATACATTGAGAAAAGAGTTCTTGTTTTCTGATATAAAAGTAAATAAAATACAGATGATTGCTTTGCACAAGGAGAAAAGCAAAGCAATGAAAATGAAACCTCTACTGTGTTGTGAAGCTGAAAAAGACAAATTTAAGGATAGTGAAGC
Organism: Rhinolophus hipposideros; assembly: GCF_964194185.1. Taxonomy (NCBI): domain Eukaryota; kingdom Metazoa; phylum Chordata; class Mammalia; order Chiroptera; family Rhinolophidae; genus Rhinolophus; species Rhinolophus hipposideros. The sequence continues at coordinate 68,461,248 of NC_138049.1, forward strand.
ACAAAAAACAGTGAGGAATCCAGTGACCAGTTATGGAAATGGCACTTATCCTAAAGGAATGTCTGGAAAAGTGTTTCCAGTGGAAGCTGGTGAATGGCTGTGCCACTGGTGAAAATGAAAGTAGGGAGCCACAGCCAGCCAAGGGAGGAGCATCAGAGGGAACATTCCGCTGGCCAGGACAGATGATGAAAGCTGAGCAGCCACACTCAACGCCAGGTCTGGGACAGTCTGGAGAAATAGGAAGCCAAGGTGGAGCCTGAACTGGTCGGAAAAAAATACCCAAATCCTGAGTTATAAAAAGCAAAATCAGAAAGGTCAGTTAGGTACCCCTTACTCTTTAGCATATGGATATAATTGTGGGATACTGAAGTAATGCTTAGAAAGAGCATATCTTTGATTACCAAGGTGACCAAAACTAAATTGGAGGAAGGGGATATTTTAAAGTTACTTTAAGCACTTTCTTTATTCAAAGAGCATTCACATAGAATCTATTCTTTGCTAAGTTTCAAGAATACAAGATGAAAAAAAAGTCAGAAGAAGAAAAGATTTCCATAAGGAGAGATAGGACCACCATTATTAAATACCACAAAGAAATCAAGATCAAACTTAAAAGTATCCATTGATTTGGGAATTAGAAAGTACAGGGTAATTTTAGCAGGAGCAGGTTTAGTTAATAGCAAGACAGAAAGAAGATTGTAGTGCATTGAAAAATAATTTAGTGGTAGGTTCATGAAAAAAAGAGTGTATGTAACTTTTCCATGTTCTTGGACATGGTCCATGTTCAAAGGAAAATAGTAATTCAAATTGATGGCATTTTTGATACATTATTTGGTTAATTTATATTAGTAGGGTAATGATAATTTACACTTGGAGAAGACACTCGAGATCATTCAATCCACTTTTTACATTTTGTAGATGAAGAAAGTTGTGAAGTTCTAGGTCATTTATTTTAAAACCCATACCAGTAGACATCATCTGTCCAATATGAGGGAATAAAAAATGTAATGACTGTTTAGGACTTCCTTCCTTCCTTCCTTCTTTCCTTCCTTCCTTCCTTCCTCCTTCTCTCCCTTCCTTCCTCCCTTTCTCTCTCCCAAGATAGAAATATCCCCCTTATGCTATCCATTCTAGATAAAATATATGGTTAAAACTATTATCCAGATAAATTATGGTGAAAATATAATGCTATGCTTTATATATAGCCATATATTTAAGCCACATAATTAAGAGAAACGTGCATTTTGGAATGATCTTATTATTGCCCCATTTCTACATTTTGCTTTGCTTTTGTGGACCTGACATTCATGTATAACTTCTTATAAAAAGTAACTCATTTCAAAAATAAAAAATAAAACAATTAAGCAAAAGCTGGACATTTTTCTTACATAATTTCTTAACAAATTTTAAAGTACTGACATTAGAAACTATAAATCTTATAGCTGGATTTTCCTCATTTTAAGTGCCTGTAAAAGTAATAGTAAACTGTAAGAATGCTTCACACCATATAGTAAATAGACGTTTTGTAGTGCTGAAAGCTTTAGCATTAAAAAACTTTAGTGTTTAAAAGCAGACATTATGTGAACCTAGAAAAACAATACAGGATTTGAAAACCTTATGTGACCTGCTCTAATTGAGCCAAAATACATAAAGTATAGCACCACTGAATTTGGAGGAGGAAAATGGCATTTAGGTCATTTAGTATTTCCCCTGCTAAATTGGAACAGTTCCCTGCAGCATATTTTCTAACACTGGAAGCCTCTTTTTGAAAGTTTCACCTGATAACACTTTTCACCGCACCCCTAAAAAGTTACTGATTTGGTGGAGCATCAAGGAACAGGAAGCTTTCTTTTCTTAATGTGACTCCACAGCTTTCCTACCAGGTACCCTCTCCAGCAGCCGTCTTCTTTTTTTTCTGAGTATTTGAATTGTATGGAGTCAACCGGAAGGAAAATCATCAGTGGTAGAACTTTGCTGACAGGGAATCCTTTCTTCTTGCTCCCTTTCCAGGGATAGACACTGACAATGAACTGTTGCCCCTCATACTTAAAATTTTCCTGCCCTCTTCCTTTCTTCCAACTGTCAGGTTCCCTGAAGGAAGTCTATGAGAGATGATAATATTTATCATCCATTAGAGGTGGATTTTCTTTTATTGTTAGCTGTGTTTGCACAGGCCTGTGTGGAAAGCTGGGACTCCTTTACTGCAGTTTGTTTAGTACAAGTATATGATGCCAAGCTGGTAATTATCTATAGCTAATTTACCTTCTCTAAATCACTTTAAGAGTAGAGAAAAATTTTGGGGTTTATACCTTGAGAGTGATAAGTCATTAAGTTTTACTCTAATTGACAAGTGAGGTAGTCATTCTGAAAGCAAAGTGAAAGGCAGCTTTGGAAATTTGGGTTAACATTTACAAAAGTGTAAACATAATTATTCAGGAAATATTTAAAATATTTATGTTATACTAGTATATGGGCCATTATGTGCTAGAATTGGCTAATACCTGCCCAGGAGTGCAGATTTTTCAGTTTTCAAGAATTTAATGAACCAGTTAAAAACACCTCTGATTAAATTTTAAATTATATAAACTAACAAATTATATTAAAAGAAAGGCGATAAATTCTAAAAATTCATCATGTTCTAATTATTTTACTATATTTTAGTGTTATTAGTGCTTTTGAGATTATTTCCATCTATTGCCTGTGTATGGTGGACATACTATAAACTAGTGAACTACAGAGCATTTCTTCCCAACACTGCGTTCAATGATTCCATGCTGATAGCTTGAAATCAGCAAATGTTGCAAAGCACGCTCTTCTGCACCTCCACATGCTGGTTGTTACACATTTACCATCACACCACAGTTTACAAAACTATAGCCTAACTACATTTAAAGAGAAAAAACAACAACTCTAAACACATATAAGTAAGGAAAAATGAAGATACTGAATATCTATAAACAATTTTGTCAGTTGTCCATCATTCTTTTTCTGTCATTCTTGTATGTTCACTTTGATACCATTTCACCTTTTTACTAAATCCTGTTATTGATTTACTCTACTAATATCCTTCATACTATAATACTTGTGATATAACATACAATTAAAAAACATAAAATTAGGAAATTAAAAATATAAACCAAGTAAGTTTGATTATTAGAAGCAAAGTGACTGTCACTTTGTAACCTGAATAGGTTAATTCTTGAAAGTATTGATTTGGTTTCAAATTTTCTAGAAGCAAAATAAAAGTGAAATTCAATTAATTATACTGTGTTTTGTTTTGTTTTTTATCTGAAGAGATATTTATTTTTTGTGCCACTGTATGCAAGGAGTAGTACATGATATGGGTCATTAGGAAATGGATATTAAATGATATGTTTTTAATGTTGTAAGTCTTTGGAGCACCAGATTAAAACCTAGTATTACAAACTCCAAATGTGTGTTTTTTGACTCATAAATTGATGAGCAGACTATAGCTAGGTAGATTTTTTTTTTCTGATTACCTTCTATGTAAACTCAAGGTGTAACTTGAACATATTGAAGAATTTCCCTGATAGAGTTAAAGCTTATTAAACAGAGAGAAGCATTAAATTTTCAACAAAAATATTATCTTCTATGTGCTACAGTCTTAAAGATTTTATTAAACAGATATGTTCCTGGCTTGTGAGACCTAAAACTTAAAGTGGAATATTTTTACTATTCTTTTAAATGACAAAATTAAGTCCCAGTCTCATTAAGATTTGCTCAAAGTCACACAGCAAATAGGGGGTGATGTCAGAATTGCACCCAGCTAGTTTGACATCTGATATTGTTGTCTGTTAGATGCTGCCAAGAGCTCAGTCTCAATCGAGTAACCACATTATCTTTGCCAACTGAAAAAAGAACCATGGACTTAAGATATCAAGTATATAAGAAGCAAAATTGACATGTTTTTGACAGAAAACTTCATGTAGAAATTTATTTTTGCCTAGATGGGTAAGCCAAGCTTCCGAGGCAAGAAGATGGCCAACAGCTATATTTTAGAAAAAAAAAAAAGATACGTTTCTATAAAATAAGGCAAACTATACCAGGCCATGTGACAAAAAGCTCACATCCTAATTAAGATTTTTAAATCACACAACTGTGCGTACACACACACATACACACACACACACTTCAAGAGCATAGATCATACAAAAATGTAATAAAATCTTGGGTCAATATTTGTAGATTTGCAGATTTGCTGTTATGATCCACCAAAATGTTCTATTTGTTTCTGCAGAACAAACGCATCTATACTGACTTATACACGCTGTATTTACTTAATGAAGTCAGAATAATTTTAATACCAAAACTCTATATCTGGCAAACATACAAAAATAAAACTACATACCAACCCCACTGTGAAAAAAAGGACAACCTTTAAAATAAAATATTACCAAATATCAGTGTATTGAAATAACAATATTTTAAGTAGTATTCATTTCATTGGTTCAAGATTAGCTCATTATTAGAAATCCACCAGCATGTCTTAAGTCAAAAATTTAAAGAAAAGAATCCTATAAATCACAACAGAAGATGCTGCAAAGGCATTTAATAAATTCACCTAGAACTGTAACATTCTAGAACATACGTAGAACAAAACTACTTAAGTATGATAAAAATTTAATGTGACCCAAATCATACATGTGTTTAATTTTTTCTCAAAGTCGATTTCATATTCAGAAAATAATATAAAACTGAAATATTTTCATTTTCAAGTGTCACGAAAAATACCACAGGAAATTAAGATATAAGTGGTTCACAAGATCCAGATCTGAAAATAAAATGTGAAATCTTGAAGTATTATTGTAAATGTCTGTTTTTGGTATGCATGGAGAAAAATATTATTCTGGGAAACCATGAAAGCTGACTCATATTACAGAATATTTTATATCAGAAGCACCAATTCTGCGAACTGTTGCCTGATATTTCAATTTCTGCTTAGGATAAATTTCAGCATAAGAGAACTTTCGATTTTAATCAGGAATTCCAGCAATCCAACAGCTCCTATGTCCACATGTGCTATTTCTATGTTAGTGCTAAAGTCATTTGCACCGGAACGCAGCACTCTTCAAGCTCCTCTAAGAATCTAGTCTCACATCAATTCCAAGCAATGTACAAGTTACTAAAGATCTCACATGGGAAACAGGGCACAGCCGTGATATTGTATATTGTCCCGACCCGCGGGACACTACACGAGGGACTCGAAGCACCTAGAAGAGAGGAAAATGGGAGACACAAAGACCGGAGACAAGACAGGAGTTCTGATCAAGTCTCTCTTTATTGCAGCTCAATCATGGGTTATATACATTTTTTTGCTGGGTGGAGGGGCATTAACATAAGCAGGGTTGCCGCAGGCTAGCGGTCTTAAGCCATCTGGACACACCCTACAGAATGTGGGTGTTATCTAAAGACCCAAGTAACTTCCTCTATCTCATGCTTCTCAGTCATGTGATGGTGCCTTACAGGCACCCGCCCTCTACAGGTCCCCCTTTTGTTTTATAAAAAGGAGCTCTGAGCCCCTAGGGAACTATGCCTGTCTTAGGTTGGGACAGTCCATCTCTGTGAAACCTGGTACAGCGACAGGTTTTTGATTTTTTTATGTTGCTTAGAGAGCTGTCCTCTTACCCATCATTGGCTATCCAGTTCATCTTCACAGGGGAGGAGTCCTGTTTTATGACTCCTGTTATTGGAGATAGGGATCTCCTCGCTCTTGCATCTCCAGTCGGGTGTAATGGACCTGTATGGGCTTGGCCCGCAAGGCCTCTATTTGTTGTCTGAGAAAGTGCATGAGTTTATTGAGGAGGATGGGTCCCAGTGATAGTAGGATAAAGCACCCGAGTATGGGGCCAAGCTGGGGTAGTAAGTAGGGTAAAAGTCCATTGAATCCGGTCCAGCGAGGGTTGGAAAGGAGGTCTCTTCTTCTTTTTTCAAGGTCTTCTTGTAATTTTTTGACTCTGTCACGAACAATTCCAGATTTGTTAGCATAAAAACATTTTTCTCCGAGGGCCAGGCAGATGCCCCTTTTTCTGCAGTAAGTAAATCTAATCCCCTCCTGTTTTGGAGGACAACTTCTGCTAGGGAATCAACCTGATCTTGAAGATCTTGGATAGTTTCTGAGAGTACCTGGACATCTGATATGAGTTGCCCAGATAATTTATGGTATTGTACTAGGGAATGTCCTATCCCCGCGGACCCGGTGGCAAGTGCAGTGGTGATGCCTAGACCCGCTAATAAGGAATAAAATGGACTGCATGTTTAGTGCGTCGTGCAATATGTTCGAAAGTCGGGATAGAGACTGGCTCATCTCCTGGAATGATGGATACATCTGGGAGGAGGGAGCCTTGGGTACAAACTCCTGTTCAGTTTTGTGGTAAATAGGTGTAGGCATAATTATTTCCACAAATATATACCGATCCATTGGGTGCACACATAGGAGAGGATACATTAATGAAGGAGGAGCAATTTGTAAAGGAGAGGCTTCCTAAAATAACCTCTGTAGTATCGTTTTGAGTGGGAGAGAGGATGCACGGGATATTGTTAAAGCCAAGGGGTTGGACTAAAAAAGGGAGAGCTATGTTGCATGAATTATTGGTATTAGAGGTGACAAAGGGGTAGGGTATAGCTAATGGTAAAGAGGTGGCTTGTAGTAAACACAGCCAGCAGTCTATGGCGTAGGATGAATTAACAGAAAGCAATAACTTGTGGGTAGAACTAAGAATGTCAAAAGTCTGAGGATCAATGTCCACGTGACCCAGTTTTTTAGGGTGGGCCAAAGGGTGATAGGTAAGTTTAGGGTTAAGGGTCTTTTGTATTTCAGCAAATTTTTTAATGCGTTTTTCATTGGATTGGAGATCGGCTGGACCCCCGCCGTCAGAAACATATGGTATAGGGGATTCGATCTTCCAGCAAATATTTTTTCCTAACATATTAGATGCCGCACAGGGTGCGGGTTTATAGGAGCCAATGCCAACCGCAGCAGGGGTGTTAGACCAGTCAGAATGAGGGACAGCGAGAGCGGTGCTTGTCATGACAGCCGTATAGTAAGAGGAGTTATCTTTTGTACATGTTTTATAGGTTTGTAACAAGAACTATGGATAATAGGGTAGATAGTAGAGCATTCAGCGGGACAAAGTTGAGGTTTTTCTTGTTTATATTGGGGAGAGGAAGTACAGACCCATTCTTGCTAGTTATTAAGATATCATCCATATAATGAATAATATAAAGAGAGGGCCACTGAGTTCGAATGGGATCAATGGCCAGAGCAACAAATTTTTGACAGAGTGTCGGGCTGTTGGCCATGCCCTGAGGTAAGACCTTCCACTGAAATCTCTGCATGGGCCCTTGGAAATTAGTTACAGGTATGCTGAAAGCAAAACGTTGTCGATCTTGAGGGTGTAGAGGGATAGTGAAGAAGCAGTCTTTGAGGTCAATAACGATTTTTAAGGATCCCGAGGGAATAGCTACAGGGGTAGTTAGGCCTGGTTGAAGGGCGCCCATAATTATCATCGTTTTATTGACTTCCCTAAGGTCTTGGAGAAGTCTCCAATTTCCAGATTTCTTTTTTATGACAAAGATAGGTGTGTTCCAGGGGGAGTTACTGGGCTCTAGATGCCCTGCCGCCAATTGTTCCTGCACTAACTGATTGGCAGCATTTAGTTTTTCTGAACTTAGTGGCCACCCATATGGGCGAGTTGTCTTTCCAGGATATAGGGTACTAGTGAAAATGTCCTAAGCCTAATCGAGGCGGGCGCTGGGCAGTAGACAGGGGTTTTTTAATTCCCTGTCCTTGTTTTCCTAATCCCTGACCTGGGAGAAACCCTTGTTTTAACATCTGGGTGGTTATCTTGGAATTGGGGCTGAACATGATTACTCCCATTTGGGATAATATGTCACGGCCCCACAGATTTACTGGGAGGTTGGGTACAATGTAAGGTTGTACTGTGCCAGAGTTATTTTCTTTATCTAGCCATGTTAGGAACTTGGCACTTTGTTTGGGGTTAGTTGTTTGTCCTATGCCTTGTAGGTGAGTAAGTGTGTCAGAAAGGGGCCAAGAAAGCGGCCAGTCTTCTTGTCTAATAATGGTTGCATCAGCACCAGTGTCAATAAGGCCTTTAAAGGTTTTTCCATCAAGTTTTAAATCTAGCATGGGCTTATTGGGGGAGAGATTTTGAATCCAATAAGCATCTGAGGATCCAAAATTTTTGTTGTTTCTAGGCTCATTGTTGGCAGATTTATGGGTGTTCTGGAGCGGGAGAAGGAGTAGTTGAGCTATTTTCTGTCCCAGTTGTATAGAAATTAGAGAGGAAGTGGAGGAGGCTACAATCTGTATTTCTCCCGTAAAATCATTATCTATAACACCAGGGTAAATATATAGGCCTTGTAGGCTCAAACTACCTCTTCCGATTATTAGACCAAAAGTGTTTGGTGGTAGGGGTCCGGTGACACCCGTAGGTAGTATCTGAGGTCCCATGTCAGGAGTTAATATTGATTTGGAGGAGGGACTGAGGTCCAGTCCTGCACTGCCGGGGGTTGCTCGGAGGAGACTTGAGACGGGACAAAGTTTTGTTGTGGATGAACAAACCGAGTCGCCCCAAGGTTTGGATTCTCTGTAGGGGCCTGGGGCTGGCCCCTCAGGAAGTTTCCCTGCTGGGGCAGGAGAGGATTGCCGTGGGCATCTATTTTTGATCTACATTGATTGGCCCAATGTTTGCCTCTCTTGCATCTGGGACATACTCGTGGGGGCAATATGGGTGTGGGAGTGGGTTGGCCTAATGGTGTCTGGCGAGGGATTGGGCATTGTTTGGCGAAATGTCCGGGCTGGCCACATGAAAAACAATTGTTTTTGCCTTTAGACGGATTAAATAATGAATCTTTTAAAGCTGCCCCCATAGCGAGGCCCATTTGGTGACCAGGACCAATAGGCGAATGTAATCAGAGAGTGAACCCTTTTTTCTAGGGCAGATGGCTGCCTGACAGACAGAATTGGCATTTTCAAAAGCTAATTGTTTGAAAAAATCACTATCAGTTTCTGTGCTACCAAGGAGTCTTTCAGTGGTGTTGGTTAGGCGACTGATGAAGTCAGCATAAGGTTCATCGGGCCTCTGGCTAATACTAGTGAGTTGAGTTGTGGCCGGCCCCTTAGGGAGATGTTTTTTCTATGCCTTAGTAGCGGCAAGGTGAATTTGAGAAAAAAGGCCAGATGGATATTGTAGTTGAGCTTCATTTGTATCGTAGGGCTTAAAGCCCCTGAGCTTATCATAGGTCCAATCAGTGCACTCGCCTCCCGCTTCTGCGTTGCGGTGTGCAGTTTCTTTACAGGCCTCAGAAAACTCAGATTTCCAGAGAACATAATCGCCCCCCGATAGGGTGGCATGGGCCAAATAGTGCCAATCGTGGGTGGTTAACCAGAGGTCATCTAGGGATTGTAAAATTGAGAGTGTAAAGGGGGCCGTGGGGCCATATTCGTCCGCCGCTTTTTTGAGTTCTTTTGTGGTTTTTAAGTCAAGGCGTTTATAGTGTCTGGCGGGTTCTTTATTGTCTCTGTCGGGGTCTTCATCACTATCTGCACTGCCTCCTTCAGTTTTTATTGGGGGGAATTCAATAACAGGGAAAAGATTAAGAGGGGGTTTTTTATTTGAGATGGGAATATTTTTTGTAGAATTTATGGAAAGGGGGGGAATTTTTTGAGTAGCAGCAGAGGAGAGTTGTAAATATAACTGTTGAAGTTGTTTAAGGAGAGTTAGATGTTGTTTTTTGAGTTGAACGGTTCTATGTAATTGTTGGACTTGGTGGGAGAGGAGAGTTTGATCAGGATCGTGGATCGGAGCTAAAGGCATTTGGGGATTATAGGGAGGGGGCAATTGATTAGAGGCCAGAAACTGCCAGTCAGGATCATGATATTTAGCGGCAGCTTCCTCTAAATCAGCCTCGTCCTCAGGGCTTAACTGATCGTCCTCAGGTGGGCTAGAATTTACATTAAGATCAGGACAATTAGGTGAGGACTCTTTTAGTCCTGAGATAAACTTGTCATGAACGCTAACCTCTTGTCCCATTATGATAAGGAGTAAAGACTCTCTTCACGTAGGCAGTCGGTTGGTACAATCCGCCAACACGGACCCAAACGAGACGGCACGGATGGTAATGACCCGCAGACCAATGTCTTTTGGGACTCACCCGGCCAGAGCGACGGGGGTGTTGGGGTGAGAGGAGAAAAAGCCCTTACGTGAGCAATCGGTTGGTATAATCCACCAACACGGACCCCGAGAGGCGACGCGGCTGGTAACGACCCTCAGGCGAAGCCAGTCGGGACTCAACCGGTAGGGAAATCCTCTGGGTGGATGATTGGAGCTCAAAGTAAGCAGGCAAAATCTCGCTCAAACGGTCCCAAACACCTAGAAAACTGTCTCGTTGGTGAACGACTAAAACCCAAAGTGAGCTGAGAGCTGATAAAAAGGGAGACTGGGACAACAGGTTAGGGGAACCCTAGTCTAAGTGTCTGAGGGGAAGCCTGTAGACTATATATAAGTCTAGAACACAAATATATGTCCCATTTTTTGAAGGAGTCGTCCGCTTACCTGTACAGATCTCCCACAAGTTGGGTAGTCTTATGGTGATCAAAGAAGAAATATGCTGCAGCTCCTTAGACCGGACGAACTCAGGCGTCTCGTCTTCTAGGAGACTTCAGGCCTCACGTTGGGCGCCAGTTGTCCCGACCTGCGGGACACTACACGAGGGACCCCGAAGCACCTAGAAGGGAGGAAAATGGGAGACACAAAGACCGGAGACAAGACAGGAGTTCTGATCAATTCTCTCTTTATTGCAGCTCAATCGTGGGTTATATACATTTTTTTGCTGGGTGGAGGGGCATTAACATAAGCAGGGTTGCCGCAGGCTAGCGGTCTTAAGCCATCTGGACACACTGTACAGAATGTGGGTATTATCTAGAGACCCAAGTAACTTCCTCTATCTCATGCTTCTCAGTCATGTGATGGTGCCTTACAGGCACCCTCCTTCTACAGTATACACTTCAGCAAAGTATGTAAACAACCCCCAGTCCTGTCAGTTCTCAGGACTGTCTTGGTGGGTGGGGGACACCAACTGCAGTGAAAGTCCTTTCCTTAAACAGTTCTCCCACACTGGACCGACCTGGCAGATTTTTCTCACTTGCATGATACAGAGCCTCTGCCTCCCACCCACAACATGCATCAATAGTCAGTATAATCATAAGTAAAACTAAGTGTCCTCGAGTTAAAATGCCCTATTTTGCATAGAAGGTAGTTTCAGCTATCATTTTGATTCCTGTAGCCTAGAATGGGTTCTCATTCTCAATTCAAAGAGACGCCATTTAAAAAGAAAATATTAAAATGAAGGGCTCTCCCAAGTGGGAAGTTTGAAAATAAAAATGTCTTCACACCTTTAATGTGTAAAGTTAAAATATAGGCAAAAGTCACAGCCAGTCTTTGATTTGGTTTCTGTGCAGAATGCACACAGTGTTGGTTGAAGTACTGGACATTCTTGATCTACCCTGTTAGGGTTCGGAACACATCAGGGTGTGCTTGCAGGGAAATTTTCTTTACTCATGTCTTGATTCTCTTTTCAGAGTCCTCCTAACTCTTACTTTTTTTTTTTTTTTCCATTAGGTTCAGGTGTACCAAACAACATAGTGATTAGACATTTACAGCCCTCATAAAATGATAACCCCAACAGGTCTACTCCACATCTGACACCATGCATAGCTATTATCATACCACCATTAACTATATTCTCTATGCTGTACTTTAGATTCCATGACTATATATATATTTAATTATAGCTGACATTCAATATTATTTCATATTGTTTCAGGTGTACAGCATATTAGACTTATCAGGGGATCACTCCTGAGAATTATATAAATGCCTAACTTTTACATTTTTAATTTGAACTTTTATGAGTAAAGTCTCATTGTCTGAAAAATAATCCTCAGGAGATTGTTAAAATAAGTTATAAAATATGTATGAAGGCCTAGCACAGAATATTCAACTAAACGTTAAAGAGTTATAAAAATTATTGGACAAAGGTTGTGAGTTCAAGTCTATTATCTTTTACTGAAAAGTAGTAACACCTAGAGTGTGAACTCTAAGTTCACTGCTGTACCTTAAAAGCTTAGCAGTTTGCCTGGAACATAGTTGACAACAAAAATCCAACACAACAGAACACAACAACAATGGTAACAGCAAAAACTTTGCTGAATGTTGGATGGATTTTGATTCCTTTATCTTCACAGCTGGGACCTAATTCATTAGTCTTTGTACACTTTCAATCATGCTAAGTAATTTGACAAGGAGAAAGACAACATCAGGCACACATTTCTTGTGAAAGTCAGTTTGAGAAATATTACAAGCTTACTTACTTCTGTTTCTGTGAGGTCACTGTCTTATTAATTCCCATAGCGAATCAAGTCCAGATTCCTTAGCATGGCATATAGAACCAAAGAGATATGAACTAATACGACGGTTACTCTGCTAACTCCATTTCCTCTCACTCTCTTTGACATTCTACACCCTCAAGTCACATGGAACTACTTAAGATTTCATATATCTATGCTTTTATATATTCAATTTTTAATTAAAATTTATCAGGGTGACAATGTTTAGGAAAATTGGTAGATGAGGGTAAATGGGGTCAAATATATATGGTGATGGAAAGAGACCTGATCCTGAACATACAATGCGATATATAGATGATGTATTATAGAATTGCACGTTCAATTCTTTAAGAAATTATTTTAGAAGAGTTTTAGATTTACGGAAAAATTGAGTAGATAGTAAAAACAGTCCCCATACACCTCAATCCTAATTTCCCCTATTATTAATATCTAATATAAGTAAGGTACTTTGGTTACAATTAATGAACCTATAGATATTAACTAAATTCACATTTCATTCAGATTTCCTTAGTTTTCACTTAATGTCTTTTTACTATTCTAGTTTTTACTTAATGCCCAAAATGCTGCATTACACTTAGTTGTCATGTCTCCTTGCAGGCTCCTTTTAGCTGTGACAGTTTCTCAGGCTTTCCTTGTTTGTAATGGCTTTGATAGTTTTCAGAAGTACTGGTGAGGTATTTTGTAAAAGGTCCCTCCACTGAGATTTTCCTGATGTTTGCTCCTGGTATCATATGGTTTTGGGAGGAAGTGTAGAGAGGTAAAGTACCATTTTCATCACCTCAAGGTTGATGATTTTCATCATATCAAAGGCACATACTAACATGACTTAACACCATAGATATTGACCTTGATAACCTGGCTGAGGCAGTGTTTGTCAGGTGTCTCGACTGTAAAATCAATCTCCTTTTTTGCCCCTTTCCATATCGTACTCTTTAGAAGAATGTCACTATGTGCAGCCCACATTTAAAGAGTGGGAAGTTAAATCTATCTCCCCGAGGGTGGAGTAGCTATATAAATTATTTTAAATTCTTCTGCATTAGTGATTTGTGTCTTCTCTCCCATTCATTCATTTAATCATTTACCCAGTCATTTATTTATATCAGCATGGAATCATGGATATTTATTTTATATTTATTGCTCAAATTGTTTTAGCTTTTGTCATTGAGAGTTCTCTCAGTTAGTCCTTGTGTTCCTTTGACATTTCCTTATCATTGTGGGTTTTTTTTTTTTTTCTTTTCTTAAAGGACTAACTTTCTGGAACTACAAGATGTTCTGGGTTCATCTTGTCTATTTCCTGCTCCAATCCTAGAATCAGACATTTTTCTACAGGCTGTAATTCCTTTCATTGGAGAATGATATCAGAAACTAAGATCTAGGAAATAGATTGAGTTATTGCTGCCGAGATCTAACATGTAATGGGTCTTTCAGCTGATAGAGCAAAATGCCAAAAAAAATGTATACAAGTGGGCATTTTGGGCAACGTTGCTCAAGCAGTAGTTCACTGCAATCAGAAGTGTCTGGACACTGATGGTAACCACTTTGAGCACCTGTTATAATTGCAGAATTCAAACATGACTTGCTTTCATCTTTTGTTATTGGTATATATTGAGTATTACAATTTTAATACAGTTTTCATTTCTTAAAATGTGTGTATGTTTTTTTGGCACCCTCTGTATATACACATTTGACTTTATTTTTTTCTTATAAACAAACTAACAAAAAAACCTGCTACCTGAACTTCAAGTTCCAGCTTACGAATCCTTCGTTCTAAGAAAGCTTTTACTGACCCACCCATAAAAGTTGATTACCCCTTCCTTTGTGCCAAAATGTAACTATTATAGGACCTGCTTTGTAAATTTAAATTATTTTCATATTCTTTTCTATTAGACTTGGCAATTTTGGGTGTCTGTTTCTCTACTAAATCATAAACCTAATAAAAGTGAGAAGTAGAAATTGAGAGGATATTTCCAGAAAGTCAATCAAGATGTCTAGCACATGAAAACTTGTTGAGTTAGTATATTAAGTAAACGTGTGTCCTTTTATAATACAACCCTGTGTGGTTAATAAACTTTTAAAATTGTACAGATGATAAGTGTTTTAACTATATAATTTCATGAGTTTTTACAAATATACATACCCATATTCAATGAGGTATTTTCATTTTTTATAATATCTGTGTCAGGTTTTTATATTAGGGTAATTTTGTACTAATGAGGGATTTGCGATGTGTTCTATTTTATGAAACAGTACTGTTGTGTAAAACTTTTATTCCCTAACTATTTGATAGAATTACCCACTGAAGTCATCTTGATGTGAGCTTCTCTGTGGCACAGTTTTGAAAATTAATTCAATTTTTTTACTGCATATAGGGCACTTTAAATTTTCTATATCTTTTTGCATCAATTTTGGTAATTGTTTTGAAGAATTCATCTACAGATTTTCTAATTTTTTGGTGTCAATTTTAGTAAGGCTCTTTTTTTTTTAAAGAACTTTATCCATTTTTTTCTTAATTGTTAAATTAATTTTAGATAGTTGTTCATAATATTCCCTTATAATACTTTTAATATCTTTAAGATCAGCGGTGATACTTCCTCTCATTCTTGATACTGGTAATTTATGCCTTCCTTTACCTTCACTGATTTATTTGTTTTTATTACTTGATATTCTGAATCATGTTTTAAAGAAATTGGATTTTATTATCTTCTTATAAAGAGTGTTGATTTTTGTTATAGCAAAAAAATAATAATAAGCTACCTTGAACTTGTGGAGGATAGGTCTTTTGCTTTTTCTTAGTCTTAGTTGAATCCCTTGGTCCTGACATATTTTATTCCTAAAATGTAGTCATTTTGGGAATTGAATAGAAAGTCACAGTTATTTATCAAGGCTTTTAACAATGCAAGACTCAAATTCCAAACTCCAATCTTTATTCTGCCTTTTCAGTTGTTCAACTATTATTGCTGTTCACTAGGTTCCTTGAAGTTTCCTTCATCCCTACAAACACACTTTCAGTTCAGTTAAAGCTTTCATTGGAATTAACATGCAGATGTTGAGGTTTCCCAACTCTGGCTTTCTCTCCTTTCCTGGATATTCCTCTTCTACTTCAGGTTTTACAGGAAGCTCTAAAATCCGTTCTCTGACAACTTGGGCCGAAGAATCATGGTCTTCTTTTTTGTTGTTTTTTATTCCAGCCAAACTGCACCTCATGGGCTGTGGACTGTGCTCAGGAGAAAAACTGTGTGAATGTGGAGTACACCCAGTATAGTTCTCTTCTTTCAAAGGTATAGTCCTCTCGAGTTTTGCCTACTATTGGTAGTATTTTACCCTGACACTAATGTGAAATAAATAATTAAATATAATATGATATAAATATAAATATATTAAATTTAATAAATAAAGTGTATGGTTGCAACTATTGGCCTCATTCATTAGTATTTGCAAATCTTTATTTTATTTGACTAGTAAAATGAATCCTAGCTACAGGCATATATCTTACAACTAATTATGTAAAGAAAGTACACTCATAATGCAAACTATTAAAGATTTTGTATCCGCTTTGTTGAAGATGTTTGGGATTTCACTTGCAGAAAAATGAATTATTAAATAAATTGTGGCAACTAAAGTAGAATTCTAACAAATTCAAAAGGCATCACTTATAAAGTATATGTCGTGCCGGGACTCGGGTCCTGCTCCCCGCACAAGAACGCAAAACATGGTAAGGCCAAAAAGGAACAAAAACAGAGCCACTGATAGGGGAATCCTACCACTATATTCTTGCTGGCGGCTGGGTTGGAGACACAGGAAGCAGGAGTCACATGACCCGCAACCTGCCGTCTACTACTCTGCCAACCAACCAACCCCTGCTAACTGCAATCCACTCCGCTAACTGCAATCAGTCCTTGCTAGCTCAGCCATGGTAGTTATATCAGTGGCTAATGGCTAACCAGTAACAGCTGATGGCCAACTAGTCACAACTGATGGCCATCTACTACCCGAGCCAGCACCTTTCCACATGAGGCCGAGAGCCTGGAAACTGCTCTCTAGGACTCTGTACCCACACTCAACCCCTACAGGGTCTTGCCTCACAATCTATGTGACAAGCGTCTTCTGCAAGGGGCCCTGTTCCATATTAGCCTATAGGCACCTATGGGCACAAAGAAATAGTATTCTTAGGAACCAACAATGGCAAATCCTTTCCATCTGGAAGGATACATGCTAGCTTTTGGTGCTGGAAAGGAGGGTTGCTGCCACCGGCACCTTTCCCAGTTTGTGGTACTAGACCTTTATGGCAGTGCTTGGGGTCCCCTGCATAGTTTCAACATGGAATAGAACAGGGGAACTCATCATACACCATAGTGAGAGCACATAGGTTCCCCGCAAAATCATCCCAGCATTGGGACCTCTGTATACCACAGTCACTTGCAGTGGCCACTCTGCCACCACCCCTGGCGTCACTTGTAAATCATGGGTCAAACTAGCCCCCCATGGGGCTATCAGGCCCAACCACCAACAGTGGTGGCTTTTGACCCGCCAGGGCCAAGTCCATTTCTGCCATTTCCCTGCTTTCAAGCATGTGGGTGCTGGCAGCAAAATATTTCCATTTTTGCAGTAGCTTGGCTTTAACAGAGTCTCGCTTGTGGTAACCTGTAACTGAATGGGAGCGGCCATTGGATGTAGCAGAGCTTCTATTATAGAGCCCTCCCTTGCATGGTTTCTCATTCAGAATTCTCAAGACGTCCCACAGACGTGAGGCACAGTCAAGCATCGTGGGAGGGTGTTTTGACACCTAGAGGCCTTTCTTCAAAAAGCCGTTGTAGCATTCAATCATACCAGCTGCTTGTGGAATGTACAGGCTGTGAAACCATTGTATGTCCATCCTGGCAGCCCAGCGCTGCACTTCTTGTCCCGTAAAATGATTACTCCTATCACTTTCAATGACTTGAGGGTGCCCATAGAGGGCACACAGCTGTGTAAAAGCAACCACTGTATGCCACTGATCCGTAGCCAGACACGGCCAAGCAAACATCAACCCCGTAGCAGTGTCCACTGCTGTGAAAGCATACATCACATTGAGGGCCTTAGGCAGAGGTCCAATGTAATCCACTTGCCAGCGAGTGAGGGACACCCTCCCTCGCGTAATCTGCTGTGTCTCCCAGGGGAGCCTCCACCGTTGGGGTCTGTCCTGGGCACAGACGGCACAGTCAGCAGGCATCTTCTATATCCTGCCATTTCAAAGGCAGACCCCAGTGTCTGCTCACCTGCCACATGGTTCAGCTTCCAGCGTGCTGCAATTTCCTATGCAGCCAATGGGCCACATCAGTGGAAGGAGCCCGTTCTAACCATCGGACCCGTGCTAGGGCATCTGCTTCATCATTACCTGAGGATACTAAGGGGAAGTGACCTGTGACATGCATTGGGGTCACCTCCTTTCTCTGCCCTAGGTTCCAGAGGTCCTGCCACATGGCTTAACCTCACAGTGGATGGTATCCTACCAACCAGTTTTGGTGTTTCCCCTTAGGGAGCTACAACATTAGGCCCCGGAACACCACCCAGCTATCAATACAAATAATTAGAGGCCCGACTCATGGCTAATTATCATCCACACAGCCCGTAGCTCAGCCCACTGGTTACTCTGGCCCGTCCCAGTATCAAACCAAATGGTCTCTGTTTTGGGCTGCACACCAATAGCTGTCCAAATGGCTGAAGCTCCCTGGCTAGAACCATCAGTAAACCAGGCATCTTCTGGTACTGGGGACTGTCCTTCTCGGTAGGGCAAGGGCTCCAAGTCCTCCCCTCTAGGCAGAGCACTTGGCTCAGCCTGGGCTACAAGCTCCACAGGCCCGAAGACTTGCTGTAGCTCTGTGCTTAAAGGGCTTGAACTAAGAGTGCTACATTGTTCCAAGTAGGCACCCCACTTGGTGAGGGTGGTGGTCTGTGCTACCCCCGTTTTGGGTCCCTGGGTCCACATACAGACCCATCCCTGGACGGGATAGGTTGTTTGAACCAACACCCGTGCCATCCCTGTGATGGCGTCTGTGGCCATTAGGGCTGTGTACATAGCAGCCAGCTGTTTCTCTATTAGAGAGTAGCAGACCCTCTCCTTTCCACAATTGGGACCAAAATCCCGCTGGCGACTAGAGACTCTCCTGTGTTCAAACAACTCACACCTGATGGGCAGACCCAGGAAACCTAAGGGTTTCTTGGAGGCAATGTGTTAGGCAATGCAGAAATTTCATAAATTTTTCACAGAAGAAAATTATTCCAGCTTGCATAGTGTCTGCCAGCACCACAAACTTGATCCTGTCAGTGTCTGGAAGCAGTCTTGTATGAATGGGTCTTTCTCCCGTATCTCAATGCCTTAGCTGCCCTGTTCGGAGACAGCTGGGAGCTATTTTTCGAACAGCGAGTGGAACATGGAGGCCAGCATGAGCTTCTCATTGGAGGTGAGGCAGGCTGGCCAAATCAAACGGACGATGGATAGTTAACAGGGTGGCCCAGGTACTCTAGCACTTCTTTCCCATATGCTATGTATTTGTCGTTCATATCTAAGCCACTGATGACCAGCACTGTAGAGAAGAGGGAAGGGTCAATGAATCCCCATCCAGGGGATTCGGCCCATGTGCAGATATTCTTTATGCCTCTCCAAATAAAACTAGGCAGTCAAGTCTTTGATGGTATTTATATATTGTGCCTTGTCATCTCGTACTCCCATCTTCAATAAACAGAAAAAATATCATAAAAAAACATACACACAGAGGATAAACTTAACAAATGCATACTCAGTTTTCCTACATTGTTCTATTTCTAATAAGACCATTACCCAAATCTGTAATTCAATTCAAGCTAGACCAGAATCCACAGAGAACTCGTGTAGCCCTACAGAAACACACCCTCCCCTCTCTCTACATGCTTGCACTAGAAATATATTTTACATTGACTCTGCTTCTAGTCTTCAGCTAGAGGGTGTGAAGAAAAGACATTACTGGTTTGAGCATGCATATACTGCAGAACAGAACATAGTTATACGAACAAGAAAACATCAATATTTAATAATATATGAGGTACAAAAGTGGATGGAGAGAGTGTTGTAGAACCTGGGAAGAACGAGCGACTACTTGGACCACTGCTAAGTCTCAAAGAACATATATTGGTGAGAAGAAAAGCCTGGAATAAAGGAAACAATTTTTCGGATGGGGGAATTCAGCTTGAACACAAGTAGAGAAGTAGAAAAAGAATGATGTGTTTAGGGAAAATAAAATCAATGGATAATCCTGGCTTGTTGTAGAGGGCCCATAGTAGGAAGGAAATGGAGATTCTAATATGACTGAAAGACGTGATGAGGCTGGCTTCTATATTTCATAAACTTTTTGTCAGAAAAAAAAAGTTGATAAAGACAAAGAGGCAACTCCTATCATATTGACTATTTTAAAAGTTTGTATTTATGAAAACTGCGTAACTCAGGAGTGATCCTGTTGGAAAATAAATTCAAATAATATCTTCTCTGAGCAAACATCTTTTGATGACTAAGTTGACCTCCAAGGTGACTTTGTGTGGGCTTCTGTGTTGATTGCTACTTTTAACTGAGTCATTAACTGAGTCACTAGGGCGCTGGGGTTTTATTTTCACAGTGCAGATCACACGGGATGCTTCACAAAATGTATCCAACTGATCAGAATCCCTTAAAATGATTCATAGGAATCAATAAATGATGGACAGGCAGGGATTTCCTAATAGGTAAATATTTTCTATGTTCTGACAGACTGTATGGTGAATGGATGAAAGGATGGATGTCTCAAAAGAAATTTAAAGATAGCTCTTCAGACATAAGATGAATCAAACTATGGGGCACAGAGATAACAAAGTTGTAATTTGTTGTAACTTGAAAAATATCAAGGGCATGTAGAAATTTTAAAATAATCTCAAGTATCATTTGCTTTTATGTCAGTTTGCTGTAACTAAAATATTCTGTTTAGAATATTCAGCTTTAATGTAAAAGATTTAGTAGATTCAATATTAATATCAAGAGAAGATAAAGTATTTTGGTTAAAAAATTCAATGATTCAAGCCATTTAAATGAGTATTTATAAAGCACCTATATTGTATAACCCACTGTTTTTTGTCTGTAGATAAATGAAGATGGGCAATATACCGTTCCTCCTCAGGAAATGTGCAATCTAATGACAGGGACAGGAGGCATTGCTTATTCTAAGATAGGCAGAATGTGATAAGAGCCATAGAGAGCAAATAAAATATTATGGAATTACAGACAGTAATAGTGGTAGAAGAGGAATTGTGGAGAAAGAGCAGGGAAGAGAAATTTTTTGTTCTGGGTCAGGCTCTTCACTAAACATTGTATGCACATGATCTCATTTAATCTTATTGATAATTTTAAGCGTTATTGTTATATCAAAATTATTTTTTAAATGAGGAATCTGGGACTCGTTGGCAGTAAGTAACAAACTTCTACAATTGGAACACTCACATACTCAGATTTTTCTGACTTTAAAAGTGCTTTTTAAACACTGCACTACACTGCCTCCTAGGGGAAAATTTCATGGAGATTATAACCTCACTCACATGAGGTAAAGATGAAGATAAGAGCATTCTCCAAAGTCACAAATATGAGATGGATCAGTATTTGCCCAGGAAATGCTAATAGTAAAATAGACTCAGTGTCAGGTGTATGATATTGGGCAAGAATATAATGCATATGCTTTATATACAGAATAAAACATAACATGGACTGGCAGAGCCTCAGTCAAGCCCCAGGATAGAAGCTTGGATTGACTATGTGGATTGAGGCTCCTTTCATAAGGAAATATCAATATTTGATTTACCTTTTTGATGATTTTCAGTGAATCAGTATCTCCTCCTTTGAAAACAATGTCTTTTCAAATTTCCCAAAAATGGATTTGATAAAGAGAAAGAGAAAACCATAACAAAGAAATCACCATACTATTCAATTAAGAGTCCTTAGCTAGTGATTTATATTGTGATCTGTCAAACATAATTTATTCTATGTTAAAAATCTTTCCCATATGGATTAAAAAAAAAAGTCTCAATGCCTTTCACAGTAACACAGTTCATCTTTTTTTTGTGCAAATGTATAACCGATGTGTTTTTCCAATCCAATAAAATGTGTTCCTCCTTCCATATGTGGATGGTTGAACATATCAATCATTAAGTACTTTGTTAGTTTCTCTGGCTTTAGATTTCTGTAGAAATTCCATCATCACCAGGTACTCTACCAAATGCTAGTAGCAATAGTTTAATGAGTTTGGTGATGTTCCAAGCCCAGTGTTTGCTTTTCTTTGTGGAGTCATAATGGAGAATAGAATTATCATAGATTTCTGGATTATTAAATGCCAAATAGTCCTGCCCATTGCCTGGCTTATATCGTTTTCCAGTCTCATACATGACTTGCTGATTACTTTCAAGTTCTTTATAGGATTGTCTCTTTCGTATGAATCTGCCTCTGAGAATCACTGAATCTGAATTATTTATAAATTCTGAGTTCATTTTGGTCTACTTCCATCGTTTTAGAGAAGAGCCATCTGATGGTCAGAAAGACGAAATGATTGACAATAACCTCTCAGCTGGTCAGTGCACACCTAGAACTTGAACCTGGGCTCCCAGCCTAACTATGTTACATTTCTCTTTCTAGCTCCCTGCCTTTCTTGAAGCTCAGGTCATGTTCTCACTATCAAGTCTGTTATGCCATAAAGGTTTGTTATTGAATGTATGAATTAGGTAAATCAGAAAATAACTTATTTTGCCCCCAGTTAAAAAAAATTCAATTTTACACTAGTAAAGTTGTAAAAGGTGCACAATAAACATATATACACTTTTCCCTTAGGGTCATCAATTCTTACTATTTTGCCACATTTTTTTTCCTTCCTTTCCTTCCCTCCTTCCCTTTCCTTTTCTTCCTTCCTTCCTTCCCTCTCCTTCTCCTCCCTCTCTCCCTTCCTCCTTCTCTCTCTCTATATATACACATACCTATATATGAGACATATACATATGTATATACACACAATATAAAGGCATACATATACAATATATGTATACATAAACATGTATGTTCATAAGCATGCACATATTATTTATTTTCTCTGACTCTGAGAAATAGATTCAGACATCATGGAAATTTAAACCTAAATCTTCATTGTGCCTGTCCTCCTCCTTGTGCCCCTCAATTCTTGTACCTCACCATAATACAATTATCACACTTAAGAAATTTAAGCTGATAAAATACTATTACCTAATACATAGCATTTATTCAAATAACCACTTATATCCCAGTAATGTATCTTATAGCTATTTACTTTTCCTTCCAATTCAGGATCCAATCAAGGATCGGTTATCATTTTTTCTTTAGTCTTCTTGCTTCTAGTGAAGTTCTACTTTTTTTTTTTTAAGTCTTTCATGTCATTGATATTTTTGAAGCACTCTTGGTCTCTTGGTCTCTTGATTCTTGATCTCTTGTTTCACTGTTTGGATTCATCTGATTTTTAGAATCAGGTTAAATATTTTCAGCAGGAACCCTACCAACGTGATATTGCATCTTTCTCGGTGCATTGATTCAAGAAGCACAAGATGTCAACATAACCCATCATTGGTGATATTAACTCACTCATCCAGATAAGATGATGTTTAAGTGATAAAAGCTTATTAACTGGTTAAATATTATCTGGATTCTAAGGTTATTGTATAGTACCTATCAGATTGTCCATATATTTAAATTTTTCTATTCTATATATTTTAAAAATTAAAAGTATTGGTTACATAGTGAAATATTCCATCTTTAGCATCATACATCGTATCTCAAGGCTAAATTTTTGAATCCTCACCTCCTTTCTCTATATCAAAGTTTAATATATTCTGAAGTTTGGATTTCATTATTTATATGCTTATGCTTTCTGACAACAGTTATTTCAGTAATTTTACATGGCTTTATTTACTGTTGTGGAAAGCACGTCTTTCAAGATCGTTTATTTGAATAGCATTGTTATTTCTACTAATCCAATAAACTCAAACATCACTAAATGGTGAATGTGTTGACCATGCCCACAGTCATGGCGTGTTAGCCCACTAATAATATGTTTTCATAAATTTAATATGCAACGTGTGCATGATAAAGTAAGTCGTGTTGTATTAATGTTGCATTAAACATCAAGCAATTGATTTATAACATTTTGTTAAACTCTGTGATTCCAGTTAACAATTAGCATAGGCATTGAAAACACCAAGAATTATTGACATACAAGCACTTTGACATCGCTGAAGTGTTTCCCATGGGGAATTCATTATCTCTCATCAGTGTCATATTTTGACCTGTACTTAGTCTAATTGAATTACATTCACTTGAATCTGATAACTTGAAGTTTTGATAAAAGATAGCACCTTAATATTACTTGTAACCTCATTCCAATACCATGTTGCCTCAGATAACCTTGTTTGCCAGTGTTTAATTAGCAGTACCCAGCACCATTTTGCCAAAAGGAAGTTATCCAAAAAAAGAAGATATCCCCAAGAGCTGTGGTGTTTATCTTGCATCACACTAATTCTCTTGCCAAGATGGCTATCTTTCATTCAGGCTGCTTGCCATTGTACATTCCATGCGTCAGCCTGAATCCACCTCTTCAACACTGACACATTTTTCTTGATCTCAGAAATTGATCAAGGTTTTCACATAGGATAAGAAATTAATATTTTTCAGAGTTATTTTTTTCCTTTAGCAAAGGCTAGGACTCTAAAAATGATTAATTTGTCAATAAAATATGATAAATTCTGACTTTATGCTTTGACAAAAAAAAAAAAAAACTTGGAATGCTTTCTCTTAAGATTTTTAAATAAAAATTGCCAGCAATTTTTGCTGTTGTTGTTGCTTCCTTCCATTATCTTACTTGCTAATATGCCTCACTGACGGAAGGGCATTAAGTGAGGCCATACGGGAAAGCCACTGACTGATGCATGCTTCTTGTGATGTTCGCGCGTCTCAGCACCCGGTACCATGCTGTCCTTAACAGTCGTATTTCAACAGGACTACCAGGGTTGCTCTGCTGTGGGTGTTAACTAAGAAGGAATCACTGCAAACACTTAATCTGTCAAGTTCTCATAAACTGTTGCTGAAACACAATGTTCCCATGTGATGTAACTCCATAACAGAATTGAACAGGCTTAGAATAATTTAATTTCAAAATTTGGAAGTGTTATTTAGTTTAATGTTTCTTAAACCTGAAAGATAATCAGAGTCATCTGTGGAGCTCTTTTAAAATAGATTATCCAACCTCAGACCTACTGACTCAAAATCTCCCGGAACCTGTGTTTCATTTGTAAAATTTGTTCAGCCTTCTATGTAAGTTAGGAATGACATAAGGCCTACCTCCATGGACACAACTTTTTTCATATGACACTTCACATGGGAAATTATCCTATTAATTGGCACACTTGGATAAAGGGCTGGGGTACCTCCAGGAACTCCAAGTCCCAACCAGTTGCATCTAGGCTGAAAGGAGTATAATTGCACCTCTATAACACAGCTTTGGCTCATCGGTCTATTCAACAAACCAGATTAGCTAATGGAAAAACTTAGGAGTAGGAACAGTCTGGAGTGAGCATGCTCACAGAGCACCATGATCATTCAACTCTACAATTGTTTCTGTTTCTGTTTTACTCTAAGAGAGAATGATATTCAAAGGATTCGAAGAGAAATTTATAGCTGATGGATAATGTTGGAAACATGTACTCATTACAGTTCTTTATATATCATTATTGATAACAATGATAGAAACACAGCTCACATTTGAAAAAACAAAATTAAGAATTTATTCAATCTCCTTTTCCATATCTGGATTCTGCTTTCCACTGAAGGGCTTTATTTTCAAACAAGCTCTTTCCGCATAACCTCAAGATGGCCACTGGCAGCTCTAATGGGAATAGAATGGGGGAGTGGGGAGAAAAGGTGATGCCCATACTAAAAAGACGTTAGGAACGCCACTGCACATTTCTACTGAATAAAGAATATATTACTACTTATCATTTGATACCAGGTTAGGCACAGCCTTGTGACTGATAAGGAGAAGCAGAGCTGTCCTTCAGGTTCTTGTTAACAAAATAGACAGGGCTCCTAGAGCAACGGTTGTCTAGGGAAAGTTTCTCTCTCACATGATTTAGACTAATAACTCAAAACAAACCTCAGGCTATTTTCAGGATTAGGTTAAATCTATTATAATATTACTATAAATTCATCTGTGCTTTAAATTTTCATTTATTTCATATAATTTCATTGGTTCTTTAATGAGAAATATTTTATTATAGAATACATATAATAAAATAGAAAGCATACCACACTTTCTCTGAAAAACCTCATTGTATGGATCACAGGGCTGTAATCAAGGCATCGATATCATCCTTGTGGTTACTCACCCCATTAAAGGTAATTTATAAAAAAAGGGAATATTGAACTTTATGAGGACTATTTTTGCATACATAAATGTAAAGTAGCATTAAATATTACTTGACCTAACAGAGTTCTCAGTGGATAAACAATTGAGCTGCTTTTAACTGCATTGTCTTCACAGGCCACTCACTGTGTCTGGAAGACCCCACCACGAGGGTGACTCCCAACCTCACCAGGTCAACCGCAAGGGCACAGCCTTGTAAAGGAGTCAGAGCAAACCAGGAGACCATTGATGAGTCAGAACTGTCTGACCTTGTTGGTTTCTGCCATGATAATATGAGTACAGGACGGTACAGAATGTAATTTGTATACTCTTATCTAATAAAAGAGAATACCTAAGATGACTCACAATGAATAAACAAATTATTCTTCGTTATTGAGTTTAAGTTGTATTTTTAGAGAGATATATAATGCTGATATTTGTGATGACTTCTAGTTTATCATTGTTGCTTAAGGTATCTTTTTAAAGCATATATCAATTGAAAGTGTTCTTATGAGGTAATATCAGCAAGTACTAGTGAACCTGTTTTAAAATTTCACTACTAAACTCTCCTTTGTGTTTTGCATGGGGCAGTACAGACTCGCTAGGCACATGCAGAATCAAATACCAGCTGAGTGTCTTTGGCTAAGTCATTGAGCTTTTCTAAACTTCGGTTTCATTTTCTATAAAATGTGATCCATGAGCTATGTAATAGCTATAATAATATTATCTACATCACAGGATTGAGAGAACTAAATTAGATAATACCTATAATTTGTTTGGCATCATGTATAACACACATTGCTTTTAGATATTGATATTATAAGCCTATAAATATTCTTGAAGTAAAGCTACATCTAAAATAGTCACAAACAGTAAAAAACTCTTAGTGGTTTCAAGCATTTTCACATGCATGCATTAATTCACGTTATTCTCCCCAAAATTCCATAAAACAAACCACTCAGGAGACTGGGATAGATTAAGATTAAGTAACTTTCTCATGGCATTCTCTTTTTACAAATCCCGTACTTTTATCACTCTATGGCTCTGTTACCCAGTTTGTGAGAGTTCAGCATTTTGTTTAACATGAAGCAACACAGCGATTAAGGAGTATCATCAATCCTGTTTGTGATCCAATAGTATTTCTTTACACAATGATGTAAAGCCTCTCTTTTCCATTTTTTTTTCTTAAAATGTGGTACATAGAATATTAGACTTTTCTGGTACACTTATTTCAATATAGTCAGATAAAACATGAAAGTCTTTTTGATCTGATGTTATCTCTGCCACTTATCTGTAAGTGTTAGAACTACATTAATTTTAACTCTTAACTTCTAACCTCATTTGGGAAGATACCAGTAAGTCAACATTGGAACTTAAATTCAAAACTATAGGTTGGCTATCTATTTTGAGAAACACACATTGATAGATATTTTTAAAGAAACGGTATCAACAAAATCCCATCTTGAAATAAAAAATAGTGACAAAGAATAGTA
Organism: Rhinolophus hipposideros; assembly: GCF_964194185.1. Lineage (NCBI taxonomy): Eukaryota > Metazoa > Chordata > Mammalia > Chiroptera > Rhinolophidae > Rhinolophus > Rhinolophus hipposideros. Next base: position 68,488,628 of record NC_138049.1, read on the forward strand.
GAAGAGAAAGAATAGCAGAATCTGAGGAGGCTTGCAGAGGATCTAGTATGAGTTAGTTGAATGACAAAAGGAATATTTTTGAGTGAATATCAAATTAATGTCTTTGGTTTTAGACCAACTTTTATTCCCATCTTGTTGTGTGATCCTAGTCAAAATGACTTTCAAATGAAAGGAACACCAACTCATTTTAAAAGCTTTTTAAAGTTCCAAATTCTAGAATTCCATTTCAACTTGCTGGAAAAAGGCCTTCCCTGCATTACAATTTACATTCTCTCTATTTGTAGAACATCAGTGGAGAAATTGTTCATCAGACAAATGTTGCAGTGAAATTAACCTATTATAATTTAACCAAAGATTAATTTAACATACTTTTATTCCCTAAAATTTAATTTTTGTGAGGTGCAGTAAGTGTGGCAGAAAATAATGATGATCGTAATGATGACTTACACTGACTTACTGACTCTAATGAATTTATATGATTTTGTAATATTGGTGAACAATCTAATTAACACATTTAAAAGCAGAAAAAGTAAATACTGAAGTTTCTATATGCAATACATGTGAAATGTTGAAACCTTCAATAAATAGAACTTAATTTGGAAAAAAATTATTTTCCCACAAACAATATAGTAATACAGGGGCTCTGAATGATTGCATAGATTTTAGGTATGTGTTTGATTTGTAGTCTATTGCAGGAGTAGAAGGATGTAACCATGGGAAGCACCTTCTCTTGTTGGCAGGGAAACAAAATCACCAAGATGTTAGTTTATAACTGTGAGCTTGAAGAAATGGTAGAGACATTCATATTGTGAGCAATCCCCAGGGTAACCATGGATAAATTGAACATAGAGACATCCACAGAGTTGCTAGGTGTGCTTGATGGAAAATGCATCTTCATGCTGTTTCTATGGCAATCATAAATAAATCTAACTGCTCTAAAATCAACACAGCAGCTGCACACACAAACAGTATGTTCAGCAAAATTAGGAGAGTTTTAAGGTACATCAATAGTTTGGTTCTAGGTATGCTTGTTTACAATAACAGAGTAAATTATTGAGTAAAATTTAGTTCCTATGTCAACTCCTAAAGTTTGACTTTGTTCATGGTCAATAAGGATTTTTAAAGAGAATAGTAATGAGGTTAATTTTCCAAGAGAAGGACTGTTTCAATCGTATTTCCATTTACCAATGAAATAGGGGGAAAAATAGGTTCTATAGAAAAAAAGGTAACCGTTTCATCACTCATTTCATTTAACAACAACAAAACTATTTATTATTATTATTCTTGTTATTAATATTTTTCTTGTAAGTATGTAAACATTATTCTAAATGTACGATAACTATCATCTTATTTAGTTCTCACAACAACCCAGTGAATTAGGTAATATTAGTACTCTATTTCACAGAGAAAAGAATCAACCCAGAGCAATTAAATAATTTTTCCAGGTCACACAACTTGTAAGAAGAGGAGCAAGGATTTGAACCCACAAACTTTTATTAGTTTTGAATGGGAAAGGCTTATCCAAGTGGTACACAAAACGTAGTCCTATAAAGGAGAAGATTGTACATTTGTTTACATAGAACAAAAAAAAATGTATGATAAAAACCAAAGTCAGTAGAGTTTAATGAAAAGAGTAAATTGTGAATAAATATTTACAGCTTACAATGAAGGGTTTATTTCCCTAATATAAAGAAAGTACTTATGAATCAATAAGAGGAAGATCAAGTACACGGTGGAAAAATAGGTGAATCATATAAATAGACAATACATAGAAAAGAAAATACAATTAGCTCTTAAATATATGAAAGATACAAATATCACTCTCAGGACAAATCCAAATTAAAACTGCACCAAGTTTTTTTGTCCCCTATCATATTGGCAAATATCAAAATGAGATAATAACACATATTGACAAAGTTATGTGAAAAGGGCATCCATGTATTGCTGGTGGAAATATAAATAGATACAAACCGTATAGAGGATACTGACAATAACTCTCAATATTACAAATTCACTGACACTTTGACCCAGCAATTCTCCAGGAATTGATTGCAAACACATACATATTTGAAATGAAGTGCACATAAATTTCTCACTGCAGCAATAGAAAAATAGTGGCAGTAGCCAGTTTAAGTGGCTATCAGTAGGAGATCGCTGATATGAATAATTGTATAAGCATACAATGGAATGGTATAGCTATATTTTGTAACCCCTAAAGAATCCCTGTCCCTGGTGTTTGTTGGGAAACTAAGGCTATGCACTTACTTGACCTCATTCTGTTTTCCCCTCATTAGCCACCTGATTTCCTGATTCCCAGAGGACAAGAACTTCTACCTATTACTCCAGTCCACTTGACCAGGCCTTGATACACTGTCCATATCTTTAACTGAGAAGATGATCCTGCCCTAAATTAAAGCCCACTCTACGCATATGGAGCAAGCATGCACACCAACTTGAATCGGTGTTCCAGCTGCAACGTATATCCCAGGTTCATCACTTGACAAAGAGAACCCTGGTGTCTTTTTAGGACACTGAGCACTGTAAATCTTCAAATACTCCATTTTAATTTTTCCCCCTGGATGCAAATTCTTAATCCCTTTACATATATCACGTGGTGCTAGACCTTTTCTTTGGGAAGATTATTTTATCTCCCATCTAAATGTGCAGAAAATGTTGATTTTATATCCACACGTTCGATAAACATTCATCGCATATTTGTATGTACCATATATAAGGCATAGTGCTAAATTTTAGAATGCAAAGAAGAATAATATGGAGTCTCCTATCTCAACGAACTAACAGTCCAACAGGAAGCAGCGATGGCACAATAATGCTATAATGGAGTTGTTCTCAGGTGGTGAGAAAAGGTGCCTAATTTAGCTTAGCAGGTGGGAGGTGGGGCACTAACAGCTTTGGAGAGAAAGTGAAAGTCGAGCAGGGATTGGGAGCAGAAAGTTAAATGGATTAAAGAGAGAGATATGATTGAACTTCTAAAATACTTTTATATAAATTACTTAACAGGAAGTTTAAAGATCTGAAAGATTTCTTCTTACTTAAAGTTCACTAGCTGATGTCATATCATAAATGTTATCTGCTTACAAGTAGTTATTTTAGTCTTCAAAAGCATTCACATTGGAGCAAAATGAACCTTTGTTCTTCTTAGAGCATAATAGAATGTTTGTTGATTTTGTATCTCTGTCCTTTTTTTAAACTGATGACAACAATGAATAAGTTCTCTCGCTGAAACTACGTTATCATTTTTTGGTACACAAAAATGTAATTACTGAAGATGGATTGTAGCCAGGCCACCTGAACTAATAACCAGCCTGAATCTTTTTGCTCTGGAGAAGATGGAACAGAACTGTTTATTGACCACAAATGATCATGACCTTTGCTATCTTTTGCACTCCAAATGCCACAGGAGGAAGTCATCTATACGCCATGACGTTAAAACCAAGTGAGAAATACATGTATACAATTCATGAGTACAAACTAACACTTTTCTAAATTTGTACCACTATTTTTTAGGCACCATGATTAAGATTTGTCTATTTAACATTGCCAGGAAAATACTACAAATTTTTGCTTTTTGTTGTACTAATACTACCCTTAATGCCCCACATGAAAATCGATCCTCTTTTGGTTTACATGTTTTTTTTATGCCAGGAGGACATAGAAGAGAAAATACTCAACTTCTCACTTTGCAATCATTTATAGTGGCTATCTATACTTGGTTGGAGAAATGCATTCTCAATAGTCATATTAATATTAATCAAATTATCTGTTCATAGCTTTGATTATATTTGCAAGAGCTCACGTCAAAATATCCAAGGACAATATTCTCTAAGACTTGATTTAACTGTACTTTGATGGCAACAATACAAAAATACAACTCAAAGTAACTCAAGTAATTGAAATAATTTATGGTTCACTTTACCAAACCAGTACAAGAATAGAGTAGCTGGTTTGGGGGAAGTAGAAACCAAGAATTTGAGTGCATCAGGAGTCTTTCTTGGTCTCTCATTTTTACTTTCCTTTGTGTTTCATCTTTGTCACTCAGCCTGGCGTCTTCATGTGACTGAGATTTAGTCCATGGGTAGGAAAAAATCTAGCCTCCAGCTTCATTTAGAAATATTCCAAGAATGGGCATTGATAAGCTCAGATTGGCTTATAACTATCCAAACATTAGGTCAGAAAATTAGGGCTAGAACAGGCAGGAAAAAATAATTTCCAAATAGAAGGAGATGTTGTTGCTATGAGAAGCGAGAAAACTGGGCAGCTAAAACTGTCAACAGTGTGTATGAGTGTTAACACATCAAAATTTCATTTGTTCAAACTGTAAAAATAATTCTCAAGGGTTATTTTCTTTCATTTTTATGAGCAAAAAGATTAGATACGATAGCAGAGTTACTTGAAGACAGATGTATCATCAAGGGCAAAATCTGTTGATTCACTGTTTGTTGAGTGATATTAACACTTTTACAAAGTATAATAGTGTGTGTTAGTGTGAACACCAAAACATTTTAGAAAACCAAGACTTGTTTTCACATTTTTAGTCTTCTGTTAGTTATTATCTATGAAAACAAATAAATTTGGAAATAAATATACAAGAAAGAATAAAATCATTGGAGAAAGGACTAATTTTAAAACACAACTCAGTATGATTAGTCATGATTTGCAAAGTCACTTTCTACTAAAAAACACACAATAGTCTTACAAACAAACAAGCTGATGCTTTCTTTCTGGGAAAAATCAACATCCATTCATTTATAATTGAGTATGTATTTGTTGAATGCCTTATTAATAGTAAATTACCGTGATGGAGGCCAGCAGGTATACTTACATACCTCAAATTCCTGTTCTTAAGTAGTATATAGTAATCTAGGGACAGTAAAACATAATCATAAATAGATATAACTTTAAAAAGTAGAAATTTTGCCCAAAAAAGTGCATGGAGAGACACTTTTCAATTCAGAAGAGATAACAATTCAGAAGAGAATGAAACATCCTTACAGCTTGAAGGATTGAGAAAGACTTTTGTAAATGAAGACTATCACAATCTGTCGTCCATGGTAATTTGTACTGTTACGTCTTCTTTTTATATTTAATCTTGAAGGAATTGTCCATCAAATTAGAAGGCTGAATTATTTTGCTTTAATTTTGTAACCCAAACCATCTTTGACAGTTTAGTTACTCATCATTCTCTTTCTTTAAATTTCATTCTTGAAGAATTAACATCTGGTGATAAGTAGCAAAGATGTGAATATTTTTTAGATATACTGGAGATATTTTCACTAGATGGATTTTTTCAAGTTTAAACATATGAATGTAAATATGCATTATCATTCATTCTTGAAATATTATTGAGAAAGTATTGTATTCATTATTCATGCATTCATTTATTCAACAAATAATAAAGATGGAGGATATGCTGGTAAAAAAGACAAACTTCCTCCTCTCATGGAGATTACAGTCTGTAGGGGAGACTGGAGTTTGTAATCCTAAAGAGATGATAAAGAATAAGTAAATGCAATACAGTGAATACATACAATTTGAGCCAATTAAAAGTCATTTGAAGAAAATAAAATGCAGCAAAGAAATAATGAATAACAGAAAAGATTCTAGGCTGGACCGTATGAGCAGAGAGGCCTTAATCACAAAACAGAGAACAGGGAGACCAGTGTGTATGTGCAGTATACTACTATAAGATACTACACTAGTTGCTGAGATTTGTAAAAATACATATTTGGCTTGGTCTTTACTTAGGCAACCAGAACAGACGTTTTCAATTTAATAGGAGAAACAGGGCATATGCATAGTAACTAAACGTGCGGACTAGAACAGTGTTCTATTCATACCTCTTTAACTGGGTATGAATTATGAGTGTATGCAATTATGCAGGGATAAGGCTTTGAAATATACTTCATTATTTCATGAACGTATTTGATTAGGAGTGAATAAATTATTAAATTAGTACCCAAGAAAATATCCCTTCCAGTTAAACCCAATATTAGTATCTTTGCCAGCAGTTGTCTTGCATGTTGCTGAAGTTATACTGAAGCTTAGTTCGTTCTCCATGGATCCCTATCTCCAGAATCACCCAAAGGTCACAGCCAGAAAACCAGAGCTCACTCTTGACTCCTCCCCTGCACTGACTTCTTGTCTTCAGTACAACACTCCTTCTACTTGCTAAATTTTCCCAAAATATCATTCTCTCCATCTTCACTTTCTTTAGCAGATTTTCTTAATGAAATTGTTAGTCATGAAAACAAATACAACATCCTGATTGTTCTCCGCATCCACTCTTGCCTTTTCCCATCATTAGCTTTACAAAGTTGAAATCTTATCATCCTTACACCTTTACATCCCTTCTCTTTGCCATGTGGATTTGGAAAAATGATAACCTTTCAGCACTATGAGCCCTTTGGACTGACCCCTTTCTACCCACACCATCCATCCTCTGCTTGCTCTTTGCACTCCAGCCACAATGAGTTCCTTTCAGATCCTAGAATATATGATGCTACCTCTTGCCACAGGACTTGGCCACACAGTGCTCTCTCGATGTTTTCACATGTGTCTGCTGATCATACACGTCACATGTCTCTAATGCCTGCTCATCTCTCATATCTCGGGTTGTTTCTTTTCCTCGGGGAAGTCTTCCTTGATTCCCTAAGAGCTGCTGTGTATCTTTCCCCAACCTATTAGGAAACTTATAATTTTGCTTTTCTGTGATTGTTTTGCTTTATGTGGTTATTTTATTACTATATGACTCTTAGAATGTAATATCTAATGAGGATTAGGACTGTGTTTATTTTATTAATCTAGCAGAGAGCCTCTCATACCGTTTGTTGGTTGAATGATTAAAAGCGTTTGAAGGCTGTTGAATGGTTAAAAATGTCATTTTCTTTAAAGCTCTGTTCAATTTTGCCATTTTCTGCATCGTAAGGGTATACTATTTAATACACAAAATAAACTTTAAAGCAATTGAGATACTGGATTAATATGATGAGTGATATATCTGCAACAGGAAAATGATAACCTTTCAGTGCTATGGTTCTCTAATAAGGAAGACATTTTTTCCTCCAGTGTCTTTTCATTTACTTTGAAGAAAATTTAATAAGATGTCAAACATCTACAACAAATTGTATTTTACTTTAAATACATGATTTTTAACTTGCTAGAATCCAAATAAGGGTTTCTGAGTGACAAGACTCAAATAGTCATACTGTTTTGTTTTCCTTCTTGCCTGTAGAAACAAATTATGCCTATTTTATTGCTAACGATATGTCATTTAACTTTAAGCCTCTCCTAAGCAGGAAAATGTTCTAGAAGTGTTATATATTTATTTGATTCAGACAAGTAGAATGGATTCTACTGACTCCAGCTATTTCCAACATTAAGATTCTTGTCCCCGACCTGGTATTCCTTCACAGACATTCTGTTTAAATTCATTCTACATATGACCTCAAAGACTTGACAAAAGCCTTTCTTGAAAGGACCCAAGTGCATATAAATTCTATTTCTCCTAAAGTCATGTAGATCAACTACCCCACTATTAACTTGAAAAATTAGGAATCCATGATGCTTGTTTTTCCAATTATATCTTTTAAGAAATCATTAGCAACACAGAATGGAAGTCTGAGTAATTATTCTCTAACTACAATAATTGCTGGAGGTATTTTTCTAGAGACATCCTAAAATAAGCAAACATACAAAAAATTATCTCCTGGTTACTTTAAGAAAAACATGCTGACTAAATGGGCAGAGGGGTTGATGATTCCAGGAGGGTACTGTTAATAAAATATAGTGCTTTTATTTTACACACACACACACACACACACACACACGGTCTGACAATTAAGTTCAAGAACTTGTTGCAATGATGTTGCTAACCTTTTTTGACATCAGAGGGATTATTCATTATGAATTTGTGCCAACTGGACAAACAGTTAACCAAGTTTACTATTTAGAAGTGATGAAAAGGCTGTATGAAAAAGTAAGATGACCTGAACTTTTTGCCAACAATTCATGGCTCTTGTATCACTACAATGCACCAGCTCACATGGCACTGTCTATGAGGGAGTTTTTAGCCAGCAAAAAAGTAACTGTATTGGAACACCCTCACTACTCACCTGATCTGGCTCCCACTGACTCTTTCTTTACCTGAAGATAAAGGAAATATGGAAAGGAAGACATTTTGATGATATTCAGGACATCAAGGGTAATACGACGACAGCTCTGATGGCCATTCCAAAAAGAGTTCCAAAATTGCTTTGAAGGGTGGACTAGAGTCAGTGCATAGCTTCCCAAAGGGACTACTTTGAAAATCCCCATAATTATATTCAGCAATGTGGTATGTAGCATTTTTTCTAGAATTAGTTCACAAACTTAATCATCAAACCTCGTGTGTACGTGTGTGTGTGTGTGTGTGTGTGTGTGTATGTGTGTGTGTAATCTTACCTGGTTTCACAAAGGATTTGGAGATGTTTATTTGTTTAAATTATCCAGTGCTGCCTAACAAACCACCCCAAAACTTAGTGGCTTAGGACAACAAAAATCTTTATTTTGCTCATGAATCTGCACATTTGCATAGCAGGGCATGGCTTATTTATGCTCCATGATGCATCAGTTGGGGCTATGTGGCTTGACTAGATACTGAAATCTACTATCTAGATGACTTACTCATCTGTCTGGGAAACTACCACTGATTAGGAAGCCAGCTAAGACATAGGCTAGAGGCTCTAATTCTTCTCCCTCTGGACTTTTCTTAGGCTTCCTCACAGAATAGCCTCTGAGATTCAAGAATACTCATCTTAAGAGAGCAAGTCAGAAGTGCATGGTATCTTTATGACGTAGCACAAGATGTGACATAGGGTCACATTCTGTTGAGTAATAATTGTGTTCCACTCAAATTTAAGGTGTGGTAGCATAGATACCATTATTTGATGGGAGTAGTTACAATGTTAAATTATAAGAACATACAGGATGGAAAATATTGTGTCCACCTTTAGAAAATACACACTCTGCTCTTTGACCATGAAACATACATACATCCCATATGTAAAATACAGTTATTCCTCTCTCAAGACTCTCAAAGAAAAATGTCACATCTGCAACTCACTTCGATATCTTATACCTCCTGTGAAATTGCTGGATAGTAACAGTTTTAGGATTCTTAAAATTTCATTATTAAATAGAGAGAATCTGCGAGGCATATTGAAGCTTCCTGAAAGTTTCTATGAGGTATTGCCTTAGAGATTTCTGATGCATTATAAAATATTATGATCCAATTTTGGATTTGATCTTTGCTCTGAAACCATTTGTTTAATTTGAGGATTGATTGTCATATTGAATGACTGAGAATGAGAAACAGTTTTATTTTTGCACTCAGAAGCTCCCAGTCTCTTTATATTTAACAGTTTATTATCTATTTCATCTCTCTTGTACTTTAATCATAGATAATAAGATGAAGCCAGATGTCACTTTCAATATTCGGCTGGGAATTCTTCTGAGCTAGATCACTGAGCTGATTTCCTTTTTCTACCTTACTGCAGAAATAGTGTTGCCAAACTCTCCACCTCCACATAACAAGGTGCCATTTTCTGCTGGTACTAATAACACTTTCTTGCTTTCCTTTAATATCTAACCATCAGTCTCGTTGAGTTTTTTTTTTTTTTTTTACCCCATTAAAACTCTCCTCAAAGACATTTAGGCTTTTCTTAACAGTCTCATCAAACTTCTCCCAGCTTCCAGGAATCTCTTAGTCTGAAAGCCAAGACTGCAAGTTTTTTTTGTTGTTTTGTTTTTCTTCTTCATTTTGTCACTTTTATTTGACTTAGCAAATTTGTCTTATTTTTTCAGGTCTATTTCCATTATTTATTAATCTTCAGGTAGACTAGAGTTGTATTCAAGTTTAGCATATTCAAATTTGGCTATTCTTCTTTAGATCAAGGCATCGATTTGTTCTTGGCTAAATACCTGTGGTTTGGTATTGGATTGGCCTGATCATTTATTTTCCCCTATCTTATAATCATTGCCTAAAACTTTATTGTTTCTTTGAAGTAAGTTTTGCTGTCCAAGCACCATGCTAGTTCTGTCTTATAAGGGTTATTCTACTTTCAATTACTTTATTAGAAAATGCATCTTCAGGTTTTACTATATGTTAGGCATCGTTTTAGGTGCTGGAGATAGACCGGTAAATAAAGCAAATATATTGGGCATGAATCTGCTGAGCCAGGAGGGCAAAGAATATAATACACTTTAATAAAGTTTATTAAAATTTATCTACTAATTCACTAAACATAATGGTAATAAGATCATTACATGTTAATATAAATAACGTAGTTTATGAAAAATTGCTATATTTTCCTAAGCAAATAAAAAAATAGTGAGAACAGTGACTATGTTAGTCTGTTCTGGTTGCTAAAACAAAATACCATAGACTGAGTGTTTTATATGCAACAAAAATTTATTCCTTTCAGTTCTTGGGAAGTCCAAGATCAAGGTCCTGGCAGATTGGATGTCCAATAAAGGCCTGTTTCCTAGTTTATGGACTGTCATCTTCATGGCAGAAAAGGGTAGGAGGCTCTCTATGGTCTCTTTTAAAAGGGCATTAAGCCTGTGATGGCTCAGTGTGAGGTCGGATGGATAGTGGATGGGGGGAGGGGGGTTCACAGTGTGAGGGATATAAATGATGAACGTCTAAGTATTACCTTGTCTTGTACACCTGAAACTAATAAATTAAAAAAAATTTTAAAAAAAGGGCATTAAGCCCATTAATGATGTCTCTATTCTTATGAACTAATTACCTGCCTAAGTCCCCACCTCCTAATACCACCATATTGGGGATTAGGTTTTAACACATGGATTTAGGGGAAACACAAACATTCAGTCTATCTAGCATTCCAGTCTTGCTATCCTCACCCCTAACTTATGTCCTTCTCATATGTAAAATACATTCATTCAATATACACAAACATTCTGTTAGGATTTGTTTTCATGGTGTAGTTTTATTTTCTTATAATATCTTTTTCTGGTTTTGGTATGTGGGTAACCATAGTTTCACAAATATTTATAGAAAAATTTATTGCAAGAATGCTATTTCATCTCTAGTATAGACAATAGATTTTTGTCAAGTATGTGAAGTTCTCTGAATGTTTCAGTCTTAAAGTCCAGCTTGTCTAATTTCTACAAAATGTACACAGGGTTATGAAGCACTTAGGTGGTTAATGAGGCAGATTCTCTTTGTAACTGTCACTGTTATAATCAGATGTCAGAAGTGAGGAAAATGTAAGTCAAGATGGCAGAGTAGGTAAATACTGTGCTTGCCTCCTTTCACGATCACATCAAAAGCACAATGGGATAAGTGTGTTCGAAGTGAGGGGGACCAGTGGCATTGTGTCTTTTGCTGTAATAACTTTTTTTGTAAATTTAAGCATTCACTATATTGTTTGATCACACCTCAACCTTGACCTTATGCTTCCCACCATTGCCACCATATACCAAATGTCAGAGATTCCAGAAAGAGACAAGTAGCTCCATGTTTCTTCTTGGATCACTAGGTCTTTCTCAGAGTTTACTGCTCAGTGTTCTTCCAAGTGAGGTCTGAGAAGCTTTATAACTGAAAAATATGAGTGAATGTTTACAACATAATCATGTAAATTAGTACTTTTTGAGGAGCCAGTAAGCTGGTCAATATGCTAAGTACAACTACTGAAATTTTTGTGGTATAATCACACAATAACCTCGTAAAATAAATATTATTGATGTCCCTACTATGCAAATGAATGAACTAAGGCACAAAATGTTTACATAATTTATCTAAAGTCTCTGAATGAATAGTGGGTAGAGTGGGATTTACAGCCAAATCTTTGCCCCCTTGCCACTTCATGATGCCTCCTCCTAGATACATACAGGAGAAAACAAATATAAGCAATAAAATAATGGAACCAACAGAAAATAATTAACTATTAGGTTGTTTTTGCCCTAAGGAAATTTTAACATAGATTTTCAATCAATAATTTCTCTGATTTAACAAATGAATTTAACTATTATAACGGTGTGGAGTTTCAGGTCAGACCCAAGTGACACAGTAAAGTTAATCATCTATCCAAGTAGAAAATTAATAAAATAAACCTATAATCAATGAAGTAGATATGTCCCTTAGGGCTGCCAAGAGAGATGTCCCAACTCTAAGTGTCTAATGGAGAAAGTAGACAAAAGACAAAGGTACACCAATAAAGCTCACTATCTTTTATATTTCCTTAAAAGTCCTTTGCTTCCAGATCTCTCTGTGATTTGAGAGGAGAAATTTTCACTGAGATGGAATGAATTGAAGGGAGGGAATTCACAGTAAACCACTTGCTTCACCTGGAAGTGTCAAATACAAATTCCAAATTACTTGTTTGTCTTTGTTTAACACATACTTTTTTAAAAAGTCTTAACACATTAGAAGATGTAGTGGGGTATCTTACGTTGCGTTGGAAATATATACGATGTCTGAACATTCGCAAACTCGTCCTAGAAAAAATGCCACATACCTCATTGTTGAATATGTCTATGGTCAAGTTCAAAGTACTACCCATGGGAAGCTATGCACCAATACCAGAATCTACCTCACCCTTCAAAGCAATTTTGGAACTCTTTTTCTGGAATGGCCATCAGAGCTGTTGTCATATTACCTTTGATGTCCTGAATGTCATCAAAATTCCTTCCTTTCAATATTTCCTTTATAATTTTGGGGGAAAGAACGAAGTCATTGGGGGCCAGGTCAGGTGAGTAGGGAGGGTGTTCCAATACAGTTATTTGTTTACTGGATAAAAACTCCCTCACAGACAGCGCCGTGTGAGCTGGTACATTGTCGTGATGCAAGAGCCATGAACTGTTGGTGAAAAGCTCAGGTCATTTCCGTCTAACTTTTTCATGTAGACTTTTAAGCAATTCCATATAGTAAACTTAGTTAACTGTTTGTCCAGTTGGTACAATTTCATAATGAATAATCCCTCTGATATCAAAAAAGGCAGGCAATATTGTTTTGACTCTTTTTTAAATTAAAGTTTATTGGGTGACAATTGTTACTAAAGTTACATAGATTTCAGGTGTACAATTCTGTATTACATCATCTATAAATCCCATTGTGTGTTCACCACCCAGAGTCAGTTCTTCTTTCATCACCATGTATTGATCCCCCTTACCCTTATCTACCACTCCTCTCCCCCCTTCCCCTCTGATAATCTCTAAACTATTGTCTGTGTCTATGAGTTTCTGTTTCTCATTTGTTTGTCTTTTTCTTTTGTTGTTTTTGGTTTATATACCACATATCAGTGAAATCATATGGTTCTCTGCTTTTACTGTCTGACTTATTTCGTTTAGCATTATAATCTCAAGATCCATCCCTGTTGTCACAAATGGCCCTATTTCATCTTTTCTTACTGCCAAACAGTATTCCATTTTGTATATATACCACAACTTCTTTATATATTCATCTATCGAAGGACATTTTGGTTGTCTCCATGTCTTGCCATCATAAATAAAGCTGCAGTGAACACTGGAGCACACTTTTCTTTATGTATAAATGTTTTCAGATTTTTTGGGTAGATGCCCAGGAGAGGGATTCCTGGGTCAAATGGTAATTATATTTGTAAATTTTTGAGGAAACTCCACACTGCCTTCCATACGTCTGCACCAGTCTGTATTCTCACCAACAGTGTATGAGGGTCCCTTTTTCTCCACAGCCTCTCCAACACTTGTTACTATTTGTCTTGTTGATGATAGCCATTCTGACTGGGGTGAGGTGATATCTCATTGTGGTTTTTATTTGCATTTCTCTGAAGATTAGTGATGTTGAGCATTTTTTTCATATGTCTATTTGCCATTTGTATGTCCTCTTTGGAGAAATGTCTCTTCAGATCATCTGCCCATTTTTTAAATGGGTTGTTTGTTTTTTTGTTGTTGAGTTTCATGAGTTCCTTGTATATTTTGGATATTAGCCCCTTCTCGGAGGCACTGTTTGCAAAAATCTTCTCTCATTCAGTCGGTTGCCTCTTTATTTTGTCGATGTTTTTTTTTTTTTTGCTGTACAGAAGCTTTTAAGTTTCATATAGTCCCGTTCGTTTATTTTAGCTTTTACTTCCCTTGCCTTTGGAGTCAAATTCATAAAATGCTCTTTGAACCCAAGACCCAAAAGTTTAGTACCTATATTTTCTTCTATGCAGTTTATTGTTTCAGGTCTTATGCTTAGGTCTTTGATCCACTTTGAATTAATTTCAGTACATGGTGACAGATAGGAATCCAGTTTCATTCTTTTGCATGCGGCTATCCAATTCTGCCAGCACCATTTATCGAAGAGGCTGTCTTTTCTCCATTGTATGTTTTTTGCTTTTTCGTCAAAAATTATCTGTCCATATTTATGTGGTTTTATTTCCAGGTTCTCAATTCTATTCCATTGGTCTATGTGTCTGTTTTTCTGCCAAAACCATGTTGTTTTGATTATTGTTGCTCTGTAGTATAAGCTAAAGTCAGGAGTGTGACACTTCCAGCATTGTTCTTTTTTCTTAAGATTGTTTTGGCTATTCTGGGTCTTTTGTAACACTCCAAGCAAATGGTATCCAGAGAAAATCAGGTGTTGCCATACTGATATCAGATGAAATAGACTTCAGGATGAAAAGGTAACAAGAGACAAAATGGACATTTCATAATGGTAAAGCAGACTATATAACAAGAAGACATAACAGTCATCAATATTTATGCCCCCAATCAGGGAGCACCGAAATATACCAAGTAACTATTAACAGAACTAAAGGGAGAAATTGACCAAAACACAATTATACTAAGGAATCTAAATGCATCATTGACAGCTATGGATAGATCATCCAAACAGAAAATAAATAATGAAATAGCAGCCCTAAATGACACATTAGATGAAATGGACATAATTGAGATTTATAGAGCACTTCATCCTAAAACATCAGACTATACATTTTTTCCTAGTATACATGGAACATTCTCAAGGATAGAATATATATTGGGACATAAAATCAGCCTCAGCAAATTTAAGAAGATTGAAATCATACCAAGCATATTCTCTGATCACAAGGCTTTGAAATTGGATATCAATTGCAAAAAAAAAGCAGGAGAAAACAAAAATACATGGAGGTTAAACAACATACTTTTAAAGAACGACAGGGTCAAAGAAGAAATTAGAGAAGAGATCAAAAGATACATAGAAACAAATGACAATGAAAATATATCCTACCAAAATTTTTGGGATGCAGCGAAAGCAGTTTTAAGAGGGAAATTTATATAATTACAGGCCTATCTCAAGAGACAAGAAAAATCCCAAATAAATAACCTCACGTTACACCTTAAAGAACTAGAAAAAGAAGAACAAATGAAACCCAAGGTCGGCAGAAGAAAGGAAATAATAAAAAAAAACAGGGCAGAACTAAATGAAATAGAGAACAAAAATTAATGTGACAAAGAGATGGTCCTTTGAAAAGATTAACAAAATTGACAAACCCTTGGCTAGATTCACTAAGATAAAAAGAAAAAGACACTAATAAACAAAATCAGAAATGAAACGGGAAGTTATTACCAATGCCACAGTAATACAAAGGATCATCCAAGTATACTATAAAGGACTATGTGCCACCAAATTCAATAATCTAGAAGAAATGGACAAGTTCTTAGAAACATATAGCCTTCCTAGGTTGACTCATGAACAATTGAAAATCTAAATAGACCAATCACTAGTAACAAAATTGAATCAGTCATCCAAAACCTTTCCAAAAGCAAAAGTCTGGGACCAGATGGTTTCAGTAGTGAATGCTACCAAACCTTAAAAAAGGATCTAATACCAGTCCTGCTCAAACTCTTCCAAAAAATTGAAGAAGAGACAGTACTTCCTAACTCATTTTAGGAGGCCAATGTTTTGACTCTTGATTTGGACTGACGGGATATTTTTGTTCGTGGAGAATTTGTTGACTTCCATTATGCACTTGGATGCTTTGTTTCAGGGTCCTATTGGTACACACACGTTTCATCAACAGTGATAACATGGCCCAAAACATTGTCTTGCCTCTCCAAAAGATCTTGGCAGACTTCTACTCTGCTTTGCTTTTGCTCATCAGTGAGTTCCTTTGGGACCATTTTTGCACACAACTTTCTCATACCAAGATTTTCAGTGAAGATTTTCCTGTTTCTCTGTTGGTGTTTACTTGGTCTGCTGTACTTCTCATAGTCAGCTGACAATTTTGATGCACAATTTGACACATTTTTGCAATGTTTTCACCAGTTCTGCTCATTACTGGCCACCCTGACCTCTCTTCATCAGTGACGGTTCTCTTCCCTCAGAAAAATGGTTAATCCATTTGTACACTGCCATTTTCTTCATGGCATTATCCACATAAACTTGGACTAACATGCCCCTGATTTCACTTCCACTGTTGCCTAGTTTAACAAAAAATTTAATGTTTGGTTATTGTTCTAATTCAAACTCAGACATTCTCATGACAGCACACAAAAACACATAACAACAATAAGGAATGCCACTCAGCAAGACCCTGCTACATATCGACACGAACACAGGTGTGAGACACTGATATACCACGGTTATGAAATTTTACCAAGCTGTTTGTACAGTGCTGCCAATGTAAGCGCACAGTGGCAAGTTCGCAAACTCAATTGTTTATGAATTAGTTTTTCTTTTTTTATGAATTAGTATATGAATTAGTTTGAATTATCAATTAGTTTTTCTTTTTTTATTTGAAGGTATGTTATTGTTTTAAAACTATGTATGTTATTTGGATTTGAAGAAAAAAAAACACAAACCCATGAGTTTCTCGATAATTGAAACTGCTGTAAATAATCACATGTCTTCTGCCAGTTGACAGAAAGGACATATTTGTGACACAAACCTTCTGAGTCAATGTAATAAGTGATAAAATTTCATTTGTGCAAATAATATAGACTAATATGTCAGGTAGTTTTTCCCAATCTTTCTCAAACAAGTTGTTAAATATACTAGACCTTAACATACAAATATTTGGGATTTTGGCAAGAAGGATATTTTATGTTATTTGTTATGCATATATAGTCAATGGCCAGGAAGAAAAAAAATGGTTTGAGTGTATAAAAATTAAATTTATTCTTTACTCATGAAGCCATTACTTTTTAGAAGAATTACCCTTTAGAGCTATTAATGCAATTGATTTCCAACTTTTATCTGGCCTTGCAGATTCTCTTCTTAGCTTGCAGGGTTTGTTCCTCTACCTCTTCCTCCAGTTTAAGTTTATTTGTGACAGTATATCTAACAGGACAGTTCATGAGATGAGGATATTTTATTCTGCAATCACAGAAAGCATGTATGGACAACTTCATGAATGCTTTCCACCAAGGAATGTTTATGGAACACCACATTATTAAGTAGCAATGAGAAAGTCTATTCATCAAAGGTCTTCCTTCTCCTTGCCCTGCCCCAGCCCTATAGCATGAACATGATGGTAAATTATCCTCTGGAATGATTCAGCCTTCAAATAATCCCACTACAGAACATCCAGACCATCAAAACAAACAAACAAACAAACAAAATGTTGAAAGTTATTTTCTGTCTTCAAAAATAATTTAGTATAATCTCTCTCTTTTAGTTTAGGAAACTACTCTTCATTAAGTGATTATAGTTTTGTTCAGTGGAAGCTTTCCAGAATTGTAACTCTCAGGATAAATAAAGTGATACTATTTTAATTATATATTTATAATGTGAATAACGTTAATTTTTTTTCTGTGCGAGATATCTTTGAGACAGTTTTATTACTAATTCTGTTTCATAAAAAAGTATATATATATATATGTATATATATATATATATATACACTTTTTTATGAAACAGAATTAGTAATAAAACTGTCTATACATATATATGTATATATATAATCCTATATCTTTTGGTATAAGTAATTAAGATGCAAAACAGGACCAAAATTTCAAAAAGACTAATACAAGGAATCACATTCTGGTTATAGAACCATATATATATATCAATTAGGGGAAAATCATATTTTTCATAATTTTGTCAGATAGCTTATATTTATATTTTGTTTTGCAAACGTGTGAACTACCAACTCACTGTGAGTTTTACTGAGTTTTTTTTTACCTATAAATCAGTCATCCTTGAAAGTTAAAGTTCATTTTAACGCGGATGACATTTCATTTTAAAATACTAAGTTGCAAACGATGTTTTTTTCTCAAAATATCCTTTCTGATGATATTCTATTTTCCTGTTATCTTGTTCTTTAGAGGAGTAGTGATATTTGAAGTTCACGTTTTCAGGCCATGGAGCAGACCATGAGATAAATTTGCATTTGGACTGATGAACTATCACATATGCAGGTGATAAAAAGACAGCAGCTTAATAAAAAAAAGATCTCCATAAACTTAAAAAAGATAAAGAAATGGAAAAGAAATTATCGGATTGACATTTACATCTATATTGTGAATACTTTACTAGTCCTTCACTTCTCATAAGAATGTCACTTTACATTCCCCATCATTATGTCTCAACACAAAAGGTATGAATCTGTTATTCCACAATATCTATAATGTATTTTTTTCTCCTGAAAGCAATTACTTTGTAAATAGTTTTATGATATCTCAGAACTTCTGTTCAAAATACCTACTATCATGTGTTCTTTTTGCTATGTAATATGCCATTTCTAACAACAAATTCTGAATATTGAATGCATTTAGGGATGTGGAGACTTATAATAGAGAAAACATATAAACTGTATTTCAGGCTTTTATTTATCTACAGGATAACATTAAGAAATCATATTTTCTTATAGTTTTTAAAGTAACAAAATATGAATTAAAAGTGATATTTCTAACTATAGTAGCAGAGAACTTACACACTGTTTATGAGATGCCAATAGGTGAAGGTTTTTAAAAAATATTTTCATAAATTTTAATATTTTATAACTTTATAATATTTTTACATAATTAACCTGTATGAAACAAAAACTGATAGGATTGCTTGGAAAAGGTGACAAATTCACTATTATAGTTGGAGCCCTCAAAAGCTCTCTGTTAGTAATTGATAGATGCAGTGGAGTGTAAAACAGTTAACACCAGTCATCTGAACCACCAGTTAACTTGACCCACCGGTTAACTTGACCTAATTGACATTTATAGAATACTTCATCCAACAACAGCAGAATACCAATCCTTATCAAGTTGTCATGGAACATTCACCAAGAAAGACCACATTTTGGGACATAAAACACTTCTTAAAACTTTAAAATAATAGAAATTCAAGTATGTTCTCAGACCTAAAGAGAATTAAACTAGAAATCTATAATGGAAGGATAGCTGAAAAATCTCTAAACGTTTGGCAATTACACATTTCTAAATAACTCATAGGTCAAAGAAGAAATTATAAGATAAATTTGAAAAATATTTTGAATTAAATGAAAATGAAATGACTGACCAAAATGCGTGGGATGCAGTAAAAACCATTCTTATAAGACATTTATAGCATTGAGTGCATATGTTAGAAAATAGAAAGTTCTATAATCAATAACCTAAGTTTACATCATATAAAGATAGAAAAAAAAAAGAGAACATTAAGACTAAAATGAGAAAAAAATAAAAACGAAAGTGGAAAACAAGAAAGCAAAAAGCAGAAAAACAATAGTTAAAAATAAACAAAACCAAAAGTTAGTTCTTTGAAAAATTTTCAACATTGATAAATCTCTACCCAAGCTAACCCAGAAATAAAGAGGACACAAATCACATATCAGAAATGAAAGATGAGTCATTACTGCTGCTTCCATGAACATTAAAATGATAATAAAGAAATACACACAACTTACAAATTTGATAAATAAGAAGAAAATGAACCTGTTCTTTGAAAGACACAAACTATCAAAACTCTCACAAAGATAAATAGAAAACTAGAATAGCAACAGTAAGCAAGATTGCATGGTTTTGATAAAAGAATAAATCCATAGATCTTTGGAACAGAATTGAGAGCCCAGAAATAGACCCACACAAATATAGTCAACTGTTTTTTGGGGTTTTTTGGTTTGTTTGTTTTTGTTTTGTGTGTGTGTGTGGTTTTTTTTTTTTTTTGGTTGTTTGTTTTTTTTACAAAGGCACAAAGACAATCAACTGTTTTTTGGGTTTTTTGGATTGTTTGTTTTTGTTTTGTGTTTTTTTTTTTGGTTGTTTGTTTTTTTTTACAAAGGCACAAAGACAATTCAATGAAGAAAGTTTCATCTTTTCAACAAATGATTCTAGAATGTTGGAAATTCATATGTGAAAAATTGAATCTAAACATAGACTTTCACAAAACGTAACTAAAAATGGGTCATAGACCCAAGTGCAAAATGCAAAACTATAAGATTTCTAGTAAAAAACATTGACAAAAATATATATTACTTAGGTTTTGAGGATGAGTTTCTAGTTACAACACCAAAAGCACAATCCATGAAAAATAAAACATGTTGGACTTTGTAAAAT
The DNA here is from genome assembly GCF_964194185.1 of Rhinolophus hipposideros. Taxonomy (NCBI): domain Eukaryota; kingdom Metazoa; phylum Chordata; class Mammalia; order Chiroptera; family Rhinolophidae; genus Rhinolophus; species Rhinolophus hipposideros. The sequence goes on from NC_138049.1 coordinate 68,509,139, forward strand.
TAAAAACTTCTGCTCTGTGAAAGTTGCTGATAAGAGAATAAATAATCAGGCCACAGAGTGGGAAAAAATATTTGCAAAATACACATCTGAAAGCACTTACAATGAAAATATACAAAGAATTCTTAAAATAATAAAAAAACAAAGTACATTTGACCCTTGAACAACACAAAGTTCAGGGATGCTGGCACTTCATGCATCTGAAAATTAGCGTATAATCCCATCCAAATTACTAAAGCTTAAAGTTGACCAAGAACCTTACTGATAACACAAACCATTGATTAACACATATTTGGCATGTAATATGCATTTTTAATCTAGTCTTACAATAATGTAAGTAGAAGAAAAGACAATATTATTAAGAAAATCACAATTGAAAAATATCCATGTATAAGTGGATATGTGCAGTTCAAACCCGTGCTGTTCAAGGGTCAACTGTAAACAAATTAGAACATGCACAAAAGATGTGAACAGACACCTCATCAAGAAAAGTATACAGATGACAAATAAGCATATAACAACATGCTCATTGTAATTTGTCACTAGGGTATGGAAATTAAAACAACAATGTGATATGACTATAACTCTAATAGAATGTCTAAAATCTCAAACCTGATAGGATGATTGCTGATGGTGTTGAGGACAGCAGCTCCTTTTGTGCTGGAGGGGATGAAAAATGGTATACCACCTTGGCAGATGGTTGGACATTTCTTACAAGGCTAAACGTAATATTATGTTATGATCCAGCAATCATGCTTCTAGGTATTTACTGAACTGACGGGAAAACGTATGTCCACACAAAATCTTGAACACAAAGGTATAGAGCAGATTCATTCTTAATTGCCCAAAATAATGAAGTTTGTTTCAATAGGTGAATGTATAAATAACCTGTGACACAATTATAAAGATAAATGCTATTTGATGATAAAGAGCATGAACTATCGAGTCATGCAACAGTATGGATGAATATTAAATGCATATTGCCAAGTGAAAGAAGACAGTCTGAAAAGGCTACAGAGTGTATGATTCAATTTACATGATACATTGGAAAAATTAAAACTTGTAGACAGTAAACAGATCAGTGGTTGCTGAGGCGTTCAGTAGCAGATGTAGTGTTGAATAAGAAAAACTGGGATTTTTTTTTTGGAAGAACTGTGAAATTATTCTGTATGGTACGGTGATATACAACACTAGACATTTGTCAAAACACATAGAACTTTACAGCATGAAGTGAACTTTAACATATGTAAAATTTTAAAAAATCAACTGGGAGGTCAGGGAATTCCAGCATGGAATGCAAATTCTGACAAAATATGATCTGGGAATGGGACCGATGTGTTCAAGCTCCACTGTCTTGAACACATCTAATTTTATTATAAATATATGAAACAGCCTCATTGAAAGGGATGGGGGGAAAAAAGCACTGACCTAAGTAATTTTAACAATGAATCAAGACTGTAACACTAAAGACAGAAAGATCTCTACATAAACATTTACTCTAGTAGATAAAGTTGTTTCCCTTGGAAGACCATGTTAATAATTTCTGAAACCACTGTACATGTATATAGGAACTGGTTATTTAAGTAAATGAATAAGGGATGGTGGGAGATAGGTTTTCTCACTAGTGTTGGGAAGTGTTAGGCAAGCAAGGAGAGAAGGCTGGAATCATCCATTTGGTAATGGAGTAGAGTTGGAGACATAGTATGAAGTCATGTTTAGCTTAAGATAGATATAGGTGGTGAAATATGAAAATATTTACACACATATGTATACACAAAGGTCAGAATATAGCCATGTATTTCCTTGCTCTGTCAGCTGGCAGAGTCTAGAAGAAATTATACCTCAGTAGCAATAAGGAAACCTTATTTTTTGGAAGAACTGTGACCTACACATAGTAACTTATTTTGAATAAGTACAATATGGAAAAGAAAATAGAGTTACTTTGTAGTAAGTAAACCTGACCAACACTACCTCAGCCAGGTCATCAAACTCAACATTAACAGTAAGTTTTAGGAAATAATTAGTTTTCCCACATAGCAAGTAAGGATTATACAAACTATATTTCTAATTTGTTGGAATTTTTAAAAAGTTGCAGTGTTCAAATAAAAATATAAACAAAACTAAAAAAAAAAATTGCAGTGTTCAAAGTAATTGCTGTATGTAAAAGTCAATGAAGTAAATTTAAAGATCATCAGCTGATTTCTCTTATTTTACAGATGATCAAACAGATGAGTAGGGTTAACTGAAGTCATACAAATCATCCAGTGAGTTACCCACAGATCTGGGAACGGGACCGATGTGTTCAAGCTCCACTGTTGCCACAAAAAACCAAAATACTTCTATCCATTTGTGCTTTTTAAACAAACTTTTAAGATCTCCTTCCTTCTCTACCAACCTTACTCGATTTGCAGCAAAAATTCTTAAAGAAGTCACTTGTACCAGTTGTCGCCCAACTAGGGTATACAAAATCCAGAGAGTATGTAAGACTAATCACTGCAGTGTAAGAAAAATATTAGAACTTCCACTTACATTTACTTTTATCATAACGTAACAAAAACAATCGAAGTGTTCGAACAATGTATATCAAACATCACAGTCACATATTTTGGGTGACAATTTCTCTCAGTTTGCTCAGAGTAATCCTAGTTTGCTCCCATTACCTTTCACTTTCAAAACTGTCCAAGTTTGGACAATAATGTATATGGTCTACATATAGCTTGTGTATATATATGCATAAAAATACCCTGTTGGAACAGTGGGTGTGTGACAACCTGGAAGGATCCGCTCAATCAGCATTTCTCATTTGATCATTTCAGTGTATTTCAACACATTACTGTTAACGGAACATATCAAAAATGGCAAGTGCCTGAAAAATATTGCTACACAATATCTATAGCACAATGTTCACAATCTTAATGTAAGCATAAAGAAACAACCAGAAAATGGCACAGGGGATATTTTCACCCTTAAAACTTCTACAGCTATTTGTCAGCCCCATCAATATGATAAAAGCTGTAAAGAAATCAACTATAGAAATTAAGAAATTTGAATTGATATCCATTATCATTAATTGTAACCCTTGCTCTAGAAATCTATATTAACTATTTGAGGTATAAACCATCCTAATTAGAAAGATATTTCAAATTAAGAAACCAAAATATAAAAGAGTTAACTTCCAATTGTTTTTCAACAATGTTTAGCAAGTCAATGCTTAATCCAAGTACTTTACAAAGTATCACTAAATCATTAAGCTTTAGAATAGTAATAATAATAGTTAGCCTTTTTTGAACATTTAGTATGTTCCAGGGAATATCTGAATACTTCACATATATGATTTTCATTTGGTGTTGAAAACAACTCTTATGGTAGGTATGGCTGTACTCACCCTTTAGTTGATGATGAAAGTGAATCACAAAGATTTTAAATAATTTTTCCAAGGTCACACAGCTATTTGTAGCAGGAGGTCTGGAGGATTTTTAAAAATAATATTATTGTAGCAGTATAATAATATAATTCATATAAAAGCATTTATAAATGTAAGGCATTTTTAGATTGACTATTTTTGATCTATAGAAATAAAAAATAAGAACAACCATCCCTATTGTTGCAGTTTAATCTACATATTTATTTTCATAAATATGAAATGATCATTTATAAGTTTATTTATTGCAGTGTTGTTTCTAATGGCAATATTTGGAAATAACTCAAATGTCCATTATTTGAAGATTCATTAAACAAATTACAGAAAAAAAGACAGCTATGCAAAAGAATTAGGACATCGTCTATGTGATTGTTAAGTGATGAAAAGCAAGAAACAAAATGATGTGCATAATAGACTCCCTTTTGGTAAAATAATGAGAAATAATCTATATTTATATGCATATTCATAAAGACATTCGGGAAGTAAAAAGGGAGGACTAATAACAATGTTTACCTTGGGCAGTATCGAAAACAGAACTGGCTGGATCAAGAACTGAAATGGAAAGGAGATTTTCACTTTGTATTTTGGAGTTATTAACTGTAGTCTTATATTATTTTAAATATTGCCTATTCAAAACTAAATTAGCTTAAAATTTAAAAAAGCTATTAAAAAGCATTCTATCACAAATGATCACACTGGCAGAGAGAGGTCCAAAAATTTCAGAAAATAATCTGCCATGGTAGAAAATTAAGAAAGAGAGTTACGAGATGTAAACAACTTTTTTCCTGTTGAGTGGCTCAAATGTCAGGGCTACTAAAGGAAGGTAGAGGAATGGAACGTGTTTTGGCGTAAAGCAACAAAGATTATTTAACTGGCTGCCAGTGCATGGACTCTCATTAAAGGGTAAATGCCTGTCCTCCATTTCCAGTGAAAATTAAATTACCATAAGGAAGTTATGTGTTCTCTTTGGAGCATGAGTACATTTATCATTTTTCATGCAGCATGATTACAACTCAAGGTTTTAGTTAGCGTCTGCATACAGATAATATTACATGATCTTCAGACTATTATGAACTCTTCTTTAGAACAATCCCTACTTCTTCTTCATGTCTGTATATGAATATCTCATCAACACCTTTCATTTATACATATTCCCAAATTGATTTTTCTTTCTTAACGATACATACAATTATCCTGGCTTCTGAACTTCAGAATTTTTGACTCCTCAAAATTATCTTTTCTCATCTCTCAATCATCAAGCAAGTAAACCTTGCTGTTTTTCCCCTCTTACCTATTCTTGTTTATTTTCTTCCCACTAAAATCTATTTTAGATATCCTTGCTACATTATATCAAGAACACAGTTTTCTTATCATCATTCTTTCTCTCTTTTTTTTTAGTACGTCATTCCCCTTTTAAAAATCTCCTAATAATTCTTACCCCTTAATGAAGCTTAATGATGAATCTGTCTCATTATATTATTGATTCAGTATGATGGAAGTGGTGTGTTCACATGTAAGATAATGGTGTTACAAAAAATGATCTCCCTTCTCTGGTCAAGTTTTTGCTATTTTATGTCCAACTGACCATGTATTACTTTCAAATGAGTAAACATAGAATGTTAATATCTTCAATAGAATGTTCCAAATTAAATGGAAAAAAAATATAGGAACAAATACTTTGGGGAAAAGGTACAGTGAGTGGACGCATATCAATTTAAGTTGAGTCTCTGAAGGCCAGTGATTCAGAAGCAAAGAAAAACTGAGAAGCTATTGTACACTCATAGTAAAGACTTCCAATATCACTATGTTCAGAGTCCAGGTTGAGGGTCTACTCCATAGGCCTTATTAACAAGTTCCTTTCATGCTACAGTAACTATTTTTTTAAAAATTTATTGGGGTGACAATTGTTAGTAAAATTACATAGATTTCAAGTGTACAATTCTGTATTACATCATTTATAAATCCCATTGTGTGTGCACCACCCAGAGTCAGTTCTCCTTCCATCACCATATACTTGATCCCTCTTACCCTCATCTTCCACTCCCCACGCCCTTACCCTCTGGTAACCACTAAACTATTGTCTGTGTCTATGAGTTTTTGTTTCTCATTTGTTTGTCTTGTTTTTTTGTTGTTTTTGGTTTATATACCACATATCAGTGAAATCATATGGTTCTCTGCTTTTTCTGTCTGACTTATATCGCTTAGCATCATACTCTCAAGATGCATCCATGTTGTCACAAATGTTCCTATATCATTTTTTCTTACCGCCAAATAGTATTCCATTGTGTATATATACCACAACTTCTTTATCCATTCATCTATCGAAGGACATTTTGGTTGTTTCCATATCTTGGACACCGTAAACAAAGCTGCAATGAACATTGAAGCACATGTGTTTTTATGTATAAATGTTTTCAGATATTTGGGGTAGATACCCAGCAGAGGGATTGCTGGGACATATGGTAATTCTATTCGTAATTTCTTGAGGAACCTCCACACTGCCTTCCATAGCGGCTGCACCAGTCTGCATTCCCACCAACAGTGTATGAGGGTTCCTTTTTCTCCACAGCCTCTCCAACACTTGTTACTATTTGTCTTGTTGATGAAAGCCATTCTGACTGGGGTGAGGTGATATCTCATTGTGGTTTTTATTTGCATTTCTCTGATGATTAGCGATGTTGAGCATTTTTTCATATGTCTATTTGCCATTTGTATGTCCTCTTTAGAGAAATGTCTCTTCAGGTCCTCTGTCCATTTTTCAATTGGGTTGTTTGTTTTTTTGTTGTTGAGTGTCATGAGTTCCTTGTATATTTTGGATATTAGCCCCTTATCGGAGAGGCACTGTTTGCAAAAATCTTCTCCCATTCAGTCGGTTGCCTCTTTATTTTGTCAATGGTTTCTTTTGCTGTACAGAAGCTTTTAAGTTTCATATAGTCCCATTCGTTTATTTTAGCTTTTACTTCCCTTGCCTTTGGAGTCAAATTCATAAAATGCTCTTTGAACTCAAGGTCCATAAGTTTAGTACCTATGTTTTCTACTATGCAGTTTATTGTGTCAGATCTTATGCTTAAGTCTTTGATCCATTTTGAATTAATTTCAGTACATGGTGACAGATAACAGTCCAGTTTGATTCTTTTACATGTGGCTATCCAATTCACCCAGCACTATTTATGGAAGAGGCAGTATTTCCTCCATTGTATGTTTTTAGCTTCTTTGTCAAAAATTGTCTGTCTATATTTATATGGTTTTATTTCCAGGTTCTCAATTCTATTCCATTGGTCTATGTGTCTGTTTTTCTGCCAATACCATGCCGTTTTGATTATTGTAGCCTTGTAGTACAAGCTAGAGTCAGGGAGTGTGATAACTCCAGTATTGTTCTTTTTTCTTAAGATTGCTTTGGCTATTCGCGGTCTTTTGTGGTTCCAAACAAATCTGATGATTTTTTGTTCTATTTCTTTAAAAAATGCCATTGGGATTTTGATGGGGATTGCATTAAATCTATATATGGCTTTGGGTAATATGGCCATTTTAACTATGTTGATTCTTCCAATCCATGACCAGGAATGTCTTTCCATTTCTTTTTGTCATCTTCAATTTCTTTCAAAAATGTCTTATAGTTTTCAGCATATAAATCCTTCACATCCTTGGTTAAGTTTATTCCTAGGTATTTTATTCTGTTTGCTGCAATTGCAAAGGGAATTGTTTTTTGTATTTCTTTTTCTGAGATTTTATTGTAAGTATATAGGAATGCAATGGACTTTTGTACATTGATTTTGTAGCCAGCAACTTTACTGTATTCATTGATTGTTTCTAACAGCTTTTTGGTGGAGTCTTTAGGGTTTTCTATATCTAGCATCATGTCATCTGCAAAGAATGACAATTTAACTTCTTCATTTCCAATTTGGGTGCCTTTTATTTCTTTCTCTTGCCTGATGGCTCTGGCAAGGACTTCCAACACTATGTTGAAAAGCAGAGGTGATAGGGAACAGCCCTGTCGTGTTCCTGAACGTAGAGCAAAGGGCTTCAGTTTTTCACCATTAATGATGAGATTAGCTGAGGGCTTGTCATATATGGCCTTTATTGTGTTAAGGTATTTTCCTTCTATACCTATTTTATTAAGTGTTTTAATCATAAATGGATGTTGTGTCTTGTCAAATGCTTTTTCTGCATCAATTGATATAATCATATAATTTTTGTCCTTTATTTTGTTTATGTGATGTATCACATTGATGGATTTGAGAATGTTGAACCATCCTTGTGCCCCGGGGATGAACCCCACTTGGTCGTGATGAATAATCTTTTTAATGCATTGTTGTATTCGATTTGCTAGAATTTTGTTTAGGATTTTTGCCTCTGTATTCATCAGAGATATTGGTCTGTAGTTTTCTTTTGTTGTGTTGTCCTTACCAAGTTTTGGTATCAGGGTAATGTTGGCCTCATAAAATGAGTTAGGGAGTACTGACTCTTCTTCAATTTTTTGGAAGAGATTGAGCAGGATTGGTATTAGATCCTCTTTGAAGGTTTAGTAGAATTCACTAATGAAGCCATCTGGTCCAGGACTTTTGATTTTGGGAAGGTTTTGGATGACTGATTCAATTTCGTTACTGGTGATCCGTCTGTTTAGATTTTCCAGTTCTTCATGGTTCAGCCTTGGAAGGCTATGTGTTTCTAAGAACTTGTCCATTTCTTCTAAGTTATTGAATTTGGTGGCATATAGTCCTTCATAGTATTTTTGATGAAACTTTGTATTTCTGTGGTATCCGTAATAACTCCCCCTTTTTTATTTCTGATTTTGTTAACTAGTGCCTTTTCTCTTTTTCTCTTAGTGAGTCTAGCCAAGGGTTTGTCAATTTTGTTAATCTTTTCAAAGAACCAGCTGTTTTGTCACGTTAATTTTTTCTATTGTCTTTTTGTTCTCTATTTCATTTAGTTCTGCTCTTAATTTTGTTATTTTCTTTCTTCTGCTGACCTTGGGTTTCACTTGTTCTATTTTTTCTAGTTCTTGAAGGTGTAACATGAGGTTATTTATTTGGGATTTCTCTTATTTCTTGAGATAGGCCTGTAATGATATAAATTTCACACTTAAAACTGCTTTTGCTGTATACCAAAAATTTTGGTAGGATGTATTTTCATCGTCATTTGTTTCTATGTATCTTTTGATCTCTCCTCTAATTTCTTCTTTGATCTGGTTGTTCTTTAAAAGTATGTTGTTTAATCTCCATGTATTTGTGGTTTTTCCTGCTTTCTTTTCGCAGTTGATATCCAATTTCAAAGCCTTGTGATCAGAGAATATGCTTGGTATGATTTCAATCTTCTTAAGTTTGCTGAGGCTGATTTTATGTCCCAATATATGGTCTATCCTTGAGAATGTTCCATGTACACTAGAAAAGAATGTATAGTCTGATGTTTTAGGATGAAGTGCTCTATTTATATCAATTATGTCCATTTCATATAATGTGTCATTTAGGGCTGCTGTTTCATTATTTATTTTCTGTTTGGATGATCTATCCATAGCTGTCAATGATGTGTTTAATTCCCCTAGTATAATTGTGTTTTGGTCAATTTCTCCCTTAATTCTGTTAATAGTTGCTTGGTATATTTCGGTACTCCCGTGATTGGGGGCATAAATATTGATGACTGTTATGTCTTCTTGTTGTATAGTCCCCTTTACCATTATGAAATGTCCATCTTTGTCTCTTGGTATCTTTTTCACCCTGAAGTCTGTTTCATCTGATATCATTATGCTACCCCAGATTTTCTCTGGGTACCATTTGCTTGGAGTGTCAATTTCCACCCTTTCACTTTGAGTCTATGCTTGTCCTTGTAGCTGAGATGTGTCTCTTGTAGACAGCATATGGTTGGGTTTAGTTTTTTGATCCAATCTGCTACTCTGTGCCTTTTTATTGGTGGGTTCAGTCAATTTATATTTATGGTGATTATTGATACGTGAGGATTTCCTGTCATTCTATCTTTAGTTTTCTGGTAAGACTGTGTCTCCTTTGTTTCTTTGCCTTTTTGTTGTTGTCTACTATTTCTGTGTGGTGGTATTCTATGATGTTTCCCTCTGTTTCTTCTTTTATTACATATATATTTCAGTTCTGGATTTTTTTTTTTTGAGTGGTTACCCTTAAGTTTATGTAAAAGAAAGTTTGATATTTAGAGTATTCCATTTTCTTCAGCACGCTTACTTGCTCTATTTCCATATTCTGGTTCAGGCATTTACTCCCCCCTTTTTTATGTTTCGGTTGCCACAAATTGGCCCTGCTGATGGTGGTCAAATAGCCTCCTTTAGTATTTCTTGTCGTGCAGGTCGTGTATTAGAAAATTCCCTCAGCTTCTGTATGTCTGGAAAGGTCTTTATTCCTCCTTCATATCTAAAGGAGATCTTTGCTGGATATATTATTCTTGGCTCATGATTTCTCTCTTTCAATAGTTTGAATATTTGGTTCCATTCCCTCCTAGCTTGTAGAGTTTCTGCTGAAAAATCTGATGATAATCTAATGGGCTTTCCTTTGTAAGTTACCGTCTTCTTTTCCCTGGCTGCCTTGAGGATTCTTTCTTTGGTGTTAATTTTAGACAGCTTCAATACAATGTGCCTTGGAGAAGGCCTGTTGGGATTGAAGTAATTAGGTGTTCCATTTTTCTTGGATTCGAGGATCCAGTTCTGTCCACAAGTTTGGGAAGTTCTCATCAACAATTTGTTTGAATATATTCTCTGTTCCCTTCTCTCTTTCTTCTCCTTCTGGTATGCCCATTATTCTTATATTGCTCTTTCTGATGGAGTCAAAAAGTTCTTGTAGAGTTCTTTCATTTCTTTTAAGTCTCAAGTCTCTTTCTTCTTCCATCTGTGTAAATTTCAGGTTTCTATCTTCGATGTCATTGATTCTTTCCTCCATCTGGTCAACTCTACTACCTAAGCTGGTTATTTCATTCTTAATTTCTTCTATTGAGTTCTTAGTCTCCAGAAATTCTATTTGGTTCTTTTTAAAATTTCAATCTCTTTCGTAAAATGCTCATGTTGTTCTTTGATTGCGTTTCTGAGTTCATTAAACTGCTTTTGTGTGTTTTTTGCATCACGTTGAGTTTTTTCAGAACTGCAGTCTTGAATTCTCTGTCATTTAAGTTACATATTTCCATATATTTAAGTTCCTTTTCTGGAGACTTTTCACTTTCTTTCTGAGCTGTCTTGTTGCCTTGGTTATTCATGGCAATTACTGATTTATTATTTCTATTCCTAGACATCTACAGGAGTGGCTTCTGCAACAGGTTGATAGGAAGAGGTCTTTGTTTTCCTGTACTTGTTGGTAGACTGTTTTATTTTCTCTCTGACTCCAGCCTTTTTTTTTTTCCTCTCACACAATAGTGCTGTGTTTTCTGTGCACTATTCCAGCTTCTAACACAATGGGGGCATTCCCTGGGAGATGGGCTTCTCCTTTTCTAATAATTCGCCTAGTTCACAGGGTGCAGTGTCCGTGTGGGTATGCAGAGAGCTTTTGAAGTTCCAAAGCTCTTCTTTCACCAGATTCAGTGCCCATGTTTCAGCAGTTCTGTTTACTCCTGCAGGGATCTGCCCAGATAGACGGGGCCAGGGGCAGGGTGAGTCGTGAGAGGTGGCCCAGAGCAATGGTGGTGACCACCACCACAGCCCATCCTTCTTCCCCAGCTCCCTCCCCTTTGCTGGAACTAGTTGGGCTGCAAATCTGTGTCTGTGGTCCACAGTTCTCAGAACAGCAAATATTCTGTTCTTTTGATCTGACACTCCTACTGTTCCGCTTCAAGCACCAGGCAGGTGGGGGCAGGGAGAGCTCTGGGAGGGTAGGAAGGCGGCGGCTAGTTTCAGTGCCTAAGGCTTCCATTCTCTGCTCAGCAGTGAGGGCTTAAACCACCATTTTCAGCCTTTTTGCCTCAGTCTTTTCTCCGAGGTCTCTCCCATGAGCATTGGGTTCAGTCGTGTTATATGCTGCCCCCTCAGTCCTGTGGGCCATAAGAGGAGCCGAAGCAGTCTGAGTTCTTCTCTCTCTCTCACAGTTGTGGTAGTTCTGGGATGCAGTGATCTCGGAGCACTGAGCTAGGTCTGCGGCCTGCGCCTGCGCTCCATCTTCGCACTTCTCCCTTCCCTCCTCTCCTGCTCAGTCGATTCGCCCACCTTTAGGTGAATTCAGTAGTGGGCCTCTTTGTCTTGCCCGTCTGCTGTGCAGGGAGTCCTCTGTGGAGTTATTTTTGTTCAATTAGTTGTATATTCCAGGGGAGCTTTACAGAGGCTCACCTCATGCCGCCATTTTGATGACGTCTGCTAATTTTTTGTGTGTGTGTGAAACCAAAGAGATATCTCCCTTCTGCCAAATCCTGATCCATGATGCACAGTGCTGCAATAAGTTTCTGGTATTTTACCACAGCATATTAAATACTACAGAGATAAGTAACATGTGTTTTAGGCACTTCAGCACCATTTAATTACACATTTGCCTTTACTAAACTGCAAAAATAATAGCAAAAATCTTAAAAGTAGTAATTGGGTTTTGGATTTTGTTGGTAAGAGAAAATAACAACAGGAAATCAAGCTCTTTTTTTCTTTGTAAGTTTGTTAATATTATGATGATAAAATTAACTGAAAATCATTCTATTTGTTAGATCATATAACCTCAATGTGATCAAAGTGACATTTAGTGCTAATTTGGAGCAAGATGAATTTCAACTGAGTTTCAGATTTATAGATATGTTCTATCTTTCGTGGCACATTAGGGTTTATCTTGTCAGTATTCATTATAAGGGAATTATATCAACTCTAAAAATAATCATAGACTTTTTTCTTAGGCCATAAAATGCCCTTAAGTACGTATAAGACAGTATTAGCTCAAAATATTCAGATGCTCAGTTCCATTAATAATCAAAACTTGAAAAATTCACTTACATATATTCTTTTTCTCTGCATTTTGTAGATACTTGAAGTGAAAAAGAGACATATTTGGCATCTTATTTTCTTCCCTGCCTGGACTTCTATCTGTTCTCCTTTATCTTAGCTGTGGGGAAAGGAACAGAGGAGGAATGGTGTCAGGGCAGGCTTTGACCAGCACCATCTAAAATGTCACTAGCTCATCCCCCTCTCACTTAGCAGTTGTCTCAAACTGCTTTTCCTTATCAAGTATATCCATGGTCTTTTGAAAAGATTGCCTCTTACTGGGCATATTTTACCTTCAGTTCCTTCCTTTGATGTGGACAAATGGATCAGCTGTTATTTATAGCTTTGTTGTTAGCCTCTGGAAATCTAGAACTCTTCCCACTTCATTAGTGTGTGTGTTTCCCTCCAGGTACCCTCTTGATAGCATCTAAATATAACCTATGTCAACATGCTGTGGTATGTAGCCTATGTATAGACATTGAGAAATACTCAAAGTTGTTCCAACAAATTCCAGAAGCCCCCCAATGCAACACCCTTTCTGTTTTTGTCCTCAGAGGATTCAGTTTCTGGCCCTTTCAATTTGCCAGGGGAGTCAGACCGTGTCCACTGTGTCCACAAAATTATGAAGCCATATATTAAGTTCTTTAACTGGTTGCACTAAGCCCCACTAAAGCCCTTTTTTCTAGGCTGATGAGATGTATTTTTTTTTCTTATCCTTTAAAGTACAGGGGGTGAATGCTTGGACCAAAAGAACCTACCAACTACTGTGTTTCCCTGAAAATAAGACCTAGCCAGACAATCAGCTCTAATGCATCTTTTGGAGCAAGAATTAATATAAGACCCAGCATTATATTGTATTATATGTTATGTTATGTTATGTTATGTTATGTTATGTTATGTTATGTTATGTTGTTATGTTATGTTATGTTATGTTATATAAACCAGTCATATTATAGTAAAATAAGACCGGGTCTTATATTAATTTTTGCTCCAAAAGACGCATTAGAGCTGATTGTCTGGCTAGATCTTATTTTCAGGGAAACACAGTACCTCCAAAATCTTCTCCTAACCTCAAGCTGTGTTTTCATTTTCTCTAAACCTCGTTTATAGGCTAAAGGTAGTGGTCGGAAAAGTGTCAAGTCACATAACTACCACATTTCCCTGAAAATAAGACCTAGTCGGACAATCAGCTCTAACGTATCTTTTTATAATATATTATATATGACTGGGTGTAATATAATATTATAATATAATATAATATAATATAATATAATATAATATAATATAATATAAATATAATATACTGGATCTTATATTAATTTTGTTCCAAAAGATGCATTAGAGCTGATTGTCCAGCTATTTTCAGGGAAACAGGGTAGTTGTCTTTCATCTCTTTCTCCAAGTCTTGTATGATGGCTTCCCTTTCAATTATGGTATCTATTGAAATGGAGCCCAAACTGAAATTGAGGCAATCATAGTTCCATTTCTATATCCTCTCACTCTTGTTAAACTTAGGGCTATGCAAATCAACTGCACAGAGCTTTGATTTTGGTTCATGACTGTAATTTCACAGAGTGATCTTCAGAAGACAGTGTGTTCCACCATAATTTCAGATATCACTGATATCTTTTCTAGGAATATCTGTGTGATATATTTTTTATCTACTGATAATAAAATAATTATAAAATATTTTATTATACATATATTTTTAATATTATAACAAGCAGATATAGATATACACAATGAAAGCACACATTTCTACTTCTGTAATTTGAGGGGCATCATAGGGAAGTAAGATAATGGGACCATTAAAACCTTATGTGAAATCCATTCAAAGTTCTTCTAATGGGATTTATTTAGATTGTGCACCTCTAAATGACCACGAGTCTAAGTGTTACTCTGAACACAAATGAAAGATTGGCTTCCTGCCAGTCTTTCTTCTTGACTGACGCTGATGGCACGATAAACAGTCAGCATCTGCCTGTTCTTCCACAGGACATTTTGTTAACATTGCATTTGCGTCACAATCACTTGGAGTTTATTATCACTGTTTCCAATCCTGGGTAAAGATTCCTGACAGCACCAGAATGGCCCAAATATTTTGAAAGTTCTTTCTATAAGATAAAGGATTAATGTCAGGTAAGGATACTGTTTTAAAGGTCATTGGATATTTTCCCCTGCTAAAAAGAGAAAGTTAAAAGTAATGTAATGAAAATGATTTGGGCAGACATTGGCTTGAATGCCAAATTCAGGACTTCAAAGGAGTGGTAATCAGCCAAGCCTGAAGCCTCATTGTTACAATCATCACTATCTAGGGGAACACCTCTCTCTTCTAAAGAGAGAAGAAAATAGAGAAGGCTCCAGCACAGACCTCTTAGGTCTTCTCTTCTGCCCACCCTCTTCCTACTCTCACTCCTTATTGATCTTCCTTATTATCCAGCACAAAATTTCTCTTTATCTTTTCTACATTTATTTTTATGTGTTTAACCACATTCATGTTGTCTCTAAACCTACTACGTGGATTCCTAACATTTTTATGCTTAACAAATCAGGTGCCAATATACGTCTCTGGAGCCTAATAGGCAAGAATATAGGATCCTGCCTTTTGACAAGCTTGTTCACTTTCATAATTTACGAGATGGAAAAATTTGGATGGGGTTCTTAACCTCTGTCAGACTAAGTTTTTTAGCTCTAAAATGAGAAAATTATTATAGCCTTTATTTTGGTTATGAGATACTGTAAGTGAAGCCTTAATATATTTCTCACACATATTAGGTATTCAACAAATATGAATGACTTTTCTTTTGCTCTTCATAAATAAAATGGTATTCCAGAGAAGAGAGAGAAAATTTCCACCTCGGGCATCAAGGCATAGTTCATGGAGAAGGTATCCTTATTCTGAAGCTTGGAGCCGAAGTACAAGTTGGATTTATGAAAATGTAGAAAATATTTCTAGAAAGGAAACACCATAAGCAAAGATACTACTTTAAAGTGTTGGAAGTAAAAGATATGTAAGTAGTACACCTATATTTCAATTTATAAGAAACATAATATACATTATGTTAGCAGTAGAGCAGGTAATTAAAATATAGAGATTTTTAAGGCATGGAAATCCTCATTAAGGAATTTGGCCTACAGTTATACAGAACAAATAGCCGTTAAGTATTTTGTTTTGTTTTTCATTCTCAGGGTGTGATTCATGAAGAAAAATCCAAGAATAGTGTATTTAGACTGAAAAGAAGTGCTGTGGGAGAAACAAATTATGAGTCTTTAGGAAGTCATGTAGGAAGTAAATAAAAAGAATGGATTTGGAAAGCTCTGGTTAAAATGGGGGAGCAGTGACTACTGAAGATACAACGAAGGAAACATCATAGAACTCTCACCTACCCACCAAAGAAACAAAATGGCCTAGTTATGCATATGTGGAAATTTATCCATGAGCCACTACTTGGTGGCTCTACCCAGAAATGATTTACTTTCCTTTTAGATGTTATGTTTAATAATATACAGTCAACAGTTTAATATTCTTTATTGAATAAGAGATATGCCAAGGATCTTACATTTTATATATAGTTATCTTTTTTAGAGATGAGTAGCCCTAACTTTTATGCACATGACATTAATCTTGATATGGCTTTGAGACATAATTGACATTGTTATTTTTTTAAATTTAATTTGATTCTTTGTTTCATTTAATTACAATGCCTCCCCAATAATATGCAAACTTTAATGGAATTTCTGTGTGACTCCCATAACATTGGACATTAAGTACTTGACTTATTTTCACATATACAAAAAGCTTGTGTATATGCCTTAACATTCATTGTGTTTTGAAACTCTTTTATTCTAATTAAGATGTTAAACATTTTGAATAAAATTAAATACTTTACAAGTCCTCATTTCTAAGGCAACATCTGCTGAATGCAGTGAACTAATAAAATTTCTTTCTCCAGATAGGACCTCCTGTGTCACAACTGATCACATCAGCAAGTGAGTCAAGACTGTGATATTTTCCACTAACAAGATTTTCATAAATCAAATGCCTCTGGAAATAAAATAAAGCTAGAATGCTACTGAGATACTACAATATCTCAAATAGTTTCCTGGTAGCAGTCAGTATATAATAGAAATGCCTCTTAATATGTGCCCTAGAATGGCTATTCATATCTCATACCTCAGTTAGAAAGAGTGTGTTCTTTTGGTAACTACTGGTAGGAATTCCTTGGCTTCCATTCAAGACGAGCTGCGAAGACGCCCTATTCAGTGAAACAGGCATCTACATCTGAAGTTAACTCATCAATAAATTACCAGAAGGAATATTTCCTTTCTGTCATTTGGGAGCCACATATGATTCGGCTTCTGCTTACTGCTTGTTAATGGCCAGGCCTACACCTATTGGGAAGCCGGGAAGGCCAGGCACAATGACTCATTCAGGCCTGAGCACAAGGAAGGAAATGCTTGATGGCCAAAATGCTGTGTGGAGTTCCATTCAGAGCACCACACATTTCCCTGAAACTTGCTTAGGAAAACATTCTAATGCTGTTTTTAGTGTGTTCTATTTGTCATTCTGAAACACAACACATTAGCTGCTTTGAACTCCTGGGCACTAAAAATATTTAAGTTACATAAGCAGATTGAGTGAAAGACTAAATGGAGCTTTTAACTCAACACACTCAAAAGCATCTCCTTATTGCCCTAACGAATAGTGAAGCTCTTGTAAGCTACTGTGGAAAGCCCTCCAGACAGCCAGCCCATATTGGACAGTGCAAAGGAGCAGCAAAACCAAGATAAACAGCCATGCATATTTTCTCCTGCTGGAATGAAAAGTAATGTTTTGTAAAAATATATGCTCTTTTTCCTATTACTATTACAATTCTTGCATGACTTTCATGTCCAATTGTTGGCTAATGCTGACTTCCAAAATGTTTGAGGGTAGAAGGAAAACAGAAGGGAGAGACATTGCTTTTGTGCCCTATTTTGTGCTGTACACGTTTCCAAAGCAGACACTATGTAAATATAAAAGGAAACTATTCAAATGTATTAGTTCTTTTATTATTTTTACCTTCACCTTTGTTTTCTTATATATTTCTGGAGCTTTGATTCATAATTGTGTATCTTTTAGGGTGGTCCTCGCTTTGGTACCCTTGTATAAGGCATCCGCTGCCTCTGTTTGGGACTCCAAAATTACCACTGAATGTGGACTTTTTAAAGATGGATATTGTCTCTGTGTGTGACATTATATGTGGAATATATTATGTAAGAGTGATGAGGAGGTCATTGCAAAGGCTCCTGTTAAAAACCAGCTTTATTATGCATGTAAAAATAAGTTTCACAATAAGGAGGGAAAGCAGAACAAATGGTATCATAAATATCACAATATAGTTCTTTTAAACAATTTTTAAATTTAATTTTATTCCTTCATTTGTGGTTTATCATTTTGGGTCAAATGGGTGCCAAATTCAAAAGGAAGCTATAATAAAACATTTTTTTAAATCATATTTATTCCTTGCTCTACATATAAACACCAATTCACTTCATACTCATTTCCTAAAGAAATATTTCAAAATTTTCTTACTCTTGAAAAAAAAAAAAAGACAAATTAACCACTGTAGTAATAATAATAGTAATAATAAAAAAAAAAGTTGTATTACAGATATTTCTTAGAGGGAAATATTTTCTAAAGCCTCTATAATTGAAGAATAATATAAAAAAAAGTGATGGTATTAATTAGTGGCAAACACAGATGGGAAATAAAATGAGGGAGGGCACAGGATATAGGAAAATATTTGAACTATTTTAGCACTTGAAAATGTCAAACAATTTATTGAGGATTTATTCACTTGGTTTTGAAGGTCTTAGGGACTGGCTCTAAAAACATCTAAGAATTGGTGCTATTTTAACTGAGTCAAACAGCCGTGTGAGCACAGATTACTTTTCAGGTTATTTTATTATACTAGTAAATGAAAGGAACAAATTAATTACTGTTCTTTTAACTCTAACCCCAGAGATAAAAGACAAATAATTAAGAAAGGAAAGCAAAAGTTAAATTAGTAGAATGTTCATTTTGGAAAAAAAAAGACTAGAATCTCTGCTCTGCATGTCTCAATCCCAATGGAAGATCATACCCAATTAACTTCTTTAATACATCAGCTTTAATTTCAGGGGACTTAACCATTAATTTGTGATGTTTTGGTTTTTAAAAGTTAATGTCAAAAGTACTATTCTATGTTACAGAAATATTTTCACAATATATGAGATAATTTATATGTAACTTACTATGAAATACTTTCACAATATATGAGATAATTTATATGTAACTACTGTGAGATCTTAAGAAACAAGGAATTAAACAAGGTTGATATGAGTAATTTGCAGGGATTATATTCAGCTAATTAAATTTATTTACATTCAACCTCTAATCCAGATTTTATCATGTATATAACTATTCCTTCCTACAAGAAGACAGGAGGATGTGAAACATTGTAAAGTAATGAGCAACCTACAGTCTGAATCACACTTCCTGAATTTAAACTTGCTACTACTTTTTTTTAACGTCCTTACCTTATTATCATTACATCAGCTCATCTACCAAGTTAAGAAAGAGTATTGTAAAACAAAGCCAACTTTTGCCTCAGAAATAAACCTTATTTTTCATGATTTTTTTTGGATTTTCCAATTCCTTTAACACCATAACCAAGGAGAAGTCATTTCACATTATTGGCCATAGCATGCAACACGAATCAGTGCTATTTCCCTTATAAAAACCTGCAAATGTTTACATAAACCCTTTATAAAATTCATTAATTAATCCTGTGGTATTCTTTGTAGACACTGATATTTTTCTTCCCCCTGTCCAATGATGAGACAGGAGACTCAGAGAAGGAAAGAAAACCCACACTTCGAAAAACAAAAATATTATTTTAGGTTTTATTCTCCCCTCTGGGTAATAATTTTGGATTATTACTGTATATTACTTACTACCTTTGGGCTGAATGTTGGTGTTTGCTGTGCGTAGAAAGTGAATCATGCCATATGCTGCATGTTTCTTCATAGCTTCAAATTTCAGAACAATAATTGTGTACAATTCAACGGAGCAGCAAGAATTGTTAAAGGAGCATTGAAATAAGAAATGTTTTAAATTCCACTTACACTTTTATATTACCAACAAATTTAAAAAAATGATAATGATCCTTTTAAAGCTAATAATAACTCCCTTTCTTTACAAATTTAAGTTCACAATCACAGTCCCAAACCCTGAAGCTTTTCCATCCCCTTACCCTACTTTTAGATAATTTTTTGCACTTGAGAGTGATTTAGGGGGAAAAATGAATTGATGTAATGGAGTAACTTTATCCAGGTCACTGGAGCACCCTGCCTTCCTTTTCTCTCCTGTTTTCCCATCTACCACACACACACTGGAATGTAGATATGAGCATCATTTTCCTTATTCTAAAGACATCATAAAACCAGTTGGATAAGTGTGAACAGTGGCCAACTTTTCTTTCTTTTTCTTTGGGTAAACAGTGTGGTTCCCAAATCTTCAACTCCACTTCCGAAGCCTTCACTGCAGCCTGCCAGGGCGAGACCACAATCACAGAAAAGGTTTATCCAGCAAGGAAGAAAAAGGATAGCTGTGTGAGAGGGAGATATACTATGAAGTTGGTAAGATGATACTTTTTCAAAGTGGCTTCTATTAGTAGTTACTATTATTAGGATGTTATAGAGAAAAATAACAAGACAAGACATTATAAAATGACACAAAGTTGGGCTTCTTAAGATATAGACTGTGGCTGGTTTCCACTATATTTGGTAAACTGTCCCATGAACCGGTTGAATTACATTTAACTCAATGAGAAGGCAGCAAAGCTCTTTGCCATTAAAGTAATGTAGATATCTACTAGCTACACCATTGTTTTCAACAATCTTTTTCAACTTCACACAAATAAACTTAGTGTGATTCAATTTGCAGAGATCAAAGTTAACAATACAAATTCACAGACATCTGAATGTACAAAGATTTTTCACTGCATGAAATATGCACAAGCCTTGTCCAAACTTGCCAATATCTTTCAATATGTCTTTTAACTACACCTCCCACTGTTTGGAGCAACCTAAGGAAACAAATGTCATTTTATGTTATAATCAATATACTCAGACTTAATACAAAAAAGAAATGTGAATGCAGTCTTTAAAGACTGTGAGCTGGAAAGGGAACCAAAAGAGGAAAAGTGCAGAACCTGAAACATAAATGAAGAAGAATAAACACGTAGATTATAAAGTAATTATATTGTTATGACTATTCTCAGGTTATTTTAAAGGCCTCTTTAGCATATCAGAGGACAATTTACAAATTACCTTCTAGTCTATCTTACATAATTCTATTCTTATACTTTTTCCTGACAAGTCTGCCCCAGACATAAAATTTGAAGCAATTCAGTCAATTCATGTTCAAAAATTACATATGAATAATACTACTTAATTATCCATTTAAAAAAAACTATCTAGGAGATGATTTATTGTACTTTCATTCAAAAGAAGCATTTATTCTGTAAAATTTCATCTATACTTACATATAACTTCTGAGATTTTCTTCATTCAGTTTGGTTCTTTAGAATTAACTAATAAAACTGGGGTGAGTCTTTCACATAGACTAATAAGGCAATCTGTTTGTGGCCAGGGCTAAATCAGTAACAAAACACTATAATGGACATCAGTAAAATTTGGAAGTGGTTTGATTTCTATTTTTGTCTGAATAATGAGACGAGATAAGTTCAGAGAAAGACAGTTGGTAGACAGTATATGAGTATATCCAAGAAAAGTAAAATAATCTAATCTTGGAATAGAAGTATTATGAAAGAATGTGTGAAGAAGGCCTTCTGGAAGGGTCCTATACTTTATTTATCAGAATGAATCAGGGTTTCAAACGTCACATTGTGGATTTTCTGTGTCTTTTTTAAGTTTCAAGAGAAGAGATAATCCTTATTCCATCTTAAATGAAACACTTAGACACCTGATACCTGTTGTCTATAAAGACTAACCCTAGAAATGATCAGAACATTTTAGGTGTAGTTAGTGAATTTAATATTTGAGCTAGAAATCAAACTAATGTGACAAATGTAGATTAATACTTTCCAAAATTGTGTACTGAGTATAAGTTCTAATATAAATTATACTATATTTTACCTAATCAATGGAACATTTTAAAAGGTAAAGGATCCAGTTGTCAGTGTATGTAAATAGCCAATTAAAAAGGACACTGCTATTAACACTAATAAAATGACTAATCATTAAACAGCTCCTTTTGTGGCCCTGGTACTTCATTCACATAATTATATATTGATTTATGTATTTATTCAATGAATGTAATCTAGCAATAATTCTTATTTTATCAATGAAGATACTAATACTCAGAGACACTAAGGAACTCACAAGTTACATAGGCAATAACTGTGAGAGTCAGGGACCATGCTGGTCTCGTTCTATTTTAGGCGGTCAAAAGGAAAATAAAGGCTGGTTTTGAAAACCTTTGGAGTTGAATTAAATGCAATTAAGGATTATGACTATTAACCAGTCTGATAATCTGAATTATCATCTGAATGTGATGAAATACTCATATTCAGAATCATTTATCTGGTTTTCTTTCCACTTTCCCCTCTTTGATATACCATACACATAAATTTTAACAATATTTTATTTTGCTGTCATATGTTTATGAACCATCTTCAAGAGAATAAGGCATAAAAACATCAAGCATTTCTGCCACCTGAAAGATGAAAAGTCTAGTAGCAGCTTTCATCCCAGTCTGCTTGAACCTGTCTGTACCAAATGAGCTAGCAGACTGTTTAAAGTTCCTGTGGCTTGGGCAAGAGCCAGCCTTGACAGACACAGTTTCATAGAAGAGAGACTTTTTCCTCTTACAAATGGCCAAGTTCTAAATCCTTCACTGGTTGAGCCTGATTAGGAAGGTAACACTAGGGAAAGGGGGAATGATGTATGGGAGTTGTTTGCGGAGGAGAAGGTGTGTTTTACTAAAAATAATAATAATAATTGAAAGTCATCAGCTAAAAAAAAGCATAAAGGCAGAGATATTTTCAGTTTATATCAGAAGCTAAAAGATGGGTTATACTTAAGTCATTGCTTTTGTCTCTGGATTCACAGCTGATTGGACATAAAAAGCCAACAACCCCTTGGCCACCTCGGTATCACTGCCATTCTCTGTGGCTGGCTCTAAGAGGCTTTTCATTTCACTTACTCACTCATTCACTCACTCATTCACTTAGGTATTCCTTAATGTTTCACTTGTGCCTGCCATCAACCATATCAGTGTTCTAAAATTCTGTATTTAACTTTCTAGGTATATCTTTCTCTACTCTGTAATCATTTAGTCTCAAAACTACTGAAATCTCCCTCTCTAACCCAGTGTAGTCTAAAATAGAACAGCCTTTTAAAAATATGTGACATGACTTTTTTTTTTTTTTGGCCGAGAAATGTGTGTGTGATATACCTTCAATTCAAAAATACTGATGCAAATATTTATACTTCTGTTGAGCTAGAATAATGCAATATCTTTATATTTATGTAACCTTTATGTTCCCATAAAGATTAAACAGTCACAGTAACTACGGTAGGGATTCAACCAGGGATACTTGTGCCGTCTCATTAAATGAGCTTAGAGAGGTTTGTGAACACTTGAAATTATGATAATTTTATATATATATAATATATGTGTATACATATTTATATATAATATTCAGTACATTTACCAGATTCTCAAATACTCTGTCACATACACACACACACACACACACACACACACACACACACAGAATTGCGTATCACATGTTTGTACAGATGAGTACTTTTATTAAAATCGATAAATGAATTTTATTGTTAATTGGCAATGATTAGGCTCATCAATTCAGGAAATATTCTCCCCAAATCAGTCTTCTAAGCCATTTTTCTTTCACAAAACTACCAGTCACAAATCTTTAGAAGTGATATTGCACTCTAATTTATAGGAGACAAACTTTAGAAACCAACCAAAACTAAACAAACCCTAAAATACTTCACTTGATTTTCCTTTCTTAACCATATCCTGTGCTTTGCTTTCCTTTCAAATTTAAAATTCTATGGTCATCCTTATATCATTCACGAGTCATTTAATCTTAATGTTTGTGATCCTAAGTCCTACCTAAATCTAACTATTAATAAAGTATTTTTATGGAATTTTGCATTTATTATTAAGTTAGTTCCCCATACAAACTCTGTGAAAAAGCTATGGAGTTCTGAAAAATAACGATAGCAAAGAAAAAAGAAGAAAATGGCTTGCTGAGGTCACAATTTCTAAGTAATTAAACTGGAAATTAAACTCAGGTCTTCTGAGTCCATGTCTTTTGCTCTTCCTCCTACTTCCTCATATCATCGTCTGCTGAAATCATATCTTCCTGTGTTACTGTAACTTCTTATTTATCTTTTCCCAAGTCCTATTTTTTATGCTTTACTTCTCAATAGTATTTAATGTCTCATATCTCCTTGAATCCATGCAGCCACTATATTTAACCACTTTTCATTCACACACTCATCATTCTTCTATGAAAGCTTTCTCCTAACTTCCTCACAATTAATTTAAAGAAAACTATTGAAAGGATTAGTATAGTCACAAATTAACTGCTCTTTCTCTTCTTCCAAGATTATTTCAACTTTTATAGTTTCAACATTAGATGTCATTTCTTCAAAGCTCGAATTTTAATTTTAATTTTTATACTGTTCTAAGGCAGTGAACTAGAAAGACCAATTTACAGATATGGAGGGAAAAAAGTTGCAATCATTTTAATGTTTAGATGTAATGACTAATCTTGGGAAGATACAGTGAGTCTGTTTTGCTTACTACTCCTTGAATCTATCTTTACATTTTTTTGCTCTTCACTTTAAAAAAGAATACCCTAACTTTCCTCTCTACTTGTCTAAACCTTATACATTGTATAAGATTTAGTATCACTTTTTATAATTCTTCTGTGAAGTCTTCCCTTAACACCAGAGCCTAAAGTCAATTCATAATTCCCTGAAAAATTAGACCAAATATTTATGAATGCATTGCAATTAACCAACTTAGAGGGAAAGAATATATTTTTTGACAGTATTTAATGAATTTTGAGTGCTCAACAGAAGTATACTGATTCCATTTTACTTTGATTTGCTAAGTCCAGAGTAAAAAGTAATCTGGGAGAATAACCATTCAGATTCTAAGAGTTATTTGATAAAAAGGAGAATCTCATTTTTCTTTAGATGATTTTATAATACAAAAGATTCCTTCTTTATTTCCTAAACTTAACTCTCCTTAAACTTAAAGCACAAACTAATGAAAATGATCAAATTTAATTTTTTGTAACTCAGGTTAAAAATATGCTTGTGGAATAATGCACAGGTCTTAAGTGTACAACCAAATGAGTTTTCATAAATGAGTCCCACGCTTTAATCAAGATACAGAACGTTCCCATCACCCCAGACATTTCCCTCATGCCACCTTCCAATAAACCCCACTCATGAGACACTGTTTACTTTACCTGGTGGTGCTACCATTTAACTTTCCAAATAAATGTTTTCAATTGTACAATATATTAATGGTTCCTTATCAAATTAATGTTGTAAATTAGATATTCATAAAAACAAATTTTAAAAATCAATAAAGAACTACTGTTAAGAAAGAAACGGAACAAATACTCTTTCTAAATCATTCTTAATCTCTCAGAAATGCCCTTGGTGTCTTGATTATGTTGTCTTTCCCAGTGATAATTTCACATGAAATACAAATGAAACAATCTGATTGAAGCAGTAACATCTGGCTCTCTTTATTTTGATATTATTATTTATGTATTGTCGCTCAATTGTAGCTAATCTATTAGATTTTTACATTATGTTTATTTTGGAAAATTTCTGATAAATGGGTCTTAGTGTTATACTTCCTCATAGCTTCTAATTTGACCTATTCTGTTATTCAGAAGAGAACTTGTCTTTTCAAGTAAAATATTTTTAATCATTTAATCCTAGTTTAAATCAAATATTGTTTCAAATACAATCTCTGCTGTTCTGAACTTTAATGCTTTTTGGAAAAATAGAATAATATTTTTGTAAAAAGTTAAATAGGTTTCTTACATATGTGAACCATATTTACTTGAGATATATATGCTGTATAGAAGGGCTGCAAGTTACTTTTTTTATTTACAGGCTCTGAATAAATACTTAAACCAGTGGAATATAATTAAAAGCATTTACTGGCCAAGTTTATCACTTTTAAATTTATGTCAGATGACCAAAATCACATGAGAATCAGCTGGATTCCCAGAAATATTGATTCTTTCATGGTGTAGTTCAGAACAGTTCCCCCTGATTTTGGAACCTTCTTGATCTTCTCAGTTTGAAACATCTTGTCTCACCCTTAATCCATCCTCAAAAATCTCCCTGTTACTGTTCTTTAAACATTTCCGATTGGGAAGGAAACTTTCCCACAAATCCCTGTATTGTTTCTGTCTATAGACTCTACTAGTCAGCCTCAGACTACTGTAATCAACCAACACAAGTCCACAAGGCTGGGCCTCTGAGGTCTCCCCAGCCTCTGAAAGAAACCAGAAAATATTAGCACAAAGGAACTTGACAGTCAACCTTTCTTTGGGATCATTGTCTCTATTTTTAAAGTCATGAATGTTTACTTCTCGAAAACCAAAATGTTTCCGCACTGACCTTTGTTGTTTTATAAATTATGTTTAGCTCTTTATATTTTTGATACTATTAGGCTACTGTCATAGTTTTGTAACACACTGTTTGAGAGGTACATTTTGGGTAATGAAAGGGAATATCAGCCTGGCGGATAGGGCCAGAATGAAATCTTTGCCAATTACTGAGTATGTGATGTTAGGAAAGCTAATTATGCCTCCAGTTTTCTATTTGGTCATATATAAAGTTAGAGTAATCATTTATATGTTGAATTTTTTGAATACCAAAAAAGTTCTGTGATGACAGAAAGAGATATGGATAGATATAGATATAGAATATATAGATATAAAGAGATCTATCATAAATACATAAAAATAGTCATTATTTTGGATGGTACACCCCCCTTTGTCTTTCCTTTTTAATGACAGAGCAGGTACAAAATTCAAGGAGTTTCTTAATTACATCTCTGAAAAATATGGAATGAAGGCTCTAATTGTCACCATAAGCAACTGGTAACTTTTTATGATGTCTGCTATCAGATCACCTCAAACACTCTGAATACCAATATTTGTTTAATTTTCCTAATTTTGTCCCATTCAAAAATCTCTCTGCAAATGGATTAATGGGCACATATATAATAAAATAAAAATGATAAAATAGAATATTAGAATCCAGGTGGTGGATATGTGGGCATTCATTATAAAATTCTTTATACTTTGCCCTATGTTTTAATTTTTTATATATAACAAAATATTAAGAATAAAACACCATGAGTTGAAAGCCAAATTTGGAACATCTATCTTTTTACATTTAAATATAAATGTACATTTTTACATTTACATATAAAACCCTTCTCTCTCGAAACTACATTTAAGAAAAAAAACTTGCAAATGTTAAGAGCTTAGTTTTCCAAGAGGATCAACAGAAATACAGTATATTTGTAGAGGAAACAAGTCTTATTTGTCATGGATTGTCCGCAACATGGTTCATCTTCTTAGTACTTACTAATCAAAAACTTAGTGTTTATTTAGCCAAAAATAATTACTCATTTCTAAGGAAAGGGCTATGTCACTAAAATTTACTAATAGAAAATTCCCTAGTGCACCCAAGATCTTAACATGGGGTGCACGTGAAAAATGAAATTTGGGAGGTTTCACGCAATCGAAACTTTACTCCATTTTACAAAATGAAAAACTTTCATTCTCATAGAATTTAAATGTTAATATAAAGTAAACAGTATTGGGCTTTTAACTGTTTAATAAAAGGCAGGCAACAATCATGATATATAATAGCAAAAAAATAGTGTTTGAGGTATCTGGCGTTGCTAAAGGCATTGCTAAAGGATAACTTGAAGTTAAAAAAAATCTTAGAGTGCAAATATTGTATCAGCTGTACTAAATTTCTTCACAAACATTAACATGCAGAAATACCATTGTCATTTAAAAAACATAAAACTAAAAATAATAAAGATAGAAACAAAAACACATTAGAAAAGGTAGTCTCCACCCAAGCTGAATTTTATCAAATTTGATAAAATAAAAGTTTTGAAATTTTAAAAGTAGTATTAATTTCCAAAATTCCCAGACTTTCTTCTTTCTACCTATAGATATTTCTTATCACAGGAATATTCAAAATGATTAATTAGTAACACTATAAAAGCATGTGTTATGGAAGAGGGATGAAGTAGAATGGGAGGAAACTAGGTAATTACCAACACAAAGATGAAACAATATTTTTAGACATATTTAGTAAGTCCTTGTTTGTTAAACATCACAGAGCAAGAATCTGTATACAGAAAACCATAAATAAAGATACAGTTAAATCTAACATGTATATATTGATCACCTATCATTTTGTAAGTTCTAGGGAATAAGTCTAAATTCACCAATTGAAAGACAAAGATTGGCAGAGTTGTTAAAAAACATTTCCCAACTATGTGCTGTTTACAAGAAATTTACTTCAAATATAATGTTATAGGTAAGCTGAAAGTAGAATGATAGAAAAAGATATATCATACAAATGTTAATTGAAGGAAAGAAGGCATGGCTATTAAATCACATAAAGTAAATTTCAGAACAACAACAAAAATTACCAGAAACAGAGAGAGAGATTATTATTTGATAAAAGGTTGAATCCATGAAGGAGACATAGCAATCCTAAATACTTGTAAGAGAGGAGTGATGTCAGCAAGATGGCAGAATTAGGAGCTACAAAATATAGGACAAAAAAACTGTTAGAATTGAAATAAGAAATAGACAAATACATGATTATAGTTAGAAACTTCAACACCCCTCTCTTCAACAATTGATAAAAGAAAGTTTGGAAAATTCTTGGCCATTATTACTTCAAATGTTCATTCTGCCTCCTTACATCTTTCTTCTCTTTCTGGTATTCTAATAATGAGTATAAAAAGTTTGAATTTGCCCCACAGTTTTTGCATGTTCTGGGGGTGCGTGTGTGTGTGTGTGTGAGTGTGTGTGTGTGTGTGTGTATGTGTGTGTTATTATTTTTCTCTTTGCATTTCAGTTTTAAAAGTTTAAATTGATATATCTTCAAGCTCACTGATTCTTTCCTTAGCTGTATTCCAGTCTATTGATGAGCCCATCAAAGGCATTCTTAAATTTGTGTTACAGTGTTTTTGATTCCTTTGATTCTTCCTTAAAGTTTTTATTTTTTTTGACTGTGGCTGTTAACATATTAAACATAGCTATTTTAAATTTCTGGTCTGATAATTCCAATATCTTTGCCACATTTGAATGTGATTCTGATACTCATTTTATCTCTTCAACCTGTATTTTCTCTTGACTTTATCATGGTTTGTAACTTTTTGTTGAAAGCCATACATAATGTGTTGGATAATAGGAGTAGAATCAAATGGGCCTTTAGTTTGTAGTTTTAAGATTAACCTGACTAGGTGTTTAGCTGTGTTTAATGGTTGCTGTAGCTGTAGGTGTCAAAGGCTTCAAATCCCTCTAGTGTTCTTGATTTTGTCTCCCTTGCTGTTTTGGGATTTCCCTAAAAATCTTTCTTAAATAGAGACTAGTCCTTGCAATTCTTTCAGCTGTATCCCACTATTATTATACTTAAGCCCTATTGAGATATTTGGGAGGTTGGTGATGGGAGGGGAAGCATTCTATATGGCTATGATTAAGTCTCTGTCTTCATTGGGCCTATGTCCCTGTCCTGTGATCTCCACAATTGTTTCTAAGCTCCTTTAACCTCCGTAGGTGAGAGAGGAAGTCAAGAGGGAGACAGACATGGGCATTTTCTTTTTCCCTGTGGCAGATAAGGTTATACTAAATTTATTTATCTTAGCATATTGGCTTTTCTTATGGTAAATGGTCTGGTCATATTCCAAAACGGTTAGTTTTATCCTCCCCCTGCCAGAAACATGAAGATGTTTCTTATTTCTTCATTGTGGAAACTTGAAGTGGTTTTGGAAGGAATAACTCATGAAAGTGTTGGGACCCTCAAAGACTGTAGGCCACAAGAGTATTCTCATTTTTACATGAATGTATACTCTGCTTCTAGCAATTTGCCAAACTTATCACTTAAGTATATTTATCAGTCTATGGCTCCAGCAGCTTCCGCTCCTAAAAAGCTGATCTCAGCTATGTTTTTCTATATTCATCTTTCTCTCTAGATGTAGAGTGATAGCTGTCCTGAGAACTAAATTCTTTGAGGGGTCCAAAAATTGATTTTTTTGATTGATTGATTTTTCAGGTTTTTTTTTTTTTAACACTTTTTCTTATTGAAACATGGAAGTCATGACTTCTAGCTTTTTACATATTAGAGTTGAAACTGGTAGTCCCCAACACCCATTTTATGATAAAGGTTTTCAGAAAAATAGAAACAAAAAGGGAGACTTCTTCAATTTGATAAAGAGCACTA
The DNA here is from genome assembly GCF_964194185.1 of Rhinolophus hipposideros. NCBI lineage: Eukaryota > Metazoa > Chordata > Mammalia > Chiroptera > Rhinolophidae > Rhinolophus > Rhinolophus hipposideros. The sequence goes on from NC_138049.1 coordinate 68,539,057, forward strand.
CAAAAACATACAATTAACATTATATTTAATAATGAAAGAGTGCCTATTTTCTGAGACAGGAACAAGACAAGGATATCTGCTCTCACCACTGTAATTCAATATAGTGATAGAAGTTCCAGTTGGTACAATCAGACAATACAAGGAAATGCAAGGCATACATATCTGAAAGAAAGAAAAGTCTCCTCATGCAGATGCCATGATTGTCTATATAGATAATCCCAAGAAATCTACCAAAAAAAAAAAAAAGAAAAAAGGAAAAATGAAAAATCCTAGAATTAATAAATGAGCCCATAGAAGTCACACGATACAAGATAAACATACAAAAATCAGTTTTCTTTCTATAGATGAGCAACAAATCCATAGATGTCAAAATTAAAACTGCAAGACCATTCACAATTGCTCAAAAAATCAAAAGAAATACCTAAGTGTGAATGTAATAAAACATATAAGACTTGTATGCTGAAAATAACATGCTGATGAAAGAAATCAAAGATCTAAATAAATGGAGAGACCTACCATGTACATGAATTAGAAGATTCACAACAGTAAATAATTTCAAAAAATAGAATAAATGCATAACTCTCAAGACTCAACCGTAAAACAACCCAAAAATCCAAGTAGAAAATGGGCAAAGATATGACCAGACATTTCACCAAAGATATACCGTGGCAGATAAACACTGTAAAAGATAATTATTAATCATTAGGGAAATGTAAGGTAAACCACAATGAGATATCATTAGGCACCTATCAGAATGAGTAAAATAAAAATAGAGACAACACTATATGCTAGAAAGGTTCTTAAGAAACTGGATCTCTTATACATTGCTGATGGAAATGTAAAATAGTACAGCCACTCTGGAAAACTACTTGGCAGTTTCTTTAAAAGCTAAACATGCATGATCTTACAACCCAGCAATTGCACTCCTGGACATTTACCCCAGAGGAATTAAGACTTGTGTTCACATAAAAACTGGTAAATGAATGCTTATAGCAGCTTTGTTCATAATAGCTGTAACCTGGAAACAGGTGCTTTACAAAGAGTGAATAAACAAAATGTGGTACATACATATCATGGAGTAGTTTTCAGCAATAAAAATAATGACTTATTGATAAGCAGAAAACCTGGATGAATCTCCAGAGAATGATGCTGTATGGAAAAAAAAAAAAAAATCAATCCCAAAAGGTCATATACTATACTATTATATTTACATTCTTTAAATGATGAGATTAGGGAACTGTGTTCCAGATTAGCAGTTGCCTGGTGGGAATGGGTGTGGCTATAAAAGGACAATAGGAAGAATCCTTGTAGTAATTAAAATGTTCTGTGTCTTCACTGTATTGATGTAAATATTTTACTTGTGATACCGTGCTATAGATTTTTGTGATGTTATCATTGAAGGAAACTGGGTAAAGGGTATACAAGATCTGTCTGTATTATTTCCTACAACTGCTTGTGGAACTATAATTATCTCAAAATAAAATCTTTAACTTAAAAATAAAGTTAAAAGTAATCCTGGCTGCTGGGTGGAGAATGGACTGTAGTATGGGAGGGGGAGAGAAAAATATTCTTTCTTTAGAAGATCCATCAGAATGTAAATATGGTAATCCAGGAGGGAGATAACAGTGCTTGGGACTAGGGGTAGAAGAGTACTGAATACAGTCAAGATATAGTTTGTTGCTGAGCCAACAGACTTGCTGTATATTTGGATGAAGGAGATGAGGAAAAGGAGCAATAAAGTATGGCTCTTAGAATTGCAAAATAAGAGTGAGATAATAGATGGGAAAAATAAGCTGGGTGAAAAAGAATTGAAGGGAACATGCTGGCTCAGAGAATGTAAAGAGATCACCATGCATACCTTAAAAATCTACTGAAAATATAGAGTGGAAATAATTAATTAATAAAGGTTTAATTAAGTAATTAATAGTTACACCAATGGCATATTTGAATCAATTAATTAATAAAAGGAGCATTTCTAGATTATCAAGAGTGAGTAGCTAAAATGGAATAGGAATGAAAGATATTGAGGATGAGAAGGCCAAGGATGGAGAGGCCAGAAGACTAGCACTAATGGATACTGGGATCACCAGGATTGTGGCATGACTTAGATGGAAAGTAACATGATGTAATTGCTAAAATTCAGAGTTAGTAAATAGGAAGTAAGAAATGGAAAAAAAAAATCAAGATTTTAGTGTACTATAGATGACAGTACCAGGGGTTTTTGAAGGAAAATAGAGGTATTTTAGACTGTAAATAGCATTGCTGATCTTCAGACTTAATTCTGAGTGAATTGGGTGTTCCAGCATAAACAGGATGTCAAGGACAGTGGAATCCTCAAGGAAGCCAGGTTTTAGGTAAGGCAAAGATGGTGTGTTTGGTACAGATGTGGAAGATGTTAAAAACTGTGCTTATCACAGAACAACTACTCGTATTTCATAGGATCTGTGTAATGATTTGTGAGAAAAATTTAGATGAAGGGAGAGTAAGGATGTATAGTTTTCTACGGTTATAAAAAATATGAGAGAGATGACTGGATGTGTTTATATCTCAGGCAAGATACCAAAATGAATAAGACAGATATCCCATCCTTAAGGAACTAAAAGGAACTAAGACAAATAGCTCTTGACTATGAAAATGCTCCACTGGGAATCACTTACTGTCCCATGTGTGGAGCATTTGTGCATCATATACTCCATGTCCTTCACTATCAGATGGTTCTTTGCTGGCGGGTTATAATTACTTTCCATGGCATGTTAGTGTGGTGGAAGAGCCCCTATGTTGTCATGGGAATGGTGGGATGTTTTTATTTTGACATAGAGAGAGGTCACATTGCTGGGTAATACCTTTTGGGTACCCACAACGAGCACTTTCTGAGATGTGAAACTGTCCCTGAGACCCAGCCAGAAACCACCCTTGGCAGAGATAGAATAGTGTTCTGAAGACTGAACAACCTCAAAGCCTTTTGGAAGTAGTCTGAGTATAAATCCTATAAAGAAATCAATTAACTGAATAGTAGATAGCTTGTGATTTCATTGCTCTTATTTTCTTTACCAAGTTTAGAAAAAGGTCTGTCTCAAAAAAGAAATTAGGGTGTATTACATTAGCAGCTTCAGATTCAATGTCAACCAATCTAGGCTGGAACTCAGTAATAAACCGTAAGCAGGGTGGGGAAAGGCACTTCTGCCAGAGTCTAAGTCTGGAGTGAATGGATTCCATTTGTCACACAACAACTCAGCTGGGGCTTATCTTAGTGAGTACAAAACAGTTCCTTTGAGATCAGTTTCCAAAAGGCTTTGGGTTTGACTACCTGAAAACTTTAATTTAGGTCAGAATCTTAAATTCTTGGAGAAGAAAACAAGGCCCGATGCCTTCATCTGAAGTTCAACTCTGTGGAATGACCATGTGGTTTTGTAAGTTGAATAATCTATTCCTGACTAAAGTATTTCCCCCATTGTATTTTTTTCTCTCAGAAAAAGTTAAAGTTGTTCTGTATTTAACTGTTTAGAAAGCAGAAATATGAAAAGTAGGTGTGGTAGTCTAAAGAAAGAGGGTAGGTTATGATCAAATACTCAGTCAATATTACGTGAAATGAAATCTAACTTGTATATGAAGCAAAATACATTTTAGCCACAGCAAAATTAAGCTGGCATTTCATGTATGGGATACCTGATACATTTTAGCCACAGCATAATTAAGCTGGCATTTCATGTATGGGATACCTGATGCGGACTGAATTCCTTCATTTATAATTGACAGCATATTTCCTTCCAAAATGATCACCTAGCTATCTTGCAGTTTTATGTAACCATGTATTGGATTCTGGCCAATAGTATCATATTTGGTATATGTAATTTCTGGTAAGTGTCCTTGAAGGACATTTGTTTTATTTATTTTTCCCTTCTTTTGATGTCTCTCCCCTGCAGTTGGCTGTATATACCTACAAGGTTAAAAGCAGTCATCTTGGACCACAAGTTACCTTGAGACCATGCATGGTGGAACACAAAGATGGAGCCTGGCTTGTTGACACTATAGAGTGTTATTCCAGCCCTAGGCTACTTGTCTGCCAAATAAATAGAAAAATAAACTATATTGTTTAAGCTAATGTTGTGTTGAGTTTTCTTAGTCAAAGGTGAAATTAACGCTCAGAGATACTCTTGCAGTAAATTATATTTGTAGAGTTCTTTGCCTTCTGTTGTACCCATTCAATCCCAAAAGAAGTTTGGCACCTTTGTCCTGCCAAATCCAAAAAAGCAGGCACTTCAATAACGAAACCCACTCAACCCTATCAGTAGCAATTCCAGTCACTCTCTCACATAGAATCTTCAGCAGATTCAAGCATCAATCTTCATGAGGCTCAAATTACAGGAATCACTACGTACGGGTCCATGATAAACTTGAACCCTTGGATGCCCACATGATGACTTGAAGTATTACGAAGAGGTCCACTCCAATATGGAGCAACTAGATACATTAAGCACTCTCTTTTTGACCGACAAATCTAACATAGTGCCTCTCACTCTTACCTTCATCAATGTCCAGACTTATTTGGTCAGAAACTGGGTAATATACCAAGGGTAACAGAACTGGTGTTCTTATCTCTTAGCAAGTGTTGCATGAACAATTAATCACCTGTTTTTCAATATTCTTTTTTTGTTTGTTTAAAGTTTACTGGGGTGACAATGGTTAGTAAAGTTACATAGATTTCAGGTGTCCAATTCTGTAATACATCATCTATAAATCCCATTGTGTGTTCACCACCCAGAGTCAGTTCTTCCATCGCCATATATTTGATCCCATTTACCCTCATCCACCACCCTGCCTCCCTTATCCTCTAGTAACCATTAAACTATTGTCTGTGTCTACGAGTTTTCGTTTCTTTGTCTTGTTCCTTTGTTGTTTTCAGTTTTATATCCCACATATCAGTGAAATCACGTGGTTCTCGACTTTTTTTGTCTGACTTATTTTGCTTAGCAATAATATCTCAATAATAATTTCAAGATCCATCCATGTTGCTGCAAATGAATTAATTACCTCTTTTAAGAAGTCATGGGTACTTGTTGCCTGTTCTCATCTATGGGGTCTCAGCTTAAACTCTGAAGTGATAAGGATAGACTGAAAATTCTATTATATGAACAAAATATAAGCATGATTCTAGGGTTTAATAAAGTGACAGATATATCAGTAGAAATTCATTCCTAAACATTAATCATATGCTGCTTTGGACGCTTAAGTGCATTAGACTTTATTAATATATTTTAAAGATGCTACTTCATTTGTTCCTCATATCAATACCATGACTTAAATAGCATTGTATTTTTAAAGCTCAGAAAACTCAGTTTGAGTAATTAGTTCAGGAAAAATAGGACCAAAATGAAAACATTTGATTGGCAGATTTTGACCACTTTCCACTTTTCTCATATCACATGACTGTCACTGAGAAAACACTAACAGAGTGATCTATAAAGAGATTAGTTTTGAAAACCAGGTTGTCGGGGATGGAGAACCACAAAGTTCACTTGGACACATCCAAGATCAACAGGAACACCCAAAGGCATAAGGAAGAATACAGGCAAATTTCCCCTGCTTAATAAATTTACTGCAGGCTATTTTTCTGTTCTCATCATATTTCAGGAACTTAACGATGGAACATCCCAAAGGTTTATGAATAAATGGAATCTAAGTGCAGATATCATTATATCAGTCACTGTTCAAGGTGTTTCCTGGGTTTCTTCTTCTGAGTAGCATTTTTCTGATGTTTCCACCAGGTCTGCCAGATGAGAGTTCAGGCATTTTCTAACAAATATAATCAAAGGAGTCTTTGTATATTTCCAGGGCTTCTATGATACCCAATGGTAGTTTCTTCAACTTTACACCTATTTCATAGTGATTTATGCTTTTTCTTTTAGATAAAGTATTGTTAGTTATTTAGAAATAGTGTTTCATACATTTTAGGAAAACACTTCAGAGTGAAAAAAAAAACACATCAGAAGTGGTCATTCAGCCACTTTTGAATCTTGAAAGTTTGACTTTGACAGAATATTTCTAAAAGAATATATTTAACTATTCTCATTTTATTTTACCTGATTAAGACAAACTACTTAAAATTTTATGTGTTTTTTTTAATCAGACATCTGATACAAATTTGAACAAAACAGAAGAGTCGTACTTCTTTTTACATTGAGGCATTATGAATCTATTTCATAACCATAACCATGATTTAAATGTGGAGATAATATTACTAAACTTTCATAATATTCTGGAGGTAAATGTGAGACTTCTAGCATAAAAGAGAAACCAAAAACAAAAGGAGTAGATTTAAATATCAAAATATACAAGAAGGGGCACAAATTAGCCATTTAAGTAGCATATCTAATTACTATCAGCTTTCTATATGAATTCTGTATTGATAGCATTATGTGAGAGAAAAGAGGTTGGTAATAAACTAATATAAACAGACATTATGAATGAATTAGAGGTTACACATTCTTAAACGATGAAAGCAGTGTTTATCATCTTCTGGGATAGCAATAGCTAAACACCAAGCACAGGATTCTCTCTTAGCCTTTGTCTGGAGCCTTACATTTCAATAAAGGGGTGATATAAGGGGGAAGAGGAGGCACAAATAGTCTCCTGGCTATAGGTAATAGGCTCAAGTATTTGTAGTAGCAGAGAACACAGCTGGATTTAGGTAGCCCTAACCAAATGAGGCACTACTACAATACAACTTGTATCCCTTTATATTTCAAAGCATTCCAAACGAATTAATAGTATGCAGCTACTAGCCCAAACTGCAAAAGTGTTATTTACAATGATTGTTCAAAATCTTCCACATTTATTTCTGATCTGTTCTGTGCTCATCTCAGTGCTCAGCATAACATCAAACATCCTCTTAACCTTCAGATTTTCCCCAAAGACTCCTATTTGATTTGCTTGCTGTTGTGCTTCTTGCTGACCCATGACATCTCAAACAGGAACTTATATTTTAGTTCTGACCATATGGAACCTAAACAAGAACATTGGCCATTTGATGGTGGCCTGGCCAGGCCAGCTTAATTCTACCTCTACCTCCCACCCTCCCACATTCTACCATGCTGTGAAATGACTGCTTAGAATTTCCCTGAGGACAGTCACCACTGAGGTTCAAGGACAGCCCAGTCTTCAACTGTTTATCATATTTCTTTATTGTTTTCTAATGCAAATTCTGTCAAAGGACATCTGTCTTAATGTTTCAGACTGTTGTAAACCCACACTCTCAAACACATATGAAAGTATTTCATTTTCTGTAAATTCAAAGGAAAATGAATTAACTCACCATAATTATAGAATTATAATTAAATAATTCATTGGAGGGTTTATTATGTTATAATATAATTGTGGTTTAGTTCATCATTCCAAAATGATAGTCATTACAGTCTGCTTTAACAAATGACAAGATTCCAAATTTGGATTTGAAAAGTTGTATTAAAAATTGAAGTCATCCTTTTATGAAACTTATAATGTCATTCTTGATGGTATGTTTAACACTCTTAGGAGCAATATTACTAATTTTCGAATTTAGTTTTCTTACTTTATATAAAAATAGCAAGGTTCATGGGAGGACTGGATTTGGAATGGAAGATAAACTAGCTATTACTCTCTTCCCAATACCTGGGAATACAATAGAGTATTTAGGGAAAATATAGTTTAGGTCATTGAAATACCATTTCTTTTAAATAATGTACGTAATATATTAACATAACATATTGTCATTTGACTCATATCCCAAATGGGCAGACTAAATCAAAAAAACATCTAATTATTGTTTTAAAGTAGTTTCCTGTCAAGTGAGGGGAGTGCAATGGTGTGCATTAAAAAATCGAGAAACAAAGGGTAACTCCTCACTTTTCCAAGTAAATAAGTTTAATTAAATGTTGCAAAAAATATGAGCAATGTTATAATGGGAGATTCTCAGAAATTTTAAGCTCACAGTTAGGGCTTTTGATCTATTTTGACAGACATTTTCAATTATAGAGTAACTCCATCCCCCTACAGGGGCATAACTTTAAAAAAAAATCACTAATGAGGATAAAAATTGAAAGGAGATGAATCAATTGTTGATTTGTTTTTCTTATAGATATTTCTTCTAAGAAACAAAATAAAAATGAAAATACACTGACAACAGTTGAACCAACCTGAATATGTCTTCTCAAATCACTGTGACTTTGGACAAGTGAGATGATCTCTGACACTTAGTCTCCTTACCTGTTAAAAGAGAAAATAATTCTGATCTAATTAACTGAAATAAAAAATGATAATTCTGATCTAATGAACTGAATTTTTTAAAAAATCCCATGTCCATAGATCAATACCAGATATTTCTCTGCCCTCCCCGCATTCCCCCATTGTGCATGTAAATGTTGCTATCTTGGTCTTCTGTGTTAGAGCACAAGTGCTGAGACCACAGCAGCTCTGTATTGTGTAAGCACCTGACCCGCCTGCATAATTTCTGGCACATGAGAACAACTTAATAAATACAAGTTGAATAAGTTAGTTCATATAGCACAAAAGTTGAAATTTCTTGAAAGATAATATATGACTGATATTCAAAACAGCAATCTTTCACATTAGTAGTAGTAGTAAAGCAAATTCTCTATTCAACTGCATATATACAAATTTTACAAAATAAAAATTGTTTTGCTAAGTTAGGTAATACATAACTACAGCTGAACTCTTTTTACATGAGGTTTCTAGGAATGAAAGCAAGAGGGATACTTTCAGTGATGGGCACATAAAAATAATAGCCTTTGGTATTTCATAGTAGTTTTTTTGAAAGATGTCAGCAGTCAAGGGTCAAAAATAAAGTCAGACTCTTTATTACAAACCTGCAGACCAGAGACTTCTCTTCATCAGTTCTAAACCCAGACACCTTCTAGCTTGGTCTCCTGAGGTGACTGAAATTCATTCAGTGTTTCTAATCTTCAGGTCTTTTAGCAACCTAATAATGATTTATTCACTTCATACTTTTTATCCAAAAAAAGGCAGTGCAGCTTGAAGGTTTAGAAATTTAAAATGTATACACAACTGCTTAGAAATGGGTTTGTTCAGCTAAAAATTCAGCAACTTTTCAGAGTGGTTAGCATCGCAAAAACAAGTGTGCCTGATAGGACATGGTTAATTCTTTTTCCAAAAAGTTGTAATTTTTAATATAAAAATATTTCAAAGGTTTTCAAATTAAATTCCCTGTATAGACATAGAAATCAGGTCACTTTGTATGCTGAGACTCCCCTACACGTGGATACTCAGAGGCACATGTTCTCTAGAAAAAAAAGATAATCATAAACATCTGTCTTTTCGGTGTTTTTTTTTTTTTTTTTTCACCATAACATACAAAGAGAGTAGTCCAGGGACTTCTATGAATATAGAAATATGAACTTTTACATGCACTTTTGGAATCCCTGGTTTAATAAAAGCTTAGTGAAGTATGGAAAATATGTAAAATATGTTGATTTTCTATCTCAGAGATTTTCTAAGGAAGCATTCACAAACTTGACTGCCTTTAAAAACAAAATGAAATCCTTCTATAGGTCTATAGTTTCATGTATTCCCATGTTAATCTTTTTTTTTTTTTTTTTTTTAATTTAGGCACACTATGGAGGTGAGCCTAATTCACTTATTAAAGAAACCCATTGAAAAGAACCTGTGGGCATTTTGATATTTATGTTGCAAATTGTGAAGTTCCCTTGTATGGAAATTTTAAATTTTGACTGTTAGCCTGCAGAGATGGATTGAGAACAATTCCAGTCAAAGACAGAGGAAAAGACCAGAGACTTGCAAAGTGTGTAAACATGACCCATGTGGCAGAGAGTTTATTAGATCCATAGGTTCAAATTCAGGAAAATTCATGTGAACAAGTCATGCATCTTACAGAAATTACATAGTTTAGAACATATTTTATTTCCCTCACAGAAAACCAGAAATTGAGTTCTCGTAACAGTCTTGTCATCTGTATTGTCCAATGCATTCAATTGACAAAATATGCTATGAGCTTTATCTAGACACAAAAACACATCAGTGTTTTTGTATTAAAAATGATTTCCAGCTGTCTTTTTTAATAAACTACCCAGTACCTGATTTTCCTCTTCTTAGAATTTCTTAAATCAGTGGACTACACTCAATATCTCAAGATAATGGAGTGTTCTAAATGGGACTTGAAATACCTTGCTGGTTACCGTTTATTATAGGGGTTCTCAATCTGTTATTTTCATAAAGACATAATAAAGGATACATTCAAGAAAATTGCTAATACATAAAAAATACTATGTGGAAAAGAAATATATAAAAAAACCTAGATCAGTATTCTCAGAATTATTGCAACTGATATTAAACAAAACTCTAAATTATCATGGTTACAGCAAAAGTCAAATATAAATAATATTTTGTTTTAATGTTTGGATAAGAAAATTTGTTTCAGCAATCAGTATAAAAGACAATTAACTTGGAAATAAATTTTATTAGGAAATAATTATATTGGTCTTATAAAAAGGATTACTGGACAATACAAACATTTATGGAGGACATGCAAAACACATTACGAGGTCCGGATAATTAAGTTCGTCAACTCATTCTAGAAAAAGTGCTACATAGTACCTCATTGTTGAATGTCACTATGGTCACCTTCAAAGTACTCCCGTTGGGAAGCTATGCACCAACACCAATGCCTAGTCCACCCTTCAAAACAATTTTGGAACTCTTTTTCTGGAATGACCATCAGAGCTCTCATCGTATTACCCTTAATGTCCTGAATGTCATCAAAATATCTTCCTTTCAATATTTCCTTTATCTTTGGGTAAAGAACGAAGTCATTGGGGAACAGATCAGGTGACGAGAGAGGGTGTTTCAATACAATTATTTGTTTACTGGCTAAAAACTGCCTCACAGACAGTGCCATGTGAGCTGGTGCATTGTCGTGATGCAAGAACCTTTAATTGTTGGCTAAAAATTCAGGTTGTCTAACTTTGTCACACAGGCTGTTCAGCACTTCCAAATAGTACACTTGGTTAACTGTTTTTCCAGTTGGTACAAATTCATAATGAATAATCCCTCTGATATTAAAAAAATGTTAGCAACATCTTTGCAACAAGCTTACGAAATTAATTGTCACACCTTCATATGTCATGAAGCCATTTCTTATTTTGACCTTTAAGAATATTATATCAAAAGTAACATGGAAGTTGTTTGTTTTTTTTTTCCCATTAAGGCATTTCTGTGAGGATATGGGAAAAGAGCAGATGAGTTATTGTGTAAACATACTGAGATATATATCCTTTGTTCTATAGCTACATAGGACTATTGATCATATTACCCATATTAGAGGATGGTCCACTAGAAAAAAGATCTGGGTGCTTTCAAAATGTAGTTCGTTGGGCTCCCAACCAGACACATTGATTCAGAATTTCTGATAGCAGAATCCTCTAATTGATCATTTTTGTTCGTTGTTTTTTCAATTAAAGTATAATACAACAATAAAGGTAACTTTTTGAGTGTAAATTTTTGTCAATATTGACACATAAATACATATGTTCAGCAAACATTGGAAGCGATTCTTTTATCCAGTAAATTTGATTAGCATTGATTACATCACCAGTTCTCAAACTTCATTGTGCATCAGAATCACCTGGAGGACCTCTTAAAACACACACTGCTGTTCTCCACCCCTAATACTTTTTGATTTACAAGTCTAAAGAATGCCTGTTTGCATTTTCGACAGATTCCAGGTGCTGCTGCTGCTAGTCTGGGAGCCACACGGAGAACACTGGACTAGAACAATAGTTCCCAACCTTCACTGTACATCATAATCACCTAGGAAATTCACACACACACACACACACACACACACACACACACACACACACACACCCCTAGTCTCCATCACCTTAGGAATACTGACTTAATTGCTCCAGAATGGATCCCTGACGTACAGTTTTCTAAGAACTCCCCTGGTGGTTTGAATATGCAGCCAAGGTTGAGCACTACTGCCATAATGGAAAGGATGGAATATTATCCCTTTCTCATTTCCTCTAGAGTATACATTGCCTGGACTTTTGATAGAAACCAGGGAGTCAAGAATATTGACTCCTGTTATAAGGCATTGCATTAGATGTTTTCATTTTAGTACATTTATTCCTGTAAAAATATATCTCACTTCACCCATTATATTAAGGAAGAAACTGAGGCACAATACTATTAATTAAAATGCCAAAGAACATGAATGAAATTACTAAGAGAGAGGGGGAGGAAACAAAACCATTTTTCTCTGATTCTATAACCCATATTTTGTGATTTATATGTTGACTATCAGAAAGTCGGGGGGGCAAAAATGATATTTTATTGTGAAAATTGAGGGTTTGACTTGTCTTATTCTCCACATGCCTGTTTTATAAGGCCATGGGACACTGAAGTACCATGAGGAAAGTCTGGTTCTATTCAAGCACCAGATAAAATACCAGTTTTGTCCCCACAGTTACTTACCATTAAGTATGGGAAAAATTATTTCAGCAGGGAAAAATGGAAGGGTAGATGTTACAATATGACCATGTGGGCCATAGTATTGCTCCAATGGGATATCTGGTTTTGAATAATATTGCATTCAGATGAGCAGGCCAAGGAGCCATGAATCCTTAACAGCTCAGAGCAAAGTCTATGCTTTTCTCTGGGGGTAGCTTCTGCAGTGGAAGAATGTGCTCTTAGGGTATATTCTTTCCAAACATTGTTTTTCGTGACAAGATTAAAAGTACTAACATAAGAAAAATTCACAGCCTTTCTCTCTTCCCCAAACAAAGTAAGTTTTATTTATTGTCCCCTCTGATTATTCTTTTAATTTGTACACCTCCACTGATGTCAATTCTGTCTTAACTACTACTTTTTAGTTATGCAAACTACAGTAGACTTGCATGGCAAAATTAAGATAGCCTAAGGGGATACCTACAGTTGTATTATTATAAAAAAGGGGAGATTGCAAATGAGTAGAGAACCCACACAGAGGGAGAGAGAGAGAGAGAGAGAGAGAGAGAGAGAGAGAGAGAGAGAGAGAGAGAGAGAGAGAGAGAGAAACGACGAGAGAAATAAAACTTACTTTGGTAGATTCCTTGCATTAGTCGCTGGATTCTTCTCTACTACCTACATTGCATTTAACTCTAACTTCCACTTCGACTTTTGGTTCTGTCTGTGGCATGATTGAGCCAATAATGTGTTAGCACATATAATAAAAACAGAGATTTGAGAAGCACATGTGTAATTGGCTTCATTAATTCTTGCCTTCTGCCATCACCACACACACAAAAAAAATGCCTGAGAGCGCCAAATCCTAACTATTAGACCACCAGGGAACTTGTATACCTGAAGCTGAAACTGAACAATAATGAATGTCAACTACAAGTCTGTGTATGTATATATATATATGTATATATACACACATATGTGTGTGTGTGTGTATATATACGTACTTACAAGAAGCGGAGTACAGCAATAGAATAGAGACAGTGGAAATGTAATGGCTGTGTGAGATGCCAGAAGGATAGTGGATGGGGGGAGGCATGTTCACACAGTGTGAGGGATATAAATGATAAACGTCTAGTATTACTTTGTCTTGTGCACCTGAAACTAATAAAAAATAAATAAATAAATATAAAAAGTATGTCTGGGTGAAACTGCTAAGGATGAGACACATGCAACAAACCCAAGTGCCCTCAGCCATTTCAGCCAAGATCACTCCCGATCAATCAACGGGCAGCTGATTCCCATATGTGAAAAAACCCAGCTAAAATCAGCAGAGCTGCCTAGCTGACCGATAGCCGACCACTGGGCTCGATGCATCTGCGAGCCCAGCCCAAATCAAATGAAGCCTTCTGTTTTATGGGCTTAAAGTATTTATTGTTTATATGCCTGATGTTTGAAGGTTGTTGTTTTGCAACATTATTATAACAATAGACAAATGGTACACAGCTCAAGCATTTAAGTTTGAGACCATGTAAGTGAAGATAGACCAGAGCTGGAGAAAGATTTTGGAGCTAGTTGTCATAAGAGAGAGAACAGGCAAAAGAAAGTGATTTTCAAGAAGATTCAATGTGTGTTCTGAATGGAACACCCTTTAATATTATTTAAGAGACTGTAGATTAATTTTATATATCTTTCCAGTTAATATTGGTTGTCATATTTGAATTTTATTGAATGTAACTTAGCTGAGTCTAGCGTTAACACTAAAAGAAGCAGACCCAAACTTGTATGGATTACATTTAATACAAATTTATGGAACAAGACAACTATTCAAGAAACTCCAGACCAGGCTAAAGCCATAGTCAACATGTACTTGGAATACCTAGGAATTAGGCACATAATCACCCGTTTTTTGTTTTTGTTTTTGTTTTTGGCTTCAAAAGATGGTATAGATTACTCCAGAAAGATAAGCAGGATAAAATGAAAATTCACTTTTGGAAAATCTATTTCTGTTTAACAGATTGACTTAATAGAATTCTAAATTACTCATAGAATATAAGTTAATAAAATGATCGAAAATGAGAATAAATATGCCAGATTCCCAGGTCTAAGAGCCAAAATAATTTTTAGAAAGTACTTGGGACCACTCACTGTCAATAAAGCAGGCATAATAGTTGGTATTCTCCAAAATTCTGAATGAGATCTCATTTCAATTAAGATTTTTACTAACTATTTGGACAAAATTATGCAACATTATCCCAATAATTTTGACCAAAAAAGAAACAGTTTTCTAGGAAATTTTCTTCTAAAAGTCTTTTTGAAAACATAATTATGGGAAAATCAATTGCCATTGTCACCTGCCATGTTGAAAGGTTTTAACAAGATGAATTCAGCTCTGAAAGGTGTAATATAGGAATCACAGCCAAATAATGTTGAGGGGGATAATAATTTAATATACTATTTTTTAGAGATAGTTTGGTAACTATTAAAATTTAATAGATGATTTTAAAAATTGTTTATCCATGTTATAGAATATGCTTTAGAACTTTAGATCTAGGTTTAAAGTAAATTTAATGAATGGAAAATAATTGACACTATAGAATTAAGGACAAAAGCAAAATTAAAAACCATATACATTATTAATTGTATGATACAAATATATACAAATTCAACATGAATAGCTTTTTATTAATTAAATGAGTTTAATTCTGGTTCTCCCTTCCTGTAAAAGAAACAAGTTTGACATCATTTGCTTTGTATTCATCTGGCTCTTCCCCCTTTCTTGGCTCAGACTTTAACACCAAACACATTAAAAATCATAGGAAAATGAGGAGTAAGAAAATATTTTTATCAAAACGTATTGACCGTTATCAGAAATTTTGCAAAATAATGACACTGTCAATTGTTCTATCTTACAATACTGTCTCGACAAGCCATGTAGATGATTTACACTCACCTGATCATAGATTAGCCTTTTAACTTTCTTTTTATTTTCAAGGCTATCCTATCATCTTAGTTCTAAATGTGTACAGGCATTTATGGAACCATCTTTGTACAAGTTCTTGGCAATTCCATGTGTCAGAGACACTGAGTTACAAAACTACAGGGAATGCTTTCACTCTATATTATATTGCATGTAAATAAGAATCCCTAAATTATACAATACAGCAGCCCTATCCATGATACTTTGCGTGAATAAGGCAGTCTCTCTCTGCCTTTCTATGAAACCAGGAAACCCAGTCTCTCTCTCTCTTTCCCTCTATGTTGGGGAAGTTACCCTCTAAAAATGAGTCAACCCCTCTTTCGCCTTGAAACAATAACATCAAACCTCCTCTTTTAGGAAATCTGATCTAGTCCTTCGGTGGACAAAAAGCTTTCAGAACAAAGCCATGCTGTGGATCTATGTGTGTGTAGGATGTTGTCTCCATGACAGTCTTCCCCTGCTTGGTCAGACCAGCCACACATTTAAAAAGAAGTATCACAGAGTCAGATGGGTAATAGACTCATTGGGGTTAGCACTTTGTGAGATATATAAATTTCTAATCACTATGTTGTTTTGTACACCCGAAACTAATAATAAAATAAAGTACAGCATAAGGAATGTAGTTAATAATATTGTAATAACTATGTATGGTTTCAGATGTGTACTAGATTTATTGGGGTGACCACTTCGTAAGGTATATAAATCTCTAATCATTATGTAATACACCTGAAACGAATATAATATTGTATATCAACTGTAATTAAAAAATAAATAAAAATATTTTACAAAATAAAAAAAATATCACACCTAAGCAAGTGTAGTTTTACAACTCATGAATACAAAGTCTATCTGCTTTTCTTTTAGGGAGTTGGGGGAAATATCTTTATTTTTTTAAATCTTCAGAATTGTTTATTGTAGTAATAAAAAAACACAGCTTTTTAAAAAACAATTTAAAACAATTTAAAAATATTTTGATATTAAATCAGTGATATGACATAATGATTACACATACAAACATATACTCAGAAAAAAACCAAATATTCAAAGGAAAAGGGAAATTAATGTAAGGAAGTTTAAATCTTTTTTTTTTTTTTTCACAGATAATAACAAAGTAGGGCAGAGTAGACATTTAGGCACAAATAGAGAAGAAAAATTCTGGAATTCAGAATTATCTGTAAGTTGAGAAGCAATGACTCCAAACTTAGTGTGACTCTGGAATATCCAGACTATCCAGTCCAGAAATATACCTGCACACATGTAGTCAACCAATTTTTGACAGACACCAAAATCCATTGAATGGAGATAATTTCATCAACAAATGGTGCTGTGACCAGTGACTAAATGTATGGAAATGAATCTCAACTCCCACCTCTCACCACACATAAAAATTAATTTGGAATAGATCATAGACAAAAACATAAATGCTAGAACTATATAACTTATAAAAGAAATAAAATTAAATCTTTGTGATAATGAAGAGAGCAAACAGTTCTTGGGATACCAAGGGCACTAATCATAAAAGAACAAAATTGATGATTTGGTAGGCATAATAATGGTCCCAACAGATATTCATGTCTTAACCCCAAGAATCTGTGAATATGTCATCTTGCATGTCAAAAGATACTTTGAAGATGTGAAAAAAACTGTGAACCTTGAATATGGAGATTATTTGGGGGACCCGATCTAATCACATTTGTCCTTAAAAACAAAAAAACCTTTCCCAGCAGGGTCAGAGAGGAGTTTTTACACTGAAAAATTACAGAAAGAGGAACTAGGATTCAAAATGTGACAGAGACTCAATCCATCACTGCTGGCTCTGAAGATGGGGGAAGGAGCCATGTGACAAAGAATGCAGGAAACTTCTAGCATCTGAAACAATTTTTGGCAAGCAGCTAGCGAGAAAACAGAATCTCAGTCATACAACTGCAAGGAACTGAATTCTGCCAATAATTCAAATGAACAAGGAACAGATACCTCCCTTAGAGCCTACAGCAAGGAATATAGCTTGCTAACATCTTGGTTTTAGCTCTTGAGAGCCATGTTAGTTTTACAGAACTTTAAGATTGTAAATGTGTGTTGTTAAAGCTGTTAAGTTTGGCAATTTGTTACAGCAGCAATTGACAATAAATACAGATGAATTACATCCATCTTTATAGATGTATTATATCTATACACATATATCTCCACAAAACAATGTTACAGCGTTGCTGCAAATAATAATGTGCATTTAAATAAAGTAAGAGTCTATATTATTTAAATTAATCCACATATTTAAAAATTCTAATACTCTTCATTTATTCCAGGAAAATTAAAGTCCTTGTCTGATAATCCCAGATTTTGGGTCATTTTGAGTGATATCTCTTGATTGTCTTTTCCTTTGAGATTGGGTCACAATTTCCTGGCTCTTCATATATTTAGAAATTTTGGATTTTATCCTGGACATTTTGAATATTATGTCATGCAGACTCTGATACTGCTATATTGCCTTCAATAGAGTTATTTGACTTTATTTTGTTCATTTGTATTTGCTTTTGCAGGCAATTGCCTTGGTTGGACTGAAACTGAGACAATTAAGCTTGCAGTGGGCAATGAATGGCTCAGTACTCAGTTCAGCTACTAGCTGGTTTCTACATATGGCAAAGGGCCAGCCAAGGACTTAGGCTGAGTTTATGCCCAAAACTATTGGCTTCATTCTCTGACTTTCTCCTCTCTGAGGTTTCCCCTCACTTTTCAGAAGTGCTATTTTGTCTCAGAACCCCTCACTTGGTTCCTCCAGCCAGAATGATGGTAGGTTTTGCTATTAGTGTTTTAGGAACTATGGTTGCTATCAGAGTCAGTCCACATACACACAGAGAAAAAATGATGGATAATAAAAACTTGAAAGTCACACCATGATCATCACTTATTCCAAGTTTCACTCACCCTCAAAAATTAATTGTTCTTCCTCAATTTCCAAGGCCTATCATGTAGTAGTTATTTGTGTTTTTCCTAGTTTGTAGATATGGTATTGTGGAAGGACCAGTTTTATAAGGACTCACTTCACTATTTCAGAAGTGGAAATCTTAATGAATTATTTATTTATTTATTTATTTATTTATTTATTTATTTTTTGCATTCTACATTTCTTCATTTTGTTTGCTCCTGAATTATTCTTGCATAGATGACTCGTCATTGCCTTTTATTTTCCTCATGATGATCATGGGCAAATTACTGAGGCATTCTCTGTTGTGACCTAGTGTGGCTGGCATTTTCTTGACTCATTCTCACTTTTTCATGCACCTATTTGCCTTTTTATGAGGCTTCAGTTTGAGGGTTAATATTGTATAACAAGTCATACTATGTGTTAGGCATTGGGCTGCAAATGCTTTCTATGGGCAAACTTTCAATGTGTAAATCTCAACAAAAATCCTATAGTTATACAATTCTTCAACTTTACAAATGAGGAAACCAACACTTAGAAAGAATAGTTCCCTTTTAATTATAAAAGAAAGAATACATAAACTGTTCAAGTTTATACAGTCAATAAAAGGTGAAAATGGAACCCAATTTGGTATAATCATCAGAGCCACAGTATTAACCAGCCTCCTACCTATCATGATTACCACCTCCATTTATATAGGCTGAGGGAAAGGGAGCAAATTACCACAAACAGGAAAATTTGTGGAAAACAAAAATCACAAACTAGGCGGCTTAAAGCAACACAGATTTATTATCCTCCTGTTCTGTAGCTCAGAAGTCCTTCATGGATCTCACTGGGCTAAAATTGAAGTGTTGGCATGGCTGTGTTTCTTTCGGGAGTCTTTAAGGGAGAATCTATTCAACTTGCCTTTTCTAGCTTCTAGCAACTATCTACATTTCTTGACTCATAAGCCTCCCTCTTCCATTTTAAAATCCAGCAGCATAACATGTCTCTGACTCTGCTTCTATAGTCAGATCACTTTCTCTGATTCTCTTTTTCCTCCCTCTTTCACTTTGAAGGAAATATGATTACATTGAGCCCACCCCAATAATCCAGGATCATTTCCCTATCGTATAGTCAATTAATTAGCAAACTCAATCCCATTCTCAGTTTCATTTCCCTTTTCCCATATGACCTAATACATTCACAAATTCTAGAGATTCAAACTTAGACATCTTTGGAGGGTAGCTATTGAATACTGACTACTATAGAGCCTATGGAGCAGAGCTTGGTGAAACCTTAGGTCAGTTGGGATTAGTGGTCACAGAATCTACCCTCCTTTCTGTACTATTAGCAAAAGTCTTATAATAGAGTTAATTCTATCTCAACATAATTATATCTTATTACAGTAGAGGGAATCCTGGATCAGAAAAGAAGTGGTAAAACTGAACTTAGTGAAGGTAAAGGAAATACGTTTTTTAAAAATCAATTATATTTTTCATATACTAGCAGTAAATATTTGGAAAGTGTTTAGAAATTTTGTTTATAATAGGGCCACAAATAAAGTACTCAGGAATAACTTTGTTTTTAAAAATGCATTCAAGACCTCCACAGTGAAAACATTGCTGAAAAAAATTAAAGATGCAAATAAAAGGAGAAATAGTCAATGTTAAAGTTTAGTCAATTCAATATTTTTAATTTTGTTTTCTCCAAATGTATTTAAGAATAATATCATTCCAATAGAAATTTTAATATTTTTACACAAATTGTCAGTGATTCTAAACTTTATATGGAAATGCAAATGACCTAGAATAGACAAAACAATTTTAAAACATAATAGTATTCTAGGACTACACTCTTTGAACTAAAGTCTTTCTATAAAGCTTCAGTAATCAATACAGTGATATAGATGGTATGATAGATATATCGATCAGTGGAGTAGAATACAGTCTAGAAAGAGATGCAGACACATATGGTCAATTGACTTTTTTACAAAATGCCCAGGCATTTCAATGGCGAGAGGGAAGTCTTCAAGAAATTGCTAGAATTACTGGATACCCACAGAGGAACAAATGAACCTTTAACCATATTACATACAAAACACAATATTTTACTTGAAATGGGTCAAAAGTCTAAATGTAAAAGCTAGCAAAAATAAAATTCTAGAAAAAAATATGACAAAAAATGTTGATGCCTCAAGACCTCATGAGGTGAAAAATTGAACCATAAGAGAGAGAGAGAAAAAATAAAAATTTGAGCCTTATCAAAATTTCAAACTTTTTACTTACAGGCACTAGTAAGGAGACAATAAAGCCAGTCATAGAATAAGAGAAAGTATTTGCAAGTTGTATCTGACAAAGGATTTGTATCCAAAATATATAATCAGACCTTACAACTCAATATTAAGACAAGTGACCAAATCAAAAAAAAAGGGGAAAGATTTGACTAGACACCTCGTAAAGAAAAGACATGTGAATAGCCAGTAAGCACATGTTTAAAATGTTCCACATCATTAGACAATTCCTATGTGATAGGACGAGTAAAATTGAAGAGACTGACAAAACAAGTACCTTGTGAGGATGTTAAGCAACTAAACTTTTTAATACTGTTGGTTGGATGTAAAGTTGGCAGTTTCATGGAAAAGTTAAACATATAACTACTATTTGACACATTCATTCCACTTCTAGGTATTTATCCAAGAGAGATGAAAACATATATCCATACAAAGGCTTATACATGAACATACAACTTATTTTTATTTTTTTATAGCCTAAATTTGAAAACAACCCAAATGTCTATCAATAGGTGCATGAATAAACACAATTTGGTATATCCATATAGTAAAATTCTATTCAGCAGTGAAAAGGAATGAAGAAATGGTACACCCAAATGATATGAATAATTTTAAAATAAGTGTGCTGAGTGAGAGAAATCAGACACAAAAGAGCACATTCTGTGTGACTTCATTTCTATAAAATGAAAATGAATTTATGTCAACAAAAAGTAGATCAGCTGTATTGAGCCAGAAGGAAAGAAGGAAAGGATTCCAATGAGACAATTGGAATATTGTGAAGGGGATGGAAATATTCTGTATTATGATTTTGGTGTTGGTCTCATGGGTGTATATGACTCAAAACTTTCTGAAATATAGACCTTAAATAGATGCAATTTATTTGTCCTCAATAAAATTGACAAGAGGGAAAAAAAATCAGTAAAATGTTAACAGATGAACCAAACATAATCCAAGAAACTGAAGACAAATCTGTAGAAATTATAATTGAAATGATGGGAATGGTTTCAGTTCCCAGAAGGATAGTGTTTATTCAGAGAAAGGCTGCCGATTCACTTGGAGAGAGAGATACCGTAGGTCTTCCAGTAATGCAGTTTCAATGAATGCTGTTTCTTTACAACACTGATGAGAAGAAATCAAAAAAACAAACAAACGAAAAAAAAACAATCATCAATTCCCAGCTGGGCCCACTGTCTGTATGGAGTTTGCATGTTTTTCCTATGTCTGCGTGGGTTTTCTCTGTATACTCCAGTTTCCTTCCACATCCCAAAGATGTACATGACAGTCGAATTGGCTTTTCTAAATTGTCGCAGTCTGAGTGAGTGTGTGTGTGTGTGTGTGTGTGTGTGTGTGTGTGTGTGTGTGTGTGTGAGCCCACTATAGAATAGTGACCTATCCATGGTTGGGTCCTGCCTTGGGCCCTGAGCTCTGTGGTAGGGGGAATACAAGGGTTGAAAATAATTCCCTTACTTGTTTTTATTAGTCTTTCTTAAATGTATATATATAGCTCACATTTATTCCAATATTTAATGTTAGAAGTGTTTGATGTCTTAGAAGTTTGGTGATATTTTTGTAACTATAAATATGGCATAGGAACTTAAATCTTGTTTATATCAATTAGCCTATGGTAAAATTACTTTTGTTATGTCATTTTGCTTATAGTTACAAGTTCCAATAATCTATCAATGACATACAGGTTCCAACGACTTACAGGTTCCAATAATCTATCAATGACATAAAGACTTATTCTATATAACAGAGCAAATTTAAATGGGTATAATCTCAATATCCTCAATAACCTTTTCCAACTGTGAATCTTTCTGCCATTTCTACAGTAGTAATTCAACTATTCATCATTCTCTTCACAGAACTTCCTCTCTGTTTCAGTAGATGAACTTGTTTCCTGCATCATTGAGAAAATTAAGGCCATCAATTATCAACTTCCCTTAAAATTCTTAAAATGAATTTAAAAAATCCCTATGACCTGGTATGACTTACCTCTACAGGATTACTTCTTTTGAACTTCAAACTCCAGCCTCTCA
This sequence comes from Rhinolophus hipposideros, assembly GCF_964194185.1. Taxonomy (NCBI): domain Eukaryota; kingdom Metazoa; phylum Chordata; class Mammalia; order Chiroptera; family Rhinolophidae; genus Rhinolophus; species Rhinolophus hipposideros. The sequence goes on from NC_138049.1 coordinate 68,561,742, forward strand.
ACACAGTGTCTCCATGCCCTGATTATACTATTCTCCAGCCTTACTCTCATTAGCTCTATGATGAATGAATACTGCACATATTTCAAGATTCAGTCCCAGAGATTTTTCTATGCAATCCTTCTGATTTCTAAGACAGAATTAATTACTCCCTATAAAATGATCATACTGTAATATAGAGAGATAGATTCTATCATTGAATCTATACATTTCTACTTTCTGTTTCCTAATTCTCCATGAAAGCACAGGATGGATTATTTCATGTTTATACTATAACTTGAACAGTGTCTGGTGTATTATAAGAATTCAATATCTGTTTTTTAAATGAATTAATGATTTCAGTATTCTAAAGTTTACAAAGAAAGTCATGCTCATAATTTTATTCTCACACAACCATTTGAACTCTTCACAGTCAACTGCGAACCCAGAGTCCTGGATCCGAGTTAGGTTTCCTGAGACATAGGCATAGAATGGAATGAGATTAGTCCATGGGTCATAGAGTGTAGCAGAGAGAGTCTAAGAGAGTGTTTAGGAACAGACATGTAACTGGGAACTCGGAAGAGCATTCAACTGCTGAATCAATCAGCAGAAGCAGAATCCAGATATAACATAACTGGTAAAATGGAAACATCAGAACATCAGCAGTGACCTCAGAACAGCAGCTTATGAAACAAACCTATGCTGCTCATCTGAATTCACTGTTGATGTTCTGGTTATCATCCTACGCTGGTGTGCTATGCCCCATGTGGCTTTCACAGAGCAAAATGACCTTCCCAATGGGTAGGGTTGATACTATAGGTACTCTTTAAAAATTGGGGCAGCAATCTTGTGAGAGTTATTACACATGAGGGACTTACAAAATTGAATTTTCCAAGTTTTCACAAGTAAAGTGTGGCAGAGCTGGAACTTGAAGTAAGACTTATATTAAGTCTATGATTTTCCTCCCCCTAACTAAGAACACCTTGGTTCAAGGACAGTCTTATGCACACCTTGTATTGAAGACAAAAGGAAAAAAAGGTCAAGCAATAGATGCAGAGCCAAAGAGAGAATTATTTTATATAACTAAAGAGACAAGAACTTTCCAAATATGATTGAACAAATGTCAAGTGCTATAAAGAAAATTAAGAACACATTATTGGACTACCATTTCAGCAGTGTGATGAGTGAAGGAAAATATATTTATTATATCCACCTGAAAGTGTGGCACTTCCCCAGGAACAAGCCTTTATAGTTCAAGTTTAAAAAAATGTATTTTTGTCCCTAATTGATGCACAAAACTAAAGGAGCCTTGGAAACAAGTGTCATTCTCTCTCAAGTTCCACCATTAACGTCACTTACATCTTGGATGAGGACCTATTCATCTCATGGTTCCTGGTGTTTCTTTTTTACCCCTTGACTCACATTTCCACTTCCATAGCCTTTCAGGATCACTGCTCCCAGTGGCTTTATAGTTATTATTGTAGTGCTTCCTTTGGTTAAGGGATGTCTTCTGGTGTGAGCTCTAGTTGCATAATATGAGATTTCTCAAAGAAAAAAATTGTCGGTGAGAACTTTAAACCACCTCATATAATCACCATTCTTTCATTGCTGAAAGATTATATACTGAGTTATCAGGTCTCTCTTCTGCTTCTTTTTGGATTCTTAAAATCTTGTTATGTCTAGGATGCTACCTATGCTACACTCAAGACATAAGAGGGCTATGGTATCTCTTCAAAGAGTGGCATGTTCCTTTTAGGTGATTATTTTCTGTTGATTGTGGTGGGGACATGTCAATGTTACTGATTCCATATCACTTCAGATGACTATGTTAGATTCTTTTAGATCCCGTGGAACAAAGACACTAACTGCCATATAAAATAGAAACAGAATGCAATCTTTCACTCTTTGGGATAAAAGATACCAGATACAATCCCATCTTGGGAGTTCTGGTGGTGCCTTGGCCAACTCTAGAAGCAATCTTCCCAATACAAACTATCAACCACGACATTGATCCAACTACTTTCTGGTTAAAAGTAGTTTTTCCAGGTTGAATCCATAAAATTGTGGATATTTTACTATATTTGAGCCGCAAAAGGACATATTTCATATATTTCAACATAATACTCTTGCTGCTAACAGCTTCTTGCTTTGTCTCTACTCTGAATCATAATTCTTCCGTACTGATTTTTCCTGCTGCTTCCAATTTCTAGTCCTTATATCTTCTGCTTGTTGATTTCTCTGTGTCGTGTGGATTATGGGTCACAGCTATTTGTCTCTATTTGTTAATTAATGACATATTTTGCGATAGGTGATCTTATTGGCTTGACTGGTTGCCATTCAGAGCAAATCACACTCCTTGGGCAGTGTTCTCACCAGGCCATTCCGTATTTCCTATTCAGCCTATAGTTAATTCCTCAAGAGTTTGTGCCATACTTGTTTACATGGTACAAAATTTGATTACTTATGAGGCATAAGCAGCTAAGAGGGGGAGCATTGAAAGTAGTAGGCATTAGAGACAATCAATAGAGTTTTCTCCCCCCTCCTTTTTTTTTCTTTTTAGCTTTTTTTATAGTTGGAGAAAAATACATACTTATTTCTCAAGCAGTCACTCCACATTTCTCCAGAGGCCATCATATTACTTTCATTCTTTTTTCCCCTTCTCTATGAATCAATAGGAAACATATTCAAATGACCCCACTAAAAACACATGAAATAAAGAACTTCTGACAATCTGGTAGTTCATAGATTCAATTATGGTTTATCTCTAACCTCATAAATACAATATGTTTTAAAGATGACTTATACATTTCCCTTTCATTTCCTACTTCCAAAAATCACATTTTCCTATATTTAAATTCCACCCCAATCAGTCTTATATATTTAAGATCAGTAACATATTTAAAGAATCTTTGAAACTTTATACAGACTGAAGCAGATTAGAATGGTCCTCAGCTTTTCTTTGCTTTAACACAAACAATAGGTCAAGTTGTGTTCAACTGAACCATGTCTAAGTAAGTCTGGCTCTCTTCCTCATTGTTACTACTTGGCAGACTAAAGGCCCCACGGTCGGAGGAAGGCCCTGTCTTTCCAAAATATGACAGAGCCTGAAGTCCAGTCTCTCCTTCACTCTCTTCCAGACTGTATTTTTTTTCCTCTCCAATGTGACCAGATGGACTTTTTTATATCCTGTACACAGCACTCAGTTTGGATTCCGTTTTTCAAGATGAATCCAAGTTTAACCTCTCAGTATTACAGAATCTTTCTAAAGAAAAAAACACTGTTGTACATTTAAAATGTCTTAATAATTGTGTTTAAAAAACTAGTTGCTTCATACAAATTTCATCCTATCTTCATATCTATATCTAGTGGACATTAATATAGTGCACACAGAAGGACAGAATTGTGTCTGGATTCAACTCATACTTAGTTAAAATTAAAGGAAAAGTCAAGAAGAATATATTTTATAGAAGAAATACACAGAGGCAATTGGGGGAAAAGAGAACAAACTATTTTTTTTTAATTATGTTTCATTTTTTTCAATTATGGTACAAAAATTTTAGTACTTTCTTATTCACTCCTAAGCAAAGAGTGAATAAATCTCATCCCTTTTCTGCCTCAAACATGGAGATGGGGCATCTGATCTGTGTGACATGTTACATCCATATAATCGTTCATTGGTATTATCTCATAGATTTGATAGACAGCAAGATGTATGCGATTTCAAATGTTAGCTGCAGTTGACCCGTTTTGTTCCATTGTTTGCATGCCTGAAGCTTGGAACTGAGACTCATTCTATAGGTAAGAAACATCAAAATCGTAAACGACCATCAAGGGTATTACTAGGGTAAAGAGATGGGGCACTGGGTCTGGAATGCAGACTTCCTGGCTCCCTGTCTAATGTTTTCTCTGTGAGACTTCATCTAAGTGGACCTTGAATGGAACTCATGGACTGCCTTTATTTAGGGCACACAAGAGGTGAAAATTCACTCCTTTCATGCCCACATAGACTGGTTTGAACAAATCTCAAATTACATCTAAGAGGGAAATATCATGTTTGTTTAGCATCCTGAAAGCAGCTTTTAAGTTTTCAGTGCCCTACTCTCCCTCTTTTAAAATCTGAGCTGAAGGAAGACATGAACTTTGGTTATGTTAGTTACTTGTATTGGTTATTTAAACGTATCACGTTAATAGGAAGATTTAAATTTGAGACTATGTTTTCAATGGTGGATTCGATCACATTGTTCCTTAATAAAATAATTTAATAAATCAGAAATGAGGTAGAAGAAGTACCTAAGGCAGAGGTCTTCCTGCCAAAACACAAAGGCTACTAGAATCTGTGCTATCTATCACCCAGAATAACAGAACCCCTTCAGTTTTGGATTCATACATACTCATTCATAAAAAATAGTGTTCCCATCTGGTCTGACTCATTTGATAGGAACAAGAATTTTCTTTAAAAGTACAAATTGACATAGGAAAGGGAATTGAAAATGAAGGGAGGCATGGGACTGGCCTTACACAATTTTCTTAGGTCTAAGGACCAGAAAACATATTTTTATATATAATTAAAATATTCTGAACAGAACATCAACAAGCCTACCTATATAAAGATATTCAGTGCCCTGGATTATCCCACAGATCAACTGAATCTTCAGTCTTAACAGTTTCTCCTTAATCAATTTTCAAAACTAACTTCTGTACCAGGATAGGATATTGAATTATTAAGAGATGGAAATAAAGGTGTTCTGCATTCATTCTGATTTACTTTTACCAAAGCAGTGGTGGAATTCATAAATAACTTAATTAAAATGTAAATTTCTTTAACAGGGTCTCTTGAAACAAATAGCTCTAAAATTCTTTCATTTTCTAATCCCTTTGTAGGTGTTATATATATATATATATATATATATATATATATATATATATATATATCACACATATATATATATACATGTGTTATATATATATATATACATGTTTTATATATATGTATTTTATATATATGGAGAAAGAGAGAGAAAGAGAGAGCTCTGTCTCTATCCATCTATATGAAGATAGCTGTATATATATATACACATACATATATATACATATATATGTATGTATATATATACGTATATATATACATACATATATATACATATATATATATCCAAAGCTATCAATGTAGCAAATTCAAAATATTATAAATTAAGTAGTTTCTATTACTCTCCAGTTGGCAAAGAAAAGATTATCTCAAATTTTATGTCAGGAAATAAAAATGTTTTTTCACTTCTTGAGTTCTTAAATTACCTTCTATTCTCATCTTAATCTCTTCAGTCATTATAGACTGATAAAATATACTCATCTTGGCAAAATTAGTATAAATTGTTTTCCATTTTATAAGTTCTTAATCCAAGAATTTTCAAAAACATACATAAATATGATTAATTAAATTGACACATAAATATAGTATGTGTAAATCTATGTATAAAACCACCTTGATTATTCTTATGAATAATCTTAAACTGGCTTGTAAAGTAAGATTTCCACTGAGTCAATATTTTCCTCTCTGTCAGCTTATTTCAAGGGAAAAAGTTCATGAATGACAAGCCAAAGAGATTTGCCAATTCTGACAATGTCCTTATTTTTATTTCATAGATAAACTAGGAAAGACATGTTTTTACTTATATTAGTTATTTTTTTGAAACCCAATATTTTTTTCTGAAAAGGACTACACAGACCAACCACAAAGATATGTGTGAAAGGAAGTGAGTGTGTGTTATTAATAAGAAAAAGTAAACAATATAGACAAATTATTTTCAAATGTAGTATTATTTAAATAGAATGATATTTACCTTGCTCTGAATTTGAAAAACAGACTTAAATTTGGTTGGAATTAACACTAATTCTTGGGGGTTAAGATAGTAAGTTCAAGATGTCCAATGATCTTTTGCTCTGAAGATCAAGCATTTTATCACAAGAAATCAGAGCCAAGTTACAATCTATAAAGAAAATATTTAATTTTGGCTTCAGGTTTTTTTCATTGTAAGGAGCCAATATTTCCTTCCAAGGGACTTCTAGGGTACAACAGGGCTAATGTTTTATAACATGGCTACATGCCTATATGTACAGTTTAGAATCCACAAAATATTACTGTTCCTTTGAAGTCAGCATCCCTAAAATGGAATCAAGGAAAGAATGTGTTTGCATATGTTTGGCTGGCTACTTAGTCAGGGTCTTCTAAGGGCAGTACTTTGAGTATTAGCAACCAAAGTCTAGTCCTCTGTGTAAGACATTTAGAAACTCAATATGGTAAGTAAACTCTGAGATAATCAGTCTCCCCGGCACTGGTTTATGTGAACCCAATTCCTAAGAGATTTATGAGTTATATTTAGTCTCCTCTCTGTGCTCTAAGCACAGTGGACTTCTTCCTGCCAATATAATCCTACCTCACAGCTTTTAAACTAGATCTATCCTATGTCTAAAATACTTTATCTTTAGACCTGTCAACATAAAAAACATCCAAACCTGTAGAGAACTTTTATGACTTTACTTAAGCAAAACGTATGGCATATGCCGGGGAGTATGGTCTCAAATCCTTCAGAGAATAACAGCTTTGCAGTTTCTTTTATGCATTTGAAATTAAGGAGGGAACGTAAGGTAGATTACATGGAGGTGGAAAAAGGCAAGGTGAGGATTGAGTTATAGGATAGTTGATAAGATTATTAGTTTTCTTAGGGTGGTTATATAGGGGTATTACTTCTGGCATCTCAAAGGTGTGTAACCTAGATGCACAGAACATCTGGCTTAAAAATATTTCCCTAAAAATGTTATAGGCCTGGGGAGTGAATTACCATGACTTGCCCATTTAGGAATTTATGATTTATTACAACACCTCTTTTTCATCTACAATTCTCTGAATCTGAATTTCAGTCTCAGCTGAAAAGCACTGCCTCAGTGAAGCCCTCTCTGACTATCCTACCCAAAATAACTTATCCTTGGATTTTTCTGTTTTTATAACTTACTTTACTTTTTCACATACCTAGCAGTTAGTTCGAACTGAAATACTATTATTCATTTCATTTCATTTTCTATGAAATTATCTCTTTCCCACAAGTATATAAGGCCCATGAGGAAAGTCTTTGTCTTTTTCACTGCTTCTCCCAGCACTAAGAACAGCAGAAAGCGGTGCTCAATATATTTATCAGCAAAAGAGGAACTAGGGCAGCAGCAATGACATAATCTTTAAATATCTCTGTCTCAATCCATATCAACAACACAGCAACTAATACAGCAAAATATAAACCAATACGAAGCATCTATAGCACACATAGGTTTAAAAGGTGACCCCATGCTGCAAAATTCAATATACGTACAGTCATATGCTGTGTAGCCAAATGATCTGTGTAGTATCAGCAATGATTGAAAGAAGCAAAGAGAAGGTAAAAGAGCTTCTTGCAATCCTGAATGCCAGAGAACCCAGAAATTGCCAACAGATAAATTTATCTTATAAGGAAGACAACTCATTCTGTATGCAAAGTTTGGTAGGTCAAGATGAGGATAGCATCCAAAACCAGAGGGGGTATTGCAAGTTCTGTGGTAAGGTCCAAGGAGACCTCGGGAAGACTAGATTGTTCTGAGCCAAAAGGTCACTAAAAAAATAACTAAAGTCCCTGTGATGATTAATTTTATGTGTCAATTTGATGGCCATGTGTGTCCAGATATTAGGGCAAATATTATTCTGAGTGTTTCTGTGAGGGTGTTTTGAGATGAGATTAACATCTAAATCAGTAGACTGAGTAAAGCAGATTGCCCTCTCTAATTTGGGGGCTCATTCAAACAATTGAGGGCCTGAATAGAACAAAAAGGCTGACTTTTCCCTGAGGGAAGATGTTTGACTTTCCCAGAAGGAAAGTCCTCTTCCTGCCTGACTGCCTTCAAACTGGGAGGTCAGCTTTGTCCTGCTTATGAATGAATTTAAACTAAAACAATGGCTTTTCCTCAATCTGCAGTCTACTAGCCTTCAGACTAAAACTATAGCATTGGCTCTTTTAGGTCTCTAGCTTGCCACGTCACTTTACAGTACTTGGGACTTGTCAACTTCTGTAAGAAAGTGAGCCAACACCTTATAACAAATCTCCTAGATTAGATACATAGATGATAGATAGATAGATAGATAGATAGATAGATAGATAGATAGATGATAGATGGCTGATAGATAGATCTCCTATTAGTTCTATTTCTCTGGAGAACCCTGACTAATGCAGTCATTAGTCTCACTTTTCAAAATACAGTCTCACTGAGAAGAAACTGCTTGGAATAAAATCCAAATTGAGCTAGAAGAGACACTAGACACAAGAGAGAGAAATTCCAGATGAAATTGTAAGGGGAATAATAAAAGTAAAATTCCAAGAGGTAGGTCTAATAAGAGAAAACAACCCTAGAACCCGGTAGCTAGAAAAGTTATTTCAGATCTTTCCCTTTTCTAAGAGCATAGGAAAACACATTTTAAATATAAGCAGCATAAGGTTGTACTTTGTATCACATATAAAGCTATTATAATAAAAAGTGCTAAAATTAAAAATAAAAAAACTATTTCTATAGAAAGAAACGATTGATTAGAAAGACATCCCCACAAAACAATGGAAAACTATAATCTCATATTTTAAGAGGGACAAGACAATTAAGAGGGGCTAAAAGAAATTAACACAATCATGTAAGATATGAAAGAAGAACATAATGCAGAGGTAGAAGAATTTAGAAACGAGACATCAGAACTAAAAGTAGATTTGAAAAAGAAACTCACAGATCTCAGGACAACAATTAAAGAAAAGAAAAAAAAATCATGTCAGAAATGAAAACTCAACTAGAAGAACTGTAAAAGTAAATATATACCATGAATAATATCATTTAAAAAAGGAGAGGTGGGGAGGAGGAAAAGATCAATGAAGAAAATATACTCACAAAATAGATCTCTACAGAGAAAAAGTAATGTCAGAAAAAGTATAAAAAATTATACAGTCATTGCTTAATGAGAAATGCATCATTGCTGATTTCATCATTGTGTAAATATCATAGACTGCACTCACACAAACCTAGATGGTCTAGCCTACTACACACCTAGGCTACATGGTATAGCCTATTGCTTCTGGGCTACAAACCTGTGCATCATGTTACTGTACCAAATACTATAGACAATGATAGTATTTGTGTATCTAAACACATCTAAACATACCATAAAACTATGGTATAAAAAACAAAAAGTGGTACACCTGTGTAGAGCACTTACTATGAACGGAGCTGGCAAAAATGGAAATTGCTCTTGGTGAGTCAGTGAGAGGCGAATGAATGTGAAGGCCTAGGACATTATAATCATTGTACTACAATCCCTCCCCCTGTTTCTTTTTGACAGGGTCAGAAATAGAACATTGAAGCTGTTAGTGCTGCTCCATGAATAGGGATGTGGGTTGGATTGGGATGCTATATATAGAAAACCCTAAAGACTCTACCACAAAGCTATTAGAAACAATAAACGAATACAGTCAAGTGGCCGGCTACAAAATTAATGTACAAAAGTCCATTACATTCCTACCATTTTTCCCCGAAAATATGACCTAGCCGGACAATCAGCTCTAATGCATCTTTTGGAGCAAAAATTAATATAAGACCCGGAATTATTTTACTATAATATAAGACTGAGTCTTATCTAACATAATATAAAACTGGGTCTTACATTAATTTTTGCTCCAGAAGACACATTAGAGCTGATTGTCTGGCTAGGTTTTATTTTTGGGGAAACAGGGTATATACTAACAATGAAATCTCAAAAAAGAAACAAAGAAAAATAAATTCCTTTTGCAATTGCAACAAAAATTTGAAAATACCTAAGAATAAACTTAACAAAGGATGTGAAAGACCTACATACTGAAAACTATAAGACATTTTTTAAAGAATTGAAGAAGACACAAAGAAATGGAAAGACATTCCATGTACATGAATTGGAAGAATCAACATAATTTAAAATTGCCATATTACCCCCAAGCAACATACAGATTTAATGCAACCTCCATCAAAATCTCAATGGTATTTTTTAAAGAAATAGAACAAAAAATCATCAGGTTTACCTGGCACCGCCAAAGCAATCCTAAGAAAAAAGAACAGTGCTAGACGTATCACACTTCACTTGTACTACAGGGAAACAATAATCAAAACAGTATGGTAATGGCAGAAAAACAGACACACAGACCAATAGAAAAGAATCGAGAACCCAGAAATAAACCCACATAAATATGGACAAATAATTTTCAACAAAGAAACCAGAAAACATACAATGGAGAAAACATAGCCTCTCAATAAATGGTGTTGGGAAAATTGGAAAGCCACGTGCAAAACAATAAAACTGGACTTCTATCTGTCACCATGTACCAAAATTAACTCAAAATGGATCAAAGACCTAAACATAAGACCTGAAACAATAAACTGCACAGAAGAAAACATAGGTACTAAACTTATGGACTTTGGATTCAAAGAGGATTTTATGAATTTGACTTCAAAGGCAAGGGAAGTAAAAGCTAAAATAAATGAATGACACTATATCAAACTAAAAAGCTTCTGCACAGTAAAAGAAAGCATTGACAAAATAAAGAAGCAACCAATTGAATGGGAGAAGATATTTGCAAACAACACCTCCTATAAGGGGCTAATATCCAAAACATATAAGGAACTCAAACAACTCAACAACAAAAAAAACAATTCAATTTAAAAATGGGCAGAGGACCTGAAGAGACGTTTCTCCAAAGAGCACACACAAATGGTCAATAGACATAAGAAAAAATGCTCAGCATCACTAATCATCAGAGAAATGCAAATAAAAACCACAATGAGATATCACCTCACACCAGTTAGGAGTAGCTATCATCGAGACAAATAATAACAAGTGTTGGAGACGCTGTGGAGAAAAAGGAACCCTCATACACTGTTGGTGGGAATGTGATTGATGCGGCTGCTATGGAAGGCGTTGTGGAGATTCCTGAAAACATTAAGAATAGAATTACCATGTGACCTAGAATCCCTCTCTTGGGTATCTAGCCAAAAATTCTGAAAACCTTTATCCGGAAAGATATATGTGCTCCTATGTTAATTGCAGCTTTATTTATGATAGCCAAGACAAGAAAACAACCAAAGTATCCTTTGATAGATGATTCCATAAAGAAGATGTGTTATATATACATAGTGGAATACTATTCTGCCTTAAGAAAGCTGAAATAGTGCCATTTGCAACAACATGGATGGATCTTGGGTACATATGATATTTCTAAGCGAAATAAATCAGACAGAAAAAGTTGAGAACCATATGATTTCACTGATATGTGGTATATAAAACTGAAAACAACAAAAGAACAAGAGAAACAAATGAAGAAACAAAACTCATAGACACAGACAACAGTATAGTGGTTACGAGAGGGCAAGGGGGGAGGTGGGTGGTAGATGAGGGTAAAGGGGATCAAATATACGGTGATGGAAAGAGAACTGACTTCAGGTGGCGAACACACAATGTGATGTATAGAAGATGTATTACAGAATTGTACACCTGAAATCTATGTAACTTTACTAACAATTGTCACCCCAATAAGCTTTAATAAAAAATGCAAAAAAAAGAAGAAAGAAATAAAGAAATATTAAGAAGAAATTGGGTAGGTAAGGCATAGGGAGTGAGAAAAGCAGCCTGAGGGTCAGGAGGAATAAGAAATCAAGAGAGAGAAATAAAGGAACAACTTAGGGGATTGTCATGGCAATGTGGTTTTGGCTAGTGCATATTGGAGCAGTGGCCAGTTTAAGGAACTTTGTGGTATTCATAATAAAAAAAAAAGGAGAGAGTTTTTAACATGGAGAAGGAGTAGAACTGAGGATGAAATGTTTTGACTTTGGATATTTGTTTTTGGTTGCATTGATCCTATTTGACACAAAGGGCTCTCTCTGGCATTGAATTGATGGAAGAAATAAAACTTATTTTTGCTTTACATCATTATAATCTGAAAGGACAGGGACAGGCTGGCTCCACTACAAAAGACATCTTTAACTACAGGTGTAATGACACTTCTAACTTGTTAAGTTAGCTCCTATGGATTTGTCTCTTAGTAGTGGATCTTAGGTCCTCAACAAAAAATTTACAGCAATGTACACTAAGGCCATCAGACTATCTGGAAGGCCTGAAGCACCCTCCAAATATGTAATGCTGGGGAACAGGTTCCTCTGTGATGAAACAGATCAGTGACTGACTGGTTAGGATATTATTATCTGTGTACTCAACTATGAGGTGTTATGAATCAGAGGGATTCTATTACCAATATCTACAGATATTGGTCTGATCAGAGAAAGAATTCTCCCTAAACAACATATTCCTCCATTTCTTACAAGAAGTTCAGTTCCATTATTATCTTATGGGATCACCATCATATATGTGGTCCCTCATTGACAGAAATGTCATTCTGAGGTACATGACCACATTTTTTTTTAAATGACTAGAAATCGACAAATTCCTTGATAATCAGTTATAAAAGCAAAATCATGAAGAAATAGATAATGTGGGTGGCTCTGTATCAATTAAAGACATTAAATTTGTTTTAAAAAACTTCCCACTAAGAAACCTTGTTGAATTGTAGCAAACATTCAAAGAACAAATATTACCACTCCTATAGAAAACTTTCCAGAAATATCAAGAGGAGAGAGTAGTTCCCAACTCATTCAGTGAAGTCAGGATTATTCTGAATCCAAAACCATACAAAGATGTTTGAAGGGAAACAAACAAACAAAAAAATAACAACAAAAATACAGATCAACACTCCCTATGAAAAATGATGCAAAAAATCTAAAGAAAACTTTAGCCAAATTGAATGCAACAATATATAAAAAAGATAAGGGTTTATTCCGGGAATTCAAGGTGTTTTAACACTTGAAACATCAATCAATGTAATTCATCATATAGATGCAGAAGAAACATTTGACAAACCTAATGTACATTACTGATAAAATTCTCAGAAAACTATGGATAAAAGAAATTTTCCTCAACTTGGTAAGTGCATCTATGAAAAATAGAGCTACCACCATACTTAAAGATAAAAAAACAACATTTTTTTCTCCTAAGGTTAAGAAAGGCAAGGATATCTGCTCTGACCATGTATATACAACATGATCCAAGAGGTAAAATAAAAAAGAAAGGAAGAGAGAGGAGGGAGAGAGAGGGAGAAAGAGGAGGGGGGGAAAGAGAAAGAGAGAGGGGGAGAGAGAGAGAGAGAGAGAGAGAGAGAGACAGAGAGAGAGAGACAGAGAGAGAGAGAAATAAGAGGTGTTTATATTAGAAAAAGAAAAGGTAAAGTATTTATGTCACAGATGACATCTATGTCATCTGATGCAATGTAGAACATAGCTCATCTATGTGAAACATCTAATGGAATTTGCAAAAAACGTTCCTAGAACTACTAAGAAAGTTTATCCGGATTGTAGAATTAAATGTATACACACACACACACACACACATACACAATCAAATGTATTTCTAGATTACAACTGAAAACCAGAAATTGAAAGTAAAATAAAACAATGTCATTTTCAATTGCATCAAAAATATGAAGTACTTAGGAATAAATCTGGTAAAAGAAGTACAAAACATTTGCATTGAAAACTGCAAAACAATAAGAAAAATGTAAGAAAGAGCTAAATACATGGAGACAGATACCTCGTTTAGGAGTTGGAAGATTCATATTATGAAAATGTCAATTCTTCCCCCAATGGTCTACATATTGAAAACAATTGTGATCAAAATCCAAGTAGGTTTTCCTGTAGAAATTGATATACACTATCTAAAATTTATTTGGAAATGCCAAAGACCTTCAATAGCTAAAATAATTTTGAAAAAGAACAAAATTCGAAAGCTAAGAGCAGTCAAGACAATATAGCATTGGCATAAATATAGACAAATAGGTGAACAGAGGAAAGAGAACAGAAATATCTTTTGACATATAGGGACAGCTGACTTTTGACAATGGTGAAAGGGCAATTCAGTAGAGAAAGGGACGGAATTTTCAACAAATGATGCTGGAAAATTTGGATATCTGCATGTGAAAAATGAACTTTGACACAAACTTTCATCATATACAAAACTTAACTCAAATGATCATAGCTCTAAATATAAAATTTTTAAAAACTAAAAATATGAAACTTCTAGAAAAAATTCCAAAGATAAAAATTTCATTGCCTTGGGTTAGGCAAAATTTATTAAATGTGACACTAAAAAACAATCCATAAAAAACAAACTGATAAATTGAACTTCATGAACACTAAACTTTTTTCCTGTTTAAATTACAAAAGTGAAAAGATGAGCCACAGATTATAAGAACAATTTTGTGGAGCATATGTCTGATAAAGAATGTATATCTAGAATATATAAAGAATTCTCAACTCTTGAATAAAAGAAAAGAACCCAATAGAAAATGGGCTAAATATTTGAATGGACACTTCACCAAATAAAATGAACAGGTGGCAAATAAACTATGGAATGATAGTAATAACCAGAAAATGGAAAAAACCCAAATGCCTATCAAGAGATATATGGATAAACACACTGTGACATACCCACAGAACGGACTATTTCTCAATAAATAGCTATGAATTATTAGTACATGGAACAACATGGAAGAATCTCAAAATAATTATGCTGAATAAAAAGAATAAAAGAATTATGCTATTATGCTTGCCTGGAAAATGGGAGTAGGGAGAGATCAGAGGGAAGGATAACAAAGAGACACAAAGAAACTTTTGTTCACTACTGACTGCATTCTTGTTAACTCTTATCTTTTTGTATAGCTGCAAATAGTGGAACATTGTTTGATTCTATATTATTTAACAGTGTCTGTATTCAACAATGAGCTCATTAAATTCCTGGAAATACAACAGTCTGCTCTTGAGCGCTGGTTTGAGCAAGCTTTAGCACACCACTGCACTTTACCCTCCAGAAAGAACTAGGCCCAGATGATTTCATATAAATTCTAACAAAACTTCAAAGGTCCCAATGCTACCTAAAATTTTCCAAAACATAGAAATTCAAGAAAAGCTTTCAAATTATTTTTATGAAGTGTAACATATATATATATATATATATATATATATATTAAACTTATATATATATGTTACATATATATATATAACATATTATCTATTTCTTCATGATTTTGCTTTTATAACTGATTATCAAGGAATTTTGTCGATTTCTAGTCATTTAAAAAAATATATGATCATGTACCTCAGAATGACATTTCTGTCAATGAGGGACCACATATATGATGGTGATCCCATAAGATAATAATGGAACTGAACTTCTTGTAAGAAATGGAGGAATATGTTGTTTAGGGAGAATTCTTTCTCTGATCAGACCAATATCTGTAGATATTGGTAATAGAATCCCTCTGATTCATAACACCTCATAGTTGAGTACACAGATAATAATATCCTAACCAGTCAGTCACTGATCTGTTTCATCACAGAGGAACCTGTTCCCCAGCATTACATATTTGGAGGGTGCTTCAGGCCTTCCAGATAGTCTGATGGCCTTAGTGTACATTGCTGTAAATTTTTTGTTGAGGACCTAAGATCCACTACTAAGAGACAAATCCATAGGAGCTAACTTAACAAATTAGAAGTGCCACTACACCTTTAGTTAAAGATGTCTTTTGTAGTGGAGCCAGCCTGTCCCTGTCCTTTCAGATTATAATGATGTAAAGCAAAAATAAGTTTTATTTCTTCCATCAATTCAATGCCAGAGAGAGCCCTTTGTGTGAAATAGGATCAATGCAACCAAAAACAAATATCCAAAGTCAAAACATTTCATTCTCAGTTCTACTCCTTCTCCATGTTAAAAACTCTCTCCTTTTTTTTTTTTATTATGAATACCACAAAGTTCCTTAAACTGGCCACTGCTCCAATATGCACTAGCCAAAACCACATTGCCATGACAATCCCCTAAGTTGTTCCTTTATTTCTCTCTCTTGATTTCTTATTCCTCCTGACCCTCAGGCTGCTTTTCTCACTCCCTATGCCTTACCTACCCAATTTCTTCTTAATATTTCTTTATTTCTTTCTTCTTTTTTTTTGCATTTTTTATTAAAGCTTATTGGGGTGACAATTGTTAGTAAAGTTACATAGATTTCAGGTGTACAATTCTGTAATACATCTTCTATACATCACTTTGTGTGTTCGCCACCTGAAGTCAGTTCTCTTTCCATCACCGTATATTTGATCCCCTTTACCCTCATCTACCACCCACCTCCCCCCTTGCCCTCTCGTAACCACTATACTGTTGTCTGTGTCTATGAGTTTTGTTTCTTCATTTGTTTCTCTTGTTCTTTTGTTGTTTTCAGTTTTATATACCACATATCAGTGAAATCATATGGTTCTCAACTTTTTCTGTCTGATTTATTTCGCTTAGAAATATCATATGTACCCAAGATCCATCCATGTTGTTGCAAATGGCACTATTTCAGCTTTCTTAAGGCAGAATAGTATTCCACTGTGTATATATAACACATCTTCTTTATGGAATCATCTATCAAAGGATACTTTGGTTGTTTTCTTGTCTTGGCTATCATAAATAAAGCTGCAATTAACATAGGAGCACATATATCTTTCCGGATAAAGGTTTTCAGAATTTTTGGCTAGATACCCAAGAGAGGGATTCTAGGTCACATGGTAATTCTATTCTTAATGTTTTCAGGAACCTCCACACCACCTCCACACAGCCGCATCAATCACATTCCCACCAACAGTGTATGAGGGTTCCTTTTTCTCCACAGCCTCTCCAACACTTGGTATCATTAATACATATATATACACATATACATGATACCCAAAAGCTATTGGAAAGAGCATACCATGTTTAAATATAAAAACAAAATCAATAATAGTGTTAGAGAAAGAGAGTAATGGTGTTATCAACTGTGTGAATTTTTTGAGAACTTTCTGGAAGGACATTGGAAAAGCAGAAGAACAAAACAGGGTTGAGGAACCTACAGATTCTCACAGATTAAGGGACATTTGGAGAATTAAGGGTTCTTCAAAAAATTTAATAAAAACAAGAGTTCTTAAAAACTGAAAACTTAGTCAACAAAGCTGGAGGTAGAGTGGGCAAAGCCAGAAAGGCAGGAAGCTAATGAAGGAAAGAGCCTTGGGTCCAGCCTTGCTTTTGGACTCCACTGTTCATGGTGATTCTCAATGGTCTATGCAGCAGTAGATGAAATCTGCGGGGCGTGTTGACGGAAGCAAATCATTTGATGATACTAATTTTCATAGGTAATTTTTATAAATCACTTGAAAAAACAAATTAGTAGGCTGGGACTAATTTTGAGTAAAAACAGGGACTTAAAAGAAGGAGACTTTCAATTATTTTTACCAGACTGACCAAAAGCAACCACCAATTTTTTGATGAGGGAGAACAACCATGTCCTATCTTAATTCCATTTTATAGTAATTAAAAGTTGATGAATAATATATTTATACTTAAATTATTATATAAGCAAAATATATAAATTTCTCAACCCATAGTATGGTTTCATTTCTTTTACCCTTCTTTCCATATTCATAATTTCTGTCTTAAATAAATGCTCTAGACAGGTCCTAGGAACACATACAATACACTCATGTGTTTTAGACTGAGTCTTTTATGTTGTTTCAAATTAGTTTCAAACATCTGATATGAACTTTCTAGGGCTCACTCTCTCTGCTTTTTCAATACTTTGTGACACTTTATCTCCATTCCTTCTTTTCCAGTTTCCTTTCAGCCACTGTGCCCCTCTGAATTTATGTCACATTTTGCACTCACTTTTCTAACTTAAATGCAGAACTCTCTTTTAGGAAACACATTTTAAATTTACTCTCCAACTTATGCATTATGGTTGTAAGTAAAAGATACTTCTAGCACCCAGTTGCTGTCCTGTGAGGGAGCTGCTCCTTGCAGAGTCACCGTGGCACGGGAGAAGGTTTGGGAAGGAATGCGATAGATATCTTACAATTGTGATGTTAGTAGGTAATGTGAGAAAATCTCAACACTATTGTTTCTAGAATATTTATGTGTACGTGCTGCATCTTATGAATGTATCTTACCATTTGAAAAAAACATCTTCCTTAAAGGTCAGGAAGGATTCACTTATCATTTTGACCCCATCCAAATCAGTGGATTAATTTTAGGAGTTTCTCTCTGATGTCAGCACCCAGTGAGTAGTACTCATAGACCTTAAAATCTCTATTGTGAAAAATAAGAAATGGATGTATACACTATTATTTAATTGCATTAACTTTTAGGGGGTTCATCACTGTGTGAGGGATATGCGAGTGTGGCAGGTGACCATTGGCACCCGCTAGAAATATATGGCAATAAACCATATATTTCCAGTTTTGGAAATAAACTGGTTTTCTGGTAAACAAACAAGAGAGTTAAAAAGTCGTGCACAGGATTTTGTGTTTTGCATTCCTTTAAGCTGCTGTCTGCTTAATAAGGCCATCCCTGGAACCCTCTTCACCAAATGGTTATAGCATCTTCTCTCCAATGGTCCTGATAATTTGGCATTATGTAAATATGTAATATGTATTTATGTAATAAATACATATTTATTAAACGTATTTATACATAAATACAATAAATATTGTAAATACAAAAAATAAAATAAAATTATGTAAATAAGAAAATATATAAACAAAAGGATTTCTAGTGACTGTCTTTGACTAAGAAAATGGTTTATAAAAGAACTGGATGTTATGGATTTATTTAAAACTAGAGTGACCACATATCTCAGTTCTCCCAAGAAAAGAACAGTTTTAATTGATTGCTCCAGATTAATTACTTTAGTGTCTTCTTTCAGTATCATAAGTATTCCTATGTGGAGGATAAATTATATGATCCCTCTACCTGAAATCTATGTCCTCCCACAGATGAAAGCATCCATTTCATCCTCAAACCAGGCAAAATAAAAGGTGAATGTAATAATTAAGCGCAGTTCTCTGCAAAAGCAACAGTGGGCTGCAAGCGACTGAAACACTGGGTTTTTGCTTTTAATCTATTTATATAGCAAAAAGTAAATGAAAAAAATGTGTGTGAAAAATATGCATGGACTGGACATCAAGCAATTAAACACAACCACTTGCCATAAACCAGAATAATCTTTCCTATATAATAATAAATGATAATAGTAGGACGCTAAATAGAACATACATATTGTTAAAAAAAGTTAAACAAAAATATAACTGTGGGATATAGTTTAGAAAAATAAAAAGAGTAGTAAGATATTGGAATTAGAGGTTGACATAATATTCATTTATGTTTTCTGTAATTCTATTGTATCATTCTATGTGAAAAACAGGAGAAGAAAATCACAGAAAAAACAAAGGTAATTATTTACTCATACAGAGACATAGCCATAAAGTATTAATATTGGAGAACAACTTGCATTCAGTTATAAGGTGATATTTCTTTTTATTTTAATCACTGTTAAAATTTTTATACCCTCAGTTATTAGTTGAGATTCACATTGATTTTTCTCACCTTTGGGATTTCTATTTGCCTCATTCCACTTGAAAATATATTCCCTTTGCAAGGATTGATATACATCTACTTACAACTATTAATAATTTGTAAATCATTGGCTTCATGACCAAGAAGAACAGAAATCTTTGGTCTTTGCAGGCAAATGTGTCACCAAGCAGGATATTTTGGAAAAGCTTCCAACTGACATCTAATAGTAATATGCACTATATTTTAAAAGATATAAAAATGAAAACTAATACTGCATTATTTAATACAAAAGGAAGCTATGAAACAAGGAAAGGACAGAGAATCTGAAATCACAACTTCTGACTCTGTGTCTCCATGCTGCCAGGCAGAACTGGTATGACCCTGGGTAAGTCCTTCACTGCTTAGAGTAAGAGTAAAGAACAAATGTGACAATACACACGAAAGTATTCGTAAAGTGGAAAATCCTATACACATGTTGACTATAGAGCACATCATTATTACAGAAACATAAAGAAAACACAGAGTGAGATGGGTGTAAAAGTATTGACATACATTTAAATAAATACTAAGAAAACAATTCCACATGTAATGGTAAAAAAGAGAAGAGGGAAAAATAAAAATCCCTGTTTTATAGAAAATGCCAAAGTTTTATTTGGAATTGTAGAGCACAGTGATGTTCATGGGCTCCAATCCACCATGTGGTTTTAGAAAACTTTAATTCATTTTGTAAATAAAAATGATGTTTAACACCTTTTTTTCACAGTAATGTCAGAAATAATTCAGTGTTTCAAAATATTTTTAATTGCCTCAAAAATAAGGTGCTAAAGATAGTTGCTGTCTCATAATTCTCACACAGAACATTCATGCATATTCCATCATGGCTGAAGAATATAGTAATTGTAAATTGAGAGAAAAATACTTAAAAATGACAAAAAGAGTTAAAATGACAGCATAAACATAGAATTAAAAGACAAAGAACTAGAATGCAGGGTTACCTAGCCACTGGAATTAGGTCCTTATTTAGATGCGACAGTTTAGATCACTCAACCTCAATGCTAAAGTTGGCAGGCTGCCTATTCATTCAGTGAGGTAAAAGGAGAAGAAAGAATTCAATGTGGTAATTAAAGGGTAAATCCCTAAGACTTTTTTAAATACAAAATATTTTCAAATACTAATAAAGTCTCTTTTAATGTAGCTTATAGAACTTCAAAGTGCCTCATTTTCAAAATAGGCCTGAAGAAATTAAAACCAAATATAAAATACTGTAGTTGTCTAAGAGCAAAACAGCCAAAGTCTCATTGAAAAGAATAATGTAATAAGGACACGCGATGTATCCATAGAAATTGTCAATGTTCCTATTATTCCAGTGATCACTTTGAACCTTAGGAGTTATTAATTCCATTAAAGAGAAGTCAACAAACTGAATGGTCCTTCACCAAAACACAAATCCCTTTACTGAAGGATTTCACCTAAATGTGTGAAATTAATACTTATTCTGAAACAGAGGGTTGGGTGCCTTAAAAGCCTACTTGTTTCCTTGAGCCGTGCCTTGCAACACAGATGAGTTTAGTATTTCAGAGCAGACACTAGGGGAAGTGGTGAGCCTGCCAATTCTGTAACAGACACCAGCATGTCGTCACGTCTCACAAAGACCACCTTTGTGGGCCGCATTCTTTTCCCATCAGGCCGTGCTGCCCTGACCCGTGGTGTGTTTTTAGTTTCCAAAGAATGCTGATCCTCTCTAAATGATCTACTGAAAACTGAGTGTTGAAGCACAAATGAAAAGTGAAAAGTGCCATTTAGCACACAACATAATTATTTCATGGCCTACTGCAAGTTAGCAAAGGCACGTTTCAGCTTTTAAGATGTGAAAGCCAGATCATTCTGTATCATAATATTTTCTGTGTTTTCTGGAAACAGACTTAAATCCCCTTCTTCCTGGGTTGGTGGCTGCAGAGAAGGAAGGGAGAAGGCAATGATATTTTCATGTGGAATAGCTTTTTAAAGACTGAGTAATAAAACCTCGATTAAAAGTGAACAAACATCGAATTCAATATCTGCAATGGCAAGACCCTTTCAAAAGGAACTTACTTAACCTCAGGAAATAGTATAAGCAATCATAGCCATTAAATTCACTTTGTACTAAAATTTAATCCAGCCAAGTATACCATGAATAGCCATACAGTGAGGACCTGTACACACATAGTCATTTTTAATACCAGAGGTTTAATTTTATATGTATTCTATCTATTTAGTACGTGCCAAGTGGTTGCAAAAGTAACTTTATGTGACTTCTAATTCTCACCAAGATTTCCTCAATAAATTAACCTTTATGATGGCACATTACATGTAATTTTTCTAGAAACACTCTAAAGCTCTATAAACCAGTGTCTCTGGTCCTCAGGATTGAGGATAACTTCTAAGTTGACTCACCACCACATACCACTATAGCAAAAATACATTTGGGATAAGGTAATTTGCTTCCTGCCCAGATAACAGATAATAGAAAATACTCAGTTCCTTCCCTACTTTCAGTAGATTTAAAAAAAAAAAAAAAGGAATTTTAAAGGAAAATTACTTTAAAAATCATACTCTTCTGATTGCTTCTTTGTCCACCTGTACCTGCAACAGCTCCATGGGAACCAGAACATTTTGTTTACTAACCACAGCATAGTGACTGTTGTCTAGAAACTTCTTGAATAATGTTGTTTGAATGAATCAAGATTTCAGTGAGTTTCTCGATAGCCTATTAGCTTTTATCAGTATGAAGTACAGAGATGACAACATGACAGAGAGGGGAGAATACCTCTAACATTTATGCTGTGTGCCTCCACTGAAACTTGTGACCTAACCACAGCCCCAGCCATTTCTCAGGGCTGATTTCTTCTTTACAATCAATGCTAATAGGTTGTCAAGAAAGAATTTCATTAGAAAATTGATGAACAATATCCCTAACTATATTTATTCTGTAATGCTTTACTAAGTGCCCACTATATGCCGAGCGATGTGTCTGGGAATATTAAGACTCAAAGATAATATTTGATGCTATTTGACAAATCGTTCCTTGTTTATTATAACCATGAAAATATTTGAGAAAAAAGTGTTTATTGATTTTTTCTACCATGTGTTGGACATCAATTCTTACAATATGAATTCAGTGTTATTATCACTTCCCATTTTCAGATGAAGAAATTAATGCACAGAGGAATTAAGTAATTTACCCAAAGTCATACAGGTAGTTCTTCCAGAGCCAAAATTTGAACCAAGGTAACCTGGCTCTGCAGAAGGGCTTTTATCCACTATGTTACGAGGCTTGCTGGATAGTGATGAGAAAGTCTTGCCATGTTATGTGATTTGTGTGAGAAGTATATTTTTAGACTGTAATATAGCTCTTTCTGTGGTTTAGCCAAGAGTTTTTTGTAAAATAATCACATATTTGCAAAACCACCCAAAAGAAATATATCCATTTGATAAAGGCTTTTTCTCTGAATTATCAGTTGAACATTATTCGTTTACAAGCCTTCAACAAATTGTAGCACTCATACAAACACAGTAATTAGTTTTAATTTCCCTTTGTCAACCTAAAATAAAAATGGGGTAATTGATATCTTAGTACTGAGAATTTCATTCTACCTAAAAACAAGTTCAGCATTTTAGTAACTTGAAAGGGTATTTGATAATTGTTAACAATCTTAAAATTCTGACAGCCTCTGTCTGAAAAGGTTGTTTTATGAATTGAATTTCCTGTTACATGTTTTACAAACAAATTCTGCCTCTTGATGATGCTTATTTCTGTTTGGCCTTAGTATTCTGGTCCGAAAAAGGAGATTTTAAGATTATGAATACAAAGAGCTCCACAGCTCTCTTTACCTGTAAGTGAAATGACATCTGTGGTTAAGTGGATTCAGTGGTTTAAGTATTGCCTCTCAGTTGTAGACTTTCTTTTATGCCCTAACTTGGGCTTTGTTCTCTATCAAAATGCTCTATTGTTCTACACTATTTTGCCCTCCTCCTTTTCATAAGTATTTTGAAGTCTTACTCCTTTCACTGTAAATATTTTTACCCTGTAAAATGTTTTTAATTGTTCATCTTTTGGTTTATCAAATATGTATGAAGGGTCTATTGTGTGCTGGTACTGTTTATAGGTTGGAAATATGAAGATGAATTACATTTTTCATGATTTTTAGATTATTTAAATTTCATAATAATATTAACTTTATACAAAGAAATGTGCCATTTAGTATATATATAAATATGTATATATAAGCTATAAAGTTCTCACACACACACACACACACACACACACACACACACACACACAAATGTAAACCTATGGACCTACCACCCAATCCAAGGACCAGAATACTATCATCAAAACTATCAAAGTCTATGTGTTCATTTCTTATCTCATTTCCTCTGCTTCCTCTCCAGTGGTAACTACTATTTTAATTTGTCTTTTGCATTCCCTTTCTTTTCTCCTGACCCTTATTATTCTCATCCTTCTTCTTCAATAGTTTTAATATAGGTCCATATGTCTACTTTCATTATTTTTAATACTTTACTCTTCAGAGGCACAATTTTATTTATCCATCATCTATTGAGGGAAACGGGGCTATTTTTAGATTTTGCAATAATGAATAATGATGCAATAAACATTCTTGGATATGTCTCTTAATGTATCTTTTAGAATTTCTAGTACACACATTATCGTGAAATTGCTATAGATTATATGATGATCCATGTTTTCAAATTATACTCCTCTCAGAATGGTATAAAATCTCCATTGATCATATATTGGAAATGATCAGCCTTTTTACATTTTGCCCAACTAGTGTGTGCTAAATAATGTTACAATGAGGTCTTTACTATTTCACTGATTCTTAAACAAGGTTAATATCTTTCCTGTGTGCATGGATCATTTCTACTGCCTCTTCTATGAAATACTGTTTCATATCATTTGCTGCCTTTTTTTTTTTTTCATTTTCCATTTTAACATAAGCACTAGAGCTTTACATCGATGAAGCACTAATTTGATGTATGGTATGAGGTACAAAGCTCATTTGATTTATTTTTAAATATTATACAATAAATAAGCTCCTATTATTCACTGGTCCATTTATTTTCAAGTGCTCTTCAAAGGTACTTGTCTTACATGTCAAATTTGGTTCTGTTTTTGATATCTCTATTCCATTGCATTTTTCTTGTTTAATCCTATGTCAGTGCCACATGGTCATAATAAGCTTTAAAACCTATTCTTTTTTTTTTTCAGGAGTATCTGTATTATTTTTAGTCCACTAACAATCCCATTGGAATTACATTAAATTACATTAGATCAATTTGGAGAGAATTATATATTTATGACATAGAATCTTCTTACCTATGAAGACAATATTTATAATGTCTTTTTAATAAAATTTTACACGATTTTACATATACATGTCTTGTTGTGTTTATTTCTACAAGCCATGTTATTTATTTTTCTTGGATCAGTTTTGGTAAGTGATATTTTTGTAGGAATATAATCTCCAATAAATCAAGCTTTAAAATTACATATTTCAAATCTTTTAAAAACTTTGTTATTGTTTGAAGTATAAATAATTGTGAGATAGGTGTTAACATATTTCACTATAATAAACATTTGCAAATTTCTCTCTAGAATTTATGCAAACTTCTGCTTTTTGTATGCTGAAGCTTTATTATTTAGTGCACTCCAGTTATGCTACTGTAAATTAAAACTTTCTCTTCTTAGTAATAGTTATTAGTGTTAGAAGTTGTTTTACAAAAAGATAGTTAATATTTTCATCATGGGTATATTACTCATCAATGACAGCTGAATAGGTATTGTTACATGGAAGAACTAGTATTTAGCTTGGTATAATGTTTTTATTTTCATTTGATTGCAATAAATCATTACATTTAATTTTCCCTCAAATGTAGTCATTTGCTTTATCTCCTACTAGAAACATTTAGCAAATAATGAGAATGAAAACAACTTTCTACTACATGGTCCAAATTTTTAACAATAGTTTTTTTTTATTTTTATTCATTTAATTAAGATCCTATGTACACAGCACCAAATTGATCATGTTCCTCAACCCATACTATGCCATTATTGTCTCCTACATGAATCTGTATATTCACCTTTATCTCTTGATCTCAATTTTATGTACTTCTCCCAATGGGCGCCAACTTTACTAAATTTAATGCACATCTTGCAATTTATATTCCAATCATATATTTTCATATTTGTGTGTTTCAGAACTAATAACGCATTTTTGTGTCAATGAAATTTTTATAACTGGTATAGCACTATTGATAACATTATCTCTCACATTCTACTCACCATTCTTTTTTAATAAGTTGGTGCAAATGTAATTGCGGTTTTTACAATTATTTTTAAGCTTTTAAACCGCAATTACGTTTGCACCAACCTAATATGTTTAGTAATGTCATTCTTATTTACATTGCTTTTCGCTTTTGACTGCTATGCATTAGTGCATATTGTAGATTTAGAACACAGTAAATATAATTTTCCTTAGTGATACTTAGGCTGTCTCTAATTCTTTGCTTTCAGAATAATCTCATTCATGCCTCTTTGGAAACCAACGTGAACAATTCTCTGGGCTATATAATTAGTGGATCACATATATCATCTATTTATGTGTATGCATATGTATGTATGGTTATATAGTATGTAATATATATGTGTGTGTATATATTATATATATAGTGTGTATATGTGTGTGTATATATAATATATATATAGCTTGTGTGTGTGTGTGTGTATTCTTACCAGCTCTTAATGCTCTCTGACTTTCTAACTTTTGTCAACGTGAAAGATATAAAGTAGTATTTCATTGAATTAACTTGTGATCTTGTGATTACCAGTCAACTTGGATATCTTCCTACTGTGCATATTTACCATTTAGGCTTTCCCTTTTGTGAACTGATGTTCATATTCTTTGCTGACATTTATATGAATTGATATTCTTTATTTTTAACATGTTAGCAAAAGTTTTTTCTCTGTTTTAGCTGTTAGTTTTGCAATTGTTGATTGTATAAATATCCCCTACTAACTTGACAATTTACTTTTTATTGTTTTTGTTTTTACAAATTATTCTTTTGGGGTCTTTAAGAATTGTGATGAAATTCTCCTATATTTTCTTTTTTTAAAAATTAAAGTTTATTGGAATGGCAATGGTTAGTAAAGTTACATAGGCTTCAAGTGTACAATGCTGTAATACATCATCTACATATCACATTGTGTGTTCAATGCCCAGAGTCAGTTCTCCTTCCATCACCATATATTTGATCCCACTTACCCTCATCTACCACCCCCTCCCTCATTTTCTTCTATTAGATTTATTATTTTTAACCTTTCACAGTCAGGTTTTAAATCACTTGGAGTCTTTTTTTCAATATATTGAAACATATGCATATGTGATATAGAAATTCTTCTTACAATTTTCCACATGGGGAATCAACTTTCTCAATGCAATCAACTAAATAAGCTACTCTTTAATATAAATATGGTGCTACTTATGTTATATGTTAACAGAATATAACTATGTTGTACACTCACTATTCTGTTCTATTTGTGTATTAGTTTTTTGGTACCAATAATAGTCTTTTAATAACTATGGCTTTGTAATATATCTTAATTTTTTAAATATATTTTAATATGTTTTAATTTTATATTTTCCTCAAAAGGAAATTAATGTTTTTCCATACATGACCATGATAAAGCTCCTCACATAGTCATGTCTTTTATTATGTTATTTTATAGAGTTTTAAAATGCTCCCCATTATATTGGTAGCATTCCTTAGTAATTCCTAAACACCAAATATTTAATAGAGTTACTTTTTACTATTGCAATAGTTATCTTACTTTCTGTTACTTTTTCAGTTAATTATTGCTAGTGTAAAGGAAAATTTATTACTTTATTTTATAAATGTTGATTGTGTTTTGCTAACTTTATCAAACATACTATTTATTTTAATAGCTTGCATGTTTTCCTGGTTTTTAAATATAACTGATCATTTTATCTTCAAAATAAACTTTATAAGCAACATATACAGTAGATATAATATATAAGGCAGTTAGTTGTTTAGAAAATTTATGAGAATGGGTTGCCAATGGTCAGTATTAAGGAAGAAGTCTAGAAAAAGAGTTTAAATAAACAAACAAAGAGTATATATTAGGGTTGAGTTGGGGTTTGGGATTTTATAATGACAATATTATTCCAATACCCTGCATTTTTTTTGCATATTCTTTCTTATTCACATCATGAAAAAATAAATATCACCATATAACCAGTAAACTTTTGCACTGGTTGTTTACTGTTCTAGTCTGTGAGAGACTTGATAACTAGTGCATTAGTTCTCAGTGAAGACGAAAAAATTTATTTGGTGTAAATATCCTTACACATATGTATAAATTTAAATTATGGAACCTTGTCGGTCATTTTCTAATGCATACATGCACACAAACACTTTAAAAATCTAAATTCCATTTGGATAGTTCCCATGACAATTTTCCAGACTGTAATCATTTTCTTGGAACTTACTTTATGAACATAGATTAGTCCTTTTCTAAGCTAGAATTGGACAGCTCCCCAAAAATAAAAGTTTACTTTCATCTTAAATTGCAAAGTACACACTAAATTCACTAAAGTTGATGACTATTGAGAGAAGTAGATAAAACTGAAATCAAGAGATAAAGGTGAATATACAGATTCATGAAGAAGCCAATAATGGCATAGTATGGGTTGAGGAACATGATCAATTTGGTGCTGTGTACATAGGATCTTAATTAAATGAATAAAAATATAAAACCTATTTTTTAAAATTTGTACCATATATTAGAAAGTTGTTTTCATTCTGTAAAGGAAAATAAGTATCATAGGTGATACATGTTTGATTCATCCCATATAAAATCAAGTTACTCTGCACAAATTTATCAGAGAGAAAACATATTTTCAACAAAAGGAAAACCATAATCTTTAATAATTGGAGCTTCATGGAAATAGCCAATTGGCTAATATCTTCCTTTGGCTATGATGGTGAAACTCACCCACCTGAATAAAACTTGATATGAAAGGAATGATCATGTTTAGAATAAACACGAGACACTGAGCAGTACATCCTAAGTTTTAAAAGAAAAAGAACCTGTCATTATGCTGAACTAATTTTCAATTATAAATGAAGTTAAATAATGTTGTTAGATCAATATGATATCTGTTAGTATTTGTGTAATAAGTTTTCAATTTGGTCCTAGGTAATATTTCTAATTAAAATATCAAATTGATGCTTTATTTAAATGTAATATTTCTGAATCATTTTTAATTCAATAGACTTCGTTTTGAATTGAGAGCCACCTATCAGAATACATAAAAAGTTTGTATTAAAACTGTTTATCAGTCACACTCAGCTAAAATTTACTATTGACACCAATATTCAAATATATATATGTATATACATATATATATATTCAATAAATATTCACTAAGCACCTATACATGGTCATCATCCTAGGCAAAAGAGATATAATATCGAGAGAAAATTGACAAAGTGTTGAGTGGAGATTACAATCTAGTGGGAGAGATATAATAAAATGATTTCATAAGCAACTAAAAAATAAATTTCAGTAAAATATGATGGGTAATATGAGAAGAAAGTATAGTGCGCAATAGGAGTACATTGAAGGGACCTCTACTCAAATCTGAAGGGGAGATTTAATTGAGAGCCATGAGAAGTGTTTTAGAGGAATTGACATACAGATTGAGACAGATGTTTGATTTAGAGTTAGGCCAGTGACTGGGGAGTGGAAGAGGGAAGGTGAAAAGTGTCCCAGGCATACATGGGGACTGCCTGCTGGGAGACATAGCAGTGAGATAGTGCCTGGCACAGCTGAGGAGCTGAATGAGTTCCATATGGCTGTAGGAGAAGGGAAGAGACTGCATAGAGAGCAACATGAAGAGCCAGCCATGGGTGAAGTGCTGAAAGGTCTCATAAATCCTGTGAGTACACTTGAAATATTCAGCAACATAAGTGATTTAAAACAGAGTGTCATGGCCACATTTTAATTTCAGGAAGAGCACGCTGGCAGCATTCTGTGAGTGAATGAGAAAAAGCCAAAATGGTAGGCAGAATATGTGGTAAAGAGTCTATTTTCATAATGATGGTCTAGGAGGTACAATCAACAGGAGTCTGTGATCAATTAAGCATAGGGGAGTAAGGTAGAAGCAAAAGTCAAAAATGGCTCTCAGGTAGTAGGTCTTAGAACTGGGTGAAATATGGTGCCATTCACTGAAGTGAGGAATGCAGAGAGTTAAAAATAAGGAAGGTTTAGTTTTGGACTGTCAAGTTTAATGAATCTGGGAGACATCTATGTGAAGATTACCAGTAGGATAGCTATAGCCTAGGACTTATGAAGAGAGAGCTGAGCAGAAAATAGAACTTTGTAAGCCATCCATACATATTTGACAATAGAATATGCATGAAAAGTTGAGATATCCTTGGGACTAGAATGAGAAATGAGACTCGGGCAGACCTGATAGTAACGCAGTGTTTAAAAATGTAGCGATGTACTAATAATTCCAATTTATATCAAATGGTAACATTTTGTGAGAAATACTGAGCTTTATTAAAATGAACTGTCAATATAAAAAGACAGGAATAATGAATGAGCATGGTATTCAAATATATTTCAATTCTGAAAAATCTCTGTATAGAGTGTAAAAACTGTCCAAAGTGTTATATAAACATAAACAACTTGTGACTTCACTTTGTTTTAAGATCTTAAAAAAAATAATTAAAAACAGTTTTCCATATCATGTTCTCATTTTGAAAGTAAAGCAATTTACCATGCAAGGAGTTTCTCTCAGATTTATGCTAAATATATTTGCTGTGATTTTACCAACATTAAATTTGCCAAACAAAGCAGAGGTGTTAAATATACAAGAGCACATTAAAAATGGGAGGTTGATTTTCTTATGTTTACATTATCTTTTTATATTTGCTTATTAAACTAAACTAGTAAATAAAATTATAACCAATGGGTAGAATCCTAGTTTACAAGTGCAAAAGTAAGACAAATCCTAAGGTTTAGAGCAAGAAGTAATTTAGACATCTAGTTTTGGGAAAGAAACTTAGCCAGAAAATTGACCCTCTGAGATATACTTTAACACATTATCCTTAAGCCTGAAATGGATTTACTTGTCTGTAATTAACATTTCCAACAATAATCCATCCTGACAATCATGGAAAGACAGCTTAATGATGAGCATATCTTACCTCCGTTCATAGTCTGAGGATGGAGTAACGGTAATCAATGAAAAGCCTATGAACTTGTGTATTTTAATCTGTTTTGAAAGCAAATGTAAATGAAGATGTGTAGGTATATATTGAGGGGCTTTGAAAAGACAGACATACAGTGGCAAATGAGGGAGGCACTCAAATTAAAATAACTTACTATGTGCCTAGTAAGAAATTATTTAAATTATTAAATATTTTAATATAAACAGTATATTATTTTGTACAGTTTTCATTCTATCATATATTTCCCCTGTCAATTGTTCCTCTATTCTGTCTTCTAGGGATAAATAGGGGGTGAATTATAATTAATTTTCTGATGCTCCCCTCAAGAACTTTTTTCATGAATTAAATATTTAACAGTTTGTCAACAGGGGACAATAATTGCTTAACAAATGTTTATTTACTTACTCCTTTCCTACTTCTGTTTAGTTATGCAAATAAATACAAAAGGCTTAACAAAGTAATTGTGCTCCAGGTTTAAATCTGGGATTTTGATTGTTTTAATAAAAAGAGGGTGTTGCTAAAAGATAAAGTGAATTAAAAAAAAAAAGTACAGTGGCTTTCTGAAGAGGCACTGGGAGCCTGAGGATAAAATGTATCTGGCACTTTCCAATCCCAGATTGCTACTTCCACCTCTTATTAAAACTCTCAGAGACAGAGCACATTTATATTGTTAATTAATGCGCTTTGTGTTTTCTCCATAGCTTTCTGTACAGCAAAGCTTTGGGGACCCACTCTGTTCCTTGGCAGGAATGTGGCCTTTATGAGGAAAGTCAACTTCGGCATGCTCCGAAGGCAACACAAAGGTCAACTACACAGTGGATGTATTGCCAACTGAATCAAAGGCTGTAAGAGAAACTTAACCCTGATATTGACTCTGCCAATACTTTCCACCATTGCTGACTCACTGAGTGCATTGATTTTTCACAGATTCTGCACTGCTGGCCTAAATAAAGAGCAGATGAGGAGGAAGGAGATGTGGACCATCACAACATCCCAATAAGACTTTCATCACATGAGGAGATAAATTCAGCCTGTGCGATCTCATATAACTTAACAAGTGTGCTATATTCTGCTTACTCAGAAAGGAATGCTCCAAGAGCTAGTATATATTCATTTCATGCTTAGTAAATATGAATACATGATTAATTTCAAGTATAAATTATATTCTCTAAATATAGCATGGTTTAGTGGATATTTTTGTTTTGTCAAGCTATATGTAATACCAAATTTAATATCAGTACGTCAGCACACAGCTAAAATACTTCCCTGATAGTTGTAAGGAAACCTCCTAGAAGAAACGAAATATGAATAAAAGAAATGCTTTGTCACTACAATTTGGCCATAATAATGAGCTTTTTGGGGAAATCTCAACATGCTTCTAGCCTATATTTTATCAAACTACCACAACTTCCAATCTAAGTACCAACTGCCTTTTTCAACTGTTGGAAAGGGCAGGCATTACTTTTGGTTATATTATAAAATTTTTGACCATTTTATATAAAAATAAACTCAAAAACAAAGAAAAAATCAGACACATAACATCTAACATTGTTACCAATAAATTGTGCCTTTTCTCTTCCAAATATTGTATTCGTTTTCTATTTCAACAGTAAGCTTAATACTGTGTTCAACATTTGGGGCTTAGAAGTAGGTTATAAACTTTTATTAACTCCCAGAGAGCATGATATAAACCCAGACATTTTATCTATGTGATGTTTCTTCAAGTTTATTTAGTGCATGACAAAGAAGGATAAAATATGTCTCAGTGTGAGAGAAACTGTCTCTCTGAGCCGGTAAGATCTTGCCTTTTGCTTCCATCTTTTTCTTTGAGCTCTTGCTTTTTTTTGCGGAAGAAATGGTGTCATTGGGGAATGGAAGTCAGATTTTTTTTACTTAGAACTCGATACTTATCTAGTTCAGAAGGTGTAGGTGAGACCATAAGTAAAAAAACTTAGATTTATAATTTGTCAAATAGTATCAGGATATAAATAGAAAAGGATACATTTAAATATCTTTAAAATTAAGTATTTTGTAAATTTTACTAAATATAAAACTATTATCTGTCATGTATAAAAATTCAAAGACATAAAAACATAAAAATATATAGGATAACTATAAATTAAGCAATTCATAGATTTCAGGACATCAAAAATATACATGCATGTTTAATATATATTAAACACTTGGTATTTTACCCATAGAAGCAATACTTATGCAATAACTACTTATTTTTTCCTATCATTTTTGTATCCGATTATTTTTTAAATGCATAAATATTCCTAATTTTATGTTTAGAATAGTCAAATATTTATATATGTTGTACTCAGTGAGTAGTAGTAGTTCTTGTTCTCAGTTACTCAGATTGTCCCAAATTTTGTTTCAAAAAATGTATTAATGAACCTTAGTCCTTAATCTATTATAAAATTGATTAACAATGCTTATATTAAAAAAAAATACTTTCTTAAAGTGGGTTTACTTGAATTACCAATTCTATCTATGCTTGTGAGTGTGTGTTTTATATTTTAAAAGCCCTTACTCAGAAGACTATGGGACATTTTTATATGCCATCTAATTCTTACAGAATTTATAGTGGTTGGAAAATACAGGATTTTAAACTAAAAAATTAAAAATGTAATTCCAGCCTTGTTATTTAGTAGCTAAATGTCATCAGGAAATATTCTTGATCTTGATATTTTCTCATCTGTTAAACAGGTTGTAGAGAGTAAAGGGGCAATACATACTGAGGTTGTATTCACAGTCTTAATTCTACCTGTTCCTAAGTGTCACCACCGTGCCTTGGAGGTGATGCTAACTTCAGCCATCAGTTTGAGGGAAGGTAATCCTACTTCTGTCAGTTACTGCTTTCTATAACCTCATCCTAAACTAATCTGCATATGGTTCTCCTCTGACCGCATTAATTGGTTCAAGTGATTCAATTCAGGCCAAATACGCATACAGACAGGTGGAAATTTTCTGGAATCTCCGGGGGTTTAAAAAACAGAATGGCAAGAACCAGCTCTCTCTGCATTTTTCTTCCATATTGTTGCGTTGTGTAGATGTGAAGCCTGGAAGTGCTGCAGCCATTTTGCCATCTTGATACCAAGGCCAGCAGAGAGACAAAGAGAAACTAGGTCTTTGGTATCATCATTTGAGTTAATAAAAAAAAACCAACACCAGAGACCTCCCCAATTTCCTATGTTTACAGTGTTCTTGAGGAAGTTTTTTGGTTTATTTTTATTTGTTTGTTTTTGCCATTGTTTTTTTCACTTTGAAGAGGAAGAATAATGACTGGTAAAAAGGGATAGTCTATACCATGATGAATTTTTATACAGGCAATATGTTTCATTTTTTATTCTGTAAAAAAATTTTTTTTCAATATTTTCCTTGTTGTAATTCAGTAATTCAGTATTCCTATCAAATTGAAAAAATGCCCTAATTGAATGTGTTTGAATGTTATCCTTGCACAATTCTTTAAATTGAAAGACAAAATGTTTTACCTCACTGTTGGACATGCATTCCAAGCTTTTCAACTTTAGGAGAGAAAATAAAAAAATAACCAGGTTTTCCTGTATTGTAAATTCCGGAAATGCCCTTCTAGACCCTCTCTCTGCTTTTCTCCCTCTTGTTCTCTCTCCTAGAAGACTTAGCTTTGTGGATCATGTTTAAAGGCTGCTCATGTCCCTTCACTTCTGTTAGATTTTGGAAGGCCAGCAGAAGGAATGGAGAAGAAGGAGGTCAGGGTATTTTTGCTTTTGACTTCCTCTGAAGCACTTGTATGGAGAGAATGTGTCCTTCCACTGAAGACCACTGCTGAGTTTACATTAACTGTCTTCATCAGAGACCCAAGGACTCCACAGTCTCCATTCCCTTGTAGCCTAGGAGTGGTAAGAACTTAGATGCATTGTATTAGGTTACTGCACTTCTTGTGTTTCACACTTTACATATTTCTAAACAAATCATTTGTGAGTACTCTTCAAATTATCTCACTTTGATTTCATCATCTATTTCTGGTTGAAACTCTGACTGAATGCGTGATTCAAATCAAATAGTATTAACTGGACTATTTTGTGGCCTATCCTACATAAGTGCACCACCTTATTTAGAGTGGTATTTAGAATAGAGGTCTTTCTCCATTAGAAAATTGACCTTTAATAGCAAATCAGATAGGATAAAAATGTGAATTTGGTAGCTTCAAATAGAGTTTCAACTCATTACTACTGAAAAAGGCTTTTCAAAAAATTTCATATATTGTTATGAAATTTGGTAATATTCTTTGTGTAATAATAAAGTTCTTTTTCATTAAAGAGAGAAGCTGTAATGATGCATAGCAAACTACCCCCAGATTAGGTATATTTTATGTCTTATCATCAACTTTGACAGTCCTACTTAACTGTCCTCAGATAAAATATATAGCAAAAATTAGCCATTTATATACTCAATAAGTGTTCAATGCAACATACTTTCTGGTCTACATATTATGTGAACTACTATGTCATTGTGGGAAAAATCCTTGGACATAAGCTGATTTATACCAATGCTTTGAAAGATGCAAAAGGAATTATCTCATGCTATGAAGATTTCAATAATGGCTTTAAATTATAGAAAGTTGATACAACCCTGGTCCTAATGCAGTAAGAATGGCAGACCTAAAATTGCATTCCACCATCTAAATAGAGCAATTACTTTCAGTCCCCTAAGGTTCTTGGTACATGAGCTCTAATGCAACCTGATTTTGAACGCACCGAACTTAATGTGGCAACCCAGAAATTACATAAATGCCTAATTTCACCATGGTTTATTAAGGTGTGAGTGGGCAGAGAGGATTAGTTTTAAATACTTGTGATTTAGGCTTAAAATGATCACAACTACTACTGATTTCAATAGACAGTGATATCTTAAATACACATTCTTTTCTTTGTATTATAAACTCCCTTGCTAAAGCATTTCTTTTGTCTATCTTGTAAATAATTACAAGATACAGTAAGACACTTCTATTTCCGATTTAACAGATTGTGAAGTGTACATACAGGGATTTCATATTATTAGAACTATGCTTATCACTTGTCCAAAATTTTCTAATTTTAGATGATTATTAATCACTTAATAAGGTGATTAATAATAATAAGGCACTTAAGGTGTGGTTTTCATTTAAATCTTAGTAAGCATCAGAATTTAACTGTGATTCTTATCTAAAGTATTTCTTTTTCTTTGAATTATAAATAAAGCAAAATAATAGAAAAGAATAAGAATATGTGATGACAAAAGTGTGACGATGGGGAGGAAAGAGGAAAGGAAACTGGAAAATTCCACAATTCCTCCAATCTCAACTATTAGAGGAAATTTGTAGAAGAAAAAGTACCCCCAAAAGTACTCTATTATATTTAATATTTGAAAACCTCCACTCCTATCAACAACTTAGCTCATTTTTTTTCCTTACACCTCTCCTATCTCCTTAGACTTTTCCAAAGATTTAGAAACTAGAAGGGAAGATATAATAGAAAGAATTTCCAAGAGGCAGTCAAAAACAATGAAGAGTTTGGGCCTTTCTTTTGTGTGTACAGTCACAGCCAAGTTATTTTTAATATATTTGAATTTTCCTTAAATATTAATTATAAACTGACTTAAGTGTGTTATATTACATAATAAGTGTTTGATAAATGTAGTTCAATAAATAATAGTTTAAAAATTCTCCAAAGTCACTCTTAAAATCATTTAATCATCATTTTTTTTACAAAGCAAATGTGGATTGGGTCTTAAGAAGTTAGGTTATTTACCTAAAATTCTACATATCATGTAGAATTTGAACCCATTTTTTAAATTAGGCTTTATGTTATAGAAATAATTCAGTCATTTTATCTATAATAATGTAATTTATGTGTATAAATTAAGTTAGTATCTTTCCATTCCACATCAAAAACTATTCACTTAACGGTGTTAAATATTTTAAATACGCTGCCAAAGAGATTTTTAATAAGAAAAAGTTTAATGGTGCATGATATAGTAATTTAAGTATATTTATAAACGTTTTCACTTTCATATAATGGAAATAATCATAAGTACAGCTATCATTTTTATATACTACGTGTGCTTTTCTCTATTTTTGCTAAGATGGTATTTAGGCCCAAGAAAACATCAATGATTGACACTTTTCATAGTTTAAATTAAAATTCCCCATGTTAAGTATCAAAAAGAACAAAAACTGATTAAAAGAAGATCTCTGGCAAATTCCATTATGTGAACTTTTAATAAATCTTTATTATATCTGTTTAAACACATCTGCAGGTCTAACACTTAGAGATTACATCTAATACTTTGTTAAATAATAGCTTCTTTAAAAAAGTTTGGGAAAGGATTATAAGAGCTTCACCATAATAATTAAAATAAATATATGCAGAAATAATTACAATATATGCAAAATGTCAGTAATCACACATGCAATATGTCAAAAACTTAAATTCCTGATTTAAACTAACTGAATTTACTTTCAATTGTCACCCACTTTAGTAGCCTGTAACAGCTTAAAAAGCAACAATAATAAAAACTTATCACTATTTGTTATTTAACTCATGAAATTTTCTAAGCCTGGAATGTTGCTCACTTTATTTATTGTTATGGGGAAGGCAGAAGAAATGGTTTTCTCTACTTTTTCTTTCTTGCTGTCTCTAAAAGATCCCTTATGTCCTGGCTAACATCAGTGGATACTCTATTTATATTCATGATCATGAGTAAAGAAGTAGATATTATTAGCTGACAAATGTGAGTAAAAATATCAATTTATGATATATTCACGAATCAAAGAAAGTTTGTCAGAGTCACGATGTAAAGGTTCAAATATTTCTGTTGATAATGTCTAAAACTGGGAAGTACGGCTTGATCATTTGAGGAAAGAATACATTTGAAGGTTTGCAATGTGGGCTGTAATGAAACATCTTCCTGAAAAGTCATTGAAAAATCTGTTATTTACCCCTCACCTCCCTTTCTCAAAAATGTCTGCTAAATATAGATATTCACTCTACAATATTTCAACATCTGCTAAAAGTACCTGTGACTGTAAAAATGTCCATGGCATAAGCCTTCCATTCTTGGACACCATCTATTTTAGAATGCTCGTCTTTATCTTTGGCTTCCTGTAATTGTCTGCTTTTCAGCACTCTGCAAATTAAATGGAACAAACCAAATCATTCTGTCTAGATTTTCTTCTTGTCTAACAATTTTCAGTGTCTTTCAA
This sequence comes from Rhinolophus hipposideros, assembly GCF_964194185.1. Classification (NCBI taxonomy): domain Eukaryota; kingdom Metazoa; phylum Chordata; class Mammalia; order Chiroptera; family Rhinolophidae; genus Rhinolophus; species Rhinolophus hipposideros. The sequence goes on from NC_138049.1 coordinate 68,599,802, forward strand.
TATGTTTCAAATGGTACTTTTTTGAATTCCTGTTTCCTCACAATTGATGAACCTACACTAACACATCATAATCAGCCAAAGTCCACAATTTACAAAAGTTTCATTCTTGGTGTCCTAAATTCTATAGGCTTAGACAAATGTATAATAATATATATCCACCACAATAGTATTATACAGAATATTTTCATGGCTCTAAAATTACTCTGTGCTCCATCTATTCAGCCCTCCCCTCTCCCCATTCCTGGTAGACCCTGATCTTTCCACTGTCTTCATAGTTTTGCCTTTTCCAGAATGTCATATAGTTGGAATCATACAGTATGCAGCATTTTCAGACTGGCTTCTTACACTTCATAAAGTTTCCCCATGTCTTTTTATGGCTCGATAGCTCAATTTCTTTCAGTGCTGAATAGTATCCTATTTTCTGGATGTACCACAGGTTATCATTCACCGACTGAAGGCCATCTTGGTTGCTTCCAAGTTTGGGCAATTATGAACAAAGCTACTGTAAACATGCATGTATAGGTTTATATGTGGACATAAGTTTTCAACTCCTTTAGGTAAATACCAAAGAGTGTGATTGCTAGATCATATGGTAAAAGTAAGGTTAATTTTGTAAGAAACTGCTAACCAGTATTCCAAAATGGCTATACCATTTTGCATTGCCACCAGCAATGAATAAGAATTCCTGACTGGTCCATGTCCTCACCAGCATTTGGTGTTAATGTTCTCGATTTGGGTCATTCTAATAGGTATGTAGTTGTATCTCATTTTTATTTTAATTTGCATTTCCCTAATGACATATAGTGCAAAACATCTTTTCATATGCTTATTTGCCATCTGTATATCTTCTCTGATGAGATGCTGGTTAAGGTCTATGGCCCATTTTTTAGATGGGTTGTTTTCCTACTGTGGAGTTTGAAGTGTTCTTTGTATATTTTGGATAACAGTCCTTTAGCAGATGTGTTTTTTGCAATATTTTCTTATAGTCTGTGGCTTATCTTCTCATTCTCTTGATTTTGTATTTCTCAAAACAGAAAGTAACTAGATTTCGTTAGGCTTTGAAATATGAGAAATATTTTAAAGCAGAGTTGGAGAAAAAATGGAGTACACATATTTAAGCAGTAAGAACTAGATTTTTGAGGAGAGGAGTAATCCAGGTTTTGGCTGGTATGATACATGATTAACCTATATTTACTGTTAACACATTTGTAACTAGATATTGTTTTTCCAATTCCTTTTTTTTAAATATTTTCATATAGGACCTAGATCAGGAGAGCAACATCATTCTGATCATTTGTATCTTTTTAAGGAAACGTATCATCACAATCTGGCAGGAACTGTGAGTAACCTAACACTAATGCTGGAATCTCCCTCTGTCATATCTGAGGCAGTCACGTATTTGGTAATCTACTGTCCTAAAAGTATACATAATTGTTTTCCTTGTATTTATTTTAATTAAAAATGAAAATAATGTCATCATACCTCCTTTTCAGGCTACATATCAGTGGAGATTATTGCCACAACCAGGAAAAGAAAGCAATGCCCTGGGATTGAAACCAAACCCTCCTACTGAGTAAGCTATTGCTATTTGTACTCTGTGTACCTCTTGGTATTTATTTATAAAATATATCAGGATAATACAACCAAAAGGATAATATTACTTTGAGAATCATAAAGGATTATGTATATTTTCTTAAGTCATACTGGCATAAGATAGGCGCACAATACATAAAAGTTCTCATGCATACATATATTTTATGTCTATCAACACTAGTAATACTTTTACTTCTTTTAAATATTCTTATAGAATATTAACGTTTACTCAGAGACTATAACAATCAAAATAACACTGTTATTTTAAATAATGTTTTGATTCTCTCAACAGATTGTTGGGAAGGTAGAATCTTAACTATCATTTGGCCAAGTAAGATACTTTTCTTAATGAATGTGGCAATATTGATTTCAAGTCTTAGGATTCCAAAGCACACTGCCTCCTCAGAGGGGTCATTAACTGCTGAGATTTTACTTATTTTAAGTGCTTGATATATTCGAAATAAAACCAATATCACCATATTTGCATGCCACAGACTTATGACAGTTTCCTTTTAGAGTTTCTTCTCTTTGATTAATCAGAGATCACAGGAATATTACCTACTCCTAAAGCTTAATGTTCCTGACTCCTTAAGCCTATATCTACTAGACATTATTAATATTTTTATTCTTCTTTAGAAAACTTTAAAAGTTCATTGAATAAGAGATGTATTTGGAGGCAAAATTGTATGAAAGTAGAGTTTATTTATTTTTAAGATGTGAATCATTTATTCTCAACTTACAAAGATCAAAGAGGTGTGGTATTTTTTTTCTTTCTTCTATCCCTTCCAGAAATGACACTTCCCCACATGAGAAAAGAAAATATGTTTAGAAGTGTCTCGTTATAGTATCATTGGTTTTATATATTAACTTGCCTTAGGAGCCCATCAATGAGGTCTGCTGTTAGAATCTTAAGTCTGAAAAGACACAATTGTGTTCAATATTAGAATCAACCTTGCATTGATACTAAACTGTAAACCAAAAAATGTTTTCTAGTGATGATACAGCTTTTTTTAATTTTATCACTCTTTGCTAGAGACCCCTTATACCTAGTGATTCTAAAAGTAAAAGATTGAGTCAAGTGGGCCATATCCTCCCATCTAGGGGTAATGCTCTTGCTACATCTTTATTCAGCTCTTTACCAAAAATCTGATAAGATTAAAATATAGGATTTCTCTTTTGGTCTTTATGCATATTCAGGACAATGTGATCTCTCTAGAGAGTCCAACTTTGTTCAGAGTTGTTTCCTCACTCTATTCAAAAACCGTCAGTGACTCACATCTCCCATTAAATAAATTCAAAATTCCTTAGCCTCACATATGAGGCTTTGACTGTCAGTAGAAAAACTGCTTCTCCATATTTATGTCTAAAAGCAGAATCTTACCCTTTGGGCACACTAAATCATGCTTCCTTTTCCAAACATACTTTCCATTTTGCTATCTTTGAGCTTTTGTTTGTGTCATCCCTTCTATGAGGGTTGGAATCCTTCTCTTTCCTCTCCCAGTTGATATCTTACCTTGACCCTGGTTGGAATGCCACTGTGGATCTTGAAGTATGCGCTAACCCTTGAGAACTTGGGAAATATATTACTTGGAGAAATTCTGAGTTTTTGACTTCATGTTTTGACTTCAGGTTGGTAACAAGGGTGCTTTTCTAGCTTGCCAGCTAGATAGTTCAGCCTTATTTTAAAAATGATGCATTTTCATCTGAAAGAAGGTCTCAGCAGAAGGAAAAGATAATGGGAAAACACTGCTTTATTTTAAATATGATTTGTCACTATCATATCATGCCATCTTTAATTTTCTGCTGGATTGATTAGCAGGTGAAATCAAAAATTTGTTGAAACATTCCAGTTTTTCTTCTAGGAAAATCCAAGACCCTGAGTAGTTCCAGCAAGTATTTTTAATTCCCATGGGAACCTGAAGACAATCCTTGTGTAATCTCGCCACTCATCATCATCAGCCCTATATTTCTGAGCAGCTTTCTTGCCACAAGTATCACTTTATATTCATTTTAGTTTAACTCAACAATTTGAACTTTACCAATAAAGTCTGTTAAGAATAAGTCATCTAATGAACAGTGACTAGAAAACTAGATGCCTGGAAACCCTTAAGTCACCAGAATATTGGAATCAAGAAGCGTTTCCTGGGGCACATATTTACCACATGTTACTATAAAGTCCATTGATTTTGAAAGCAACAAATTCTGTCTGGTCTTACTTTGTGCAATCAAGACACTGATTGATCTAACAATAAAAGAATACATGGTAAAATTTAAGTCATGAAACACCACAGCAGCTCAAAATTTCTTATCAATCAGGTTGCAATGATGCTTTTTAATTCTCAACACTTGCAAACATTTATCAGTATGAGTTGGTATCACACACGGTTTTAAGTACCATACTAATGCCACATTTAATAATGTCATATTACAGAAAAAAGTCAAGTTAGAGGACTCTCATTTATTCCTGGTTAGCTTGGGACTTGATTTAACAATTCTAAATTATTGTTTTACAATCTGGTGACCTATGAACGTTCTAGCAACCATCCATTGTATAGAATAATAAATCAGATATTTAGGGCTATGAAGTCAAATAAGCTTCTAAATGATGTACAGAGTGAGCTAGCTTTGTAATAAAACAAAACACATTCTAAGCACATGAATATTCTATTTATGTAGTACATTTGCAAGTGTAATTTCCTTAGGGTAAAAGCGGTTTATTATGTTGTATGAATCTTCAGAAACCATTAATAGTGCATGTTGATATGCAAAAGCTTAGATATGTTCTAGCATTGTATATTCAGATGGATTGCTATTTAACCCGTCATAAAAATAATACAGCAACTTATAATTTCCCCTTTTTGCTTAAAATATTTCACGTTTCAAAGCCTACTTCTTTAATCTTTAACTACTATCACATACTAGTATGTGTTTCAAAAAGGCCTAGCAATTTTTTGCAATTCAATGATAAAACTTCAGTGGTGTCAACATTTTGTTTTTATATTCGTTTTGGCTTATATAATGCAATAAGTGTCTTCATAGAGCATTTTTGTAATTTTGTGCTTTTTCAAAGCTTTGTTAACAGGAGTAATAGACAAAATATTTAATAAATAAGAAGACAAGAACATAGCCAGTCACCTTGGATTCCTTCACTAGTCCCCAGGATGCCACAGCTAATCAGAGCAGCTGCTGCTATAAAAAGTCAGTATGGTTGACCAGTTGTATTCAGGTTGCATACCATCCCTGTTCTGAAGGGGATGCTCTACTGTGGGATTTGGGTGCCTATGAGCACAATGATAATAGAATAAGTCCCCCAATGTCTCTTAAAGAATACAAAAGTTCTGATTTTTTGGCACGAAAGTATAAAGGAATCATTTGGTGATTTGTTGTCTACTTCCAGTTTTTTCTTTAATTCTGGCTCTATTCAGATAAATTTTCAGGCCTATTTGCATTATAAAGATAGTATGCATAATTTGGAAGCCACCATTTTCCATTAGCTTGTGTCATATTTAGTCTTCCATTGCCTGGCCTATGAAGGTAGTCTCATGGAAGGAGTCAGAAAATCAGAGTCCCAGACGCAGCTTTGCTACTAATAAATGTTCCCTTCTCAGATGAATCATATCTTTTGGACATTCATTTCTTTTCTTGTAAAACCTAGGATTTCAAAATACTTATCTGTAAATATTCATGACTTTTTAATTATTTGACTGAAAATGTTTGAAATAAAGATATATTTCTAGGTACAATATACAAACTTTATGTCACTATGAAAAAGGGAACATTCATTTTAAATAATATTTTAACACCATTCTTACAGAGCAATTTTTAATCATAGGATGAAATCTCAGGGCTTTAACTAACTTCAAATTTATATCCATCAAATTTCATCCTCACTGGGGATTAGCAGGCTTTACTTTTTTCTTACTGTTTGGGTATTAACTTTTCAATTCTACCACAGTTAGAAATGGTGGGCAATCAAAGACACATTAAGCAGTACATAGAGAATTTGTCTTATTAGAATAATAACTTCATTTTAATTGTGATAATTTTTCTTGTGTTGATTTAAAGTTTATCTTTGTTCTATTGTTGAAGATATAATCACTGAAGTATTTTCATGATATTAATACAATTACAAGAGATATTCCTGAGGAAATAAATATTGGAAAATAATTTAATCTACTGCTTATATGAAATTAATACTACAAATTACAAATAAGTTTTATCTGATCATTTCATTGCAAATAATCATTTGAATAGGCACGAAAGATATTATGAAGTACTCCATTAACAATTTGGGCCAAAGTTCTCAAACCCACCTTTCAAAATGAGACTAACTTGGGGAACTTTGAAAAAATAATGATATCTGACTCCCAAAGCTCAGTGCATATTAGAATCACTTAGGGAATCTTCAGAAACTATTGATATCTGCTTTGATTCCCACACATTCAGATTTAATTAATTTGAGGTGCAATATGGGCATTGGCTTTCTAAAATCTCCCCAATTGATACTAATGTGCAATACCGGTTGCTTTTTTCAAATCAATATATTTTGCTATTTTATAATAATTACATATTAAAATGTGGAAAACTACAAAATAACTATTGAGAGATCTTTAAAAAGAAACAGAAATAGGAGATGTTCATAATGGAGTATGTAAGGTTGATTGGACTCAAGTATTGCACCAAGTATGGTGCACAAATAACATTTCTTCATAAATCTATCTGTCCACATACATGGCATTTTTGGTGTATTTTTAGGGTTTTTTTTTTTTTTTACCTTTTTAAAACATTTGTGATGTAAATTATTCAGAAAATTGGAAATATTGGGAGCTGTCAATGTTAAAAACAGACACAGAGACTCAATTTTATTGCCAATTCATCTGGATTATTATTTTCACTTGCTTGATTTGAAGTTTCAAGGGTAGATTCAGGTTAGCTAATGCCAATCGATGTTCCTTTTCAAAAAATGTTTTGGCTTATTTTTTTTTAACAACTCTAATACTATTCAGTAATGGACAAAACAGATTTTTTTTTTCAATTGTTCTCTCTGCAATTTTAATAGGTAGGTAGCATGAATTCTTTCTGTTTATTTTTGGAATTATTTTGGAAGGTTACTTGTACTTTCAGAGGTTTTGTTTTATTTCATTTTGATTTTTTTAAGGAAAATCTATACTGGGCATGCAAAGAATGTAGTGATTTGGGTGAACTATACTACTCGTGGTGAAAATATATTTCTTTAATGACATTAAAACTAAGTTCAGTGAATGAGCAGGGTAGATAAAATTGAGAAACTGCAATCATTAGATGATCATTGAAGATTGTCTATAAAATTGTTTCGGCAAAGAGGACTTCAGTATCACTTGACAGTGGGCATGGCTGAGAATACACATCAGTAAAATGCCATTATGTCATCAATATAACAGATAATGAGGAGGACCTGAATCTTTAATACCATCAATAATTTTGAAATAACAATTCCTCCTATATCTGGTAAGAATCTAAATTCTATCCCTGATGTCTTAGGAGACTTTATTATTTATTTTTGGTATGGTCTGAAAACAGTAAGAATTGTAAATCTGCAAACTGGAAAGATGTAGCCTCCATAAGATCCTGGTACATTGTCTGTTACCCCTCTCCGTGGCTCATCCAACCAGGGCTGACAGAGCCTGAAGAATATAGCATATATCTCTATCAATGTATCTATCATTTATCTATCATCTATCTATATATCTAGAGATAGATGTATAGAGATACATATAGATATAAGTAGCTCACATATAGCTATATTGCATATAGCTGAGACCTTTAAAATAAAGTGTCTTTGATCAAGATCTTGGTAGATAGAACCTAGAAGAGCCCCCAGATACTTAAAACAAACAAACAAAAAAAAAAGGTTAGCACTGCTGGTGGAATCTGAGGCAAAGCTTATAGGTGGAGCCATTATATCGATGTCAGGTGGGAGAAAGGGAGTGAGTTGATCTGTGTGAAAATCTCTTTGGAGGGTGCTATGATAGGGTGCTATGCCTGTGATTTTGTGGGGATTCCCTCCTAGAAATTAAAGCATTGGAGGGGAATTACAGTACCTGGCTGAGAACAACCTATACATTTCTCCGGAGAGTAGAGTAGTCTCAACACAGGTTCCTACTCAAAACACTCTTGAGCCTTTGGAGAAGAAACTTTCATCTCAGTTCCTGTAATTTCTCAATCCAACACTAGCCAAAGAACACCAACAGCTTCACTTCCATATTGAGAGGTTTCACACATACTACCATGAATTGGCAGAGAAATCTATGTTCTATGAAAGCTCTTAGTTCATTTTCACTGCTATGAAGTATTTTATTATATGAAATAATTGTATATCACAATTTATTTATCTATTTTTTGTACACTTAGTTTGCTTTTTTTTTTTTTTTTGCTATTACAAAGAATGGTGCTATTAACAACCTCATGTGCATATCCTTGTGTTCCTATGGAAGAGTTTCTTCAAGGAAAATTCCTAGAAAAAAATGGCTAGAATATACATTATGCGTATCTTTATCTATAGTAGATATTTCAAAGTTGCATTTCAAAATTGTGCTAATTTTAATTTTAACTAGCCACTTATAAGAGTTTACATTGCTTCCTATCCTTTCCAATATTTTATTGCCAGATTTTTCAGTGTTTGCCATCTGGTGATTGTAGTTTTAATTTTTATTTCTTTGATTACTAGACAGTTGAGCTTTCTTTATTCATGCATCACAGTTTTGATTGCCTCTTGTGTGATTTGTCTTTTCGTTTTTCCAAAAGTCTGTATTTTTTTCTTGACAATATTCTCATATATTTTATTTAAAATAAAAGGGAAATCATATAGATTTCTGTGATTGTGACTTCTAGTTGCCTTCCAGTACCCACTGTTCATTACATTTTTAGTAAAATAACTGTTTTAGTTGAGTCACTTACACATATTACTATATGCCCAAGTTGCTTATTTTAAATTAATAGCACCCATGAGTTAAGTTCTGGCCAATGAAATATAAGCTGATATGTTAAATGAAAATTCCAGAATGTCTACTTAAATGGCAAAGGGCCCTGCCCTCTCTTAGTTTCTAGTCAATGTGAAATAACTCAAAACAGACTAGCTCTCCTAATATAAACAACTAAAAACTGAATTAAATAACTAAACACATATTTTTAGAAATTAAGCAAGAGACCCATAGAATTGTGATGCAAGAAGAATGGAAACAAATGAGGCAAGCCCAACAATTGCCCTAGATTTTTACCTGGTAGCACTCTCTAGATATTTGTGCAGAAATTAAAAATTCAAACAGAGACCAATATCTCACTGAGTTGAGGAAATAGATATTGTTGGACATCGGGAATTTGTAGGGCATAGTTCCAGAGAGGAGGGAGATACATAGAAAAATAACTCTAGAAATCTTCATGGAGGTTTTCTTGAGTCATTGGTTGAATATTAAACTTCACATTCATAGGGCAATGCACCACAAGACCAGACAAAGAATAATTACTGGGAATTGTAAATCGAACAACTTAGAAATAAAATAGGATTCAGCAATAAAAAGGTATAAATTACAAATACACACACAAAAAAATGATAAATCTCAAAACCACTATGTGAGAAAGAAGTCAGATAAAAAATAATACATATGATTCCATTTGTATGCAATTCTATAATAGGCTATACTAATCTATACTCATAAAATCAGATCAGTGTTTGCCTTGAAATGGGGATAAAGTGGTTAACTGGCCAAGGCATAAGAAAACTCTTTCGAACAATGGAAATGTTGAAAACCTTGATTGTGGTAGTGTTTACACAAATAAACACACACCAAAAGAAAAAAAAATTCATTGATCTGAAAACTTAAAATAGGTACATTTTATTTTATGAAATTTATACCTTAGTAAAGTTGATTTTATAAAATGTAAAGAGATGCCATTTTTTTTCTTTTACTATTTGTTTCTTAGAATGGGAATATGATAACTGGAGCTTCAGCAGCTATACTGGACTGCGAAAACAAGATCTATTTCTTAGAGGATAGTGGAGACATGCATGAAAGACCTCCAGTCCCTGAAATGTTATAGATCCATAATAGATATACATGAGTCATGCAAATCCATATGAGATATATATATCTAGAAAGAGAGATCACTGAACTCCATCTCTGTTTCTTTTACATGAGAGTAAAAAGAACTTCTATTGTATTAAGTTACCATTTTTCAGTATTCTGTCCTTGAAATGGAGCCTAATTCTACACAATACATATCTCTACCAGGCAGAAAGAATATATTATTTAAAGAAATTAAACCAGTGTTTTAATTTATTACCTACAATACTAGACTCTAAGTGAGCAAAATGTATAGACTTCAATAACGAAAAATAGTGCAATCCATGTTTTCTACACCCAGAGTAGCCCTGTATAAGAACTAAAAAAACTTTTTCTTTTTGTTAATATAGAAGGATCAGAATGTATGCCATCTCTCTACTTTATATGAGGAAATTTTATAGGCAACTATTCTAATTAAATTAAAGTAAATCTCAAAATAGTGAAAGCTGAAGATCATAATAAATAATGGTGAACAATAAATATTTTCATAATTATAGATTAATTTATATGAATATAATGATAATGTAACAGTATTGATAAGATTTGTTAAATAAAGATCTCACACACAGGCGCACGCGCACACACACGCACACACACACACACATACTAAAGTAAGGAAAAAAATAGTGTAAATCAAAAATTCAAAAGATTTTATAATTAAACATCATCAGGAGAATTAAAACCATATAAAGGTTTTATCTCACTGATGAAGAGAAAATAAAGTAAGTAAACAAACCTAAATGGAGAGGTATTTGCTCTTTAAATTTTATAAAGTAGTAAGAAAATATAGATATAATATTTTTTTAAAGATAGAATGATAAATAGAAGACAAATAAAAGTGCATGACGTGATTTCCAAATTAGTGAGTATGTGTAGAATAAAAAGAAACTTGCTCAATTAAATAAGAAAAATATATAATATAACGAAAAATGTATACAATGGAGTATTACTCAGCCATAAAAAAAGAATGAAATCTTACCATCTGCAACTATATATATATATTCACATTCCCGGAATGTAAAATACAGCATAGGGAATATAGTCAATGGTATTGTAACAGTTGTATACAATGTCAGAGCGGTAGTAGATTGGGGGGTGGGGGGTTATCACTTTGTGAGGGGTATAATTGTCTAACTATTACATTACTTTATACACCAGAAACTAATAAAAAATAAATTTGTAATAGAGAATATTAAGTTAATGGAAAAGCTAGAATGAATGTGAATCCATTCCCTAACAAAAACAAATAATTTAAAACATTCTAGAGTTTCTAAAAGAAATGTGGCCAAGTTCTAGTCTTTATTGATGAGATACACACATCTAGAAAGAGAGATGGCTCAATTGTACATTGATTAGACTGTTTCTATGATTTCAGAATCAGTCCCTATGACTAAACATAGCCTCATTTTTCATTTTTGATTTAAAATGACTTTAAATTCCTACTTGCTTATATTCCCTCTTATTTCTCCTTTATACTAACAGTATTTTATATGTTATTATAAGATTTCTCTATTGTGGTTAAGATACATTTCTGTCTACAAATTGTGATCTGAAAGAAGGTATTTCACATTATAGTAGCCCAATGAATGTTCTATTGTAAAGAATTCTTATCATTCTCCTTATTATAAACCCTTTGTGTGATTGCTTTTGTCACAATTCCATCATTCATAGGGCCTACGATTATGTTTTGCTAAACATAATGTGACTTTAGTAATGGTTGAATAAAATTGAATTTAATATACAGAACATTTTCAACTATATGAAATACTGTTGAGAAACATAAACTAGAAAATTAAGCATCACAAGAGTCAAGAAAACTGGTATGCATGTCAAGCTCTAAATCTCACCTACTTTGTTCAGAGGCAGCTCATTTGTTTTTAATCAATATATATTCCCTTTTATTTGGCCACATGTCTAACAAAATTATTTGTCACTTTTTGTAGCTCATGGAATATTTAAAGCAGCATATTACAAAGGTGCTAATGGATGAGAGGATTTTACAAGTAAGTACCAAGTACACATGTAGCAGTGAAAAGAAGATTGCTAATTGCATAAATGTGAGAGAAAAATAGAGGAAAAATAATACAAAGCAGATTTAGGAATTGTAATGACAAAATGTCCTAGAAGTTTAATGGCCATTTTAGTCATCTTTCTATTGCAGTACAAACAATAAGACCATGTTTTTAATGATGCAATTAGTACTTAAAAATGTGCAAAGTTTTCTATAATCCATTTATTGAGGACAGAATGCAAAACAGTTTTTAAATGTTTCTATCAAAATACAAAAAGGAAGTTTATTTATTGTAACATTTATTTAGACGAACACCTCATTCTATGACAATACCCAAATTATGCTTTATTTTAGATTATTTCATGTTCTTTTAAATATGCTATGATTCATGTGTACTTCCGCTCATTCTTTAAACATCACTGAAAAGTAAGTAAAGAAATGATTTATAGGTGAAGATTTATATGTTTAAACAACTACGAATTTAGTTCTAAATTCCTACACAACTACCAGTTTGGATAAAAATTTCGAAAAATAATTCTAAATGCTTTGTTCTCACCCCATCCAAAAAGTTTGATCTATTTTCACATGCTCATAGTTTGGAATATTACCTCAAAAATACCCTGGAATATTCGCTTTCATTCTGTTAATTATTTTTTAGTTAATTTACTCTATTGTTATAGATGCACAATTACTAATCACTGGTTTACAAGTCAGTTGAGTGCAGCAATTCTTTCAGAGCATGTGCTTTGTTTCAGCTGTATTACTGGTTAGGGTATTGTTAAACCTCCTTATAGGATCAGAGAGAAAAAAATGGAGTGGTGAATAGAGGTATAGAATATACCCAAGTGGACAGACCAGACATAGCCTATGTTTTGCAATGGTTGAATACTCTGGAATATGTTTAATACCTTCCAAAGTATTATTTCCCAATGAAATGGTATTCTCAAAACACGTCCTTCAAATGTCAAGGGAGAGGTGGGCCAATAGCCTAAAGCTTGGAAAATCAAGAAAAATATTTTAAAAGTAGCCTGCTTGAAATGTATTTTTATTGCATTTACTGATCCATCTATAAAACGGTATTTCTCCCCTGACCCTGTGATTCATTTTTTATTGAATCTATTTGCAAAACTAAAAATGTTTTCACTTACTCATCTCCATGTATGTATGATCAAATTGGAGGTCAAGTGATGGCTTTATAAATACTTTGTAATAGCAGAGTTGGTTTAAATATCCATTTATTTTATGGGACCATTGCTAAAATTTGAAAGCTGATGCTGAAACTATTCTCCTTAAATTGAAAGTTATCAAGACTCACTAAAAATTATTAATTTTAAAATATGTTTGTTCCTTTCTCCTTCTTTTCAATGCCTTCTGGAATGGTGTAAAATACAGATTAGAACTCAGAAAGTTGCATATGTAGGTGGGTTAACTTGATTACACAATAATTTCTTGATGTGATAGTTTACTTGTGTGGTCATTACATAAATACTATTTGAAAATGATGAGTCGGATTTACTTTTTATTTTTCTTTTTCTTAAATTACCCAACATTGAAACAAAATACTGTTCCTTCAGCATTTTTCAAAATATGCAATTTAGCATTTATTTAGTAGTAATACTTCTAACGTGTAGACATTTTATTAGTAGACTAAATTTGGAGTATAAAAAAAGGGTTAAAACAATATGTTCTTATTTTTTTTGTCAGATAATATTCCAAATAGACTCCAATAGTATGATATCATATATCTTCCTAATATGTTTTAGTAAATTTTTCAGGTAAATAAAATATAGTAAATTCACACTAAGAAAAGGATAGTACAAAAACTTTTTCTCCTTGTTTTCATCATTTTCACTTCTCAGACTATGCAGATAATGGTTGTGTATATAGCTTTCAGTCATCAAATTTTTCTCAAGACAGAGCTCTATAACAATTCTAATTTACTCTGAATAAAGCTAATTATTTATGTGTTTTGGTTATTTAAATTAGGTGTAGACAGCTATCATCTGGCTCTAATCTACAAGAAATAAACACACTTAAAAGGATTAAGGAGACATAAATCCACAATTACTGTTAAAAGTTATAATATAAGTGTTCTTAGTGTGTTTAGACAGGAAAAGTCTCAAATATGTGTTTAATAAAGGCTATTCAGGTTTCAGTCAATGTTTGAACTTCTAGCAACAATTGAGGATTGACATAAACATTCAAAAATAAGGCTATGAAATTTAAGAACATAACATAATTCTTAACTCTTTTCAGCATTTAGAAATAGTAGTTACAGATTTTTAATAGGGGACAAGTGCTACCTGGACCTTTGTTAGTTTCTTACAGTATAAGCCTAGATTGAGTTAATTTAAATGGTACTCTAGAGTATCACAAATAATTGAACTCAATCACAAAACAAATGAGCTATTTCCATTTGATAATAATATTGTAGTAATAAAAATAACATTTCCATGTTATCCCTTTAAAGAAAACATGTCTTATTCTTCCACAGAGTTATGGGGGATGAAAAATAATTTTCCTTCTACCCTTTTTGGTTCTAGGCTTAGACCCCTACTCCCTATAATGAAAGAGAGATTAACAGGAGAAAAACAGAGTTTAATAGTATGACTACAGCCTGTATGTATGGGAGATACTCAGGAAAACCGACTAACTCCCAAAATGGCCCAAGCCATCCATCACCTTAAATACCAGCACTAGCTAAAGACAAAGGAAGATGCAGGAGCATAGGGAGACAATTATGGAAAGTTTTCAAGCAAAGTACAATAAAAGAGGGTAAAGTTGTTACAAAGATTTAAGTTTCTGCCTTCCCCATTAATAAATTTCTAGAGATTTAGTCATTCCCTTCTTACTGGTACAGGGAGGGAGACAACCTTCCAAATGGAGATTTTCTTCATAAATGTAAATGTCTCTTATAAAAGGGTAACTTCTACTCAGTTTTCAGAGCTTCTCCTGTGTTTACTGTTTCTTAAAAACAATCATTTTTAAGAAATTATCAGCTTAAAATATTTTTATTCTAAAGAAGCCTTGAGGAATATAGTAAAGTAGTAAAATGGAATCACTATAATCAATCTACTAAATTACTAAAATCAAGTCAGTTTAGGGAAAGGAAATGATTCTATTCTTGTTTCAACTAGTCTGAGAACTTAAACTTTTGAAATTTCCAGTCCTGCATCAATGCAAACATATACATCAAATTTCCAGATTACCCTCTGATTACCTTCTGAAGGACTAAGGAAAGGATGTTCGCATATCCAGACCACCTGACTCATCCACTATCCAGACCACCAGTTACCTAGAGGATTATCATCTACAACCTATTCAGAGGTTAATAAAGGACTGATTCTTCTCAAGAATGTATTTTTTAATATAAGAACCATCAGCTTTTCCTTCTCTTCTTGGGAACACTCTGGGTATTGTCTGGTTGTTTGTCTGGTTTGAAAACCCTAAGATCCTTGAATAAATCTTTATCATTTATTCCTAGCAAAGCCTCGAGAACGAGTTCATTCAATAGGCATATTTTGGGGTGACAAATTTTGCTGCCTCTCATAATAGTTCTCATTTTTGGAGTTATTGGTGCCCTATTATTTTTGGTCATCTTAATTACATAAAAATGATTCTTCCTGTCCATGTCATTTACAAAATAATGATCTGAAAAAGTATAAAGTTGTGAAGCTATTAAATTGAAAGAACTTTCATCTCAGTATTTGTGAGATCTCTTAAGATTATTTATAGTCCAAAATTTTATGGAACATGCATTTTCAATTTCATGGATTTGTTTCCCTTCTTCTTTTCCCTGTTTCTTTTTTTTTAAGAAATTTCAAAATAAAGGGGAAGATGTACATAAAATGTAAACATATTCTCACCACCTAAATATCTACAGCTCATATTTTGCCATATTTGTTTCCTATTCTTTCTATTTAAATCAAATACAACTTTAGAGATTGGCTAGTCTCCTGTAATGAATATCCCCATTACTATTCCCCTTCGAAAATCCCACAGACAATCACCATCTGACTTTTATTTACTGCATTTACTAGATGTATATTTATTTACATCTGCAATCTATTTACTATAGGATTATCTCATGTGTTCTAAAAGAATACATACAATGTGTTGTGCGTATCATTCTCCATCTTTCCATTTTCATTCAACATTATTTTTAACATCTCCCACGTTGATCTATCTGGAACTGCACCAACATGTTAAGCATCTTATTATCAACAGATACTTAGATTGATCCAAATTTTCCAAGATTACAATTATTTCTGTGATGCAAATCCTTGCTTAGCTGTCCTTTTTCTTCTGGAGTATGTTTCCAGACATAAAATCATTGGATACTTGAGTACACACATTTGCAAGTCTGCTAGATATGTCCACATTGCTTTTCTTTATTTTTTTTAGAAAAAAAATAATAATGTGTTTTATTTTCCTATTTGCTTTAAAAAGTTATTAATTTCTCCTTCATAAGTTATTAGAAGTCAAACAATCCAACTAGATCAATTTCTACTTTGAAATACATTTATCTTTGGAAAACAAGGTAATAGTTGTAAAAATAGTGTCTTATGAGCATAAAATGCAATTATCTGAAATACGGGTAAAATTCACACATGAAAGAGTAATATAATATATGGAGGCATTCAAATACACATCTATAAAGAGAATGGAAAGTTACCTAAAATAGCATTTTTATATATAAAATTGTCATTCTAAACTATTGCTCATAATAAATAAGAGGTAATATTATGTATTCCATTTCCCTCTTAAAATTTATCTTTAGTAGTTCAGACTAATCTAAGGAGTTTGTTAACTTTCTATTGTTTTGAAAGGTGAATTACATTAAACTATGTTTAATAAAAATCACACTTTAACAGTATGTTTCAGTAGTTACACGTGGTAAAAATTAGGGAGGGTCATTTAGTAATTTTGGAAAAAATGATTCCCCAAATAAACCAAAATGATTAACCCTGGAAGACCAGAATGTAATGATCTTTTTTTTCTTTTCTTTTCTTTTTCGGCAAAGAAGTTAAATACTGCCAAAAAAGGAAGAAACAAAAACTCAGAAATCGACAATAGTTTAGTGATTACCAGAGAGTAAGTGGGGAGAGGGTGGTAGATGAAGGTAATGGGGATCAAATATATGGTGATGGGAAGATAACTGACTCTGGGTGGTGAACACACAATGTGATATGTAGATGACGTAATACAGAATTGTATACCTGAAATCTATGTAACTTTACTAACAATTGTCACCCCAATACATTTTAATTTAAATAAATAAATAAATATACGGCTTTTCAGTTTTGCAGGTTTAATGACCATATAAAAATGGACCATCATTTTCTTCAACTTCTTTAAAGGTTGCATGACTGGCAGACCAATAAATGGCAGGGTATAGGAATTAAGTGTAAGTTTAGTGCAGTTGTTTATGGGTAGGTGTGACTTCATTCCTGTTGGCCCCACTGGCAGACAAGGTAACGTGGAATAGTTTTTGCAAAGGTGTTCCATGGCGGCGTGGCGAACATGGAGCTCTGAGGCTAAAGAATCTTTTCCTTGCACTTCCTGTGTTAATTCTTCAACAACTTTCTGTATTTGCTGTTGCAGGTTTGTATTCAGTGCTTTGACCTCACCAAAGTCATCAAATTCAATTCCTCTCTGCTGTAATGTGGATGCAGGGTCAGGACGTTAGCCTCTGGATTAGAGATTATCTCTTCTTTTTTCTGTGCCTGGTTGTAACCATGAGGCCACAATACATTACTGTGGCATAAAGTGGCACCTGAATCTTGTGACAGAGCAAGCCCCAACTCCATATTTTCCCTCTGCTCCAATATTCTTTGTGTACAGTCAGTGAGGCCACCCATGCTGCCATCCATCCACTTTGCAGAACACTTTGGTGGTTGGGAGTCAAACAGTGGGAGTAATTTTTTATCTGAATTATGCTTGAAAATTTCTTATTTTATGCATATTGTACAATCCAGTTTAGCTTCTTACTCAAAATGGTTTTAACTTCTTTTTTTTTTAAATTAAAGTTTATTGGAGTGAAAATTGTTAGTAAAGTTCCATAGGTTTCAGGTGTACAATTCTGCAATACATCATCAATATATCACATTCTGTGTTCACCACCCAGAGTCAGTTCTCCTTCCATCACCATATATTTGATTTTTTTTTTACCCTCCTCTACCACCCCCTCTCCTCTTAGGGGTGGTTTTAACTCCTTCGTAAGTACTTTTTGAAAGCTTAGATTGAGGACAATCCCAGTTTGCAATCTGTGCCAGGATGGGTTCATACCTTCAACATTGGAAGCATTATTGCTTCATCTATGAGTTATCTTTTTTCAAATGGCATAGAACAAGTCAGGAAGAGAGGACTCAGCAGAAATCGACCCTACTGACACCTTGGTCTTAGACTTCCAACCTCCAGAATTGTAAGAAAATTAATTGCAATCAAATGGTATATTTCAAAGCAGTCTTTATGGCCCCTTTCATGATCTGGTGTGCAAAAGATTAGATTTTGGTACTCCTTCAGTATTTAGCTCACACATGAAAACACATATTAAATGAATTAAACTTATAGACATAAATGATTAAGAAATAAATTATCTGATAATTCCATTACTTTAAGATGACCACTCTTAAAAGTTTGGCCACATAATTTTCCATTTTTTTCTAAGTATATGCTAATTATATACACTACAATAAAATTATGCATAGAGTATATAAAAATGAGACAGTAGCTGGAGGGTGACTGAAGTCAAGAGATGGTTTTTGAAATGAAAGAAATAACTGCAGTGTAGAGAGAAAAAAAATGGATAATGTAGAAGGGAATTGGTAGAAAGATATCGAACATGTAATAGGAGATGGGATCAAGTATCCTAGTGGAGAACATAGACAGTTTATCTACAGTGTCAAGAAGGAAGGCAAATTTTCAGGGTGGAGAATACGTTAGTTGGGCACATGTGATAGTAGAGGTTTGTGGAAGCCCTTTTCTGATTGTTACTGTTTTCTCAATGGTCTAGGAAGTAAGATCATTAGCAGATATTGAATGAAGGGGAGAAGTCTGGAATTTTAATGAGAAAGAAGTGTAGTATTGAAAAGAGTAGGAGAATGAATAGACTAGAAAAATAGTGATTTCTGGGCAGCTCTACGGGCTCATTTGAAGTTTGCGGTCATCAACTGAAAGTCAGTATGATATATGTCTTTTTTTCTAGTCATGTTTACTTTGCAAATGGAGAGCACATGGAAAGATAGATTGAGTTGGTCATGTTTTTACTCATCAAGTACATGAAGCAGGAAAGGGGTAAGGAAGGTGAGGAGTTACCATGAAATAATTATAATAATTGACTAGGGATATTAAGTTGAATAAGGAGGAGGAGAGAGGATGTATTTGGAA
Organism: Rhinolophus hipposideros; assembly: GCF_964194185.1. Taxonomy (NCBI): domain Eukaryota; kingdom Metazoa; phylum Chordata; class Mammalia; order Chiroptera; family Rhinolophidae; genus Rhinolophus; species Rhinolophus hipposideros. The sequence goes on from NC_138049.1 coordinate 68,618,894, forward strand.
CCAATGACAAGAAAAGTACTTATCTACTAAGATAACTCATCTGTGCCAGGATGGGTTCACACCTTCAACATGGGAAGCATTATTGCTTCATCTATGAGTTATCTTTTTTCAAATGGCATAGAACAAGTCAGGAAGAGAGGACTCAGCAGAAATCGACCCTACTGACACCTTGGTCTTAGACTTCCAACCTCCAGAATTGTAAGAAAATTAATTTCAGTTGTTTACCTCACCCAGTCTGTGGTACTTTGCTATGACACCCTGAGCAAACTGATACACTCTCTCTTGAGAGGTTCAAAGACAGAAAAAGAAAATGAAATATGTATGACATTTGGAGCTAAAAATGAGGTAAGGTACTTTGGGGCTTCACAGGGAGAAAGATCATTGCAGGACCATAACAAGAGCAGATGTTCAGTAATTAGTACTTTTCCCTGCCATACATTCAGGTAAAAAAAAAAAAAAAAAAAAAAAAAAAAAAGAAAAAGAAAAATTCTGGTAATAACTCCTATCATGGACAAGGTCCCTAGTTTAAATTCTTTAAGGGAGAGGTAAAAGTTTCTCATGAGCCTGCAGGGTCTCAGCTACCTTTGGCTCAAAATAATCTGCATATCACAGAGGCACATCTTGTGGTGACTTGTTCTGAACCCCTGCAATTTTTTAAACTTTTACATTAAAAGATCACGAATCTTTTGACAGAAATAAAGCTTTCCTCAATAAAGTGCTTTTTTTGCTTAGTTTTAATGTGCGATATCCTATAAGCTCCATTTAAAAAATACAAAAATGGATAAAAATAATAATACATAAGTACCTTCATTCTTAACAAGACAAATAAATATGATTCCCATTCCTTGGCTCAGTTTTCCCCAAAATCCATTCAAATACATGAATCACAGATGTTCCCGTGGCAAGTCCTTAGAAATGTGAATGCAGGGTAAAAAAAAAAAAAAGAAAAAAAAAACTATTTAAAAATAACTTGAATAAAAGACAGAAAAAAATTAAATGTGAAAAATGTTATTGCAGTTTTAAGATTAGCAACAACGCTTGTGGAAGTAGAATGAGCATCTCATTGAAATCCCAGGAATGTAGGAGTGTGCAAGGTCACAATATATCATTTCTGAATGTGAGAGAAGCTGTGAGGCTCTCACTTGGCAGACGACAAATATCCTCTAGGCTTTTCTAGATTAAAGACTGCCAAACATGAAATTTCTACATAAAGCTGTCAATTGATCTGTGGCACTATTGTGTTGCTACAGATTTCAGGAGAGATAGCCAAAAGAATGAAGCTAAAACACATGTAAAAAGATTAAAACCAGTTTTGAATATTTGGGAGCAAAGGAGGACAGGGATCTACAAATAGAACAATATGTTGAGAAAGAGGACACAAAATTTATATTGTACATTATAATTACTTGATTCCAAGTGACATTACAAAATTCAACTCTGTTATTTCTTATTCATGAAAATTAAAAAAAAAAGCACTATAAGAACTAAAATGGATCCTGGGTAAGTCAGCAAGGAGGTAGAATGAGGTTGGAGCTTGCACTCTAAGTTAGACACTCTTAAGCTTGAGTCCTAGCTGTGCAATGTACTCAGTGTTTGATTGTGGTAAATTTATGTATCTCTCTCCATGTTAATAACCTTATCTGTAAAATGGGGATGATACCATCTACATAGTTTTATGATAAGTTTTAAATTAAGTAATATAATAAAAAAACTTAGTATGATGGCTGGCATATGGTAAACACTAAAAATGCTTATTACTTGATTGTCCACTTGCTTAATTTGAAAATGTAGAAATTAAGCACCATAAAAATAAAAGATTTTTCCAAGGTCACAAAAAAAATACATGGCCTGTTGATTTCCAGGGCTTTAGTGTTCTTAATGTCCTTACTTTCTTTGTGTGATACAATGCATGGTAACTAAAATATGGATTTATTTATTTTTTTATAATTTACAAATCAGATTTATCAATTTTAATTGATAAACTCAAAAATTCCTATATGGTTTCAATTAAACTAATCATAGGGTACAGATTACAAATATATTTTTGTCCAATGTCAAAACTCATCAAAAGATCCACAACAGAGGAGAATCTTAATTATCAGATAGACAAAATGGTAGACTCTGTGGACATTTTTCTTTGCTCAACCAATCCAGTTCTTGCTCAAAGAGCCCATGAAAATAAAGTAGTCATGGCAAAAACTTTACAGTGGGATCGACATACACTAGATTAAACAAATAATTAAAATTACAGGTTATCACTAATGGAATAAATCAAAATCTTGTACCACCTGACAGAATTCAGTGAGTTAAATGTAATATCACTTCTATGATATCCATGCCAAAATATTTATCATGAAAATACTCTCAAGGAAACTTCTGACCAGTCCTTATGGGGGACACACTAGATAAATGATTAATCTGAAATTACATTCTGTTAACATAGAGTGAGAATAGATCAATTGTTGGGTGTTCTATTATCATCAACACACCTTATCTTCTTTCTTTTCCTCCCTGTTCTCTTATTCTTTTTCAGGAAATAGGAAGACTTGACAGCAAAAATAAAAAAAAGCTTCAATGTATTATGAGCTTAATAAAAAAGAGTTAAATTGGATATATTTAAAAGCAGAAATAGTTTATTTTAAAGATGTCACATTGTGGGTTTTTGTGTGTTTTTCTTTTATTTTACTTTTTAAATTTTATTTTATTGTAGTTAAGAACACTTAACGTGAGATCTACCTGTATTTTTTTTTTAAATTAAAGTTTATTAGGGTGACAATTGTTAGTAAAGTTACATAGGTTTCAGGTGTACAATTATGTAATACATCATCTGTATAGCACTTTGTGTATTCATCACCCAGAGTTAGTTCTCCTTTCATCACCATATATTTGATCCTCATTACCCTCATCTACCACCCCCTCCCCCCTTATCCTCTGGTAACCACTAAACTATTGTCTGTGTCTATGAGATTTAGTTTCTTCATTTCTTTGTCTTTTTCCTTCATCGTTTTCAATTTTACTTACCACATATCAGTGAAATCATATGGTTCTCAACTTTTTCTGTAAAAATATATGGGCTCTGATATTCATTGCAGCTTTATTTACAGTGGCCAAGACCATGTTTTGGTTGTCTGGTTTCCGTAAACAATCAAAGTGTCCTTCAATAGATGATTGGATAAAGAAGATGTGGTATATATACACAATAGGACACTATTCTGCCATAAGAAAAGATGAAATAGTGCCATTTGCGACAACATGGATGGATCTTGAAATTATTATCCTAAGCGAGATGTGACATTGTTATAGATTAAAAACTTTCCCACTGGCATCATTAGCCTTTTTCACTTTGTAATTTCTATCTTGAATTAAGGAGAGATTATTTTGAATTATTGATACGGTTCTCAGCACCTTTATAGAGAACTGTGCATAATTCGCTAATTTATTTTGAGGATAGTGGCAATGGTGATTATTATGATGCCAGTAATCTGACTGCACACTAACAGAGATTGAAATTGGCTTAATAGGTGAAAAGCATACATTCCCTCTCCTTATCTCTTCCTCTCCCCAGCTTCACACACTACTAACTTGAAATTGAGTGGAAAATATATATTTATATTATTACATGGATAGTTATTGCCCTCTCCAAATCCTAAGATAGTGATGGACAATTTTCCTACAATAGTTAGATAAAAGAAAACTATGCCCTATGTGTTAAATTTCTATTTTAACAAAAACTCTAAAATCAGTAATCTATAGTTATACAATTATTTAAATGTGAAAAACAATCTTAAGCTGGAAACATTTTCTTATTTATACAGCAGTTACAATAGTCCAAAAACTATTTTTTTCTGAAACACTTATGAGTTGGAAACATGATGCTTCATCATTCCCAGATATATTAATTCTCTTAACAAGGATATTCTTTTACAGGACTGCATATAATACTACAATCAAAACCAGAAACTTAACACTGGTTACTACTATCTAATTACAGACCACGTTCCAGTTTCTTCAAGTTTACTAATGTCCTTTAGAGCAAAGGATTCCACCTTAGGATCACATTTTACATTTCATTATCATGTCTCTTTGATTTCTTTCAACCAGGAAGAGTTTCTCAGTCTTTCCCTGACTTGCACAACATTAGTACCTTATAGATTGTCCCCCAAGTTGGGTTAGTCAGGAGTTGCCTCACGAGTATTTTCATACTAAGCATTTTTGGCAGACGATTACAGAAGTGATTCTTGGTTTGTCTCGCTGTATCCCATCAGGTGGTACAATATTTTGATTTATCCTATTACTGATGATGTTATTTTTGATCATTTGGTTAAGCTTCTATATGCCACTTTTCTCTCACTGTAAAGCCATTAATTTCTCCTTTATAGTTAAAATACATATTTTGTAATGAGGTATTTGAGTTTACATAAGTAGCCGTCCTCATCAAATTTTTATTTGTTATAACATCCATTGTTATTTTATGTTTGAATTGTTACTGTGATAGCTGTCAAATTATAGTTTCCTAATTCTAGCTTTCCTTTTAAATTCATAAGTTGGCGTTTTATTATTTAAAAAGCTGTTTGTTAACCCTATTAATTTATTATTTATATTGGTAAATATGTTTATTTTATTCAATTCATTGCATAGAATAGTGAAAGAAGACATTCACACTTCCACCCTTTATTCCCAGACCCAAGTATACTGGCAATGGGAAACATAGAGCTGTAAAATAATCTCTGATTTAAAACACACTGCAACCTAAAGCAAAATCTTTTCCGTTCAGAGGTTTTCATCCAATTAGCACTGTAACTGATTCTTTAGTAAGCTGTTCTACCTTTTACTCCAGTTTTACTCCAGCAACTTGTGGATGCTGATGTGGGGTTTATCTCTCACTGTCTAGTTTGATTAAGGAACCTAAGGAACCTAAGGAATGTTTTACTAAGGAACCTAAGGTATTTGAACTTCCCATTCATAGGATCTGAAGAGCAGAATGTAATCAGTGAAGGACTAGGGTGAAATTTTGTTGGATGTCAAAGGAACAAGGTCTCTAGGGATTATATTATGAGAGAGAGCAGGAAAATAGATATACGTTTGAACATGCCTATGAAGGCGTACTCTTGACTCTGTAAAATAAAAAGCAAATGGCTTCTGGTGGTCCTTACAAATAGGTATGGGAAAAGACATTATTCAGGTCAACAGCCATGTACCCAGTGGCAGGGGCCATATTGATTTTTCTGGCATGGAAACTACATCTAGGATACAAGCTGTAATGGGAACCACCACCTGGTTAAGTTTATGATATTCTACAGATATTCTCCAAGACCCATCCAATTTCTACTCAGGCCAAGTGGTTAAACTTATGAGTTAAATGGAGATGTGACAGATATCACCACCTTGTGTCTTTCAAGACATGATGGCAGCATCAACCTCAATAATTTCTGCAAAAATTTCTTCTGTTGTGAAACATAAAATAATATTCATAAAGAGGAGAAAGTTCCAGCAGTTCCCACTTAAATATTCCTACCAAAATATCCTTCATCCAATGGTTCAGAGAGCACATGTAAGGATTCTGCCAGTTGCCTCTTCTGTCTATTACATATTCCAATTATATATTCAGGAACTGGAAAAACAAATAGAGTGACTATGAATCAAATTTAAGCTAAGACTCTATCACCTGATTATCCTAATCCCCTGCTTTGATACGTAGGCCATAATGGTATTTTCAGTCCCCAGGTTTTAGCATCAATTCAGAGCTAGTGTCTAAGCACTACCTGAAAGATCTGGGCATTTCCTTTTCCTCAATGCACAGTAACTTTAGTAAATAGTCTGAGGTCCCTTTGGAGAAGGGCTGGAATCTTTACTACATGTAGTGGAAGCAATGGTGTAGGGTCATTCTTCAAAGAAACTCACTGTCCCCTTAAATCAAGGGATTCTGGGCCTAAAAATGTATATGGTTGTGAGTCTCCATTGTGATTGCTCAAGTTAGGTTCCTGTCTACCTGATACAGGTGTTTTTTTTTGTTTTTTTTTTTTTTTTTGGTTTCCCTACTATATATTAATAGATCATGCAACGCTCTGGTTGATTGACCATTTATTTATTTATTATTTTTAGGAACACCAGAATTGATTTACCACTGTCAGAGATCCCTGAAAACAAAGGAATTCTTATTTCTGACATATCCTTTTTGCCCTTTATGATAAATACGTCAACGTTATCTTTGGCAATTAATTGCTGTCATTTGGCATCCAATACTCTTGGTCCCCACTAGTGTTTTGTTAGCAGATACTTAACAACGAGAGAGAGAGAGAGAGAGAGAGAGAGAGAGAGAGAGAGAGAGAGAGAGAGAATGAGAAAGGGAAGGGAAGAGAAAGGAAGGGAGGGGGAGGGAAGAGAAAGGGAAAAAAGAAATGGGGCCTTTGTTTATGGTATTTACTGATTTTTCTAGTGTAAATACTACCACTACGGCTGACTTCAAGTTACCAAAGTGATATCACTGGACACAAAGTTGGGAAGACATGAAGTGTGTAATACTTCTACCATATATACACAATAGATATAACCTCAAGGGATTTTTCCACATGGATAGAAATTACTGAAGAATAATGAAACAACTAAAAATAAAAAAAAAATACTTCATTCAACATAACATGAATAAAAATTTTGTTGTAATGCTTATTCCATGTGGGTGCTACATTTTAGACATTTGTGTAAATGTAAGATTAGTGAACTAATCTGAACATTCACATGGAAGACTCTTAATGTTGAGAGAAGCTTTCAGAATGAACATTTTATCTTGGTAATTTAAACAAGCTAAATAAAACAAATATAAATTGTTCATAGAACACTTCTTAAAATTGAAGTAAAGTGAGGTCTAAGTTTGACTTTTGAAGCTTTGAAATCACAATGCTTAGAATGATTATAAACAATGCCAGATATTACTTTCTGATATTTTGGAAAGAATAAATGTAAGAGACAGAAGAGAACTACTATACATTGGAATATTGCCTCCCTAATGGGATCTTCTCTTATTGTCTGCTGTTACTATCTTCCTTTGAAATCCCACTCAATATTAAAACTAGTCCCACAAATTTACCTTGCGACTGTAAATGTTATCATTTTTAAACATAGATTATATATTAGTTTGCTATAATGTTCTTGCATAACAAATTGTTCATTTCCCTTCCCATTAAAACAAGTAAATTAAACAAATAATAATTTTCAATTGGACTCTTAGTGTGAAGCATCGTTTTTAACTTTCTCAAGTTACTACACAACTTTTTCTTCCTTGTTTTTGTGTTGACACATCTTAATATTTGGCTATTACCTATTTTACCATCAGATGAAATGAAGCAGTCTTTATTCGTCTCTTGGATTAAACCGTTTCAATGTAATACTGTGAATTTAAAAGGTTGTGAAATAGGGAGGCAGCCAGTCAATGTGAACACTTTAGTGAAGCAAGTGTTTAGAATCAAAGAAAATTAACACAAAAGTGACTTGCTTAGACAGGGTCTTTTGGGCAGTGCATTTTGATATTCCTAGATTATTGTTAGCATCCTGCCATTAAATTCACAAGGATCCACTATTTTGAGGGGCTCTGACTATTGTGCCTACAATATTTCTGGCTGTCTTTAATTTTTCAAGTTCATTGAAACAATAAGACAGTTCGTTACTGTATTATTGTTTCTGACACATAATCCAATTATAAATCTTCAGTGTTAGGTAACATCTCGCAGGTTTTTCCCTGGAATTATAAATTTCTGACCTCTGACTCCATCCATCTTCCAAACCAGAATACAGCTGCACTTTTTTTGCTTAAAATTTCATAGCTTCTAATCTGGTCCGAGTAGTCCTTTAACACAGGAACTTTTAAATGAAGCAAATTATACTTTCATTTATAGTATTTAATTGTGTTGTATGTGTTATATGTTATTTTTAAATGTTTAATATTGTTCTTTTCCAAAGTCATATGTGGAAGACAGGGACGATGGTAGTGGTAGCACAGACTTTAAAACTTTCCAATCCTTTCTAAAAAAGAGATAGGACAACTAGGATAGAAAAAAATAACGTCTACCACAAGACTTGCTGCCAAGATATTTCTATGAGTCTCAGAGTTTGAGCAGACAAGGCCAACCCAAACGTAACATGAAAAGCTACACAGGAAGAGAAGCTGGGTGAGAACAGTGAAGAAAGATAAAAAGGACTTCTGGCAGATTTAAGATGTAGGAAACAAAAATTTCTAACCAGCCTCCATTTCTACAAGGAGGGGTTCCCCACTATGAGTGAATAAGGCAATTGACAAATCGGGGAAAGTCTCCAAAGTCTCCAATTTGCAGGCAAGTGCAAAGGGGACTGTGAGATCATTTGGGCATATTGGATTTTCGGGGATGTAGTGCTCCCCAAAATAGTGAAGAGAAAGAGCATTCATTATAGGAGGTACTACTAGAAATAGAACTTATGTAAATAATAAAATTTCAGGTACAAGTGGTAGAGGAATCCTGACAAATATATATCTCAAGTTTTGAAGAAAGGGATTGATTTCAGCAAGATGGCAGAAGAGGGCATCCTGACACATGCCCCTCTGCCCCCCCCCAAAAAAAAAAACAAACAGAAAAACAATGATTTAACAACCATATATGGACCAAAATATTTTTATGAGAAACCCAGAATCAAGTTAAGAAGTTGCAGTACCTGAGAAAAACGTGGGACTTGAGAACAACCACATTGAAACATGTAAAAAAAGAGCAATTTACCTTTACCTGTGTCTTCCTCTCTTCCAAATTGGCAGAGTGAAACATCAAGAAACATCCAATAATGTCTCCTGGAGGGAAAAGAAAGAATGAGAAGTGCATCCAACATACACAGCCATTTGGAATGCTGCCTGAGAAATCTTCTCCTGTCTTGCTTCACCCAAAGTGCTGAGGAATTTGGCATAGCTTCAATGCTCTGGAGCAACTAAGAACAAAGAAGGACATGGGTGCAGCATGCCCTTGGCAGCTGGTGCAGCACACAGAACCCAGCCCAGCTCCCAGCAAGGAACTCAGCAGACAAGGAAGGTCTCAGCAGCCTGCGTGGATCTCAGTAGATAATGCAGTTCTAAGCAGAAGGCACGGATCTCAAAAGAGAGTGCAGTTCTGAGCAGTTGGATCAGATCTGCAGGACTAAAATGAGGTGTGTAACCATGAGATTTTTTCAGGAGGGAGAGAGAGGAGTGGAAGTTGTGACCAATGTCCTGGCATCTAAGTGCACTGTCCTGGGGAAAATAGGAGGGTGGCTCTCAGTACTCAGCAGAGCTCAGCAGGATTGGAAAAGACACACAATCCTGAGACTTCTCTCCCAGGAAGATGGGGAGAGGAGTGAAATGTGCACATCCCATAAAAAAAGGTTTGAGACTTCCAGAATCTCTAGCCAGGCTGATTGCTTCAAGTCTTTCCTTGCTAAAGCCAGTTCTTGAAACTGAAAGAGATGGCTGCTTCTTTCTATGTGTACACAGCAACATAAAGCCTCAAGGAACACAAATAATTAGGGAAATACATTAACTAAATAATAATCATCATCATCATCATCGTCATCATCATCATCATCATAAATCCCCAGTAACCAATAGAAAAAAAACAGAGATCTATGAAGTACATGGCAAAGAATTAAAAATAACCATTTTAAAGAGGATCAGTGAACTGCAAAAGAACACAAACAACTGAACAAAATAAGGAAAAGAACATGAGAAAAAAAATGAGAATATCAATAAAGAGAAAGAAAACATACAAAACATACAAAACCAAACAGACAAACAGAAATTATGAAGCTGAAGAATACTTATAACTGAACTGAAAAATCCAATACAGAGCCTCCCAGAAGATTTGATAAAGCAAAAAAATCAGTGAACTTGAAGATAGGTCATTTGAGATTATCTTGTCAGAGGAATGAAAAGAAAAACAATAAAAAACAGTGAAAAGCCTAAATAACTTATGGGAAACACTCAGGTGAACTAATACAATATACGCATGATGAGAGCCTCAGAAGAGGAGAGAAAGATAAAGGGGCAGAAAGCTTATTGAAAGAAATAATGGCTAGAGAATCTAGGGAAGAAATGAATATCCAGATTCATGAAGCACAAGAAATTCAAAATATGAAAAATCCAAAGCAGTCTTCATCAAGACACATAATAAAACTGCCAAAAGTCAATGGCAAAAAGAAAATTTTGATAATAGCAAAAAAAAAAAAAGAATCTTCATGTACAATGATGCTCCCATAAAACTATTAGCAGATTTCTTAGCATAAACCTTGAGTTTAGAAGAGAATGGGATGATACATTCGAAGTGGTGAAAGGAAAAAAATGTAGACTGCAAGATGTCTTATGTATGTATATCATGTATATGATACAAAAGAGAAAAAGAGAAAGGAATCAAAGAATATCACTACAAAGTGATACAAAGGCAGCAACAAAAAAAAAAGGAAAAGAGGAAAAAAGACAAAATAATTAACAAAATGTCAATACTATACCTCCCTTACTGATAATAACTTTAAACATAAATGGATTAAACACTCCAATCAAAATATTTGGAGTATCTGAATGGCTAAAAATGTAAGACCCAACTGTATGTTGTGTGCAAGTGACTCACTTTGATTAAAGACACACATAGGCTGAAAGTGAAGAGATGGAAAAATGTATTTCATGCAAATGGTAAACAAAAGATAGCATGGGTTGTTATACCTATATCAAGAAAAACAGACTTTAAATAAAACGAGGTTACAAGAGCCAAAAAAGTACATAATATAATGATAAAAGAATCGATTCATCAAGAAGATATAAAAATTATAAATATATAAGTAACCAGCAACAGAAGACCTAAATAGATAACACAAATAATAATAGAACTGGAGGGAGAAATAAACAGCAATGCGATAGATAATAGGAGGAGACTTCATACCCACTTTAAACATTGAATGGAACATCCAGAGAGAAAAAACAATAACGAACTATAAACCAAATAGATCTAACAGGCACATGGAGAACTTTTTATGCAAATAGCAGCACAATACAGATTCTTCTGAAGTACATAGGAATGTCCTCTAGGATAGATCACATGTTAGACTACAAAAGAAGTTATAATAAATTTAAGAAGATTCAAATTATATAAAGTATCTTTTCCAACCACAATGGTATGAAACTAGAAACTAATAACAAACAAAAATCAAAAAGTTCAGAAATATGTGGAGATTCATATATTACTGAACAAACAAATGGGTCAAAGAAGAAATCTAAAGACAAATTAGAAAACATTATAAAACAAATGAAAATACAATATAACAACAAAACTTATGGGATATAACAAAACAGTACTAAGAGGGAAGTGATAAAAGCTTATGTTGAAAAAGAAGGAAGATCTCAAATAAACAACCTAGCATTAACCTTAGGAAACAAGAAAGGTAAGAACAAATAAAGCTCAAAGTTGGGATTAAAAAAAAAGAAACTAATACAAATTTGAACAGAAATAAACAAAAAAAAGACTATAAAATTGTGGCCATGCAGCACATCTGTCTACTTGTACCTGGAGAGTCTGTGAGATGGATCCTTTCAGGGACTTTGCTTCACCTTTGTGTTTGCACCGTATGTCGCCCTGTTTGGTCCCAGAAAGATGGCTGGTCAGCCAATGATGAGTAAGATTCCCCACTTGGGGGCGGGGGGGCAAGAGGGGACAACTCAAGCGAGGTGCAGTCGAGTGGGGATGAACAGGAGAACCCATGGGGTTCATAGATGGGTACAGCCCATCACTTCCCCCAGGCTAAGGAAAGCCTCTGCCTCTGTGACTACATTCCTTCCCAAAACCTGCAAGGGAAGTGATTCAATGATGTGCTCTCCATCTATTCATATGCATAAAGGTTTTGTCTCTTAGGGAAGTACAAACATCCTTCGGCAAGAGTGATTGGCTTGAATCAGTTTCCTATTATAGTGTATGGAATTCACAGATCTTGAGATTGACAAGCTTTATCTCCTTTGCTTCCCCAACTAACTAATAAAAGCTAATGCATAGGCCCAATTGGAGCATCTCGTCCTTGAGACTGGGGGTCCCTTAGCCTTGCTTAAACTCTATTATTGGCTACTGTCTTTTCTTAACCCTGCACAGCTCTCCTCGCTCCCCACAACTCTCGTCATGTGGGGCACGAACACAACATAAAACAATAGGAAACAATCAACAAAATTAACAGTTTTTTTGAATAAACAAAAGAGACAAACCCTTAGCCAGGCTATGATAAAAAGAGAAAAAACTCAAATAGATAATAACAGAAATGAAATGGGAGACATTATAACTGATGCTACACAAATTAAAAAACTAGAAATGATAACTTCAGTCAAGTTGTAGAATACATAGTCAAAATACAAAAATCAATTGTGCTTCTATACAATCACAGTGAACTATCCAAAAAAAAGAAATTAAGAAAACAGTCTATTTTACAATAGCACCAAAAAGAATAAAATACTTAGGAATGAACTTCACCAAGGAGGTGTTTGGTTACAAAATTTTACAAATAGGTCTTGTACTTAAAAGTAAAATTAAAAAGTATGAAACTTTTAGAAAAAGAAATCAAGAGAAAATCCTCTGATTTAGAACCATATAAGCCATTCTCAAACTTTTCTCCAAAAGCATAACCCATAAAAGAAAAGATTGAGAAATTGGACTTGATCAAAATTTAAAACATTTACTCTGTGAAAGTCCTTGCTAAGAAGATAAAAGCAAGCTACAGACTGAAATAAAATAATTGCAAACCATATATCTGACAAAAGATTAGTATTTATAATATAAAAAAGAACTTCCAAAACAAAATAGTAAAAAATGCAAATAATCCATTTAAGACATAAGAAGAGATATTTCACCAAAGAAGATATACAGATAGCAAATGAGCATATAAAAAGAGCTTCAATGTCATTAGCCATCAGGGGAATGCAACTTAAAATCACAGTGTCTAAGATAAAATATACTGAAAACACAAAGTGCTGCAAAGATATGAAGAAAATGGATCACTCATAATTGCTGGTGAGAATGTAAAATGGTGTAGTTACTCTGGAAACAGTTCGGAAGTTTCTTTAAAAACTATGCATGCACAGCCAAGTTACCAGCAATTGTACTCCTGGACATATTTCCCAGAAAAATGACAACTTATGTTAATTAAAACAACAACAACAAACAAACAAACAAAAAAACTCAAAACTGCACATGAATATTCATAGCTGTTACATGCATAGTAGCCAAGAACTGGTAACAACTCAGGTGTCATTCAAAGGATTAATGAGCAAACCAACTGTAGTACATTCAAACCATGGAATACTACTCAGCTATAAAAAAAAAGAATGAACTATCGATGTATACAGAAAATCAGATGGATCTACAGAGAATTATACTGAGTGAAAAATAAAAGCAACGTAAAAGGTTACATATTGTATTATTCCATTTATATAACATCATAGAGATGACAGAATTATAGAAATGAAGGACAAATCAGTGGTTGTTACTGGTTAAGGAGGGGATGGGGTGAAATGGATGTGTGTGTGGCTATAAAAGGGCAACAGGAGGGAATCTTGAAGTGATGAAAACATGTCTCCTGACCATAGAAATGCCAATATCTTATCGCAAGATACTATTGAGGTAAACTAGGCAAAGGCTACAAGGGATTACTCCATAATCATCTTCTACAATGACATGTGCAAGTATTATCTAAAAATATAAAGCTTAATTTTAAAATAGTCATTGTCTTTTTGAGATAAACACTGAAGTATTTATGCGTCTTTTTTTTTAAATGCACATTTCTGGCTGCTCAGCTAATGTTTTATCTGAAAGAACCACAATTTAGAGACAATAAGTTCTTTTTTCAGTCAGTATGCAAGCCTGTTTTTTCTTTTCAAATAGCACAGTGAGTGTCATTTTTCGGTTTGTGAAAATAGTTGTTTCTTAACTAATAGGATAATTTTTTAGAAATTGGCTTTAATTGTTAAAAATAAAGACATTCAAAGTATATGGATGGGCTAACATATTTCAAAGGTACTCTTGGTGTGCTGGAATTGACTCATATGACCTTATAAGAAAAGACTGTTAAATTTTCTGGAACTTTTTGAGTCAGTTGTAAAACAATTAAACATTAAATTATATAAACTTTCAATTAAATATGTGACATTAAAAACAAAGGTGAAAATACTGGAAACTCATCACTTCTTAGTTATTTTACTGTACTTTGTTATTATCTATGTTCTTGAGGTTAATTACTTGTACATCTGTTGTGGCTGTTTGGTGGAGGTACTGTGTACTACTCCACATTTTTTCCCAATTCTGTTCAGTGACACAATGGTGATAGCTGGAAATCAGCCATGATAAGTATACTTACACCACAGAAAGAAGCAAAGGCTAAAAATTAGAACATTTTATATCTGGACAGCTAGTTGTTAATTTTAACCAAAAAACAAACAAACAAACAAAAAACAACCACTGGATGACATCTTTGCCTGAACATAGTATGTATAAGAAACTAGTGAGGCCTCTAGCTTATATTCACCTGTATATACACACAGCCATTAATGGTTAAATACACAGAGACTGATTTTAGAACATCTGAAGAGACACAGCTAGTACTTCATAGAGCTTAGTCCTTAGGTTGAATGAATTGATTTGTGCGAACTTGCTAATAAATTAAATTATTAACATTTAATAAATGTATTTATAGTTACGAGAAGTAACAATATCTGCTTATGGTAGAAATAAGATACACAGAAAAAGTATATAAGAAATTACATCATCCTTGTCCTAAAATGAACTATTTTTTAACAGTTTCATATTTTTAATTACCTTTTGAGATTATTTAAAATGAACACTTTTAAAATAGGCTTATTATAAGTCTTAGCATTCTATATCAGGAGCTTTTATATGTCAGGAGCTTTACTATGTATTTACACATGTTGAATAATCGAAGCAGTCCTATCAGGTATGGCCTGTAATTTTTCCCATTATTGAGATATGGATGAAGTAGAAAATTGGGCAACTTGTCCATAGTTATCAAGGTAGTAAGGTGTTTAGAGATGAATTTTAGTAAGTACTTGGAGCTGAAGCCCAGAGAATCTAATTTTAAGGATCTTTTTTCTAACTTTCTAGCTTCTTCTGTCTTGTAAAAAATATTTTTATCCTCCTTAAATATTCTTGAGATGCTATTTGAAAGGCTTCATGACACTTTATAAGATGGATGTGTCATAGTTTATATATATTTTGGAAAATGTTATCATATGTAGTGTGTAGTATTTATTTAGAGTTAATAGAATAAAGTATTTATGAGCTTCAAAAATTTGCTTAAGGATCCTTGGACAGAGCTATAATCTCCAATTATAACATTAACTTTTTGGGGAAAATCAAAATCAATTTATATAATTTCAATTTTCTGTACATTTATAGAAATATAACCTATGATAAATTCAACATCTTTTAAGCTTAATCTATAAATGCCAAGATAAAATATGAATTTGGCCATAAAATTAAACAAAAATATTCAAACCCCAAATTTACTCCCCCATAAGCAAATCTCTATTTAACAGAATGAATTATTTTAATTATGTTTCACAATATTAAGCAAATTTTCAGATTGGAGTCAAGTATTCACTTGGCATTTTGTACTATATGCTTACAAATAGTTATAGGACTAATACTTTCTATTTATAAATAGCTAATGAATCCAATTGAATTATTAAGACAAATAAAACAGCATTGTAAATTTTAAAATTCAATGATTGGTATTCTAAACTTATGTAAAATATAATCAATATCTCTCCAAAAGAATAAAATAATGTATGCAAATTAAATGTGTATGGTTATACACAAAGCTACAAAGTCACTAATAAAAGATTTTCAAACTAACCTGACAAACTTTCACTGCTTTATTGTTTATAGCTTCTTTTAAAAGTAGTAGAATAAAGGGACTTCAGATTCACAGAAAGAAAACAAGTTCTATTACTCAAAACTTTTCATATGGGTCAGGTTGATACTGTGATCCACCCATAATGGAGATAAAAGAGCAAAACATTACCATGTTTGGCCTGTTACTCCATCAGTTCCATGAAGTAACAGGCATTCATAACTTCTAAGTTGCAAGGGATATCTGGTCAGGTAAGAGAAAAGCGTCACTCAACTTAGGGATATGTATCGAAAGCTAAGATAGTTTATACCATTTCTAACATTACCACACTACAGAGTGAGAAGTCATCCCCAGAGATAGGCCTCTGCCCCAAAGATGGAAAACAAACAGAAAATCCGCCTCAGTGTTAGCATGATTCATTTTAGTAGAAATTTAAGAACTATAGAAGCACTATCTATAAAAATAAAATTCAGGAAGTGCACACACATTTTTGAAAAAAAGCCTGCCCTTTGATAACTAGACCTGGCCACAAATCTTGGCTTCATTACTAACTGGCTGTGAAATTTGTGGCGATGTACACAAACTCTAAAGGCTTCTGTGTTTGATATATAAGGTTGGATAATAAAACATACTTCATGGAGTTGTGTGAAGATTAAAGGACCCAATATGTGTAAAGTGCGTAAAAGTAATTAGCACATAGTAGACATTCAGACAGATGCTTTCATTTCCCTCTACCTCATGACTTGTAAACAGTATAAAAGCCAGGGTGTAAGAGACAGGTACTAGATATGGAGCACCAGAAATCAAACAAGAATCAGCAAGTCTTATACAACCAAGATGACAAAAATAAAGAAAAGCCAGAGACCACAGGGAAAGAGGCAACCTCTCTAGGCATAGCCAGAAGTGAAAAACGTTTGGAGTTAGTAATAGCTAGCACAAATGATGTATGTACAACAAATTTGGTTTGAGACTTGCTGAAATTTAGGTGCCAATAAATCATGGAGACAGAGCAAATAGGTCACTGGGCACATGGGATTGGAACTCAAAAGAAAGATCTATATCGAATAAGTGAAACTGAATCTCTAGTTCACATCACTTACAAAATTCAAATGCAGATTGAATAGCCAAATATGAAACATGAAACTTTAATCATTTTAATAAAAATGACTTTGAATGAGAACTAACTTTATAAACTCAGAGTCAGGACAGATTTCTGAAACAGGGCAAGAATCACAACCCAAAATAAAAAAAAAACTGATACATTTTATCAAATTCAAATTTGAAATATCCATGTATCAAATGAAAAACTGGAAAACATGTTTGCAAACTATTTAACAAACAATTAGCACGCAGAAGAGTTAACAAATTCCTACTTCTCAATAAGAAACATAAGCAATCCAATTAAAAAGTTTACAAAAAGGGAAATAAAGACAACTGATAAACATATGAAAAGCTGCTCAACTTCATTAGTAATGAATAAAATGCTAACAGAAACTATGAAATATATAATTTCATGCCCATTGCACCAGCAAAAATTTAGGTCTCACACTGGCATTGTAAATGAGATAATAGAGCAATGAAAATTTCTCTACACTGTGGAGAGCTTGTAAATTCATACATTTTGGAAAGTAATTTAATATTACCTAATAAAGTTGACCATAAACTTTCATTACTAAGTATATACCCCAGAGAAAAATTTTTCCTGGAAAAATATACAATAATATTCATAGCAACATTGATTGTAATAGAAAATCTAAAAAATATCTAAATTTGCTTAACAGAAGAAAAAATCATTGTGATACATTTATACAGTGGTTTACTATGCATCAGGTAGAAAGAATGAATTAAAGCTACATGTTTTAACAACCATAAAACCAAACATGCATGAAACTATGATCTCACTTATATGTGGGATCTAAAAACCCTGAACTCATAAACGCAGAGAATAGATTGGCAATTGCTAGAGGCAGGGGGTGGGAAATGGGGCAAATAGGTGAAGATGGTCAAAAGTACAAATTTCCAGTCATATGATAAATAAGTCTAGGGATGTAATGCATAGTATGTTGACTATAATTAATAGTACTGTATTGTGCATTTAAAAGTTGCTAAGAAAATCGTTCTTAAAACTTCTCATCACAAGAAAAAAATGTGCAACTATGAGAAGAGGCTGATGTTAACTAAACTTACTGTGGTTATCATTTTGTAGTATGTATACATAAATCAAATCACTATGTTATATACCTTAGTCTTACACAATGTTATATGTCAATTATATCTCAAAAAACTGAAAAAAAGTAAATGATGTTATATTAAGAAAAACACAACTTATAAAAAGACATACATAGTGAGGTATAATAAAAATGTAATTTTAACATACAAAACATTATATATTGATGAAGATATATATATATATATATATATTATATATATAAAATAGAGTAACATAGAGTTTTATATATATATAAAATTGAATAAGAAGTGCATGGTAATTATGCAACTAAATGCTGATAATAGTTGCCCCTAGGGCAACTAGACTTATCTGTAGTATGATATTATTCAAAGAAAAGAATAATCTTAGGAAAGGAACATAAGAATTTTGTTTCAATTGTATAATGATTTTAAATGGGTGCTCATTATATTAATCTTGATAGTTTTTTGAATATATAACAATAGAGTGAAAAAATAAAGATAAATATATGAGGTGGTGGATGTGTTAATTAACTAAATGGGAAGAATCCTTTCAGAACATACACATATACCAAATCACCACAATGTATACTTTATATATCTTACAATTTTATATGTCAATTATACCTCAATAAAACACACTATGCAATATATAGACAATGTATTACAGAAATGTACACCTGAAACCTATATAATTTTACTAAACAATATTACCCCAATAATTTAATCTAAATAAATAAAAATAAATAAACAAACAAACAGACAAACAAATAAATAAGAATTGAAAAAAATAAGAACAGGTAGATGTGGAAAAACGTTAGAAGTGAAAATACAGTCACTGAGATTAAAAACTCAACAGCGTGAATAAACTCTACACTGGATCTTATATACAATAATCTAAGGAATCAAAAAAAATCTATTAGATCTAGTAAATGAGTTCAGCAAGATTACAGGATATGAGACCAATATATAAAAAATCTACTGTATCTCCAATATACTACCAATGTTTAAAGAATAACTTGAAAATAAAATTAAGTAAATAATTCAATTTATACTAGCATCAACAAAAATAAAATACTTAGGAATAAATAGAAGGGCACACTCTTACACTGAAAACTATAAAACATTGTTTAATTGTTTAAAAATAAATAAATGAAAAGACATCCAAAAAAAAATAAATGAATAAAATGGCCTCATCACTTCAGAAATAATACTTTTTTTAATTTAAAAGGATATAGCATATGTGCATATATACAAAGACATATTTAAAAATGGTTTGTATTTTTACCAATTTATTTGAACATTCTAGGACATTGCAGTGTTTGATAATCTGCAGTCTAACCCACATAAAGAAAGCATAACTATCCTTAGTGGTCTCCTTTTGAAGATAGCGTAACACTTTTCTTTTGCTCTTGTTCTCAAGCTAGAATGCCTGAAAACTCACTGTTTACTATAATATTCTTGCTCAGGTTTGTGGTACAATTCACAGCCATTTTATGTGTGCTGCTATTGTTCTAGGTAAAATCGTACGGATGAAAGCATACATCAGCAAAGTCAAAAGTATACTTCTGGACATAGCGTAAAGAATGTTGGAGGGAATAACCCCCAATATATTGAATTCACCTCCACAGTAAAAGAGTACATTTTCTTATTGAAAGTCAAAAGAAAAATATGAAACCAACTAAGGCATCATATCTGCTTATCTAATAGTAGAATCTGGCTAGCTAGCTATCTTTCTATCTCTACCAACTATCATCTATATTTTTATTTACCTAGATGCCTGAAAGTGTTATATTTTTGTGGGATTTACTGGGTAATTTCAGAGGTTCATTTCTATGTCTCATTTTGAGTGTTTAGCAAGGTGGGGAGAGAATAGTAAGAATATCCCATCTTCTCTTTCCTATACACCATTATCAGAAATATATTTGTATTTTATTCAAATGGCAAAGCACAAACAAGGCAAATAGGGGATTTTAAATCAATATTCCAACATTGTTTTTCTGATTGTAACCAGATTTTTCCTAGAACAATTTTTCCCCATGGTTGGGTTGCACCTGATTAAGAGGAGGGATAGATATTGCATACAAGTTGTCTGTAGTTTCATTTGGTATTGCGTTAGTTTCCCATGACTGCTGAAACAAATTGCCACAAACTTGGTGTATTAAAACAATGTATATTTATTTTCTTTGAGTTATGGAGGTCCGATGTCTGAAGCAGTTTCACTAGGCCAAACTCAAGATGTCAGCAGGGCTGCATGCCTTCTAGAAGTTCTAGAGGAGAATTCATTTGTTGCTCTTCCAACTTCTGGTGGCATTACTTGCCTTGTGTCTGTATCTTTATGTGAAATCTCCCTCGGCCTCACTTTTGATGGCTTTTAAAAGGGCTCACTCAGACAGTCTAGAATAATCTCCCCATCTCAAGAGCCTTAACTTAATCACATCCACAGAATCTCTTTAAATATTCTCAGGTTCTAGGGATTTGTACCTAGATATCTCTGGGGACAATGTTTCAGTCTACCCTACTAATCATGCTGATTATATTTGAAATGACACTCTCTATCATATAACTGGCCAAAATAAGATTATATGGTTCAGTATATGCCACACATATGTGATCTTCTAAATGCTACAAGATAAGTTTGTTTTCCTCAAGATTTTAATCATATCTTGTGGGGACTGGATTCAAGTTGTATGGACTCCAAAATTGGCTCCTCCATATACTAGATGTGTGACCTTGGGAAGTTTCTTTAACTCCTTTATTTACAAATGGAATTAATAATTATGTCATAAATTTGATGTGAAGATTAAAATAAATCACACAGGTAAAATGCATTCAAAAGTACCTAACACTTTGCTAAAAGATAGATATTATTGTTATTATTTATTGTTTTGCTATTAAATGAAGTTGCATCTAAGTCATATTTTTTATCAGTGATGACAAATATGCTCATCATTCAGGAGGGAATTTGACCTAAATTCTATGATCATGCTAAACTAAAATGAAACTAAACTAAAATGAAAAAGGAAGCAGCTGTAACATAGCAAAGTCATGTGGTATCTCCCTATGGTTTCCATCTTTTCTCCTTGACTTAGCAGCAGATGGAAAACATAGTTGAAATTTAGAAGTTGACATTTTTAAAATGAGCCAAATATGGGATACAAGCAATATTTGGCTTTATAAAATCATGATTTAAAAATTCTTGGGAAGAAGTGCTGGTTGGCTGCAAGGCTTTAGGTCAAATAGCTATTCTACTTAAAGTAAAAATATGATAACTACAAAGTTTTGAGAGGTGGGATGACTACTTATGACTATGTTAGAGTTTACAGAAAAAGCACTGGAATTGTAATTCTTAGATTAAAGCACTGTCAGCTGAAACACCAGACATATAACTTTAAAATGATCACCTTTTTGAGGTTTAGCCACTATTTTTCTATAAAGGGTTAGATAGTAAATATTTAAGGATTTGTGGGGACACATACAGTCTGTGCAACATAGTATTCTTTTTTTAACTCTTTAAACACATCTAAACTGTTCTTAGCATGGGCAATGGGTTATAGTTTTCAGTTTTCAGATCCCTCATTTAGTAGTCTCAGAGAAAACATTAGGATTAGATTTAGAAAATCAAATATGCATATTTCACAATCAAAACTCAAGTTGAAAACACAGCTTCAACAAGTCATTTTGTGTTTAATTCAAGAGATTATTTAGATAAGTGAGACTCTAATCTTCATAAACAGGGTGTTTCATGTAGTCTGTTATGAAACTTGAACCTCTAAATATTTCTGAGCTCTCTTTGCCAACAGAAGTTGCCTCTCTTCTCCTGTCTAAATAGATTGGTGCTTCCATGCTGAATGGCTTCACCTGAGGGGACTGCTTCACAAAGGGCAACCTATTCTCTTCATAATCCCCCAAACATCCTTCATTACTCTCAAGTCCCTAAGAAGTTATATACCAATACAGAATCTTCTCTATAAAGACACAGTTTCTGAGTCAAATAATTACACTATTTTGCTCATTTATATCATTTGGAACTTAGGGAATGGACAGCCACATGTATTTCTTGAATTTTGCCTACTGAAAAAATTTTCTTTCACCATCCTCCTTTAGAGTCACCCCTGAGGGGGGCTGCAATATAACAGCATTTCCAGTGTCACCATATAAAGCAGACACACTTGTAAAACAAGTCTGACTTTTTCTTTCTTTGTCACCTGATTATAGGGAACTTCACATGAGGCCACAAATGGAAGCTGAAGAATGGTCAGGAATAAAACGGAAGGCATCATGAGAATATGATCTATCTGCTCAAGCAACATACTTGTAACTTCTGATCTGTTAAAACAAAATGTTGTGTACATAACTTCTACTTAATCATACTGATGCTGCATTCACTGACTCTCATGGTTTGTGGGATCAGCTAATACCTACTTTATTTGAAAATGGCCAGTTTATTAGAGTCACTTTGTTTTCTTTGGTCATGCTTTCAGTTTCTATCAAGTTTAGTAGCAATCAAATAACTGCTTCACCAAAAAGAATACTTATTCACAGAAGAGAAAATCATTTTTCTCCAAAACTTTGTGGTTTGTACTGATTCTCCTATTGGAGACATTCTTAATGGAAAAATAGGTACCGTGATTTAGAATTCTACATGAATTCATAGGCAATGCTAATGAGTTGTCAGGTTAGTCTGGGGTGTGGAAAGAACAAGATAGAAAGATTGGCGACATAAATATATGGAAATGCACGTCTCAGAGTGGATATAGAATATGAATTGTGTCCAATAGGAAAGGCTACCATACTATGTTACAAAAAAAAAATCAGGTGGAAAATATGACTTATTTTATGGATATCAGCCCCTTTTTTGTTGTTTTTCCATGGGTCCATGTACTTATTCAATGGGTCCATGTACAAATGAGCCATGGTATTTGGAATGGAGATGATTGATAGTATAAAACATGGATGTCCTCTCACAAAAGCTGATCTAAATACTGTCACTGCTGAAAGCACAACCAGATAAATAACAAGGTTTTCAGTCATTGTTTTCAGTCATTAGGGAAACCAGCTAAGAGCCTGGGACAGGTTGATTACATGACTCATTTCCATTAAGGAAAGAGCAATAACTTACCTTTACCAGTATTCACACTTAAACTGGATATGTATTTGTCTTTCATATGAATTAGATTCTGCTACGTTCATTACTCATGGACTAATAGAATGCCTTTTCTATCATCATTATAACCCAAACATCATTGGCTTAACCAAGGAGTTCCTTATTTCACAGCAAAATAAATCCAGCAATGTAAATAACTGTGGAAAATGTCACTTGGAGATGGAAAACTAGTGAATATGGTAATTTTGAGTCTTCCCTTTCTGTGAAACATGTAAGAACACCTTCATTTGAACAAAGATACCTAGCTTCTGTTAGGTGGAAACATGAATTTGTTGTCTAGGAGTTAAATGTTGGTGGAAGTATAAGAATGGATTCTGAGCAAAAATATAAAGTATTCCAAAAGTTCAGGCAGAAAAAGACATGTACTCCAATAGAAAGGTGGGAAAAGACTTCAGTAGGTACTTTGCAAATGATGAAATCCAGTTGACGATGCATATTCCTATCCTTTGACTATGGCTTGGCGGTGTGATTTACCCTGGTAATGGAATGGGGTCAAAGCCTTGCACATTTTGTCCTGACTCCTGTATTTGTACCAATGTCATGATAAAAACATACCTAGGTGTATCCTGCAGTTTAAAAAGGATAATAGACAAGGGGAGAAGAGCCATTCCCCCAGTCAACCCACAAGTCTGCAGCAAGAAGCAGAGCTTCTTAGCCTCTGTTGATGAAGCAGAGCCACCTATTGAGCCTACCACGTGTCATCTGACCCTCAGTGGCTAACATACTGTAAAAATAACCACATTGCTGCATGCTGTTTGGATATTTTGCCATTGCTTATTATGCAGAAAGAGCTGGTTGTTACAAATCCATGAATTTCAATTGACTATACTGTCAATCAGTGTAAAGCCACACAGTAAAGGTCACGGGTAGAGGGATGGTTGAAGCATAGAGACCAATAATCTACCACTACAACAGCAAGAGTTTGCATGCACACTCCCACACATACACAGGTACAAAATAAGTGTTGACAAACTGACGTTGAAAAAATTTTTCCACAAGAGACTTTGGAATTCTGGAACGGGGTGGAGATCCAGAAACAGATAGAACAGTACTCTGAAGATTTTATGAATATCGGAGAAGAAAGAAAGAAAAAGTAAAATAGTTATTTAAAAAAATAAAAGACTAGATGACAAATGAGGTCATTTTTTCTCCCCTGTCTGGGTTCCAAAGGGGCTGTGTTTCTGAAAGCAAATATAAAGAAGTCAACTTGGGCTGGGACACTGCTGTTGTCATGACAGGCATCATTAGCAATGACAGCAGGAAGACTTCTCAATTGATTTATAGGCAGCAGTCTCCAGTGCTGGGACCCTAAGATCAGAAGTAAGAAGAGGCCAGATACTGCACAGTGACAATAGTTTAAAAACTGCAGTGTGAGCAGCCCTTAAGGAACCCCACTCTATAACTGGGGAGTGAAGTAAGAGCATTAGCTTTCTGTTGCAGAGTGTCATGGGCACAGAGTAAATTTTAGGCATACTGTTTTAGACCATTTTATAATTATTAGCAGTGATATACATCCTTCGATAGTTCTGACAAGCAACATTAAATAAATTAATATGTTAATAACCAATTTTCGATCTCATTTTCTTTTGTGACCCATTTCTTCCATCTCATAGGAAAAAACAAGCAAAGTATCACACTAATTCTCCAATTTGAAGAGAAAGCTCTTTCTTGTGATAAAAGCATGTGAGTGCTCGTAGATTTTACTCAATTAAGATGGAACTATAATATAAGCTTTAAATTCCAAGTCTAATCCCCAAACACAACTTATATTGCTAGTAGTCATAAATATTTTTCCTGGTACTCATTTCCATTGCTCTCACGAGAAGAAAATTTTAATTGTAGACAAGTAAAATAAATTGTCTTAGGAAAAAATGAATCATCCTTTGAGGAAGTACAGTTACTGGTGTGTTCAAACAAGCTCCATTTGATACATTCCCTTTGTCTCAATCCACATAAAGTGTAACCTTTCCTATTGAAGGGTGAATAAAAAAAATAAAAAAGGTCTGATAAAGAAAGGAATATTATCATAAATTTTGAAAGTGTTAGTTAACTAAAAATCTGCATATTTTCTACATTTTTTTCCTTGAAATTCTCACCAGAAATAGTTCAAATTCATTCTTTACTACCAAAGCAACATCAAAATAGATGTACACACATAATGGACAAATTTAGATGGGATAATTTGTGTAATTTATTTAATTTATATATTGGCTTTATGAACTGAAAAATTAAATCAGTGTACCATGTCAGACACAAACAAAAGTGGGCAACTTGTTATATATGCCATGTGGTATGAAACAGAGAAGCTATTTGAAGATGAAGGAAAATGATCATTCAGCTAAGAAATAATATACCCCCCAAATCTGAAAACATTCATCTTTAAAGATATATGTACTCCGATGTTCACTGCAGCTTTTATGGTGGCCAAGACATGGAAACACGAAAATGTCATTCAATAGATGATTAGATAAAGTAAATGTGGTATATATACACAATGGAATACTATTCTGCCATAAGAAAATATGAAATACTGCCATTTAGGACAACATGGATGGATCTTGAGATTATTATGCTAAGCTAAATTAGATGACAGAAACCACACACAGGTATAGGACTTAAAGGAATGTTCTGTTCACCCCCTGTTCCTTAGAGCCCAGTTTCTGAAGGCCCCTGTTTTGATAGTTTGGTCCCTCAACTGTGCTTCACCAAGTGAAGGCCTAAAAACCTCTCAAACCTCTAAATTTTGATAAGAAAGCATTTATATTTCCTTTGCATTTGTCAGTGGAGCTACTGAATGTCAGAGCTGAAAGGAACTGTCCAACTAAGTGAGTCTCCCATTTTTAGATGAGAACAGTAAGGTTCAGAGAAATTGAGTAACTCATTGAAGATCACACGGCTAATTATTGTCAACTCTAATGAAAACCTGAGTCACCAGCTTTGCCAATCTAACCCTCTTATTAATCTACATGTGCCTTGCCTTTAGTCTGCCTCCTTCTGCATCTGGATTTATCAAGGAACCTGTGAAGAATGAAACAAGCAATGTTTGGAAGAGTGATACCAATGAAAAGAGTCCCTGTAAATACAGCATACGTCATGCAGCTGACACACACATGTTAATTTTAAGGATGATACTTAGCTTCCACCCACCTGATGGAATTGATACAAACATTAATAAATAACCTCCATTTATAAGCTCAAATTTTTAGAAAAAATGCTATGGAGGCAAATATGTTACGTTATGAGGAAGCTATGCTTCAATAGTACCTTGAATTGTCTCCCCAAATCATTTTTTTAACAAAACCATGGAGACAGCAGCCATCGGTGTGAAGCCTATACCACTCAGAAACAGACCCTCTACCTGCAAATGATCCAGTCTGGCCAACCTAAATTACATGAGTTATAGCTAGGAACAGAACACTGCAGGATATAAAAAATTATATCCAACAGTCTTTTTATGTAGACTCAAACAATGGTTGGATCTAATGCAAACTTAGTGGTCTCTGTATTTGCCAAGATTATTTGGCTTTTCTTTATTCTGCCAGATCTAAGCTAAACATAGTTACAAGGGTAACCTCCTCTCTACTTTGAACAGAGAGGCAGTCAGGCTGCCTGAGGACCACATGTAAAAGGCCTAATTGAGGGGAGGGATGATTCAGTCATCTGCGCCTAGAGACTTTCTGTACTCAAGGAGAGTGCAAACCTACTACATCACTACACAGCTGAGTCAGTAAGACTTCATGGTCAACAGTGCTACCCATGCTACTTTACTCAGAATTCACAAAGGTGAAGTGTTTGTTGAAAGAGGACTCTATGCATAAACCCCAAATTAGCTACTAGTAGCCAATGAATGGTCCCTTTCGACCCACTCCTGTGTCCCAGACGGAGCATATTTTTTGCAGGAATACACAAGACCCCAGGCATAAAAAAATACCTTAGAGTCTGACTGACCTGAATTTAAATTCTGGGTTTTTGCCATTTATGAGCTTTTTTTCTTCTGTGATGCAGGGAAAATTACTGAGCTTAATTTCCTCCTCTTTAAAAAGGGACTACAAGTAAGTATCATGTATATTTGATATAAAGATTATACGTCAAATGTCTAGCAAAAAGCCTAATACACAGTAGACACTCAGGAAACTGCAGTAAATTACAGCTACTTTTATCACTCAATATTTTATTGCAGCAGGACTCTAGGCTGCCAAATATTATTTGGTCTTCTTTTCTTATAATGCACACATAATCAATTAGAATGAATCATAAATCTGGAAATGATAATAACACACCATCTTATTTTATTTCCTTCGCTCTAGGAGATAAACATTGCTAATTGAGTGGAATTAGGTCTCCATTCTCACTTATCACAATTTGTTTCATTGTCATTTGAGAGAAGGTGAATGAGCTCAGATATTGAGAAAGAAAAATAAATCGACCTGTGAAACTGTGACACTAAATTATTCAAATTCAAGGATTTATTTAAGCCACTTTTTTAAAATCTAAGAGAATAGAATTGAGCTATTAATAGACTATAGTTCCTGCCTTTAGAGAAGTCACAATTTAGCAGGGGAAGAAGACAGCTAAACAAAGTGTGTGTGTGTGTGTGTGTGTGTGTGTGTGTGTGTGTAAGAGAAAGAGAAAGAAAGAGAGCTAGAGGGAAGGGAAAAAAATAGTAGAATGGTTAGAAAGTTTTATGAAAACACTCAAGATGGAACAAGTTACTATTCAGGCATCAATTCTTCAAACCACCCTTTTTAGTATACTATTTTAAAAAATTGTTTTCCTGATACAATGTTACTATAGAAACAGCCAAATAATCAGCTGTGTTCACCCAAATTCAACTATTTCTGTTTTATAAAACCTAAAAATGTTATTCTTGCCTGGGGAACTCAGTGATCAATGAAAAAACACAGTTGAATAGAATCTAAAACTATCCTGGGTTAACTGCAAACAGATTTACTAAGCAATCAATATAGGTACATTAACAGGTTAGTAGCCTGTGTCTTGTACAGAAAAAGGTATTGTTGTTAACTGTCCATTCAGCATCCCTACTAGATTTGATCTAATCAAACCTCTCTAGAATGAGTACCGTGGCCCTGCTTCTGATTCTTTGGGCCTCCCCATGACTGAAGGACTTCACTGGCTCATCTTTTGAATTATGTTGATGATGCTGGCTGTAGTAGTTGCTGGTCAGAAATGGCCACACACTCTACCTCACTTCCAGGATTTCTAAGGCATTTTTCTGGCTCCTGTAAGGCCTCTAAGAGGTCCATTTGTCTATTCTCTAAAAGAAGGATTCTTTTTCTAGTAAGACCCAAGAAAGTCTTTTAAAAAGCTGTCTTCTTAGGAAGCTCAATTAACTGCCTGTCATTGGCCTTGTTTACCACTTCAAACTTCCTACACACTGCCAAGAAACCAGTAGCGTTCAGTTGGGTTTTACAACAATATGCTGATGGTTAGAATAAGAAAACTTCAAATGCTTTCCTGCCCGATAAAGGTGAGCCCAGACGCCAAAATACAGAAATTCCTTGTTAACTGAGGGTAATTTGTAGTGAGAAAAACTATGTAAAGGAAATCGCTTAAGATAAAAATGGAATTATTAAATTTAAAAAGATCAAATGACATTTTCACTTCAAAAGTAAAATTAAGTTATGATGTTTGTTTTATTTTATAGGTAATGATATCAAAGTCTAACTGAAATTTTACCTAATTCTTGCAATGAACATTTTTTTAAATCAATTATATGAAAGCTCTGAGTGACAATATTCTTCTTTTCATATTTGACCTTTATAACAGGATCATAAAAAAGTACACAACTATTTGGGATCTTCACCAATTTCCCCAAGGGCTTCTGTTAATCATTTGATAATCAAATCATTCTCACTAGAAGCATCTACCTTGTTATCCTTGTTATTTTCTCATAGTCAGTATTAAGCAGTGTAACTATGCCAAGTTTAGTTTGTCATTGATTTTGCCTACAGTTTGATCAATTCTCTAATCTTATATTGCAAAATTAGCATTTTCATTTGTAACTAATTTTTATTGTAATTGCATTGTATTGTTTAGTGTTTACAATATTCAAAAATCAATAAGATGATAAGTATGGTAGAATACAGTAGTCCTCCCCTTATCTGCAAGGGAAATGTTCCAAGACCCCTAGTGGATGCCTGAAACCATGAAGAGTACCGAACCACATGTATACTATGTTTTTTCCTATATACACATATATACCTGTCATGAAGTTTAATTTATAAATTATACACAGTAAGATACTGACAACAATGATAAAATAGAAAAATTATAGCAATATACTATAATAAAAATTATGTGAATGTGGCATTATTAAATAAAATATGGGTTACTTGAACACAAGCACTACAGCAGCGTTAATCTGATAACTGAGCTGCCTATAAGTGACAAATGGGCAGGTATGGATATGCTGGACAAAGAGATGATTCACATCCCAAATAGGATGGAGCAGGGTGGCTTGGAATATCATCACGCTACTCAGAACAGTGCACAATTTAAAACTTATAAATTATTTATTTCTGAAATTTTCCATGTAATATTTTAGAATCTCTGTTGACTATGAGTAACTGAAACCGCAGAATGTGAAACTTTAGATAAGGGGGGAGTGCTGTATTTCTTAGTTCTAAATTGGGTAATTAATTTTACAAAGCATCGGTTTATTTGTAAATATGTTCCTTTTATGATGCCTTTATCTCATTAATTATAAATTTTCTAATTGGTAAGACACAGATAATGAATATTTAGATAATGTGACCATTGTTATTATCTTTGCATGGTTCTTAGTAATTACCAGCCGAACTTTTTGTTCATGATTTATCTAGGGAAGAATCCACATGTCACCTCACAAAAAGAAAAGTTACTTGATTGTTCAAATACTTATTAAGGTAGTATGCCAGAAGTGAGACATTGTCATGCTATTTTGTGCCTTCACAGTTCTGACCCAAGACATACAATTCATTGATATGTTGTAATTGTCTTTGTGATGGAGGTGCCCAGTTCAAACCTTATGACCCTAAGGGGCAAGTAACGATGAAGCACTGGGATTCAGGTATTGTCATTGACTGCCTGGTTTATCTGGGTAGCAATGTAATCAGAGTGGAAGCGCCTACTTTGCAC
Organism: Rhinolophus hipposideros; assembly: GCF_964194185.1. Lineage (NCBI taxonomy): Eukaryota > Metazoa > Chordata > Mammalia > Chiroptera > Rhinolophidae > Rhinolophus > Rhinolophus hipposideros. The sequence continues at coordinate 68,649,264 of NC_138049.1, forward strand.
AGTTCCAGTCCAAGAACTCCCAATTGGATCACAGAGAACTCCCACAATATGAGTCCAGAAATCTGGATCCAAGCCCTGTCTCTTCCACTATCTAGGAGATGAACTCATAAAAGCCTCTGTAGCCCCGTTATTTCACTTTGTCTACCTGTCGAAGTGGATAATAATCAGTTCCCTGTGATAGATTGAATAATGACCCCTGAAGATGACCACGTCCAAAATCTCCAGAAATTGTAATATGTTACTTTACATGTTAAAATGGATGTTGCAAATATGATTAAGTTAAGGATCTTCAGCTAGGTAGATTATCCTGAAATATCAAAGTTGTTCCAATGTAACCACAAGGGTCTTTATAACAGGGAGACAGGAGAATCAGAATGAACAGCGGAAGATATGACTATGGAAAAAAGAGGTTGGCGTGATGTAAAGAAGGGGTCATGAGCCAAGGAATGCCAACAACCTCTAGAAGCAGAAAAAGGTAAGGAAATGCATTCTCCCTGGAAGCCTCCAAATATTAGTAGAAGAGAGCCCTGCTGACATCTCGATTTGAGACTTCTGATCTCCAGAACTGTAAAAAATTAAGATTGTTTTTAGCGACCGAGCTTTTGGTCATTTGAACAACAATAGGAAATTAATATAATTTCCAAATGAATAGGAAGATCAATGGGACAGTAAGTATGAGATCTCTCAGGAAAGTCAAAAGAAGTGCTTCAAAGCAAGATGATATGGTAGGTCATTTTCTCTGTCCATAGATGATCAGTAAAAATCCCATAAATTATAGACACAAACCAGGAGGTTGAAATTGTTCCTTAGTTTTTACATGCATTAAAATGAGTGGAGAAATAATAAAATACTCAGGGAGCATGTGAAAAAGAAATAAAAATGCTATTCTAAACTTTACTGTTTTAAAGTAGTATTTTTATATAAATAATAAAATGGGTAGAAATTAATTAAGCAGTTATCTCAGCTTTATAGCTTATTCTGAGTTTAGACCAAAATATAATGCCAGGGATATTTCAAATGTGTGTGAATAAGCACACATGTACACACACATTAATTTTAAGCTGTTTCTGAGTGCATGTGTTCATATCTTTATCTGGTATCCTTCATTTAGCTATTCTTCTGTCTAGGCCATTAAATTTCACTGATTGATGAAGGTTAATTTTATCTGTCAATTTGGCTTGGCTACAGTACCCAGATTTTGATCAAACAGTAGTTGCTGTAAAGCTATTTTTGATGAGTTTAACATTTAAATGGGTAGACTTTGAGTAAAGCAGATTACTTTCCATAATGGTGGGAGTTGTGAAAAATGATATAAATGAAGCCATTTTAAATGGAGTCCGAGTTGCAATCCCAGAGGAACTGCTTTGCAAGTCTTACTCCTCAAACCTTTAGAATGTCAAAACTTGGGCAAAATAACCTTTGGATTGGGCCTAAAGTAACATACTATTCAAAATAACTGTTCATTATGAATACAGAATTGAAAATTAAGGACATTTTTAGAATTAGCATCACTGTGTTATCTTATCTGGACTTTTAGAAATTCCATCCTTTTATTGATGTACTTGTTTCCCTTCCTTTTGTCATAAATACTCCCTGCCTTAATCACAAGAACAGTATTTGGGTTTCTGTCTGAATCATCACTTCCCCAATAGCTATTCTTTTGGATCTCAAAACAAAACAAAATCTTGTTGCCTGTCATTTTGGTTTTTTATTTTTAGGTTAACATATTGATCCAATTAGTTAAAGGACTTAACTGGAAAAAGACCAAATTCCCTGAGAAAGAGGGAATTCTTTCTGTTGACTGCTTTCAGACTTGAGTTGCAACATCAACTCCTCCCTGGGTCTCTAGGCAGCTGGTCTACCCTGCAAATTTTGTATTTTCCAGACTCCACCACAATCACATTAACCAATTCTTTAATGTCAGTCTCTCTCTCTCTCTCTCTCTCTCTCTCTCTCTCTCTCTCTCTCTCTCTCTCTCTCTCTCTCTCACACACACACACACACACACAATTGTAGATCTATACATAGAGAGTCTGTTAGCTCTGTTTCTCTAGATAACCCTGATGAGTACACTGGCTGAATTAGAGTTCTTTAACAGTGAAGAAGCAAATCATATTATAATATTTCAATATTCCTAGGTTTTGTAGCACTTTCTGAGCAATCTCAGATTTCTTTAAAACATCAAAATGATATGAAAGGAAAGTTAGCAAGACTAAAAGTTCGTTCTGCTGTCCCACCTCTGTACCCCATCCCAATGTGGTATAATTTAAGATTCAATCTATAACATCAAACTCAAGAAGGCTGTAAAACAGAACAGTTAAAAACTATTTTCTATGTACCATTTTTGACATTACAAATATCAACACTGGATTACTCTACAATATTAATATGCCTTAGTACTCAATGGGCAGCAATAAATTGCCTTATTGTATCAGAAAAATGAGATAAAAAGAATTTAAGAATCTAACAGCGTCATTATTGTTAGAAAACCTTAGGCAATTAGTTCCAATATATATCAATGGTTATTTGATAAACATTTAAAAAGCATGAAATTGAAAAAGTCCTGGTAGTCCTGAAAGACATACATAACTTTCTCATTGGTATAAGAAAAAAAAAGTAAATTATACTTCTATTTTGTCATTACAAAAATAACTGCCATTTTCATATTTAAGTCTGTTTCCTCTTCTGTTTTTCACCTGAATTAGGTTTTCTGATATGTACAAGCTCCAAAAAAAACATTTCAGATTCCTCCTGGGACATTTGTTCCTGTGCTACCTACCCTAAGGATATTTTGTTGTTTTGTTTTGTTTAGATTCCTGAGAAAGGGAATGATGTTTATTCTCTTCAGTTCGGAGTTTTCTTCTAGCCATGTAAGCTCTCTCATCCAATATCAAGGCATAACTACTTCCAGCAGTTACTCAGCAAAACAAAACTTGCTTTTTCATTAAAATCCATTATCATTGCCATTACAAAATAATAGTAATCAAGGTATTCAGGCTGACTCTGATGTGCTTATTTCAAAACATCATTGTTTCAGTTAACGTACTGACTAAAATCTAAATTTATGAACAATACAGTTTTCTGGAAAACATCTGTGAAATGTAGTACCTCTTACGTATTTTAAACAACCAAAAAGCATGAGGTAAATTTGTTTCAAATGTCAAAGGAGTATCCCAAAGTTTCTTATTTCTGAACACCATCATTTTTCTTGCTCACCCATTTGCTAAAATTTATGGGTATGAACAATAGAATTTCCTGGGGAAATTCATGATAATGTAAATGCTGCTACGTAACTTAGGCCAATAAATAGAGTAGGATGAGTTTGCCCCAAAGTCAAAGCACTTGTACCAGTCATGATATTGAACAGACTCCACCACAGGAACAGGAAGAACTAAGAAAGAAAAGACGAACGAGGTTTAAGAAGAATTCAGGCCTGTCTTCCTTTGATCAACTATAATGCTTGGACATTGGGAAATGAAAAATTTTGAGCATAATAATAGGGGGAAATGTATGAGAACGTAACAAAAATATGGTATTATTCTAAAGTTGTTTTCTTTTTTCTCACTTAATCTATGAATAACTACAAGAGTTAGGTACAGTGAGTATTCCGATTGTATGGATGATGCAACTGAGAAACAAAGGTGGTTAGGTTGCTTACTGAGAGATAGCTAGTGAGCATCAGGGCCAGGAGTTGACACGGGCATTCTGTCCTCACAGTCTTTCTCTAGATATGGCTTATGAAATTCAATAATGCACCAACATAGTAAAAGTGGAAGACACGAGTTGTGTTGGTTTATTTTTTTTGTATTCAAATGACTAATAGGTTTCTTATTTTCTTCAAAAAATAAAGTAACCTCCAGACTTTCAAATCATAAATGTTACCATATCACTAATTAGACTACATACACTTAACACCCACTGAATAATGGCTCAGCCAATTGGATTATGCCAGGAGGACACCCGCTAAGCAGCTAGAATAACTTTCACTGATAAATTGTCCTTTTGGGTTTAATGCAGATACAACAGGGTGGGGTTAGCAAAAACAGGGTGGGTGTCATTTTTTATTAAAATGGAAAACTTCTTAAAGGAGATGTGTAGGCTGCAGGAGTCCTAGAGACCCAAAACCTTTTCTTAAGTACCATCTAGTACAAACCTATCTCAGCTAGCCTCTCCACTGTGCCCTATAAAAACTATGGCTGTTAATTCTGATTTTGATTTTTCTCTCTTATCATTGATTAATTCATTTCCAGAATCTATGACAGTCTTTATTGCATGATGAAATTATGTTCTTTTGCTACCTCAATAAGTAAACTCCCTTGGAAAATAATGATCCCATGCTAAATACTGAATGTAGGATTTTATGCCAAAGTAAACTATATTAGAATAGTATTCTGTTCATTGCAAAGGAATTCTATATGGAATAAATATGAATTAGCTTGAGTTATATTTTTATATTTTAATATGAGCTATTTTATCACACATTTCTTGCTTAACTGTGGTGAAAATACACGTTACATCTCATTTTTGCCCAAGATTTACAAATAACAAATATTTTTATTTAGAAATATCATTGCAGCATCTGAATCATTTCTTACAATTTTTAAAGCTTTTTCTCTTAAAAAGACTAAACTGTAAACTCGTTCCTTAATATGAGAAACACTTTCACTCCAAATAATAAGTGGTGAAACTGATGAAAAAGAGGTATTAAAATATTTATAATGGTAATGGAAAGCCTACCTCTCTATCTGAAAATGTTTGTTGTTGTTTTTTTCATGGGTTTGTATGTTTAGTGACTATCTCTTACCCTTGTTAGAGAATGGTCATCCATCTGAGATCCTGACTGTTCACTCTTCTATGCCTCCAGCTAGAGCACAAAATCTGAAGAACAGAAGTTGCTCAGTGAGTACTTATTAAATTAAATAAATGATAATATTTTTCCCCTCGAATGTAGGGCTTTACTTGAATTTAGTGCCGAAGTATGTAAAATTTATGTAAAAAAAAGTTTGACCATAGGATCATAGAATTTTACAAATGAAAAGAAACTCATGAGGTTTTTTTTCTTAGTGTCTACGATGATTTCAGATTATAGGATAAAGGCATACACTGAGAGAACCTGAATAATGTTCTCAACTTGTTGGATTTCTTTTCTAGCTATGTGCATTTTTCTGATTTTTTAAAATTCAAAGTTTCCTTTCCATTCACACTGAAATGATTCTCCAGTCTGCTTCCCAGATGCCTCTCAGCCTAGCCTTCGTCCAAAATCAGGGTGGAAGTATCATCGATTGCATCAGGCCCCTTTCTGTTTTTTTTCCTTTATACTTAAATTAAAAACTCAGTGTGTCCCAATTATGAGACATTTCCCCAGGTTTCCCAATAGGAAAATTATGGCTCAATCTCAACAGAATAATGCAAATTTCAGAGAGAAATGTTCAAATCACAGGTAGTTGCTAATATTCTAGAGCTTTTCAAACAGAGAACTATAGAACATACCTAGAGAGCTCACCTAACTCAAAATATACCATTTTTATCTTTAAACATAATGGTTGAACTGAGAGATGTTAGCATGATGGTCAAAAACCTACATTAAATACATTAACCCTTCCGAAGCCTGTTATTATACTGATAGTTTCATTTCTATAGATTCCTATAGCTTTAAAACATACGAGACAGGTCCTATATGCAAACACCTTAATTATCATTTAAAACCTTATTTGGGGTTACTAATCACTTCACACCAAACCTGAGACTCAAAGCAATTAGCCCAGTGTGTGAGGAAGAGAATAGCATTAGAAGTAGTTTAAATACATCAAAAATAAAAATCTACCTAAATCAACCAGATTTGAGCTCTTTCTCTTCAGACTCCATAAACCTGTTGCACAATTTTATGGGGCTTATGTGTATTTCTGTTACATGAGCGTTTTATTCTCCCCTTTAGCATCTGTCCTCTGTGTGGGTAGGAACTCTGCAATGTTTTATTTGTTTTCTCAGTTTTTATTCAGTGCTATGCATGAAGCACTGAATCTATGTTCATTTTATGTTCATAGATTAATTTGCTTTAAGCCATCTTACATTAACTACTCTCTGGTCATATTTAGAATTAAACATGAGCAAGCAAGAGTATATAGACTTGGGCTAATTCATTTCAGAAGCACTAATATTCTAAAAAGAAAATAAGCCATAACGCGTAGCAGCATTCATTTGGTTGGTTTTCTATTTCTAGATACAATTAAAAAGAAAAAGATAATTAAATCGGGCATTTTTGTGTGTGCTGCAATTTTGACCTATGAAGCTCCATACTTTTCCCAGCAACCCTTTTAAACCCTAGTTTCTGGTTTTGTTTAATATGCCTAAATCAGATTTAACAGAACTCAGTCCCATCTCAGAACATCCGACACAAAAAGTCCTTTTGATAATATCGCCACTTTTAAGAAATATCTATATCTTTGTAAAGACCTAGCAGGATGAGCCAAAAGTGTGAGAACAGATAGTGCCATATGAAAGAAGATAGAAAAAATCATTAGGGGAACCAACTCTTCTTGTTAGAGTACCAGAGACCTGAAGGAAGCTGGCAGCATCTGGGCTTATGAATACTGAGTAATTTCAAAGTGTTGGATTTTAGATGTGACCATTTCATCACCCTATTGTACAAGACACCTTGCTATCAAAGGTGACACACACTGCCAAAGAAGGAGAGAATGGTGGAATTGGTTTTAAGGTTATCTATTCACTTCACAAATATGGCAGGTCACAACCAACGTTATTCTTACTTGTATTTCGCTCTTTTCTACATTTTTAAGTTAACATTTAGCTCTTTCTTTGTCAAAATCCTTCCGTTGTATTTTATTCAGTCTGACAGGGAAAAAAGAAGTATCCTGTGTGAAGTCCCAACATACATCTCCATGCATGTGGTAAAATGATCAGCTACTGCATCTGTCTCCCTAACAAGGCTGGGAGTGTCCGAGTTGCTTAGTAACCCTCTCCACACCTCACAGCTCCCATCCCATGTTTGAGAGGAACTGAACTTTTTTGTTTCAGATAAATGCTGGAGTGTGCCATGTAAAATACTACACAAACACTTCTCATTTTGAACAGATTGTTAACAAATGATGAGATGAAAATTCTGAGACTCGCTTAGATATGATGGATAAGGGACAGGCCATGAGGGCCAGCTCCAAGGTCTGGGAGGGTTACCTTTACCTCCCATTTCTGCAGCTGCTCTGAGGTTTACTTTCCCAAGCAGGTGGAAATGGACTACTGAACAAAAGAAACAGCAAAGTGGCAGATGACATACAACAGAAGTTTCCAATCACAGCCTCATCCAGTTTTCTAGCACATGTTGTAGATTGAGTGTTCTCTGAAGCCCAAGAGGCATGAGCTGAACAGAAGGTTGAACCAACAGTTCTGATGGTTTATTGAAAACATTTCCATGTCTTGGAAATGTATCCTAATAGGAATTCCTATCATTTCTAGAAAAGCCAGACAAACCAATATGTTCTTAGAACCCAGTGGCCTTTCCTCTCTGGACAAAGTAGCCAGTCCAGACAGTACATATTTGAGAATAAGTTGCTTTCAGAATTTAAACAAGAGGAGACAAAGTCTTATAGTATATCCTATAAGATTCTGAATTGTCACGCGTATATACATATACATATTTATACAGTTAATACAGTAAAGGCTGGGAAGCAAAAGATCTTAATTCTAACCTATGCTTCCCTCCTTAAGGAAGGTCACTACAAGATCTCTGAGGCTCCTTCAAATTCTATATTATATTGTTATTTTATTTTATCAAATTTACATATTTTTAATTGTATTAAGTTTATTTGGGTGGTATTGGTTAATAAAATTACATAGGTTTCAAGTGTACAATTCTATAATACATCATCTGTACACTGATTGCATTATGTGTTCACCACCCAAAGTTTCTTGAAGTGTATTTTAGGTATAATAAACTACATGCATTTAAATTGTACAATTATACGAATTTTGCCAGATATACACACCCATGAAACCACCAACATAATCAAAAAGCAGAATATTTCCACGATCCCCAAACAATTCCTGGTGCCCCTTTGTAGTCAATCCTTCCTCTACCTTTAACCCAGCCAACCATGATCTGTTTCCTGTTAATATAAAGTTTATATTTATGTAAATTGAATTATATAGCATGTACTCTTTTATGTCTGCCTTTGTTTACTCAGCATAACAATTTTTGAGATTCATCTACATGAGTGCATGCACCAGTAATTCCTTCTTTGTTTTGTTTTTCTAACCATGTATCTGCTGATGGACATTTGGGTTATTTCTAGTTATTTCTCACTATTATGAATAAAGCTGCTATGTATATGCATGTACAAATCTTTGTGTGTTTCTCTTACGTAAATACTTTTATGTATGGTCTGGCCGTTGTCCATTTGTATATTCAGTCTCTCGTCTTTGCCTCTTCCAAGGAGTGACAATCTGCCAGTGTTCCTTATGCTCTGTGACCTTAAACATTTTGAAGACAACTCCTGTGTTATTTATGTTTGTCTAACGTTATTGCATGATTAGATTGAAGTTATGTATGTTTGACAAGAATGACACAGAAGCAATATTGTCTTCTCAGTGCTATATATTAAAGAGTACATTATGTCAATAGGTCTTATAACTTGTGACGTTAACTATCATCATTTCATTACGGTTCTGTCTATTGTGAGTTAAGTATGCTGTCTAAGGTTCTCCACTGTGAAGTAACTATTTTTCCATTTGTAGGTAATAAATATCTCGGGGCAGATACTTTGTGACAATGCAAATATCTAGTTGCTCCTCAAACTTCATCCACTGATTTCAGCATCCATCAGTGATCTTTCCTGCAGAAATTGTTACTGTGATCTTCTAACAGGGATCGTCTATTTCTCTTGTTCCTTTTACATTTATAAACTAAAATTCTTCTGTAAGAAAGAACTGCCCCTTCTGCTCTAAGTATTATTTATTTATATTCATGTATATTCATGGATTATTTTTGTTCTATGGATTATATAACAATACCATCAATATTTATGTTGTCAGATTATTGTAGATTTGGCCATTGGGAGATCTTTCAGGTTGCTTCCTGTGTTCTTTTAACATAGTCTCATTCTTTTTTGACCACTTCCATGTTTTCTGGCACCAAAATGTGATTTATGCTCATCTCGTATTTTTCCTGTCCCAGACCTGGAATTAGTCACATCTTCTTGGTTCCATTTACTGGAGGCTGGTATTTAGACACCAAGATATAGGTGCTATATATGCTAATTGCAAGTATTGCTAATTGCATCTCTTTCCAGTGGGCAGAGCTAGAAGACATGTGTATGTATACTAACCCAAGCATACACGCAAATTTATATTTATTACTATATCCAGCTATAGCTGCATATTTCTGATTTAAATCCAGTACATGCCTATTTACTACTCTTGACCTTTTTCATTTTGTAGTTGTCATATGCACTTCAACACTATGCATTCTATACCGCACAAGACAACATTGCAGTGCTTGCTTTAAACCATTATATTTATTTTAAAGAAGTTAAAAGAAAAGCATCCTTTATACATACCCAAATATTGCCATTTCTGATGTATTTTATTCATTTCTTAATATTTGTGTTTCCCTCTGGTATTACCTCCTCTCAGCTAGAAGAACTGCCTTTCTTGAAGTGCAGACTTGATGCTGATTTTTGTTGTTGTTGTTTGTTTTACATTTTTGTTAACCCAAAATGCCTTTATTTTGCCTTCTTTCCTGAAGTATTTATTTGCTGGACTAGAATTATGACTTGACAATTTTTTCCTTTGCAGTACTTCAAAGATGTGATCCATGGTCTTCTGGCCTTCATTGTATTTGATGTGAAAACACAGTCTTTCAAATAATTTGTGTTCCCTTATCTGCTTTCAGGATTGTCTTTGATTTCAAGCAAATTTGTTTTGGTGGACCGAGGCATTTTATTTGTTTTTATTCCACTTGTGGTTAACCGAACTTTTTGGAGTTGTAAAATGAAGTTTTCCCCCAAACTTGGTATGTTTTTACCATTATTCTTGATATATGTTTATTTTAGCAGACAGATTAGATTCAAACTGCAAATTCTATTTCATTGCAGTGCGTGGTATTGCAGATTTTAGTTCAGTCCTTTATCCTTAGGGGAAGCTACTTTGAATTTTTCCCATGTATGCATGGCCCCAGGATCAATCAGATATTTGGGTAGAATATATATATATTCGGACAGAATCTCTCTATATAGAGAGATTTGGACAGAGATTTGAACAGAATCTATCTCTGATTGGATATATATATATACATATATATATATATATATACATACATATGGATATATATCCATATATATATATATATATATATATATATATATATCCATATATATATATCCAATCAGAGATAGATTCTATTCAAATCTCTGTCCAAATATCTCTATATAGAGAAATTCTATCCGAATCTCTCTCTCTCTCTCTCTCTCTCTCCCTCACTCCCTCCCTGTATGGAGAGAGAGAGAGAGAGAGAGAGAGAGAGAGAGAGAGAGAGAGAGAGAGAACAAGAACTTAGAGCTCCTCTTCTTTGTCTTTTTCCTCTTCAAAACTTCTTCCCTACTCTCTAGAGGACATGGTCACCCCTGGCTCTGTCGTCTGGTTCTTTAGCTTCTGGTCCTTTACCACTTTGCACCTGTGATGTTAGCTAGTCTCAGGGTCAGGTCATAAAAACAGGAAGCTCAACCCATAACAGCTCTTTCTTCCAAATTCCAACTCACCTCCAATATATGTCTACTTTTACTCATTCTCTAGAGCCATCGACTAGAATTTGTGTGTGTATGTGTGTGTGTGTGTGTGTATGTGCATGCATGAGTGTGTGTGTGTGTGTGTGTGTGTGTGTTTTCTCCATAATATATCGTTATCTGCTGAAGGGTCAACCTGTTATGACCATATTCTACCATACTAAAGGCAGAAATCCCTCAAATACTATTATTTTATATATCAATACGATTGTGTGTATGTTAGACTAACTAAACAGTTGCATATGCTACTTACTACATCCCTTCACTCCTTTTCCCATTATTTTAAAGAAGTTATTGCTATAATTGTTAATATGAAGAGTACTCACAACCTATCAAGTATTTTGACTTACACCATTTTTTACTGTTTTCAAATAACTCCATGAAAAAATAGAGTAGATATTATTTTTAACAATTTAGAGAAGAAGAAATTGGAATCCCAAAGATTAGAGGACAGCATAAGATCACACATCTGGTAGGGATTTGTGTGTGTGTGTGTGTGTGTGTGTGTGTATGTGTGTGTATTGAGTGAAAACTGTTAAGTTTTAGAGTAGGGACAACTTAAAGAAACTCTAAGGATAATTGAATCTAAGCATTTCCTGTGAAAGACTGGAGCTAGATTATTTAGATAACTTTCAAAGCTTGCGTAACTAGTTAGTGTTGAATCAGAAGTTCTTTATCTCAAGGATCAAATTGGTGTGAAGAGCCACAAATGGGCATCAAAAGGCCAATGCCATGGAAACAACCAAAATGTCCTTCGATAGATGAATGGATAAAGAAGTTGTGGTACATATACACAATGGAATACTATTCGGCGTTAAGGAAAGATGATATAGGAGCATTTGTGACAACATGGATGGATCTCGAGAGAATAATGCTAAGAGAAATAAGTCAGACAGAAAAAGCAGAGAACCCTATGATTTCACTGATATGTGGTATATAAACCAAAAAGAACAAGACAAACAAATGAGAAACAAAAACTCATACACACAGACAATAATTTAGTGGTTACCAGAGGGTAAGGGGGTGGGGGGTGGGTGATGAGGGTAAAGGGGATCAAATATATGGTGATGGAAGGAGAACTGACTCTGGGTGGTGAACACACAATGGGATTTAGAGACGATGTAATACAGAATTGTACACCTGAAATCTATGTAAATTTACTAACAATTGTCACCCCAATAAAATTAATTAAAAAAAAAAGGCCAATGCAATTCTATACAAGGAAGGACTTATAGCAAAATTGACATATAAAAATGGCAAACTAAAAAATTGTACATTCCCCATTAATTTAGAGGCATTTAGGAAGAGACTGAACATGTCAGGGAAGCTATAGAATATATTTAAGCATTTGATGGTTAATAGAACTAGACAGTCATTAAGTTTCTTTCCAAACCAAAGAAAGCATCCACAACTTGACTATTTAGTCACCATTATGTTGCATATCAAAGTGTCATTCTTTCATTCTGACTCTAACATCTTGATTACACATTTGGACATATGTTCCAAAGAAATAATTTTCACAACTTTGGGATTAATGTTTTAAGTATGTGGTTCTAGTAGAGTTTATTGATACTGCCTAAGAAAATATTTTAGAATTTCTGTCAGTAGAAGACATAGATTTCATATGATGAAATCACTTTCATAAAGTTATCACTTACTCTTCTTTGTAAAATAAAAATTAACTAAATTTATGTTCTTATTATAGTTAAAGTCAATTGTTATACAAACACAGCAAAACTTTTTTCTCCTTACAAATGAAACATACACGCAGACACACATACATATATAGAAATACTTATAGATATGTGAATCAAGATTTTTTTCTTGGAAAAATATTTCTTTAAATTTATTAGTATGAATGCAGTTTGAATTTAAAATTTTTAGTCAAAGAGAAAATGTGAAAATTTTAACTTGTTACAATTGTTTTATAATTCAGCTTAATATACTCATGATCCACTCCCTGTTTATCCAGTAGAACAACAGTTCTCAGAAAGGGGGTGAGGGACCATGGAAGTTTTGGGGGTTTTTCAAGGTCAAAACTATTTCCATAATAATAATATGAAGGCACTTTTTGCCTACTTCATTCTTATATAAGAATACAGTGGATTTTCCTGAAACTACATGCCACGTAGGATGTCATTGCTTTTAACCCTAATGGAACATGTGCTTGCCTGTTCTTATGTTTTCTAAAATTTAATATTAGCATATCAATATGTGCATTTTCACATATTAACTCAATTTTTAATTAGTATTTGCATTTATTATTGTCAATGTGTATACTTCTTGTAATCTTTGTAAAATCATTATCATCTATTAAATCCTACTTTGAAATCCTAAAATTCTCCTTGTACATACATGGAAACACAAAAAGAAGCATAAGATATCTGGATTTGCATAATATTTTTTTTGTAAAAAATGTTGTAAGTGTTTAAGTATTGCCTAAACTGTTATTATTTTAGAACAGATGCACTGTCTATAGCTAAACACACTGAGAAAAGCAAAACTTTGATATTATAGGATATTTGGCTCATGGAAGACAGGAATCTATTCCACAGAACCTGAGTGAAACTATAACTAAGAAACAAAACTATGACAAAAATGCTATCTCCCTCATCTTTATTCATGCTAGTAATTTTCTTTATTGTGTTTTCAAAACATAATATTCTTCAAATAGTTTTATAGTTCCAGTGAAGTTGCAATGTCATTTTGAGTTCACACATTCAGAAGTTAAAACAAAACTAATTAAATATTTAAAACATAGTTGGGCTGAAGTCTTTAACAGCCAAAAGTATTTGTCATAGCTTTTCAAACTGGACTTGCAGAAGCCACTGAAACATCCCACATGGCATGGTATCAGATTGCATTGACTGGAGAAGATTGCATTGACACACAATAGCTGGGGTTTAATACAGCTTTGGACCATTGACATTGCTCAATACCGGCTGATGAAAAATCAGTAAAAGCATTCACATCAGTGCCAATTTTCAATATTACAGTATTTTGATAAATACAGGATTTACTGCAAAATTGTAAATGAGATAATATCCCATCTGCAGAACTTTACTTTCTTTTCCATACAACTGAATGAATCTATAGATATGGCTGGACTTGCTCATTTGCTTGTATTCATCCGGTATGGGCACCAACCAAGCATCCAAGACGATGCTTTATGTGAATGTTGGGCACCAAGCCCAAATGGCACTACACTATTCACAGTGTTGAGTGACATATTTGAATTTCATCCCTCTGGACCTGGTGAAAGAACTGTGTTGACTTTTGTCATAATGGCACAAAAGCAGTGAGGGGTAAAACTGTTGGTACCTTAGCACAAACCAAAACAGTGGCTCCCAACCATACTACTGGTCATTGTATTCTTCGCAGACGGGCACATGCAAGTAAAAAAGAAAATGCCAATTTTACTTAGGAATATCTGGTTCCTAAGCTCTCCCTGAGCACCCAGGATGATACAATCTAATGCTTACTTCCTCCTCTGGAAGGCTCAGGGGAGGCTTGAGGGAGTTTACTTGGGGGTGGTTTTTAGTGCCCACCTTTGTATAGTACTATTCCATAATACATGGAAGTTGGGAAGGAGAAGGATTCTGGCATGCCTGAACATGTTTTTGTCTTCCCAAAATTCCTTTTCACAGTGAACTGGTAAACATGTGAATAACTAAATCCATTCATCTTTTCTTGTAAGGCTAATCTATTAAATGATTTCCAAATAGAAATTTATTCTTCTTCTTCACAAGTGTAGTTGTGGGTTTGCCAATTACCTTTTTGGTTTTGTTGTTGTTGTTGTTTGTTTGTGGTTATTTTATTGATTATTCCTTTGTTTGTTTTTTGCTTTGTTTTTTTTTATTATTACTAGTTTAAAGTGTACAAAAAATGCAATAGTTAGACATTTATACCCCTCAGAATGTGACAACCCCCTCCCCCAATCTACTACCCCTCTGACATCGTATATAGCTGCTACAGTTCCACTGACTCTATTCTCTATGCTGTATTCCACATCCCGTGACCATATATATAGTAAATTATAGTTGACATTCATTATTATTCAGCTTCAGCTTCAGATGTACACTGCAGTGGTCAGACACCTACTAAAAGTCACCCATTTGACACTTATCTATTGAGTGCCTACAGTGTACCTGTCGTTATTTTAAGCACTGCGGTAATATTGGAACATACACGGCGGCCCCATCCTCATGTGCCTTACATCATAGTGGGAGAGAGTTAACAATAAATAAAATAATTTTAACAGTAAAGAAATAAAGAAGCACTTCATGGATAGTATAGGTGATTCTTTATTTCTTTGTCGGTGATTCTTTATTTCTTTACTGTTAAAATTATTTTATTTATTGTTAACTCTCTCCCCTTATAATGTAAGCTATGTGAGGATGGGGCCATAACGTATCTTCCTATATTACCCCAGTGTTTAAAATAAGGACAGGTATACTGTAGGCACTCAATAGATAAGTGTCAAATGTGTGATTTTTTATTTTCAACTTAACTTGTCTGAATTTTGTTATATTTTTTGTAGACTATGCTTCAAATGAATCATCCCTAACAAAAAATAATCTATCCAATTATTTCTAACATTATTAAAAAACAAATGAAATTTCCTTTCTATGCATAATAGGATCTTTAAAGAATTTTCTGTTTTATTATTCTCTTTCCTGACTTGTGATTGATTGCATGTAATTGGTGATATTTTAATTGCTTCTTTTCTCCAGATTGTTCTTTGATATCTTTGCCTATTTAGTCTCCCAGGCTTATTTAATAATAAATATTTGGTTGGTTGTTTATTTTTCATTAGTTTCAGGTGAAATATCTAACTATTAAACATTGTTTTCTACACGTTTTTAAATATAGCCCTACCTAGTGGGTTAAAATTATGTAAATTCATGTTTATACATATGTGAATAACCAAAGACATTAACCACTGGAATGTCACTTAACTTGTTATTCACTGATATTCTTTAAGTGGCCTGTGCCTTGCTCCCTTTGCTCAGGGTATTAAGACTAGTTCCAGTCTCACTCTGATTAATCCTACACAACTAAGAGTCACCTTGGACCTGATTGATTAAAAGCTCCTTCTCCTTTAGTTCAAGACTTGGAAAAAGTCTCCTCCCCATTTGTAGTTATACTTGGCTTCACATGCATAACGTTCTCACCCAAGCACATTCGCAGAAACAACAGAGGACAGTTAATTCACTCCCTCCTGTGTCTGCCTACGCACCTCTTTAGTCTTCAGGCTGTCTTCTAGTTCCTAGTTTTTACCAAAATCTCCTGATGGGCTTCAAGACTGGTTAGAATCTCCTAATTGTTGATGAAAATTGTTCCTCTCCTTGCCTTATTTCATTCTAATTTTTCTGCAACTAGACCCACTTCTGACTGTTTTTTATACACCCCTTTGATGCACAGTTTGTAGATCTACAAACATACTAACTTACACCTGTACATAAACATATAAATGCTGAATGACAACCACTACCTACACGCACCAAGAGCAAACATATGCAGTCAGATCAGCTTCTCTGGAAGTGATGGCAGTTTGGATAACACTGAAGAGGACTAATATGGATGACTGACCATACTGTTCAAGCGGACAGATGAGTTTGCTCCTTCCACATTCATAACACAACACAACATGCTGCATAAATATGGCTGCATTGGCTGATGTAATTTCCTATGTAGTTGTTTATTTATTTATCATCATCATCATCACTATTTACATATATACTTATTTGCTACTTCTTTGTGTTATGAGCACAGCATGAATTTCATTAAATCAAACACTCTAGAATATTGAGTGCACTTACATTTGCCAAATCCAGTATCATTTTCCAAGCCATCAAATTTATTTCTATTTTAAAAAAGGGAATTCTGATGTTCAGAACAGAAAAATAATTTTTTCCTAATGTCTCACTGTATGTCAGTGATGGAGTTAGTAATAAAACTCTAGTTCTCCGAACTCCAATTCACTGCTCTGTTGAAATTGCATTTTTCACTCAATGAAAGCTATATGAGAAGATGAAAGTTACACTTTGATTCCACAGGATATGTCATACCAGACTAATGTCACCCATTTTAATCTTTGCAACCCAAGCATACTGCAAATATTATATAATAAATGATCTATGAAGGTTATTTCATGCAACAGTGCAATGTTTGAAGATTGTTGAGTCACCCATACTGTGAAATATTAACAAAATGTATTTTGGTAGCCTTCTCTCCCTTGCTTATAAAATTAATAGACCACTTACCTACCCTAGTCTCCTAATAAAGTTATGAGGACATATTCATTCAAACCAATAATGATACTGATATGTACTGTACTAAGTAGTAAAGTAGATTTACAAAAAGTTCTTTACCATTTGCCAAGCAATAAGCTTAATAATTGAACATATACTATCCTATTGAAATTCCGAAAAAAATAGTGAGATCAGTATTATTATTATTGTTATTATTATTGCTTTTCTACTGATCCAGATAAAGTTTTGAGCATTCGATTCATGTAATTAATTAACTGAACCAAGTTTCAAGTTGCATTTTTCAGATCAAGACCTCCTACACTGAGGATAAGGCATTATTCTAAAACCCCATAGATTTCAAATCTAATAACACATTAAGCTGAATTTAAGAAAAAGAAACCATTTATTATCACTAATACCTTCAGTGTGATCTAGAATATACTATTGGAGACACAACAAAGCATTTCTGGTCTGTAGTATACATTCTAACCAGGTATGCTGTTTATCATCACAATAAAAAGGAACATGTACTTTATTATTTAAGACAATTCTAACCACTTAGGGTTTAGCAGATGCCCTTTTATAATTTTAATTTTATTTTAATAGATGTAATATTTATCTACAAGAAAAATACAGGATATCATATGAATCATTTAATAAAATAGATCTAAAACTAGGCAGAAATTTACCTTATTTTATTACTTTTCTTTGGTTAAACATTCATGAAGACAGTCACCTTTAGAAACAATCCAAAAAAACCATAAAAGAAGATGATTGAAATATTTGAAGGTAATTCAAAAGACTTCTATACACAAAAGTCAAAAATCTTAATAGAGAAGAAACATGTCAAATAAAACTCTAAAACCAGATATTCTAAAAGACAATGTATAGGAAATAGAGCATTAATAATTTCTAGAGTAACAGGGGAGAAGGTGTAGAAATGCAGAAAGTTTGAAATCTCTCATGCTGGGTATGTGCAATGGTTCTCAACCCTGGATCCTTATGAGACTCAACTGCAGAGCATAAAAAAAATAAATCATCTATTACCGCACATCTACCTTTGATTTAGTGAGTGGATCTGAAGTAGAAGACTTGCACCTATAATTCAAAGACAGTCAAGCCAAAAAACTAGCGTCCTCAAAAAGAATTTGATGGGTATGCAGAGTCGGGAACCACATGTACATCAAGCCAAATGACCATACAGTCTTAATTCCAGGTGGTATATATTTTTTATATTCCATTATATTTTTCTGTGTGGGGTTTCTGAATGGTATCTGCTAGGTTCAAGAGGAATAGATAAGTAAAAGAAGAAGCGGGAGAAAAATATGTTAAAAAGTCTATTATCTGATTGGAAAAACCACAAAATAAATAATAAAGAGTGGGATTACAAATATAATAGTGGTTTCTTTTTTTTTTAATCCAAATTCCTAGTATTACATCTGATATTTGGTATAGTTATTTCATAAGTACTTGAAGAATCAATTAATTATAATAGAAAACATTTGGCTAAAATAAGTATCTCAGAAGTTTGGAGAAAGTAAGTTTATAATTACCACTTTATACATAAATAATATGGAAACCTTTTTAGTGAAGTGCACCAAAATTAACTACACAGAGAAATCGACCATGTTATGTTACTTTCATAATATTGAATAAAAAGTTGGACTATCATGCATAAAATATAATAGACTCTAGAAATATAGATGTAAATTTACATTTCCATTTAATATGAGATGTAAATATAAATATGCTCTATCCTACAAACAGTGTAAGAAAAATATGACCTTAGGGAGTTCTTCCTTAATTCCTAGCACAATATTTTGTACATAAGGATCTTTTAACATTTTAGGTGGCCTTAGAGAAATGTGAGTTTCTAAGAAACAAAACTCTGGCTATTGACCTGGAAGGGGGAAGAAAATAAAGATGCACCAGCTATAGAAAATAACCTAGATGCTAAGGAAGCTGTTTTATGAGATCTGGCTTTTAAATACTATATTCAAAATATGAAACAGTCAACATGGCATGGAAACTTCCCAATTAGAAAAGAGGCAATAAACCAACCAGTCCAGCTCACCACTGTACAGGAGTTTCCCATCAGTGCTGCATATGGGTACACTTTAAAATAAAATGAAATAAAATTTCCTGATCAACAATAACACACAAAAAAAAATTTCGTAGGAATAGTATTAGGAAAGTTAGGGCTCACTATAAGCTGAATTTCATAAGTAAGTTACGATGACCATAAAGCCTCATAAAACTTCCTACAGCATAAGAACAACAAGCAAGAACCAGTGTCAGTGTCTGAAGAGCTCATTAAAAAGGTCCACAGAGGAGAATGTTCTTCAACTTTTATTTGGCTTCTGTCATCCTAGACAAAGGAAGATTCAGATAGAAGAGTGAAGAATTTAAAACTTGAGAGAGGAACAGGCCACTTTAATTTGTTCAATAGTTTAGGCTCAGATCATTCACATCCTCATAAAAAATATTGTGAATGTGATTGTTGATTTGAATTTTCAACAAAACATGAAGATTTAAAGAGGACCCTGGAATTCTGGAGACTGGCATATAGAGGTGTTCTGTGAAGCTTTTAAAAAAGCATTACTAAGAATAACTGAGGACACTCAAAGTAATATCCATGTTCACTCAATAAACATTCTAGAAGGACTTTTTAAGTAAAGCCTTGTACTTTAGAGCAGGGAAAAAAGAATTTCTGCCCTCTAGCAGTGATTATAATATTATATAACTTGGCAATTCAGGAAATACTATATATACAATAGGATTTCAATTTTATAAGTCAGTTATGATATTACTTTGGAGAAGCTTGAGTAATATGGATTTGATGAGCCTATATTCAATAAGTTGGTATTCCAAATCCAAAAATGATAGTAAAAATGGATAGAGGTAAACCTAGAACACAGTGTTTATGAATATTCCACACAAGGCTTTGCCCTTCAATCTTTCCTATAAGACATATTTGTACAAAATGTAAAATACATGAATACTACATGTGTATAAAGTATACAACTGGAAGGGAGAGTTAAAATTTTAAATGACAAAATTGAGATTCAGTACTCTGACAGGTGATTGGGTTCAAGCAACTCTTAACTGAGTAAGAAGAAAGATAAGTCCTGATTTAGGAACAAAAGAAACCAGTTGTGTAAGGATGACATGGAGCAGACCTAGCTTGACAACAGTTAAAGTAAATGGATTCAGGAGACTTATCTGTTCATGAATTTTATAAAAATAAACAAAATAAAGTGTCTTGTAGTTAAAAATGTTCTATTTTCATGTGTTACCAGATATTTTTTATAGCATCATTTGTAAGAAAAAAATAAAGACAACACATAAATAGAAAATTAGGTTATTAAATCATTATACATCAAGAGTCAAGACATGGAAACAACTGAAATGCCCATCGGTAGATGACTAGATTAAGAAACTGTGGTACATTTATACAATGGAGTATTACTCAGCCATAAAGAAAAATAAAATCTTACCATTTGCAACGATATGGATGGACCTAGAGAACATTATGCTAAGTGAAATAAGTCAGATAGAGAAAGACAAACACCATATGTTGTTACTTATATGTGGAATCTAAAGAATAGAATAAATGAACAAACTAATTAGAAACAGTCTCAGAGATACAGAAGAAAAACTGAGGGTTGCTAGGTGTGGGGGTGGGGAGGGAATGAGGGAGAAGGTGAAGGGATTAAAATACACAATGGGTAACTATAAGATTGCCATGAGGATACAAAAGACAGTTTGGGGAATATAATCAATAATGTTGTAAAGGTTTTGTAGGGCATCCGATGGACACTTGTCTTATTAGGGAGACCACTTCAAGGACAGAGTAGATGCCTGATCACTGCACTGTACACCTGAAGCTGAAGCTGAACAATAATGAATGTCATTATTATATATATTATTATATATATAATGTCATTATATATATATATATATATATATATTCACAGGAAATGGAGGCACAGCATAATAGAGACAGTGGAAATGTAATGACTGTGTGCGATGTCAGAGGGGTAGTAGATTTGAGGAGGGGGGTTATCACTTTGTGAGGGGTATAAATGTCTAACTATTACATTGTTTTGTATGTCTGAAACTAATAATAAAAGAAAAAAAAAAGAATCAATGGATGTATAGCAGAGCCCATAAGAAGACTATTTAATCATAATGAAATGTTACATAAACAGAAGGGTATGTCATGTAGTCAGCATGATTTTAGCTACATAGAAACTTGTATAGAAGTCATACTAAGAGGAAATGTGCCATTTAAGTGTTTTCCCCATAGCATCTCAGGCCAAAGAGAATATTTTCCTCAAATTTCTTTTTAATTTTCTTAATTTTCATAATACACTTCAAAAATATCATTACTTTTAGAATCAAATGTAAACAAATCAACAACATCCTCATTTGCAATGTTTGAACTGATTTTGGCTTATTAATATTTAATAAAATCTATCAATGAACATGGGAAGATAAATTAGATTTAAATCTCACTACAGAAAAAAAAAACCTCACAATGCAAATTATTTGATATGGGATGAGAAAGAAGAACCAACTATCTCCATTACTGTAAAATGTCTGTGTACACCACACTCTTTGTCTACCATCCTCTTTTATCATCTATCCATTTTCAAATCCTTCAGAGCTTTTCCTCAAAAAATATCTGGACAATAATTTGCTACTTTGTCATCCCTCTGTTGGGAGTGGTCCATAATCAACAAGACAATGGGGTGAGTCATCAGTGGGTCTGCTGGGTGCAAGGTGAAGACCGGAGGCAGCACTCTTTCTGGGGTGGGTGAGTGGGGTGGGTAATGTGAAAAAGGGAGAACTTTGAGTATCCTATGGTAACATCAAAACCTTTGGTATCAGAATTAAGCATTAAAACAGGAGAGCCCAAAATAAAAATAAAGGAGGAGAGACCAAGACCAGCCTCATTTACATCACAATTTTGGCATAGGTCAGCTTTATGAAGTGCTGATTTAATAATATGTGCACTAATAAGAAGGGACCAACATATAAACAAACATTGCAGATTACTTCCAGTCCTCAGGTCAATAAAAAACTGTTTATTGACTGATAGTACAATAATTGCTACGGAGTGATAGGTGACTTCAAGGGGCAAAGGAGTTACCGGTATATGTTACATTTGCGGACATATGGATGCTATCAATAAATTAGATGAAATGTATTATTTGAATTATATAAATGAGGAGGAATTTAAGTTGATTTGATGCCATGGATATTTCTAAGACTCACACAAATTTAAAATTAATATGAAATCTGATGGCAGAAACATTTAACTTTATGGGTTTTAGAAGTTATGAAGTATGGAATAAATCCAACCATCTGGCAATATTAGTGATGTAATTCAATTTTTGCATTATGAACATATAACTTAAAGATTTATTTTCAGATATAAAAATAGGACTCCAAAACTTAAGAAGGTAAGCCTTTGAAATAAGGTAGACATTTACAATTGGAAGAAAGAAATCATTTAAACAATTACATTTTTAAATGCGTAGATTATTTTATCATATGCTTATAATTAGTTCTGAATTATTGAAAAAATATATACAGCACATTTTATTTTATATATCCCTTAAGTATTTTTTTATTTCTAATAGGAATGGCTGTTTTTCATAAAAATTATGAAGCTCAATGCTTTTCTATGTACATAAAGTCTTTTTTTCTAAATCCAAATACATTTGTCCAAGTTCTTCAAATGTTTAACAGTATAAAATTATAAATTATATATGTGTGTGTGTGTGTGTGTGTGTGTGTGTGTGTGTGTATAGAGAGAGAGAGAGCGAGAGAACAGAAAAATTTTAATAGCATATAATGTGGGCCAATTGATTTCTCCTTTTTTCTATGGAGTTTATATCAATCAAGTGTTAAGAATTATTGAAAGACCAGTTCTGTTTATTTTCTGCTTCTTGACCAAAATTCTTACCCAAGATTTAGATCACCACAAAACAGTAAATTAAACCTCTGACAAGATGCATAGAAATAATATAAAAATGATAGGGGATTGTGCTAAAGGATCTGACGGTCCTTTATCACATTATCAAACTCAACCATACTATCTTATCTTTCATGATACCAAGTGGGACACATAGCTGTTATTCCCTAATATTATCATAGAAGTAGCAAAAGTAGAATAGGCTCATTCTGAGTCCCAATCTAGTCTAAAAATATAATAAATAAACAGAAACATCTTTCTGACTTTACATTCCATCATTTCATCTAAGTCATTATTTTGCTCACCACCAACTCCGAAGACTTGATCATTCATAGTAGTATATATTGTTAGATGTAAGAACATGGATTTTGAAGCTTAACTGTCCAGATTCTCAGTCCAACTCTGCCACCTGTTAGTTATGCCCTTGGGCAAGCTGCTTCTCTACTTTGTGACATAATTCTCTTTAAAATATAAATAATAATATTATCTACCTCATAGAACTATCATAAGAATTAAATAAACTATTGCATGTTTGAACATTGCTTGACACATAGTAGATATTCTATATGTGTTTGCTGTTATTACTATAATTTTAGACTTAATTAACTTATCTGAAAAGAAGAAAATTGAGTAGAGTTAGCATGAGCTTATAATTCACAGGCTTCTCTTTTCTCTGTATCACTTCTCAACAAAGACATAATTTAGTATTATAACAGAAAATACATGTTAAACTCAAATTACCTTCACCTTTTCTTTTAGCATTTTAAGCAATCATTCTGCTCATTTTTATGAAAAGGAAATGTTTTTCCAGGACTGATTAAAAATAAACGCCCTCTCTTCCAAGAAGGAAAGATTAGAAGATTATTGTTTATAAAACCTGGTTCCTACCGGTCTCCAAGACAAGGAAAAGTGGTTATCTTTAGATAATGGTGTGGAGTCCAGTTACAGATAATGGTGTGGGGTCACTGAGGTGCTACCTGATAGATCATCAAATGCTGGCTATGTGGGTAAATAAAAGAATAGAATTTTGAAAATAGGTTAAGAAAAATGAATATGATGTGCATCTTAAAAGGGGTAGAGACTGGGAGGTTGGAGAGCCGTGGGTGGAGAAGTAACTTACTGGAGGGAAGGAGTACAGCAAACGAAAGAGAATAATCCTGGAGTCCTTTCTGGAAAGCACCAAGAGAGTGAGCAAGAGAAGGACCATTACAAGGATATTATTTCAGTGTTCATGAGCTATGTTGTAAGAAACTATTTGACAGATAATCAGTCTTTGTATAAATTATATAGGGACTTTTAGTGGTTGCCTATAAACTTTAGAAAGCAAAGCATCTATATACACCTTTGTCTATAAAAAGTAGCCTGATTTTTTTTTTTTTTTTTTTTTTGGAGAAGGAGTTTCCTCCTCCCGATACTATAGTAGCAATGCTGTTGAGGTGGGCCTGAACAGACTTCACCTAGTCAATTCATCTCATCACCATGGCCTTGGTAGTTAAGGCTGACCCATAACCCAGTCAAGCCAAAGAGACCAAAGGGAAGTAGCCTTTTACTTCTGGAAGAGAAGAAGAAAATGTCTTAGGAAGTTCAGGACTGCAATCATCATAAAAGATCCAAGAATCACCATGTAGAACTGAAAAGAACACCGTGCAGTGGAAGATAAAGCAAAGAGACAAAAAATATATATATTAGATGCCTAGTGACTTATTCACCATGCCAAGTCACATAAGCACCTTCTGTCTGGACTGCTGAATTATAAAAGTCAATAAATTAATTTGTGGTTGTTGATTATACCAATTTGTGTTGAGTTTTCTGTTATTTGTAATTAAAATAGTCCTAACAACTACAATAGCAATTTTATGTCTGTATCCTAGGTTTGTACCACTTGACTAACAAGTGTTCAGACATGCAGGAATTTTGGTCATGCGTTTTGAACCATGTGAACCAAGGTCATGCATCCTGTGAACCAGGCATCCTGTTAGCTGACACCTCTGCTGAAGTATGTCACAAATTTTCTTTTTTTAATGATTAAATATGTTTCTTCTCTGCAATATTTTTTAATTTTTTAAATTAAAGTTTATTGGGGTGACAATAATTTACATAGGTTTCAGGTGTACAATTCTGTAACACATCATCTATATATCACATTGTGTTTTCACCACCCAGAGTCAGTTCTCCTTCCATCACCATATATTTGATCAATCTAATGCTATCTCGTGACCCCACAAGAATCTCAGTGAGGTTAAATAAACCAAAATTAACAAACAGTGGTATAGGAGAACTGGAAAACATGTTTTCAGTCATTGGCAAGCATCCTAAGTTCTTAACCTAATATTCATAGGAAGCACAAATAACTCTAGCGTCTATGTACTAAGTATTTAAAGATAGCATTCTAAATGTCAAACACACACGCATGCACACACACACACACACACACACACACAACGATTTTATTGCTCCAAAAGAAAGGCATAGAAATGGCATGTGCTCCAATCCCTATCCACAATTTGTTTTCAAAAGTGTTGATTATATTCCTCATACTGTATTTCATATCCCCATGACTATATTGTGTCTACTAATTTGCTCTTTTTAATCCCTTCACTTTCTCCTCCACAATTCTTAGTCATACATGGCCATATCACCCTTTCTCCTGTATTGCTTGGAAAAGGAATTAATTTGTGTTTCCCTGAATGATAGGAAAAACTGATGTCAGTACCAAATTCCATCTATTTGGTCATGTGAGGTCTGTTAGCTTACCAGATAACCTCTCCCAAAGGACTCATCTCCACATTCTAAAAGATGAATTTGAAATTTATTATTTAATATTTTCAATAAGTTTTTGAAAATCAGGATACCAAAAAGGTTTCCAACATAGTGAAATTGTTTTTGTAGTAGCTAGTGTAAGAGCCTCAGTAGATACACAACTTCTTTTCTTCTTAAAAATTTGGTACATTGACAAGAATATAGTGTACCACCTCATGATACTCAGAATAATATTTGCATAACCATGATTTAAAAAAAATATATAAAGTTTTCCAAAGAGTTTTATTTTTTTTTAAGGTTGTAAAGAGTGAAGATAGAAAATTATAGTCAAGACCTACTTCATGTCATCTCATATCACTCTCTAAATTTATCCACAAGACTATTCAGTTTTAAACTGTGTGGCGGGGGGCAGGCTGGGGTAGGTGTGTATGATTGCTTTGGGTTCATTACTGTTTCTTCTTCTAGTCTATAAACTACTAAAGAGCAGGGACAGAATTTGTTAGGCTGAAACAGGCTTTCAATATCTATTTATGGAATATATAGATGAATAAATTAGTTGATGAATAAGTGAATGAATAAGTGAATGGGGTCATCCTATATTCTGCATTGATCTAACAATGAAGGCAAATGCTTCAATGACATTATTGTGTTCATATCCTTGTTGAGTAATTGCCATTTTTACTGGATAAATATTTATTGAGCACCTAATCTGTCCAGTAGAATAATGATGTGCAGACCACCACATTTGTGTTTGCTAATTGTGGTTTATTGAATTTAGGCTCCTACCCTCGGACAAAAACCGGGAGATACATGTTATCTTTCTTGATGATTACATATTAAAGAGATGACTCACAGGACCCTCAGAAAGACATTCCATTCCGGGTTGTGAAACTGTCACGTGAATGTAAGAAGATTTATATCTCAAAAGGGCAGAGAAAATTTATTGTTGAAAATTTTCTAAAGTAAATGTTCTAAGAAAATGGAGGTCAAGTGCCTGGAGTAAGAAAAAAACCTGAATAGTTAAGTTAAGCTGAGGAGAGTATTGTTAAGGCTATTATGATCAGTCCCAAGCAAACTGGGAGTGTTGGGGGAGGGGGAGCTACTAGGTGTTAGATGTTGCACAGAACTTCACTAAAAATTTTCTGTAAAAATCTCTGCTGAAATTTAGGATATTCACATTTAGCAAATTCTCATGCATGTAAATCTGTGACTTCATTAGCTTTTGCAGCCTACCAAGAAAATGATTCTTTTTCTTAGAAAATATTTGTCTCAAAATACTAAAATGATTTTTGTTTTCATGAAATAGATTTTAGAAATACATAATTTTGGAGCACTTGTTAGATTGTTATAAAATGGAAATTTCTAATTCAGTGAAAAACTTTAAGCGGACCTCCAAAAAAGCATACAAAGAATGAATCTCTGCTCCATGACACCTCTGCTGTGCAATAAAAATCATCTATACCCCATAAAGAGCTTTAATTTATGACAATATGACAATATGTCACATGTTCCACTTTCTCATCTTAAAACTCATCAT
Source organism: Rhinolophus hipposideros (assembly GCF_964194185.1). Classification (NCBI taxonomy): domain Eukaryota; kingdom Metazoa; phylum Chordata; class Mammalia; order Chiroptera; family Rhinolophidae; genus Rhinolophus; species Rhinolophus hipposideros. Next base: position 68,676,591 of record NC_138049.1, read on the forward strand.
TATTTGAGACATAAAATCAAAGACTTGAGATTAGTTTCTTTTGAAAATTTGAATTAGAAGAATGCAGTCACATGGTCACTTTTGATCATTTAAACTCTAGTGATAAATAAGGACACGATAATTTTTATGTGACTTGAAATAAAGATCTATCGAAAGGAGTATTTTTGCTGTGATGAAAAATCTCACAAGTTTCCCAGTTAAAATGAGTCAGTTCTTTATGTAATAATACACTGTATTGCTCATTTTTTATATTTTCAGTTCTTATGAGAGTTCTAATCCCATATGGTGAAGGAGTTAGAATCTAGAAATGCACTGAACCAAACACAGTACTTGAGACCAAAAGGAAAACCCTTTCCAATGCCTATGGCCAATTCATTGTTGCCTTGAGCCAAGAGAGTGAAATTGAAAAAGAGCCTAGATATTTTTGGGAAGAACCAATAATAAATTCTCACAGTCAAAATGAAGTCAACAATTTTCACTCTTTGTCATATTAAAAGAAAGACCATCATAACATCAATAGTTTCAGACTACATTAATTTTTTTCAGAGGGTAAAGGAATGAATTTGTAATGCCAGGAGGTATTGTTTTTTCCTGCTAATTCCAGGAATTATGCTTCTCTATGATGTGGTGAGTGTGTGTGTGTGTGTGTGTGTGTGTGTGTGTGTCTGTGTGTGTGTGTGTAAAAGTTCTGAGAAACTACCCAGAGGAAACAAAGTTAGCAAAAGTTCATAACTTAGATTTATTATATTGGGAGTTGAGAGAGAAACAGAAACCTGACTGAATATGCATAACAAATAGAAAATGTTTGGTTGAAAAGAATACATCTAAATTGTAGATCTGCTTTAACTGGTAAAAATTTTAGGAAATAATATATCACATTGAAAAGTCAAAACAAATGAGAAGTGTGTTTTGAAAAATTATACATTAATTAACTCATTCAAAAAATATTTACTGACCATCTTCTATGTGCCCAGGCATTACAATAGATGATATATGGATAACAATATTTTCTGAGGAAGTAATTAATGTTTATCAAATAGACTCATGCATGCATAATCATTCCAACACAATAGTAATCTAGTTCTTGCTCTTGTAACATTATGGGGCAGGTGGGTTTGTCAGCAGAAGAGCTCTCTTCTATGCCATCTTTCAGAACCAATTTGAAAGAGGCTCTCTCATCTTTAATATATAGCTTTTAAGAGTGATCTGGGAGTTGTCTCCACTCTAGCTGGCTGAAATGGAGAAAAAATAAATGTGGAGGGTGAGGGAGATGGCAAGGATATTTACTGGGCCAGGCTTAGAGGTGACCCAAGTCTCATCTATTCATCTTACATTGGATAGAACAGGTTCCAGAATCCCAACTAGAGGCAAGAAGGCCTAGGAAATTTTACTTGTACTCCCCATTAAAACTCTATAATATGAAAGAAGAAACATATTTTTGGTGAAGAGTTATCTATTTCTTCCACAATCTATCTTTCTTGCCACCAAATATTACTGTGTACCCCGCTCCCCAAAAGGGAACTAAAAATCCAAGCCAGTTGCTGCATTCCGAACAGAGTCCAGGATATATAAGAGCTGCATCGTCTTCTCCATTAGTTCCAGAGGTTGCTTCTCATAATTTAACAACATGTGTACTAAAAGGCCAATTATTCAAATCCTCCAACCCCACATGCACATTCTATAAGGTGGAGCAAGGACAGTAATAAAAACTATCATTCAAAATGTTGAAGCTTACAAGACATACTCATAAAGCAGTCACTCACCCATAGCAATCATGGCATCTAATTGGAAATTATTGTGGCACTCTGGCAATGAGGGGAACCCTTTAATTTACCCAGATACTATTATCTGGAAGCAATTCTTCTGTTCACCTATTGTCCTCCAGAGCCACATCTAAAAGGGGTTGTTGGACACGATGACCTCTTTGAGGATGGCACAGATTTTACAACCCCTTACTTGTTATATAAATTTGATAGCTAGGTAGTTAGTATAAGGCTGGAACATTCAAAGACTTCTTTGGTTCAGACTCACATTTCTTTGAAAACACAAGTCTTTCAAAAAGAGTAGGCTTCTGATTTACTTGCTTCTAGTCAGTATCAGGTGCCAGTAAATACAACTTAAATTTTTTCCCAGACAGAATTCTCAAGCCAGATATATTTCCTTGCTTCCATGCCCTTATGTCTCTCTCTCTATAGCAGCTACCATGAAGCCAGGTGAAGTGACGCACTTGAGTGGAAGGGAACAATTTTTGATTTAAACCTTTCAAAGCTGAATTTTTTTTTCTGTTTAATACAGACTACTGATAAACCTTTGTTACTTGTCTTTAAAATCTAGATTCCTATTGTTTAACTTTCTAAACTCTTCACCCTTTTGTTTCTGCTCATGAACATTCAATCATTGCCCACGCTCATTGTTTTTGTGTAGTATCTACTTACACGCAGTAAATAACAAACAGCCCATGCCACTAAGTCTGCTCTCCAACCCCTTCTAGATCTCCAAACTTTGTTGGCATGTACTCTGTCATCTAAGTTGTTGAAGGTAATTCTTATCTCTATTAGTATGGCTAGAAAACTGCCATAAAAAATTAAAACCCAAAATGTACACTGGTTAAATATAAGATTATTTCTATTTATGTAAAAATTCTGAGTATTAAACAGGTTGATGGGATCATGCTCGCTCACACAATTATTCAACAACCCATTCGGATGGAGCCACTAACATTTTCAACATGTTGTTTTCAAGGCAACATGGGGGTTACCCTAATTCTCACCATTTAGAAAGTGCAGAGGGAATGGAGGAGCATGGGTGAAGCTCTTAGCAGCTAAACATCAAAGTGTCACATAGCATGTCTGCTCATATTCCCCGGGCAAGAACTAGCCACTTGGCTATACCTAGCTGCAAGTGAGATGTGGAAATGCACTGCTTCCCTTTGACAACTCTATGGTTTGGAAGGAAAAACACATTATTTTCTTGGAGGATAATTAGCCAAATCTGCTACAAGTTGTGACTTGATAGATGAGAAGCAGTGGAAGACATTTTTAGCTGGTTGGGTGGAACTGGCTCTCCTTTGAAGGGACATTTCAAGCAAATCAAACTGATATAAGAAGACTTGAAGTGGAAACATGTTGTTTTGTTGTTGATTTAAGTATCTCAGAGAGGGCCACTGTGCCTAAAATATAGTGACTAAAGTGGAAACAGATAAAAATGATGCTAGAGAGATGGGCTGGGAACAAATCAAGCAGGAAATGTTAAAAAAAAATTGAATTATATTCTAAATTCAATAGTTTACAATGTACTTTAAGTAAAAAAAAAGAAATCATTAAGTGTTTTAAAGATCGTATCAGAGTTTTAAAAAATTACCAGTTTGCTATATGGAGAATGGCAGTAGACGTAATGGTGAAAGAAAGTGACAATTATAATAACCCTGATAAGGTACGAAGGGATGTACAGAAGAGAAGCAGAGAAGGATTTTACCCCATTTGTACCATCAAGCCATGAATTAGGCCCAACATGGATCACTTGGATACTCATCTCTGTGAGGTGCAAGACACTGCTATCTAAAAACACAGGATGCTTTCCAACTGAAATGGAAAACTTGGAAGCAAGGATCTCATTTGGACAATGAATATAACTTGTGTGTGTTTTTTAACTCTTTCCACATATACCCAATACGTACATTTATTCCTTTTGATTATCTCTTATTCATATTAAAGATGTGCTCCCTGATTATTTAAACATTTTATAATAAAAAGCTATATGTCTGTTTTTCTTAATTGGCCCTTCCCTACACAAGGATCAGGTATATCATGGAGAGTGTAGAGAAATTAACATTTTCATGTTTCTACATGGTTAGGGCTTTCAGAGAAAGAAAACTAGAAGCTGAATTAAAGGATAAATCTTAGAAGTTAAAAGATGACTGAATAGATTGTGAGAGATCTCAGAGAGATCAAAAGGAATTACCGCCCCCTCCCCATGGTGTTTGTTTACATTTCAAATGATAAAACCCAGAGCCATTCCTTTACATTGAAAAGGATTTTAAACTATTAGGGAGTAAAGATTTATCCCCCCCTCTCAGGAAAAGAGGAGTATTGTGAAGCCTATATAAATTTCCCCATTCACAGTTTTGGGCCTCCTCTCCATTAGGGCAAATCATTTTCTTGCACATATAGTTGTTGAAGGTAATTCTTATATCTATTAGTAAGGCTAGACAAACTGCATAAAAAAATTGAAACCCAAAATGTACACTGGTTAAATATAAGATTATTTCTATTTATGTAAAAATTCTGGGTATTACCTGGCCCTGCCTGACTGCATCACCCTGAAGGGTGAAGAAGAGAACTTGGAGAACTATTAGTGGTAATACGCAATCCCTAATCTAGAACCTTGGTGTTTGTTTTCAGGACAATATAAACAAATATAAATATTAAATTGGTATCAGATTGGTGAAAAGCACTCCTTTCAAAGAATATGTACCACAGATGGACAAAAAATTATTGAAGGAGAAATAAACGTACAAGAATCACATTCACCTCAAAAAATAGCTTTCATGAAATAAATTTCAGAACAAACTGAAACTTGTGAAGACTAAAAACAATACAAAGGGATTTGTAGATATTCCTTAAACAAGAAGATGAGCAATGCAAAGGAAGAGGCTGCAATATTAATAAAAGACAGAAAGTGAGTAGTCTATTACTAAGGAAAGTCACTTTTTTTTTTTTTTTTTTTTACTAAAACAAATCATAGTCAACCAAATTCATTCACTGCTTGTTACGGTAATAAATCAAATATAATAGGATTCATTTAGGCAAAGTGTTTGACATTTAGTTGTAATAACCAGTGTAGAACTTTTTAAATAGGCTAGAATCATAGTTATTGGGTGAATATGTGCCAGATTCTAAAATTTTGCATTGCATTAATGATTAATAGTGTCTTGTCAGTTAGAAGAATGTTAGCCACTGGTCTGCCGCAAGATTCAATCCAGTTTCACATTTGATCAGATTTAGCTGAAAGGTAGATGTACTCTTTTGAACAACAGAATTATGATTCAAAATTACCTCAGGTAGGTAAGCTAAAAACTAGAAGATTAAATGTAGTTGGTAAGTTCTCACTGGGATTCAAAAAGCTAGTTACAAAATAAGGAGCCCAGAATTAACAGCAGTTTAATTTGAAGCTATCTTTGGAATTAGAACCCGATATTTGTCATGAAAGCTAGACTCTTAGCTAAATGACTGCGTCATTAGGTTTTGGTCCCAGCATTGTCTCTCAATAGTTGAGAGATGTGGAGGGAGCCACTGAGTGGCCTAAGCCTGTAACTTTCTCATTCTATGTATGTTATTAAATGCAGGAGGATTTCAGAACTGAGTTCTGTTGTTATCATTTCAACTTTCTATCTGGTTCTAGAAAGCTCACTGTGGGAGAGACATTGGCCAACAAGAGAGTATGCTAAGATACCCATACTCTTTGGATATAGCAGAATCCAAAATCTTATAAATGGGACTAATTTGAGAACTAAGGACTTTTAGTACAGAATGCAGAACACTGGGTAGAAGATATGTACACGAAATATTATAATGACATCAAAAAGGCATGTGTGTGAAAAACAGATTAAAAAGTACAAAATTCTAATAGTGTATATTAGTTAATCACATTAATTTAATATTTAGAAAAATAGCATAAATTAGAAAAAAGTACAGTGACATTTCAAATCCATTATTTCAATTGCTTGAATTAATTTATTTAAAATAAAGGTATTGCCATATGGACAACCAGTTTTGCTACAGAAGAAAATTATAGAACCAGCAGTCACATGTTAGTAACACAGAGGCATATTTTGGAATAATAATAGAAAAAAACAAAACAAAACAATTTCAACTCTGAACAGAATTCCCATAGAAAATAAAGAGTGCCAAGTCCATTAAAGTGCTGAAGTTAAAGCTGGAAACCATGTAACTGGAGATAGAATTGTTGTAAGATAACCTCCAAGAACTTTCCCAAATATAATTTATTATTCTATTAAATCAGGCTACATGAAGGAATGGTCAGAAATACAGAAATATTGATGAAAATATCTAGAAAATATCTAGAAATATTATGAAAATATCTAGTAAAATTTGTAAAAAATAATGTTAGAGTAGAATCTGGAAATCATGTCTCTGGGAAGATTTTCAGCAATGCAAGAATCAATGGATATTAAATTAATTTTGCAAGAAAAGCATTGAAGCTTGAAAAATAAAACTATTTGTAAAATTCCAACTTTAGTGCTTTCCCATCATAACTATAGATCCAGATCACAAACTCGTATCTTAAATTTTCAGTTTTAATATATCACTGTAATATCACATAATTCATACAAAGAAACAGATTAAGCATATCTGCCCATACACAGGTTTATATTCCCACTTAGAAATAACCTAAATAGGATTTTTGCAGGTGCAGAGAGATTTAAAATTTAGGATAATTCAGAATCATTTCAGGAATTAACTACGATCTGAATTAAATAAAATTTTCGCACTTACTCTGTTTCACTGAAAGCCACATTTATTTACTATTAGCCTATTTTTTCATAATAGGGTTTTTTTCAGTTTTTTGCATGTTTTATATCATGTGTCTTCATGAGCAATTTCCACTGGGACAAGGTGGATCATCACTGTAACTTCTAGTTTACAGATCGGTGACTTACATTTATTTGGTTAATATTTAATAGTCACCCAGAATAAGCATGCGTGATGTCAAGCATTGGCAATATTACGATGAGCTCTTCATGAAGGAAAATTATTAAAATAACTGGTGAAAGGTGTTAAGTGCTATGATAAGGGATGTACAGAAGGTTCTGAGTAGATATAGCAGAGACACTTGCTCTAGTATGACGAAGGCTAAGGCAGAACTCAGTTAATGAAAGTGATATGGACTCAGTTACACCTGAAGTTTGAGGAGGAATTATTCAGAATAAGGAGAAAAAGGTATTCCAGACAAAAGGAAATGTCTGTATAAAAGTAGAAGGAAATAAGAATTGACAGTCACTAAGACCACAAAACTGTCACTGATTGACAATGAGGAGTGAGGGAGAAAAAAGGAGTTAAAGATGACTCTCAGGGTGTTTTCTTAAAAAAATTAACTAGATGGTGGTTCCAATAAAATAGAAAGTACTAAACAAATAAACATAATTTCGGTTTTGCACATTCTGAGATTGAGCAGCTGAAAAAAAAAAATGGAAGCAGAGATGTCAAGGAAGAAGTTAAATACAAAGCTCAAAGGCTCAAACTACAGACTGGAAGAAATATTTTCTAATCATATATCTTTTAAGTAGTTATTTTTCAAAATATGTAAAGAACCCATTCACTCAATGGCAAAACAAACAAACAGAAACAATCTATTTTAAAATGAGCAGAGGAGCTAAATAGACATGTTTCCAAAAAAGACATACAAATGGCCAACAGATACATGAAAAAGTGCTCAAATCACTAATCATCACGAAAATGCAAAATCGCAATAGATATCACCCCACATATATTAGAATGGTTATTACTGGAAAGACATGAAATAACAAGTGTTAGTGAGGATGTGGAGAGAAGAGAATACTTGTGCACTGTTGGTAGGAATGTAAATAGGTGCAGCCACTATGGAAAATAATACAGCGGTTCCTCAAAAAAATAAAAATAGTACTGTTCGATCTGAGAATCCCATTTCTAGCTATATACCTAAAGGAAATGGAAACAATACCAAAGGTACATCTTCATTCCCATGTTCATTGCAGCAGTACTCACAATAGTTGGAAACAACCTAAGTGTATGTCAATAGATGAACGGATAAAGATGTGACTCTCACACACACGCACGCGCGCACACATGCAATGGAGTATGATTTAGCCATGAGAAAATAAAAAATTATTCCATTTGTGACAACATGGATGGTCTTTGGGGCATTATATTAAGTGAAATAAGCCAGACAATGAAAGACAAATATTGTATGGTATCACTTATATATGAAGTAAAAAGAAGTCAAATTCATAGAAACAGAGTAGAAAAGTGTCAGGGACTGGGGGTAGGGGATGGTGGGAGAAATCGGGAGATATTTGTAAATGGATATAAACATTCAGCTATAAGATGAATAATTTCTGAGGATCTAATGTGTAACATTGTGACTGTGGTTGATAATACTATATTATATAACTGAAATTTGCTAAGAGAGTAGAAGATAAACGTTCTCATCAAAAAAAAAGATAAATATGTGAGTTGATAAATATGTCCACTGACCAGATTGAAGGAATCAATTCACAATGTGTGTGTGTATAACCACAATGTACATTTTAAATATTTTATAATTTTATATGCCAATTATCCCCAACAAAGCTGAAATTAAAAAAAAAAAAATAATAAAAAAAATAAAAATAAAAAACAAACAAAAAAAAGGTTTGGGCTACAAATCTGGGTAGAGTGGTCCATCAGCAAATTGGTGGTTACTGAAGCCTTAGGACCAAGCAAGATCACCCAGAGCGATATGAAGATGGACAAGAAAAGACCTGGAACAGGTCCCTGCCATACTCCAACAATTTAAGGGACAGGCAGAGGAAACATTGACTGGAAAAGAGGTCAAGAATAAACAACCAAGAATTGTCAGTGAATACAAGGATAGTGTTTCAGGAGGTGGTTAAAAGTTTTAAGTGATTTGCTTAAAAGCTCTGTATTAGTTTACTCAGGCTGCCGTAACAAAACACCACAGACCCTGTGGCTTAAACAACAGAAATTTATTTTCTCACAGTTCTTGAGGCTGGTTTTCCAAGATCAAGGTGCCAGCAGGACTGGTTTCTCTTGAGACCTCTCTCTTCTTGGCTTCTAGATGACTGCCTTCTCACTGAGTCTTCACGTGATCTTTCTTCAGTGCACATGCATCTCAGGTGTCTCTTTCTCTTCTTGCAAGGACATGTTATATTGAATCTGGGCCCATCCTTATGACTTCATTGAATCTTAATTACTCCTCTAAAGACGCTGCCTTAAAATACAGTTACTCTGGGGTTAAGGCTTCAACATATCAATTTGTGAATGGCACAATTCAGTCTCTAACACGTCCCTAGTGGGAAATGGTGAGCTTGGAATTAACTCTGACTTCCTCTGTTACCTAGTCCAGTATAATTTCCATTACAACACTCTACATCTCTATATGATATTTGAAGTGGAATTTATTACTAGCTTCATCTAGAAAACTCTAAGCTCTTTGTGTAAAATGTTCTTATTTATATTTACACTTCACAGTAGTTAGCACAGCATCCAATTAAATGAATGTTGTGCTTTTTAAACTTTTTTATTTTTCAATTGCAGTTGACACACAATATTATATTAGTTTCAGGTGTACAACACAGTGATTAGACATTTATATACCTTATGAAGGGTTCACTCTGATAAATCTAGTACCCATCTGACCCCATACATAGTTATTACCATATTATTGACTATGTTCCCTATGCTGTACTTTATATCCCCATGGCTATTTTGTAACTACTAATTTGTATTTCTTAATCCCTTTCCCTTTTTCACCCAACCCCCAGCCCCACTCCCATCTGGCAACCATCAAAATGGTCTCTGTATCTATGAGTTTGTTTCTGTTTGTTTCTTTATTTTGTTCTTTAGATTCCACATGTAAGTGAAATCATACGGCATTTGTCTTTCTCTGTCTGATTTACTCAACTCAGCACAATACCCTGTAGGTCCATCTATGTTGTTGCAGATGGCAAGATTTTATTCTTTTTTATGGCAGAATAATATTCCATTGTATATATGTGCCAACTCTTCTTTATCCATTCATCTATTGATAGACAGTCACCCAGGCTGCCTCCACATCTTGTCTATTGTAAACAATGCTGCAATGAACATATGGATGTACATGTCCCCTCAAAGTAGAGTTTTGGGTTTCTTCGAATAAATACTCAGAAGTGGGATTACTGGGTCTTTCATTGTCTCTTGTTATAGCCTTTGTTTTAAAATCTATTTTGTCTGGTATAAGTATTATTACCTCGGCTTTTCAAAATCATTTTCAGGATATATATTTTTCCACTCCTTTCACTCCATGTGTACCTTTTAATCTGAAGTGGGTATCTTGCAGGCAGCATATGTAAGGATCTTGTAAATTGATGTTTTAATTCAAGGATATGTATGAAGAAAAATCTGTGTTTATCCATTTCAATGTAAGTTAACATTTCAATTAGTTATGAATGAACCTTGCTAATTATCTTCATTTCATTTCACCCCTTTTATAAATTGGAAATGGATTAAAAGCTAGTGGTCTCTTTGGAAGAATAAAGCCAAAGTGGTTAAGAAGACAGAATTCTATAAATAAAGCTACTAAAGAAATTAGGTGGGGAAGAGAAGGTATATATGAACATATCCTCTCTGCTTCATCCATTCTCCTCTCCTTCATTCAGTCTCTGAGTTTTTTAATTTCAAGGAAAAGCCATCCTGGAGATTATATGGAGAAATGGTAAACTGACCTATAAAGGACACATGGCAGGAAAGGAAGGAGTGGTCCCACTGTGAGACACTACAGACTGTCAACAAAAAGCAATTAACAACCAGTGGCACAGAGACAGATATCAGAACCCAGAGACAGATACCATCGCAGAACTCTGAGCAAAACTGAAGTATTAACGATGTCTTTCAGTTTCCTTACAGAAAATTGCGACTTTTTTTATTAGCTTTCTCAATTTTCACATCCTCCATTCCCTTTCACAAATCACTCGGGTCAAAAATGGGAAGCAAGGAGCTGAGTTCATTGATGGAGGAAAGAGGTTGAGTGATGACTAATGCAGATGGAGATCAAGGCCAGAGGTATCAATGATGCAAAGTGAATGTATCAGATAATAATAGAAAGCCACATGTAAAACAGGCCCGGAAATGACTTGATGTGTTACAGTGCTCACACAGTCATTTTCTTATTAAGAAACATGGTCTTTACTAGCCACAGGAAAAGCTCCTGGCTACTTCTGCTTGCTGGAATGTCATTGGTCTCTGTTCCTAAAATCTGTGGTTTGAAACTTGGAGAGCAGAAAGGTCATTAGATATAGCTGGCCCAAAATAATACTCCATGAACCAACCTTAATTGTCAAGTAAAAGAATTGGCTTGGCATCTCAAAACCTGTAATTCACAGGAATAAATTAATTGACATCTATAAAAATGTTAATTTATCTGCAGCATTTAGGAAAAGATGTAGTCTCCATAAACACAGGATTCTGTTTTAAGAGAAAGGTATTATTTTATGGCTGACATTGAATTTTAAAAGGCATTTTATGTTTTGTATAATTTTGATATATTTGATATACTTATTAGTTAATTAGCCATTGTCACTTACCTCCACCAAGGCATGAAATTTTAATTTTTTTTCTTTAAAAACAAATTTATTTTTGAATTTATTGGGGTGGCAATGATTAGGAAAATTACATAGGTTTCAAGTGTACACTTCTGTAATACATCATGAAATTTAATTTTTGATCCATTGAGCAAAATTTTCACAAAGAAAATTGCAAAAACTAAAATTTGCTAGCTCAAACGTAAGGACTTCCTACCTGTTTTCTTATTTCCAGTATATTCCTGGGTATATATGGCTGTAACTCTCCCAGTTTACCTGTCAACTGTTGAGATCAAAATTTGTTTTAGAATTATAAAGTGCATCAATGGACAAATTCTGAAATTTAGAATTATGAAGAGACTTATTGTATATAAGGAAGTATTATTTTATCAATGGATTATTAATGATGTTCAGGACAGATTTACTTTTTTCATACATGATCATTTACATATGTGTGTTTGAACTTTTTCTTGAGTTTGTGTAATATATGTCTCTGAGGTGTGTGCTGAGGAAAGGTAATGAGAAACTGTGGGATGGCCATAGTCAGGAGCTCAACTGATCTTAGGTCTTTCAGACTCCCCATATTCTGAATGAAGTGGTCATTTTTTCTACTTAATAAAAAGTATTTTCAATAATTTGTAGATAAACCATGGAGTCCTGATGTAAAAATTTCTGTTGTACAGATTTGGAGCAAAGAAGACATAGACCATTTGACTTCTTGCAGCACTTAGTTGGGAGTTGTAATCTGTTTAAATATTAAAAAGTCATAACCTGTTGAAATCTCTTTAATTTGCCTATTACAGAACAATTCAAAATAGCAAGAATTTTGATATTTTCTGGGGCAGGTTTCAGCTCCCAGAATTTGTCTATTGATGCACATACAATTTTTTTTTTTTTTTTTTTTTTTTTTTTTTTTTTTTTTTTTTTTTTTTAATTAATTAATTTATTTATTAGTTTCAGGTGTACAAAACAAGGTAATACTTAGACGTTCATCATTTATATCCCTCATACTGTGAACCCCCCTCCCCCCATCCACTATCCCTCCGACCTCACACTGAACCATCACATTATATATATAAAATTATAGTTGGCATTCATTAATGTTTAGCTTCTGATGTACAATGCCATGATCAGGTATCCACAGTATCCCTGAGGTGGTCTCCCAAATAGGACGCATGTCCATCGGATACCCAACAAAATCTTTACAACATTATAGAATACCTTCCCCAAATTAATTTTCAAAAGAAAAACCCTGAGGCCATCTTGTGGTTACCAGCTGCTTCCAAATCCCTTCACCTTTCCCCTTATCCCCAACCCCCTCCCACACACCCATCTAACCACTCTCGGTTTTTTCTCTGCGTCCCCAAAACTGACTCTGATTAGTTCATTCACATAGTCTTTTCTTTAGATTCCATATATAAGTGAGATCATATGGTACTTGTAATCATGATATATATATCATGTCCTCTTTGGCCCCATGGTAATGCCTGCTTTAGAATGTTGACCTTTGACTTAGAGATGTCTGAATTTGAGTTCATGCTCAGCTAGCTGCCTACTAGCAGTGAAGGGCCTTGTTAGTATCTAAGGCTCATATTAGATTATGTAAAATATGGAAAATAATAGCTGTCTCATAGGATGGCTAGGAAAATTAAATAAGATTCTGCAATTTAAAATTGTAAACTAAAGGCTTGTTATAGAGTAAGTCCTGAATACATACTAGGTGCTACTTCTGCTGCTGTTACACTTTCCTGAATACTAACCATTCTATAGAGCCATCTCCAATGGAGAGACAGCCATGGTTGGTGACTTTTTGCATACTCCCCAGAGTGAGGCCCAAGCCCCAACAAGGCCTTATCGCTTACCTCTTTCCAGCATATTTGATTAAAACCTTCTTCCCATCTAACACAAATGTTTTTGAATTGTTCTCTTAGGTTTACCTTGCCAACTAAAATGTAAGCCAGGTAAAAATAGAAAAATAATTTTCTACTCTGTACTATGTATTTTCAGTATAATTGTCTATATTAAACTGAAATCTTGAAGTCAGGATCTAACTCCAATTCTTACTCATGTTTATGTAATGTGTACCTCTAATTTTTTACACAGAGTAAACACTCAAGATGTGTAGTGAATAAATTGATCAACACGTTATGACTCTAACAACCCATGCAGATCACATCTTGCTTTGCTAGCATTTAGTGTCAGGAAAAGCATGCCAGAATGAAAAGTTTTGGTAGCTGCGATCACCTTATGTTGTGATTCTTTGTTTCTCATCAGCTGAAAGCTTTATAATGGCATGAGCTCTCTCTCTCTCCCTAAGAGATTTTCTCTCACACAATAGATGCTCAATAAATTGCAGGAAAAGGACAATATGAATTGATGAATAAATATAAGCTCTTCCTCATCTGCCAAAACTTTCCTGAACTTACAGTCCATGTGAATTTTTTTTCACTCTCTGAGCAATTCCATTCTACATCTCACAAGTCATTGTATCCGTGCATGGTATCTCTTCATTGTTTTAGAAGTGTGTAGGGATGCTTTCTTTCCTAAATTAAATTATATCTTCCTCAAGCAAGGGGGCCAAGGCTTGTCCCTCTTTATATCTTCTATGCTACTTAGCCAAGGTCTGGACATGTGTTAAATGAAGGTTAATAAATGTTTGTTGATTGTCTATTAGTTTTTCCATTTTTCAATTCAGTTTTATGTCATAAGGAAGCCTAAAAATCCTCTTCTGTAGGGAAATATTGTAGCATGTTAAATCCTCATTTATGTGGGACAGTGTGGGTGATGAGGGCTGCATGGAGGAGAGGGAATGCATGGCCTCATCCTCTACCCCATCCCAGAGACCTCAGCAAGGAGGTAAACAGGGTCTAAATGAATTCTGCAGATGATACTAAAACGAGAAATTTTGGAATAATAAAATGGGCCCTAGCAAGAAAAATAAAATAAGGTTCAACTTGGAAAGAAGAACTAACACATCTAAGGAAAAAAAATAATTCAAAATACAGATTCACTAGGAGCGACAAACTTGGAAAGCAAAACATATGACAAGTTATCCTTACACAATCCAAAGTATGGGTTGACATTTCAGTGCACTCGCTCCCCCTTCTCCCCTTCATTCCTGAAAGGGTGACACTTTTCTATGGTTCTGATAAAATTTGAGCCTGAAACTTCATATCCCAAGTTCAACCCTTTTGACTTAAACAGTCAAATGTAACTAGGAAAGTTCAGACATAAATAATGAACTGAGAAGGACAAAATTAAGTATTAATCACAATGATAGTTTTTCAGAGCAGAACAAGAACAGATGATCAGAACAGAAATCATGTGGCCAAGCACACTCCACAGAATGAAATATTAATATTAATACTTCACCACAACTTCACCACATTTATTTTATGGCCACAGCACAAGGGCTGAAAGAAATGCATTTAGGATGATTTTCAGGGATTCAGAATGTTTTACCATGTTGTTTTTGTCCCCCCACTCCACATCTTATTTGTAGCATCGTTATGGTTCTTTCATGTCTTCTGCTTTCAAATGTCCCCCACATTACGTTCACTACTAGCAAGGCAGAGTGACAGAATCGATCGACATTTCTATAGTGCTGGGATATATTGGTCTTATTAATAGTTAAGACATTGTGTAGCATAAAATTATTTTAATGCAAGCTCATAAATAATCCTCAAAAAATTGATTATGGCTTCAAACAGTCTATTTGATCCAAAGCATTTTTTTTTTTTATCATTTCAGGTTATCGTCACTAGATGTCACTACCTTAGAGTTCATCCATACCAAGGGTTAAAAGGAGCAGAAAAATCTCTCTATCCCAAGTAGAACTGGAATCTTGCACAAGTTCAAATTAGCATGAAAACCAGACAAAAAGAAGAGACAGACCAAATATATTAAGATTTTCATCATTAGCCTGTTGCTTGATTCTCATTTGCTCCACCCTGATTTCTTTTAGGCCAAGGGTATTATACTGGAATGATTTTCAAAGTGTCTAAGAAAAAATTGTTTACCATCATTACTTTAATAAGAAAGAACCCTGACATTTTCTAGGTGTGAGTAAATTTCAGACAGAATGACAGCATGTATATTTTTATTCTCTTAAGGAATATTTAGACTAGAACTTATTTGCCAATTAAAAAGCTATTTTGGACTTCCACTTCTAACCAAGGTGAAATAAAAGATACTAAATTTACCCTGTTGTCTGAAACATCCAAAAATGCACAAAATATATGAGAAAAGGTATATCAGGCATTATACATCTGGCAACAAAGAACACTGATCTCTGAGAGATGGGAAACAAACAAGTGAGACCTACAATTGCCCCAGCATATCAATTTAGGAGACTTTTCAGGTCACAATGCAAGGAGAAAAACTCAGATGAGACTGGAAAACTACTTAAGGTGAGAAGACAAAGCTGAAAATGTGGGGAGAACAGGCAGCTAGAAATCACAGGCAACTACCAGAGATGAGACAGGGTCACAGAGAGAAATCTCCATTTTTGGAGAGGGTTCATTTTGAGTATTCAATTGAGTACTAACCAACATATTTATGTGAGAAAATTACCCAAGCCAGGGGGGAAACTAGAAAAGACAGAAATAGCATGGCTCAGTACTCATACAGGGGTAAGAATCATATCTGTTCCACTAACCAGATTGGAAAACCTCAGTATTCATGGGTCATTAGGTAGAGTGCACAAAATGGTCTTGTCTTAATAGTTGGGAATAATTAGCCATAGATGGATTAACTGCTCAAGTTCTGCCTAACAAATCTTGAAAGCAAAACAAAAATAATCAATTTTTTAAATGTACTTTAACATCATTCTAGAACAAAGTTCAACAACATTTGTGGTAATACAAAAATACTGGGCACGCAACAGAGTAAAATTCACAATGTTTAATATCTAATAAAAAGTTACCTGGTAACAACAAAGTAGTAAAATAGGTCCCATAATAAAGGCTGATCAATCAAAACCAACCCAGAACTGACACAGATGTTAAATAGCAGATAAGAATATTAAACAGGTATTATAAATATATTGTATACCTTCCAAAAGTTAAATAGGGATTTGGAAAATATTTTAAAACATAAACTTTTAGAGATTAAAACTATAATGCATGAGATGAAAAATACATTGGATGGGATTAATGGCCATTTAGACAATAGACCTTGCAGTATAAAAGGTAACTGTACTTGATAGTACAGCAATAGAACTATCAAAGATGAAAGATGAAAAGAGCATCAGTGAGCTATAGGAAACATTCAAATGGCTTAATATGTGTGGAATTTGAAAATATCTATAAACATACAAATCCAAAAAGCTCAATAAACCCCAAGCACAAGAAACATGCAGAAAACTATACCAAGTGCATCATATTAAATTACTCAAAACCAGTGAGTTACAAAAAAATCTTAAGTTAGAGAATAAAGGTGTACTATGTTCAGTAAAATAAAACGTAAGGATAAAAGCATATGTCCTGTTGTAAACAAAGGAATTGAGAAGACAATGAAGTAACATTTTAGAAAACAGTGAAAGATAAAATCAGACAGATTTTGTCTGCCACCCAGAACTCAGGGAAATCAGGGAAATTAGAGTAAAAAGAAAAACAATAGAAAAACTAAACAAAACCTAAATCTAGTTCTTTCAGAAAATCAATGAAATTAATAAACAGATAGCAGGAACATGGAGAGAAGACACAAATTAGGAAGATACAAATTAGCAATACCAGGAATGAGAAAGATAACATCAATACAGGTTCTACAGGTATTAAATGGTAAGAAGAGATTATGAACAACTTTATGCCAATAAATGCCACAAATGTGATGGGCAAATTCCTTGAAAGACACAAACTACTTGACTCAAATCATTCAAGCTAACTCAAGAAAAAATAAGTAACCTGAACTACATCTGATACAGAAACTGAAATATAGTTTAAAAAAAACACTTCACACATAGAAGCTCTAAAAGTACATGGTTTCACTGGTACATTCTTTAAAACAAGTAAGGAAAAATTCATGTCAGTTCTACAAAAACTCTTCCAGAAAATTGAAAACAGTATTTTCTAACTAATTCTATAAGGCCACGATTACCCTCATTAAAATCAGAAAACTACAGACCAATATTCTTTAATATAAATGCAAAACTTTGTAAACTAAATTTTAACAAATCAAAAGCAGCAATATATAAAAAGCTAATACTTCATCACAAGGTAGAGTTTATCATAAGAACACAAAGTTGAATTAAGATTTGAAAATCAATCAATGTAATTTACCAATTTACTAAGGTAAAATAAACAAAATCTAATATATAATAATCTCAATAAATGCAGAAAAAATATTTGACAAAATTCAATATCTATTTCAGATAAAAACTCACAACAAAGTAGAAATAGAAAGTTTTTAACCAAATAATGGACCCACGCAGAAGCTTTATAGCTAATATCAAACTTAATGGTGAAAGACTGAATGTTTTACCCCTAATTTTAGAAATAAAACAGGGACGTCCACTCTCTCCCATTTAATGTTGTACCAGAAGGTCTAGCAAGTAAAAGAAAGTAGGAAAAAGAAATAAAATTTATCCAGTTGGAAAGGAAAAAGTATAACTGTCACTATTCATAGATGACATGAATGTCTATGTATAATACCCAAAGCAATCTATAAAAATATTACCAGGACAAATAAATGAGCATATCAAGGTTTATCAAATAAGGCACAAGTTCAATAGGCAAAGCTCAATTGTATTTCTATTTACTGGCAACAAACAATTGTAAATTGAAATTAATAATTAACACAATTTACAATAGCATCAAAAATCTCAAAGTAGGGATGATTTTAACAAAAAATGAAATATTTTTGTGGTCAAAATCATGAAACATTGCTGAGAGAAATGAAATATAGAGAATTATATTAAGCTCATGGTTCAGAAGACTCAATATTATTAAGATGTCAGTTCTCCCCAAATTGACCTATATTCTGTTATCCAGGATCAGACACTACTAACACTGCTTACCCAGTAGTAACTTATATGAGTAGTAACATATTTTTTTCTGTCTAACAGTCGCCTGATAATAAACTATACACCCTTTTTGTTTAGTATAATTTAGCTTCATCTTTCCTAGCATAATTTAGCCTCACCTACATTTTTATGTAGGATTTATGTACTCTGAATAGTTTTCAGATTGAGTGAAGCCAGACATATCAGAGATCCCAAGAGCTGTGCCCTACTTTACCAGAAAAATAGTGGACTTTCAAAGAAAAAGCTTTAGTGTTAGACATACCCAATTTGACTCCTAGCTTAGCTGTGTGACTTTGAGCAAGTATGTCTTTCTGTGTTTCAGTATTTTCCTTTGTAAAATATGGATTGTAATCGTATCCCTACCAAATAAGATTTCTATAGATTAAAGGAGATGTAATTACTTAGCACAGGATATGAATGGAGTTCTCACGTATTATTGTTGTTATTGTTAGTATCCAATTGCTGTATACAACCTCGATCCATCTGCAAGTTTCCAAAATCTGGATGTGTTCTGTGTCATTAGTCTCTGAGGTCTCACAGAAGTTGCTGTGAATCTATCGAAGGTAAATTGGTCATGAAGCTTACTCTTTCTTCCATCTTTGATGATACGGCCACATCTGCTACTTGAAATATGAGTCGTTATGTTGATGGGAGTGAGGCAAATGCTGGGAATGACTGAAATGTTGCATAATGAGAAGAGGTTTGGGGGCCTACATCAGTTTTGTCAGAATGTAACCTGTTTGAGCTAAGATTGTAGACATATGTAGTCTCATTATGCGTGAATGCATGAGAACATCAGACCAAACTCTTTTTTTCCCACTCCCTAAATCTAAAGGACTAGAGCATTAAAAAGAGGTGGCCATGGAACCCTCAAATTAGGTATAAATTTTTCTCCTTGCTTTCTCACCTGATTTTTGAAAAATTTTCTTCAATGAAAAGAAGGCCAACAGAAAGATTTTTATTGTTTACTATTTTTACCACTTTTGCTATAAGTTAGTTACTGAGTACCTAACATGCTTTAGACATGGTACTAGATACTTAAATTTTGTTATTCTATTCATCCTTACAAAATATCAGTCCCAGAGTTATTATATTTCTCATTTATGGATGAGAAAGCTGAGGTTTGGCGATATTAATATGTGGACCTCGAACTCGATTGTCTCAATTAGAGTCCATATGTTCCTGCTGTGGAATGCTTTTTTACGCGTTGGGTGGCTGAGATGAGACTGTTTAATACCTACTTCTGAGAATCATACCTTGGCTTTGATACTGCTTACGTAATATCAAACTCAGTTTTCTCATTGTCCTATTTATTCTAGTGTTTTGCTACATGGGAAAAAATGCAATTTAGTTCTGTAAATTACATTAAGAATATGCACGTTACATTTCAGGCTGCTTTCTGATCACCACAATTATGATTTAGTAGCCCATATTAGATACTAAGGGTTTCCAGGTACCTTCAAAACAATTATTTTAATAATTAAAATAACCACCTTGTTGAATTAAGATTAGAACTTAAAAATAATCATATTTTTTAATGTCACTATAATTACCCAAGGGAGTTTCCAGTTTGATCACAAAGATCATAGAAAAGCATAAAATAACTTTAAGAAACTCAGTACATCAACAAATAAGTCCAGTCTTATTAGGAAAAAATGTAATACAACAAATACATTACCATTTGTCACTTAAGCTAGCCTGGGAATCTTCTCATTATCAAATCTTAATAAATATAAAAAGATATCTTGTGATGATAAGTAGATACATGAGATGCATGCATTTTAAATCTCCTTAACACATACAATCAGATTTTCAGAGTTCAAGCCATGGGCTTTTGATCAGATTGAGATGTTTGTGAACAGAAATAGTAAGAGATGAGGTTTAAATGGTGTTTAGGTTTGCACGAGTCTACTGCAAGTCTTAAGAATTTGTATTTTGCAGTCTGACATTGGAAAACCATTAGATACATCTGACTAAAAAAGGTCCATGTTGAAAATGTTGGATTAGAAATACACAGGGAATTCAAACAGGGAACGAAAGTGAAGTAAAGAACCATTCAAATGACTATTTAAAGCTTAGGGATTGAATAATGGTGGCAGTGATAAGAAAAATAAATGAATACAGACATTGACAAATTATAGCCAACTCTAGTTGGTGGGGGTTGAGTTTGCAAGAAAATTTTGAATCTGATAGCCTTAAATAATAGTTATATAAAAAAAGAGAAGCAAACCAATTACGTGAAAATAAAGACAGTTTTGAAGGAAATGTTTAAGCATGGAGAGTTTTAATTGATTATAAGATAACAAGAAGAATTAACCAAGGAGAAAGTTAGAAATATAAAACTGGAGTCTAGGAGAAACTTTAGGATCAGGCTAACAGATCTGGGAATCATTTACTAAGGGAAAATACATTTTCAAAGAATTAAAATTGAGGGAAAAGATAAAATGCTTAGACTAAAAAAATAAGTTATATTTTCTATATAAGAAGGATAATAATTACTAGCATATGATACGGGAAGCAAAGGCCAGAGAAGAAGCCACAGAATGCGATATAGTTTAAAGATAAACTTTTAAAATGAAGATAAACTTTCAAAATAAAGATGGAGAGGTGAATACGAATTACATTATATTCTTGTCTTCACAAAATTAGGAATCAGAACTTTAAACCAAAGGTACTAAAACAGGCAGAAGATGTAATAAGGCGAATAATAACAAGTGTTGAAGACACTGTGGAAAAAAAGGAACCTTCATACACTACTGGTGGGAATGTAAATTGGTATGGCTGCCATGTAAAACAGTATGGAAATTACTCAAAAATTAAATATGGAATTACCACATGAACCAGCAATCCCTCTCCTGTGTAGCTACCAAAAAAATCTGAAAACATTTATCCATAAAGATATATGTGCTTCGATGTTCATTGAAGCTTTATCTACGGTGGCCAAAACATGGAAATAACCGCAGTGTCCTTCAATAGATGAATGGACAAAGACAATGTGGTATATATACACAATGGAATATTACTCAGTCATAAGAAAAGATGAAATACCTCCATTTGCAACAACATGGATGGATCTTGAGATTATTACACTAAATGAAATATATCAGACAGAGAAAGTCGAGAACCATATGACTTCACTCACATGTGGGATATAAAACTAAAAGCAGCAAAGAAACAAGACAAACAAAGAAACAAAAACTCATAGACAAAGACAACAGTTTAGTGGTTTCCAGACGGTAAGGGGGAAAAGGGGTGGCCAAAGAGGGTAAAGGGGGTCAAATATATGGTGATGGAAGGAGAACTAACTGAGTGGTGAACACATAATGCGATATATAGATATGTAGTACAGAATTGTACACTTGCAAGATATGTAGTTTTGTTGACCATTGTCACCCCAATACATTTTTTTTAAAAAAAAAAGAGGTAATAAGAATGGTCCAAATGATTGAAAAAAGTGGTGAAGAGAAAGTGGAGAAGGAAATGATATTTACTGAGAGCTTATTATGTGCTGCTCTACATGCTGAATTTGTGCTGCAGAATTAGAGAACTAAATATTAATTGGAGAACATTTCATGTTCTTACAGGGGCAACAAAACCATCCCAAAAAGCACTCAGAAGAGATATCAGTGAGAAAATTGGCTTAAATGAGAAAAGTCAATTTTTCATTACAGTTGAAAAATTTCTAAAACCCAGTTACTACAGTTAACAGATATATATCCAATTTGTTAGGTGTCTTTAAAACAGCGAATTGAAGCAACAGAGACACCATACCTCACTGGTAGAGTTTTGAGGCAGAGTGATATGATGGTAATGTGCTTGAAATGGGCATTGGAAACTAGACCAGAGTTCCAAGTCAGTCTGCATTATTTATAATTTTGACTACCATGAACAGTACTCTGAGTTTCAGTTTATTCTTATAAAAATAAGAGAATCACGATAGAAAGTAGCTGCAATATTTATAAATTTTATGATAATGATATTGAATAACTTTACAAAATGGAACATATAAATCAATTTTACCTTAAAGCTAAAAACAAGAACCAAAGGCAAATTTTGTTATATAGACCAGGACAATAGGTAGCCCCAAATTAAATCATTATCTTCCTATATAAGTGTTTACCACAAGTCTGAACTAAGAGAAGACCCCATGATATTAAACACATACACTTGAAGGTTTTATCATCAAAGCACAAGCCCCTCTATCAAGTGACATGATAGAATGATTTCCATGCTGGGAGATCAAAAACAATGTCCTAAATGGAAGAAGGCACAATTGGAACTTATAAGGTCAAAATCAATACATAACAATTTGACGACATTGCACTGGAGACACTAAGCTAAGGGTAGCAGATGAAGGAGGTCATTTAAGTCTGCTTGTCAGGAACAATAAGTATCATTTGATTTTGCTTTTTACAACTGTTCATTTTATAGAGAAATTTTATACTGATAGGATTCCACTTGAAGATACAAAATTGGGGAAATTAACACCTCCCATCAAAAAGAAAACAGAAAACTCAAACCAGCAACCGCAAACCTAATGATGAGAGGTTTTCTCTCAAGTTTGATCTCTGCATTGTGTACTCTGGCCTCACAACATTAAAGTAGCACCTCCTGGGTAAAATAAAGAAGATTGATTTAGAGTTCACACTTTCTCTTCCCAGTTAGATGAACATTCAATTGCCCCTAGGAGGATATTGTATGACATCAAGTGTTCATTGCTGCAATATAAATAGGAGACAAGTGGAAGAGAGGAGAAAGGGGCAAACTAAAAAGAGATATTTTATTTGTGTTTACAGTTCAGAGATAGAGCCTTAGTATCTATAGTTTTAGCTCTAAAAACAAATCTTCTATGGCCTTATTAGAGGCAAGGCTGAAGAACTTCATGTATTATTTATCTCAAAATTCAACAAACAGCCCACACAAGGAATCATTTGAATCCTTCAGGAATTACTACAATAAAGACCCAACAAAATGTTGCTATATGAAATGCATATAAACACTAAATTCTAAAGAGGTAAAATATTACTATATATCCAGAAAGCAGCACCCTGTTTTCTTCCATCTTCTGGTGTCCAAAGGCTAGAGATATACTGAAGTTTAGTTTATATGCTAAATCCATTGAAAAAATTCAGTGACATTATAAAATCTCCTACTACCAACAAAAGGCATGAACATCCTCACGTAGTTTGTGGACGAGCAATTAATCTTTGCTGACCACTGATGAAACAAGGAATGCAAAGATGCATACATTTTCTCCACATGTAAATTTTAGAAGCAGAGTTACACAGATTGGTTTTCACTAGACAGTTGGAGATGAGAAACTCCCTGTATAAAAAAAATTACATTTTTACAAAGCTAATGGTATAGCTTGTTTATGAGTTTTGTAATTCAATATTATCTGTTTGGGTAACTCTTTATGTAGCTGAGGTAGAATATCTCAGATTATATCTGATACTGGAAGATTTCCTCATAAAGAGTATAAATGTAAATGAATATTAATAATTTGTAATGAGGTTTAAAATGGACAGGAGATTGAAATGTGTGACGACATGTATTTGTTTCCTAGGTAGGGCTGCCATAACAAAATACCACAAACTGGATGGTTTAAGCAACAATTTATTGTCTCAGAGTTTTGGGAGTAGAAGTCCAAGACTGGACTGTTGGCAGGACTGGTTCCTTCTGAGGGCAGTAGCTTCAGGCATCCCTTGGCTTGTAGTTGGCATTTCTCTGTCTTCATTTCGCTTTTGCTCTATACTTATCCCTGTGTCTAAATTTCCTCTTCTTATACGGACACGAATCATATTGGATTAGGACCCCATCCTAGTCCAACATG
Source organism: Rhinolophus hipposideros (assembly GCF_964194185.1). NCBI lineage: Eukaryota > Metazoa > Chordata > Mammalia > Chiroptera > Rhinolophidae > Rhinolophus > Rhinolophus hipposideros. The sequence continues at coordinate 68,700,780 of NC_138049.1, forward strand.
ACCTCATCTTAACTAATTACATCTACAACAACTCTATTTCTAAGTCAGATTATATTCTGAGATACTAGGAAATAGGATGTCAATAGATCCAGTTTGAGAGTGACACAATTCTACCTGTAATGCAATCATAACCACAAAGTCAAAAGAGTACTGGAAACAGAAAATTATATAACATTTCTCATTACCCAATTCTTCTCGACCTACAATAATCATACCTAATTCATACATTCCTAGATTTACACATTCTCTGCGGAAATTATTAAATCCACAGAAAGCACTTGAATGTTAAAAATCACAGAACTACAGCATGAGAAATCATCAGACATTAAAGACAATCAATCCACACATGTTAGAATGAGTTTTCATTTAATGGCTTCCATTGGTATGTTACAAAGTATTTATGGAAAGCCCTTAGGAGCATGTTAGCATTTGGGAAATGTGTAAATAACTGGGTTTGGCTCAAACCTGACAGATATGATCACCAGTTCTCCTACTGTACGTAGCATTAGCTAACTTCGCTGAGGGTTAGTAAATGCCAGGAGCTATCATAATTTCCTTACATTGATTTTCTCACTTAATACAACTCTGCAAGAGATGTTGCTACTCTACCTACCTCTATTTAGGGAAGTATGTCTTGGGGAGGTTAAATAACTCAGCCAAGTTCACATAGCTTGTTCAGAGGCTCTTAAAACTACTGAAATGCTTTATGAGATCACAATATTTTAGAGAAAATTAGGACTGTATACATCACCTAGCTATCTCTTGATTGAGAAAATTATGCAGCATTAATTTTTCAGATTATAATGTTACATACATAATCTTTCCAAACATAACAGGCAAAATTTGGGGCAAATTAATTGTCTCAAAGTGGTAAATTTCATTTCTCTTTCAAAGAAAATCACTAAACAACCCAAATGAACGTTACTCATCTGGGTCATAAATCAGATTATGTTAACCACGACATCAAAAAAGTTAAAATATTGAAAGAAAAGTTTTTTGAACAAAGAGGGTTGGCAGCTATGGTAGAGATTACTTTGCTTACCCATGTCCAGTTATCCTCTCTCACTCCCCATTTCCTGCTTACATATGTTAGGTGGGACCTTGTGACTAGATTTAATTGAAGGCTAAGGCACAAAAGCTTCTGCTTAACTTTCCAGCACTCACACGCCCTGGAATCTGTGCTCTATCATCCTAGATTTTGAGGTATAGTTTGAAAGGAGGTTGCCAGGTGTGGAACCTGCAGAAGACTTTGTATTGTCAAGTCACTAAGCAGCTGCTAGGGTTGTGTAACTGTCATCATAGCATAGCCTAATCTACCCCAACCAATACAGACACACCAGAATTTAGACTTTATTTATTTATTTGTCTGTCACTTTTAAGTTTTCTTAAGATTGGCCAAACATTTAACAATTCACCTGGACGTCACAGAAGGCCAGCACACAGGTGACTTCTCCTTAGAAAATCAGATTGGCAACACACAAAAAGAAAAGTCTTACTTGCATGGTAGGAAATCCATCCTTCACTTCACAAGTGTTCTAAATGTATGGGACAGATGGAGAAACAAATTGCCATCAAAAAGTTGCCAGCATTGACATTCCTGGGACTAAAAATGCTTCCAAAGGGGCATAACTGCAAAGCCTTCAAAATCTGGAGTACTAATTCACTTCATCACCCTCATCAAATTGTTAGGAATAGCACAATGTTCACTAGGATAAAACTAATGGAGAAAACAGAGAATGTTCTGGTGCTTTTGTGCAAATTAGGCATTTTATTTTAACTGTAGAATGTTGCACAAAGCCACCAAAAATTTTATTTTGAATTTAAGAAACTGACAGTTGATCAATCCAATTGCTCTAAAGCTATTGTGTCTAATTTATATAACGGTCTATAAAGACTATAAAATTTCAGACATTTATACCTGGAAAGAATATATCTGTTACAACCTGGATATTTGCTGATATATTTGAACTGAATGCTCAGCTAACATTGCAGGGTCTGGAGTCTCACTACCTTTGGCTCCTAGCTATTCCTCTTAATAGAAATGTGATTTCAGACAAATAAATTTTTCTGCTTTTTGTAAAATGGCAATGATTCCCATATTATAATATGGTGAGGCTTAGAAGAGGCTTATGTGTGATAATCTATTTTCCACAGGGCCTGACACATAAAATACGCACAATACTTTTAATTAGTATTACCATTGCAAGGACTATACATAACAGAATTGAATTAAAATACAAGTTGCAAATGATTTGTAATCTTTAATTTGGGTGGAAGTAGATACATGGTATTGGTAAAAAATGTAGGCTCCTAAATTTGACTACTGGGTTCAAATCTCTTTTACAGCTTCCTCAACATGTATACATGGGTGAATTATTTAATTCCTAATTCTTCAGTTTCTTCCTCTTTAAACTGAGGTAAACACTATAGCCCAACTGAGACGAATGTGAGAAATAACTGTGAAAAAACACAAAATAATCTTTAATCAAAAAATTACTGTCTAAAATTCAAGATGCATATTGTATATACATCATTTCTATTTTTAAAAAAAATGTTATTAAATCCAAGAACAAAAAAATATTCATTTCATCATTATGTTGTAGTTATTCCCAAAGATAATTCCCAAAGGTGTACCATATGATAATATGTCAAGTCAGCCTTCAAAACAGCAGTAGTTAGAAATATTATGGAAAATTACTATATGTTTCAAGAAACACTTAAAGACAAAATACAAAAAGGAAGTTAATATTTTATTTCTAGCAACTGCAATATTTTGCATGGGTCATAATTACATATAGTGAAATTTGTCCACAATAAAAGCATAATTGAATACACTTTAAGAAAGCTATGAAATAAAAATTAAAATCAAGTTTGCACTGTTCAGCATTTCAGATTGTTACAGAATGGTTGGGAGACAATACACATGGTTGAAATACGTGATCTGACAATTAAGTCTGCAAAATTGTTACAACAATATTAACCTTGCTTTATATCAGAGGGATTATTCATTATGATTTGTATCAACTGGACAAACAGTTAACCAAGTTTATTATTTGGAAGTGCTGAAAAAATTAGATGACCTGAACTTTTCACCAACAAATCATGGCTCTTGTATCATGACAATGCACCAGCTCCCACAGCACTGTCTGTGAGGGAGTTTTTAGCCAGTAAACAAATAACTGTATTGGAACACCCTCCCTACTCCCCTGATCTAGCCCCCCAGTGACTTCTTTCATTAGCCAAAGGTAAAGGAAATACTGAAAGGAAGACATTTTGATGACATTCAGGACATCAAGGGTAATATGATGACAGCTCTGATGGCCACTCCAGAAAAAGAGTTCCAAAATTATTTTGAAGGTTGGACTAGGCACTGACGCCTGCGCATAGCTTCCCACAGGGAGTACTTCGACCGTAGTGATATTCAGCAATCAAGTATGTAGCACTTTTTCTAGGATAAATTCATGAACTTAATAGTCATAAACTATATTTTATTTGAGGAAGGAGGTTTTTTTTTAAAAAAAGAATAGAGTTGGGAACACAGAGCAGGATCGAATCCACTGTATTATTCCATGAGTGTTTCTTTGCTTAGCCCAGGTACCGCTAAAGTAGAAAAGAAGCTGGGAAATCACATTTCTACTTTGCTACAAATCTTTTCACTAGGAAAATTCTCTTTCAGTGCCAAGGAAAATGTGTACATGCCACCTATAACTCTGCTGCCTCCATTTAAGAAAAAGTTCATGAACATGGAGCTGCTTTTATCCATGAACTCAGTTGAGCATCTCAACATGGTCCCGGCCTGGGGAACAAAGAAGCAGCACCAGGGGGCTATGGCTCCTAAGTGTCCTCCCCAATGTGGCTCCTCTCCACACATCATAAATACAATAGTAGGGTTTTTTGTTTTGTATTGTTTTGAATTGTGGGTACCAAGAAAAACAACAGATTTTTTTAAATTAAAGTTTATTGGGGTGACAATGGTTAGTAAAGTTACATAGGTTTCAGGGGTACATTCTGTAATACGTCATCTATATATTGTGTTGTGTACTCACCACCCAAAGTCAGTTCTTCTTCCATGACCATATATTAACAGATTTTTAAAAAGGCATTGATAGTTTACTTATTTAACAATGATGGATTGAGAATAAATGGGCACATTGAGGTTTAGATTAAGCCTCCTGGGCTTTCCATATTTATTTTCAGGGCCCACAGGCTCTGAGTAACAATTGATTTTCCCAGAAATCCACAACTGCTCCCCCAGGAATTGAATAGGAGTGAGCAAACTGTCAGTAAACTTGTTCCCTACCAATGGAGGCCAAAAGTTGAAGTAAGAAACTCCCCTCTAGACAGCCTGCAGTCAGGTGTGGTCCACTCCCACTGGGACTAACGAAACCCATCTTCCTGGAGCTCCTCACCTCCATTTCCAGGGTCAGGGCACCACGCACACACTTCATCCTTCTTTACCCACCACCCAACCCCACTCAAATCACAGCCTTGCCAGCAGTGGCTCTAATGTCTTCTAACTTTTAGGTGTTTTTTGAAGTTCAGTCACATAGAGAAGCCCCAGGTGCAGAGGGCAATTCTCATTTTCTACATGCTACTCTCATCTTCCCCTTCTCCCACATTCCTCAGCTCCCCTAAATCCCTTCTACTTACCGTATCTCTGGAACATAAAGTCCAGCATTAGAGAAATCTCATTTATACTCTACCTCTTTCTAGAATGTTGTCTCCATACTCTGACTTAAAACAGATAAGATCAAAAGAACAGAACAATTCGCAGACACACATTCGCAGCCCAACTAGTTCCAGCAAAGGGGAGGGAGTTGTGGAAGCAGGAACAGCTGTGGTGCTGGTCACCCCCATTGCTCTGGGCCACCTCTCACAACTCACCCCACCCCTGGCCCCACCTATCTGGGCGGATCCCTGCAGGAGTAAACAGAACTGCTGAAACATAAGGGCTCTGAATCGGGTGCAGAAAGCTTTGGAACTTCAAAAGCTTTCCGCATACCAACACAGATGCTGTGCCCTGAGACCAAGGTGAACTATTAACAGAGGAGAAGCCTGTCTCCCAGGGAATCACCCCATTGTGTGAGAAACTGGAATAGTGCAGAGAAAACATAGCACTATGTGTGAGAGAGAGGGAAAAAAAAAACTGCAATCAGAGAAAAAATAAAACATTCTACCAATAAGTACTGGAAAACAAAAGAAATACCTCTTCCTATCAACCTGTTGCAGAAGCCACTCCTGTAGCTGTCTAGGAAGAGAAATAGTAAATCAGTAATTGCCATGAATAACCAAGGCAACAAGACAGCTCAGAAAGAAAGTGAAAAGTCTCCAGAAAAGGAACTTAAAGATAAGGAAATATGTGATTTAAATGACAGAGAATTCAAGATTGCAGTTCTGAAAAAACTCACCGAGATGCAAGAAAACACAGAAAGGCAGTTTAACGAACTCAGAAACACAATCAAAGAACACCATGAGCATTTTATGAAAGAGATTGAAATTTTTAAAAAGAACCAAATAGAATTTCTGGAGATTAAGAACTCAATAGAAGAAACTAAGAATGAAATAACCAGCTTAGGTAGTAAAGTTGACCAGAAGGAGGAAAGAATCAGTGACATCAAAGATAGAAACCTGGAAATGACATGGATGGAAGAAGAAAGAGACTTGAGACTTAAAAGAAATGAAAGAACTCTACAAGAACTTTCTGACTCCATCAGAAAGAGCAATATAAGAATAATGGGCATACCAGAAGGAGAAGAAAGAAAGAAGGGAACAGAGAATATATTCAAACAAATTGTCAATGAGAACTTCCCAAACTTGTGGAAAGAACTGGATCCTCAAATCCAAGAAGCAAATAGAACACCTAATTACCTCAATACCAACAGGCTTTCTCCATGGCACATTGTATTGAAGCTGTCTAAAATCAATGACAAAGAAAGAATCCTCAAGGCAGCCAGGGAAAAGAAGATGGTAACCTACAAAGGAAAGCCCGTTAGATTATCATCAGATTTTTCAGCGGAAACTCTACAAGCCAGGAGGGAGTGGAATCAAATATTCAAACTATTGAAAGAGAGAAATCATGAGCCAAGAATAACATATCCAGAAAAGATAAACCTTTAGATATGAAGGAGGAATAAAGACCTTTCCAGACATACAGAAGCTGAGGGAATTTTCTAATACATGACCTACACTACAAGAAACACTAAAGGAGGCTATTCAACCACCATCAACAGAGACAATTTGTGGAAACCAAAACAAAAAAGGGGGAGAGTAAAGGCCTGAACTGGAATGTGGGAATGGAGAGAGTAAGCGTGCTGAAGAAAATGGAATACTCTAAATATCAAACTTTCTTTTACATAAACTTAAGGGTAACCACTCAAAAATCATCCAGAACTGAAATATATATGTAATAAAAGAAGAAACAGAGGGAAACATCATAGAATACCACCACACAGAAATAATAGACAACAACAAAAAGGCAAAGAAACAATGGAGACACAGCATTACCAGAAAACTAAAGACAGAATGACAGGAAATCCTCACATATCAATAATCACCCTAAATATAAATGGACTGAACTCACAAATAAAAAGGCACAAAGTAGCAGATTGGATCAAAAAACTAAACCCAACCACATGTTGTCTCCAAGAGACACATCTCAGCTACAAGGACAAGCATAGACTCAAAGTGAAAGGGTGAAAATCGACACTCCAAGCAAATGGTACCCAGAGAAAATCAGGTGTAGCCATAATGATTTCCGATGAAACAGACTTCAGGGTGAAAAAGATAACAAGAGACAAAGATGGACATTTCATAATGGTAAAGGGGACTATACAAGAAGAAGACATAACAGTCATCAATATTTATGCCCCCAATCAGGGAGCACCGAAATATACCAAGCAACTACTAACAGAACTAAAGGGAGAAATTGACCAAAACACAATTATACTAGGGGACTTAAATACATCATTGACAGCTATGGATAGATCATCCAAACAGAAAATAAATAATGAAATAGCAGCCCTAAATGACACATTACATGAAATGGACATCATTGACATATACAGAGCACTTCATCCTAAAACATCAGACTATACATTCTTTTTGAGTGCACATGGAACATTCTCAAGGATAGACCATATATTGGGACATAAAATCAGCCTCAGCAAATTTAAGAAGATTGAAATCATACCAAGCATATTCTCTGATCACAAAGCTTTGAAATTGGATATCAACTGCAAAAAGAAAGCAGGAAAAAACACAAATACATGGAGATTAAACAACATACTTTTAAAGAACGACTGGGTCAAAGAAGAAATTAGAGGAGAGATCAAAAGATACATAGAAACAAATGACAATGAAAATATATCCTACCAAAATTTTTGGGATGCAGCAAAAGCAGTTTTAAGAGGGAAATTTACATCATTACAGGCCTATCTCAAGAAACAAGAAAAATCCCAAATAAATAACCTCATGTTACACCTTAAAAAACTAGAAAAAGAAGAACAAGCGAAACCCAAGGTCAGCAGAAGAAAGGAAATAACAAAAATCAGAGCAGAACTAAATGAAATAGAGAACAAAAAGACAATAGAAAAAATTAATGTGACAAAAAGCTGGTTCTTTGAAAAGATTAACAAAATCGACAAACCCTTGGCTAGACTCACTAAGATAAAAAGAGAGAAGACACTAATTAACAAAATCAGAAATGAAAAAGGGGAAGTTATCACGGACACCACAGAAATACAAAGGATTATCCAAGAATACTATGAAGGACTATATGCCACCAAATTTAATAACTTAGAAGAAATGGACAAGTTCTTAGAAACATATAGCCTTCCAAGGCTGAATCATGAAGAACTGGAAAATCTTAACAGGCCGATCACCAGTAACGAAATTGAATCAGTCATCAAAAACCTTCCCAAAATCAAAAGTCCTGGACCAGATGGCTTCACCAGTGAATTCTACCAAACCTTCAAAGAGGATCTAATACCAATCCTGCTCAAACTCTTCCAAAAAATTGAAGAAGAGTCAGTACTCCCTAACTCATTTTATGAGGCCAACATTACCCTGATACCAAAACCTGGTAAGGACAACACAAAAAAAGAAAACTACAGACCTATATCTCTGATGAATACTGATGCAAAAATCCTAAACAAAATTCTAGCAAATCAAATACAAAAATGCATCAGAAAGATTATTTATCACGACCAAGTGGGGTTCATCCCTGGGCACAAGGATGGTTCAACATCCGCAAAACCATCAATGTGATACATCACATAAACAAAATAAAGGACAAAAATCATATGATTCTATCAATTGATGCAGAAAAAGCATTTGACAAGATACAACATCCATTTATGATTAAAACACTTCATAAAATAGGTATAGAAGGACAATACCATAACATAATAAAGGCCATATATGACAAGCCCTCAGCTAATCTCATAATTAATGGTGAAAAACTGAAGCCTTTTGCTCTACGTTCCGGAACATGACAGGGCTGTCCCCTATCACCTCTGCTTTTCAACATAGTGTTGGAAGTCCTTGCCAGAGCAATCAGGCAAGAGAAAGAAATAAAAGGCACCCAAATTGGGAATGAGAATGTTAAATTGTCATTCTTTGCAGATGACATGATGCTATATATAGAAAACTCTAAAGACTCCACCAAAAGCTATTAGAAATAATCAATGAATACAGTAAAGTTGCTGGCTACAAAATCAACATACAAAAGTCCATTGCATTCCTATATACTAACAATGAAATCTCAGGAAAAAAAATACAAAAAAAAATTCCTTTTGCAATTGCAGCAAAAAGAATAAAATTCATAGGAATAAACTTAACCAAGGATGTGAAGGACCTATATGCTGAAAACTATAAGACATTTTTGAAAGAAATTTGAGAAGATACAAAGAAATGGAAAGACATTCCATGCTCATGGATTGGAGGAATCAACATAGGTAAAAATGGCCATATTACCCAAAGCAATATACAGATTTAATGCAATCCCCATCAAAATCCCAATGGCATTTTTTAAACAAATACAACAAAAAAATCATCAGATTTGTTTGGAACCACAAAAGACCCCGAATAGCCAAAGCAATCTTAAGAAAAAAGAATATTGGAGGTATCACACTTCTTGGCTTTAGTTTGTACTACAGGGCTACAATAATCAAAACGGCATGGTATTGGCAGAAAAACATAGACAAAGGGAATAGAATTGAGAACCCAGAAATAAAACCACATAAATATGGACAGATAGTTTTTGACAAAGAAGCTAAAAACATACAATGGAGGAAAGACAACCTTTCAATAAATGGTGCTGGCAGAATTGGAAAGCCACGTGCAAAGGAATGAAACTGGACTGCTATCTGTCACCATGTACCAAAATTAATTCAAAATGGATCAGACTTAAGCATAAGACCTGACACAATAAACTGCATAGAAGAAAACATAGGTACTAAACTTATGGACCTTGGGTTCAAAGAACATTTTATGAATTTGACTCCAAAGGCAATGGAAGTAAAAGCAAAAATAAACGAATGGGATTATATGAAACTTAGAAGCTTCTGCACAGCTAAAGAAACGATCGACGAAATAAAGAGGCAACCAACTGAATGGGAGAAGATTTTTGCAAACAGTGCCTCCAATAAGGGGCTAATATCCAAAATATACAAAGAATTCATGAAACTCAACAACAAAAAAAACAAACAACCCAATTGAAAAATGGACAGAGGACCTGAAGAGACATTTCTCCAAAGAGGACATACAAATGGCAAATAGACATATGAAAAAATGCTCAACATCACTAATCATCAGACAAATGCAAATGAAAACCACAATGAGATATCACCTCACCCCAATCAGAATGGCTATCCTCAAGACAAATAGTAACAAGTGTTGGAGAGGCTGTGGAGAAAAAGGAACCCTGATACACTGTTGGTGGAAATGCAGACTGGTGCAGCCATTATGGAAGGCAGTGTGGAGGTTCCTCAAGAAATTACGAATAGAATTACCATATGACCCAGCAATCGCTCTCCTGGGTATCTACCCAAAAAATCTGAAAGCATTTATACATAAAGACACGTGTGCTCCAATGTTCATTGCAGCTTTGTTTATGGTGGCCAAGACATGGAAACAACCAAAATGTCCTTCGATAGATGAATGGATAAAGAAGTTGTGGTATATATACACAATGGAATAGTATTCGGCGGTAAGAAAAGATGATATAGGTACATTTGTGACAACATGGATGGATCTTGAGAGTATAATGCTAAGTGAAATAAGTCAGACAGAAAAAGCAGAGAACGATATTATTTCATTGACATGTGGTTGTATAAACCAAAAACAACAAAAGAACAAGACAAACAAATGAGAAACAAAAACTCATAGACACAGACAATAGCTTAGTGGTTACCAGAGGGTAAGTGGGTTGTGGGGTGGCAGATGAGGGTAAGGGGGATAAAGTATATGGTGATGGAAGGAGAACTGACTCTGGGTGGTGAACACAAAATGAGATTTATAGATGTTGTAATACAGAATTGTACACCTGAAATCTATGTAATTTTACTAACAATTGTCACCCCAATAAATTAAAAAAATAAAACAAAACAAAATAATAAAATAAAGTAAAATAAAATAATAAAATAAACCTAGCTCTTCTTTGAGGTCCCTAGTTCTGGTACAGCGTTTATCAGAGGTGTCTAATGTTACTACCACAGTGCTTGTCCGACTGGCCTGGAAGTAGAATAGACATGTTTGCTCTTCATTAATGCTCTCAGATCATTCTCCTTCCTTCTCCCTAAAACATAAGCTTGCTTTAAATCCCATATCATCATTTATATATCACCCACTGACTCTCATTATTGCAGCATGTGGTTCCCTCCCATTTTTCTCAGTTTCTCCGTTTTATTTTTCCAGGAATTTATATTCCAACTCAGAATCAGCCTCTCCTGCGTTGCTCTGTGTATATTCTTATGGGTTCAAGATTTATGTTGCTTCTCCTTCTGACACCTTAGCCTCTCAGTTCCATGAATTCCTCTTCTACAATGATCTTGTCATCTGCGCTTCCACAATTATCCACACCATGGTCACATTATTGTCCTTGTTAGTAATAATAACTGCAATTTCTTTATTGTCTCCATTTTATGACTTCCATTCACTGACTGCCAATTTCTATCATGCTATTTCACTTCTTATACTAACTACACTGACTCCAAAATACTTAGAATATATTGGGATCTATTGATCTCTCCAATCTATTGATTCTATTACTCTTTCACCATCCCTCATATTGATATTTTTTCTCTCCTTCTTACTTAGCTTAAATTCCATGGTTTGACATAATCATCACCTTGCTTATATCCTTGACTTCCTCCCTTTTTTTCTCACATCATTGTATTTCCTTGGCAAAATTACAACCCTTGTTAAATCCAATTCTCTACCTATTCTTACCCTATATCCATGGTTAGGAGAAAATCTTCCAAATACACTGACTATTCTCATTTTAATTTCATGACTATGAACCACAAATGCACATTTACTGCAGTGTATCTCACTATACGTATTTAACCAATTTATGCCATCACATTCTACTTCTTTAGTCTATTCATTCTTCCTCTCCCCTAGATGGACTATATCACATCTTTTTTTATTCTTCCCTCAAATCTCCAACAGTCCCATCCCAAAACTCACTCTGAGCCAGTGATATTCCTTGATAGTTCTTTGACAAAATTGAAGGATCAGAAGAAAATTTCCATACTTTGAACACCGCATGCATCCACCTATCTCCCTTACCATCTATCTACACTCACCTAATCTGCCTCCCCACTTTGCACCACAGATAAGCTATCCATTCATCACTCAAAAAGCCCATTCTTCCATTTGTTATCTAGATCTCATTCTTTCTTACCTACCAAAGGATATTACTCTGGCAATTTTTTACTTTACTACACCATCACCCTCGCTCTCGCTCTCGCTCTCTCTTCTCTCTTTAACTTTCTTCGTCAATATAAAATCATGCTGATATTTTTACTCTTAAAATAAACTGTTCTAAATTTCATTCATATACCTAACTACTTAATCAATATCTCTAGTGAAAACATAGTTCAAATCCATACATCCAACAAAGTGAATAGAAAAAGGAAGGAATGATTGAAATTTGAATATTATGAAAATTTAAAAATGAAACAAAAATTACAGAGTATAAAAAATTAACACATTTTAATATTAAAGTCTCTTTTTGAATTATATAAACAAAAATATTATAGTAATATCAACCTAAATGTACTATAAAATGAAATTATTTTAGAAATTAAATGTTAATAAATGCAACTCTAGGTATTAATCATTTTGGCCTTTTCAAATCGTTTTCTTTTTTAAATCCTAAATATTCCTCTATATTTCACTTTTATATTTACTTTGAGTAGATATAAATTATATTTTTATAATTATATATTTTTAATATATAATAAATTATATATTTTTTAAATTATATAAATTATATTTTTATAAATTATATTTTTAAAATATCAATTCTAAGTTTTCTCCCACAACATTTCAGAACTAAGAACAAAAAAAAAGCAAACAAAAAAACAAATTTGTGATGAATTTCTAAAGAGAAGAAACACTTTTAAAACCTTTATAACTGTCAATTATAAAGCGGCCAGCATACAAAGTGTTATTTTGAAGTGACACTCTTAGGATTGCTTTGGCTATTCAGGGTCTTTTGTGGTTCCATACAAATCTGATGATGTTTTTTTCTATTTCTTTTAAAAATGCCATTGGGATTTTGATGGGGATTGCATTAAATCTGTATATTGATTGGACAAAGAAGATGTGGTATATACACACAATGGAATACTATTCTGCCATAAGAAAAGATGAAATAGTGCCATTTGTGACAACCAACTGAATGGGAAAGATTTTTGCAAACAATGGCTCCTATAAGGGGCTAATATCCAAAATATATAAGGAACTTATACAACTCAACAACAACAACAACAAAAAAAGAAGAAAATCCAATTAAAAAATGGGCAGAGGACCTGAAGAGACATTTCTCCAAAGAGGACATACAAATGGCCAATATGAAAAAATGCTCAACATCAGTAATCATCGGAGAAATGCAAATAAAAACCACAATAAGACATCACCTCACCCCAGTTAGAATGGCTATCATCAACAAGACAAATAATAACAAATGTTGGAGAGGCGGTGGAGAAAAAGGATTCCTCATACACTATTGGTGGGAATGCAGTTTGCTCCAGCTGCTATGGAAGGCAGTGTGGAGGTTCCTCGTCAAAATGGCTATCATCAATAAATCAACAAACAACAAGTGCTGGCACGGATGTTGAGAAAAGGGAACGCTTGTGCACTGTTGGTGTGATTGCAGATTGGTGCAGCCTCTATGGAATACAGTATGGAAGTATCTCAGAAATCTGAAAATGGAACTACCCTATGATCCAGTAATTCTACTCCTAGGCATCTATCCGGAGAAATCCAAAACTCCAATTCAAAAATCTGTATGCACTCCTATGTTTATTGCAGCACTATACACAATGGCCAAGACATGGAAACAACCGAAATGCCCATCGGTAGGTGACTGGATTAAGAAACTGTGGTACATTTATACAATGGAGTATTACGCAGCCATAAAGAAAAAAGAAATCTTACCATTTGCAACAACATGGATGGATCTAGAGAACATTATGTTAAGGAAAATAAACCAGAAAGAAAAAGACAAGTACCATATGATCTCACTTATATGCGGAATTTAAAGAAAAGAATAAGTGAATGAACTAATCAGAAACAGTTCTGGGGACAAAGAGGAAAAACTGAGGGTTGTTAGATGGGTGGGGGGGGTGGGGATAAGGGGAAAGGTGAGGGGATTAGAAAACAGTCGGTAACCACTAAATGGCCTCAGGGTTTCTGAAAAATAATTTCGGGAACATAATCAATAATGTTGTAAAGATTTTGTAGGGTATCTGATGGACACAGGTTCCATTTGGGAGACCACCTCAGGGAAGATGTAGATGCTTGATCAATGTACTGTACACCTGAAGCTGAACAATAATGAATGCCAACTATAATTTTATATATATAATGTGATGGCTCGGTGCGATGTCAGAGGGATAGTGAAAGGGGGATGGGGGAGGGGGGATCACAGTGTGAGGGATATAAATGATGAATGTCGAAGTATTACCTTGTCTTGTGCACCCGAAACTAATAATACAAAAATAAAAAATTAAAAATAGAATTACCATATCACCCAGCAATCCTTTTCCTGGGTATCTACCCAAAGAATTTGAAATCATTTATACATAAAGACACGTGTGCTCCAATGTTCATTGTAGCTTTGTTTACGGTGGCCAAGACATGGAAACGACAAAAATGTCCTTCGATAGATGAATGGACAAAGAAGTTGTGGTATATATACAACATGGAATACTATTCCGCAGTAAGAAAAGATGATATAGGAACAATTGTGACAACATGGATGGATCTTGAGAGTATAATGCTAAGTGAAATAAGTCAGACAGAAAAAGCAGAGAACCATAGGATTTCACTGACATGTGGTATATAAACCAAAAACAACAAAAGAACAAGATAAACAAATGAGAAAGAAAAACTCATAGACACAGACAATAGTTTAGTGGATAACAGAGGGTGATGGGGGAGAGGGTGGTAGATGAGAGCAAATGGGATCAAATAAATGGTGATGAAAGGAGAACTGACTCTGGGTAGTGAATGCACAGTGTGATATATAGGTGATGTATTACAGAATTGTACCCTTGAAACCTATGCGACTTTACTAACAATTATGAATTAAACTTGAATAAAAAAAAAGAAATTATACTAGTGGTTGTCAGGGGCTGGAGGAGGGATGAATAGAGGGTGACTATTAATGTATATGAAATTTCTTTTTTGGAGTGACAAAAATGTTCTGGAATTTTTGTGATGATTGTTGCGAAATATTGTGAATATACTAAACCACTGAATCGTGTATTTTTAACTGTGAGTTGTATAATATGTGAATTGTATTTCAATAAATAATTTGTATGAGAAAAAGGAGCATTAAATCAGAGCTCTGTGCTTTACCCATTTTGCTCCTTGAACTAGTTTGATATCTAACACCTCCTTCTTGATTTCTTTGACTTGAATATCAAGAGACTCTTTCTTCCACTTTCACGATTTCAGACTCTTAGAAAATCCCCAGGACACTTTGGGGCAGAGAATGGACTCCTTTTCTTCAAAATATATGCTCCTTTCTAATTTTCCAGCCCAAGAATAGCTATTTTATTATTTAAGAAACAAAAACAAAAACATAAAACTAAAAAGAAAGCAGGAAAACATTCATTCTGAAAAAAAAATATTTGCTTTCCTGAGGGAAGACATTTTGGCCAGATAGTTTTATTTCAGCCAGAGAATGTTTTAACGTATCTATCCAATTTCCCTGTCTTATTTTTTACCATAGTTGTTTCTAATTTTAGGCAAAAAGAAAAAAATTAATTAATCCTTTCCTTAAATTAATGTAATCAAGCATTAGAATCCACTATTTGGGACAAGACAGAAATATGGATATGAATGATGCATCCTTAAAAACTAGACCAGGGAATGGTAACTTTTTATGTAAAGGAACAGATAGTAAATATTTTTGGCTTTGCAGGCATATGGTCTTTCAACTACTCAACTCTGATGCTGTAGCATGAAAGTAGTCACAGATGATACGTACAAGAATTAGCATGTCTGTGTTCTAATAAACTTTATTTACAAAAATAGGCGGGATTTGGCCCATAGTCTGTAGTTTGCTGACCTCTGAATTTGACAAAAATACTTAAATACTTAAACAATTTGAGAAATGTATAATGAGAGAAATGTTCAAATTTATAGGAAAAATAGTTATTAGTTTATATTAATAACGCTTATTGGTATATTTAATATAATTTACTTTATATATATATATTTATATATATATATTTAGTTTATAGACCTGAAACTTATTTAAACTTGTAATTTGTGCAATTATTAATTTGTTAGATCATCCTTTTAAACTGTTTAAAGAGTCAAGTGACTTATAATTTTTATAATGTTTTATTCTAATGATTTTTATTGACTTCATTATAAGAACTAGTCTTGTGAGAAGTATATCAGCTGTCATTGTGGCTTCCATTTGATGTTTAGATCATGTTTTAATGATTCTGTGTAATCTTAGAACAAAAGGAAACTGTGTGCAATGCCCACTTCCATCACCAATACTTCATCAGAAAGAAAATGTTCACACGTATTCCGGTGGCATAACCAGAAAAAGTGGAGGAGAGAAAACCTCACAGTTTTCCATTTCCTATTTCTTATTTCTTCCCATTAAATTCCCTGAGCTGATGATCAGAAAATAAAAATATGATGACAAGGTGATTTAGGAAATTGGCAGCTATTATGTTTTTGTCAGTGTTTTGAAATTTTGAGACATCATCTGGTCCACCAAGATAGTGATAAATAGTAATTCTTCTACAAGGGGAGTATATATAAAACGTCATGATCTTTCTGCACTTGCCACTGTAATGTCCTTACATAATTTGAAAAATGAATTCTGCTTGAAAACACATTCTGTGGAATCAAGCAAAGACAAAGTTAGAAGAAATGTAAATGGACTACTGGATATTGAATCCAGTTCTGCCCAGGCATTTCCAATGATTTATGTGCCCATTGTTCTTTCAAAGGTTTTACCTAAACCATAGGATTTTTGACCTGAAAAAATTTGACCTATGTCACCAAAGAACATAGCTTTAAAAAGTCAAACCTCCATCTCAACTTTGTTCTTCAAGATAGTTAATATTTCTTGGAAATAATATAACCAAGAGTAGGAGAACACATAATATTTTATAAGCTATCTGCACCTCTGAAATTGACATGTAATGCCTGAGAATGTTTGAAACCAGCTGAAGATTCTTTTTTTTCTTTTCTCCCTTTATCCTGACCCCTTGAAAACCATTGTTAACTTGAGGATAACATCATTTAATATGAAATCTGACATTCTGCTTAATATTAAGATTTGATAACATGAAAATTAGAACATACATGCATAAAAATATAACATCTCAAAATGTACGTTATAGCAGACTCAGATTAAACTCAGATATTTCAAGTTAAGCTATAATTTTACAAGTTATAATGTCAACATTTGTAAAAATGTATCCTTCCATGCTCACTGATAAGTAGCTGCAGTTTCCTGGGTAATCACAATTAGAAGGCTTTGCCTGGTTAAGGCCTAAGATTTTGCATCAGTCATCCTTCACTTCCTACCTGAGCAACCTCTTCTTCAACAAAACCTGCCTGCAAAGTTCTCAGAAAAACCAAACTAAGTGTTGTATAACAACAAAATGCTTGTCTACATAAGCACTAGACATTTTCAGCATCGCTGTTGCAGTTCAATAAATTTTGGAAAAATCAGACTTCTGTTGAAACTTCAGAGCTAGCAACATGAATAAAATAGATGCCTTCATTTCAATCACTCCTCATTAAACATTAATGCTATGCCAAACTTCAATTTTCATGATAACTAAATCAGTTAAGTGTTAGTGGCCATATGAAATTATGTAGCACCACTATTCGTATTTCGATACTAGACCTTTGTGTCACTTAGGGAGGCCAAATCATTTTCCTAAGCCCACAGAGTCAAGTAATAGCCAGTGTTAGCCCCACAAATCTTGATCATTTTCATCTGCTATTTCTCTAATGTTGCTTATCCCTGTTTCCCCATCTCTCTGAAATTAAAATCAAGAAAAACCTTTACACATCCCTGTGCTAATGTGCTCCGCAGGTAACAGCAATGATAAAACTTTTGAAATCCTTTTTTGAAGTGCGAATGACATAAATTACAACAAAATAAAATGAACACAATTTCAAACACAAGGGTGTTTTAAGAATGATCTCAAATGAATGCAAAGACCAAGGGGACTATAACTAAGCGGAGAGAATGAGAGCTGTCTTCTAAAAGCTGTCTTTTAAAACCGTTCAACAGGGAATCTCAGAACTTTAGGGACACCAGAAGCTAAACATTAATGAATGCCAACTATAATTTTATATATATAATGTGATGGCTCGATGTGAGGTCGGAGGGATAATGGATGGGGGGAGGGGGGTTCACAGTGTGAGGGATATAAATGATGAACGTCTAAGTATTACCTTGTCTTGTACACCTGAAACTAATAAAAAAAATGAAAAAAAAAAAAACTTTAGGGAATAGTGTCGTTGCAACAGAAGTTGAAATGGTTTCTAAATGTCCTCAAAGAGCTAAAGGTAAGCGTGGAAATTCAAAAGGGATACTGATACTTGATCTATATATTGGGAATGTCTTCATCTATCTATGACAGGCAGAAAACAAACACCAGTTTTTACGTGTATTGTCTTCATGCCTAACACTATACCTACATATATATAGATGCCTACACATGGGTGTATATAAACACAGGTGTGTATGCATGTGCATAATTGAGAAGATATTTTTCTTGAGTACCACTCTGATTCAAAAACCACATGTGATATCAGAAAACAGTAAAAACACAATCCCTGCCTTCATGGAACTTATAGTCTCATGAAAGGCATAAAGAAATACTATAATTTTATCAATGTATCAACAAGAATACAAAACTGGTTGCAGCTAATTCTAGTTAATATGCTGCCAGAAAATTGTATTATCTAACACATAAATATAACAAATAAAAGTATGAATAAATTTATTGTCTTTATTAATAATTTTAAGCTATTGATCAGTTATAAAAATAATTCAGATTCTTTATTACTTCCAATAATAAATGGAATCATAAGTTAACTATTGAAAACAAAGTCATAGATAAGCTAAAAGAAAGATGAAAATTAATTAAATCTGGATGGTAGAGAATTCTGCAATCATATAAAGAGTATAAGACAGCAGAAAGAGAAATATGAATATATACAGCTACATAAATTTTGAAACGGTTACAAATTTTAAAAGAAAAGTGTATGAGGACTTCCAACACTATGTTGAAAAGCAGAGGTGATAGGGGACAACCTTGTCCTGTTCCTGAACGTAGAGCAAAGGGCTTCAGCTTTTCACCATTAATTATGAGATTAGTTGAGGGCTTGTCATACATGGCCTTTATCATGTTACGGTATTGTCCTTCTATACCTATTTTATGAAGTGTTTTAATCATAAATGGATGTTGTATCTTATCAAATGCTTTCTCTGCATCAATTGATAGAATCATATGATTTTTGTCCTTTATTTTGTTTATGTGATGTATCACATTGATGGATTTGCGAATGTTGAACAATCCTTGTGCCCCGGGGATGAACCCCACTTGGTCGTGATGAATAATCTTTTTAATGCATTGTTGTATTCGATTTGCTAGAATTTTGTTTAGGATTTTAGCATCTGTATTCATCAGAGATATAGGTCTGTAGTTTTCTTTTTTTGTGTTGTCCTTACCAGGTTTTGGTATCAGGGTAATGTTGGCCTAATAAAATGAGTTAGGAAGTACTGTCTCTTCTTCAATTTTTTGGAAGAGTTTGAGCAGGATTGGTATTAGATCCTCTTTGAAGGTTTGGTCTCATACACTGTTGGTGGGAATGCAGACTGGTGCAGCCGCTATGGAAGGCAGTGTGGAGGTTCCTCAAGAAATTACGAATAGAATTACCATACGACCCAGCAATCGCTCTCCTGGGTATCTATCCAAAAAATCTGAAAGCATTTCTCTATAGAGACACGTGTACTCCATTGTTCATTGCAGCTTTGTTTACGGTGGCCAAGACATGGAAACAACCAAAATGTCCTTCGATAGATGAATGGATAAAGAAGTTGTGGTACATATACACAATGGAATACTATTTGGCGTTAAGGAAAGATGATATAGGAGCATTTGTGACAACATGGATGGATCTTGAGAGTATAATGCTAAGTGAAATAAGTCAGACAGAAAAAGCAGAGAACCCTATGATTTCACTGATAGGTGGTATATAAACCAAAAACAACAAAAGAACAAGACAAACAAATGAGAAACAAAAACTTATAGACACAGACAGTAATTTAGTGGTTACCAGAGGATAAGGGGGTGTGGGGTGGGTGATGAGGGTAAGGGGGATCAAATATATGGTGATGGAAGGAGAACTGACTCTGGGTGGTGAACACACAATGGGATTTATAGATGACATAATACAGAATTGTACACCTGAAATCTATGTAAATTTACTAACAATTGTCACCCCAATAAATCTAATTAATTTAAAAAAAAAAGAAAAGTGAAAAACTAAGAAAAGTATTTATAAATATTTGATAGACAAAATGCTCACATATTTAATAGATGTAGAGCTCAGGAAAATAAATAAGACAGCCCCAGTATTTGAAATGTTTAATACACACAGAAATAAAAAGGTGATTTTTTTTTTTCTAAAAAGGAAAAAATAATGAATGCATATTTTAAAAATTCAAGCTCACTGATACTCTAAAGTATGCATTTAAAATGTAATAACTATCTTACATAATAATTATATGTCATTTAACATATATTAATAATATTTGATAATGTTATGAAAAAACCCAAATCTTAAGAACAGACTGTAAATTTCTACAACTTATTTGGGAATAAAATGACAATTTGTACCCAGAATCTTGAAAATTTTTTACTTTGCCATTTCTGGTAATATTTCTTTAAGAAACAATCTTTAGAATAATGTAAAAAATAAAATAAAATAATGAATTTTGTTGCAACACAATACGGAGTATAAAAAAATAAGAAAACAATCTACTCATTTCCAGTTTAGTATAATGTTTAAGAGCTTCAGGTAGTCATACTTGAATTAGAATTTGGCCTTCAACGAAATACATAAACTTCCAGAACTCATGTCATCAATAAAATGGAAATTATAATAGTATCTATCTCATAGGACAGGTTGTGAGGATTAAATTAAACCACGCAAGTTAAATTATTAGCACAGTGTATGGCAAGAGAATAAATATAAAAATGTGTTTTCTTTAAAATGCACAAATACAACAGTAATTAGATAAATACAGTAGTTAGAAAAGAATATTGTACAATCTTTAAAACTATACTTTTAAAGAAAATTTCATTAGAAGAATATTTAGTTTATAAAAGTATATGAAAATAGGATTATAGTACCTTTAGTATTTCATAACTTAATAAATGCTATACATAGGAAAAGACTGGAACTTATCAAAATGTGAAATTTAGTTGCATATAAATTGGCATAGTAAGAATTTTGTTTCTCTTTTCTTTTCTTTGAGTTTTCTAGATGTCTATTATGACTTGATTATTTGTACAGTAGAAGAAAATAAACTATGATTATACTTATAAAAAGAAACACAATTAAGAGTTGTTTAGGTTACATCATAGACTAATCTAAATTTGATTTGTCTTTGTTTGAGATCAACAACACTCAAATGAATTGTACCTAACTACATAGTCCATGTTGAAATTTTTGTTCCATGAAAATGTAATTCTACAACATGGATGGATGTAAAGGGTATTATGCTAAATGAAATAAGTCAGACTGCGAAAGACAAATACCATACGATCGCACTTATATGTAGAATCTAAAGAACAAAATAAACGAACAAACAAAACAGAAACGGACTCATAGATACAGAGAACAAACTGATAGCTGTCAGAGGGAAGGCGGGCTGGGAAGACGGGTAAAAAGGTAAAGGGATTACGAAATACCAGTTGGTAGTTATAAAATAGTCACAGGAATGTAAAGTATAGCATAGAGAATAGAGTCAATAATGTTGCAACAATGTACAGTGCCACATGGGTATTAGACTAATTGGGGGGATCAATGCATATATTCTACAAATGTCTAACCACCATGCTTTATGAAACTAATATAAAATAATATTGAATGTCAACTGTAACTGAAAAAAAAAATAAACAATTAAAAAAGAAACAAGAAAAAAAAATATCACTCAACTCTTAGCACTGATCCAAGAGCGCTGATTAATTATATCAGTCTTTAAAAAGGCAAATGGAGTCATTTCTCAACCACAAGAAAATAAAGTTAAATATGGTGGCAGCAGTATTTCTTTTTTTTTTCATTTTTTGTGATGGGAAGTATTAAATGAAGAAATGCAGATGCACCTTCTACAAGATCTGTAAGTCATCAAACGAGGGAAGAAAAAATACACTTATTATTATATCTTTTCCTTTTTATTATTAATCATAATTAATAGTTGTACCCATTAGAATTATTTTAGTTGAAATTTACAAAAAGCCCTTAAATACTGAAATGTACAGAACTGATTTGGGAATTTATTAATTCACTAGATAAGAAGAAGGGGGCAGAGGCAGGGTTCTTTAATTCACTGATGTGGTAACAATATTAGGAACCAAGGTTCCTTGTATCTTTCTGTTTTATAATCTTCAGCATGTCAGATTATTCTTATCTAGCCCCCCTCATATGATAAATTATAACTGGTATGTTCTTAGATATCACTGGTGAAGAAAACAGCATCCAGTATAATACAATATTCTGCCTTATATGTGTTCTTTCGTGAAGAATATCTTTTGTAGAAACCTCAAAGCCAACTTTCCCCATATTTCATTGGCTACAATTTTGTCTCATGCCCATGCCAAAACCACACAATATATTACCCATTGGCTTTTAAGAAATGTACAAAAGCAATTAAATGAAGAAAAGATAGTATTTTTAAGAAATTATGCTGGAAATGTTGGATATCTATATGCAAAAAAAAAAGCTTCAACTAATAATTCACATCTCATGTCTCATAGAAAAATATACTCAAAATGAATCTTAGGCTTAAATATAAAGCATATAGCTTTAAAACTTCTAGAAGGAAACAGAGAAAAATTTTGTAATTTCGAGTTTAGGTGGGGAATTCTTATACATTACACCAAAAGCAAGATCAATAAGATTTTTGAAAAGTGCTAAATATTCCTTCATTAAAAGCAAAATATTTGTTCTGCAAAAGATATGTAAAAGAATAAAAAAGCAAGTCATATACTGGGAGAAAATATCTACAAATCACACATCTGACCAAGTTTTTGTTTTCATACCTAAAATTCATAAAGAATTCTCAAATTCAGTAATAAGAAAACGAACTACAATAATCCAATAAAGTAAAACATGCAAAAGATTTGAAAGATACCCAAGAAATTATACTGATGGCAAACAAGTACCTGAAAAGGTGCCTAACATCACTATACACAAGGAAATGCAAATTAAAACCACAGGAGATGCCACCATACATCTATTAAAATGGCAGAAGGAAAGAAAAAGAAAGAATACTAAAGAATTCTGAACAACTGGAACTTTAATAGGTTGCTGGTGTGAATAAAAATTAAATAAAGTCACTTTGGAAATCAATTTCTCAAAAGAGAACAAACACAGTTTCTCAAAAGAGAACATACGCAGTTTCTCAAAAAGTTAAACATACACTTAAACCATCCAACCCAGTAATCTCACCCTTAGGTAGGTACAGATGTGAAATAAAAACCTAGGTTCACCCAAGAACCTGTCCATGAAAATGATACAAGCCTTATTTGTAATCACCAAAACACTGTGAACAACTCAAATGTCCCTCAAGTGAGGAGTAGAGGACCACACTGTAGTACAGCCATACAGTGGAATTCTACTTAACAATAAAAAGAAACAAACTATTAGACACTCAGGAGAAGAATCAATGGCGACTACATTTATGCCAGGTTAAAGAAGCCAGACTCAAAAGGCTACGTACCACATGACTCCATTTATATGACATTCTAATAAACACAAAATTTGAATAGTGACACAGGAGAGATCAGTGGTTTTCGGTAGTTAAGAATGAGGGAAGGATTTAACTACAAATGTATAGAATGAAGAAAATTTGGGCAATGATGGAACTGTTGTGTATTTTGATAGTTGTGGTTCCATGATTCCATGTATTTGTCAAAATTCAAAAGGAGTAAAAATGACAATGAAAGAAAATGATGAGTTTTATGTTATTCCAAACTTTCAGTATATTTGATGGATTACTAATCAGAATATGTTTTAATATCTTTTACTATTTAATTCTTTTTTTCAATTTATATTTTTTCACCTGATAGCTGTCATTTAAATTTTTTGTCATGGAATTTGTTCTACATTGGATAAATTACTATACTAGCTACATAATAATAGCTATATTATTTTAAGGAAGATATGTAATTTCTCTGAACCTTAATTTTTTTATCTATACGAGTATAACACATACAACAATATGTCATTGATAGTACAGATTAAAGGAAATTATGTATACACAGTGAGAATTACTATACAAATGTAAAGCACTATCAATATTTTCTCTATATAGTCAGCAAATATTAACAGACTTCATTCACTGGAGAAAGGAATCTGTTTTAATTCACAAATAAATAAGAAAAATAATGTTGGTAAAAGCCTAGTAGTGAATCATGTAACAAGTCTAAAAAGTAGACCAATGGATTTTGGAGAATAATCCAATATTGGCAGAAGGATGAATTAGATAATTTAATATGCATTTTCTATGTCTGATTCACATGGTTATATAAGAATAAACTTATTTCTTTCTTCTATGAGTAGGCCAAGAACATAACATGCCAGATAAAAACATGGTTGGTTGAAGTACTGGGAGAGTTTTATTTGAGAGAAACTTATGAGACACATTGTAATGTGTATTGCAAAATAAATACAAATGTGTTTTTGTTTTTTGCTTTTTACTTTCTTAGTCTAATATTATCAAAGGTTAGATTTACAAAACAAAGGTAATCTAATTACCTTATATTGACAATGTAGTTTGAAAGGCTAAGTGTAGAAGTAGAATTCACAACTGGCCCCTGAGGTCCTCTTATTAAGGTCAAAGGTCAGGTAACCACAAGAAATTGCAGTCTTCAAATCTGCAAAAACATGAAGCTAAAAAGACACACCTAATAACACCTGGTAAACATTCAGCCCCAGAAACTGAAAGGTGAATTTGGGTGAACCCAGAAAGGTGAATGACCATTGTTAAACTAATTACTTCATAATTATTTTTCTCTCAATTTTGAATTTAGGGAAGAATTCAACATGTGAGACTTCATAACATTATGCTATAGAGAAAAGAAAGACGAGAGGATGGAGGGAAAAAGCAAAAAACAAACAACATACTCCAGGCAATACCTTTCTCATGTTTGTATCTCCAGAGGAAAATGTTTTTAAAATTGAGATCTCAGTGAGAATATTTCTTAAAATTGTATTTATCAGGGAGAAAATAGGCTGCTGGAGAGCGTTTGAAGTTTGTGAACGACTGCTTTTCATATGAACCCTCAAGCTTGAGTCCCTATCAGAGTTTAAAATGATCAATTTAGGTAATATCTTTCACCCTCTTTTCTTCCTGAGAGACTGCTTCTATGCCTCTCTCTTTATAAACAAGCTTCCTCTGTAGAATCCAAGGAGGCTATCCCCAGCAAGAAGGGCACATTTTCTTCCGGAAGTGACTGGCTCCTGCCTGCAGGTGAGGACCTGGCCTCTGGTCCCAGCCCTCCTGCAGTGCTGGTGCAACTCTGCAAGGACTTCACACTGCAACAGTTAAGGAAGGAGAGAATAATAAGACCACTGAGTCCTTTATGGTTTTTTTTCTTTTATGAAAGGGAAAGATCCACATCTAGCCAAAAAAGTAATTCAAAACATGAAACTAATATGTCTCTTATTTGGTCTTCTATATAGTCCCTGCCACATGGTGACCTCAGATTAAAAAGACATGCATTTCTTCCTACTCTTTTGAGATTTTTGCCTCATAAATGAATATTGGAGTATCAAAGAAAACGTGAGCTACATAAAATATTAAGATTTAATGCATGACAGAATTGTAATTTTCTTTTGTTTCTAATCAATACATTCCTTTCTTTGATTACCATCCCACTTCAGAGGACTGGAGGATTTTATTTTAATTTGATATTAACACATTCCTATTTTATTTTATGCAATAGGGTGATAAACTTGACTACATGTTTTAAAATGTTTGTGCATATCTAATCTTAAGACTAAAATGGGCCTTTCAAACTTGAAAGAAAAATTCTTGAAGAGAAGATAATTGCCTGGGCTCCATTTTGAACTGCTAAAAATACATAAAGGTAGTAGTTGAAGATTACCCTGAAAAAGTTATTTGCATATATATAATAAACAGAAGTGAATCAAAATAAAAATTAGATTTTAAGAGTAAATAAGGCCAACATACCAGTAGAAAAATGACAAAGATGTAAACTGAAAATTAATTAAAAATTTATCCTCATTTTCAAAGATGGAAAATATTCAACATGAAAATGCAATATTCTGTTTCATCTACTAGACAATCAAATGTAACAGAAAAAACAAAACAGAATGATTAATATTTCTAAAAGAAGGTAAAATAAGCTTATGGTTCTTTTTAGCTGTAATCCTGTTATTATACAACAGACTTATAGTGGTAAGGTGTGGGGGGAGGGTAAACATTTTATAAGCTTGTAAATAGGTTTCAGTCTTTTGGTGAGCCTGTGATCTTGGACTGTGACCTTCACAAGTACTTCTCTATTTCACTCACTTAGATAAGACTGGAAGGGGAAACTAGAGGTGGCTGGAGTTGGATAATTCCCTTTCCCGGGTTCCTTATGCTCTAATAAAACCAAGTTGGTTAGGTTCTGGTAAAACGGTTTTCCTTGAGGGCAGGCCCGTGTTGAAGACAGAATGGTCTGGTTGTATTTCAAAATGGTTACGTTTTTCTTCTTTCTGCTGGGGGTACTTGGGGATTTTTCTCCAGTCTTCACTATGGCAATCTTTTGGGATTCCTGAAGATAAAACTCACCAAAGGCGGTGTCTCAAAAGTTTTTCTCTTTCAAGCTAGTCCACGTTCATTCTCTAGCAATTAGTCAATCACCTTTTAATCGTCCCTACTAGTTGCTGGCTCCAGCAGTAGCTTCTGTTCCTGGTTAACTGTGATTCTCTGTTTTTGCTTGTCTCTCCAGTTTCTTGGGTAGTGGTTTGTGTTTGTCTATACTTTCAATTCTCTGGTAGATGTAAGAATTATTGATTTCAGTTGGTTCAGATTTTTTCTTGTTGTAAGAATGGGATTGGCAACTTCCAAGCTCTTCACAGGTTACGGCAGAAACCAGAAGTCTGTTGCATTTCCTTATCTCTACTTTCAGCATAACAAAATTATAAAATTGTCATCCAACATTCATTTTTAACAAATACCGGCTTCTTTTCGTCAGACACTGTGCTAGGTACTGGTGATTCAAATATGAGTCCCTGTCCTCCAGAAACGAATAGCTTAATGTCAACCATGTGCAATACTGCCAAGATAGCAAGTGAGGTAAAGAGAGAGATAATATCCATTAGTTTTGGCAATGGAGAGCAGTTTCAATCGAGAATGAATGGTACAGTCAATTTAGAGGCTCATAATTAAATGGAAGGAAAAAGGTAGGAAGTAGATGGATGAGAATATTGAATTGAGAGCAAGATCTTGTAAGATCATGAAGATTAAAGACCTTTTAAATACTGATGGAATAAAATGAGCTACAAGAGAAATATTTAAAATTAAGGTAAATTAGGGGATAAGTAAAGAAGTAAGACTCTCTAAGGTAGAAGAGAATGAGACACAAAATACAGGTGGTAAAATTAGCTTTTGTCAAGAGAGAAATAGCAGATGAATTGAGACATAAACAGATGTGTGGTTCAGAATCTAATAGAGTTCCTTTTCAATAAATTCTAATTTCTTTGTGTCATAAGAGACAAAGTCCCTGTGAAAAAAAGAATGTTTTACTAATGAGGAAAATATTTTACCAAAAAAAGAGAGAGATAAAGAGAGACAGGGAGGGTCAAATTTTTGAAGTACAGATCTTTAAAAGTAGTTATTACTGGTGATATTTGATTAAAAATCAGCAAAAAAACATAATGGTATTGTCAAGTAGCACTAAAACCCTTTTGAGTTGGTTACCATGATTGTGAAAAAAGACCAGTATATCTAGTCGTGGAGTTTTTGCCAGGCAAGGAAGAAGCAATAACTGAGATTCCTTCATGAATGTGCAAAAGGAATGCCATAAGTAGAGTGAGTGGAACTTACAAAGTAGTGAAAGAATATTGAGTTTGGGTTGTAATGAAGTCCGCAACTCAACTGAACTCAGAAAGATCTCTGAGTTGTAATTTTAAAGATAAGTTCAAGGATGTGAGTGTGTGAATAATAGGGGAAAAAAGGCAGAGAAGAAGATTGCTGGAGATATGAAGATAAAAGTTTCCAGAAAAGTGTAATATTCGTCCTATGGATGTTGGCTTTGCTTGGGGCAATGTTAACACTTGGAATGTTAAGAAGTTAGGATTGGTGCCAAATACTTCAAAAATTAGGAGAATAATCAGGAAGTGTACAGAATTTAGTGACAGGATGAGTAGATAATTATAGTCTAATGCATTAGACTCAGAAAAGCTGGAATTTTTCATGAGGGAGGGGAGAAATGTTTTGAACAAAACCATGGCAGCAATGGGAAAGAGAGAGGTGAAGTAAACATTTAGGGCATAACCCATAGATCTACTGAGCACAGAACTATCTGAATTATGTGTTTGTTATTTGACATCTTTATGTACCTTAAGGATAGGCACATAACTTTATCATTTTATGTGACATAAGATGTTCCCTAAATACTTTTTTTTATATATAAACAAACATTTATTTTTTTCTAGAAAAAAATAGAAAGCTAATTTCCAAAAGATTTATTCTCACTGACCCCAACATGTCCTGCCATCATTACAGGGCTGTCAATCATGAGAATCCTATTTGAGAAAGGCAACCCATAAGTCTTCTCCATTCTGAGATTTTTAAACCCAAATATGTAATTCTTATGTCTTTCTTCATCTTCAGGACACAGCCCAAACTGCAAGGCAAAAGAACTCACCTACTTTTTATAACTTTCAACGACACTATATTATTTCTTTTGCAACTAGTTTTTCACATTAATCTTGAATCAATGTTTTAGAAAGCCAATAATTCAATGCTTTTGTCCTTCAGCTTCAACCTAAAAATTCACTCTTAGAGGAAAAAAAGAAAAATGGCCCTGTGACATTTGACACAAATGAGCTGCTCAAGGGAATGGGTGAAGCATGGCAGTTGGTAAAGAAAAGAATATTTTTGGCTATAGTAACTAACAAATGATAAGAGGACAAAGAGAAAAAGCACCTAAATATGAGTCAGCAGATTTGAGTTCAACAAGATTTCTGTGTATTTCATGATGTAGCTGTTTAGAAAATCATTTAACTTCGTTGGGCTATCTTTCCTTACCCATAAAATTAGGTGAGACAATTATCTGACCACAAAGTTCCCTTTTAAGTTTAGTGGTTACCAGAGAGTAAAGGGGGCCAGGGGTGGTAGATGAGGGTAAACGGGATCAATGTATGGTGATGGAAGGAGAACTGACTCTGGGTGGTGAACACACAATGGGATTTATAACAGAATTGTACTCCTGAAATCTATGTAACTTTACTAACAATTGTCACCCAATAAACTTTAATTTTTAAAAAAAGTTCCCTTTTAAGTACATGATAAGCGATTTTGTTATGCTTTCTAGACCTTAAATAAATTCATGGCATCTATCTAATAAGTTGATGACACCTAATTTCCTACCTCAGCCTTTCAATATATGATCTCCTTTGCCATAACATCTTGGGTCTCTAAAATTCTGTTCCAAGCACTGGACTTGCAAAATGTAGGATAAGATTTATAAGACTGCACCCAAACTAGATGAGTTATCTTATCATAATTGCTAGATAAAGGACGCTCAATGGAGCAACTATCTCCTCTGACTTGAGAATTAGATACTGGTACCTTCTTGTGTAGTAAAATTGCCTTAGCTCAGTACCTTGCAGGGGGTATGTATCAGTTAAATGTTCATTTCCTTCTTTCTGGGCCATATGCACCTTTGGCTAGTGTCAAATTCTATGCCTGCTTTTAGTCAGCATAAAACAGAAGCACCCAAAAATTCAAACTGAACTTTACTTAAGCTCAAGGCAGGAACAATTGAGGTGGAAATGATTTCCTTTTCTCTGGTTAGTTACCTAAAGTAAGAACATGAAAAATTAAACTGCTCACATTAAGCCTTAGATCAGTTCAATCTCACACACAAAGGAACTTTTTCAGTCTATAGTTGGTGAAATAATTGTTTTCAGCATGGAAACTTAATTGGCTGACCCTGACAATAATACAATTGCTGTATAAATGAAAAGAAAATATTTTATACCATTTTGAACAATATACCAATGACTATATATATATACATATATATATACATATATATAGTGATTGAAAATACAGTGAATGTTTAAATTAAAAAACTTATTATAGTAAAAGACACATTGCCATTAATCCCCTCCAAAATACTACCCCTCACTTCAAACACACTTATCCCATCGTTCTTGCCACTTTCTGAAGCAGTTCTAGGAGTCCTCTTTTGTGAGTGTCTTTACTTCATCCTCCATCATGACAGCTCTGTGTCACACATCGCTTCTGGTACAGCAATTTCTGTCCAATAAAAACATTGTGGTGTGTTCTCATGCACCTCATTCACCGGATCTGACACCTTGCAACTTCGGCTCTTCCCCAAAGTCAAAATGACCATGAAAGGTAAATATTTTGAATCAATTCAGGACATTGAGGCAGCTACAGCAGTGCAACTAAAGTCACTCATGAAAGAGGACTTCCAGAACGGCTTCAGAAAGTGGCAAGAGTGATGGGATAAGTGTGTTCGAAGTGGAGTATTCTGAAGGGGATTAATAGCATATGTCTTTTACTGTAATATTTTTTTTCTTTTTAATTTAAACATTCACAGTATTTTTTGATCACACCTCATAACAACTGTGTCATCATGGACAAGTTAATTAGTACCTCTGTGTCTCGGTTTCCTTATTTGTGAAATAGAAATAATAGTATACTTTCTCAAAAATTTGCAACCAATACTGTCTGTAAAGTGTTAGAAGACTGCCTGGTATATTTAGGCACTCAATACATATTAGCTATTTTAATTTGTAGGTGTGGAAGTTGAGGCAGAAAGGGAGGGAGAGAGGGGTTAATGTTTCATCTTTGGTTTCTGATATGTTTTCTGATTATCCTCTTCACACTTAGTGTACAGCAGTGCCTTCAGAAAATAGTCTAGAATAGAGGATTGACAGATTCCTAAATCATCATGTACTGGAAAACTCATATTTAACATACAATGACTTATTCCTAAATTCTCTGGCCTATACTTACAAACACTTCACACTTCAGAGACCCATCCCCTGTGCACTTTTTTACTTAGAAGAGAGGCATGTTCTTCCAAAGGTGAGATCTCTACTGTCCCTGATAAAATACAAAGGGCTTAATAAATTCTTTCTCTAGGGGATATTACTTCATGTAGTTGGCTATTTAGAAATGCTATACTTTAGGTCTACATTTTTTTAATCACCAACATATTTCCCCCAATCATCACTAAAGATTTCCCCCTGGTCCCATAATACATTATTTTAAATAACGTTTGGCAATAACACTTTGGCAAAGAAACTTGTTCAAAATCGGTTGTGTTTTTTTTTTTCAAAAACTGAAATAACATCCAGTTGTTTCTCTACTCCATATATTTACATGCTCAATTACTTCTGAATTTGTTCACTGTAGAGAAACAGACCAAAAGAATTAAGATTAAAGTGAATGAAACCACGAACATAATGAAGAAGATAAACTTAGATTTGTTGATCATATCTCAGAAGATACTAGCAGATATGGGGAATTTCTCTTAAATTCTACAGAATGAATTTTATAAACTCAAGAAATAAAGTATTCTACTACTTTACTCAACAGGCAGTAAACGGAAGAAATATGCCAGTTCAACGAAATAGAGCATAATGCTAAATAAGTTTATCAGTCAAATATTTCCCAGGAAGATCCCATTTTGAGACACTGAGGAAATGTAGAATTAGCTGACGTTTATCCTTAATGATAATTCTTTAACATTTTAGACAGGGGATGATGTTAGTTTCTTTTATGATGTTAGCATGATGCTTAGACATATTAAATACTGGAGGAAACTTCCATTTTCAGTCACGCCTTTGCCAGTAATTTTTAATTTTTTTCTGGAGTTTTTATTCAATGATCATTGCCAAAACCCTTTGGTTGTTTAATATCTGGCAGGAGTATCTTGAGAATCTGGTTATTTCAGTTATGTGGGCACTAGGGAAGGTAGGTAATTCTAGAGATGCAAATCACATGAGTTTAAAATTCAGATCAAATCTACCTTTGTATATGTGAGTTCATTTGTCTTTGGCAAAACAAGCTCTCCTGTTCTTAAGAGGGAAAAGTACTGAAACATACCTTCTTGAGAAGGCAGCTAAAGTTGGTTGTACATCAAAATCTCGTAAAACTAATATTTGATCATATAAATGTAAATGAATTAAAAGCACATGGATTAAAATTCCCTTAAAATACATACAGTTATATGAAATATGTATTGGGTTTTTGTTAGCCTGGCACAGTAGAAAGTTAATTTAATATGATTGGAACATTGAAAATGTGGCCAGGTTCAATGGTTCCTCAGACATATGCTGAAAGAATGGCATTTTATTTCAAGGCAGAATTCTTGTGGTCGAGAGAGCATCTGCCCATTTCTTTTTATGGGCCCTGCAATTGCAAAGAGGCTCTGGGAGACTTCAAAATTTATGCAAGAAGAATCGGGATCTAAGGAATACTTGTCACAATTGAGACAGCTGAAAAAGAAAAATCTACCTCTGCATGATCCACGCCAAACCTATATGTAGTTCTCTACTTATGATCCATTAGATTCATAAAATGTTTCCATAGTTCATAGATTATCATTTTATGGTTTGCACATTTTATTTGGAGTTTCTCTTATTTCCACAAAACTCTGATGTTATTTCTGTGCAATGCAAGTTGGGTAGTGTTGATAAAGCAATGGTTAGAGACACTCAAAAGCTACACACTAGCATCATATATCAATCTTAATCTCCATTTCATTTTTCCTAGCTAAGAACCATAGTCACAGTGATACTGTTGCCAATGGATATAACTTAACAGAAAACTACTAATTTCAAGATTCACATTTTATATATATGCATACATAGCCCCCAGCCCCCTCATTTCTATAAGACATGCAGCTCTGCAATTAAGACATTCTAAGGTTTACCCAGGTTTGCCACACAATCTCCCTTGTAGATTAATCCACGCTTCATTCCAGGAACACCAGTCTGCTCTCTGTCACTTCCTGGCAGCTTGCTCCTTTCTGCTTCTCTCCTTTCTCCTATTTCTTCCCATTCTTCCACTCTCTAGATCCCATTTATTCTCCATGACCACATTCAAAGCATTCTGTTTCCATGAAGACATTCTAAAGACCACAGCCTACACTGAGTACTCCCTTTCCAAACTTGTATTATTATATATTTAGTTATTTTATTTTTTTTCCTATACACTGGTGTGTTTTATATATGTGGACAATGCCATCTCAACAACAAAATTGTAAACTGGTAGAGGGCAGGACAACACCCAACATTTCCTTTCCATCTTCTTCAGTGCATAGGAGGAAGAGATGTATGGTGTGTTTTCTGTGACCAGAAGCTGCCTTGTCTGCTGCAGAGCAGTAATGTTAATTTTTGGTTTTTGAAACCTGTACCCTCTTACTGCACAGATGAAAATGTTCCGTTATAGTTAACTATACACTGAAACACACAGTTCTGAAAAGAAGGATAAGGAGGTCGTTGACAACACATGACTAGCTCTGCGTGGATTCTTTCTTCATGAGGAAAGGCTGCTAGTGCAGGGAAGCTATCCCTCAAGAAAGTCAGGCCTGCCTCACCACGACATCATTACAGATTTTGTAGATGGACTCTTGCTTACAGTATCTCTCCACCCCTCGTCTCTCTTCTCTTCTTCTCTTTACCATTTACTATTATGGTTTAAATACTATATCTATTTTATTAATGCACATTTTCTAAGGTGAAATAATGAAGATTAAACAAATCTGTTACTTCTCAAATCAAAGCACTTTTCTGGTTATATTGTGCATATTTACATGGAGATTGGAGAATTTCACTCACTACTTCATCTGATATATTCGTTCTTACAACATTCATCTTATTTTGTTGTTTCTGTTGTGTGGGCTTTTGCATTTCCCTTTTATCTGGATTTTCCTATTTGGTTTATGTTATTTTTGCTTTTATTTTCTACAAAGTTTTCACTGACATATGTGTCCCATTTCTAATTCTACCAAATTTTAGATTTAAAACTTAACAATCAGTTAAGTTTTACAGATCATAAAGATTTCAAGATCGTATCAGACACTGATATTTCAGTGTCTTTTCCATTTAAGATGAAAATTGAATCCACCTTGAATCCACACAATTTTCCCCACCTATGCACTCATCCATTTCTTGTTCTTCTTTGATATACAGTGTGGTTTAATTCCAGATTATTGAATTATAGGTTTTATATAACATGCCACTGTCATTTTTGATATTTCTATTCACTTTAATAAGTTATTGGTATCAGTGATCTAAACCAGGTATAGGCTACGTTTAATCTTTCCATTTTATTTTAGCCTCTTAATCCTCCTGTGAAGTAGAGCACACATTTTACAGAGAAGTAACTAACCTGTATCTAACAGGCATAAAGTGCAATATGTTTGGCCATAGAGTATCTAAAGCTAAGAGCCCAGCCCTGGACAATCTGAGATCTCTATGTTTTAAGATTATCAGAGTTCTCCAAATCAAAAATGCCACCATCAGGGCCCATTTATTCATTATGATCATTACAGAGAATTCTTAATGATTAAATGTGGGTTGCTGACTCCCACAACCCCGTGACTTCTGGGGTTCATCATCAGATACTGCTTGTCTCAGCTTTAACACTTGGAGTTTACATTTGGGAGACCTCAAAACTTCAATTTTCGTTTCTTTTTCAGTAATGAGGATTTTTCTTTAAATAGCTTTGTTTTTTCTTTTTCCTTTTTTTTTTTTTTTTTTTTTTTTAGGAAAACAGTGTGTGCAATATTTTTGTTAAGTCCTAGCATATTGGAAAAACTTCTTATGAAATATTTAACTTTATACCTGTGCTGTATGTAAATGGCATTTTAAAAACATTTTCAACCTTTTTTTCATTGAGGTAACATTTACATAAAATAACAGCACCCGTCTTAAGTAGATGAGTTTTGACAAAGGTCAAAACATTCCCACCATCATAATTAGGATATTACTATGAACGGTCTTCCATCAATCCCACCCTCTTCTTTGGCCTCAGTCATCCATTGCTCTGCTTTCTCTTACTATAGATTAGTTTCACCTGTTCTGGAATCTCATATAAATGGGATACTACAGTAGTATGCATTATTTTATGTCTGGCTTCTTTCATTTAGCATGTTTTTGAGATTCACCTAGTTGTTTCATGTATTAAGAGTTTATTCCTATTTTTTTCCCTGAATAAAATTCCATTACATGGACATACCACAATTTATTTAACAATTCACCTGTTAATAAGCATTTGGGTTGTTTTCATTTTGGTGTGATTATAAATAAAGCCACTACACATTTATGTCACTAAATATTCATGTGCAAGACTTTGTGTGATGTATGTTTTTATTTTGGAGACACAAATGCATTAAAGTGGAATTACTGGGTTATATGGTAACCTAATGTTTAACTTTACAAGAACCGTGCTAAACATTTTCCGAAAGGGTTGTACCATTAACATTCCTTGCAGTAACATGGAAGAGTTCTCATTGTTCCATTTGTCCAACACAGTTTTGTTGCTTTGTGGTTTCTTTCAATTTCAGCCATTATAGTGGGTATATAATTGTATCTCATTATGATTTAATTTGCATTTCCTGATGATTAATTATGTTGAGTAACTTTTTTATGTTTATTGGTCATTCATGTATCTTCTTTTGTGAAGTGTCTATTCAAATATTTTGCCCATTTTTATTGGCTAATGAGTTTTTATATTTTAAGAGTTCTTTATATATTCTAGATACAAATTCTTTGTCAAATATATGAATTGCATATAATTTTATCCAGTCTTTGGCTTGCCTTTTTACTTTTTTTTAATTGGGCTTGTTAAAGCACATACATTTTTAGTTTTCATAACATCTAAGTTATCAATTTTTTCTTCTACAGCTAGTGTTTTTCTAGGCTAAGAAATTATTGTCTATTCCAAGCTTATGAAGTTATTTTCCTACGTTTTTTTTGGCTACCTTTGTTTTCACATAAAATACTTAATTTTCTGCCTGTGTTCCTTATATTGCGTTTTTAGATTTTTTCCAATCCAATTGTTAAAGCTAGCATTTATCAAGTACTTGTAATGCTCCAGGCATTTATAAATAAATTACCTTACATAAATTTTAAAACAATCCAAGTGAATTACATATATTGTTATTCTCATTTTAGAGAAGAGGAATGTGAAACAGAGTTTAAATAAGTCAAAGGGCCAGATCTCAGGCAATCTGTTCCCAGGGTCATGTTATGTGGCTCCTTATTTCATTCCCTTCATTATGACTTTCCAACTCATTCTATTATCTTATATCTTATCTTTTATTTTCATGTCAGTTTGTTCTCTTTTTAGACCTGCTCTTGCTTCATAGTACTTTAAATCCATTGAGAATTTCAAAAAATTTCCTGATTTTTTTATCCCAAAGTGTAGTTTTCAGAGATATTCTCTTTTCCTTCACTAATTCTTTATCCTCCTCCATTCCCTCACCACTAGTTACCAGGTTTCACATAGTTATGTGGGTTTTTTTTTCGTTTTCGAAAATGGTAAAAATCAAACTATTTTAAACTATTCAGACTTAATTTGTCAATATATAGTGTGTTCTTCCCTTGTGAGATTTTCACATACCTTATAAGTATGTACTCATCGAGTTTTACCTATCTCAATATATTAGTTGGGAAGCAAGTGGATGTCCATAGGTCCTAGTCAAATTCCCATTTTCTTTGCTGTTCTGCCTCACGGATGTGACATCATTTTCTGACCAAAGTGCCTGGTTACTGATACTCTAAATCAGTGCAGTCTGTAAAAGCTATAATTCTCATTAAGCATTCCTTCAGAAATTTCTACATTAAAAGCCTTACCAGTATTGTTTACTCACTGAGTTGCAACCTACAAGTTTCCTCCCTTGCACACAAACAGACTGCTTAATACCTAATTGTTTTCTGGAAATTACTATTTGTGCAAGGTTACATGAGTTAATGTAAGGAACTAAGTTCTATCTGCCTTAAGGCAAGGAAATACCAGGGCAAGAGGACAGCTGCTCATACCTTACATCTTTGAGTCTAAACAATATCTGGATGGTATAAAGAAATTTCCAAAGTTCCCAGGCATCCTCTGTTGCATGAAGCAAAGCTCTAGTAAAATTTTCTCTTCCCAGCTCCATCTATATAAGTATCTATGTAGGAGGATCCACAATACAGGCTCTGGAAATGACTTCTTAAGTATTGTTTGGTGTTATTGGAACATCGTCTTGTATAGTTTTGATTCTTCACAAGTATTTTAGTGAGAGTTTGAAAGAACCACCATTGGGTGTTACTTGTCATACATCATTTAAAGTGGAATTTCCATAAACAATTTCTTCTTATTTTTAAACCTCAGGGTTTGTTAAACTTTTTAATTTCTTTTTTATTGATCTCACATTTCTTAATTCATTCAGCTTTTATCACATATCTAGTTAATACACAGCTGATTTTAAATTTCACATTTCATTTAGCTAATTTTAATTTTGTTATATCACAA
This sequence comes from Rhinolophus hipposideros, assembly GCF_964194185.1. Lineage (NCBI taxonomy): Eukaryota > Metazoa > Chordata > Mammalia > Chiroptera > Rhinolophidae > Rhinolophus > Rhinolophus hipposideros. The sequence continues at coordinate 68,738,527 of NC_138049.1, forward strand.
TCTCATTTTTGAATGCTATTTCTAGCTTACTATAGTTTCCTTTTCTCTACAATTAAACATCACTTTTCTTTTTTCAAGGCCTATTGCAATTTCTAGTTTCACATTTTTTCAACAAAAGTGAAATCCGTATGTTCTTTTTTTTCTTTTGTTTTTTTTTTTTTCTTTTATAGGTAAGAGAGGCAACTGGAAACATTAACAGGTATATGCCATTTTCCAAATAATTTTTGTGGATAGTTCACCTCACAGAGATGGACCATTGTTCCTCACATCTTAAGTCACTAGGGCCTGCACACAGTGACTTTCCTTCCAATGAAGGGAGTCTGATATATAAGCATAGCATAATTAAGGAGAAAAATAATAGAGAAATCTGACAAACACTACCTCAGCCAGGGAATCAAGGTTAACATCAACAGTGATAACTCATGTTGATAGTATGCACCTTTTGTATATGATAAAAAATAGCACTATACCATTTATTCCTAGTATTCTATAATCCCAGTGTAATTATGGGGAAAATATCAGACAAATCCTAATAAAAAAACATTCTACAAAATAGGTAACCAGTACTCCTCAAAACTGCAAAGTATAAGAAACTGTCACAGACAAGAGGAAACTAAGGAGACCTGATGAGTAAATGTAATGTGGTATCCTGAATGGGATGCTGGAACAGAAAAAGAAAGTTAGGTAAAACTAAGGAAATCTAAATAAACTGTGGACTTTAGTTAACAATAATATATTGATATTGACTCATTAATTGTAACAAATATACTACACTAATGTTAATGTTAATAATAGAGGAAACTAGAAATAGATTATATGAGAACTTTATTGAATTTGGCAATTTTTCTATAAAATAAAAAGGTTTTCAGTAAAAGTGTATGACATCAATTATGTGAATAGATGGGAGTTTCATGGTATCAAACACATATCTAGACACAAAGTAGGCTCCCAATAAATGATTGTTAATTTATTTTAATTCAATAAAACAAATACCTATGCATCAAAAGACCTATATGATAAATATGTCACATACGGAACTCTATCTATACAGGTGACATAACTGATGGCTAAACTGATAGACTAATTCTCGAGGCATTGTAAATTACAACAGAGAACCTGATTATGTTTGCACTGCTGTTACAGGTATACTACTAAATCTCTCTTGGTCAGAGATATTTTTGGTCAGATGAACAGAGGAAATTAAAACGGAAAAATTTTCTGACTTAGGGTTTCAAATATTTACCATACATCATAGAAGATGACAGAGCTAATGCTATCTACCCACTGCCCAGCCACCACTCTCATTAACATGTTAGAATTTGATTTCTAGTCAAGGTTACCTTCTGCTGACTTATGACGATTATGCTATAATGTTTCACACAGCACTATTCATGATGATTTCTATAATCTATTCCTCACAATTCAAAAGAGCATCTTTTGTTTACATTAAATCATTATGCCAAAAGATTGAAGTTTTTCTTTAGGACATTGGAAAAAGTGGCATAAAATTTTATAAATTAAATTTGTCTCCATTTTTTTCTCTGCTTAAGACAATTATGTTAACCATATTCCCTTTGCAATGACATTTAGTGATGGCAGTTAATGGTTACCTAAAGTAAAAAAAAAGAAAACCTGAGCCAGCCCTCTGGCTCAGGCGGTTAAAGCTCCACGCTCCTAACTCCGAAGGCTGCTGGTTCAATTCCCACATGGGCCAGTGGGCTCAACCACAAGGTTGCCAGTTCAATTCCTTGAGTCCCCCAAGGGATGGTGGGCAGCACCCCCTGCAACTAAAATTGAACACAGCACCTTGAGCTGAATGGCTGCAGAGCTCCCAAATGGCTCAGTTGGTTGGAGCACATCCTCTCAACCACAAAGTTGCCAGTTCGATTTCTCAACTCCGGCAAGGGATGGTGGGCCACGCCCCCTGCAACTAAAGGTTGAAAATGGCAACTGGACTTGGAGTTGAGCTGCGCCCTCCACATCTAGATTGAACGACAACAACTTGGAGCTGATGGGCCCTGGAGAAACACACTGTTCTCCAATATTCCCTAATAAATCTTTAAAAAAAAAACAAGAAAAACTAATTTGTTCTTCCCTAGATCAAAAACTACAACTGAAATAAAATTTGTGGTTTAATGTTTATTGGATTAATATTTAATATTCGATTAATATTTAATGCATTAATATTTAAGTAATAATAAAATAATTTAATATTAAATTAACACATAAAACTAGAGACCATTCCCTTCATAGTGTTTTTATATTTTTCGTAGCCCTAGATTTATTGCTAAAATAAATTTAGTTTATTTAATTTTAATTTAGAATGAGGCACAATGTGTATTTAAGTTTTTCCATAATCTATATAATTTATGATTCTGTTTTTTGAATTTATGAACACTGTTAGACTAGTACCATGTTTCCCCGAAAATAAGATCTAACCGGAAAATAAGTCCTAGCATAATTTTTCAGGATGACATCCCCTGAACATAAGCCCTAATGTGTCTTTTGGAGCAAAATTTCATTTAAGACCCGGTCTTATTTTGGGGGAAACACAGTAGCTGCAGCAACTCAGTCCAGGGGAGAAATATTTGTAAGCCAACTGCTATAAAGAAAGTTTACGATGAAGAAAATACATTGATTTCAAATACAGATGGTTATACTTACATAAAAATGTATTTCCTGGCAATGGACTGCTTATGCACATAAGAATTAACATAAGCACATATTAATAAAAATGGACAGCACACATGATACTAAATAAGTCTCAAGTATCTATGAGACCAGTTCAATAAAAACAGGAGTTGTTATACCTTGTTTTCTTAATGGGAGCTGGACCACCTAGCTATCAGCAGGGTATATTACATAAGGATTCTAGCTATAGGGTTGATGGTTTTTACCAGGTAGAAACAGCAAACACTTATTATCTGAAAGATTCTCTTGCGGAGTTCCTTCAGATGCAAACCTCATATATTAGCTAAATCTACATGATGACCTACATAGATGTCTTAAAGATAGTCATCCAACTGAATGAGTCTTGCTGAAGACTAACAAAATGGTTCTGGAGAGACTGGAACCCTAGTTTATTTTTAAAAGTTCACACACAGAGTATTGAGATTTATATTTTTGACTAAAGAAAGTAATGTTACATTAAAAGTGGGAAAATTCTTTGGGCCATGCCCTCATCCCAATAAAGAGCACATCTTGTTGTTATTGTTAAGAATGTAGGTTCTTTTTTAAGATAATAGAAAGAAATAGCTACTTTTTTAAGCTACAAACATTTTTACTTAATTATGTAAGTTCTTATTTCCCATATGGATTGATTCTTGTTTTCTTCTCATTGGAAAACATTACTCAAAAGCCTTTTCTAAAAGGTCTTTGTGTGTTAAACTTCTGAGTCCTTGCATGATCCCAGAATATCTTTATTGCACACATATTTAAATGTTACAGCTCCCTTTTTCACTGTCGAGAAATCTGATATGCAGTCAATTCCTCTTCTTTTGTAAGATACCTGTTTGTTTGTTTTTTTCTCTGTAGAAGTCTTTATGCTTTTCTCTTTGTCTTCACTGTTCTTAAATTTCACAAAAATCTACCTACGTGTATTTCTTTCTCTTATCTAACTTAATTGGTGTGGTAGATTGTTTGTAAAGATGACTCCAGTAATTTCTCCTTCCATGTTTGTTTTGCTACTCTGCAATGTGACTTTAATGCTCCTCCTACCAGGAGGAGTCAGTTTCTCCATCCCTAAGTCTAGGTTTGGCCATCTGATTTATTTAATAGATTAGTCAATACGGTGCATGCAAAGACTTGAGCAGCACGTACTCATTGGGTCTTGCCCTTTTTTGCAACTCTTAGAATTCTTGGATCACCATGTGAAAATATGAATGAGGCTGAGGTAGTCTACTAGAGAGACAACTGAGGGATCTTGGTTAACAACCTGACACCCGCTAACTATGTGAGTGAAGGTATCCTAGACTAACTAGTCTCATGGCCTACTGCAGACCCAGGACTGAGCCCAGGAAAGATCAGCAGTAAAACCACCTGAATGATCTAAACTCAAACTGTCAACTATCAGAATTATGAATGAATAAAGGATCTTTTTGTTCTAAACCACTAAGTTTTGGGAATGGTTTGTCAAAAGGTTATGGAGCTTTGATGGGAAATTTGTCTGCACAGCTTTCTCTTAATATATCATTTGCTTTTATGAAAACTTGAACTTAGTGTGTGACTAGTAACTTCACTGTTTTATATTTCAATTTCCCCATCTTTAAGAATGATTAGTTTCTATCTAGTAGCACAGAAATAAATATGGAAAATTTTTCAGGACAGTGACAATTGTAAAAATAATATTAAACTAATGATAATTTTTGCTGCCTTTTACCACATAAAATTCTGACTTATCTTCCTTTTCATTTCTCTCTGAATCTCAGGTGGGCATTTATCCTCCTTACTCAGTCAATTCCATTTAAGGAAAAATATAACCTCTAAAACTATGAAAAAAGAGGATCTTTATTCTATTTTTTAGTGCTGTACTGTGGATATCCTCATTATAATTTTTTTCCTAAACTTTTTTCCTTCATGATGGAAAAATTATAATTTCATGATGAAATATTATAACTTCAATAAAAATATATAATTGTCATTATTATCAAAACTCTTCATGCTCTGTCAATTCAGAATTAAACAGGATTCTCCTAAATATTTTCCAAATGTCTCCAGCTGTGTTTCTCAGAATTAGACCAGACAATGGCTAGACGATGGTCACATCAAAGTGACATCTTATATACAAAGAAGACTCCGTCCTCCAGCAGCCCCTAGCAGAGAGTCTGTGAAGATGAGATCATCCTGAAAAATACTGTTTGTCTTGCTTTTTTCTTTATTTTCTTAACCAGGAAAGTGTTTGTCCATGAAATGGCTTGGCAAGGCCTATTATCCCAGAGGCTTTCCTAAACTAATAGTCCCATTGCCAGCCTAGGAAGAAAAGCAATTATTTCAACATAGAATGTTCTCTATGGTGTATTGTCAAATTACTTTTAATTACTTTTTCTTTTTAAGATTTCTAAAGTTTTCTTTTTCTTTCTATTCATAGTTAGGCCCAGTTTGATACTATCAGTGAAAAATCTATCAAATTGGTCACTTTTGATCAAAAGTAAAATATTTTGGGGGTTGAATGGGTGCCTCAATTCTCTGAAAAGCTCTTACATGGCCTTATCCCTTTTTGCTTTCCTTTCTTCTTTGTTGAAAAGTAAATGATTCCATTAAGGAACATCCTGGAAATAAGAATCAACAGTGGATTTGTTTTTCTAAGCATTACCTCTTAGGATCTGTTGAACGTGCTTGTTCTTCATACAAGTACATTTGGATTTTTCACTTCCAAAATAACTGGGCTGAAATTAGAAAAAAGTGTTCGCATCCCACTGTGTCCTGTTTTCCTCATCCTACTCTTCCCACAAAGTGACCAGGCTCTATGCCTAAAAAAATGGTAGCACACTCACAAGTTGTGAAGGGTAAAGAATATTACTACTCAAAATGTAATTCAATTGCCAACCACAACTCACTACTTGAACAACCAACTACTGATTCATCTAATTTTGCTCTCACTCATAAGAACATTTTATAAAAGCCTAAATGCTCTTGAACAGATTCCTCATAAAATACCACTTGCAACTGGCAGATGAACCGACTGTCTTTCACCTAGATGGCTTTGTACATACTGCTCTTTTTATCTGGAATACCTTTATTCCCCTGGTTAATTTCTATTCGGTCTTAAACTCTCAGCTTAAGTGCATCTTTCCCAGAAAACTTTTCTTGCTTACTCTTCACTCTGGTCAATCCTAGTAGATGCGTCCTACTTGCTCCCATATGGCTGCTACACTAATACCTAGTATATTGCATTTTAATTGCTAGCTCTTCAGTCTTTTATAATAGCTGATGAGCTTCTTGAGGATTAGTGCCATTTTTGGTTATATAATCTAACACAGCGCCTAACACATTTTATGGTCAATACACCTTTTGCTGCATGAGTAAATTAACAAAAGAATTATATTATTCATTCCAGATGAAATATTCATTTCTGGTTGACTCTTCATCCTTCATTCCCCACCATCTATGCCATGACAACTTTCCTCAGGCCAACAGAAAATTAACCCCTTTCATACTTTCAGCCTTTGCGGAATTTTGGGAATTGATCCATGGCCCCTTCAAGAGAGGGTTTAAAACAATAATTGTACCCTACCTCCTAGCCAAAGGAACTGCTTCAGGGATGTACATGTGACCTAATCAGAGCTAGTGAGAGTTTACAGCAGTTGAAGGGGAGAGAATATCTTTTTGTTTGGGAAAAAGTGGGTGTTTTTTTCTTGATCATCAGAACAGAACAGAAACGATCTCTTGCAATAAGTTCTGACCTAACTTGTGCACCACCAGTGGATCTTTACGCTGCAGGCAGCCTTGGCCCTCACTTCAGACTTTCTTAAAAAACTCTCAAAGGTCCAAAGACCCAAGGAGGGTGGTACCTGGCCTATTTGCCCTGTGCCTTTTGCTGAGCTGCCCCAAGCCCAGTACTGGTGGCAGCCAGCCTCTGTTCAAAGTGTGGCCTCTCATACATGCCTCCAGGTCCAGCACAGGCAACTATCAACCATGGATTACTTTGTAGCTCCTACCAAGTATTCTCAGGCTGGTCATAGGCAGCAGCTGAACTTGGCCTGCACCAGAGCCCCTCAAAGAGGCCCCAGAAGCAACACATCCAGTGGCTCGCTTCAGAACACAACAGAGCACCACCCAATTAGCCTCACAAGTGGCATACCCAAAGGGTGACCTTGGCAGACACCAGAGTCCTCTGGAGCAAACGCTTCTCTCCATAAAGTCAGTCCTTGCACAGCAGCTCATATTCTGTGTTTGTGGCCAATCCTCACAATCAGTCAGCCTGAGAGTCAATCCCACCCACTAGTATCCCAACAGCAATCAAGGCTCAACTACAACAGGAGAGCACATACAATCCACACAAGGGACACTCCTGGAGCACCTGGCTCAGGTAATCAGATCAACTGTGCCACTGAAATCCACAGGACACAGGACACATACTATATAAGGTTACCCTGCCAAGACTGGGAGATGCAGCAGATCTACCGAATACATAGAAACAAACATAGAGAGCCAAAAGAAGAAGACAAAAAAAACATGTCCCAAATGAAAGAACAGGAGAAAATTCCAGAAAACGAACTAAATTAAATGGAGGCAAGCAATCTATCAGATACAGACTTCAAAACACTAGTTAGAAGGATGCTCAAGGAACTTAGTGAAAAGCATAAAGAAAGACATAAAAAACATAAAAAAGGACCAGCCAGAAATTAAGACTATAATAACTGAAATGAAGAATACACTAGAAGGAATCAACAGCAGCAGACTGGATGAAGCACAGGACCAAATTAACAATTTGGAAGTCAAGGTACTATAAAACACCCCCATTGGAACAGAAAAAAAAAAAATAATTCAAAAAAAGAAAGAGGATAGTTTAAGGGATCTCTAGGACAACATCAAGCATAACAACATTCACATCAGAGGAGTGCCAAGAGAAGAGAGAATAGGATTGAGAATCTATTCAAAGCAATAATGACTGAGAAGTTCCATAACCTAGAAAAGGATATAGATATACAAGTCCAGGAAGAGAAGGGGATTCCAAATGAGATTAACCCAAAGATGTCCATACCAAGTTATATGATAATTAAAATGGCAAAGGTTAAAGATACAGAAAAAATCTTAAAAGGAGCAACAAGAAAAAGACAGTTAGTTACCTACAAAGGAGCTCTCATAAGATTTTCAGTTGATATCTCAACAGAAACTTTGCAGGCTAGATGGGATTGGAACAAAATATTCAAAGTGGTGAAAACTAAGGACCTACAACCAAGACAAGACTATCATTAAAAATTTAAGGACAGATAAAGAGCAGACCAGACCAAAAATAAAAAACAAAATAAAACACACAAACAAACAAAAACCTAAAGGAGTTCATCAACCAGTATTACAAGAAATGTTAAAGGAACTTCTTTAACATTTAAGAAGAAGAAAGTGGAGGGAGAACAAATGTGAATAATAAAATAACAATAACTACATACTTATCAATAATCACTTTGAATATAAATGGTTTAAATGGTTAAATAGTTGAATCAAAAGACTTAGGGTAGATGAATGGATAAGAAAACAAGACCCAGACATATGCTATCTACAAGAGACCCACTTCAGATTGAAAGACACACACACACAGACTGAAAGTAAAGGAAGGGAAGTTATTTTATGCAAATGGAAATGAATAAAATCTGGGCTAGCAATACTTATATCAGACAAACTATACTTTAAAACAAAAGCTATAATAAGAGACAAAGACAGATATTTCATAATTATGAAAACATCAATCCAATAAGAGGAAATAGCTTTGTAAATATTTATGTACCCAACACAGGAGCACCTAAATATATAAAACAAATACTGACAGAAACAAAGGGAGAGATCAACAGTAATACAATCATAGTAGGGGAATTTTACACCTCAATGACATCAATGGTCAGAACTTCCAGAAGAAAATCAACAAGAAAACAGTGGTCTTAAATGACACACTAGACCATTTACAATTGATATATATAAAGCATTTCACACCAAAGGAGCAGAATATACATTCTTTTCAAGTGTACATGGAAACTTTTCCAAAATAGACATCATGTTAGGCCATAAAACAAGCCTCAGTAATTTAAGAAAATTGAAATCATCTCTAACCACAATGGTTTGGAACTAAAAATCAATTACAAAAAAAAAAAAATGGAAAACACACGAACACATAGAGGTTAAGTACGCTGCTACTAAACAACGAGTGTGCTAACAATGAAATCAGGGAAGAAATCAAAAGATACCTTGAGATAAACGAAAGTGAAAACACAATGACCCAAAATCTGTGAGACACAGTGAAAGCAGTCCTAAGAGGGAAATTCATAGCAATGCAGGGTTACCTCAAGAAACAAGAAAAATCTCTATAAATAAACAATCTAACCTTAGACCTAAAGGAACTGGAAAAAGAACAACAAACAAAGGCCAGAGTGAGTAGAAGGAAGGAAATAATAAAGATCAAAGTAGAAATTAACAAAATAGAGTCTAAAAAACAATACAAAGATCAATGAAACTAAGCTGATTCTTTGAAATGATAAACAAACTTGATAAACATTTACCCAGACTCATCAAGAAAAAAAGAGAGAGTACTCGGGGCCCGCCCAGTGGCTCAGGCGGTTAGAGCTCCATGCTCCTAACTCCAAAGGCTGCTGGTTCAATTCCCACATGGGCCAGTAGGCTCTCAACCACAAGGTTGCCAGTTCACTTCCTCGAGTCCCACAAGGGATGGTGGGCTCTGCCCCCTGCAACTAAAATTGAACACGGCACCTTGAGCTGAGCTGCCTCCCAGATGACTCAGTTGGTTGGAGTGCATCCTCTCAACCAAAAGGTTGCTGGTTCGACTCCCACAAGGGATGGTGGGCTTCCCCCTTGCAACTAGCAACGGCAACTGGACCTGGAGCTGAGCTGCGCCCTCCACAACTAAGATTGAAAGAACAACTTGAAGCTGAATGGCACCCTCCACAACTAAGATTGAAAGGACAACAACTTGACTTGGAAAAAAGTCCTGGAAGTACACACTGTTCCACAATAAAGTCCTGTTCCCCTAAAAAAAAAAAAAAAAAAAAAAAAGGGAGAGAGAGTACTCAAATAAATAAAATCAGAAATGAAAGAGGAGATGTGACAAATGATAACAGAGAAATACAAAAGATTATAAGAAAATACTAATAATAATTATATGCCAACAAATTGGTCAACCTGCAAGAAATGCTGAAATAACTAGAACATACAATCTTCCAAGACTGACTCAAGAAGAAACAGAAAATATGAACAGACCATTATTCCTAATGAAATCTAATTAGTAATCAAAAAACTTCTAACAATGAAAACTCCTGTACTATATGGCTTCACAGGTGAATTTTTCATACATTCAAAGAAGAATTAACAACTATCTTTCTCAAAGTATTCCAAAAAATTCAAGAGGAGGGAAGGCTCCCAAGCTCATTCTATAAGGCTACCATTAGCCTGATTCCAAAACCAGAGAAGATATTACCAAAAAAATAAAGGAAAAGAAAATTATAGGTTAATATCCCTGATAAATATGTGTGCAAAAATCTTCAACAAAACATTAGAAAACTGAATTTGGCAATACATTCAAAAGATCATACACCATAATCAAGTGGGATTTATTCCTGGGATGCAAGGTTGGTTTAATATTCACAAATCAATTAATGTGGTACACTACAGAAACAAAATAAAACATAAAAAATATATGATCTTAGCAATAGATGCAGAAAAAGTGTTTATCAAAATCCAGTATCCATTTAAAACCTCTCAGCAAAGTGGGAATAGAGGTAACATACCTCAATACGAAAAACAGCATATAGGACAAACTTACAGCTAACATCATACTCAATGGAGAAAAACTAAAAGCATTTTCCTTAAGATCAGGAACAAGACAAAGATTTCCACTTTCACCACTTTTATTCAACATAGTATTGGAAGTCCTACCCACAGCAATCAGATCAGAAAAAGAAATAAATTGCATCCAAATTGGGAAAAGTAAAACTGTCATTATTTGCAGATGACGTGATATTACATAAAGAGAAGCCTAAAGATCCCACCAAAAAAACTATTAGAACTGATAAATTAATTCAGTAAAGTAGTAGGATACAAAATTAATATTCAGAAATCAGATGCATTTTTATACACCAATAACAAACTATCAGAAAGAGAAATTAAGAAAATCCCATTTACAATTGCATCAAAAAGAATAAAACACCCAGGCATAAATTTAACTAAGGGGGTAAAAGACCTGTACTCAGAAAATTATGTTATTAAGAAGATACAAATAAATGGAAGCATACATACACTGTGCTCATGTAGGGGAAGAATGGACATTGTTAAAATATCCATTCTACCCAAAACAATCTATAGATTCAATGCAATCCCAATCAAATTACCAATGGAATTTTTCACAGAACTAGAAAAAAATGTCCTAAAATTTATATTGAACCACAGAAGATGCTGAATACCCACAGCAATCTTGAGAAAGAAGAATAAAGTTGAAGGGATCATACTACCTGATATCAAACAATACTGCAAAGTTATAGTAATCAAAACAACATGGTACTGGCATAAAAACAGACACATAGATCAATGGAGCAGAATAGAGAGCCCAGAAGTAAGCCCATGACTATACAAGTGGTCAGTTAATCTATGACAAAGGAGACAAGAATGTGAAATGGGGTAAAGACAGTTTTTACAATAAATGGTGTTGGGAAAATTGGACAGATAATGCAAAAAGAACAAAATTGAAACTAGATCACCTTCTTATGCCACATACAAGAATAAACTCAAAGTGGGTTAAAGACCCAAAACCATAAAACATAGGCAGTAAACTCTCTGACATAAAACATAGGCAGTAAACTCTCTGACAGGTCTTAGTAATATTTTTTTCTGATATATCTCTTGGGCAAGGCAAACAAAAAATAAATAAATAAACATATGGGACATCAAACTAAAAAGGTTTTGCACAGCAAAGGAAACTATAAACAAATAAAACACAACCTACTGAATGGGAGAAGATATTCATTAATAATACATGCAATAAGGGGTTAATATCCAAAATATCTCAAGAACTCATACAACTTAACATCAAAAAAACAAACAATTCCATTGGAAAACGGTCTGAGGACCTGAATAGATATGTTTTCAGAGGACATACAGAAGGCCAATAGACATATGAAAAGAGTGTCAATATCACTAATCAGAGAAATGCAAATGAAAACCACAATGAGATATTATTTCATACCTGTCTGAATGGCTATCATCAATAAAGCAACAAACAACAGGTATTGGCGAGAATGTGGAGAAGAAAGAATCCTAGTGCCTTGTTGGTGGGATTGCAAATTGGTGCAGCCACTATGGAAAACAGTATGGATGTTCCTCAAAATATTAAAAATAGAAATACCTTATGACCCAGCAATTCCACTTGTGGGTGTTTATCAGAAGAAATCCAAAATGCTAATTTGAAAAGATACATGCTCCCCTATGTTCACTGCAGCATTATTTACAATAGCCAAGATATGGAGGCAACCTAGGTGTCCATCAACAGGTGACTGGATAAAGAAGTGGTCATACATATATACAATGGAATATTAGTCGGCCATAAAAAAGAATGAAATCTTACCATTTGACAACATGGATAGGCCTAGAGGGTATTATGCTAAATGAAATAAGTTAGACAAAGAAAGACAAATACCATATGATTTAATATATATATGGAATCTAAAAAACAAAATAAATGGACAAACAAAACAGAAACAGACTCAGATACACAGAACAAACTAATGATTGCCAGATGAGAGGGGGTTAGGGGACTGGGTGAAAAACGTGAAGGGATTAAGAAATACAAATTAGTAGTTACAAAATAGTCACAGGGATATAAAGTACAGCGTAGGGAATATAATCAATAATATTGTAATAACTATGTGTGGTGCCAGGTGGGTACTAGACTTATTGAAGAATCACTTCATAAATAACATAAATGTCTAACCACTATGCTATACACTTGAAACTAATATAAAATCGTATTGAATGCCAACTGTAATTGAAAAAAAAAGTTTTAAGAATAAATATAGATCTGTTACTTGTAAAATAAATAAATTAGAATTGAGAATATATTGAATTTAGCAACATGTTCTTACCAGCCACGTAAGTCCTTTTATAGAGTATTTTTCAAATAAAAGTATTATGATCTAAACAAAGAAAAAGAAAAAAGAATCCAGGGAGCAGTGGTTTTTGTAGCAGAAGCCAGATAACCAATAGATGAAGCTTGAAAGAGGATGGAAGACACTCTAAGATTTCTCAAAGAAGGAGAAAGAATGCCTGGAACCTGTCTATTCTTTTTTTTTTTTTTTTTTTACTTTTTTTTTTCAAATTAAATTTATTGGGGTGACAATTGTTAGTAAATTTACATAGATTTCAGGTGTACAATTCTGTATTACATCGTCTATAAATCCCATTGTGTGTTCACCACCCAGAGTCAGTTCTCCTTCCATCACCATATATTTGATCCCCTTTACCCTCATCACCCACCCCCCACCCCCTTACCCTCTGGTAACCACTAAATTATTGTCTGTGTCTATGAGTTTTTGTTTCTCATTTGTTTGTCTTGTTCTTTTTGGTTTATATACCACATATCAGTGAAATCATAGGGTTCTCTGCTTTTTCTGTCTGACTTATTTCACTTAGCATTATACTCTCAAGATCCATCCATGTTGTCACAAATGCTCCTATATCATCTTTCCTTAACGCCGAATAGTATTCCATTGTGTATATGTACCACAACTTCTTTATCCATTCATCTATCGAAGGACATTTTGGAACCTGTCTATTCTTAGTGATGTCTTTTCATCACTACCCTGATTTATAAGGTAAATTCAGGAAATCAGCCCTGCAAATTTTCCAAAGGGCTCTGATATCATCAGAAGTTGTTAAGAGGTTATTGGCACATTAACCCTAGTTCTTGTACCTGTCACCAGGCCATAGCTATGGAGTTCTTTAGGAGAGAGAAAGGAGAGCAAAGGAGAGGAAAGGAGAGGAGAGGAGCAGAGGGGAAGAGAAGGGAGAAGAAAGGAGAGGAGAGGAGAGGAGAGGAGAGGAGAGGAGAGGAGAGCAGAGGAAAAGAGGAGGAATAGCAGGTAGAAGAGGAGAAGGAAGAGGCGGGAAGGAGGGAGGGAGGGAAACCAAGCTCTGAAGCTTTTGGGGGGTTGCCAAGAACAGGAACCCTTGAAGCTTTGTATGGTAATAAGCAAAATTTTATGAGTCTAACATATGTTTGCCAGTAGTAAATGCAACTATAAATCAGTAATAAAGTCAGAATTTACCCTTAAGTTATGGAGAACATGTACGTTTAATGGCATTTGCTTATTAAATTTGTATAATATTTAGTTAATAGGCCACAGACCACAATTTCCATTACAGAGTTCAAGTATCTGTGTCTCATACTGTAATGTATAAGTAGTTAAAAGAAAAAAAGACAGGAAAAAAAGATAAGCACTGAGAAAAATGTGATCCATTGTTTGATAAATACTATAAATATAGTATTTAAGTAAATATAAATGTAGATAAAAATTCTTACATTCACTGGGGGGGGGGGATGTTCAGCAGATGTTGTTTAAAGGATTCAGCGATTATTGACTTAATTGGTCTTACAATACTGTCTTCTTAAAACAAGCCCTATGTTCGGGTTATTCACTCTAATCTATGTACTTAAGAGTATTTGGGAAAATTAAATTAGATTCATCTTACATCTTTCTAACCCATGCCCCAACACACACACACACAAACACACACACACACACACAGATTTTTTTCAAAGGAAGGAGAATAGCCAGTGTTTTAAATTTGAAGGCAAAAATCTTAAACCCCTAGTCCCCAATGTCAAGAGAGGTAAAATCAAGAAATGAAATGACAAATGTAGGTGCAAATACATACTTGGTATGAATGTTGGGGACTCTGGTGATTGGAGCACTCATGTCTGTCCAAATGGGGTAAACACTCTTCATTTCAGCCCATTCAGAATATAGGAACAGTGTTGCCAGTCTTTTCTTTTTTCTTTTTTTTCTCACAAGAAACCAGAAATCTGGATTTCTAAATGAAATATCCCTATTTTTAAATGTTGGAGCAGTTTTATTAAAAACATCATATAAGCCAAACAAAACACTATATGGGCCAAGTTCAACCCACAGAGTGATAACGTGTAACTTCTACTCTAAGTAATTAGCTAGAAAGTCAAGGTATTTTATGTTTGTATGTAGATATAAATACTTGAAATTATAAAATAGCATTTTTGGTATAAAATCCAAATGAAAAAGTCAAAATCAGACCAATATTACTAGCCTAATGTTTTGATTAAAAAACACTAGAAATTAGAATTTGCAAAATGCTTTCCATCATCATATAAGCATATATCCTAGCCAATTTTCCATTCTTTATTTAAAGGACTCTTATTTAATTTATTGCATTTTCTTTGAATATTTTTATTCAGAATAATTCAAGCTTGTAGGATACCCACCACCCAGATTCATAAAATCCTATCATTTGCCAAATTTGCCTCACTTTTTTTTTTTGAGGAAATAAACAGATACGGTTAAATTCCACTGGATACTATCCAATTATATTTCCCTTCCTTGCTTCCCAGAAATTACAAATATTCTGAAGTTGGTATTTATCAGTTCTCTTTTTTTTTTTATTTCTTACACAGTACATAGTTCTATTTGTATTCATTTAAACTTTACTATATTTATCCTGATATCTGCTTTGTACACTCAATAGTTAATTTGAAGTATGCTTATGTCAATACATTTAAACTATTTATTTTTAAGATAATATGGACCTATAGAAAGCTGCAATATAGTAGAGAAAGTTCACATATATACTTTTGATTCAGTTTTCTCTCGTGTTAACAACTTACAAAAACATAGTACAATTACCAAATCAGGATGTCAAATATTGGTAAAAGACTACTAACTAAAGGCTTTATTTGAAATTCAAATTTTCCCCTAATGTCCACTAATGACCATTTTTTGGTCCTGTATCCAATCCATATTGTGCTTAGTTGTTGTGTCTGCTAATCTTTTCCAATCTGTGAGAGTTCCTTGTTTTTCATGACCTTCACAATTTGATAAGCACTGGTCAGTTGTTTTGGGGAATGTGTTTCAATCTGGGTTCATCCGATGCTTTCTCATAATGAGGTCGAGATTATATATTTTCAGCAAAAATGGCACATAAATATTGTGTTCTTCTCAGTGTACAATACTTATTACTGATGATGTTGACCTTGGTCACTTGGTTAGGAAAGTGTTTCTCCACTGTATAGTTACCTTTGGAAATGATAAATATCTGGGGAGAGATAATTTGAGATGATGTTTTTATTCTGCTTTTCCTCAAAATTTTGCCTACCCAGTGTGGAGGTTCCTCAAAAAATTACGAATAGAATTACCATATGACCCAGCAATCCCTCTCCTGGGTATCTACCCAAAGAATCTGAAATCATTTATACATAAAGACACGTGTGCTCCAATGTTCACTGCAGCTTTGTTTACGGTGTCCAAGACATGAAAAAAAACAAAATGTCCTTCGATAGATGAATGGATAAAGAAGTTGTGGTATATATACACAATGGAATACTATTCAGCGTTAAGAAAAGATGATATAGGAACATTTGTGACAACATGGATGGATCTTGAGAATATAATGCTAAGCGAAATAAGTCAGACAGAAAAAGCAGAGAACCCTATGATTTCACTGATATGTGGTATATAAACCAAAAACAAGACAAACAAATGAGAAACAAAAACTCATAGACACAGACAATAGTTTAGTGGTTACCAGAGGGTAAAGGGGGTGGGGGGAGGGAGATGAGGGTAAGGGGGATCAAATATATGGTGATGGAAGGAGAACTGACTCTGGGTGGTGAACACACAATGGGATTTATTGATGATGTGATACGGAATTGTACACCTGAAATTATGTAATTTCATTAACAATTGTCACCCCAATAAATAAATTAAAAAATAAAAAAAATTAAAAAAAATTTTGCCTACCAATATTTAGCATTAATCAGATCTTGTCTACAACTGTTATTGTGGTATTTGCCTAATGGGGATTTCACGTACTTCTCAATACTTCTACAAGTATTAATTGAAATTATTTTGTAAGGATTAGTCTCTTCAGCCCCATTTATCTATTTATTCACTTATTTATATGAACTCATGGATATTTATTTTATTCTATGAATTATGAGTTATAATCCAATATTATAGTTATTGTGTTTCTCAAATTTTCTACCTTTGGCCATTGGGAGATTTTTCCAGTTAGTTTCTGTATGTTTTGACATTCCCACCCTCTTCCTTTCTTGTTTTCTATCTTTATGACTTTTTTTTTGTAGTGGTATGCTTTCATTCTTTTTTTCTTTTGTGTATCTACTATAGGTATTTTCTCTGTGGTTACCATAAAGCTTACATAAGACACGTTACAGTTATACATAGTCTGTTTTTAGTGATGACAACTTTACTTCAATCACATACAAAAACGCAACTTCTCCCCCACTCAAAACACACTTTATGTTATTGATGTCACAATTTACACCTTTTTATATTAGGCATCCATTAATAAATTTTAGTACTTATTGTTACCCTTAATACTTCTGTCTTTTAACTTTTATACTAGAGTTAAAAGTAATTTACATATCACCATTACAATAATACAGTATTTTATATGTTTACTTTTATCAATAAATTTTGTACTTTCATATCTTTTTGTGCTGCTGTTCAGCATCCTTAATTTCAACAACCCCTTGATTTTCCTGATTTCATTTAGTGGTCTCTCAGTGTTCTCTTGTAACTCACTCAGCTTTGTGAAATGATTATTTTGAAATGTCAGGCAATTCATATATCTCTATTTCTTGAGAGATGGTTACTAGAAATTTATCTGTTCCTTTGATTACGCCAGGTAATTGTTTCCTAGTTGTTTGTCTTCCTCATAGCTTTGCATAGCTGTCTGCACAACGGTTTCCTAATTGTTTGTGTTCCTCATAGCTTTGCACAGGTGTCTGCACATTTGAAGAAAGAGCTACGTCTCTCAATCTTTATCGACTGTATTCAAGTCTTCAAGAATGAATGACCTTCCCCAATCAACCACTGAGAGATTCTGGGCCTTTGTTCCTAGCAGCCCCAGTACCAGTCTTTTTTTATTTTTATTTTTTTTCAGGATCCTGTAATCTCTTGCACCTTCTGATGTCTGACTATGATAGTTTTCTTAGTACTTCATGTGAGGCAGTAAAAAAATCATCCCTTCAGGCAGAAAGGTAGAAGACTGAAAGATTGAGGGCATTGGAGGCATGCTCCATTCGTCTCCTTTCCTCCTGGGGGAGAAAGTCTCAAGATTGCACCTTTTGCTTTGTTCCTATCTTTCCCAGGAGCTCAAACTATGCTGGTTCCTTCAGAATTCCATGTGCAGTGAGAAATAAACACACACTCTCTCTCTCTCTCTCTCTCTCTCACACACACACACACACACACACACACACACACACACACACACACACACAACACACACGGTAAAGCACTGAAAGGCCCAGGCTATTGGAGCCTATCCACTCCTCTCCCTCTATTGTAGGGGGAGAAAGTTCAGTTCTGTATTTTCTCCCAATCTCACACATCCATGCCAACCACAGTAAGCTGTCTACCCCCTTTTCTTTGTTTCTAGCTGCCCAAACTAGGTAATTTTCCTCAGCACTGTGTGTGTAGCAAGACAGAAACTGGCCTCTCAAGCAACACTGAAAGATAGGGGATATTGGACAATCGCTCAACTCTGTCTCTGTCCACCTCCCTCTCATATGTCATGGGCAAAGGTGATCTCTTTCAGCACTAAGCTGTGCTAGCTTTGGGGACGTGCTGCTGTGAGCAAAGTGAAATTCCTCCTTACCAATTCCAATGCAGCTATTTTAGTTTCGTGTTCACCTTGGGAACTGAGACTTCTTAACTGGAATCTGGACCTCTCATAGAGATATTGTAGTCTATATATGATTGCTAAATTGGTGTTTCTGTAGAGGAATGAGGGCTGGGACTTCCTCGTCTCTCATCTTGTTGACATCACTTCTTGTATTAACAGTAAAATTACTTCAATAATTTTGGGCTGAGTACAATTGCTAAACAATAAGGAACCTATAAAAATGAATATGACATTGTTATTATCTTCCATAAATTGAGCAAGTGGGAGAGACAAGCATAGTCACAGGTAATTAAAATTCTAGGCTCTTACAGGATTTGTGTGATGAAAGAGATATACAAAGAAGGATGTGGAAGCAGTGATGAGGTTAATTAAGCTTTGCTGTGGTGAATATGAGATGGTGTCAAGAAGGGGAAAACATGTGTTGAACTTAAATCAAAATCCAAAAGAAAGAAAAGCCCAAACTGTGATCTTCAGAAAATTTTACCTGCCTGATTAAACCATAAGACACGCCTCTCTGGGTTATGAAATGATACATTCATTCTGATGACACCAAAAGGTCATTTTATATTTTATAATAGGTTATGACATGGTATTTTCCTCAATATTTGTACTGTACACTCAAACGTCTTATTTTTCCTTTAATAACTCACTGTATCATAAATGAATCTTAAACATATTGCAATACAGTAGACACTGCAAGTTTTATCATTACCTATCTGCTGCTGATAAAGTAAGATTTTTTTAATTGTTTCTTTTAAGCTATAAGGAAATTCTAACAGTAGAAAAACTGTTGAAAAAATGTTATTTTGGGCCAAGAGAAGGGAGGGAGTATACATTCTGAGGTTATTGACTAACAATAAAATAACTACTACAAATTCTTCTTTCTCTAAATCCCATTTACTCATATGCAAAGTCTTATCTTTATAATCCTAATGCCACAAGAGTGGAAGCATTTTATAAATACATGTTGAATATATTATATTTCAATTGATATGCTTCTACAGTTCCGATTTGTAGATTTCCTTTCATTTTAGCAAGATTCTTTCCTTGGATTTGTCACTGTCCAGAAACCTTGCCATGCGTATAAACCATGGGGAAACTCAAAGAAACAGTTTTCTTGGTCATATTTAAACAAAAAACTCTGTGTAATGCATTTATTTCAATGTTTTGTGATTTAAAAACAGCAGTGTTGTCATTAACTAGCTACTTACTTATATCTATCTATCCATCTATCTATCTATCTATCTATCTATCAATCTATCTATCTATCTATGTATCTATCTATCTACCCTGCTTCCCCCACAATAAGACCTATCCAGACAATCAGCTCTAATGCATCTTTTGGAGCACAAATTAATATAAGACCCGGTCTTATATTATGTAAGACCCGTTCTTATATTATAGTAAAATAAGACCGGGTCTTATATTAATTTCTGCTCCAAAAGACGCATTAGAGCTGATTGTCCAGCGAGGTCTTATTTTTTTGGGAAACATGGTATCTATCTATCTAACACTGGATACTATAAAAATGATTAAAAACAACTTGTTATTATATTCTGGGAGTTTAAGATAAAATGGGGCATCTGTGTCTAAAACTAGCTTATGCATATATTTTCAAGTAAAATCCATAGAGATATACTTTCTATTTTTAATTATATAGTGGCTTGACTTAAGAATTTAATCATGTTAGATCTTAGCTAGAAATTAATTGTGTAGAGAAAAACAAATTGATATGTGTGAGGTATATAACTAAAATGCGGTTGTCCTTATGTTTTTATTTTTTGTTGTTGTTAAATCATCTGAATTGTATTTCAAATGTAAGGCTTAAAAAAAGATTTTAATAACATATTTTATCTTTAAACTGAATACTTTTAAGTTACAGTAAAACTAACAGTAAGATAGTTTTATCTTCCATTTTCTCCTAATTAAATAATCATAGATTATAAATGGCAGTGAGTTAATAAGAGCTGAAGTGAATTTTTCTAAGAATTCACTTTTCAGAAAAATGTTTCATAAAGTTCTATTTCCTTTGTATTTACATTAATGAAAATTTTCCATTTACTCTAAATGTCCTTACTATTATTACTACCATCAATCGTATTTCCTCAGTATAAATGTAAAGGTTGAAAGGATAGCATTTGCGATATACTCCAGAAAATTAACATTGTGTTTGCCCTTGAGGGGTCTCTGAAAAGGTCCACTCCATAGCATCCCCATCTCTACTCAAGTTCTGAAATAACTGGGCAATAAGACAATAGAGTAAAGCACCTGGGCCAAAGCATCAATGATTATTAAGATAGTATTGGAGAATGAGACAATCTATTTCTAAATTCACATGTATTTCCTAATCCTGAACACAAGAATTAAATCAATTTACTCTGAATCATGGCAGTGCTGGTGCGAAATAGGCAGAATGTACCTAATAAAGGTACAGAGAAGGCCGCCCTGTGGGGCTACGTCCAGGCTCCAGAATAAAGGAAGAGGAAAGAGCTGAACTATTATGTCCAGTTTACACTTCCAAACTCAGCAACCAGTCTGTCTGCCCCTCCCACTCCTCTGCTGCTCAACTTCTTGTCCCAGGGAAAGGGTGCCTGAAGATGGACGACCAGAACTGATTTCCTAACAGCAATCCCTCTACTGGAGGGAAACATCAGAAGAGAATTCACTGTTCCAGCTCTGTGGAACATATTTTTAAATTTGAAATTCTAAGTTATGACCAGTTGAAAAGAACAAACAAACCAATAACCTATTTCTGTTAAGCCACAGAAAACATGAGAAACTGCTTGGAAAAGTTAAAGATAAGGAAATTGAAAGTGTTATTAATTGTGGTGTAACACCGTGAAGTAAACTAAGAAAAAATTTACTTATTTGCTTTTAATAATGACTATACATGTGAGCACAGAGACAAGCTTCACATATTTGACACAGAGAACATCTCATTTTTAAATAGCCCCTTCTTCTATACAACAAAATTATTTTCAGTGATAAATCATGACATGAAATAAATAATAAAATGGGAAAAAATGCAGATTAAAAAAATTATTTGTATTAATGTGGTATCTATCACACATATGTGCATATAATTTTATATATATACACATATACACATATATGTATATATATATATGAATCATTCCGGCAAAAATAATAAATGCTATAGTAAAAAAGAAAAAAGTATTAGATTAATACTTTTTAAATAAATTAATGTATTTTTGACAAAATAGGAAAAAATCTTATACCTACATTTTGCTGTGTCAGAGTAATAATAACAATATTGTATTTACCAATGACTTCATGAATGTGGATTTTCTTTAAATATTTATGTTCAATAGGCAATATAGCCAGATATTTGTCAATCTATCTTCACTCACAACTGATTTAAACAAAAAGTTTTTAAAAAAATTATTGTTAATTTTGAAGTTTCTATGAAGGAGCAGATATACAAATAGGTAAGAAAAGTGCTAAAGAATAAGTTGGGCAGAAATTAATGAAAAAAACCCACTTCACACTAAATTCCAGAATATCCTGTATCATTGAATGTCTGATTTTACCAGGATTTATTCTAGCCACTTGTAAATGCCTTTTCATTAAAAAAAAAAAAATTACTAAAATACTTTCACCAGAAATATTTATCATAAATCTAGATTATATTCTGTAAAAACTACCAAATTTTTCCTCTTCTGCAAAAATCAGAGCAAATGATTAAATGATGGCAAACATTGACATTATTCAATCCACTTCTTTAGAAAAAGTATTCAGCTTTTGGTGAAAACAATGACTACATTCAATTTCATCTTCTTTATTTCTTCTGGCAATATAAGAACATCTTTCGTCATTTCTTTTGGCATTCTTCAATATTTATGACCTTTTCCTATGTAAATATCAATTACCTTGTATCTTATTGTTGCATGGCTAATATTCTTCATAGTTTTTGTCTACCACTGATCATCAGGGAATAAGTGTAGGGTTTGCATTTAATTCTTCAAGGATAATTGTTATTTGCAAATTTTTTATAGTCAAAGAGAATGTCAGATTTGAAGTAACTAAATTTCTATTTTTAAATATTTACAACCAGTGTGCTACTATTGTTTATTTCAAAAGTTTAAATGTAGGTATATGTAGTAGCACAGGATTGGATGTATTATCAGTACATCCAATGGTTCAAATGGTTCATAATGAACCATCAGGAACTTATTCTGGAAACTAATGCAAGCAGTGAAATACTTATGTGTTGGGAGCCTTCTTTATAATTCCTTTCCAAATTAACAATACTATTAAAAGATAAATAATAAAAATGTGCTCATTTCAAGCTTATAAATCTGAAGCTTATTATATATTACATATATAAAAATAAAACATTAATCGCAACAATTATTTATAGTAAGGCTCAACAAATTGTTTATTTAAGGAGCCAGACAGTAAAAATTGTAGGCTTTTTGCAGGCCAAGAAGAAAACAGAATATTTTGTAGGTACTTAAATAACAAGAGAGAAAAAAATTTCTCCAATTTTTCATCAACCACTTTAAAATGTATTTATATTATGCTGTACTTTGGATTTTGCCCATACACCATAGTTTTCCAACCCCTCCTTGATTTAGAGCTTAGACAAAAAACAAATTGGGGTGTGAGAAATATTTTCATCACTGACATTATTTAGAATGACAGCACATTGTGATTTAAAAATGTAGACTCAGTTTTATTATTTTTAAATTATCTACAGAAGATGCAATTCCTCTTATTGTTTGCAATTAAACAACTTCTATTAGGCTACCACTGGATATCAGTAAGGAGACAATAGAAATGGACTCTTTTAAAACACCCTGCAGAGAATGGCCTCTCTCTCTCTCTCTCTCTCTCTCTCTGTCTCTGTCTCTTTCTCATTCTGTCTCTTGGTGGGTAATTGTTTTGTTTTGTTTTCATTTCATTATCAGAGTACATAGTACATTGTTAATAAAAGATGGGAAAGCACATTGAAAAGGTCAGAAAAGCCACAATTTAAAAAATTGTGTCTTTTTTTTTTTTTTGCCTCTTAGCTACATATTCTGAGTTTAGTAGAAAAATCCCTTACACTGTGCTTGAATTTAAAAAACTCAAGAATGTGGGTGCCTAAGTCATCTCTGAATAATCCATGTAATTATTCAAAAAGAAAGAAGATAGAATATTAAGTAGTTACAGATATCCTACTTTTCTAAATAACACTACTAACTGTTTTATTATAGGATTTAATACGTGCTAAATCTTTGTTCTCTACCTGTTATTTGCTGGCAATGAAAGGAATACAAAATAGCCACTAGCCTCCAGCAGAAAAAAAAATCTTAAAAAATGTGGGTAAGATCTACAACTTGCTATTGAGTGAAAAGAGAAAACAGATGCCTGTTAAAAGTCCCTTTTACTTCTGAGATTCTATGAAATTGCCATATTATGCCATCAAATGCCAAATTAAACAACTAATTATCAGTATAGTATTTGATTAGGAAGCATTTATATTGTCATGGAGAAACAAAATGACAAAAAATGAAAAGCAGAATAACAAAATCTGACAGAGCAAATCACAGAAGCTCATTGGTCTAACTGACCTTTGAATATCAGAAGTAAAAATCAAAGATAGGAAATATGCACTTTTAGAACAAAGTAAATAATTGCTTTATTTGTATAATAACATCCTAATAATGAAACATTTAGGAGTAGATAATGAATGGCCCTGGCAATCATCTTTGCCTAGTTTTCCTTCATAGCCCATACAAATTCCTAGTTGCCTATTATTAAGAAACTTTCCTCATTGTGTCAGGATATTAGACTCTATCTATGATTCAAACATTGTGTGAGTATGTTTAGTAGACACCTTAAGACAGGGGTGTCCAAACTTTTTTCAACGTTTTTCACCAAGGGCCATATGTGGTAAAACACACAAACAGCTGGGCCACTCACTCGAGGTGAAATACGTATTGCTTCACCTGGTTTATTTAAATAAACTAAATATATTTTTGAAATTTGCTGCGGGCCAATTAAAAATGGATTGTGGGCCGCAGTTGGCCCACCGGCCGCAATTTGGACACCCCTGTCTTAAGAGATAGCTTCCTATAAGAAACTATAGGTTTCATGTAATAACAAGGAAAATACTTGCAGGTCTTTAGATATATCATGGGAAATTATTCATAAAATATAGACATGTTAATAAATTAACATTGTCAAATTACTTGCATATTAAGCAAAACCAGAGTTGAATTTTAATACACCTCAACAATATTTTAGAATTAGACTATTTTTTAATTAACCTGTGGCAGGTTTAAAACAGATGATTCAAATCGTTAAAAAATGTAATTCTAAGAGTTCAGAGTATGTTTGAAAATATAGCAGAGATTAAGAACCTAAGAGAATTGTCTTCTGGTCTTTTTGCCTCAGCTGGTAATACCCCTAAACCAAAGGTATAAACTACCGTCTGCAAGCCATTTCGTCCACCTCCTATTTTTGGAAATAAATATTTGAGGAACACAAGCATACTCATAATTTACATATTGTCTCTGGCTGCTTTCAAGCTACCTCAGCAAAGTTGAGTAATTGCAATAGAGATTGTGTGGCCTAAAAAGTCTGAAATATTTACTACCTGGCCCTTTATAGAAAAAGTTTGCTGACCCTTGGCCTAAACTAACAAATTAAACTTTAAAAAGTTAATAATAAATACTACAGTGACATCAAAAATAAAGTGAAATATGTCACTTTAAAATTTGTCATATTTATACTATAAGTATAGGACATTCCTATATTATATTAACTATACATATATTAACTATGGAAGTGATATTGTGGTCCTAGTGGACAAAAAAAACTGGAGTCTCTGAATCCAGATGCACGTCAGGTTCCTGTTTTTGTATTCTTAGATCCCATCTACTGAGTTCATCTACTCTAAGAATGCACTTTCCCAGTCAAAAATTAATCACCACCTCACATCCAACTCTCCATTCTAAATAGTTGCCTTCCCAGTAAAAGCAGAGATGGTTAGGCCACTGTTTCAAGGTTTTCCATTTCATACAACACTGGAAATTTTCTAAATCTGGAGCTCCCTCTCTGTGGTGAATCATAATAATAATATTCTCTGAATAATTTGTTTGTTGCACTATAGCACTGTGGCAGCCAGGGTCTAAACTGTTCCAAAAAGTTGAAAAAATATAATCCAAGTCTGAGAGTACCCAGAGGGACAGACATGTTAGCTGCAGCTGTCTTCAAAACAATTAAGAGAGATAATTTTGGTTTTATAAGGTAAGTAAATACCTAATAAACTTCAGACTCTTGCATAAGATCTTACTTTACACTCACAAATACCCTCATGGGGTACTAAGAAGAGAAATCCTGCCAAACTCGTTGGACATTAACAAACCTTACTCACAATACAATTTTGCTATTTAGATCTCTTCTGGATCACACCAAAAAGGCATTTCCCCTGGTCAAAATTCAAATGAGATTTGTTTATGTCCATGTGTGGGACTGGACTCAGCCAAGGAACTTAAGCGACTGAGTTGAAAGGCAAATTGCTTGGCTGGCTTTAGATTCCATGGTTACAAAATGATAGCTAATAATTGGAAAGCAGGGAACAACTAAAGTAAGACGAAACCTATCAATTCTTTAGTTAATGCCATACATTTCCTGGGTCTAATAAGTCAGAAACAACAACAAAGAGACACCAAGAGAGAATACAACCTACTTTATTGGGTGTGGTGGAAGTCATATTAATTTTTACCTGGCAGTGAAAAAATAATATAAACTAATATTATCTATGAGAGGTAGTATTAACAGAAAAACTTAGACTAGGTGAAATAAATCTTTATTTAGCTGCATTTGTCAAGTACCTGTCAATTTAAAATAGTGAATAAAAATGCACTGGGCTTCAATAACCACATGCTCCTCAGTCTGAACTCTAATTTGACTATGTTCCCTCTATCTCTTCTTTCTTCTTCCTCTGTCATTAAGTATCAAGAGACGCTTCATGAAAAAAGAGCGGTGAAGTTTGACAGAGCCAGTTATCATAACACATTTTAACATTGTAATTATGACTAAAAAAATTTTTGCTTTTTGGACTGGCTTATTTTATGTATATATGCATATATATGTACTTTAAATTTCATATGTATACTATAATTTAAATTTAAAATATTTCAGGAATATATTTAAATGTCAGTATTATATTACTGTATGATCATTTAATCAGTATATAATAGTCCATAATTTTCAATCCCTTCATGTTGGATATTTATATTTTTTCTAAATTTCACTATATAAACAATGTTATATTTGCCATAACATGCACGGCCTTTGACAGCATTATGCTAGGTGAAGTGAGTCAGACAGAGAAAGAAATACCATATGCAGAACTCTAAATCCAGAGAACAGACTGGTGGTTACCAGAGGCAGAGGTGGGGGGGGGGGCAGAATGGGTAAATGTGGTAGAAAGGCACAAACTTCTAGTTATAAAATAAATAAATCCTGGCGATGTAACGTGCAGCATGATGATTACAGTTAATAATATTGTATTGCATATTTGAAAGCTACTAAGAGAGTAGATCTTAGAAATTCTCATCACAAGAAAAACAATGTGTAACTGTGTGGTGATAGATGTTAACCAGACTTAATGAGGTGATCATTTTGCAATATATACATACGAGTATATCAAAGCATTATGTTTTAAACCGGAAACTAATATGTTAATCATCTATCAATTAAAAAAAGAAAGAAAAACAATGTTATGGAGAGCACCTATCATTTCTTTATGCTAAATATATATAAGTGTGATTTTCTACTTTGTGGGTCAAGTGATACAATCTAAATATACTCATGTTAATCTTTAGAATCATACTATAAAATTATCATCTAGTAAGGTTGTAATAGTCTTCACTCTTAGCCCAGTATCTGACATGGACCTGAAAAACGAGTAGGACTTTCCAAGTGGAGACACCACATTATTATAATTATATTGTACTAAAATAGCACACATAAGTCACCAACTTTCCTTCTGGTTTAAAATTATTATACAGTGATAGAGTAGCCCTGGTCTCTGACTGAAGTGAATGGGGAGTGACAGTATCAA
Source organism: Rhinolophus hipposideros (assembly GCF_964194185.1). Taxonomy (NCBI): domain Eukaryota; kingdom Metazoa; phylum Chordata; class Mammalia; order Chiroptera; family Rhinolophidae; genus Rhinolophus; species Rhinolophus hipposideros. Next base: position 68,766,215 of record NC_138049.1, read on the forward strand.
CCAGCACAAAGTCTTATACCTTCCTGCACCTGTCTTTTTCTTCCAACACTTATTTTATGATTCATTTTTCTTGCAGGAATATAGGCTTGTCAAACTCTCAAGCACTTCTAGATGGTCACTGTGACCTAGACCAGCAGTAGTAACTGTTCCTTCCTTCATTAGCCCATGGTGTTTCAATTCCACTGACATTTGAATAAAAATGAGGAGATCAAAGTCATTTTCTTGACCTCTAGACAATTAACCTTTGTTTTTCCTTCTTAAATAAAGGATAGGGGTGGGGAGAGGGCTTATTAAAGTACCTTTCAGTTCTTTTCCAGTTCTAACTTTCTGTGATTGTCTTTTTTTTTTTTTTTTTTTTTTTTTTTTTTTTTTTTTTTATCTCTTTGACATTCTGTTTATTGGATGCATGGTGGCATATAGACAGTTTTGAGAAAAACGTTTAAAGTGTTTCATTTGAGTTACATCTTTTTTGAATCATCCAGAGATAACCTAACAAAGAGACTTGAATGGTACCAAATTAAAACATCCAGCAAGTTTTGCAATTTTCATTGCAATGAAAAATATTTATGTGAAGACTTTCTTGGATGTTGTACAGATATCTGTGATTGTCTTTATCAAAAGAAGGGTGGGAAAAAATTAAAACACGCAGCATTTTGTATTATTCTATAAATAGTCTAAATTGTTTTTCTCTCACTCTTGTAATAATTTCTAATAAAAATGGAAATTATTAAGATTCTACCATGTCAAATAAGAATAGTTCCATGAAGTTAAAGCACAGATTTTCCCCAGTACCAAAGCACAGGCAAATAATGAGATGAATTAAAATCACACATTCCCTAATTCTAAAAGATAATTTATTCTTATTTTCTGAGTTCCTACATATTACTTTTTGCCAACTTAAAGAAAATGTATAAGCAACATATTAATTCTGAAAATTATATCTTCTTTCGAATAATATGGAAAATTCTCAGAGTAAAAACTAGCAATAAGTGCAAACTTGATGAACTGTCATTAAGACATGTAATTTAGTTCATGAAAGTAATAATCATTAAAAACTATAAAACAGTCTAGACAGTTGCTGTTATAAGAATATATTTTTTACCCATTACCACACATTCTACAAAGTACCCCTTAATGTTATCTCCTTACATTAAAATATAAAAGTTATTAGTCTGATACTTTATTTTTATATACAAATAGTTTTCTCTAGAAATGTGCATTGATTTCCAAATTGTTATTCATATATAAAACCATCCATTCTAACCCAAAGACAGATTTTTTTTTCAATTTCTCATTAACTACAACTTTTTCTTCCTTTAAAATAGTCATTTTAGTAGGAGTGATGTCATCAAGATGGCAACATAGGTTATCCCTGACTTTAGTTTCCTTTAGTTGAAGATGAATTACCAACTATTCATACACAAGACACCAGTGTGAAAATCCCATAAACTGGGATTAATGCTAAAGCATTCCTCTGGACACTTCAGAGGGGTAAGAAAAGTGGCCACACTTTGCATCACCCTTCACCCAGGCTGGCACAACCACTGCACCTAGAGAAGTTCCCTGGTCCTCCAGTTTCTCCAGTGAGAGAAAAAGAACCCAAGGTGGACATCCAGCTTCTTCATCATTGTGAGACACTTCCTGAGAGGCCCACTTTGGTCTCATCTCAGAGAGATCCCTGGAGGGATCTGCAGAGCTTGTCCAGTGGGGATCAGATAGAGATGGAGAAGGGGTTAGCATATACCTGGAAGCCCTGTTCAACTAGAAAAAGAAGAAAAAACTCATCCCAGAGTTAGCAGAAGAAAAGAATAAAGACTTGAGCAGAAATAAATGGAATAGAGAATAGAAAAATAATAGAAAAGATTAATAAACCTCAGAATTGATTCTTTGAAAAGATAAAGAAAACTGACAAAACTTTATCTAGACTAACCAAGAAAAAAAGAGACAAGATTCAAATAAATAAAACTGTAAATGAAAGAGGAGACATTATAAATGATGCCACATAAATACAAAGGATCATAAGAAACTACTATGAACAATTATACACCAACAAATTGGATAATCTAGAAGAAATGGATAAATTCCTAAAAATACATAACCTACCAAGACTAAATCATAAAGAAATAGAAAATCTGAACAGACCAATAATGAGTAAGGAGATTAAAGCAATAATAAAAAAACCTCCCAAAGAAGAAATGTCCAGGATCAGAGGACTTCATTGATTAATTCTACTGAACATTTAAAGAAGAATTGACACCAAGTCTTTTCAAACTCTTCCAAAAAACTGATGATGAGGAAACACTACCAAACTCATTTTATGAGCCCAGAATCATATTCATATCAAAGCCAGATAAGGACAAAAACAAAAACAAAAAACAAGCAAACAAACAAACAAACAAAAAACCACTAACAAAAAGAAAATCTATAAGCCAATGTTCCTGATGAATACAGGCACAAAGATCCTCAACAGAATAGTAAAAATCAATTCAACTGGGATGTTCAAGTGTGAGAGTCATCCTTAAGATGTAGGGATGGTTCAACATACGCAAATCAATTAAATGAGATACATCATATTATACAATGAAAGACAAAAATATAATCTCAAAAATGCAGAAAGAGGATTTGAGAAAATTCAACACCCACTCATGCTAAAACTCAACAAATTGGGCATAGAAAGAATTTATCTCAACATATTAAAGGCCATATACAACAGAGTCATAGCTAACATCATACTTAATGGTGAAAGATTGGAAGCTTTCCCTCTAGGATCAAGAACAAGATAGGTGCTAACTCCCAACACTCCCTTTCAACATGGTACTAGAAGTCCTAGCCAGAGCAATCAGGAAATAAAAGAAATAACAGGCATCCAAATTGGAAAGGAAGAAGTAAATGGACTGTTTGCAGAGGACACGATCTTATATACAGAAAGCCTTAAAAACTTTACCAAAAAAACTGTTAGAACTAGTCCATGAATTCAGTAAAATTGCAGTTTCAAGATCAACATATAAAAATCAGTTGCCTTTCTACACACTAACAAAGAACTACCTGAAAAAGAAATAAAGAAAACAATCCCATTCATCACAGCATCAAAGACAATAAAATACTTAGGAATAAATTTAACCAAGCAGGTGAAAGATCTGTACACTGAAAACTATAAGACATTTCATGAAAGAAATTGAAGAAGACACAAATAAATGGAAAGATATCCAGTGTTCATGCAACGGAAGAATTAATATTGTTAAAATGTCCATACTACTCAAAATTATCTATAGATTCAATGTAACCCCTGTCCAGATTCCAATGGAATCTTTTTAGAAGCTCAGTCATTGTCTCTTCACCCTATATTACTTCACCGCCCTACCTTTTTTATTAAAATGTACTAGTGAGAAAAGATTTATTATTCTACTTGAAAGCTGTAAATCATCTACGTAGGGAAAATAATAATAAACATGCTAGCCTCATATTCTTTATAGCAACATACTGTGCCAAAAGACAAGTAGGAATGCCTATGTTATGAATGAAGAAAATTATCACTCAAAATATTACAACTCGCTACTATAACCATTAGTCATAAAAACAATGAATAAAATTCTCAAAGGCTAAGTAACGAAGAATTCATCATCTAAGAACATGTCTTTTATGTAAATGCCTGACCACTGCTCTGTACACCTGCAGCTGATGTAGAACAATATTGAATATCAACTATAATTACATATATATGTATATATACTCACAGGATGTAAAGCACAGCATAAGGAATAGAGTCAATGGTAACAGCTATACATGATGTCAGAGGGGTAGTAGACTTGAGGAGGTTGTCACTTTGTGAGGGGTGTAAATGTCTAATTAAGTATGTTTTGTACACTTGAAACTAATAAAAAAAAGAACATGTCTTTAAAAAAAAATCTCCATCAGATGATCAAGTTAATTAAGAGTCCAAGAAAAATAAATGTTAGGGAAAATCTCATACAATGACTAGATAAATCATTGAAAATTTGAACACGCATATAAACAACTGTGGGAATTACAGTTACAAGAATAATATAAATGTCTGACACCTTGACAATGTGAATCTTTCAATATACCTTCAAAAAGTTAAAAAATCAAGTTATGAGGGATACAAAATTGTACTAATGTTCTTTTATTTTATATCACAAGTTAATCAGTAAAAAATTAAATAAGGTGTTAAAAAACATAATTTAAAATTAAGTTTTCATTGACTTTTTCTAATCTTACAAGTATCTTTAAATAAATAACTATTTTAGTGAGAAAAGATTGATATGAGAAGTTCATTATTCTTTTGAATTTTACTTTGAGATTTTTATTCTGTAAAACTAAAATATTTCATTTTTAAATATCAAAATTAAATATGATTGCATTTTTTAAAACATGTATTTCTACCTTATTACCTCATAAAGTCTTCAAAAGCTAATTTCTCACTTTTTCAGCTCCATTTCCAGCTAGAAGTAGAATAGTTCTGGCCCATGAGCCATAAGCAGAAATCTATTGCAGGTGACAATTACCTGGAAAAGTTTTTGCTTCCAGGCCGTAAAGGAAAAGCCATTTCTGACCATGCCTTGAATATAGATACCTGGATGTAGAGTAGCCATTTTACCACCATGAGGCAAAAAAAGCACATATTAGCAATAACACAGCAAAAAGATACAAAGAGGTTTTTATTTTATCACTGAGCTTCTATACTATCTCTAATTTCTTGTCATGTGGAGAAAAGTAACCTTTACTGATTTAAACCATTATTGATTTAATTTTTAGTAACTTACAGTTGAAAATAATCTTAATTCATACATTGTCCATCCACTTAAAACAATATGTATGTACACAGAGAGAAATATGCAGTATGATGTGTTATTTATTACATATTGTTTCTGGGTAATGAAATTCTAACTGTATTTTCCCTTTTTGTACTTTGATTAATTGCTTGAATTTTTCAAAATGAGAATGCAAGAACATCGATGTTTTAAATGATTATTCTTCTGAAGTGTTTGACTGTTTTTGAGGCTTGACAAAATTATTAACATAGAACATAAACAATATTTCTTAATATTTGATGGAAAACAATATTTTAAAACAGTTATTTGTAATGAAGAAAACTCCCAGATAAGTTCAGACTCACAAAAAATATTATTAATGGATTCAGTATTACTACCATCCAACTGAGTGAGCAAAACCACTGTTGTGCTAGTTTTAAAACAGATATATCCAGTGCTACCTTCCCTTTATGTAACCATTTCTGATCAGTAGTATCATTTTCAGCAATAACCTTAAAGTGGGATAACACAGAGTAGTGTTTCACTGATTTTTGTATCTTAATTTATTTTCTCTGTAATTTGGTCACAGATATGAACACTTTTGCACTCTTTATGTGGATAAATGTGCTAAAGTAAATTCATAGAATAAGATATGCTAGGGAAATGTTTAACTTATTTAGAAGAACATCTGGCACTCAGGAATGCTAGTAGTGTGCATTTGTTTAATAACAATTGACTATGAATTAGCTATAGTATTTATGATAGAAATGTATCTTTTAATATGTTTATAATTTAGCTCATGCCAATATAAATATATTCTTTTTTCTGTAATTCAACAAGGCTATCTCTTCTCGTTGGACTAAACTTAAAAAGTTTTAAGTAGATGACACATTGTATTAAACTAAGCATTTTTAGGATCATATAATTCAATCAACTTCAGATGCTGAAATATTTACTGATGATTTTTGGTTTGGCTATTGTTTTTGCCTCATAATTTAACTCATAATATTCTATTTCATATTTTTAAAAGACAGTTTAGTTTTATTATGTATGAAATAGATTAGTGAAGAAGAATAGATTATGTTTTATTAGAAGAACAGATTATAGTTTTATTATTTATGAAATAGATTAGTGAAGAAGAAAGAAATAGATTAGTGAAGAAGAACAGATTATGAAGTAGTAATAGCTTAGTAAGAAATCAGAATACTAATCTCACCTGCTTTGAGTAAAACATTCTGTGAGTATCAATTAACACACCTGTTACTTAGGCCAATAATCTCCATTTTCTTGCAAGGGTCAAATTAAATAGATCAGGTTGGTTTTCATTAGTACTATTGCCCAATTGTAGTAAAAATCCCAAACTAAAAATCAAGATCTTTTAGACTAGTCAAAGTATGTAGGATTTTCTCTTTTTTTCCACCTAAAATGCTGTCTCGTAAAATTCTTGACCTGTTTTTTTCTTTTTTCTTCTGTTTCAAAGTTGTTGCATGGAATTTCTTTGAGGATATGATAAGGAACAGCTACAAATTTTTCCAATAGGATTATAAAACAGAATAAAGCCTCTGATTGAAAACACACATCTGGTTTAGCAGTGACCTTAAAGAACAGTTCATCTGAACTCCACACGTTAATTGTTAACTTGTTATATTCTTTGGTAATTGTTTTTTGTTTCTGGGTCTAGAAAGAACAATGATACAGAAACCTAAACAAATAAAAATAAATTTTAAAGCAGAAACACTACTTTGTACACATGAAAAAAAAAGTGGCAGCATGTTTTCGCCTGGTTGAGGGGAGGTGAAACAGGTATTTTTTTCCTCATTATTCCTGCTCATGTGTAAAATGGATAAAGCAATGGAAGGAGGTGTTTTTTTTCCCCTCATAAATAATCAGAAGGTCAGATTCAGGTATGTTGAAAAACAAAACAAAATAACAAAATAATGTAAGTGTAATTTATTTATTGCAATTCTGTGAAGAAAAGCAAAATGTATTTTAGAGCAAATATATGATTGCATGATATCTTTGGCTGAACAGAGCAAAGCACGAAAGAAACCAATTATACCCCATGTTGTGAAATTACTTTAAATTTCTACTTTTAATCCTTGTTGGTTAAACTCCTGATTAACTGTTCAAAATGTGTTATGTCAAGCCTTCTAGAGCTCCTGGAGTCATTGAATCTCTGTGGAATACTTTACTAGTCAAAAAGGTCTGTCTTTTTCTTCTAATGGATGACGTGTGAGTTGTAGGGAGCAGAGTAGCGGGAAATAAGGAAAAAGCACCCTCATTAAGACTCGACTGGCACTTTGGCCTCCATATAATCCCTCTGTATCCTTACACTATGGCATTGTCTAGATAATATCAAATATGTGTTGATGAATTAGTTACTTAATGAAGCTGGCGAACCCCTTCAATGTTCAGAGACCCACTGAGAGGGGGAAGGCAAACCACCAGATAGCTGGGACGCTCTGAAAGTAAAAGATTCCACCAGGCCCAGGGAGCTATCCAAGGTACTACCAGGCGCAGCTTAAACTCTGTTCCAATTCTGCTTAGTTTATCTTTGGGCAGTAAGGGGTGGGGTGGGGCGGGGGAGAGAGGTAGAGAGACAGGAGAAATGTTCTTCTACCTACTATAAATTCAAGTCCTGCCTTTGACTGTTACAAGTTATGCACACCTAGGAACGTTATCTAATCTAAGTCTCAACGTCTTCACCTGGAAATGGACACAATAACACTACCTATCTCATAGGATCATATGATGCTGCAAGGATTAAATAGATTCACATATGTGAAGAGCTTAACATAGTGCCTGGCATAAATAGGTATTTTATATATGGTAACTCATTCTGCTCACATATTCAAAATATAATACAATGAGATTCATGTATCCATTCCCAGAACTACTAAATGTTACATTTTGTTACATCATCCCCAGATTTAATGTCCCTCTCTCCTATTAGAATTTTATACTCCATAGGGACAGAAAGCATGTGTCCTTTTATCCATTACTTGCCCAGTCCAAAATAGACGCTCAAGGAACATGTGCTGAAAATGAATACATGAAAGTAGGAAATAGTAGAGCAGCCATGAAAGAAAGAGAGGCTACATTGCTGAAGCCTTTGAAAGGGGAAAATGTGCACAGTATCTGAACTTAGGAAAAAAATAGAGCCAGGGACTTTACCAAATAAAACCAAAATCAAAACACAAAACTGGTCCTGCATTTGTTGCTGCCCTATTAGAACTCCTTTTGGGGCATTCTTGAAGTGTAAAATAATATTAAAAATACCTGGGCCAATTTTTACAGGTATTTGGGAAATAAGATACTTGGGAAATAAGATGTTTGTCAGCTTTGTCTTAAGGCTGGCTGACCCTACAAGTTTCTCTAAGTTTATAGACTCACAAAAACAAGCCACTTGCACCTTCCTAACGTTCATAGTCTCCTCGTACAGGCTGCATAAATGTTTCCTTTTTCTCTTTAATTGTCATAGCATTTATTCTTTTCTTCTTGTCGGATGTCAGCAAAAAGAGACAAAAGCTCATTTATGATAATCGAAGATTAAGAGTCTGCTTGGGAATAAATATATACACAGTCACGACTGCAGGCTAATTGATTCTGAAGTCTTGCAGAAACCATATAATCCCTTACTAATGACTGTAACTCATATGTAGAAATAGAATTGAGAGGCTAAAGAATTCTCCCTATACATGAAACAATTGAATAGCTACATTGATTTACATTTTAGTGGCATGGAAATTTCCACTCCTAGAGAAAAAAAGTTAATTTACTAAAAGTAAATGGATTTACTAATTTACTAAAAGTAAATGGGACTGGTTGTAGGGACCAGTGGGAAGGGAAGTGTGGGTGTTATCAGTTGTCATCAAAACCATGAAGAATAATTTCCAACGTCCACACTCAAATTAAGAATCATTCATATTATAAAAACTACTGTTATCATAGATCATATTCATGTTCTATGAATTGCTTCTGCTTTTTCATGCTTGTTTCAAAGAAAATAAATATGAAAATAAATGTACCATTTCATAGATTTCTTTGGACAACTCTGTCCTACTCATTGGCTTCCTTGAGCTTTTAGGAAATGCACCTTCTTAAGATCTTATGTAAATATAGATATTCCATCTTTCTTAATAAAGAGGGTAGAGTTAATTGGCTTCCAGAATATTGTAAATTTGAATATTGAATCAATGGTATGAAGTAGAAGATGAGATACATTCAAAATAATTTTAAAAAGACAATGGCTTTCAGGAATGAAGAAAGATGTTATAATAATATTATGAATGACACTGAGGTATTTATAAGAATGAATATATCAAAATTTGGGGATTAGCATAGAAAAAAGTATATACAGTGAAATAAACGTATACTGCTCACCTAGTTTTGTGTAGATAAAGAGTTATCAGACAATTAATTTCATTTATTTGTGTTGTGAGGGGTTCATATTTCTTATGAGAATGGATAATTAGTTTATCATAGCTTAATTTTATTAGTCATTTAAACCAAACAAACAACTCTTTCTTCAATTTCATGGTATGTGAACAATCTGACTTCTTAAATAGAGATTTCTGCACAGAGATGATAGAGCAGTCAACATGAGTGAGTATTCTTAGTTCATACTATTTTGTAAATCATTATGTTAATAAGTAGGCAACCTGTTTAAAATATCAGTCTTTTATGATGTTCATTATGATGAGTTGCTTAATGACAGATTCACTTTCATGGCTCTGAATGAAACAAGTTTGGGGTCCCCCAAGCCACTAACACAAAAGCAAAGCACAGCTTTCGAGTTACCTTCATCAGGGCATAACACAACCAGGCTTTTCTTAGATGTTATCTGACCTCATAATTGCCTCCTGAACTGCTACAAAAAGAAGTGACATAAAAGAGCCCATTGAAGCAAATTGTGGCTATTCTCCCAGTTGTGATCCTAACAAATAGAGATATGAGACTTGTTACAGACTCTACAAGCTGCTAAACAAACCACTTTTCATGGAATAGAGCACCAAACATGTCATGCCCAAAGATTCAGAAGTTGAGAGGGACAGTGGGATGTCTTGTTTCTTTCTCTGGAGACTAAATTGAGAAGTCTTAAATGGCTAGGGGTAACTTTCACGCCTGAGCACCGAAGTTATATGGAGGAATCTTCACTGATATGTTGGATACTTGGGCTCAAAGAACTAGGACAACTGGGACTGTTGAGGAATAACTGCATTTGGCCTCTCCCTGTGGCTTAGGATTTCCATAGCATGCATTCCCAGAAGCAACATCCTGTGAGAAAGCAACCAGAGAATGTGCCACTTGTTTTGATTCTCTAGGCCATTCCTAGAGAATCAAAACAAGTGGCACAGTCTTTTCTGACCTAGCTCCATAAATTACGTGGTTTCACTTCTACTAAATTCTATTATTGGACTTATCTATAGTAAGTCACTAAGGTTAACCCAGAATTCCATCTTTATTTTTCTCCATAGCACATAATATATGTTATTACTTAATTATCTATTGTCTGTCTCTCTGCACTAAAATATAAGGTTCATGAAGGCAGAAATTTTGTTGTTTGCTCATTGATGTATTCACAGCACTTAACATTATCCAGGAACAAAATGGGTGCTAATAAATCCTTACTGAATGAATTAATGAATGAATAACTTTTCACGTTTTCCTTGATAGGTATTAAAATAAGCACAGATATTTATAAAACACAGATACACTGAATTTTTAAAGCTAGAAGTTGTAATACTGAGATTGAAATCTTGTAATTCTCAGAAAATATTCCATAGAATACCAGATCTATGACATGTTGCACAAAATGGGTTTCATAGTCAAGTATGTTTGGGAAACCCTTAATTCCAGTTAATTCCTGGAGGATTACTCTGTTCTTTAGCATATTCGATCCAGGCTTTGAGTTTTTTAGCATTGGGGGAAAAAAGCTAAATTTTGTTCTATTCACTTTCCCCCAAACTTATCCCAAAATACCCCTATAAAAGTTTCTTAATTCCCATATAGCTAATTTTCCACAGAACACATTTTAGCCCAAGCTTTCATCCTAATGTTTTTTTTTTTTCATCCTAATTTTGAGTTGATTTCTTGATATCTAGGTGCCAGAAGGATATAAATCTGAGGGCTCACTCTCTGGAGATGTCACTATATGGTAATAGAATTCAAGGTACTTGTATAAGGTCACAAGAAAAGTTACTGAAAAGCTGCAAACGTCAGCCTAGGTCTGCTTCCTATTAGTGAAATGTTTCTTTTACAACACTATGGGCTTTTCAGCATCATAGACACAACTCTACCTTGAACTCATCATAGACAGCTGGTTATTCTCTTTTGAAAGTCCCTTGAGAGATGCAATTTGTAATCTCCCTCAGTAACCTGTCCTATTATTTAGCAAGTCAAACTCAGATTGCAATAGGGTGGAATTCCATTCCAGAGGGAAAGCATTTTCCCTGTCTGATTTAAAAATGTTCCATGAAAAAAATAATTGATGAGAAATTCACAAGCACAGTCTGCACTTGCGCCTTGGCCAGTAGGGTGGTGGAGCCTGGAGCAGTGTCTTCAGCATGCACTCAGTCCTTGGCACAGGCCCCCGTTTAATGACAGCCTGAGTCCTCACATTCATGGCCCACCCCAGTGCTGCTGCCAAGTGTTTGTCATAGTCATGCACAGGAGTCAGTCACGGGAACGGAATGTGCAATGGTCCAAAGTGCAGTAGACCCTGACACAGAAGGCTTTCCAGCTTCAAAATGCTAAACACTTAAAATACAACCTCTGTATAGTCTCCTGAAATAATAGAATATGTAATTAAATTATTAGAGTCTGTCTTCCCTTCCTCAATCAAAGATTTTAATCATTCTACTCATTTAGGAACATAACTTCATGATAAAATATTTTTCCTATAGGCAGATATTCATCCATTTGTTCCATTATGTTATGCAATAAGCAGAATTTTAGGAAGCTGAATGTAACATACTACACAAGAAAGAGCACAGACTTTGCATTCCCACAGGTCCAATTTGGATTCAACATCTGCCTCATCAATTGCTAAGTAACCTTTAGCAGGTTACTTAACAAAGCCTAGATTCCAAAATCTGAAAAATGGGGACAGTTTGTACAGCTTCACTCTACTCTCATAAGAACTAAATGACAAAACATTTGAAAGTAGCTGACAAAATGCCTGGCACATAAAGGTTTTCAATAAATATTCTTTCCTGTCTCAAATAAAATCAGAATTGAATTTTAAATGTGCTGGGGAACTCAATAATTAAAAGAATCTTGGTATGTTGGTGTAGAAATGGGGAGTTGTTCAATGGGTATAGAGTTCCAGTTTTGCAAGATAAAAAATGTCCCAAATATCTATATCACACAGCAATGTGAATATAGTTAACACTACTGAACCGTACACTCAGAAGCAGTTAAAATGGAGGTGACATCAGCAAGATGGCAGGAGGACCCCTGCTCGTATTCCCCCTCAGCAACAATAATTTAATATCCACCCATAGAAAAAAAGTGCTGTTGCAGAAGCCTGGGGATCTGGCTAGGAGATTTTGAAACACTGGTGGAGCCCAAGGCTAAGGACGGTCACTTTTTAGAAGGTAAGCCTATGCCCAAGTAGCAGACTTATTGATTCTAGTCTCAGTTACAGACATAGAAATAACCCTTCCCATGTGGACTCAGTGATAGCCTCATTTGGCCTTGGCCCTGCCACAAGTATTGTCTGCAAAGGAACCCAACAGGAGTCATGCCTGTCCATGCCCTGGGTGACAGGCCCACTGACTTTGGCCTGGGTTGTGGACTGGCTCAAGTCATGCCCTTCATGCTCAGAAGCAGGCCCAGGCCCTTTATCCTCAGTCCTGCAGCACAGTGATTATAATTCTTAATACTGTAGTGTATACTTGAAATTCTCTGGGAGTTTTACTTAAAAGTTCTCATATACGCATACAAAAGATTGGTAAATTTATTATGTGATGGATATGCTCAAATTGAAAGAAAAATGGTTAACACAGATTTTTTGCTATGTGTTTTAAAGCACAATTAAATTTTTTAATTAAAAAAGAGTCATAAAAATCGCAATTGAGGTACATTCTACAAAATACCTGACCAATACTTCTCAAAATTCTCAAGATAATGAGAAACAAGGAAAATCTGAGACACACAGTCAAGGGAGCCTAAGGAGACATGTGACTAAATATAACGTGGTATCCTGGGACAGAAAAGTCTATGGAATTCTGAATAAACTGTGAACTTTAGTTAAAAATTATGTATAAATATCAGTGTATTAATTGTGACGAGTGTATAATACTTGTAATATATTAATAATATGTGAAACTACATGTGTGGGGTGTATATGAGAACTCTCTGTACCATTCTCTCAATTTTTCTGTAAATCTAAAACTGGTCTAAAAATGAAGTGTTTAAAAAAAATTGAAGTCAGTCCTTTTCTAAAGCAAGACAGTGTTTTAATGAGAATAAACACCCATGTGTTTACTTGTTCTGAATTGTCAGATTTAACATGATCAAACTCTGAAAAGGAGAACCTTATATTATCTTATGTTAATATTTCTTCTCTATAATTTGTGGCTAAAGCCTAAAAACTAAAGAGACCGATGTATGAATATTTACAACTACAAAAAGGGCTGTTGTATTCTTTATCTTCTCATTAAAATTACGCACTTATGCTTCAGAGTTAATATTTAGGATATTAATGTATAGAGGAAAGAGGTACATAATTAAACTTCTATGTATAAAAATCTTGGCAAAAAATAGCACAGTATAAATCATGTACAGCAAGGATAGACTAGATCTGTGATAGATTTGTGATAATAGAAAATCTTTGGGATTGGCTAACTGATAAAATAGTAAACTTCAATAGTGCATTGAAGCTTCACTGGTACGTGACCCAGCAATTCCACTGCACAGTATCCACAGAATTGTGTACATACGTTTACCAAAACACATGCACTAAAATGTTCATAGTAGCTCTACACATAATAGCACCAGTACAAGACACTACCTCAATGCTTATCAATAGTAGAAGTGATAGAAGAAATTATGATATGTTTATACAATAGGATACTGCACAGTAATGATAATAAATGATCTATGATAAAGAGCCACATTGAGGAATCTCTCAAGCATAAAATTAAGCAAAAAAAAAAAAACCAGACGCCAAAGAATATACGCTATATGATTTATTTCATATAAAGTCCAAAGCACACAGAACTTATTATCTATTATCAGGAGAGTGTTTATTGTCTTGGAGTTAGTAACTAGAAGCAGGAACTAACAAGTCTTCTGGGTTGCTGGTAATATTCTGTTTATTGATTTGGACATGTTCAGTTTGTGAAACTTTATTGAGTTGTACACATATGACATGTACGCTTTCCTCACTGTATTTTATACTTTCATAAGAAGCTCCAAAATTTTTACTTGAAATTAGTTTGGACATGACCCAAATATTTAAAAATATGCCTAACAAAATCAATAAAACTCTGCTCTACAGTTCTAAATACTTCAAATGAGAAAAGGTATAGAATTGTTTGTAAGAGCCCACTATCATGTAGAAGGAGAAAATACCATGTACTTTAGATTGTATCCATACAATCCTCAAGTAAAAGAGTAACACTAGCAATCAGACCAATGAAAAGGAACACTATGAAACCAACCAGTTGAAAATATTTGTTCTAGAGTTTTCATGTGACTCCATTTTTGTTTATTTATCACTGGTAACTGAGGTCCCTCAACCATAGGTGCAACTCCTCTATCCTCAGGCCAGTGACAATCACACTGAGAGACCATTTCCCAGGTAGTAAGTGGGATCTAGAGTTAATTGGAATCCCCATAATTAGATAAATAAAAAACCAGCATTTTGTTTGTGTTTCCCCCATCTATGCAAATTCTGTATATTTGGGCTTTGCTCCACTTCCTAGTTTATGTTTGAATATACCTCTAGTACTAGTACTTTGAACTCCAGCCAGTTTGGACAAGCTCATGATAAACTACCTGGTTCTAGCCAGCTCCCTCTCGTTTAGGAGATATGTTCTGTCCCAGTCTTTTTGGCTACCGGCTGAGGTCTTATTTCAAACTTCTTGAGTTCCCTTTGGATCCAAGAGAGTGCCACCAGGCTATTTATAAGTATTTAATTTGCTGCTAAGTACCCATCTACCAAGCAGGGCCTCTTAACTACAAACAACACCACAAGATCAGCTCAAGATTGCATTGTGTTCTTAAATACTATAACTTTGCTGCTCACTTCCCTCAAGTCGGGCCATTTCTCCAGAATGGTATTCCTCTCTTTCTACTAGGCCACCACTGTGTTCCAAGAGCCACAAGCAAAGCCAATGCAAAATATAATTTTGTGAATAAAGCTCACAGTCATTGCCTTTTAGGCTACAGATTCAACCAAATGTACCAGTTTACATTTTTTTGATTCTTAGTAACCTAAAGGCATGGAAACTTTTCTAAACAAAAAGGCATTCAGTCCTGGCAAAGCCTGGAAAATGCAGACAATGATTGCAGTTCTACATTTCAACTCATTTTCCGTAAACATGTATAATCATTACAAGGTCAAAATTGAAGTTCACTTGTGCCTCAAACTATAGAAATCACTTGTGATGAAATGTCAACCAAATCTGCAAGCTATTTTCATGTATGGAAGAAAAACGTATTTTGATATTTCACACACAAAAAAATATGCTTTCTGGTCATGGTCAAATTACAATGAAATTATTCACCTGCACAATTCAATCTGAAAGTAAACTAAGATAGTTACATAACCTGATTTGAAAGACTGTAAAATTTTAGGACAATAATTCAAAATGGCTGAATTCCTAAACCATAGATCAAAGGGAGTACCTGGAGCCACAATTACCTTTCAAATGATTCTATTACAATAAAGTCAAACTTGAACAGTTCAAGTAGGCTATTTCTTTAAAATAATCTTTTTTTTTTAACTGTTTTGTGGTTACCCATTAAGATTTCCTTATACTGTGGGTTCATTGGCGCCTATTGGTCTGAGATCTCCACTGCACCATAATCTACCTGACCTAAACACTACGAAATGGAAGGACAGCAAATCCAGTTATTGTTAGATGATGAAAGGCGTTGTTCACAGGTTAAGCAAGATAAGTGTTCATAAAGTGGTTGATGTAGGAATGGATATAGATATAGCTATACCAGTTGGGAAAAACATCAGATAATGTTAAAATGAATACACAACCAAAGATCAAGAGAACTAAGCTACTTCAGGACTACTTTAGCCTGTAAGTAGTTGTAGGATTCAATAAGCGAATAAGCGGCTACATTTCTAAAACTTAGTAACTGAACATAGACAATAGATTTTGGCACAACGAGGAATTGTCAGCAAGTTCTGTAAGTATGAGATAACTTTGATTAGTTGGTGTTCTAGTCAGTTCAGGCTGCTATAAGTGAACACTCAAGACTTCACATTTATTTAATTCTCATAGTACTGGAGGCTGGGAAGTCCAAGATCAAGGTGTTGGATCCAGTTAGCTGGTGAGAGTACTGTTTGTGGTTTGCAGATGACTGGATTCTTGGGGGGGGGGGGAGAGAGACAGAGAGACAGACAGAGAGAGAGAGAGAGAGGGAGAGAGAGAGAGAGAGAGAGAGAGAGAGAGAGAGAGAGAGAGATTGATTTCTATCCTGTCTCTTCTTAAAGAGCACCAATTCCCTTCATGAGGGCTCCACCCTCATGACCTAATTACCTCCCAATGGCCCCATCTCTTAATACCATCAACACATTGGCAATTAAAATTTTTCAAAACTTCTTTTGAAGAGACACATTCAGTCAACAACACACACACACACACAAAGGGGAAATTAAAAAAAAAAAAAAGGGAAAAAGAAAATTACCCCAGTGCAGTGAACATGGTTTCTCTGACAGAAATTTAGAGAAAGCTACATGCCTTTGTTAAAATTGTACACATTTTACTGTAGGCACACTGGATCGTGATATTTCTAGTTCATTATGCTTAACAGAAAAACTTAATAAGAGGTATCTACTCTAAACAGTGACATTTACCTCTCTTTTTCAATATTCATTACTAACCAACTTTAATGATGGTTTGGATTAATTTTAAATAATAGGATGTAAATTTTATTGATCTATTTATATGAATTGCTTTATATACTGTGCAATGCATAATAAATTCAAACTTCCAGTTGTTTAAAACTAGCTTAGCTATAATCTAGTATGCTGTCTTAGTATTTTTATATTATATACCTTATTTAAGATATCATTTATAAATAGAACAGTGGTTGGTATATATATACTAGATGTTATATAAATGTTGATTCCTACCTTCTCATTCAAAATGGGAAAACAGATGCAAAGAAGATACAGTGAAGTATTCGCCACCTCACAGTTAACTAAAACAAAAGGGTCCAAATCAGACTCTTTTGTCTTCACTCACAATACCAACCAATTAATCAGTTGAAACATAAAAAGTCCAGTGACCAATATGTTGCTATTTGTAAGTATTAGCACGGTTGGTTACACACAATAATAATTGCCCATTGTTATGGACCTCAGCCCATCCAAAACCCCGGCTGGTTCTCCAAAAATAGAAATTATCTGCAGACCAGACATAGATGATGTTTATTCACAGCCGGTAGTGAAAACTGTGATGGTGGGTCAGTAGCGCCATCTATGTGTGAGAAAAATAACACAAGGACCTCAGTGACACTTTTTTCAATGAAGTGACTAGTTGTTTTGGTGATAAAGGAAACAAGGCAACAACAGTCTACTGTTCAGGTTCTGAGCCTTCTAGCTTCTGCAGAAGCTCCGGTGGACTTTTTAACTTCAATTTTTTAAGCCAGTAGTTTAGATGAGAGATATGCGCAGTTAGACTGGGCAGATGGGAAAAGTTCTTAAAAAGACCTGAGCCACTCTGAATAACATTTTATGAATAAAAAATAAAAATCTTTGGACATTGGTTGGCCTACACAGATGCCTATACCTTACCTAAAATACTAGTAAATAATGCCTAGATGAAAAGGAAAATCTAAATATTTTCATCTTATGTTAGTATGGAAAAAAGCTATAACATCCATTATTTTCTGAGCCTCACAATAACAATAAAGGGTAAGAAAGAACAGCAACTGATAGATTCCTATCTGTGGAAGAACAAAACTAACTTTAATTATATTAATTTTAAATTAAAATGAGTAAACATACTAAGATGCCTTGCCAGTTATAGAAACAAGTAATATTATTAGCAATTAAGTGATATTAATTACATTTATAATTTCCATTTCTAGGGGAAAAAAGTAACTTTTAGACTTTCCTAAAAATTATCTATGTTGATTTACCCTCCATAACTAAATGCTCGTGTTTTTTGAAAAAGAAATACAGAACATAAACAAATTCACTGAAATTTTAAATTAGCTAAATTTATCTCATTTAATCATTTTTAAGCATTAAGTTTTAGTATGAACACAATAATAAATACAGATGTTACATTAAATATAATTGTCTCATTATTATTTAATACACTGATTTCTCAGAGAGAAACACTATTCCATTAAATTTAAGAGTAAATAGTGTCTGAGAATCCTTCATTAGCCAATTGGGAAAGCGAAGGGAAAGAAATCACCTTTGGGAAGTGGAGGTTTACATTCAATCTCCTGATCATAACTTCCTTCAGTTACCTAAGTTATATGGTCACTTGACATTTCCTTTGGCATTTGGTACAATCTAAAATCTTCACAATGTTATATCAGTAGAACTGCAACATATTTTACTTGCAAGAATTTAAGGGAAGGAAGAAAACAAACAAACAAACTATAGTTCTTTAAAAATTATGGCAAAGATTGTTGTGTTCCTTTGAATAACACATGGATCAACAATGACTAAATCATTTTTAGCTTTCAAGTGGAATAAAAAATTTGTTTTTTTCTCTAGTACAGTTAAATAGAAAAAGGATGAAGGACTAGTAATTATTGTGCTTCTCCAAATTTCCAGGTACTTTACACATAGTATCTCACTTAATCCTTCCAATAGTCATTTAAGAGAGTATTAATATTTCCATTTTACAGGTGAAGAAACTGAAGCCTACGGGGTTAAGTACCTTACTGAAGGCTAATACAGTTAGTGCATGGCAGACTCAGGATTTGCATTCCAGTTTGCCAACTCAAATACTTATGTTCACTTTAGTACCCTGCACAGTGTACATATAAATTAAAAATTAATATGAAAACATCTACTATTATAATTTTAAAAGCCAGCCACAAAACAGTACCGTATGTATGATTCTTTCAATAAAGACTTCAATAAACAGGAAAAACTAATCTATAGTGTTAGAAGTTAGAAGAATTGTTAAAACCTGAGGTGGGGGGAGTGCCTATGAAGGGGCACAATTGGGTCTTCTGGGGTGCAGATCACATTCTGTTTGTTAATCTGTGTGCTGATAACACATAAATGTTCATCTTGTAATAACTCATCAAGTTGTACAGTTGTGATTCTGCACTTTCTGTTTGCAAATTGTATTTTTTTAATACTCATTTTTAAGTTGGATGAGACATAATATTCCATGACATTAGGCTTGAATTGATTCCATTAAAATGCTTCTCTTTTAGCTTGTTCAAATATCTTGGGATTTGAAGCACTAGGCAGAACATCATTTGAAAATGACTTTCATCTGAGACAGCTGTATTCCTGTTTTTGATTCCATCAAATTCTCAGAGGTCAGAGGTAAATACTTAGCAATAAAAATACTTCATATGCATCCAGACACATCAAAGGTTACTCAGATCAAGAATTGATTGGCTCCTGTCTTGAGACTGATGTATTTTTACTATTGCTATATCAGTCTGTTTGGCCCAACCATACCTAGAAAACAAACTACAGTACTGACATAATTCTACATTTAATATAAGTATTGTAACAAAAGGAAAGCATGCAAAGTAAATTTAAGTCAAGAGTCCCCCCACTCGTTACTTACTCCTAGACTGAGTATTAGAGTTCAATTACCCTAAAGTCTTTGCATAAATATCTGCTTTCATATAACATACCATTTATAAACTCATTACTAAAAGGAAGGAAGGAAGGAAGGAAGGAAGGAAGGAAGGAAGGAAGGAAGGAAGGAAGGAAGGAAGAAAGGAAGGAAAGAAGGAAGGAAGGAAGGAAGGAAGGAAAGAAGGAAACAGGGAAGGAAGGAAAAAAATGGAAGAAGTTAGAAATAACTTTGAAAGTTTCTTGACATAAATTTTTTATGGAATTTTTTTCTTCTGTCCATATTTTAGAGATAATACCTATATGTCATAAAAATTATAAATTTACAGCTCAAAATTCTACAAATGTTTTAATAAGACAGTTTGAGATATCTTTTTTAAATGAGATGTAAAATAGGCAACATTACCAAATCTTACCAAAAATATTTAATGTGAATCCTAATCAAGCCATTACACCTATTTCTGAGCTACAGGAAAAGACAGGAAAGAGAGGAACAAACTAAGTGACACTCCTCCACCTGAACAATCAGGATAAATCTAATATGTAGGATATTTCAAAGGACAACTGATTCACTCCACTCAACAATTTGGCATCAGAAATACCATTAGAGAGTGAAAGGGACTTAATGGATATATCAACCAATGGGATATGTGGTACTGGATAGGATCCTGGTTTACACAAACCATCTGTGAAGAACATTTGGAGGACCAACCAGGGAAATTTGAATATGGACTGGGTATTAGTTGGCACTGTCATTAATCTTGTGAATTGTGATGACATTATTTTACTATCTAAAAATATGGCCTTAATTTTATAATATACATACTAAAATATTTAAAGTGAAATGTCATGACCACTGTAACTTACTTTCAAGTACATTATATTAAAAGTAAAAAGCTATGAAGCTATTTGTAATATTTATGAAAGCTCAAAGAACCTAGTTTATACTTACTTCAATAATACCAGATACCTTTTCCAAAAAAAAAAAATTATACAACTCATACTCTTTTAATAAAATTATGGAACCTGTTTACATCATTTACAGAATCAGTTTTATAAGCTGTTGGTTTGCAAATTGGTCCCCAAACACAGAAGGCAAGGAGAGACTGAAGAAAGTCAGACCACTCCAGATTGGTAGGTGCAGTTTTAATAAGCAAGGGAACTTAGGTGTGATCAAAGAATATTGTGAGTGTTGCTGCCAAGTGCCATCCATTGGAAAGGCAGGGATCTGCAATACGGGAAGCGACGCAACGAACCTTAATAACTGTGTGACAACTTGTTCGATGCAGTCAGCTAGGTGGGAACTGCAGTTGAGAGAAGGTGTGTTTTAAAGTGTGTCATAAATCACCCTTCATCATGACAATACTCTGTGTCACACATCCCTTCTGGTACAGCAATTCCTGTCAAATAAAACCGTTAGGGTGTGTTCTCATCCACCTTATTCACCAGAGCAGGCACCGTGTGACTTCTGGCTCTTCCCCAAAGTCAAAATGATTCAGGATATCGAGGCTGCCGCAACAGCACAACTAAAGACACTCATGAAGGAGAACTTTCAGAATTGCTTCAGTAAGTGGCAAAAAACGTGGGATAAGTGTGTTTGAAGCAAGAGGGAGTATTTTGAGGGGACTTAATGGCAAAGTGTCTTTTACTGTAATAAGTGTTTAATCCCATCAGTTGAGGGCCCCACCCTCACAAACTCATCTAAGCAAAATATCTCCGAAAGGGCCCATCTTCAAATACTATCACATTGGTGGTTAGAGCTTCAATATATGAATTGTGAAGAAGCATTCAGTCCACAGTAATGCATGCATACATACAATCTCAAAATATTTGTGTTTTCTTTTAAAATTCTCTGTAACTGAAATTAACTCTCCAGACCCCATTTTTGTTGGTAGCAAAAATGTTAAATTAACTAATTAATAATATCTAGATGCTCTCAAGTAAATTCAGTTTCAACTAATGATTTGAAAGCCAGCTCATGTTATTATTTCAAACTTTTTGCTGATAACAGGCACCACATAACCCTTCTCTTCCTTCACTCCTGGCCCTGCTGCTCATTCTCAAACAGAGAGGAGGATGGGGAAGAAAACTTTAAGAAATTGAGCATGTTCACTGCGAGGAGATCATAGGTTACTGTGGCTTCTCTTACTCAAGTCTACTGCAGATCCAGCTATTAAAACTTACTCATATATAGTTTTTTTTTCTCAATGGGGATAATATCCGATGCTTGCTCTATGAGGTAGCACATTGGGTACTGTATGGACATCTATCTGGCCCCTGCCCTGCTTCTTGGTATGAGTAACTTCCTGAACCCCAGCTTCACTTTCATTAGATAAACCCTAGCTTGAGGTCCTTACCTCAACCTACTCACAGCGTCAGTTTTCTCTCCACTGAGTCACTGAATTCCTTCCTTGCAATGATTAATTATTTGTCAACTTGGATAGGCTCTGATGCCCAGCTATTGGGTGAAAAACCAATCTAGATGTTATTATGAAAGTGTTTTTTTTTTTGGTAGCTTGGTGCAAAAGTAATTGCAGTTTTTGCAATTATTTTTAACCTTTTAAACTGCAATTACGTTTGTACCAAGCTAATAGATGCCATTAACATTTAAATCAGATTTTGAGGAAAGCAGATTACCCTGCATAATGTGAGTGGGACTTGTCCAATCAGTTGAAGGTCTTAAGAGCAAAGACTGAAGTTTCCCAAAGAAGAAGCAATTCTGCCTCAAGACTCAACATAGATACCCGACCTGAGTTTCCTGTCTGCAGATTTTGCATCCAAGACTAGAAAATCAACTCTTACCTACCTGAATTTCCAGCCTGTTGCCTTGCAGTACAAATTATAGATTTGTCAATCCCATAATTGCATGAGCCAATTCCTGAAAATAAATCTGTGTGTGTGTGTGTGTGTGTGTGTGTGTTTGCATAATCTTCTATTGATTCTGTATCTCTGGAGAACCCTGACTAATACATCCCTCAAATACTTTGTCCTCTACCACTTAGGCCTGTACGAATGAAACATTCCAACATTTCTCACCTTTATGCCTTTATGCAAGACAGGGGGTTTATTTTCTTTCTCTTCCAGTGACCTTTCATTGGGCCACTCTTGGTACTTTTCTTGCTTTCTCTAAGCCCTCATGGGTTGAACTTAACTATGGGGTGAAATTTACCTGCTGGGCTTCCAAGTATTGGAAATCTAAGCAAAATAGGATGTGACACACATCCACACTCTCCAATTATCCAAAAATCATTTTTTAAGGAAAAATGCAATTGTATTTCTACCTGTTCTTCTCTGCCCTCAAATGACTTTGAGTAACAGAAATGTTCCTTGTCTTCACATCTCTCATTTCCCCCTCCCTTGTCTCCTCAGCTTCCTCCAAAAGGCACAAAGCAGCACAGGGATAGGTAGGACGACCAACTGTTCCAGTTTGCTCAGGACTTTCCCAATGTTAAAATTAAAACCCCAGTCCTAGGCAAACTGGAATGGTTGACCACAGTAGAAAGCGGATCAGGCCAACCTATCACATTGTCTCACTTTAATATCAGTTTGAAATCTTAGCCATCCGTCACCCATATAGCATGTTTTTATCTTAGAAGAATTTGGATTCCTGATGACTCTCCCATCAAATGGAAACTTCATGTCTCCATTCTGAATTGTGGGAGGGGTTGTTGCCAAGGAAGCTTATGTGTTTCAAAGCAGTAGTCCATCACAAACCAATACTTCACATATTAAACTAAGTATAATTTGATAATCTTCCAAATAATTTATTAATCCTCAAGATTTATTACTCTGGCATAAATAATGAAAGAAGGCATAGACTATGGCACTAGCAAAGTGGCTTTTTGAGAATGAATAAATGTGTATTAGTACACGTTTATAATAACCTTGTTGCTTATATTTGATATAGAGATCCTACATTGAAATTCTATCTTGAAATCAATAATATCTTAGAGTCTAGGAAATGCACTGTTATTTTTATTGATTTAGCAAAAACAGACAATGTGGAAATGGAACCATCAATCCATAAAGTTACTCAGTCGCGTCCAGGATATATCAGCAAATGGAGCAAGCATGTCAAGAAGGAAAGAATAAGAGTCCAGATAAACATGAATGACCTTTCAGCTGTCACTGAGTATACAAGCTCAGGGAAATTAGCTAAGAAAAGCAGTGGCAGATTCTGTAGATACAGGAAGGCAACGCAATGTCAGGTGATATGAGAAGCTTTGGTTTCAGAGGTATTGTGTATATTATGGAACTAGTTCTAGGTCAAAGGTAAATTCTGCCCCTAATTTGCACAGGAGCAGAAGAGCTAAAACAGGAAATAGAAGTAAGAGGGTCTGTGGGAGGACAACTTGTGAATATGCCCCTGCTCTGAAAAAATATCCAAAGCTGAAATTAGAGCAAACTGATGCAATGGAAAATGTGCCATATAGCCGATATCATTCTAAAGACCTACCATTACGTGTATAATTGTATCATGCATATCCATTCAATTGCTTACTGAGCTTTCAATAAGTTAATAGTATTCTGATTTACACACAGTGTATTTTCAGTGTGAAATCTGAGAATTGTTAGGAAAACAAATTCTCATCTTTTTTATTGCAATGCAGTTTTCAAAAACTTCATAGTTATTTGTGCTACCTTGGTTAAGGTATTGCTGTGAAATAGATTGGGTATGTACTTCAGAATAAATGTCAAAGTGCAAAATGAGAAATGATATTACTTGCTAACCATCAAAGCTTGCTATTTCAGACAGCATATACTAATACATATATATATATATATGAGAGAGAGAGCCAAAAAAACTGTATTAAAATTGTAATACTCAATATATACTGATAACAAAAGATGAATACAAGTCATGTATGTACACTTTTTTGGCCCTCTTTATATATATATATATATATATATATATATATATATATATATATATATATATATATATATCTGCCAAAGATATCAACAGAGTTTACAGAAGTAATTACACAGGAATACAACGTGTATCTTGGATTTAATATAGATGGTATTTGCATCTTACTGATTTGCAAAGGTTAAAGAAAACTGAACTACCTTGTCAGTGACTTTTCTTTGTTGGGAAATCATCTATGACAAAAAGACAGAGCTTTACTTTATTTACTTTTCTTAATAATTTTTCAAGATTGCTACTCACCTCCACCTACACTTTAAACCTTCATTGATAGCATATGGGTCAAATTTTCCTTGGTGAGGGATAAAAATCATAATTATTGAGAAATTATTAAGAAAACAAACTTAAAATTGTCTTAATAACTTAACACATAAACCAGAAGGCATGATAGTACAAAAATGAAATAACTTGATTAATCATTCACATTACTGATATTTGTTTGTTTGCTTGTTTGTTTATTTGTTGCTGAATACCCACCTAGGGACAGATTAAAGTGATAAGTAAGACCATTTTTCTCTATTTTCTTTTCTAAGTTTCATGCACAAACAGGAGAATTCAGTTTATTTCACAAGGAATTTATTTCCATGTGAGCATGAAGTTTTTAAAGAAGCATGTTTATTAAAGTAAAAGACAAATTCTGGACATAAAAGAAAAAGAGGTTGTAGCATTTGTGAATCCCACTTTCCCTAGTCAAATTTCTTAGGATGGCTTGGATCAGTACACACTTTATGATCTTCCTGACACCACCTGATCCTTGCAACTTCTCACCAAGATTATTGTAGAATTCTCCTACATGGTCTTAATGCCTTCAATGTTTTTCTTCTGCTGAGTTTTCCTGAATACTATTAGAGATTTCACCTGTCTAAAAAAAACTGATCATGTCACTGTTCTACTCAAAAATCATTAATAGCCCTATTGATCAGAGAATGTAGAGCTCATCTGTCCCCTAGCTAATGCCTTCCACAGAAAACCCAACCTTCGACCCCAACCTCATCTTGCCTCTACAGAAACCTTTCTCAGCCAAACTAATCTACTCACTCTTTTACCATATATCCCAAACATTTCCATTTTTGCCTATCCATCTGAAATGCATTTTTCCTGATACTCAAAATCTTTTTAATCTTTCAAATCCCACTTAAAAAGCCATCCCATCCAGCTCCACTCAATCAGATGTGATCCCTTCCACCTCTAAAACCTCAAGACACTTTGTTTACCCAGATGTAATTTACCGTATCTTCCTGTATGGCCTTTAGTTAATGTAAGAAAATGTATGACCCTAGTATTTTAGAAGTTTCTCTAGAGTAGGATCTGCATCTTAATAGTAAGTCCTTTTCCAATAGCACTGAATACACTCAAGGCCCATGGAAAGTGTCCAACAAAATGTTCATTTGATTTGTTTGTTTGTTTATCCTATCTCAGGGAGTTGCTAAATCAGAATAATGCTATACAATGCATCTCATGACATCTCTGATAAAATCTGAATGTATGCTTCATATTATACTTATATACTTTCAATTATAAGTGCTCAATATTCACTGAAACACCATTATTCTAGTCCTGATAAAGATTTTTCTTCTTTCTGTTGCCATCTAATTTAGATCCATAGGCCACATGATACAAAACTTGCAAGCCACATATTCTTAATTATATGTTAGGACTACTCTCTTGTGTTACTTGGGCTCACACAATTTCTCAGACAAATTATTATAATCAATTAAAACTATGATTTAAAAGTACAGCTTAAACTAATTTGAAAATTGATACCAAATGTCAGCATACATCAGGGCTGAACATATAAAGAATGTGGAAGTAGGATACTTCACAAAAATGCAATAAAAATTCCCTAAAATGTTAGAATATTTTTGTACAATGAAATCCATAATCTCAGAAAGAATTTTGGTCCTTAACCTCATATGGCATGTGTGGAGAGATATTTGCTTCTCTGAAAAAAATAAGAACATATTCTTCCATTTTCTCATAAGACTAAAAATAGAGAAATCCTAAATTCTCTCTATATCAATTGTTTTCTCAAATTTATTATCAAATCTTTACTTGGGTTGAACACTAAACTTGTTTCCTTAAACTACCTATATGTCATATAAAAATAATCCCAGGTGGGATTATGGAGTCAACAAGGCTGCCCTGGGTATAATTTGGGGAAACTCAAGTATTTACCACTTAAAACAACAGTAGTTCTTTTTGTGCTCCAATGTAACAGATCAGAATACCAGCAAAGTAAATTGCTGACTACTATTAAATTTTGTAAATATATACATCTCCTGAATTTTACTTTGCATGTAGTAAAGTCCTGAGAATATTTTATTCACATTTTCAAAATTGTTTCTTAGTTAAGCAACACCCACATAGTAGCAACTAGTCACTAAACCTTTCACAAAATGCTACCTGATGTTCTTTAAAATACCTAGCAGCAACGGACATTCATTTTGGTTAACCATTATAGTCATTTTTTGCATTTTTGTATCTTTTTTCCAAAGGGGGAGAAATATGGGCCTATATAAACTTATCGCCAAGAAAAATGTAAATTAGTACTCATTAAAATACCCATTCTTTGCCAATGCTAAATTCTGCCTCAGAATTGTGAGGGCAACGCCCGTCACAATGCCTTTGATGCCACAGCAAATTGTTTCAACCATGTTCATGCTATTTAAAGCATGGAAAAAATACAGATAATCTTCTGGAATGTATTCATTACCTTGAAAGTGCTTGACATGCTGGTCATGCTGAAATGAATATGATTGTAGCTTTTGTGGTACAAAACACTTATACTTCATTATGGTCTCAAGACAACTTATGTTATAATCCCATATTCACTTACAATTGCTCTCAAAATTCTCCATTGAGAAACTTTCATACTACAAAAACAGACTTAAATTTACCTTTTATATTTAAAAAGGAAAAAAAAAACTGCCCTTACAAAAAAAAGCTTTAAGAATGTAAGAGATTAGCTATAAGATTTGACGATTCCAGACTACCATGGTCATTTATCAGAATGACACCTACAGAGCATAAAGAGAAGAGAAAATAAAACAAGTTCTGACTTAGTCAATGTTTAATTAGTGTCTAGCTTGGTAGAATGAAATTTGAGAGTAAGTTGTGAAAGAAAGATATTTTAATTATGTATAAATGATCTATGCCTTCCTTGTGCCATTATTACTCGCCACAAATAAGGAAGTTGATATTCTTGCCAGAGTTAACGTTATTCATCCGTAAAGGAAAATATGCTTGGAGATCATTAACGACCTTGAGAACTTACAATTTACATATCATAAAATTTAAGAATACAATATTTAAACTAATGGTATTCAAAACAGAGTGAGCTATGACTAAAGGCCAATTACAAGGTTTCCTACTAAGAGAAAAATTTACTATACTTTTGCCACACTACAATTACACCGTTCTTTTCTCCCAGGTGATGAATTCCCCATACCAGCTAACACCTAAACTCCTCAGTATGACCTGCAGTGCCTGACTCTGTCCTGGCTCTTGCTATGTCTGCTCTTACCACCCTAGTGTCTTTCTGTGCCTTTACTCATGCCAGTGCACCTGTCCAAATTTCCTTTCCTCTGCTCTGCACATAACTGACTGCCTGTAAACACAAATTCATTTTACAGACTCATCTCAAACATCACCATATTCTTTCAATCCTTTCCTGATGCACACACTCAGAGGAAGATTCATACCACTTTTTCATTTGGGACATATAGTTTAACACCAGTGACATTTCAGTGCACATAGCAATTTACATTCCAGCCATCAGCAAGCTGCGATGGTTCTAAAATATATCTTAAATTAATATATTAATATATCTTAAATTGCCTATGTTTCTTCATCTCCTTTATTACCACTCATCTCAATCCAAGCCAACATAATTTCTGGTCTTGTTGATTACAATACTGTCCTAACTCACCTCCCTTCTTCCACTCTGGCACTTTCCACTCCTTTCCAACCCATGATCCATGCAGCCTCTAGAGTGACCTTTTAAAAATGGCATCAGATCAGATCAGTAACCTGCTTTCAGTACTTTCATATGTTCCTGATGCTTACAGAATCAAGCCTAAAGTCTTGTCATGGCCTACAAGGTTCATGAGATCTTGCTCCTACTACTTCTCCAACCTTATCTCAGATTACTCCCCCACCCCAACACCTCATCATTCTCCAAAAACACTGGGATCATTCTGCCCTTCAAGCACTCTGAATTCTCCCTTGTTCATCTCTTGTGACTTCTCTTATTTCCCAATTGGATTTCTCACTGTCCTTCTTCAGGTTTCTGCTTAATATCACATGTAGAAGAGCTTCGCATTATTTTATGTAAAGTAAGTCCCTCCCTCAATTACTCTAGACCACACTACCTTATTTTTCCATATATACAAACACTACATGTTGATATGGTTACTTGCTCACTCTTTGTTTTCTTCCCTAAAATATGTGGGCTTCGTGAGGGCAGAACTCTTGTCTGATTGGATGCTGCTATAACATATCCTCTAGTCCCAGCTCACTGCCTGACCCATGGTGGATACTCATTAAATATTTGTTTAATTAATTAATTAATGACTTGGGTTTTTCTGCCTTTCAGTAGTATAAACTCTTTGAAAGCAAGTGTCACATATTATTAATCTTTGTAATCCAGAATCTAGAAAAGTGCTTGGCATAAAATAAATCGTCCATAAATTATTATGCAATAAATAAATGAAAGCATATATATTTAAAATTTTGGTTAGGGTCTTTATATACACAAAATGTTTAAATCCAACCCTAGAACAGTGTCTGGAACATTGAAGGTATTCAGCAAATGTTTCTTAAATGGATGAATGGACAGAGTATACACATAGATAACTTACTCCTCTCCCAGCACTTGTAACTTAAAACATCCACAATAAAATAGGACTTAAAAGCTCGACATCTAAAGAACAAATCAGAACATGTCAAAACTTAAAAGTTTTGGTTTTGTTCTGATAGTTACAATCTCTCATTCAAAGCCCAGTGTTTTTCAGGTGTTCATGTTTACTCGTCTTCCCAATTATAGCAAAATCAGAAAACATCTGCAACTTTATACAACTATGGTCTATGATTTCAGCAAATGTTAGTCAAAAAGCCTGGCCTTGAAATCACTTTTTAAAGTAAAACAGACTAATTTGGTAAACAGTTGCTGAAGAGTGCATGTTCTTTAATCATTAAGAACCTCTAACTTGTTTCAGTTGTCATTCAGAACAATGAAAAGAATCTCTTTGAACCAAGTTGTTGATAACAAATCCCTAGTCTGAAAGTGACGTCTGAGGCTTGGAGGGGTGTGAAGGCAGGAAAAATCATTCTTTATAAATAGTTTTCTTTAAAGTAAAACATGTGTTTGGATTAAAAGCAATCATTCTCTCGTGCTTATACTTTGGAATAGAATTTTATGTAGCAATCACAAGATTAGGACCATAAGTGATAGACTTAATAAAAGAACAGCTTATAATAAAACATTGAAAACAACTACAATTAAAAATCTAATATTTTCCTATTAACCTTGACCCTACCTGGAAAACACATTTTTTCTATACTGATTTCACAGAGAAAATAACCATACATTTTGTTCCCTTTAGATTCTGCTTTCAAATAACTGCATATACCTTAAGTATGGGATTAAAAGATTTGCACATCACAAGAAATAATAGTATACATGAGATGTATTTGAACAAAATAATTTTTTTAAAATATATGACTTCTCAGAAGTGGGATAAAGTCATAGAAGACTATAAAGATGTTTTAGGAAACCTCAGAACTTCCAGAAGGGATTAAAATGTTAGTGTTGCAATTGTGTCCTGTCATTTGTATGGCTCTCCCCAACATAGCTACCATATTTTGAATTGCTAATGTAAACCAGGTACTATGTTAGGCACTTGACATTTGTTAGCACTAATCTTTATTCCAGATATTCAAGGTAGATATTATTTCCCCTTTCTCAATGAGAAAATTGCGGCATGGAGAAGTTAGCTATTTGCCAGGTGGGATTTAGTACCCGCAAAATCGCCAGGGAACTCTCCAAGCTCCTCATGTGAACATACTCCCTATGTTAGTGCCTTTCAGACCAGCAAGAGAATTCTTACCAAAGACCTTGTTAGAAATGTAAATTCTCACCCTTCCATGGGAACCTACTGAATTAGAAACACTGAAGTTAAGGGGTGGAAGTCAGCCATCTGTGTTTTAGGAAGCCCTCCAAATGATTTTTGCTGCATACTCAAGTTTAAAACCACTGTTCTAGTTGAAATCATTTGCTTTGAAATGTAACTTCAAAACAAGTTCCTGGCTCCTTGTCAAAGGAGAACTATTTCTCCTAAGCCCTATCTGTAGAAGAATTCTAGCGCTTCCACTCCCTAGCCTGCTGACCAGGTCTCAAAGCCTATCCTTTCCTCCATACTGTCTGCCTCTTTATTTGTTCTACATGGCTTCCCTTTATTCTTTGCCTGAATCTCTTTTCCCTTGTGATTTTCTCCTCTAG
The DNA here is from genome assembly GCF_964194185.1 of Rhinolophus hipposideros. Classification (NCBI taxonomy): domain Eukaryota; kingdom Metazoa; phylum Chordata; class Mammalia; order Chiroptera; family Rhinolophidae; genus Rhinolophus; species Rhinolophus hipposideros. The sequence goes on from NC_138049.1 coordinate 68,797,384, forward strand.
GATCAACCTTGCCACTCCTAAATCTGCCATTGCTATATCCCAGTACTGTGATCTCTCAGCTATCTCCTTAGATCTTTTTTCTTATGGAAGACTTCCAAATCTGGGTGTGACAGTTCAAAGGCTTCAGGGAGCCTACAAGGTTCATCAGAGAACTACCAACAAACCCTCTCCATCAAAGGCTGCTCTGCTATCAGGCTCAGCCCAGCTATCTATAGTATACTGACCTCCACTGTTATCTGCTTGGGACCTCAATAGCTGGCTTTGGCCAGGAATGGTAAACTCAAGGTCAGGTTGAGTCAGGGGTGCACTCATATGACAAAAATATCATGACTTACCCAGTTATTTTGATTTGACACTTATGTAAAACTACTATCAGCTGTAATCATGTGTATTTTTTAGAGTTACAAAAGTCATGAATAATCTCAGTATTATATCAGCTTTGTAACCAGAAACATAAGCTCTTTTTGGCTAAATATCAATGGAGAAAAATACAAAGTTTTAGTTTGTTAATCCAACACCAAAATGGCTAAAGTAATGAGGTAATCACTGAAATCACATATTTAGGCATTCAGTAGAAAACAACAATAAATCAATAGATGATTGATCAGTTGGATAATTCTCCAATTAGTTACAATATTATCTGGAGGCTCTAATAATTGTCAGAATACAACACAAAATGAGCTGATTATCAGAGAGAATTTCTAACTGTTAGTTCCCTATTTATAAAAATTGTCAAAAAGAAGAAAAATAATCATAGAAATCTTAAAAAACAGATCCTTATTGACCTTCCTAGGTTCACAGGATTCATGTCTTCAGACATTTGGTGGAGCCCTATAGTAATGTGAAGCTGTTGGTATATTCCAATGGTATGATCCAGGTTATAAAAAAAAAGAAAAGAAAAGAAAAGAAAAGAAAAGAATTTGATTAACCATAATTTATTTCCCATGATTGTCAGGGGAAGAAAAATCATTAATTACAAAAATCCTAAATCAAAGAATATTTATTGATTACATCACAAGTTAGTAGGAAAGGAAAAAAGATGAATGGATAGTCACTGCCCCCTCATAACTATAATCGAGAAGCAAAGGCATAATCCACCATGGACTCCACATTATATTTTTGTTGAAAGTTACATTAAAACACTGGGAGAAAAAAACAACAACAAAAAACGTTGGGACAGAAATTTTAAGATGTGCAATTATAAATGTATTAAGCCAAATTGATCTCTAATTTATTTAGGGTAGGAACAATGGTTCCCTGCCACAGGTTTATTTTGGCATACTTTTTGTCACTGTATGATGGAATCTTTTGAGGCAGAAAAAATACTCCTGATATTTTACAAATATTTCCACAGTACTTTATGAAGTACTGGATCCTGGATATCATGACTAACTCTGGATTATCAAACCATAAACAAATACCTATCAATGTATTAATTTTTCAGGCAATTAGTACCAAGAATAATATTGATGCCTAGTTTTTATATAATTCCTAGAGAAAATGAGGATGACATCCATAAAAACAGCTTATTGCCACAACAGCAACAACAGAGAGTTTAAAAAGAGCCATCAAATTTTATTTTCAATATGAACCACAGCGCTTGCTAAGGAAATTTCAACTTCCAAATTTTTTTTTTAAATGAAGTTGCTCCAGTTTTTATTTCCAAATATGTACAGCTGCTTAGCTCTTGGCAAAAAGATTGATAAATGAGAATGTGTGTCAGAATTTTAGGAGGAAAAAAAAATGTATCCATAACATTAAGTAAAATGAATTATCAGCACTCTATCAGCTAAAAAAAGTAAGTTTTAATAAAGTATTTTCAAAGCTTTGTGAAATCAAGGTGATTATATGCCATTGACCTATATTTATATAATTATGATCCCTAATCAAATAAAATAAGCATAACATAAAATGTGCTGAATAGTTTGATGCCATCCAAAGGATTGGCAAATTGAACACTGTTTAAATTATTTATCTAGAAAAGATAGAACTATTACCAAATTAATAATTCCACAAAACATAAGTTTCTCTTTACCTATATGTTTATTCGTTTCTTTGTTTTATTCTGAAATATTATGTAATTAAGGAAATATATGTAGTTCCATTCTCTGATTGTCCAAACGTAATCTTACGACTCTGAGACCCCCTAAAATCCACCCAGGAGACCACTATTTTTTGTATTATTTATCACAACCCAAAACTTGTTTGACTTTAGCAAGTTATCAGATGGTTGGAGAAAAAACATGTAGTATTTTTTTTAGAAGTAATAAAATGGAGTAAAAGTTAAGGATTATACTTTACCTATAATTTTTTGCTTCTGAAAAAAATTATTTCAAAATAGTTTAAATAACTCATGTTCCTTAACAGCTAATAAAACTAATATAAACTCCATGAGCACAAAAATCCTTGTCTGTTTTTTCACTGATATATTCCAAACACCAAGAACAGTGCCTGTTACTTAATAGGTACTCAATAAATATTTGTAAATGGATAAAAAAATCATGCCAAAAAAATCTAAATTTCTTTAACAAATTCTAGCCTTATTGAGTCCACGAAATAATAGCTTTGACTTAAGATTTTCAATGATTTGTTATATTATTTAGTTACCTAATAAGCAGAATATAGTATATCACCATGCTCATGTATATAAATGACTGTCTTCAAAATACTATCATATCTCAAATATTCTCCCTTTCAATATTTCTGTGATGAAGTAGGGAAAGTGTTATAGTCTTTCAATAAATGGAACTCATTTCCTAAGAAGTAAAATGTCTTGTCCCATATCACTCAATTATTCAATGAAAATGCTTAAGCTATGATTTATCTATCATAATTTCTCACCCAATCATTCTTTAATTAAAATCATTTTTATTCTCAGTGTGTATTTATGTATGTGAAATATACTTCAGTAAGAGGCTTAAGCCTAAAACCCTACAACTCAAGACTCTTTTGAGAAGGGTCTTGAGTTTCAAGAAGAGAAATTACCTAAAAGAAGATCAAACATTTCAAGTCAGTCTTTCAGGTTGTTGGGACTGGTTACAGGAACCACTGACTGTCCCAGGTAGGACAGGCCAATATTGTGACTGATGGATTTCAAATTTGAGAGTCAATACAGATCTTGGAGAGTATCTCCACATAGATGTACTTCCAATGTTTCATTTTTCAGTTAAGAAAAACTGAAGTTCAACAAGGGTGAATTAATTGCCTAATAACATATAACTAACAGATAGTGGAACTAGATTAGAACTCCAGATTTCTGACTCTTTCCAGTCCAATTTTTACTTCATCCATACAAAGAAACATAGAAATGGAACAATATATTTTTGATCTCCATTTTGGAAAAAAAGAACATTGCAGCTTGAGAGAATCAACTACTCCCACAATGCCAGATTTTGAACACTACACTATGTGAACAAATGAAACAGCGAAATCTACCCATCCTTACACAATAGCTGCCCATGTATAATTGACAGTATCAGCCCTGTATTATGTTTGTATATTTCATCATCTATATGTGGCCCCCACCTCTTCCATTCTCCACTTTACTTCTTTTCTTCTCTTACAAGATAATATTTCACATGTTGTAAGAAGCTTATTACTGCTATAACAACAGAACCTCAGCTCAGTGCAAGAATAGCAGCCCATATTTCTGCTGTGGACTTGGAATCTGCCAATTGGCTGGTTTCACAAATTGCCGGAGAAAGGAGATTGAAGCCATGTGTCAAGTCATCTCCTCCAGAAACAGCCCTGCTGTTAACAGGAAGACTGGCTCAGAAACACCGAATCAGCAGTATCAAGTGTAATCATAAAACAAGGCAATGCACTACGTTTAAGAATAATCTACCTGGACAAGCAGTTGTGTAAACTAAGTAATCGGTACCCCCTAACAGACCTCAGGAGGGTGATATCACATTGATACTCACTAAAATTAACAAAATAAGTCCAAGTAATTCAGTTTGTGTCATTATTGTAGGTATCATTTCAGAGACCACCGACACAAATGAGATTCGGGTGCATTATCTGCTTGCCTTCCCAGGTCTTTTCAGTCATTTGTCATCAGAGGAATGCAGACCACACACAATGTGAGCTCTTCCTGGCACCACCCCAGAAAGTCCCAAAGGAACAACTTCGGCATTATCACTGAAAATTGAACTCAAAATACTTCACCCAAAATAGATGCCTATTCCAAAAATTAGAAAGCTTTTTGGGTGGCTGGAAGGTTGTGGTTCCCCATAACCTCAAGAAGCTTTCTATTTTAAGAATCATTATAGTTTGGTTTAAGAGCATTTTCATTTGATTTGGGACCAAATACATTTATGGGGAATGTCCTTGGTCTATGTCAATCGTGTAAAATGCTTAAATTTTGCCTTAGATACTTTGCTCAAGTTACAAGTTACAGTGACTTTCATCTTAGGTTAGTTTCACTTTGTAAAGTTACTTTTCAATTGCTCAGATTATACCCTAAAAGTTGTTTTGAAAAGCATGTTTTCCTTTAAGTTTTAAATCTCTGTTTCTGGTTCCTATACACACAAGTCATCAAATGTTATTTAAAGAGCAATTTTTATGACCAAAAAAATCTTTCCATCATTTTAGAGACACTTAAAATACAGTTTAGATGAACTCAAATCAACTCTCCAAATGCAAAAAAGTTTAGGTGGGCTTCTAGGTTTAAAAAACTGAATTCTTTTTTGCTAGTCTATTTTGTTTTTTTAAATTAATAAGTAAATGGTTTTAATATTTTTCCCTCCACTACCAAAGTTGAGATTTAAAGGCATGTACTATTTTATTTAAATAATTGTTTTTAAGTAGCATATTTTTGATTTGCAAAGGAAATACATGATATTTATAGTAAATTGGAAAACAAAAGTAGGTGGAAGAAAACAATATACACTTGTATTTGTGCTACACAGATAATCACTATTAACATTGTGTTTCATATTCTTCCAGTTTCTGTATGAATATTTATGCATGGATTTTTAAATTTTAACTTTTATATTTTAATACATTTTTAATATCTGAAATTCTGGAGTTCCCCTATAAAATAACAGTGTAGTATAGAGATTTAAATACCACTTGGTTCTTTGATTTTATACTCAATCTTTTCTACTATCTTATTATTCAATCAGTTTATATCTCTACCACTCTACCTAAAATGTCCTTTCCCGAAACAATAATTATCTTCCTTATCTCTCGTTTTACTTGAGGTTTTCTAAAATATTTCCTAAGCCCTTTCCTAGTTTTTGTGAAATGTCACGATTTTTTTTGTCACCATACCCTTTATAAATACCTTCTTTCGTTTATCACCTATTGCCATTTTTCTTTGATCTGTTCTGATCACACTTTTTCAGACTCTTTTGATAGTTTCTCTCCCACTATTGCCCTTTAACCTGCAATATTCTCAGGACAGTATCCTGGCCCCTTTTTCAATATGTTGCTTCTTTTAATGTTCCTTCTTTAATGATCCCTCCCACTCTCATGCCTTAAAGGGGTCATTAAAGAAAGGAAAATATTCATGTAGTATATTTTTTAAAATACTGAGAGCATGATATTTTATAACTAATTTTCTGATTTAATAAATCATTGTGAATATTTTCCTAAATCACTTACTATCCTACAATATGTTAATGTCTAAATGAAATTCTATTATGTGGGAATGTATGATGTATTTAATCTACTATTATAGAACATAGGATGTTTTCAATATTTATCTGAAACAATGCTATGAACATCTTTCGATAAACATTTTTGTATATACTCTGATTATGTTCTTAATTTAATTTTCAAATGGAAATTTCTAAGTTGATGGGTGTAAGTATTTTTAATCTTCTTAATTAATTTTGTCAAAATGTAACATAAATACATGAAATTACTCCTTTTCCCTAGCCCTCAGCTAATAGTAGGCATTAACATTTATTTTCATTGTCGTTGGGTTTTGTTGTCGGGGTGGTGGGAAGAGGGATGAAGAATAGTTACACTATTCTTTCCATGAGTCATGATGGCTGTTCTTTTGGTGAGCCTTTGATTCTAGCCACACAGGCCAGCTGGACCCAAATCTTATGATGTCTCTCTCTCTTTTTTTTTAACAGTAGGTACATTCCTTATTGAGCTCTGAGAGATTTTTTTTTTTTTAATGAAAATCCTGGTTGTCAGAACTCAGATACGTCCTAAAGACACCCTTATGTAGAAGCCCTGTTTATTTCAGTTGATGTAGAAAAAGGATAAGGAATAATGAGGAGAAAGCGAAAAGCTGGGGAGAATACATCATACTAATTTCTGTGGTCTGTGTTCTTCCAAGCATTTTTTAAAAAGGGAATGATTCTCTTTTGAAGCAGTTTCAATCAAATCTTCAACCATTTGTTATAAAGCAAAACCTTGGAAATGCAGTTACCTGTTAATGAACTCCAAGTTGGCATTTCAAACTGGCCCTGACTTCTGATTTTCCTGTCACTCTTAATGGCATAGCTATTATCCTATACACATAGATTGTAGGGATTCTTGAATACCTACTCTCTGGATTCTATATCCAAAATTCTTCTTTCCCATTTTTTTCTTTTCCATTCCCCTGACAACTTTAGGTCCGGAGTTCATTGCCTTTGAAAACCAGAGGTTTTCAAACTATTATTGAAGATCCATAAGGAACCAGGGAAAATTGGCAGTAAACCAGAGAGGGGCATGTTGACCACAACTTTGAGACCCATCTCTGCTTTAACGTGATGCAATTGGTGGGGTTATAGGTAGGGTTGCCAGATTGAGCAAATAAAAAACTTAAAATGACAAATAATCTTTAGCATAAGTATATGCCAAATATTGCATGGGACATACTTATGCTAAAAAATTATCTATTGTTTATCTGAAATTTAACTTAAACTGAGCTTCCTGTATTTTATCTGTCAGCCTCACCATAGCTGGCAGGAAGAGGTGTGGGTGGTAGTGTTGAGTGCTTTAAGGATTTCGTGTGGCTTAATTGTGTCTACTTGATCATGTCTAAGGAGATGTTCCTGTTTCATAAATCAATATTATTTTCCTGATGTCTAGATTCTAAGGTCAGGATCTCTTGGAACCTAAAACGCTAGGTGGTTGTACTCCGTGGGATACTATTAAAAAGTTTGACGAGGCTCTAAGGCCTGTAGAGAATGTAGATCACTTTATCTGGTTAATGTGGAATAGTCAGGAATTAGACTTTATTTTAAAACCAAGGTAGGCTCATCCCCCCAAAAAGAGTTTTGATATACACACTTACACCTATTTTACAATGTGAAGTTAACCAATAGAGTAAAATACAAAACCGTGCCTATGTAATACATATATAGAGATATATACATAAAGAGATAGAATAGATATCTTTTTATATATTGTTATGCATTTTATACAAACACACACACACACACACACACACACACACACATATATATCACATACTCATACTCATACACAGTAAAAACTAGAAGAAAAGACACCAAAATGTTAACTCTGGTTATTTCTAGGTGGTGGAATCATGACTGAATTTTTTTAGGTGTTTTGACATTTTCCAAATTTTCTCTACAGCCTTCAAAAAGCAGATTCCTAATATTGCTCAGTCTCAATGTAGAATTTTATTTAAATATATAGTATAACTTTTTAAAAACCCCATTTCTCAAACACCCAACATATTTCCCAGAGTCTTTTTTTTCTCCCATATTTCAAAATCCCCTCAAATCTGACTGTATCACTCAGCACTTTCAGTTCAAATCTTAAATAACCAATGCAGAGTAACTTAAACTTTAAAACAAAAAAAGAAAATATATTGGTTTATATAACTAAAAAGATGGTTTTGACTACAAGCATAGTTATATTGTCAAGTTGAGTTTATTTGATGCCCTAGAAGGTGGATTTTGTGAGCCAATTATTCACTGAGAAGCTTCGTATATTAATACTCTATTTTTAAAAGTTAATTCAAAACACTTCTTTAATCCTTTAGTTCAATTTATACATCTTATTATTCTATTTATCAATGAAGCCTATTTTAATAATAATTTATTATAGAGCTTTTACTATGTAACTAGTGTAATACATTTTCTTTTTGAAGTACATCCTATGTACTGAAGTAATTCTCTTTATGTACTCATAAATATAAGCTTTTGGATTTCCTACATGTTCTACTATTACTTTAAAATGCTGTAAGATTTAACAAGTTTAAGGTTTAATCACAAGTTTAAGTCAATTACTCCAATTTGTTACTCACTCATTTGTTGCTCTGATAGTGTGAAATCTTCCATTAAAAGAAAAGCATAAAATGCCAAAATCTGCACAAATTAAATTTCATCATAAAAAATTTTAGTACTGTAGGTTTGGTTTGTTTAATCACTGTATACTCAATTTTCAGAGCTAGAATTTTGATGCTCCATAGAGTTAAAGACACTTAACCCCTAGAAGGGAATTACCTTCTGAGTTGGCAAGGCTGAGGTTGCTTGAAGAACAGGGGTATTGCCTTGGGTATGAAATCTAGAATTGTAGACATCAAGAGTAATTTTGTCATAATCCTAAAAGGTAAACTAACATTATTATTTTTATTATTATTTGTATCATGGGGTTTACTTGGAAGTCCACAGAGACCAGATCTTTGAGTTAAATTCTATCATTCCCTAACTCTTCCACCTTACCCCAGAAAATTAGTTTTCCAGATAATTTCTCTGATTAGCTAATGTATACATATGTATTATATGTATATACATATATACTATAGTCTATACATAAATACTCTATTATATATGTATGTGAGTGTATATATGTATGCACATGTACATACACAGTACAGTATAGTGTATATGTATGTGTGTATACTATATATACATAGCTACATGTATGTGTATATGTACATACATACAATTTAATTCCTTAAATGATTTGTTAGTCTTGCTTTCTTCATCTCTCTAGAGATACTTATGTGTAATCTATTGCAGCTCTAAGACTGGATGCCACATTGCACATTTAAAACTTCAAGAGGCACCACAGGCCATGATGTGAACATGACTTTCTGAAATTATGAACCTACACGGGACCTCTACAAAGGTACTAAAAGCTATTGCATGGGACCCCAACATTCTTTTAATTTGAAGAACTCCAGCATTACTTTATATTATTCTCGTCATCTAGGTTTACAACTGTTAAAAATATTAAAAAACATATATGATTTTGTTCTGTCACGTGTCTTAATCTTCCGTTATAGCTTCTAAAGTCATTCTAAGTACAACCAAGGAGGAAATCAAAAGTCCAGGAGAGGTCAATCTTCAGACACACCTTGACCTACTAGTTCAATCAGGGCTGTCTCTTTTCATCTCTCAATTCTGGTTTGTTTTTCTCACTTTCTTGTTCTCTCTCTCTCTCTCTCTCTCTCTCTCTCTCTCTCTCTCTCTCTCACACACACACACACACACACACACACAGAGTCTCTTTAGAAATGTCAGAAAAGATAGACCCCAGCAGAGCAGCCTTAGGGTAAAGGTTAGATTCTGAATCAGAATCTCATTTTTTGTGAACATTAACAAAGTGTAATTAAATTTTTTAGCACAATGGCTGAATGTGAATATGAGTTCACCATAGAACCGAGAATCTTGTATTATTCCACTCTCTCTTTTTCTATATTGTCCCATTGTTCTACCAGTTTCTTTCTTCTGTCTCATATATACACATATATCTACAGTCCTCTTTGATTTCTCTCTTTTTTTTCTTCTAGTTTACATAACAGCCTCCTGAGATATTTTAGGCAACCCAGAACTTGTAAACTTTTATATTCAGAAAATATCAATGCTATAATTTTTAAGGAATACAACTATTAGGTTGGTGCAAAAGTAATTGCGGTTTAAAAGATTAAAAATAATTGCAAAGGTCTCAATTACTTTTTCACTAACCTAATATCTTTCTTCAAAAACACCTTTAAAACCCTCTCCATAAGCAGAAATTTAACTGAAAACCAGCAAAAGAAAGTAATAGCAAATATTTTAATACCATTTCTTTATTTTATTTACATTTAGAGAGTTTGTTTAATGACTTGGGCTTGTTGACTATAAAACTATTGGGTAAACTTTAACATAACATCACTATTTTTTCTGAGCTACTACAGTATATTATCTTTCTCTTCCCAGTAGACTATAAAAGTCTAAAGGAACTAAGGCGCCATGATTTTTACTCATCTTGTATTCTCCTCAAGACTATGACAGGGCCGAGCATATACTAGCATGCACTTAATCTCCTGTAAAAAATACAATAAAAATATAGGTATATACTTTCCAAATTCAAAAATGACTTGGAATCATTGAACCACTCATTTCAATTAACTGACTGAAAAAAGATTCAAAGAAGTCGTAGGATGTAGAATGAAGTAAAATACAAGACAATACATAATAGAATAAAGTGTTGTCATTAGGAAATGTCAAGAATTTATGAAGTACTATATCCAGAAATCAATATTAGGACTAATTCTGGAAAGAAAGACGACTTTTACTCACTACAAGAAATAATATCCTAGTATGTTTTTGGAGATGGATCAAAACAACTGATTCTATGTTGTTATCAACTTGTTCATGCAGAAAACATTCCCTCAGTCTCTTCCCACCCCTGGTTCCCACCCCATACCTCTGAACTCAGCCTAAAGTTGAGAATGACTGATTTTAGGAGCATCATCATATTCTGAGCAGTTTTCTACCATGGGTCAGCTTTTCCATTGAAAACAGAAGAAAGGAGATTACTTTAATAAAATATTTGCATAGCATATTGTAGATTACAAAGTTGTTTTACAAATGTCATTTAATTTGATCTTCACAGTAATCCTTTGAGGTATTCAATGGAGACATTATTATCCTCATTTTTATGAGAAGTTTGAAATTCAAAGAGAATGTTATTTGCCCAAGGGTATAAGAAACAGAGCCAAGGTTAAAACCAAAAGTAACAATAAAAATAAAGTTGGTATTAGATTCCTAATATGGGTGTTTCTTAATAAGAAAGGAGTGAAAAATATATGCTTTCTTGTGGAAATACAGATGGAATTCATTGACAGAGCATAAAGTAAAGCCGCCTAGGAAAATATCATACTTTACCTAGCTCTGGAAATGACCTTCAGTGAGTTCTTTACCTTTTAAATGCTCCTTCCTGCATTCTTGTCTGTCTTTAAACTTAACTAACATAAAACTAATGAAACCTAGTAGTTATATATTAGATATCAGCCAATAAAGGAGATAATGGAAAAATTAGTAACCCAAAATGTGTTTCCTTGAATATTCATATTTTTCATAGTTTTGTTATATATAGTATATATATATATATATAACATATACAATTCATTATACATATATGTACTTACAGACAAATCCATCCCTATAAATAACTCCATTAAACATTAAACTAAAAGGATATTTTTCTATAGTAATAGTAATCAGTCAACACATAAATAGCTACAGTTGAATTTTAGAGAATTTCAGTATGTAATTTGAGGGCATGGTTTGGCTCACATTACCAGGTTGTCCTACCGCAAGCGTGACCAGACCATAGGAACTGAGAAACACATTTATCAAAACTGAAATGTTCAATGACTCCTTTTACTAGGTACTGAATACACTGTGTACCTATCTTGATTATGAGGTTATGACTGGGTATTTAGTCTCCTGGTTTGGAACATAAACGAAGGTCTTCATTTATGTGCCAGATGATATTTTTCAGGTAATGTGTGAGATTCCCAAGGCAGGTAAATTGAGAATATACAGAAACCCATGTAAATACCAGATGATTAGTGATAAAAATTCCACCCATTTTTGCACAAAGTCATTTTTATAGAAACTGAAGGGAAGTAACAGACTAGAGATATGTGTTTGTGGATCATACTTGAATAAATCTTTACTTATTATTTACTGTAGTTTTTTTTTTTCCTATGATTCAGATATGAAATCCAATCAGGTTAAATAGGGCTGACTCACTTCTTGCCTTTAATGTTACGTGCCACACGTGAAAGAATTGCTTTTGCAACATCAACACTTCAAACATCAAACATCAAAACTTCATCATAGCTCACTGCACCTCTTGCTCAAATATTTAGCATGGCTTGATTTTTATATTTGTATAATGACTTCCTTAAATCTTTTATTCTCACTGCCAACAGATCCTATGAGGACAAGGACCTTATTTCTGATTTGCATATCATTGTATCACAGAATCTAGCAGAGGTGTTAAATGGGTGGATGACCAGAGGGACTAAAGTTGTGGCTGAAGATGGGTCTTTAGTACACTGAATGCTGTAATGGCATATCTAAGATGGCCCACTTGTTCTTGGAAAAAGTGCTGGACAGTCCCACAGGGGAAAAAAAAAGTACATATGCTTGCAATGTCATAGCACATCAGCGTTCCTAGCCAAAATCTTCTCACCTTTTTGTTTTCTTTGCTACATTTTTGTTTAAAATATTTTACACTCACAAATAATGGCTATTCCTGAATATCTATGATTGTGTGAAAGGTGAGGCTGAGGATGTCAGAAACTACAGCAATGCTCATGGAAGAAGAGTAAATCGGGACCTCGTGGGAATAAAAAAATGAATGGGTCAACAGAGTCCTGTGGCTAGAGGAAGAACAGGGTGGAGTTTTATAAAAGAACTGAAGCACTGTGTAGGAATAAAAAGAAGCCCAGTATAAACTGTACCTAAAACTGACAGAAGTGGCCACTAGTCCACACCCTCTCTCATAAAGCAGATGGTACACTGAAGGAAATCTTCTAGCTTCCACAGACCTCAGTCCAAAAGTAATGGCAAGAGGGCATGTCGTATTCTTTATAGAAAGAGACAGCCTGTCATCTTAACCTACGCTGTTTCTTCACAATTTTGAAAACTTCAGTTCTGTAGACGAGTCCTGCTATGATGGACAGTACTATTTGTTCTCAATTCACATACAGTATTTTTAAAAACAAGTTCATACACAAGGATACACAAGAGTAGTTGCCCAGGCCTGCATCTATAGCTTCCCCAACCCTGTGCTTTCTTTTCCTTCTTTGACTTTTTTTATTTGGATGAGCCCCTGTCATAATCACAGTGGGCTCAGATATCTGAATGTGCACATGTCTAGGCAGACGTTTCTATATTGAGCTTCACAACCTGTTTTCTTTACCCTCGTATGATATTTTTAAATTTCCTTCTACTTTGGCATTTTCCACTTCTTCAGTGACTCGTGTTGTATTTAATTGGAAAAATCAAAGTAAAAATATAATATGTCTCTGCTTAATGTGAAAGCATCTAACCAGACTCAACATCTTTACCAGTCATCCGATCCTCTCTTTGCTAGGGATTCCACTGCCAATGCTCTTCAAAAGTCCTCGTTCTCCCATTTGCCATGGCTCACATTTCACCTCCATCACTTGTTCTCATCTACTTTGAGGGCAAACCTCCCCCTACAAATCCAGTTCTTGCTCCATGATTACTGTTTGGAACAGATTTCCTACTGCTGAACTTCCTACCTCAGTCCCTTAAAAGGAATCAGATCTTGCTTTTATTCTGTTCATATCTGTAGCCATAAATTGTCCAAGCCCATCCAGCCCCAAATTTCAGAAATGTTTGGGTGGGGCACAGCCTGGGACCCTTTACTTCCCCAATAGGGACATCCGTGGCTATGCAAGGCCTGGGAGGGGTCCTGATTCTAAGGGAACCTCTGTGAATTTAAGGTCTGGAAGTTGAAATAAACATCCTAATAAAAGAACAAAAATTAAAAAAATCAATTTTAAGATTGTCACTGGGTCAAGCCCTTGAAACATGCTTAGAGGGACTTTCGAAATAACAATTTTTAAACTGATATTTTAAAACTTCCAATTTTCTGTAGACCAAAGAAAGTAATCTAAATTATCTTCTACTCTTAGATGTGTCCTAATGTCAAGGAATCCAGTTATGGCCCAAGTGCTTTATAGATTCAATCAGGCATGGAATTTAGGAATGAAGTCAGGTAAGTGGGAAGATTCCCTGAGGCTCCCACATTATTTCTCCATCTAAGTTATTTTTAGTGGATAATCCCTTTTGCAAGGGTTATGTATACTCACTGATATCTGCTTGTCATGGACCAACATCAAAACTTTTCTTGACATTCCCTTGAGTTTATTATTTACTGAAACTCGGAATATAAATATATTGCCCAGAATCAGTACAGCACCAAGCCACTAACCACCATTGATATACTACCAACAAAAGTATATTGGAGAATCACCAAAGGGCTAGAAATCAAGACTGTGAAGTTAGATTTAACTAGAAGTGGGAAACTTACAGTGCATCATGGCACGGCTGGCTGGGCAAAAAAGGAAGCTGAGAGTCCTGGGCTATAGAAATGAGGAAAGAGAGGGGAGAAAGGAAAAGAAAACCAGAACATTATGCCTAGCTAAGGCCACTACAGGAGGGAGAGTAAGGACATGTGACCATCAAATGGGCTGCACTTCCCTCTTAGTTGGCAGGGAGATGCATTGGGCTTGAAAGCATCATGAGCAGCCTAAGAAAAGAGGTTCACTGACCTCACTGCATGGTGCAAGAAACATGCACTGCCATTAGAGGCAAGTCACGGAGGTTGATGTTTGATGGGATCTGTCAGCTGATCTTTGAGAGCTGACGTGATTTTTTTTTCAGGGACTCAGAATGTAAACGACAGTTCTGAAACTACAACTTCTGACTCCTACTTTGGAAGCCTTTCCCACTTACTGTGGGCCAGTGAGGGGCACATCTTTGTCAGCAAACACTAACTTGAGATGCCCTGACCTGGTGGTCTTCCTCAGTAAACACTATGGAGCCATAATGTCCTTCAGTTCCAAACTCAGCATCTTTCAGTGTAAGTTGACAACAAAACAAAATCAAAAAGAACCTGTGGGACTTATAATGGGAGAAATAAAGGTCTAGAATATAGAGTACCAAAACTCTAATGAATGTTTTTTAAAGGCACTAGATTTCACTAGTGTGGTCTGACTAGATTTAATCTTTTAATTATTTTACCTTAACCATCTGGAACATGGTTTTGAAGTTTTTCCAAATACATTACACTTGAATAATCTACATTTGCATTAGTTAGTCATAATGAGACTTAAGTAAAGAAGATGAAAAAGCAACAAAAATTTTACTGTTTAATTAAACTCTTTAACTGAATTCTTACATACTTACAAAATGTAATTTTAAAAAGCATGGCCATATACTTCTATTGTTTAATAAGAAAATTTTACAAATAAAATTATATCAATTGAAAAGGAATCATTATATCACTTATTGCTTTTGTTCCTCATGTGGGTTTTGAAATAGTTGAAAAATAAAACATATGCTAGGTTAGACTACTGCTAATTATTTTAAATAATGAATATTATTAATTTGAATGAGCTTGCTATTTGTGTCTATAAAAACATAAAAGAAAATCATATACTTTCTATGAAAAGGTAGCTAGAATGGAGACAAACTTGTAGATTTTTTTCTTCCCTTACTCTCATTTTAGTTTATGTTCCAGTGAGTTGAAGTAAGAAATTAGGTGTTTAGTGTTAATTGTCTGATGTTAACTTGCAAGCCAAACTTTTTCAGCCCAGAAGTGCCAAATTCTTGAAACTATAGTTGAACCAGTAGCAGGGAATGCAGGGAGAGTTCTGGAAAACGTCAAGTATGTCAAGGAGAGAAACGCAAAGGGAAATGGCAACTGATAATAAGATACTCAGCAAAGGAATCAGCTGCCTGCCGGATCATTACAATCATCACATCACTTCCAGGCCTTGCATCACATACTGAGATACCTGCTAACAATTCAAAATGGAGGTAACTTTATCAGAATGTCATTTTACCTCTGGACCACCCCACAGTCTCTTAAGGGCCAAAAAGAAAATTTTGTTAACTTAATTATCCCACTTCTATCACAGAAAAAAAAAAGAATTAACAATAAGGCAAACTGAAATTGTCATTTGCAAACTGTGAAATTAAAGGAACAAAATACATTCACTAGTGCTGACTCCTATTCATTGGTAAGAGTAGAGAAGAGGTATTTCAAAAAATTGTCAGTGATAGAAGGAAAAGAAAAACACTTTATACTGTACTCCTCAAATGGCAAGAGCTGAAATGAGTTTCCTTTTTTCGTATTCAAATTATTTTCTGCAAGTTTGTTAACAAAACAGAGGTGTGCATCCCTCTCACAAAATACACAGCAGCACGTGCTTACACCAGAGCCTCTTGAGAGGATGGGCCTGTCGAGAATCCCATATTGAAACAATTTGTTTATGAATGTTGAGTTATAAATTTCATATTTTTACCCAGAAAAGCAGACGGTATTTCCATGTTACAAAATATGTTGGGTATAATTTACAGTCTGGCATATGCTATATTCTACTCATGCTGAAAAAGAAAATGTCAGATGCTTCCAAAGCATGTTATTTGCCAGATTATATTCCCTTCCCTATTTAATGAAACTCAATCACGTAGGACAGAAATCAGGAAATCCTCCCATTTTCTTGCCTCTCTCTCAGCGTCCATTTCACATACATCATAAAATCCTGCATATTTTCCTCCTTAATATCTCTAAAATCTGTCCTCTTTTCTCCAACCTCACTGTTCACAGTTACGTCAGTTTCTCCCTCGGACCACTGGAGAGCCTTCGAAGCCTTCACGCTGCCTTCTTTCTTTCCCTCATCCTTTCCGCCCTCTGCATTCTAGCCAGAAGAACAGCTTTAGATGTTGAATATGATCGTTGTATTCCCTTCTGGGTATACTAACTTTATGACCCGGTTCTGCCTGACTCAGTTTTCATTCCAGTCTCCCCACCCTGTGTACAATACATGTGTATCTACTGAAATTTCATTGAACACTCCCTATCTCTCACACTATACTATTGTCTTTGTTTGTAATACCCTTGCCTCCATTATTCATTATTACCTTCTAACTCTTGCTTATCTTTCAGAACTCTGCAGCTACCTCTCCTTTATAAAACCTTTCATGTTCTCTTTTTTTTTCTGAATTCACTTACTTCCCCATGTTCTCCCAAAACATGATGCCTTTATTTACCATAGCATTGAAAACCCTTTCCACTGAGAGATATGTGAAAGCAGGGTCTTATCCACTTATGTATTTATTCCCATGGCCCACCAAATGCAGCCAACAGTAGATACTCAATACATGTTTCCAAGATTGAACTGAGTACACCAAATTGAATATTTATCAAGTCTGTTCTTAAGTGACATCTACTAATGGAAACAAACAAGCAGAAAAAGATAAACTGAGAAAAATAATTCAGTGACTAACACTGCAAGCAACTAAAAATTCATCATCAAAGTATTTTGATACCCATAAACTAATTAATCTAAATTGCATACAATACCCATCTATATAGTATGTCTATACAATACAAACATAATAACTAAGATCTTTTTAATGTAAACATTATCAAATTTGTTGACTGTTTTTCTGAAATTACCATTGTTTCTAGTAACACATGACCTGAATCTTAGACCCAAATTCATGCAGGGTGCCTGAAATGATAATAATAGGGTGGCTGAAAGCCCAGACCATTTTCTTCAACCTGTGAAAGTTGAAGAGTTGAGAGGTGGACGAGGTCAGAAAGACCATAAGCTCAACCCCCAAATTTTAAACATAGGTACATTATTCCACAAGAATGTTTTGGTCTACTCCCCTGTTTTGGTTTACTCCCTCGCTCCATCTAATCCTTTTATCCAAGGTTTCCTGAAGTCTTTAAAACTATCAATCCATAAGTGCATTCTGATCATATGTGTGTGTGTGTGTGTGTGTGTGTGTATACATATATATACTGCAAAAAGGAATGTTCTTTAGACCTTCTCCATGACAAATAAATAGAACAGACATTTTTTCTCATTAATTTGGAGCTCAGAGTCTTGAATGCATTTTACTTTTTCTTTACATACTAGATACAAATAACACACTCTAACACAACAAAGTTTTGAACTTTTAATTATCTTAACTTGTTTGCTACTTGTCAATTTCTTCTGCTTCTCTTCTTCACATAGTACTCAAATCCATTGAGGTCCTGCTTTTCTTCTGTTTTTCAGAAGACAAAACTCATTGAAAAAGCCCTCTCATTTGTGTACATCACTGAAATAAAACACTCTAGGAGGTTCTTTGCAACCTGAATATCTTCAAAATAGTGTTCATTCCGGTATAACCCACATTTCATGGAATCTTAATTAAATAATGCTTGTTAGCATTCATTTATTTATTCACTTAATAAATAAATATTGATTAAAGCCAGTGATGATTTTCCTTTGATGTTCATTAAATATCTGAGAATTGAATGACTCTTGCCAGAATACGTGCCCAGTCACACAAAATTCTTACATATAATTAATTTCAAGCACTTTGAGGACCCTTTGGAGCTTGACTATACTGTGTCTAGAACTGTTTCTCAAAATTTTGATATCCACGATCCTTTTAATGGGTTTTGATTCTCATGCAGAAAAATCCATAACAATTTAGAAAAATTAATACCCAATTTGAAATACTTATTAATAATTTTTTTTTCATATCTGTAAGACAGCATCAAAGCATTTGGTGTTTATGTCAGATAATTTGCATATCTGAATAGACATGGACCCAGGGGTAACAGAACAATTTCTTACTAAAAAGTATTTTCAAAGCTCCATCAATTAATAAACGGATGACTAATCCTTCTCAAATGCTGGAAGGTTGACTGTCTTAACTTGAAATAGGCACAGATTCCTTATCTACTCTCTGGTTGTATTTGAATGGAAAATTATTGCTTCAGATTCTATAACAACATTTGGATATGGTTCTGAATTATGACCGGGCATATAACCTCAATTTATCTTTTTTTTTTTTTTTAATGGAACACTTCACGAATTTGCGTGTCATCCTCGTGCAGGGGCCGTTTTAATCTCTATATCGTTCCAATTTTAGTGGATGTACTGCCGAAGCCAGCACATATTTATCAATTTATCATTTTTGATGAGTGAATAAATTTATCAGTCTATAGACATGTGCCTGTAGCAGAAGCTGTGACACTAACATATATGCCCACCAATTATTCTTTTACATTTCCCAGTCTCTCTGCAATTAAGCAGAACTATGTGACTCATTATAGCTAGTAAAATGAAAGTGACATTGGTTCACATCACCTCCAATCTGAGGCAGTGAGAAGCACGTGTGTGAGTATCCAGCTTGTCTCCTGCTCTGCTCTAGTGACTGGGAGGTTGTGCATTCCAGATGAGGCAAGTACAGGACGGTAAAACCTCTAGCAGATTTCAATCCTTGTGGTTATGTGAGGCTGAGCTATCAATGCCCCACAACGGTCAGGAGTGAGAGGAATAAATGAATCTTTATCAATTTAAGCCGATGAGGTTTCAAGAAAACTTTTACACTACAACATGGGCCTAGCCTAATCTAATATATATATACAATAGTAGCGACTGGAACTTTTGTATCTAAGTCAAATCTGTTTTAGCAGTTTGATACACTCAGCTTTTACAAATCATAATATTTCAAAATATTGAAAATATCATGCCTTATGTGTGACCATTGGAAATCGTGGACATATTTTATTAGCCCTAGTGTCATTGTAAAATATTTAGTTTTTCCTCATTTCAAAAAATGTTTGTACCATTTTCCCTTCAGTAGCAGGCATAGTTCATTATCAAAAGCATAACATCTTGTATTTGCAACAAACGTCATTATACTGTGTGGTGCAAAAAAAATGTGTCTAGTGATCAGATTCTGGACTGGATTCTCAGTTTTTGTGCTTTTCTTATACCATTGAATCAAGACCCAGAGGAAAATTGCTGTCATCAGAAACTAAACAATATATGGATTGGAGTTAAGTTTCCATAGATGAAACACTGTGCCTAGCAGTCCACCAAAGTATTTCCTTCCCTTCATGTATACCAGGTTTGAAACTGGAAAGTAGTTGGTCACCCAGCCCCACATTTCTCATTTTCCATGGAATCAAGTGTGGCCATATCATTGAGTTCCAACCTCTGGGGCACGAACGGAAGTAAAGAGTGCCACTTAAAGGTCTGGCCCATAAATTCTCCAGCAGGTGCTCCTTTATGGTCTTCTCTGTCACTGGTAGACTGGCATGGAGAAGACCCTCAGAGTAACTTTAAAGAGGGCAGAAACTCTGTCAGCCTTGATCTTTGAAGAACTATGTAAAGCAGGGATGCTCTCAATATTTTCACCCATCCAATACTGCCAGTAGAATAAGAAAATTCTATTATAACCTGCGATAATTAAATATTATACATGTTTGGGTCTATTTGTTATAGAAGTTAGCCATTTCTAGCCAGTACAGATAAAACCTCTTTTGTTCAAATGACAAATGCATTCCTTGCTGAATATGTAAATGCCCAGTGGATAATTAC
This sequence comes from Rhinolophus hipposideros, assembly GCF_964194185.1. Classification (NCBI taxonomy): domain Eukaryota; kingdom Metazoa; phylum Chordata; class Mammalia; order Chiroptera; family Rhinolophidae; genus Rhinolophus; species Rhinolophus hipposideros. Next base: position 68,817,734 of record NC_138049.1, read on the forward strand.
CTTATACCTTTTCAAGAGTGTACTAAATAGCATGACATATATTTTAAACTAATTGTTTTAAAATTTTTTCTCCTATCCCATGAGTTTTCAGCATTGAATAAAACAAATAAATGGGAAGTACCACTCCTCATACAGGCATCAACCTGTTCCCAGAAGTGATTCATATTCAGCATATTGTCATGCTTGTCTGCTCCATATTCTTACTAGTGTTCTGTCATTGCTGTTGGCTCAAATAATTTTCTACACTGTGACATTTAGAATACTATTCCCATGATGCTGCTGATGATGCTTTAATCATCTATCTAGTGGTAAGCACTATTTAGGGCACTAGTAACACAAAGACTTGCTCAGTCTACATCAACGTTCTTAAATGTCTTTTCACACACACTTAGAAATGATTTTACATGAACAAAATACTATTGGTCAAGTGAACTTAGAATGTTCTTAAGTAAAAGCATCTGCTCAGAAGTCAGACTACAGACTCTGCCTACCCCATCCAAATCTATGATTTTGGAAAAGCTGTTTAGCCTCTCTATTATTCTGTTTCTTTGTGAAGTGGAGGTAAAATTTTACCCCTTACTTTATGGGTAAAATCAAATAATGAATTTAAAGTGATCAGCACAGTGCTTGATACATAAATATGTCTCAAAAATAGTAATGTTATTGCCTTTTCATCTCTATCTTGGAGAGTCACCATATACAACAGCCTAGTATAGTCTCTGAGAGATCCTGCAATAAACCAAATCAAACAAAACCACAACAAAAATCCTCCTTCCAGGGTGAAGAAGATAGATAGATAGATAGATAGATAGATAGATAGATAGATAGATAGATAGATAGATGGTATGTTATAGGGGGAAGATATATCCCATATATATATATACCCACATGGGAATATGTGTGTGTATATATATATATATATATATATATATATATATGTATGTATATGTATATATATGTATATGTATATGTATATGGGAAGTTATGGAAGTCTGTATTTTTCTTATCATAACATTCAAGAGAACAAATTTCCATTAACAAAAGTTTGGGAAGCACTGGTCAATTCACATATTAGAAAGTCACCTGCTCAACACAGAAATGGTCTTTGAGAAGAGAACGTCTTCTCTGCTAACTGCATCTTAGAAGATTCCACTTTACCAGACACTATAAGTTAGTTGGACACTTAGTAACAGTTTAGTCAACAAACTATGTGATGCTCATTTCTGCTTCATCAAAGACCTGCCCCTTCCTTCACAGGTTAAACCTTTCCTTGTATAATATATCACAACATGTGTTGGCAATGGTTGCTCAGAATTGACTTTCCTGTCGTTTCCACCTAATCAGCCCACTGCTCCTCCCTGGTGAGAGCTGCCAGATGCCTCACTGTTCAAGATCCTTTTGGAGTATATTTCATGAAACGTGTCTCCAGTTTATTTTCTAATATTTGTTGGAAATTTCCTGGACAAATTGGCAAGAAAGATGTTTTTAAGTAAAGTAATATATTTAAGTCTAGCAGAATACTGGACCTAGAGTCGGTACTCAATAAATCATGGTTCTTTTTTCTATTTTTTGGCCCCCTTCATGTATCGTGTTAATGGGTGTTGTAAAGTGATTACAGAAATCCTTATAAATAAGTTTTGGCTGATTAAGGATTCCAGAGTTCCAGGTTAACTGTCTTTATGAACCGATATTTTCTTATTATTCAATCTGATAAAATAGTTGAATATATTTATTTGAACTGTTTTAAAATCAAGTTCAATATCTTGTGTGACTGTTATAAATATCAGTTTTATAGTATAATATTTGCAGGAAATGATTAAAGGACAGTAGTTTTCCCCTGAACTAAATGATCCTAAAATATTTTTTCATGGTTCTTTTTATTGTAATTGTTTCTCTTGTAGTTATTATTGTTTGCTTTGGTTTGTGAGAGAATTATACCTAATTTATATTTTCATGTACTATTTCTCATATCAATCTTCACTGCTTTCAGTGTGCCTGGCCACAGCAGCTCTTATTTCCATTTCAATATTATTTCTAAGTTTTTGCAATCCTGAAAAATAAATAACCAGGTTATTAAACTTGATGTTAAAATGTACATAAATTAGGTATGAGTGCAGGCCTGAAATATTCCTCCTGCAGAGTACATGAAATATTAGGTCTTTTTTGGTAATGATTGGACTTTCAACAGAATTTCAGAAAATGATATTGCTAAAGACTTAAATTCTTTATAGGAGCTCTTTTACTGTAATATTAATGAAATAGAAAACACTAAATGGCAGAGATTTGTAAAGGTAGTGCAATTTAAATGGAAGATATAAGATTATATATTTGTTGCACAACTTTTTTTATTGCTTTGCAGCTAAAAAACTGTGGGTACCAAATCAGATGTGCTTACTCCTATAAATTGAAGATTTCTTCTGTAAGGTATTAAGTAGCATTATCATTTATAAATCATTTTCCATTTGTTGCTCAAACCATAAAAATACACCTTGAAAGTTTTCAAAAAATATCTGATTTTTATTTTAGTGCTTTTACGGAGAAGTTTCATCAGTGAACAAAAACAGTTTTACTCTTTACTGTGCACAAAACAATTTCCTTTGAACATTAAATTTTCTATTATATAGCAGGATATAAAACATAAAATAGTTATCTCATAGTATTTTGAAATATATTTACATATCAAAATACATGGTAATGTTGATTATAATAATTTTGGATTGCAAATACATAAAAATATGAGTCAATAGAATAAAACTACTGAAATGTCCCTAAAAGTATGTAATGAACTCATATTCTAACTAAGTGGAATAAAGTCAGTGATTCCTAAGATGGATAAATTAAGTGATCCCAATTCCAAATTCATTATACCCATTCCAAAGTACAAATTTACAAAATAATTTAAGTAGAAAGCAAATTGTGAAACAAATTCAGCACCTTATATTTAAGAGTCTTCATTTCTAATCTAGACTCCTACTAGACCTTTAGCCAGATATTTCTGCAATATATTTTTTAACAACATACATACAGGAAACATAATTAATTATCTCAGAAATATGAGATGGAAATTAAATAGCAGATTATCTTAAAGATGACTAGTTTAGCTTCTTAGAACTTTGGAGTATTAAGCAGTAAATTTTTCTTTTGTCTATAACTTAAGAAGGTGAATTTAGTCTGCTTTCTCTCAACATTCATGAGATAGTCCAGGAGCTATTATTTAAACTGAATAAAGCCTATAATTTGCACACATATAAATAAGACTTTACTATTTAATTTATTGTCATTCTCAAATATAATATATTCTCAAATATATCACGTTTAATGATGTGCAGTTGTAGTAAAGAGCACCAGTACCAAAACAGACTTCCTGATATCCAACAATGGTAGTTTTCACACTTTATTAATTTATTTCACAAATAATTCTGAAGAGCTTATTACTTGCCAAGCATCATGCTAGGGTTGCAGGTATGTTCCTGGCCCATACTCTCATGGATCATCTAGTGATCAACTAGATGCTCAACAAGTAGAGATGCATGAGCCGTGACAGCACGGGGTATCTGGGGAGGTCCTGCCCCAAATGAGGTAGTTGGGGAAAGCTTCCCAAGGAAATCAGACTGGAAGAAAGAGAAGGAATTAAATTCTGTTTGTTGTGTGGCTTTGGGAAAGTTACTTAGATTAATTAAGCCTCAGTTTTCTTCCCTGAAAAAAACCAGTCTCATAAATTACCAGTCTCATAAATTACTGAGAGAATTACATTATATCATGTTTATAAATCACTTAATGTAATGCTTGCCATATAATAAACACAACATATATAAGAAGGTAGTTCCTCAAAGTCTGTGTAACTTTAATTATTTCAGGAATAATTAATATTTTAAATAAACCACAAATTAACAGATACTATCTTTTAAAGATCTCACTGATGTCTTCAAAAATTTGTCAATAATACTGAAAATAAATGAGAAATAATCTGATTGTTCTGCAATTGGTATCATATTAAGTTGGATCATATGAAATTCCCACTTTTCTACATAAAAATGGTCAAATACTATTAGCAATTCACATGATCCAATCTAAATATTTATGTCATAGTTACTATTAATATAAATACTAAGTTTTATCAACATTTTCACGAACCTCAGGGAAGGGCTAATTAATATATATTGGCCCATCTCAAGTATTGTGCAAAAAAAAAAAAAAAAAAGAAAAGAAAGGAAAAGAAGAAAATTACACTTTCCAAAAGAGGTCAGAGATTTTATTGTACTAAAGTTTCTTCAGATTTTAGAGACAGCATTACAAATTGTTTCACTTCAAAGTACGACCAAATTGATAATTTATGACAAGATAATTTTAAAGGAAGAGCTTGCATTTTCCTTAAAAATTTGGATTAGACTTAGCAAAGTCACTTTCTTGAAAAGAAAATTAGACAACCTAAACATAGAGAAATTGCCTTACAATTTCTCTGTGATAAAAAAAATTGGGGTCCCCTCATTATTCTAAGTCAAACAAGTTTATTTATCTTTGTGATTCCAGGTGTGAAAAGGAAGTTCCATATAAAACTCTCCAAGATACAGATAAGAATAGAATGTGGAAGATATATGAGTAATGGTAAATTTGGTCCACTATATATGATCAATAACACATTCCCACAAATGCAAAAAGCAAAGGACCCTTAGCCACAAAGACAACTTGCTAATGTGTTTCACTTCAATTGCATACTTAATTATCTTCCACTCATCATCAGTCTAAAATATATGAAACATCTGTAGGTTTATATAATCTTTTGAGAATTTGACAATCATTCAAGAGAAAACATTTTGCTAAAAACAAATTATGATTTACTCCCTCAGGCTACCACTTTCTCTTTATTCTTATCAACACGTATCCAGTGTTAAGTTTCAAACCAGCTTTATTTGCAGAAGGTAGATTTATAGCAATCAAAATCATGTTGAATTATGCAGCAGATATATTAAAACTTTAGTTATAGCCTTAATTTTAAAAATCCAAAAGTGAAGTGTTATAATTTTTCAATCAAGAAACAAAACTAATTCAGTTTTTGTGTTTGCTGAAGTATTGTTTTAGACTAGAGTGTGCAAATACAATACAATATAAATAATTCAATATAACGTTTCATTATGTCTATTATTTTGCACGCTAATATAAACATTTACCAAACACTACTTTTGGGACAGATACAATGATAGAATCCAAGAACAAATAGACAAATAAAGCTCATGATCCTTCTGAGACGTAGTCGTATAACAACACGCTACATGGTACAAATCAGCTCTTGTTATTTGCAATAGTTGTTTTCTATAAAGTTGCCAGGAACACTGAATTAGCAAAGGAAAACAACTTATTTTTAGTAAGAATAGTGAATTTTGTGGCTCTTAATACTTACTCTTCTTCCCCTTTCCTCAGAAAATAATAATCTGCACTCCCAATATTGGAGAGAAGAATGGATTTCATTCGGAAAGTATTATAACTATTTGTTTTGACCTGTCTGGTAGCTCCCTAGAGGAACAGCTCAAAAGATCTGTCTTCATTTTTGCCTAATTTGAAACTGACTCAGTGCAAAAGTTGCTTCTTGAGGACCCTAGTCAAAAACATTTGCAGGCTAATGTGTTGGTTGCTGCTGCTTGAGGCAATGAATGACAAATCGGGCTGTCAGGGACTGTTATGGACTAGCCAAGGAGCTTTGAAGCAAAAGCTAGAAATGAGATTTACATAGGGGCTTTGAAAATCTTCAATACATTCTTGGGAATATAGAAGGCCACACACATAGTCAGGCATGTGTGTATGCTCAGAGAAGAACTGAGAAGACCCTAGGCTCTTACATACTGCTGATTCTGAGGTTCTGCGGAAACAGGAAGTGAAGACTAAGGCAGAGTTTTAAATGGCTTAGCTTAATATTGAAGGTGAGAAGGAATTTTCCAATACAGAGCAAAACTGCCAAATTTGGGAAATCTTTTTCTGTTTGTTTGTTTGTTTACTTATGTCTTTTACACTGTATTTAATAAAATCTCTATAAAATCGTTAGCTAACAGAACAGAGATTTCAGAAGAGACTTTAGGGACCACACACAATAAAGAATTTACAAAATTACTTTAGAAAAGTCATCAAATTACAAGAAGCGGTGACAATAATAACTCTGGGGAGAACAGAGAATCTGATTTCAAGGGTTTCTACATTATAATATTCAAATTGTCTGGTTTTCAACGCAAGATTAGAAAGCATGCAAAGAAAAAAGACTGCATACCCTGTATAAAGGAAAAATGAATATCAATAGACACTATCTGGGGAAGTTCAAACATTACCTGACAAACTTAAACTCACTTATTATAAATATGTTCAATACAGTGAAGGAAATCAATCTGAAGAACTAAAGCAAGTATGAGATTATGTCTTATTAAATACAGAACCCCAATAAAGAGATAGAAATTTAAAAAGAACAAAATTAAAAATTTGGAGTTGAAAATACAATATTTTAAGTAAAAAAAAACAACTCAAGAGCAGATTTTAGCAGTCAGAAGAATTAATGAACTTTAAAAAAAAAAAAAATCAGTTGAGATTGCCCAGCCTAAGGAACAAAAAGAAAAAGAATAAAAAGAAATTAACAGAGCCTAAGAGACCTTTGAGACACCAAGAGTGACAACACACGCATCATGGGAATCCTAGGAGGAAAAGTTAGAAGAATATTTTGAGAAAAATAATGACTGAAAACTTCCAAAACTTGATGAAAAATACTTATCTACACATTCAAGAAGCTCAAAATTTTCCAAATTGCATACAAAGCACATTATAATAAAAATGAAAAACCCAACACAAACAGAAAATATTGAAAGCAGGAAGAGAATAGCTACTCATCACATACAAGGGAATGCCCCAATAAGATCAACAGCTGATTTCTCATCAGAAACAATGGAGGCCAAAAGACAATGGAATTACATACTTAAAGCACTAAAAGAAAAATAAACTGTCAGACAAGAACTCTATATCCTGCAAACTATTCTTCAACGATGAAGAAAACATTTCCAGGTAAACAAAAATGGAGACAAGTCATCACTAGCATATATACCCTACAAGAAATTCTAAAGATAGTCCTTGAGTCTGAAATGAAAGGACCCTGTACAGTAATTAAACTTCACATTAAAAAATAAAGAACACTGGTAAAAGTAACTTATGTACCTAAAGATAAAAGATGGTATAAATGTATATTTTGTTTTTAACTTTTTCTCTATCTCATTTGAAAGAGAACTGCATTAAGCAACAATTTAAATTTAGGTTGATGGGCACACAATGTATCAAGATACAATTTATGGCAATAACAGCATAAAGGTTGGTGGCAAGTTGTATGAAACAAAGATGTTGTATACTATTGAAATTAATTTGGTGTTAATCTAAACTAGATTTTTAAAAATTAAGATGTTAACTGTAATCAGAATAACCAATAAGAAAATAACAAAAAATTCATAGTAAAGAAATGACAATGAAATTTAAAAGGTACAATAAAAATATCTGTATAACATAAAGCAATAATGCAGAAATTGAGGAACAAAGAAGACATAAGCACATTGAAAACAAAATGTAGAATATGATTATGGAAGTGGATGGAGAAGCATATGGAGAAAATTATCCTTGGAAATGAAAGGTCAAGGAACGAACAATTTGGGGTATTAGAATTTTTATCCACAGGGATATTAAAAGAGCAGAAAGAATAAGAAGTATCAGGTAGGAGGTGATGGTCCAGGAGCAAGTCTCCTCTGGGTGAGGAAGGCGACACCAGCAAGGAGGTAGAGAAAAATGTTCTAGTCTCCAAGGAGCAGGCAGACATGTGCCAAAGTTATGGTTTCCAGCAGTAAAAGGAAACAGGAAGACAGCACCCCTGACACCAGCCTATGAGATGTGAGAAAAAAGAAATATTCTGCTGAAGAAAGCAACTGAAAAACAGAGTCCTCTGGGGTGACATGGGTGGGTTTTAGGTAAAGCTATTAAAATAGGTTATAGAGATATTCACATGCACACACACATTAAAAGAACTGAAGTCTATTTTTTCCTCTTTTAGCACTATTCCTACAATGTATCCTTTTTCATATGACTCAGTGATAAGGGACTTGGGTGCCATAGTCAATAACCATTAAGTAGAACTTTGAAGAAATACAAAAACAGTGAAATAGCATGGACTCAATTCATTAATATAGTGTTCTAAGTAGCATTTAAAAACAAACCAAAAAAAAAAAAAAAAGAAAAGCTCTGTTTTAAAACAGAGAAAATATCCTCAAACATACCTATATTAAGACACTAGCCATTGTAGTAAAAACAAAACTATTTGGCAACAAGTAAATATTCCATATTCAAAAGACAACATGTAAATTGTAATTGAAAAAGGAAATCTGAACAGCAAAATAGTTGGTAGGCTGAGTAATCATGCAGAGAAAACAGCAGTTCATAAAGCAAAGCATTCATTCACTAAAGACGCTTATAATTATGTGCTATTATTAACTTTCAAAGAGCTAAGCTGCTGACAAGAGTTTATAAGGCTAAAACGGTGCAAAAGATAAAGATATTCAAATGGAAGGTCTGTGTTGCACTGTTCGCGTACAGAAGCATTTCAATTTTGTCTGCTTCATTTCTTCTTCCTGGCAGGTCCTAAATACGAATAACATCACATCAGAAAGTTTCATTTATTTTCTTAATTACTTAAATTCCGGAAAACTCCACATATCTTAATGTGTTCTATTCACAGTTTGAAACAGCCACCTTCTACTCATTCTGTGAATTTTATTATCTTAGTACATGGTTAAAATCACAGACTTTAAAAATCATATGACGTTTAATCTATATGTATCTTGGCCTACTTTATTTTTCTTTTTTTTTTAATTTATTGGGGTGACAATTGTGAGTAAAATTACATAGATTTCAGGTGTACAATTCTGTAATACATCATCTATAAATCCCACTGTGTTCACCACCCAGAGTCAGTTCTCCTTCCATCACCATGTATTTGATCCCTCTTACCCTCATCTCCCTCCCCCCACCCCCTTTACTCCCCAGTAAACACTAAACTATTGTCTGTGTCTATAAGTTTTGTTTCTCATTTGCTTGTCTTCTTCTTTTCTTATTTTTGGTTTATATACCACATATCAATGAAATCATTTGGGTCTCTGCTTTTTCTGTCTGACTTATTTCACTTAGCATCATACTCTAAAGATTCATCCATGTTGTCACAAATGTTCCTATATCATCTTTTCTTACCGTCAAATAGTATTCCATTGTGTATATATACCACAACTTCTTTATCCATTCATCTATCGAAGGACATTTTGGTTGTTTCCATGTCTTGGCCACTGTAAACAAAGCTGCAATGAACACTGGAGCACACGAGTCTTTATGTATAAATGTTTTCAGATTTTTTTGGTAGATACCCAGGAGAGGAATTGCTGGGTCATATGGTAATTCTATTCGTAATTTTTTGAGGAACCTCCACACTTCCTTCTAGCGGCTGCACCAGTCTGCATTCCCACCAACAGTATATGAGGGTTCCTTTTTCTCCACAGCCTCTCCAACACTTGTTACTATTTGTCTTCTTGATCATAGCCATTCTGACTGGGGTGAGGTGATATCTCATTAAGGTTTTTATTTGCATTTCTCTGATGATTAGTGATGTTGAGCATGTTTTCATTATGTCTATTTGCCATTTGTATGTCCTCTTTGGAGAAATGTCTCTTCAGGTCATCTGCCCATTTTTCAATTGGGTTATTTGTTTTTTTGTTGTTAAGTTGCATGAGTTCCTTGTATATTTTGGACATTAGCCCCTTATCAGAGGCACTGTTTGCAAAAATCTTCTCCCATTCAGTCGGTTGCCTCTTTATTTTGTCGATGGTTTCTTTTGCTGTCCCATTCGTTTATTTTAGCTGTTACTTCCCTTGTCTTTAAAGTCAAATTCATAAAATGCTCTTTGAACCCAAGGTCCATAAGTTTAGTACCTATGCTATCTTCTATGCAATTTATAGTGTCAGGTCTTATGCTTAAGTCTTTGATCCATTTTAAATTAATTTTGGTACATGGTGACAAACAGCTATCCAGTTTCCTTCTTTTGCTCTTGGCTATCCAATTCTGCCAGCACCATTTATTGAAGAGGCTGTCTTTTCTCCATTGTATGTTTTTCGCTTCTTTGACAAAAATTATCTATCTGCTCATATTTATGTGGTTTTATTTCTGGGTTCTCAATTCTATTCCATTGGTCTATGTGTCTGTTTTTCTGCCAATACTATGCTGTTTTGATTATTGTAGCCCTGTAGTACAAGCTAAAGACAGAGAGTGTGATACCTCCAGTATTGTGCTTTTTTCTTAAGATTGCTTTGGCTATTCAGGGTCTTTTGTGGTTCCAAACAAATCTGATGATTTTTTTGTTCTATTTCTTTAAAAAATGCTATTGAGATTTTGATGGGGATTGCATTAAATCTGTATATTGCTTTGGGTAATATGGCCATTTTAACTATGTTGATTCTTCCAATCCATGAACACGAAATGTCTTTCCATTTCTTTGTGTCTTCTTCAATTTCTTTCAAAAATGTCTTACAGTTTTCAGCATATAGGTCCTTCACATCCTTGGTTAACTTTATTCCTAAGTATTTTATTCTTTTTGCTGCAATTGCAAAAGGAATTGCTTTTTTGTATTAATTTTTCTGAGATTTCATTGTTAGTATATACGAATGCAATGGACTTTTGTACGTTGATTTTGTAGCCGGCAACTTTACTGTATTCGTTGATTGTTTCTAATAGCTTTTTGGTGGAGTCTTTAGGGTTTTCTATATAAAGTATCATGTCATCTGCAAAGAGTGACAATTTAACTTCTTCATTCTCAATTTGGTTGCCTTTTATTTATTACTCTTGCCTGATTGCTCTGGCAAGGACTTCCAACACTATGTTGAAAAGCACAGGTGATAGGGGACAGCCCTGTTGTGTTCCTGAACGTAGAGCAAAGGGCTTCAGTTTTTCACCATTAATTATGAGATTAGCTGAAGGTTTGTCATATATGGCCTTTATTATGTTAAAGTATTTTCCTTCTATACCTGTTTCATTAAGTTTTTTAATCATAAATAGATGTTGTATCTTGCCAAATCCTTTTTCTGCATCATTTGATATAATCATATGATTTTTCTCATTTATTTTGTTTATGTGATGTATCACATTGATGGATTTATGGATGTTCAACCATCCTTGTGCCCGAGGATGAACCCCACTTGGTCGTGATGAATAATCTTTTTAATGCATTCTCGTATTTGATTTGCTAGAATTTTGTTTAGGTTTTTGCATCTGTATTCATCAGAGATACTGGGCTGTAGTTTTCTTTTTTTGTGTTGTCCTTACCAGGTTTTGGTATCAGTGTAATGTTGGCCTCATAAAATGAGTTAGGGAGTACTGTCTCTTCTTCAATTTTTTGGAAGAGTTTGAGCAGGATTGGTAATAGATCCTCTTTGAAGGTTTGGTAGAATTCACTAGTGAAGCCATCTGGTCCAGGACTTTTGCTTTTGAAAAGGTTTTGGATGACTGATTCAATTTCGTTACTGGTGATCAGTCTGTTTAGATTTTTTAGTTCTTCCTGGTTCAGCCTAGGAAGGCTATATGTTTCTAAGAACTTGTCCATTTCTTCTAGGTTATTGAATTTGGTGGCATATAGTTCTTCATACCATTCTTGGATGATCCTTTGCATTTCTGTGGTGTCCGTGATAACTTCCCCTTTTTCATTATGATTTTGGTAATTAGAGTCTTCTCTCTTTTTATCATAGTGAGTCTAGCCAAGGGTTTGTCAATTTTGTTAATCTTTTCAAAGAACAAGCTCTTTGTCACATTAATTTTTTCTATTGTCTTTTTGTTCTCTATTTCATTTACTTCTTCTCCGATTTTTGTTATTTCTTTTCTTCTGCTGAACTTGGGTTTCATTTCTTCTTCTTTTTCTAGTTTTTTAAGGAGTAACGTGAGGTTATTTATTTGGGATTTTTCTTGTTTCTTGAGATAGGCCTGTAATGATATAAATTTCCCTCTTAAAACTGCTTTTGCTTCATCCCAATAATTTTGGTTGGATGTATTTTCATTGTCATTTGTTTCTATGTATCTTTTGATCTCTCCTCTTTGACCCGGTCATTCTTTAAAAGTATGTTGTTTAATCTCCACGTATTTGTGTTTTTTCCTGCTTTCCTTTTGCAGTTGATATCCAATTTCAAAGCCTTGTGATCAGAGAATATGCTTGGTATGATTTCCATCTTCTTAAATTTGTTGAGGCTGATTTTATGTCCCAATATATGGTCTATCCTTGAGAATGCTCCATGTACACTGGAAAAGAATGTATAGTCTGATGTTTTAGGATGAAGTGCTCTATATATGACAATTATGTCCATTTCATCTAATGTGTCATTTAGGGCTGCTATTTCGTTATTTATTTTCTTTTTGGATGATCTGTCCATAGCTGCAGTGATGCATTTAAGTCCCCTGGTATAATTGTGTTTTGGTCAATTTCTTCCTTTAATTCTGTCAGTAGTTGCTAGGTATATTTATCTGCTCCCTGATTGGGGGCACAAATATTGATGACTGTTATGTCTTCTTGTTGTATAGTTCCCTTTACCATTATGAAATGTCCATCTTTGTCTCTTGTTACCTTTTTCACCCTGAAGTCTGTTTCATCTGATATCATTATGGCTACACCTGATTTTCTCCGGGTACCATTTGTTTGGAGTGTCAATTTCCACCCTTTCACTCTGAGTCTATGCTTGTCCTTGTAGCTGAGATGTGTCTCTTGGAGACAGCATATGGTTGGGTTTAGTTTTTTGATCCAATCTGCTATGCTGTGTCTCTTTATTGGTGAGTTTAGTCCATTTACATTTAGGGTGATTATTGATACGTGAGGATTTCCTGTCATTCTGTCTTTAGTTTTCTGGTAAGGCGGTGTCTCCATTGTTTCTTTGCCTTTTTGTTGTTGTCTATTATTTCTGTGTGGTGGTATTCTATGATGTTTCCCTCTGTTTCTTCTTTTATTATAGTATATATTTCAGTTCTGGATTTTTTTTGAGTGCCTACCTTAAATTTATGTAAAAGAAAGTTTGATATTTAGAGTATTCCATTTTTTTCAGCACACTTACTTTCTCCATTCCCATATTCCGGTTCAGGCCTTTACTCTCCCTCTTTTTATGTTTCAGTTGCCACAAATTGTCCCTGCTGATGGTGGTCGAATAACCTTCTGTAGAATTTCTTGTCGTGCAAGTCACGTATTAGAAAATTCCCTCAGCTTCTGTATGTCTGGAAAGGTCTTTATTCCTCCTTCATATCTAAAGGAGATCTTTGCTGGATATATTATTCTTGGCTCATGATTTCTCTCTTTCAATTGTTTGAATATTTGGTTCCACTCCCTCCTGGCATGTAGAGTTTCTGCTGAAAAATCTGATGATAATCTAATGGGCTTTCCTTTGTAGGTTACCGTCTTCTTTTCCCTGGCTGCCTTGAGGATTCTTTCTTTGTCATTGATTTTAGACAGCTTCAATACAATCTGCCTTGGGAGAAGGCCTGTTGGGATTGAGGTAATTAGGAGTTCTATTTGCTTCTTGGATTCGAGGATCCAGTTCTGTCCACAAGTTTGGGAAGTTCTCATCGACAATTTGTTTGAATATATTCTCTGTTCCCTTCTCTCTTTCTTCTCCTTTTGGTGTGCCGATTATTCTTATATTGCTCTTTCTTATGGAGTCAGAAAATTCTTAGAGAGTTCTTTCTTTTCTTTTAAGTCTCAAGTCTCTTTCTTCTTCTATCCGTGTCATTTCCAGGTTTCTATCTTCAATGTCACTGATTCTTTCCTCCATCTGTTCAACTCTACTACCTAAACTGGCTATTTCATTCTTAATTTCTTCTACTGAGTTCTTAATCTCCAGAAATTCTCTTTGGTTCTTTTTTAAAATTTCAATCACTTTCGTAAAATGCTCATGGTGTTCTTTGACTGTGTTTCTGAGTTCATTAAACTGCCTTTCTGTGTTTTCTTGCATCTCGTTGAGTTTTTTCAGAACTGCAATCTTGAATTCTCTGTCATTTAAGTCACATATTTCCATATCTTTAGTTCCTTTTTTGGAGACTTTTCACTTTCTTTCTGAGCTGTCTTGTTGCCTTGATTATTCATGGCAATTACTGATTTATTATTTCTCTTCCTAGACATCTACAGGAGTGGCTTCTGCAACAGGTTGATAGGAAAAGATTTTTCTTTTGTTTTCCAGTACTTGTTGGTAGAATGTGTTATTTTCTCTCCGACTGCAGCCTTTTTTTCTCTCTCTCACACGACAGTACTATGTTTTCTCTGCACTATTCCAACTTCTCACACAATGGGGGGATTCCCTGGGAGACCAGCTTCTCCTCTGTTAATAGTTCACCTGGGTCACAGGGCGCAGTGTCTGTGTTAGTATGCAGAGAGCTTTTGAAGTTCCAAAGCTCTTCCTGCACCAGATTCATAGCCGGTGTATTTCAGCAGTTCTGTTTACTCCTGCAGGGATCCGCCCAGATAGGTGGGGCCAGGGGCGGGGTGAGTTGTGAGAGGTGGCCCAGAGCAATGGCGGTGACCACCACCACAGCCTGCTTCCACACCTCCCTCCCCTTTGCCAGAACTAGTTGGGCTGCAAATCTGTATCTGTGGTCCACAGTTCTCAGAACAGCAAATATTCTGTTCTTTTGATCTGACACTGCTACTGTTCTGCTTCTAGCACCAGGCAGGTGGGGCGGGGGAATGCTGGGAGGGTAGTGAGGGCTGCTAGTCTCAGTGCCTAAGGCTTCCTTCTCTGCTCGGCAGTGAGGGCTTAAACCACCTTTTTCAGCCTTCTTCCCTCAGTCTTTTCTCCAAGTTTTCTGCCGTGAGCATTGGGTACAGCCGTGTTATATGCTTCCCCCTCAGCCCTGTGGGCCATAAACAGAGCCCTAGCTGTCCGAGTTCTTCCGTCTTCCACAGTTGCAGTAGTTCTGGGATGCAGAGAGCTCAGAGTACTGAGCTAGGTCTGCGTCCTGCACTCCTGCAACTCCGTCTCCGCACTTCTCCCTTCCCTCCCCTGCTCGCACGATTCACCCACCTTCAGTTGAATTCAGTAGTGGGCGTCTTCATCTTGCCTGTCTGCTATGCAGGGAGTCCTTTGTGGAGTTATTGCTGTTCGATTAGTTGTAAATTCCCGGGGATATTTACAGAGGCTCACCTCACGCCGCCATTTTGATGACGTCTTGGCCTAGTTTCTGAACTTTCCTGTAACTCAGCTTCCTTATGTGTAACTTGCGAAAATAATATTATCTATTCTATAAGAATGTGGTAAAATTAAACCATTTAATACACATAAAATATTTTGCAAAGTGCTCAGCACATATTAATCATCAAATGTTAATGCTATTGTTTAATAGACAAATATACTTATTTTCTATTTTATTTTTGTCAAAATAACAAATGCACCTGGCTAAAAAACAACATTTTTTAACTCTTTCCTATATGTAAACTAATTTCGCAAAAGCAACACTTTAGGCCACTGACAAAAGCCCAAGATATAATGAAGTTACATGTTAATTTGTATGATTTTATCTCATACAGACTGTAACCAATTTTGGTCCAGGAAAAGATAATCCTAAAGGATATAATTTATTGTCCTATAGGACATTAAGGAATTTTGCATCTGAGTAAGAAATTTTACCCGAATTTTCTTTCTTAAATTGCATAATATTTAGTAGCTGGAATGCTCTCTGAACTGCATTTTCCTAGTTCATAGCATCTTACTAGTTCATTTTAATTAATGAGTTCAATAAAATATTTGACACACCTCCAATTTATAGTTGCATGAGTCATAATTTTACCTTTTTGAAAATTACACTGTAACATAACTAATCTTAATTGTTTCCTCCAATGGTTATTCAATATGTGTAAAAACTACAGGGGGTGCCAAAAAAAGTATACACATGACTTGTATTCATCTATTGTTATTGGTATATATTGAGCATTAAAATCTCAATAGTTTTCCCTTTCCTAAAATGTGTATACATTGTTTTATATTTCTTGTGCTACTTCTGAATTTATGAGATTTAGATATCTAAGGACTAATTTATTTACTTAAGGACTTTCTGCTATGATTGATGGCTTATCTTCAAGTTCATTGACTTTTTTCCTTTGCTATGTTGACATTGCTTATATAGCTTCAGTAGAATTCTTCCTCTTTAATATCCTGCTTTTTGAAATTTCTATCATTTCTTTATATGGTTTCTATTTCTCTATCGAAATTCTCCATTTGTCATGAATTCACTTCACATTTTCCACTAAATTATTTAACATGTTTTTTAGTTGTTTTAAATTCCTAATAATTCACTCATCTTGGTCATCTCTGTATCTACTTTTGTTGATTATTTCTTTAAAAAATTGTTGGTTTTTAAAATGTATTTCTGTAAGTCAATACTTTTATTGAATGCAATACGAGTTAAATAGTATTTATGCATAAGTACAAGGTCGGACAATTAAGTTTGCAAACTCATCCTAGAAAAACTGCTACCATGTTTCCTCGAAAATAAGAACTAGTCAGAAAATCAGGTCTAATGCGTATTTTGGAGCACAAATTAATATAAGCCCCGGTCTTATTTTACTATAAGATCAGGTCTTTATAATATAATATAATATAATGTAATGTAATGTAATGTAATGTAATGTAATATAATATAATACAATATAATACCTGGTCTTATATTAATTTTTGCTCCAAAAGACACATTAGAGCTAATTGTTTGGCTAGGTCTTATTTTTGGGAAAACACGGTACATACCTCATTGCTGAATATCACTATGGTCACCTTCAAATTACTCCCCTTGGGAAGCTATGCACCAAGGCCAGTGCCTAAGTCCACCCTTCAAAGCAATTTTGGAACTTTTTTTCTGGAATGGCCATCAGAGCTGTCCTCGTATTACCCTTGATATCCTGAATGTCATCAAAATGTCTTCCTTTCAATATTTCCTTTATCTTTGGGTAAAGAGAGAAGTCATTATGGGCCAGATCAGGTGAATAGGGAGGGTGCTCCAATACAGTTATTAGTTTACTGGCTGAAAATTACCTCACAGACAGTGCCCTGTGAGCTAGTGCACTGTGGTGATGCAAGAGCCAGGAATTGTTGGCAAAAAGTTCAGGTCGTCTAACTTTTTCATGCAGCATTTTTAGCACTTCCACATAGCAAATTTGGTTTACTGTTTATCCAGTTGGTACAAATTCAGAATGCATAATCCCTCTGATATCAAAAAAGATTAGCAACATCGTTGCAACAAGTACGCAAACTTAATTGTCAGACTTCATTATATCTTCTTCTATCTTCTTCTGTGGGATATTTACTGTCTACATTTTTAAAATATGTAAACTTGTTGATCCTTACTATCATTTCTACAAATGAAATTTAATTTGTAGAATCACTTGTATCAGACTCACAACTATTTTTCTTCTCTAAAACTATCCCTCATGCTACTATTACTATTTTTTCTTCCTATTTTAAAATCTGAATTAAGTTGCTAGAACCCATCGAATATTTTCTGAAGTTACTTTGTATAAGTTTAAATCTATTTTTGTTTCCAGGTGAAAACAAGTCAACAACAATATGTGTTTGTTCAATATTTACAGACTTTATAGAAAGTGATCACCAGTTCTCTACTATAACTTTATCTTATACATAAATTAATAGTTCTGGGAAAATTAAATAAATGAAATCAACTTGACAATGTTCCTCTTTGGAGTCAGTAAGTCATGAAAAATCTTAGTCTCACATTTCTTTTCAAAATGTTTTATTGCTTAATATCCTAAAAACAGTACAAATAATTTTTATAATAGATTTATAACGTCCATGTCAAAGTGGGGAAAAAAACAGAGATAAAGAAATTTTGAACCATTTAGAAACTCATTAGAACTTGGAACAGTTTTTTCTAATTTGGTAATCATTGGCACTCCAAATTAATGCAAATGAATATTGTTAAAATATTTCAGACATATGATTTTCACTCTATGGCACTAAAAAAATAGAAAATAAAAATCAAATTTATAGCCTATCAATTGAAATTATCTACATAAATGTACAATAAATAAATAAATAAATCCAGATAAATAAATAAATAAATAAATAATCCATATGGCTGCCAGATAAAAGGCCACCAGGTTGAGTTTTAGATAAACAACTCAATTTAGTTTTTTAGATAAACCAAAAAATCAAGTTTTGGTATAAATGTGCCTCAAATACTACATGAACCACATATTTTGTATGAAAAAAATGATTAATTGTGTGAGACTAAAATCATACAATAGAAAGGGAAACAACGTATGATAAAAAAAATATGGTGAATGTTTAAATTTAAAAAATTTATAAATGTTTAAATTTAAAAAAGCATTGGGTTCAAAGAGCATTTTATGAATTTGACTCCAAAGGCAATGGAAGTAAAAGCTAAAATAAATAAATGGGACTACATGAAACTTAAAAGTCTCTGCACAGCAAAAGAAACCATCAACAAAATAAAGAGGCAACCGACTGAATGGGAGAAGATTTTTAAAAACAGTTACTCCGATAAGGGTCTAATATCCAAAATATACAAGGAACTCGTGAAACTCAACTACAAAAAAACAAACAACCCAATTGAAAAATGGACAGAGGACCTGAAGAGGCATTTCTCCAAAGAGGACTTACAAATGGCAAATAGACATATGAACAAATGCTCAACATCGCTACTCATCAGAGAAATGCAAATAAAAACCACAATGAGATATCTCCTCACCCCAGTCAGAATGGCTATCATCAACAAGACAAATAGTAACAAGTGTTGGAGAGGCTGTGGAGAAAAAGGGACCCTCATACACTGTTGGTGGGAATGCAGACTGGTGCAGCCGCTATGGAAGGCAGTGTGGAGGTTCCTCAAAAATTTACAAATAGAATTACCATATGACCCAGCAATCCCTCTCCTGGGTATCTACCCAAAGAATTTGAAATCATTTATACATAAAGACACGTGTGCTCCAATGTTCATTGCAGCTTTGTTTACAGTGGCCAAGACATGGAAACAACCAAAATGTCCTTCGATAGATGAATGGATAAAGAAGTGTGGTATATATACACAATGGAATAGTATTCGGCGGTAAGAAAAGATGATATAGGAGCATTTGTGACAACATGGATGGATCTTTAGAGTATAATGCTAAGCAAAATAAGTCAGACAGAAAAAGCAGAGAACCCTATGATTTCACTGATATGTGGTATATAAACCAAAAACAACAAAGAACAAGACAAACTAATGAGAAACAAAAACTCATAGACACAGACAATAGTTTAGTGGTTACCAGAGGGTAAGGTGGGTGGGGGGTGGGAGATGAGGGTAAGGGGGATCAAATATGTGGTGATGGAAGGAGAACTGACTCTGGGTGGTGGACACACAATGAGATTTATAGATGATGTAATACAGAATTGTACACCTGAAATTATGTAATTTCATTAACAATTGTCACCCCAATAAATTTAAAAAAAAAATTATCACAGTAAAAGACACATTGCCATTAATCCCCCTCAAAATACTCCTGCTTGTTTCAAACACACTTATCCCATCATTCTTGCCACTTTCTGAAGCAGTTCTGCAAATCCTTTTTTGTGAGTTTCTTCCGTTGTGCTGTCATGGCTGCCTCAATGTCCTGAATCAATTCAAAATGTTTTCCTCTTATGGTCATTTTGACTTTGGGGAAGAGCCAGAAGTGGCATGGTGCCAGATCCAGTGAATAAGGTGGATGAAGACACACTGTAATGTTTTTATTTGACAGAAATTGCCGTACCAGAAGCGATGTGTGACACGGAGCATTGTCATGATGGAGGATGAAGTAAAGACACTCACGAAAGAAGACTTCCAGAACTGCTTCAGAAAGTGGCAAGAATGACTGGGTAAGTGTGTTCAAAGTGAGCAGGAGTATGTTGAGGGGGATTAATGGCAATGTCTCTTTTACTGTAATATTTTTTAAATTAAATATTCACCATATTTTATGATCACACCTTGTATATGCAGAAGAATTGGAGTAAGATAGACTTGAGTTTTGTTTTTTATCTAATTATAAGTAGTTGGGAGCATTCTTTCTCTTCTTTGGTGCTCAATTTTCTCATCTGTAAATGGGTTAATAATATGCTTCAAATATTGATACGTGTGTTTGTGTGGAGAGAGAGAGAAATAACTTACAAATTCTCCCTACTAAGAAACTGTTGCAAACCCAAGTCGAAGGGATGCAAAATGATACAGCCATTCCAAAAATGTACACAAAATGTACAATGTGCATTGGAACATAAATGAAATACATGTTTTCAGTAGACAAAATATGGGGCTATCATGCACACTGACTTGATGTGGCCTAAATAGCGCCTCACCATGAAACTGCAAATTTATTAAATAAATCTGAGGGTTAAAATGTTTCACCACTTGTAAATAAAGACTGTCAGTAGTGGCTTTTGCAATAAAATGGCACTTATAGGTCCAAAAAAAATAAATAAATAACAGTCTGAGGCTCACCATTTTATTTCAAGCAGAAGTCCTCATGGGAATTTCTAATGTGTACCCCAAGTTATGTCAATGAGTAGTAGAGAGATATTTAGAAAGACCTGTGGATGTCCAACATCGTAAAAGAAAGTGCCCCGAATTAATATATACTTTTGTGAAGATTTCACCATCATGGATTTGATCATACAAATTGACACATTTCCTTGTTAATTCTCAGACATCCTTATTCAATGTAAATGTCCATAAATATAACATGTCACAAAAATACAAATACCAGAGTCATGATAAACTAGTTCATCTACCATCCATCGATCCATTAAATAATTTCTCCACTAGAATACATTTTCCAGGCCTTCCCCAGTGTGATGTCTGAAATGAGGAAAGGAAAAGCTGATTCAGAAGTAGCTGGTAGGATTCCTATAAACACAGACGGGTAACACAGTCCCTTCACCCTCACAGTCATGGTGATTAATGAAGGAGGTAACTAAAAATAACTCTACAACAGATGGTAAGCAGCATAGCAACAGCACCTGATTTTATGCAATGCTTTTTATGGCTGCTAACCTGCATAAGGCATGATGAGTGAACTGGCGCAATTTAAAAAATGAGGCCATGTTGGTAAAAATCTACACATTAAAGAGTAACATAATGAGCATAGATGACTTGCCCCTAGCTACTGGCTAAGATTTTAAATTCCAGGAGCTTAGGAAACCCAGCCAAAGGATGTAGTCTTTCTTCAGTGTCTGTGACAGGATTATGCAGCTGCTCCAAACACAGCACACACCACATGACCAACATGTAGAGTCGCATCTTGGCACTACGTCATTGTGTGAAATGTTACAACTTTGACATCGCAGCCAAGAAAAATATGAAATTAAATGAGATGTATAAAAACAAGCTTGTGTGAGCATGAGAACAGCCTTTGAAAAAAATTAGACTCTTACGCCATAACCTGCTAGGGCCAAAAAAAAAAAAAATCTAACCATTTGAAGCTGGGTCCATTGTGACCACAATTTCAAAGACAGCCCTATTCATATTCAATTATCTAATTGTTGCCCCCTCTCTCCTGCACTTTCCTGCTCTTATTTGGCCAGAGATCGAGACCTTATATTGTCAGGATGATCTTGTATTTTGGAGGAAGGGGAGAAAAAAGATCTTAATGTCATTTTTCTCTTGATTTAAAAAGATCTTGCTAATTCAAATAAAGATCAAAATAAATGTAACTATTGCTTAAATGTCTATTACTAGTTCTTTCAGTACTAGACTTTATGAGCGGGATGCTGTCCATAGTCGTGCAGTTGTACATGTGGATACCCAGCCAAAGTGCAAGTGGGGGCCACAATCTTCCACCAGAACAAAAAGCTTCCTCCTTTTAACTTGCCTGTCCATGGAGTGACTATTTGCAATTTGTCTTCTGAAGGTGGATGTCTTTTATTAAGGCACACAAACCGAGTAGTGTATAAGCAAGGATCCTAAATATGAAAAGAAGGTAATCAAATTTAAAAAAAGAAAAAAAAAGAACACAACAGGTATAATAAGGGCAAGGGAAATAAAAAAGGGAACTGAAAGTGGAAGGTGAAGATTCAGAAGTTTGTATCTTGAAGAAAGGTCAGGATTGGGCACCTGGAGAGAAGATCAGAGATATCTTGGGTATTGCAGTTAGATGGGACCACAGTCAGCATAGCCCCAACAGCTACATCTTTCATTCAAATTTGCATGAGCTTAGAGCTGTGCTCAATAACTGAGAAGATACAATATGTTCCCATTCATCTAGATTTATTGGTACAGGAAACATTAACATTTTAAGAAAAATATCCCAAAAGAGGAAGAACTTTTTTATTTGCTTAACAGAAAACTTATTTCCGCTCCGAATTTTGCCTCACAATAGTACACAGAGGGTTTTGTAAAAATTCAAATTGTCAAAGAAAAGAATGAGATGGTTGGTTGTTTTTTGAAAAACTACTGATTTCATTGAATAGTCACATGTATGTATTCCAGAAAAAGATTAAATGAGGTAATAACAGAGTATTGGGAAAAACATAAAAAACGTAGACCATAAAGATGTGCAGTGTACCAATGTGAATGATTGTTCACGTGAGGAAACCACAGGAAAAATGCACATATTTTTCTCTATATAGATGCAATAGTTTATAATAATTTTAAATAACAAACCTCACAAAAGTTACAGGGGGTTTCCATATTTCTATCTAGTTTAATACTCGAAGCCATGATTATCCCACCATTTAAGTTCAACCCAAATAAGAAGAACCATATTCATTTTCTTTTATTCCTTAATTCCTTTTAATTACCATTACCCACTCCCTTTCTTTTCAGTGCCTACATTTTCTGTCTCCCAATAGCCAATATCCTAAGTCACTTCCTAACAACCAACACTGTTAAAATCTAACCTACTACAATGTACGAAAGTCTGACAATGAAGCTCACAAATTTGTTGCAACAATAATATTAACCTTTTCTGATATCAGAGGCATTATTCATTATGAATTTGTATCAACTGGACAAACAGCTAACCAAATTTACTATTTGGAAGTGCTGAAAAGGCTGTGTGAAAATGTTAGACACCTTGAACTTTTTGCCAACAATTCATGGTTCTTGCATCACAACAATGTACCAGCTCACATAGCACTTTCTGTGAGGGAGTTTTTAGCCAGAAAACAAATAACTGTATTGGAACACCCTCCGTACTCACCTGATCTAGGACCCAATGACTTCTTTCTTTACCCAAAGATAAAGGAAATATTGAAAGGAAGACATTTTGATGATGTTCAGAACATCAAGGGTAATAAGATGAAAGCTCTTATGGCCATTCCAGAAAAACAGTTCCAAAACTGCTTTGAAGGGTGAAGTAGGCACTGGCCTTGGTGCATAGCTTCCCAAGTGGAGTACTTCAAAGGTGACCATAGTGATATTCAGCAATGAGGTAAGTAGCACTTTTTCTAGGATGAGTTCACAAACTTAATTGTCAGACTTCATGTGTCTTTATTACACTCAAATATGTGTTGAAATGAGGTCCACTATTTTTATGCTCCCTGGATTCCTTGTTTTTTAACCTACACCTCCAAAGTTCTAAAGTGTAGCCAGATTGGAACAGATACAAAGAAAACAACCAGGATGGAAAGCACAAAATAAATGAAGTCTCTTGCGGAATAGAAAGTGTCCTCCAGGGTTATGTATCTGTTATTTTTCTCGGCTTAGACTACCACTCCATGTCACCTTCCACATGGCCAGGTTTTCTACATGTCACTCTAACTTGGTGTCATCCCCTGTGCAAAACCTAATCTGACTTCTCCTGATTTGATGGGCTCTCACAGTCCATTTCACTGCTATGGCACTTACCATGAAACCATGTCCATCCCCCCATATATCATGAAAATATGGTAGAAATGAAAGGGAGGAAGGAAAGAAGGAAACAAGGAAACAAGGAAGGAAGGAAAGAGGAGAGGAAAGAAGGGAGGGAAAGGGAGAGAAAGGAAAGACAGGAAGGGAAGCATGAAAAAGGGGGAGAAAGTTGAATTACGAAGAAGAGAAGCCATAAAAATATAATAGCTTTATCAAGATATTTGAAAGACTGTCATTTAAAAAAGAAGCCGTATTCTGCATGGTTTAAGGTGCAGAAGAGTGACAAATGGCAAGATGATTCAGAGAGGCAGTTTTTGATTCACACTGTAAGAAAGAACTTTATGAAATTAGTTGTCTGAAATAGGATAAATTACTGTGTTCTTTGTCTCTGGGAATATTAATATAAATCCTGGAAAACTAATTTCAAGAGACATTGGTATGAGAGTTATAGAGCAAATGATAGTTGAACCAGGTTGATAGTAAAGATACTAATATTTTCACACTTGGATTATATTCTTTTGTTGAATTTCAACATCTTCAAGACAGGAAATACATTAATTAAATCTCTCTCTCTCTCTCTCTCTCTCTCTCTCTCTCTCTCTCTCTCTCTCTCTCCTGTTCAGCTCTGTGCAGAGGGTAGTATTTTCCACAAATATTTGTTTTACAAAGCTGCATTGGTCTTCTGAAAGAACAAAAAACATTTCATGAAATCCTTATGGTAAGTTATCACATTTCACAGATTGACATCTGAAAACAGTTTTAAAAAGTACAAGGCAATGAGACATACCACAACCAAATACTTTTATGCCTACTGTACATGAGGAAAAAAGAAATTCAAAATATATGAGCCATATTTCTCAGCGTATTGTCTATTATATGTATACAAAAGCTTTGAGTAGACTACATACAAATAATTATGATAATTTCTAAATATAGTCCTTACACATTTACATCATGTATTTAGCTTATTACATGGGGCTATATCTAGATTGGTTTGTGTTGATCAAAAGTTGTACAACTTCTTTGTCAATATTTGAAATTTGGCAAAACTTAAAGTGAATTTTTCCACTATTTATTAAGCCCATATGAATTTCAAGAGTAATTTATGAGAATGGTTTGATTCATTTGGAAGGTTCCTAGTAATGGATTTGTTTATAAAAGCATGGAAATACCTAGAAAATGTACTCAATTAAACAAATTTTTGAGATGAACTGCTTCATCAGAAGAAACACTAACTTTGAACTTATCCTAAGGACTAGGATTCTAAGCCCTCTTTGGCCACATTTCCTTGGCAGTTCATCCATTTCCTAAGTACCTATCCCATAGCAGGGACTTTACATGTGTACTAAGGAAGACCTGGCTGAGTTTGTTCTCTAAGTAATTTCTTTTTTTGATTGAGAAAAGATTAATCAGGAACTGGACTGGGCTTGATGTAGCCCCATGTGAGCTAGACAGCTGATGTCCCAGATGGTCTTACTTAAGACTAAATAACCTAGATTTTAAGGAAAGAAACTGATGCTCAACTACTGTGGGAACTGAGCACTTCATTATTGATGCCACAGGACTAAAGTGGTAGTCTGACCAAAAGAAAATGACAATAAAAATCTAATATTCTCTATAGACTTTAAAACTATTCATCATAAAAGTACCAAAGAGTTCAAAATCGTAAGCACATTTTATTAAAATTAACCTGAAGACATGAAGTCAAGCATAATTGCTAATTCCCACAAGCTTATAAACATAAAGGAGACTTAGATCTCCTGTTAATTCTAGTATAGGAAAATGGTTGTACACATAATTTTATGGATAAATGCAAACAAATGTTGAGTAGCTTTTTGAAAGACATTTCTTTTCCATGAAAACTATATTAAATTGATGATTTACCTTTCAAGAGAAACCATCTTAAAATTATTTTTAAATTTTTTGGAAGCTAATTTAGTCAAATATTGTGCTCCAAAATATTTTTGACCATCTCCTTCCCTTCCCTCCCTGACCCAAATATTTTAAACATGTTAGTGGTGTTTTATTCACTTGTAGAAGATGTGGCGTCCCCAGTGCTCGATTACACGATCTGTATCAGCTGCAAACTCTGAGTGAGAAACGGAAGTAGCTTTACATAACACGATTTGTGAAAGGAGTTACTATGCATAGTAGTCACCATGTAATGTGCAGGAAGCTTAGTAGACTGGGATGCGGACCAGGAGGTTAAAGATTTTAAAAATCAAGAGATGGTGTCTATAATGTTGTAAAGATTTTATAAGGTACTGGATGGACACTTGTCTCATTAGGGAGACCACTTCAGGGATGGTGCAGATGCCTCATCACTGCACTGTATGCCTGAAGCTGAAGCTGAACAATAATGAATGTCAACTACAAGTTTATGTATATATCTATATCTATATCTATATACATATATATATATATATATATATATATATATATATAGAGAGAGAGAGAGAGAGAGAGAGAGAGAGAGAGAAAGGGAGAGAGCGATAGTTACAAGAAGCAGAGTACAGCATTAGGAATAGAGACAGTGGAAATGTAATGGCTGTGTGCGATGTCAGAGGGGTAGTGCATGGGGGGAGGGGCGCTGTCACTGTGTGAGGGATATAAATGATAAATGTCTAACTATTACATTGTTTTGTGCACCTGAAACTAATAAAAAAATGTTTAAAAAAAACACAGATGGTATTTATGATTTTGAATATTTCAGTTCCAAGGATTGTTTCTGATTTTTCTTAACCACTAAGCTACTAGCCTCTATATCTCTCTTTTCTTTCCTTTCCTTTCTTTCACGTCATTCTTTTTCCAATTTCAAATGTTACAGGATTCTTCTGGAAACATAAACTAAGATGAGTAACATTTTAGAACAACATCTGATTTAGAGACCATGAGATAGGACACACTCTTTTACTCTTCATGTAACATAATAGCATCTATCATGTGTCAGAACAAAACAGGAAAAGTAAATAAAACCCCTTTCCTGTCTTCAAGTTATACAACATAGTGGGCAAAGATCTTGAAACACAACTATTTTTTACTCTACCAAATATTTCAGCATGAGGATCCCTCTTCTGCGTTACGTCTACTCCGATCTGCCGAGAGCTGTGTTAATGACAGGGAAGGAAATCAAGGAAACAGTACATAAGCCATTGCCACTATCACCTTCCTTAGGTTAACCTTGTTATTCTAGGATAAGGAAGATGTCAGAGGCAAGATTGGAGTCTTTACTTGGTTTATTTTCTTCTCTCAGAACCTTCTCATCTTTGTGCATGATACCCCTTCTCTGCCCACTTTGCTCCTCCTGTCCTAATTTCCATTAGATAATAAGAGTCTTGAGGTCATAATCTGTCTTCTTCCCTCCCCCCAACCCCCGTCTCCACCAAGTTGCCCAGCCCCACGCCTTGTACATTAGTGCTTAGTGAGTGCTTCCTGAATATAAAGCTTGTATTAATGAGAAGGAAACCATAAAATACTATCAAAGGAAAAAAACAAAAATTTCAGAATAATACCGATTTTAACAGCATCCCTATCAGAAAGCAAGGTGTCTTATACTTACTTTCCTATAATGTCATGTGCACAGTAAGCCCACTAAGTATTGAATTTCTACTCATCAAACGATGCATGTGGAAAGGCGTTAAAACAAACAGGTGAGAATGAGAAGGACTTTAAATACCTTATTTAAAAAGTATTCCTCAGAAAATTCAAAAGGTAAAATGTATTTTTATTTCACCACATGTGGCAGATGTAGTCTGCTGATAAAAGCTATTTCCTTCCTCCTGCTCTGATGGTCACATCCCTTCCTCCATGATAATCTGAAAATGCCAGTTATTCAGTTTAGCCACTTCTCTTGCCAGTAGGCAAAACATAAAATGTTTCCACAGAGTGGCTCTTGATGACAATATTCACTCCCTGATTTAAAAAGCAAGACCGCTGAGGATGTTTTTGTCACCCAGCTTCCTCTTCCTTTTTGTCTTTCTGTGGGTCCTATCCTCAAGCAGTGGCGGTCGTCTTACAACCATAAGAAAACATGCTGAAGACGAACAACATAGAGCCCCACAAAGAGTAAGAACTGACTTCTGAAGTGAGACGATGTAAAAGTCCCATTGTGATATTTATCTGAGTGTTCTGTACTAGGGGGGTGGTGCTCTGCTAAACACTTTATATACATCACACCTCATTTTATTCTTATTCTTAACACCCTGTGAGGAGGGGCCTGCAGCCTCTTTCAATGGATAAGAAAATTGGGGCTCTGTAGGTACAGTTCCATCCCAATGCCATACTAACTAGCAGGCTCGGGGATCCAAAACCACAACTGTCTGAGACAGAACAGTCTGTGTTTTAACTATACTTTAACACTTATTAATCAGCTCAGTTTTCATTGCTTCTCAATTTGAAAACGAAAGTATGCACAAGCAACTAGTTCAATGCAATTCAGCTTTACTTAAAAAAAAAAATGGCGTAAGAGAGCAATCCAGGGTCTTGGGGGATGGCTGACAAATCAGCACTTGTCATGATGAAGAGTCTGTCAATTTCACACTCTATAACCTGGACCAGCAACATAATCCCCAAAGAGACTCAGTCTTACCTCAACTCTGGGACTATGCATTTCTAGCATTTAATAGGGCAGTTTCACGGGAGGCACTCAGTAAACATCCATCTATGGATGGCTAAGAAAATGAATGCTGACTATTGGGATGAGTGAGGAAGAATACACATGAGGAGGGCTGGGTCAAATTAATTCTCTGAGTATCCAAAGGAGGCCCAAGTAGCAAGTAGGATGTCAAGTGCTTCTTGAAGGAAGGAAAGAAGAAAGAGAGGGAAAAGGAGAGAATGAAAGACTACAGAAGGAATCTCAGAGAAGCCCCTGCCATAATTTAATTGCAGCCACATCTGAATATTGTAGTGTTGGTCTAGGATCTCTCACATCACTCTTATTGATTTTTAGGGAGCCTTTTGCCCCCTGTTTCATAATCTCTTCCTCCTCCCTGCTGACTTGTATAACTGAAGATTTAGCAATCATCTGATACTTTAGATAATCTGGGGCAGAGGTCAGCAAACTACAGCCCATGGAACAAAACTGGCCAGCTGCCTATTTTTATAAAGCTAAGAGGCAAAGAATGGAGTTTACAGTTTTAGACACTGAAAACAAGAATAGTATTTCATGACACAAGAAAATCATTTGAAATTCAAATGTTAGTGCCCATAAAAAATAACGTATTGGAACACAGTCACACTGGTTTATGTCCCATCTATGGCTGCATTTGCAGAGCTGAGGAGTTGCAACAGAGATCGTATGGCCCATAAAACCTAAATATTTTGAATCTGAATCTCTACAGAAAAAGGTTGTAGACATCTCATCTCGGCAATGGAAGCCAAGCTAGGCAGAACAATAAATAATATGCAAAATATCAGGAGCCTGTGTCTTTCAGGACTTCGTGGAGGGGAGCTGTCAAGCAATCCTGGAATGAGTACCTCCAGACCTTCACGTGAGTGTAAAATAAACTCCTGTCTTTTTTGAGCCACTGTTCTATAATATAATAGATCGAATGTTAGCCCCAATTCCTCACCTCTCTTTGTATCCCACCTGCCATGTGTCTTTACAGTTCCTCCCACAAAAGGCAGAGTGTACTTCCTTAATCCTTATCTTTGGCTTTCGCCAACTGGAGGTTAGCAGCCAATACACAAGCAGAGGCTCACCTTCAAATCTGCAGTTGAAGCCAAACCACCCCAACTGACCCACAGACCATCAGTTTAAGTTGGAAGCACCCCACCTGACCTGTGAGCATGATAATAAATGTTTGACTGCTGCATGCCACTGAGTTTTGGAGTGGTTTGTTTTGTAGCAATAATTGACTAATACAGGCGGTAGTTTTTAGTCTCTGCTACTTGCAGCCAAACTTAAACCTACATTGTTGTTTCTGGCAATTATCCCATAACTGAGAAGAGAGGAAAATCCCAAGCTTTGGGAAGAGGTATCACGCTATGGAATCTAGGTAATAACAATAATAAAGAAGTCCAGCTCTGCCACTTAACATTTGTGCAATCATGGACATGTTATTCAACCTCTCTGAGCCTAAGTTTCTTATCTGAAATATGACAATTATTCTATCCACATTATGGTGCTCTCTCAGAATTTAATAAGATAATGTAGACAAAACACTTGCTAGGTAATACAATTACACAAATTAACATTTACCGAGGGCTTTTCATGTGCCTGCCACCATGTTCAAACAAAGACCTGGGAAATATGGTTTTTATCCCCACATTTCATATAAGGAAACCAAGGCTTGATGGGTTTAAGTAACTCACCACAGATATATAATTAGAAAATGGCATAGCTGGGGCTCAACCCCTGGAAGTCTCACTCTGGAACCTATGATCTTAACTTCTAGCATTTAATACCTCTATCTTCTTTCCTTTCTTATATTCCTTGTATTTCTTGTAGCCTAGTTAACATTTATTTTCAGGAGAAAATCATTCTTCCATATCTGGTAAGCTAAATGCACCAACTAAATATTTACTCTGAAAACAGGCAATTACTACATTTTTAAGAGCAGACTTGGTAGTACCCAGGTATACCCTCAAACGTGTGGTGTCTTGGTAAATTTTTAACAACTAACTCACATTCCCAGCTCCCACCATTTGTAGTAGTTGCAGATTTCCATGATGCGGATATCATGAGGGCTGATTTCAAACTACCAACCTGGAGATCACTGATCAAGGCATAGGAAGAAATATGCATAAGGGTTATTAGGAGTCATTATGTCATGCTATTGCCCTCAAACCCACTACAGAAAGGAACTACTCACACCTAGGAAGAGTTAAAAGGAATACTGTAAACAGCTCCATAGTAGGAATTAACCCAGAGGGGTTACAAATTTGCAGGTACAAATGGCCTCAGAGCCCAGACAATTAATATTACTTTAATGCAGGGCAAAAGTGCTAAGAGAGTAGAAATGGTGGGATCAGTGATGAACCAAAGAGATAGTGTAAGATACTGCAAAAAGGTATTCAAAGTCAGGTTTGTTTAAAATATGAGCTGACTCTACAATTCACAGACACACACACACGCACACATATTCACACTCACAAAGAGAGAGAATATATGTACTGGAATAAGGTATGAGCCACCAGTTTCAAGTACTGCTTCTCTATGACTCAAAAAATTGAGTAAGTAGACTCTGTGTTTGAGGACTGTGTGCAAACTAATTATTCAGGAATCTTCAAAATAAATTCTGCTCATGTAGCCTTTATCATGGTCCTCTGCAACAATATTATCTTCACTGTAACAAAACAAACTTTTAAGTGACAAAATTCTATTAATGTCTTCATTGCCTGTTATCCTTAATTAACCCAGTATAGCAAGCCAAATGTCTGCTTTGAATTTCAATCTGCATTTTTTTTGTAGGTTCTATACTCCTCGTGAACACAAAGGTGCCCTGCTTGAAAATGTTAATCTCCAAAGCAGTATTAGTTACTAAGCTACCAACTCTATTTCCATGGTTTTAAAAAATATCTCAGACAGAGATTTGGAATGAAGATATCCCGAATCTGGGACCAATCAAGAAATCACTCCCTAAAAGTCTTGTTAGCTCCATTAAGTGTTTCCATCTAAAAAATGAGTTTTACTTTAGAACAATTCCAAATCCTCTGAATTAATTTTCCATTTTCCTTTTCACTGTTCCAGCACTTCTTTTCATCTATGCCTCTGTTTTTTCCAGGCTGGCAGATGTTTTAAAATTTTAATGAGTAAATTCAAGTTCTTAAATTAATTCAGAAGTATAGGATTATACCAATCTACTCTGGCCAGCAAATTACCACTTTAAATTAAATCACCAAGCAACCAGAGTCCATATTCCTATAAAAATCATCAAAATACACCAGAGACTGTCTGAACATTTCACTTTTTTTTTTTTTTTTTGGAATTGGCTGTTGCCAGTCTTCATAATCTACATAAACGCATGGGGTTTTGCCAAAGAATATAACCTTGAATGGTTGACTGTTCAAATCTCATCAAAGCCCATCTGAAGGAAAGTGATATTTATGGCATACAGTGTGAAGCATATTGCGGGCACCCATTCCTGTAAGTCAAGGACTTCCACATTGTGTTCTAGATTCTACAGTTGGGATTTAAGAACAAGGGCAGCTCAAGGTGGCAAATTTTAGAGTCTCTCATTCCACATAAATCAAAAGAGTTCGGCATTATAGAATGGGGTTCTGCCAAAGATTTTAAAGATTTTATCAGAAACAAAAAGAAGGTTTCTGATACTTAAAAATTATAGAAATTGTACTGTAACAATGCAATATTTTATACTTAAATCAATCCTGAGCATCAGAAATCTTTGTGATTACACTGTACCATACTGATTCTTGACTGTTCTTTAAGGAAATACTAAGAAACTACTGTGAAACCTTTAATGTAATTGTTGAGTAGTTACGAGGTCAATGTCTTCTTCAGTGTTCCCATACATACCAACACTTGAAAAACATATTTTAGAGTTAAGGGAGAAACAAAGTTTTACCCATGATATGGGAGAAAGCATATATAATCATATATGCCTTTTTACTTGTACGTCATACAAACTTGGAAAAAAAAATCCATGTCACAGAAATAACCGGTTAATGTCAATAATTTTCTGACTTAAGTTTCAGTTTCTATTCTCGTCTTCATATATTACTTTATATTTTCACCAGATTACCTGTGTTGTTTGACTCTTTTATCATATATTGTATTGTTTAAGACATAGGCTCAATTATGTGTACCAGAAATCTGGAATAGCTAAGTAGAAATGCATTTCTTTCTCATGTGAAAGGACTCTGCTCCATGAGAATGTCCGGGGCCATAGGCTCCCTCTTATCTTGCCCTCAAACCTACTGCATGCTCCTCATTTGCATGATCCATGATGGTGTGCCTACCGTTGTCCACATCCCAGGTAGCAAGATGAAGGCAGAGCTGGAAGCACAGCACAGCCTTTCTCCTTAAGGACATCACCAGGAAGTTGTACACATCAGTTCCACACATACCACACGGGCCATATCTAGTTACACATATAATCTCTATAACTGTATTTTCACCTGTGGGTTCTAGTGACTTAAAAAGTGAGCAGAGAACATATATTGGAAGAAACAAACTAATCCATTTTTTAATGGTGTAGCCTAAATCATTGGTTCTCATACATCAGCATGCACACAATTCACCAGGAGTATGTTTATAAAATCACAAATTCCTTGGCAACCAACACTGACTTTCTGAAATAGAATTTCAAGGAAAGAGGCCTGGTAATCTGTATATTTAATCATTCCAGATGATTTTGATCACCAGATATAATTGAGAAACCATGGAGTTAATTAACCCTCTTGTTTTCAATAAGAAATCTATCTTGCACTAAGTAATTCAGGTGTCATTATCTTTTTAAATCATGTGGGCAAATAAAAAGTAACATTATAAATAATATCACCCCAGGCTTGTCCTCAACATCCAACACACACACTTCTAAAGGCCTCTTTTCTTTTCCTGTCCATCTCTTTTTAATGCATACCAGCAATTTCCGCTTAAATGAGGGTTTTTCATGACACTGCTACTTGAGTTCATCTCTGTATTCCTAGGTGCTGCCCAACCACAACTTTAACATTATCCTTGACCGTACATGGTGCCATAAAGAAACAACTATATTAACAAATAGTTACATTGCAATATGATAATTGGTATGGTGGAAGCATGTATAAATTGCTCAAGAGGATGAATAAAGTGGTAGCATCATGGAAATCTCAAAATGAGCCTTAGTATAAAGTCTGGTGGGAGTAAATGGAGAGAACAAGAAAGAACAAAGAAGCCCAGGCTAATATGGACAGCATAGTCACCAAAGTCCAAAGACGTGCAAAGGTTTCTTGCAGCTCACAAGGCTACATCAAAATCCTGATCAGAAACATATAAGGAAATAGTATATCCCCTTCTAATTCCTCTTAATATAATTTTCCTGTGATTGTCAAGGTGGCTCATAGACTGACATGTCTCCAGAAAGCCTCTTCATTAGCTATCCATGATGCTGAGCTGGTCATCATCAGAATGGATCTTCCCTGTTTGAGTTCTTAAGCCAGACAATTCAGAGAGACAAAAAAAAAAAAGTTCTCATAGGGCTTTTCACTAGGCTCACAAATCCTGTGGGTTATACACAAGTGGACATCATGGCCAGAATAAACAGTGCTCCTTCCCAGTGTCCCATTAGCCAATTCCTGATTTGCTCCAATGAGTTTGTGCTTAATCATATTGATTGTGTGTTTAAAACTTCACAACAGCCTAAAGCATATTTATTTGTAGTTAAAGATTATTTATTTCTAACTTGACAAAGAAACAATGAGAAATCTGGATAATATTACAGAAATACAGTAGAGCCCCCCACCTTATCCACAGTTTTGCTTTTCACTGTTTCAGTTACCTGTGGTTAACTGTGCTCTGAAAATATTAAATGGAAAATTCCAAAAATAAACAACTCATAAATTAAATTGCATACTATTCTGAGTAGCATGACGAAATCTCATGCCATTTCACTCCTTCCCTTCTTGGACATGAATCATCCCTTTGTCCAGTGTATCCACGCTGTATATGCTCCTTGCTTGTTAGACAATTAGCCATCTAGGTTATGAGATTGACTGTCACAGTACCACAGGGTTTGTGTTTAAGTAACCCTCATTTTACCTATTAATGACCCAAAGCACAAGAGTAGTAATGCTGGCACATTGAATATGCCAAATAGAAGCCATAAATTTTATCATAGGTATGTATGAACAAGAAAAAAATATAGTCTATATAGGGTTTGGTATAATACACAGTTTCAGGCCTCCACCGGGGGTTATTATAACACATTCCCCACAGATAGGAGGGAACTACTCTCTTTATTACCATGTTTTTAGGCTCACATATATTCCATAAAGGTCTATTTACTTATCCCTCTATCTACAAACTAAAAAACATGGACTTTCAAAACCATACTAATCAGGAGGTTAACAGTGCAGGCTGATACATATAGCTAGTATGGGATTAAAGTTGTGTCATTAAACAAGTGATCTAAAGAAAAAAAGACGTCCACTATAAGTCTCCTAGCAGACTTTAACATAAAAAGGAGTCATAAGACAGCAAAATCTTTTGAGGAATAGAGTCTTTGTAACCAACATGGACAGAAATTATAAGAGAATTATGGAGGTGATGACCAGGTATGTACATTTAAAATAAACAGGCAGAAATTTTCTCTGGTATTAAAAAATAGTGACATTTTACTTGAGTCCCTGCTTTATGTGCTATTGTAACACTTAAGAAGGCGTTATTTCATATATAACTGAAATTAGTTTGTGATACACAATTTTAAAATACACAGGCCTCAGCAGTAATTAAAATTTAACCTCATTTTCCATTGTGAATTTGGCATACAGTACACTCACTGGACTTAAAATAATTTAGAAACATTTTACCATTACTATTTCTGCAACGAAATACAATGAGTTTTAAATATTAGAAACCAGGAATTAAAGCATCATATTTTTATGATAGAATCATTTATCCAAAAAATTCTGAACAAGCAACATAAAAATTTATTAGATTTAATATGAAAGTTAACTAAGTGACTGGATACCAGAAGATAAACAACAATAGAGAATTTTCCTGAGAATTTCTGGTCAAGATGGCAGAGTAGGGAAATGCTGTGTTCACCTCCTCTCAGGACCACATCAAGTACAACTAAACTACAGAACAACCATAACTGAGAATTGCCAGAAGTGTAGCTGAACTGAAGTCGTACAACTACTGACACAGAAGAAGCCACCTTGAAACTGGTAAGAGAGGCAGAGATGCAGAATGGGCTGGTCCGGCCCCTGCATGTGACCATTAAAACTCAGGATGGATATCTAGACTGCAGAGTTCCCCACTGAGAAGTGAGGGGTCCCAGGCTCTCCCCAGCCCAGGGTTCCAGTGCTAGGGACAAAAGTCCCAATAACTTCTGGTTACGAAAATCAGCAGAGACTGTGGTTGAATGAGAAGGAGGGCATCTGCACTCCCAGGTGCTCCTCTTAAAGGGCCCACACCTGGACTTACTTGCTGATGGACTCCAGCTCTGGAGCAGCATCTTGAAAGGTGCCAGTGACATACACGGAGGAACTAAATCGTCTTGGTTCAGGGTGAAACCTGGAGGGGGAGCAGCTTTCTCCAAGATGGAGGAACTAGCAGAAGCCATTGTTTTTTGTTGAGCCTTCCCCCTCCCTGCATGCAGATGCAGGCAAAGGCTATATCTGAGTCACTATGAAATGGGCCATCACCTTTCATCTGCCCCGCCCTAGTGATTCCCAGTGATCATGCCCCACCCAACTTTCAGACACACCGAAGCTGATGCCAGTGTCACTTCCCTACAGATGGCCTGCTTTGACTCATGCTGCAGACTTTCCTAAAATCTCTCAAAGGTTCACAATACCCAAACAAGTAGCATCTGCCTTTGGCATGGCCCAAATCTCTGGCTGAGATCTTCAAGCCCAGGCCTAGTGACAGCCAGCCTTGTTTCACAGCTTGTCCTCTCAAGGCACCTCCAAGAACAGCATGAGTGGTGGCCATTTCTGGATTGCTTTGTGGTTTATGACAGGAGGCCCTGGGGCAGAACACAGACTGATGTTGAATTTGCCTGCAGCGGGTCCCCTCCCAGGAGTCCCCAAGTCTGGCAGGCCCAGTGGCCAGCTTCCAACTGGGCTGGGGCATCACCTGGCAACCTCCAAGGATGACACACCCTAAGGGCAGACTGGGCAGGCCCCAGAGCCCCTCTGAAGCTGACCCTGCTGTGTAGAGTCAGATACTGCACAGCAGCTCCTCCTCTGTAGTAACAGCCAGTCCTCACAACCAATCAGCCTGAAGGTTAATACCTCCCACTGATGTGCAAATAGCAATCAAGTCTCAACTACAACAGAAGGATACACATGGAGCACTCAGCTCTTATGAGGTTGTTACAGTAGGAACGCACCACTGGGACCGACAAGACACCTACTACATAAGACCACTCTACTAAGACCGGGAGGTATAAGAGCCCTACATAGAAATAAAAACAGGGAGGCAGCCAAAATGGGGAGACAGGTCCCAAATAAAAGAACAGAACAAAGCTCCAGAAAAAGAACTAAACAAAAAGGTGACATGAAATCTACCAGACACAGAGTTCCAAACACTGGTTATAAGAATGCTCAGTGATCTCAGGGAGAACTTCAACAAAGAGATAGGAAACATAAAAATTGGAGATAGAAAACATAGAAAAAAACAGTAGAAATAAAGAATACAATAACTGAAATGAAGAATACATTAGAAGGAATCAACAGTAGATTAGATGAAGCAAAGGATCAAATCAGTGATTTAGAAGGTAAGAAGATAAGGTAACAGAAAACACCCAATCAGAACAGCAATAACCACAAAACAAAAATCCAAAAAAATGAGGAGAGTTTAAGGGGCTTCTGGATGACATCAAGCACGCCAATATTAGCATCATAGAGGTACCAGAAGGAGAAGAGAGAGAACAAGGGATTAAAAACTTATTTGAAGAAATGATTGAAAACTTCCCTAACTTGGCAAAGAAAACAAATATATAAGCCTTGGAAGTAAAGACAGTCCCAAACAAGATGAACCCAAAGAGGCCCAAACCATAACAAATCATAATTAAAACGCCAAAGGTTAAAGACAACGACATAATCTTAAAAGCAGCCAGAGAAAAGCAGTTAGTTACCTACAAGGAAGATCCCATGAGACTATCAGATAATTTCTCAACAGGCCAGAAAGGATTGGCCGGAAATAGTTAGTGATGGAAAGCAAGGACCCAACACCAAGATTATTCTACCCAGCAAGCTATCATTTAGAATCCAAAGAAAGCTAAAGGAGTTTCTCACCACCAAACCAGTTATTATAAGGAATGTTAGAAGGATTTTTAAAACAAAACAAAGATCAAAAATATGAATAATAAAATGGAAATAACCACATGTCTATCAAGAACTACTTTAAATGTAATGGATTTAATGGATTAAATGGATTAAATGCTCCAATCAAAAGATAAGGTGGCTCAATGAATAAGAAAACACATGCTACCTATGAGAGATTCACTTCAGATCAAATGACACAGAGACTGAAAACAAAGGGATGGGGAAAAGATATTTCATGAAAATGGAAACAAACAAAAAAGCTAAGGAAGCAATACTTATACCAGACAAAACAAAGCCTCTAACAAATGACAAAGAAGGACCCAATAATCCCATTTCTGGGTATTTATCCGAAGAAACCCAAAACACTACTTCGAGGAGACATGTGCATCCATATGTTCACTGCAGAATTGTTTACAACGGCCAAAATGTGGAGGTAGCCTTGGTGTCTGTCGGTGGATGAATGTAA
This sequence comes from Rhinolophus hipposideros, assembly GCF_964194185.1. NCBI lineage: Eukaryota > Metazoa > Chordata > Mammalia > Chiroptera > Rhinolophidae > Rhinolophus > Rhinolophus hipposideros. Next base: position 68,856,033 of record NC_138049.1, read on the forward strand.
AGAGGAGGTGGTACACATATACAGTGGAATATTGCTTGGCCATGGAAGGGAATGGGTTCTTGCCTTCTGTGGCCGCATGGGGACCTAAAGGGAATCATGCTGAGTGGAGTATGTCAGACAGAGAAAGACAGATGCAATGTGATTATGCTTACATGTGGAATCTAAAAAGCAAAACAAACAAACAAAATGGAAACAAACTCATAGATACAGAGTATATTTTGATGGTTGCCAGATGGGAGGGGGTTGGGAATGTGTGCAAAAGGGGAAGGGATTAAGAAGTACAAATTGGTTGTTACAAAGTAGTCATTGGGATGTAGGGTATAGCATAAGGGATATAGTCAATAATGTTATAATAACTATGTACGGCATCAGATGGGTACTAGGTTTGTTGGGGTAATAGATGGGAAGGGGCTGGGGGACATGGAAAAAAAGGTGAAGGCAATAAGAAGTACAGATTGGTAGTTACTTACAAAATAATCATGGGGAAGTAAAGTAAAGCATAGGGAATATAGTCAACAATATGGTAAGAACTATGTATAGTGCCAGGTGGATACTAGACACGTCAAGGTGAATCACTTCTTAAATCACATTGCATCTGTACAACCACTATGCTGTACAGCTGAAATTAATTTAAATAATATTGAATGTCAACTGTAATTGAAAAATTTTAAAAGTGTGGTGGGGGGGAGATGAAGGGGAATAAGAGGTCCACATTTCCAGGTATAAAACAAGTCATGGGGATGTAACGTACAAGATGCGGAATCTAGTCATTAATATTGTGATAGTATAGTGTGTTATCAGATAGTACCTGGACTTATGGTGATTATTTCTTTAGGTATATAAAAGTTGAATAAATATTGTGTATACCTGAAACTAATATAATATTGTATATTTTAATAAAAATCTTTTAAGAAAAGCATTTCCCCATATGTCAGCAATGATTATTTAGATAATAAAAAAAGAATACACTAATTTAAATACAAAGAAAATATAAAATAATTATATAAAATATCTGGGAACAAAAATATATTAAGTAATCTGTAAAAATAAAAGTCTAAAATATGACTAAGGAATGTAAAAAGGATTTGGGTAAGTATTGAACCAAATTATGTTCATTATTTGGAACACCCAATGTTCTAAACATGTTGACTCTCTACATATTTATTTTATATAGTTATCTAATATGTTTTCAATATAAGTCAAAATGGAATTTTTGGCATGTATTGAGTTAATTTTAAAGTTTTTTAGAAAAATAAATAGACAAAGTAAAGAAGAAATGTTGGGGTGGAAATAAACAGGGGAGTGTTTATTAGCACTTACAGGTTTTAAAATATAGTATAAAATTAAAATATTATCATACATTATGGCTAATATCATACAATAAAGTAAATAATGCTGAAAATAGAATTAAACATAAAAGTACATATTCTTACAAGTCAATAAGACTATTCAATGAATGGTGCTAAAATAATTGGTTATAATATAGAAAAAAGTGGAGTCTTCCATTCCCTCTCCAGGTATACCACTCTCTTCCAATCCCTGTCCTATTGGGTTTTTATGGAGGCTCCATTACATAGGCATGACTGATTAAATCACTGGCCATGGAGATTGACTCAACTCCCAGCCCTTCTTCCCTCTCCCCTCCCCAGAAGTCAGGGGGGTGGGAATGAAAATTATAACCCTCCAATCACAGAGTTGGCTGCACTGGCAACCAGCCCCTATCTTTGGGTGAGGTCCAAACCTCACCTCATTTAAACAATAAAAGACACACCTTTATGGCTTTCATCACTCAGCAAATTCCAAGTTTAAGGAGCTCTGTGCCAGAAATATATATGACTTCTTATATAAAAATATGTACACACATGTATGATACATCATCAAGATATATATGCATCACATACTGGTTCTGTTTCTCTGGAGAACCTTTCCTAATATAATACCTATATAGTAATCTAAACACTGGAGAAGCCAGGATTCCTGTGCTCTTGATTTAACCAAGAAAGTTAAAAATTGGTTAGTAAGCTAAGCAAGTAATTCATCTGTTTAGCATCACTCAAGCAAATAGCTAAGTAGGTGGCTCCATTTTGCACTTGAAAATTGTTGGCCCTGTATTATATGGACACAGGCTGTAAGTTCAGAATGTGGCTAAGTACCACTGACCACGTGACTAGATCCATATATGAAACAGAACATTCAGAAGAGCTGTGACTTTCCTCATCTGCCAGCCATGCCTTAAGAGATCACATGAATCACTTCACCAAAATCAAAATGGCAGCCATTCTCAGCAATCCTCTGCTACTACTTGGGGAGATAAGGGAGATGCTAACTCAGTTACCAACTGGGCAACAACCTGGAAAGTGAAAAACTGAATTGCTAGATCTGGACAAGAATGAAACAGTATCACACAGCTTGGAATCAACCCGAAAGTTTACATTTCATCAACTCTACAGCTGTTGGATATATGTCTTTTGTGCTATAGCTGTTCATAGTTTCTTCTGTATAAGCTGATGTTTATGTCAGAGTGATAAATTCTATAAATTCTACCTTCTACTTAACTCTGCTTCCCTTGTCCTAGTTCACAGTCATTGGTTTTCACTTGCGTACTGCCATGACCTTCACTTATCTCCTTCTCTCACTCTATCACATCTCCATTCCACAGATTCCAAAGTAAGGCCCATGCTCTAGGGGCTATGAAGTCAACCTCCTAGAGTACTAAAAAAAAAAAAAAAAAAAAAAAAAAAGGCCTCCTATTTATATTTATTTTCACTCCCCCAAATTTAATGATCATGAAATAAAAAAATAATGCATTTCTTCATATATATATGAGGAAGATAAGACATACTTTTCTCATACAGCTACTGTAAGAATTAGTTAATATAGAAGAGTGCCTGGAAAACAAGTCAGCTCTAAATAAAGAATGGCTATAATTATTAATAGGTAAGTCAATGCTAGCACCCTGTGTTGTATTATGTCTCCTGTTTCCAGTCATATGGCAATTATCCTGAGGGAAAAGAGAGCACCACACATGTGGTGGAATTGACAACGAAGGGCCATTCAACATATTGCCTCAGAAAGCTGTCAAAATAGGGTTTTCATGATGTTATTCAGTTTTAATCAAACTGATCATTACTGAATAGTGATAAAAAATTTCTTTACCAAAAAATAAATAAAATGAAATGAAACAGTAAATTGAATATCACACTAAATAGTCAAGCCCAAGCCCATAGAATAAAAAAATTTCAACACTGATGCATTTAAACAACCATTTCCTGAGGTAGAAACATGATGAATTAATCAAATCTATTGTGGATATGTAATTTTCCCCCAACAGTAATACTGGTGATTGTAAAAATTCTTACGCACACGTTTAAAAACCTAAGAAGTGTATTTTGCTCACTTGTTAAGAACGTTTACAAATAGTATCAATAGATATAGAGTTGATTTACTAAACATCAAAAGTCCTATAACTTTCAATTAGTTAATAACGAGTGCCTGATATCAGGTAAAAGAAATTTTCTAGCCAAATTTTAATACAAATTTTCCATAATTGAAGGATGGGATGCAAAAGTAAATAAATATCATGAAAAGTGAATAAATATAAAAACTATGGCAGCAATGGAATTAAAGCATCAAACAAACTGAATTTAGACTAGCACTTCACATAGCTCTATTGCAAAATATTAACTACAAGGTTTTCTGGGTTTTCTTTAAAGAAATATATTCAACCACATTGTTCTTAATATAAATATACATAAATTATGTATAGTAGTAAAATTTTATCACTATCTCAATTTTATATTAGGAAGCGAAAGTATTTTATTCTTAATAATAAAATAAAAATTAATAATGAAATCTATTTTATTGATCTCTTTTGTATAATTTTATAATATATATCATTTTAGTACTAGTAATATAATTTATAAACAATAAATATGTAGTGGGTTCATGATTAATCAGAAAAGCTGGAAAAATAAACATTGTTCAAGTCTTTAATTGTCACAACTGCTAAAGTTATTCTCCTAATACACACTTGAATCATGCCTTATGCTTCTTTAAAAATCTGTTAATGGCTCCCCATGGACTAATGAACAAAATACAAACTCCTTAGCAAAATATATGAGTGACCAGGTCAAACATTTTCAGCCTAATATCTATCTGGCCTTTCCCAATCCCTCAGACATGATTAATTCCCCATATTTCCACAGCATGTGACCTGTAACTCCACCATAGCACTCATTTTACTCCACTACATTATTAGAAGTTTCTGTGGAACAGTAAAGAGAGCAGTGGACAGAGTGAAGAAATCTCTGGTTGAAGCAGCTCTACTGTTGCTTAACTACAAGACTCTGACTTGGTACTTTATCAACAAGGGCTCCAATTCCTCATCTTTAAAATGGAGATAATGAGAGACTGTTGGAAAATAACAGGCACAGGAGTACATTCTCTAGTTGTACATTCTCCAGTAGTCACTCAATACATACTAGTTGAATCAATACACCGAGTAAATGACTCATTTTGAGAAATGGATTTATATGTAGAATTTGACCCAAAGTTAATTACTTTATATTCTTATTTATACAGATCTCTAAGGGACTCAGGGTTCTGATTAATGAAATATACAAATCAATAGAGGTACTATGTGTTACACAGGAAAATGACTACTTTTCAACAAATGTAAATATAACAAACTCACAATTGTAACTTCATTTAATCAATTTTAGTTATTTCCAAGACACATTCAAATTTTGCTGCCACTATAGCAAAATTTTGCTGACGTCTATAGCATTTGCATTTTTGTTCATTTCTGACTCTTTTTATTTTAGAGTTACCAAAAGTTGTCTGTATTTTGTTTACAAAAATATTCACCACTTTTCCGAAAAGGGGGTAGTTCGGGTGTTAAGTGGCCTAGAATCTCCAATCTAGTGTAGAACTTCTCTTTAGTGTTCTTCAACACATGGCAGAAGTCACAATGGGTAAAATTTACCTTTTACTCTTCAGAGGAAATGTTGTTAAAAAAGCAATTAAAATAAGTGCAATTAAATTTTTACAAAGTATGTGACCATATAGCCTGGTGGACGGTGTAAGACTCTGGGAATTGATCAGCTCTTTCACTGATGCATGTCACAAAAATGAAGCTTGAGACTTTTAGCAACCAAAGAACAATGAAAGGAAGTTGACTTTGACATAAATAAGTGTCGTCTTTCTCTACACTCTACACACTCAGAGCAGAACACAATTTTTAAACACACACTCTTCCCAAATGCATACAAATGTAGAAATAAGGAAAAATACCCAATGAGAATACGTGTTATTTAAGCAACAAATAAAATTTCAAACTTGGCTGGGCTCATGTCAATGACTAAAAACGTTTAGCATGTCAGGAAGGCATGCATTTATATATATTTATGTACTAAAATGTAGTGGGATCCACATTTTGAGTAAAATAAAATATGTACATATGTCTGTAAATATTCTAGCGGTATTTCTGTAGGTGTATTGCAGGGATGTATTTTGCAGAAAGTGTCACAAAAATTCATGTGTGGGTGGGGTCAATGTAAAGGCAAAAGCAATAGCTTAGTCCCTATAGAATACTGAATAGCTTTAATGGCTCTGCTTGAATCCAAACCAGAAATATACTGAAATCCTCAAGCTGAAAACATTATTATTCAAACTATTTACTCTGAAATTCTGTCTTGTTTCTAAAAAAGCTTTAAGACTCTAGAGAGCCTACCACTGAACTTTATTAGCAGGCTTTAAATCTGAGAGCATTCACATTTAGTTATCCATCAAGCAGAACATAAATGAATCCTGACACACATGATTTCTGAAAACAGATTAAAAGGATGTGGAAAAAAGAAAGTATACAGTGATGCTCTAATACCATTTACAGACTTTTACTGTCAACTTCTATTTCAGTAGGTGGACAGAAGACTCCTTAACAATAGGCTGAAGATTCCCTATAAGAATCTTAGTTGTTAAGGTAAATATGTTTTTTAAAATCACAATACTAATCTGGGAGAAAAAATTTTAACACTTTTAAAATGCACTTAAGCTTTTTAAATATGTTACCTTACTTGGAAAAAGGGACTTTGTGAATATGATTCATTTAAGGATTGTGAGATGACGATATTATTCTGGTTTATCCAGGTGTGCCCAATGTAATTATAAGGATTCTTGTAAGAGGGAGGCAGGAGGGTCAGAGTCAGAGAAACATTTGAAGATGCTATCCTATTGGCTTTAAAAATTGTAAAAGGGACCATGAGCCAAAAAAAAACCAAAAAACAAAACCAAAAAAACCCCAAAAACCACAGTGGCTTCTGAAAGCTGGAAAAGGCAAGAAAATGAATTCTCCTTAGAACACACAAAAGGATGTAACCCATCTAACACCTTTGTTGATGACAGAAATTCCAAACCTAAAGAAAGGTTTAAAGAATGTATTTGAGCCAAGGCTGAGGGCCAGACTGGGAAGCAGTATCTCAGATTGAGAAAATGCTCTGGGGTATAGCAGTTTAGCAGTTCATTTATATGAATTTAGAATCAAAGGAAAAAAATGTAAGGAAGGTTACCTGAAATCCATTGGTGTTAGATTAAGAAGGGATACTGTGGATACCTGATCATGGCATTGTACACCAGAAGCTAAACATTAATGAATGCCAACTATAATTTTATATATATAATGTGATGGTTCAGTGTGAGGTCGGAGGGATAGTGGATGGGGGGAGGGGGATTCACAGTATGAGGGATATAAATGATGAACGTCTAAGTATTACCTTGTTTTGTACACCTGAAACTAATAAATAAATTAATTAATTAAAAAAAAAGAAAAAAAGAAGGGAGGTGGAAGTAAAGGGGGGTATCTCTAGGATTGGATAAAAGTGAAAGGGAGAGACACAGATTTCTTTTACATTGGTAGGTGAAGATAGTTAACATTTAACACACATAGTTTAGAGAAATGTCTGGGTAAAAGATAACAATGAGGAATGTTGGCATCATCTCTCCCTGGTACCAGGGTGTTTATCTTTGGAGGTCTGGAGAAGAGATCATTCTGATATTTTAAATATGATTTCCTAGATGCACAAAAACAATGGCTAGGCCTTGCTCAAGGTAAACATGCATCTGTCATATAGGCCTTAGGATGTGACTTCCCATCATAACTGGCTCAGTTTGGAATTTTTATGATCAGAACATCCCCTGTGGTTACTTTCAGTTATAGAGCTTGTCAGATCTACCATTAGCCCTCTTTTTGTTCACATGTTACTTTTAGTCCAGTAAAACCTAATTTGAATTTCTGAAATTCAGAATCAATTTATGTTGTTTTAAGCCTCTAAGTTTGGGGCAATTTGTTACAGTAGCATTGGAAAACTAATAAATGTGCTTACCTCTCTGTTTATATAGATACAGATATATATCATTTCTACTTTTTCTACAAATAAGAATATATAATTTTGAAATTTCAAATGATATCAAGCCTACTGGTATTGGAAACTGTCTTTGGAAAAAATAAGTTCTGTTTGTAAAAAAGACATGCCATGATCACCCCCTGCCTTGCCTGACACCCACAAAACTATCCTTAGATAAGTGATTAAATTAACCTAAGGATAGTTTTGTGGGTGTCAGGCAAGGCAGGGGTGATCATGGCATGTCTTTTCCATATCCTTTTTCACAAACAGAATTAATTTAGTGATTAAGAATATATTATACCCACCAATGCACCTTCGATTTTATATTATAATATAGTCATATCAGATCAAATAGATATCTTTTTTAAGGAGCTATGTACTATTTAGATATGATTGTATTACATTTTTATAACAAGTTCTCTATTGATGGATATTTAGCTTGTTTCCATTATTTTTCTTCAACAAACAGTATTTAACATCTGCATAATATTTTTAAAAAATTATAACATAACGTTTCAAATTGAGACAGAATAGTTTAATACACCCATGTATTCCTACTGTGTTTCCCCAAAAATAAGACCTACTCCAAAAATGAACAGTTAAAATTTTTTTCTAAAATTTACATGGATTTAAATATCAAAGTGAACATATCATAAAATTTATTTTGAACTTTTTAATTCGCTGTGAACCCAAGGATTAATCATTTGCTAAAATTATCAAAACAAGTCAGTGTAGCCAGGTGCATTGGATGAGGTGGCAGAAAGGGCCGTATTTAACATATCCCATTTTTAACTAATTTATGAAACTGAACATAGTGTTCTTCTCAGAGTTTATTTTTATTTCTAAAATATATCCTAGGGATATGCTCGAAAGTACACACGATGCTATGGAACAAGATTCCATATGCTTTAGAGACATATGCTAAAATATTTACTGGTGAAGTGATATGTTGTTTGGAATTACCTTCAAAGTAATCCAGAGATGGCAGTTAAAGTTAGAGTGGGCTATAGAAGAAACAAGATTGGCTACAGGTTAATAAATGTTGAACCGAGATAATACCATATTTCCCTGAAAATAAGAACGAATCTTATATTAATTTTTGCTCCAAAAGATGCATTAGGGCGTATTGTCAGGGAATGTCCTATTTTTTTCATATACAGCAACCTATTTTTTCACATACAGCGTTTATTCAAATACAATCGTGTCATCTTCTGGAACATTATCATAACGTACTAAATGTGTCCATCTGACTCACAATCTTAACTGGGGCCCATTTTTGGAGTAGGTCTTATTTTCGGGGAAACACAGTAGGAACATGTGGGTGTATTATACTATTTTGTCTCAATTTGAAACGTTATGTTATAATTTTTCTAAAATATTATGCAGATGTTAAATACTGTTTGTTGAAGAAAAATAATGGAAACAAGCTAAATATCCATCAATAGAGAACTTGTTATAAAAATGTATTACAATCATATCTAAATAGTACTTAGCTCCTTAAAAAATATATCTATTTGATCTGATATGACTATATCATAATATAAAATCAAAGGTGCATTGGTGGGTATAATATATTCTTATTTGTAGAAAAAGTAAAAATGATGATATATATCTGTATCTATATAAACAGAGAGGTAAGCACATTTATTAGTTTTCCAATGCTCCTGTAACAAATTGCCCCAAACTTAGAGGCTTAAAACAACATAAATTGATTCTGAATTTCAGAAATTCAAATTAGGTTTTACTGGACTAAAAGTAACATGTGAACAAAAAGAGGGCTAATGGTAGATCTGACAAGCTCTATAACTGAAAGTAACCACAGGGGATGTTCTGATCATAAAAATTCCAAACTGAGCCAGTTATGATGGGAAGTCACATCCTAAGGCCTATATGACAGATGCATGTTTACCTTGAGCAAGGCCTAGCCATTGTTTTTGTGCATCTAGGAAATCATATTTAAAATATCAGAATGATCTCTTCTCCAGACCTCCAAAGATAAACACCCTGGTACCAGGGAGAGATGATGCCAACATTCCTCATTGTTATCTTTTACCCAGACATTTCTCTAAACTATGTGTGTTAAATGTTAACTATCTTCACCTACCAATGTAAAAGAAATCTGTGTCTCTCCATTTCACTTTTATCCAATCCTAGAGATTTCCCCCCTTTACTTCCACCTCCCTTCTTAATCTAACACCAATGGATTTCAGGTAACCTTCCTTACATTTTTTTCCTTTGATTCTAAATTCATATAAATGAACTGCTAAACTGCTATACCCCAGAGCATTTTCTCAATCTGAGATACTGCTTCCCAGTCTGGCCCTCAGCCTTGGCTCAAATACACTCTTTAAACCTTTCTTTAGGTTTGGAATTTCTGTCATCAACAAAGGTGTTAGATGGGTTACATCCTTTTGTGTGTTCTAAGGAGAATTCATTTTCTTGCCTTTTCCAGCTTTCAGAAGCCACTGTGGTTTTTGGGGTTTTTTTGGTTTTTGTGTGTTTTTTTTTTTGGCTCATGGTCCCTTTTACAATTTTTAAAGCCAATAGGATAGCATCTTCAAATGTTTCTCTGACTCTGACCCTCCTGCCTCCCTCTTACAAGAATCCTTATAACTACATTGGGCACACCTGGATAAACCAGAATAATATCACCATCTCACAATCCTTAAATGAATCATATCCACAAAGTCCCTTTTTCCATGTAAGGTAACATATTTATAAGTTTCAAAGATTAGGACATGAATTTCTTTGGGATGGGGCATTATTCTGCCTATCAGATATATGGCTATATATCTTTCTAGAGATACATTAAACACAGTAATATTGGATTCATCTGGAGAAAGAGACTATGGCACTAGTGGTCTGAGATAGGAAAGAGATTATTTACTGCATATTATTTTGTACTTTGAATCTTTCCATTGTGTATGCATATTTCAAAGCATTATGTTTAAAAATTCACCAAAATAGTTGATCATTTAGACGATATTTTCTGAAGCTATAATAGCACCTGTCAAAGAAAATCAAGAGTAAAAAGTTATAGTTTTAAAAAATGACTTTAACACAAAGAAGATCCTTGTGAGGTTGGACATTAATTTTAAATATTCCTTAAATTCTGAACTTTTGATGGATTTGTCTCAATTTATTTTTAAGATGACTACAGTCTTCTTTAAGCATGAATGTGCATTTAGAAATTACAACCATAAATTTAAAAGTAATGATCATGAGATTAGGATGTACTTCTTCACTAGATTATTTATGAAGTTTAATTAATTCAAATGAGCGTATTGTTCTTGCAAATATGAGAAACTAAAAAGTTGAGTAACAATAGTAAGGAGTTTATTATGGTCTATCCCAGTTACCACCTCTGCTCTCAGGTACTACAGAGCGGTAGGTATAGCAGTGGAGGACAGTAGAAATTTGCTCTCATCAGTGGTTACAGGAACAAAAGTGGCACAATAGCTGCTCTGTTCCATGAAAAGGTATAACATATGTGCAAGCATTCAGAGCAGTTGAGGAGAGAACTTTAGAGGTTCAAAACTGTAAAAAGAAGGGTCAGAAACAAGCCCAAATACGCATGAGCAGTAGTGATCGGAGAGACAGCAATACTAATAAATGGCCTGTGCACAAGCTTGGTTTGCTAAGTCCTAAAAGAAAAATGATAAGAAGTCATGAATTTTATTTTCCTTTCTTTAGTTCTTAATACCTTTGTTTTTTACAATGACCTAGAAATTGCAACAACCAAATTTCTTTTCCATTGTTTTATTCCCATTTCCCTACATGTTAAATGTTGCAATGAAAACACCAGTTTGAAAGGTTGTTCTATTTCTGTTTTGGGTCGTTAACATTTTCCGCACAGCATGCCTGCCTCAAGAAGCATAAAATGAGATGTTCAGATTCTAATTCTTATGGATGAATTAATGAGGGAGCCAGAAAAAGCAGTAGCTTAGATACCAGATTCATGAATGAATGGACAATGTCATGTTTCATTGTAAGATTGATATCTGAGTTGCAATTCCTCCTGCAAGTTTCATTCTTAAATCTCACTATTTCCCATGATTTACAAAAAAAAAAAAAAGTCTTCATGGATCACTGTCAAGCTTGTACTTATGACAATTTTGTATTGTGGAGATAAACAAATCTCATTTGTGGAGATAAACAAATCATATTTACAGTTTTTTAAATCACCAACACTTCTGTAATTTTGTAATATAGCACATACATAAATCTAAGTATTCAACTGAAAATGTTTTCACTGTAAATGCATACTATGAAATACATATAAGCAAATGAGCTATTTCTCAATGGCACCCAGTTATTCTTAACTGCTACACTCTTTTCTCACTCCTTATTATTAAATTCAAACTATAAGGTATTTTGCCCAGGGAAAGGAAATGGAAGACAAGACCTTAAGTTGTTGTTATGTGCCAGCATTATGTTTTTCTATGTATGTCACTTAATCCTTATGAAAACCTTGTGAGCATGGTGTCATCCTCAACTTACAGATGAGCAACACAAAGCAGAAGAATTAACTAATTTAAGAGTGCTCAGTTGTTGATTTAAACCCAAGCTAACGAATTCCAAATCCACACATGCCATGTCCCCTGGACGACATAATCATTCCTCATTGTACTTCTTGTGGAACTAGTAATGCGTCTACTATGAATTCAATTTTGCTCATTTATTCAAGATTAAAACACACATGCAAACTATGCAGGGAGTCTTCAAGACCATTCTGTTTTATTACAATTTTAGAATCTTAGTCACCTTTGAAGTTTTTATTAATAAAAAGAATAAGAAGACAGTAAGTCATTCAATCCTGATATCACTTTGATACATTACAGTTATAACCATGATTTAAATTATACCTAGAGTGAGAAGGATAGCGTGTGGCAATCTAAACATAGACTGAAATTGCCAGCAGATGGCTAAAGTTGAAAAGTTCTCTAAAGAGTTTCTTGTTTTAAGGGGCAGAAATTGCTGGCTTCCACTGGGATAAACGTGCTATTGGTGAAGTCCCTCTTATCTCTACAGAGGGTATTTGGACTTATTCCTCTTATTTGTGTGGGAGGCTCTTAGCCAACCAAGAACCACACACTTTACTTCCCCTAAAAAGTGAGCATCATGGTAAGATGATTCACAGCATACTAAAAACTTGTTTCAATTAACACTTCATTGCTATTTCTATTTTGTTTGATGATTAGCTTTTACTGCTTCCTTTCCTATTGGTTTCTTACAGCCTTTGAGACGACTTGCACTCAAAGCCTGCTGAGAGAGGCAGGCTGGGAAAACCACAGGCATTTCCCACAACCACTGTGCCCAGAGTGCAGCAAATTTTAACAGCTGAGATGTGAGCTGTAGGGCTTAATGTGTCTGCTGGCAAACAGGATTCAGTATTCTACCCTTTCTCATCCCTTCTCTCCTGGCCCCAGACACACTGTGGAATTCCAAAAGTGTCTCATAACACCATTCAATTCTAAATCAGTCTTCATAAATCTCTTTCATAGCTTCATTTACTTTCATCAACAATTTGTGATTGCCCTTTCAAAATCTTTTGACAAATGTATTTCTCATAGCTGTCTTTGTGCAGCAATTTTTACTGACAATGAGATAGAGTCTGTTGAACCTCCGAATGCCAGCCCTTCCACCACATTCTAGTGTCTTTATAGTTAGTTACTCATCTTCCCAGCACACATTCTCTGTGGATAGGCAAAGGAAATTTAGGTTTCCAAGTGATATTTATGAGATGTACATGAAAGTGATATGTATGCTGTTATTTGAGCTGCATATTTGTCCAAGCGAGGTCTCCATAAAAAGTGGGGTCTGCTTTACATTTGGAAGATGTAGTCAATTTATTAATTAATCATACCAACGAATTTGTGAATAGTAGTAGATAAACCAGCATAAGAACTTAAGAAAATTTACCTTCCAAGCATTACCTGGTAATTAAGTTGGGGCTATTTATCATTGATTTCCATCACTTAAGCAGCCTGAAACATTCTGAATCTTCCCCTGCAGATGCTTTTGTTAAAGGGATGTAGGAGAGAGGGAGATAAAGTGAAAAGAGGTTCCTCATTTATCTCCCCATCAGCCCAGCCCCAAGGCCTGGTTCTTCTCACCATCAGTGTGAATCAGTGGTAATCAGCTTTATTTCCCAGTCAAATTCTCACACTGAGAATGAAGCTAGATAACCCAAGACTTTAACTTTGTTTTAAAATTCATCTTGGACTAACTCCCACTTTTCCTCTTCATCCTATGTTGATGCCACCATTACTTTGGTTCAACAAGATTCATCATACTTCGGTCTTTTGAGTGGTTATAATGAAAACAAATGTTAATACTAAACATTTCTATAGAAATATTTTCTTATTTATTTGAGCCTCACAGTAACCCAGTTGAAATTTTAATCATCACCACTTTATAGATGATGAATCAGGGCTTATAGAAAGTAGGTGTCTAAACTAAAGGCATTCCACTATGAAGTATAGAGCTACTCAAGCCCATTGTTGTAATTATTCCAAAGCTTTCTGCTGCTTTACTATGTCATACTAGCTTTCTTTGATGGAAAATGATGATCCACTCAGAGAGATTCTTATTGACAATGGATCAAGTTTTAATTCTGAATATGAATCTCTATTTAAAATATACCTAGTTCAATAGTTCCTAAATATGGTAATAATGTTTCACTGTATTGTAGTGTCCTTAACTAATGTTGATTTAAAAATTTCATTCAAAATTTTTAAATGACCTGTCTATAGATCAGAGTTAACTTTTCTTATACCTGTAGTATCTACAACAAAGTCTCCTACATTTTTTTTGAAGACTCCTAACTTCTAAGGAGAATGAAAATAGCATAACAATAGCTTAATTTTCTCAAATAACAGTTATCACTCTTGGACTTGCTCACTAAGGCATCAGGAAAACTTTACATAAAAACCAACAGTAGAAAATTAATGTGGAATTTAATTGTGACACTTTTTTAAAAAGCTTACTGACTCAAAACCAACATAAAATAAATCAGAACACATTAAAAAATTCTGGAAAACAAAGCAAGGATTATGATACTACTGTGTTGTTAAGGAAATGGAACAAACATTTATTGAGCAAATAAACAGACACTCAAAATTAGTACAAATATTCATAACCCTACCAGATGGGGTTGTCCACAGTTTCAAAGGAATTAAAAGCTTTCCAAGGTCTTATAAATTGTTAATGGCAAATCTGTAATTGACACATAGGTCTAACAGATTAAAAAAATCTATGCGCTTTTTACTGACTGCCTTCAACCATCGTGCTAACCCTGTTCCTCAAATATTGTTTTACACTCTGCAAGTGAAAATAATTTCCACAAAGAAACAGATTTTCTTTAGTAGGTCCCCTGTTTCTTCTACAAGCACCACCTCCACACCCTTCCCTTTTCTTCCTGATGTTCATTGGCATTGTCAGCATAGTGATTCTTTTGGATATGGTCTCATCGGTTTATTATCAGACTTCTAGTTCCAGTAAAATTTATCTGCAGAGCACCTTAGGCCCTTAAAAATTTGCTCAAGCCAGGTGACAGTTGACTGGTGGATATTTTATGTACCACAGCAGTCCCAGTAGACAATTTAGTTTCCCTAAATTGGGTTATAACCAGATATTCTTCTAGAGAAGGGGTAGAGCTATTTCAGCCTCTCCTTCACAAACACAGGTATCCTGAGTACAAAAGCCATGGAATCAGGACCTGGGTTAGTAGGTTTCACAAACCTATTTTTCCAAAAGCATTACTGGGTTATAGTCATGTTTGAGGGTAAGTGACTTTCCTATTTTTCTGTTTTGCTCTAGAGAGGCAAGATAAAGCTCTCTCTCTCTCTCTCTCTCTCTCTCTCTCTCTCTCTCTCTCTCTCTCGCGCTCTCTCTCTCGCGCTCTCTCTCTCTCGCTCTCTCTCTCTCCGCCCCCCCCCCCCCCCCCCCGTCTCTCTCTGTTTCTGAAGCCCTATTTTGCTTTCATCTGAAGAATGATAAGACTACCTACCTTGGGTTGAAGTTTAAGCAAGGTCATAGAGATAAAGCTCCTGTACAATACCTGATCCATAAAAAAGTTCAGAAAATGTCCAGTCTTCATATTTCAGTTTCCAAATGAATATTCTAGCCATTCGTTGCCAAAATGTGTCTTATTGTCTTATTTTCATGATGCCTATCTTACACATTGAAGGTCATTCATTTTAAATAATTAATTTAATTTTAGGAATAAATAACAATGTTTTGTATTTTTTGTTTTGTTTTGTTTTTGGTTTTGTTTTTCCTCTGACCAGAATGATTTAAGTTAGGGTGTAGAAGTGCAAAGTGAAAAGGTCTGGGAAATAAGACAATGCAGGATGGAGATGAGGGAAGTGATGCAATTAATAGTATTGGTAATCAAAATGATTTGGAAAATTACAGAATCAATAAAGAGGCTCCTGCCTGAACAAATAACCTCTAACTGAAAGATACTTGTGTATTTGCAGATCGTATTAAGCCACCATTGATTTCAAAATTGACTGAAGACATTTAACACAGAGTAATCATTCAACTACTGTTGTTTTAGTATGAGACATTATATATAAACCATAATGGAAAAATCCATGTTTGGTTATAATATAATTTAAAATGCTAGGAGACAGTCATGCCCTTTTACACAAGACACAGCAAGAGTGAAAGAGTAACCATCAGCACATGTGCATCAGCATGGATATAGCAAATGAAGCATCCTATGTAATGGAACTATAAATGCCATCTCCTTCAGAACATAACATTTGCCTTTTTTCTGGTCTCTAATAGTGGAAATAAGTGAAGTAATCAAAGCCTATAAGTTTTTCTGGGTGAGTTTTATACCTTAGGGAAGAAGGAAAAAATTTTCCTTCCTGAATGATAACTACCAAACAAATCTTCTTAACACCAATGGATACTAATGAACCAGGACCTAACAAACGTATTTAAGTACATGAGAAGAGACATGAAAAAGTAAAACTTCTTGAGTTCACTACCGAAGCCCTTAAACAAGGATTTCAGCAGACTTCCCATGACATTTTGGGTAACATCAATGCCCACAAAGCACCTACAGATGAAACGACGTCATGTAACCCCATGCCACCTCTGAATGTGATGAATCCACACAGCTGGAATTCAGGGGTTAGAGATATGTTCTAGAAAGTGCTGATGTTTCTGATTGCCAAGAACTTTCTTAATAATCCAAGAGCAGATTAAGGGAATTAATCTGGGGCTCTTTTGTAAATACTCAGGCCAAGGGAAGATCAATTAAGCCTTTAGTCTAAAAACTAGGGATCTGCCATGGTCTCGAATAATTGTGTTGTGATTACCTCTATAGTAGAGAATATGCTATTGCCAGAAACATATGCCAAGGTAATGGTGCCAGAGCCTGGTTTAAGCTCCAGTTACCTCATTCACCCACCCTTCACAAACCTTCACCTTGGCAAATTCAGGTAAGTGGAGTTGGCATCAAGAGAGCTTTAGGCAAATCTGTGAAGCTCAGGCTGTTCGTCTGTTAACACTCTCAACTCTCTTTCCATCAGAATTTTTTACTTCTATTTTCCATAACCCCCTGCAAAGCTTTAATAAGCATTCTGATTGCCTTTCTATGTATCCAACAAAAATCTAACTCTCTCCCAGGGATTCATTCTGTAAGCAATGGGGAAACTGGTTTAATCAACAACTAGTTTCTAAATGTTCTGAGCCCATAGGAAGCACTAGGAATACCATATTGTTAAGATGACACATCTACCCGAAACGACCTTAACAGTTTGGAGAAGATAGACATACGAAACAATTGATGACAATGAAATGTTAATGTGAGTCACGCCCCATATGCAAAAGGACTTCAAGTAGTAAGAGATCAGTATTAAATTGCAAAGCAAAATGATTTTTGGAGATGGTGAGACTAGAACTGAACTTTGAGGCATGAAGAAAATAATGTGATATATGGGGAAAGCATTGCAGATGGAAAACAAATTGTGTTAAGAATAAAACAGAAGCTAGTGAATTTGAATACCTTCGTGCTTAAACAAAATTGTGACCTTTTATTGAGGTTTCATTTCTTCAACTCACATAGACACTAAATGGCTAGTACAGTATTTTGGGAGTGAGAAGCTTTGGAAATACTTGAATTCATACCTTGTTGAAGTTGACTACCCCGTATTTCACCCCCCACTCCATCCCCCACCCCACCCCACCCCCACATACACAGACAAGTCTTGAACAGCTCTGAAACCAGAATGCACTTTGTAATTACTCACCTGGACCCCACAGAAGGTAACATGTCTGTTTAGGATCAGATGTGGATGTAATCCTATTTGCTTTAGTTGCTTTACCAGGACAGAGTGCTTTCTGTCTTAATCAACATACACAAAACACACACACACACACACACACACACACAAATTGTTTGGTATGTTTTGTTAAAAATCATGTCCTAAGTATCTGGACAGAGTAAAAAAACAAAAACAAAAGACCTTCGCATAAAATGACAATTTTACCTGTAAAAATGTTAACACCTTACTATGTATTACCCATGTTTATATGACACTAAAATAATGAATAGAAACGTGAAAATTTTAGTCAAAATATATTTTGGCAGTGGATAGAGAAAAAAATTAAAAATCCACTTGCTTTTCTGAATTCAGAACCAATTCAGTGGTTAGTTTATTTTTAAAGCTGAATTTGATCAAACGGGTATGTGTGTGAAAACTCTTTCCATGTGGAACTATTTACAGGACTAAAGAACAGCTTTATTATGATAAACTTGGTAAAATGCAGATTCCAAGTCAGTAGGTATGGGGTGGGGCCCAAGAGGCGGCGTCTCTACCAAGCTTCCAGGTGGTATGTAGGCTGCTAGTATGCTGGGTCACACCCAGTGCAGCAAGGCTGTAGAATACGGAGCAGCTTTACATCTTTTATACTGATGTTCACTTTGCATGCTGTTTTATATTTCAAAATGGATCCACTTTACAATTATAAAATTATAACAAGGAATATTTTTCGTCAAAGCACACCATGCTCAAAATATTTCTACTGCATTCAGTGTATGAGAGAAACAGAGAGATCCCCTAAGTAGACAATAGCAGAGTGGAGACGTCCTGCAGGCATCATTGAGCCCAATATAATTCAGTTCCACTCATCTGTTGAACCTCCAAAAAGTACTAAAGTAAATACTATAAAAGAGTTCACTACTGTCTTCCACTAGAGTGTAAGCTCCATGAGGGTAGAAACTTTCTTGTTCATGACTTTTTCCCCAGCACAGAAAAAATGGCTTGCTATATGGTAGGCACTGAATGTTTGTTAAATGGTTGATTGAATGAATAAACGACAGGCAAAATTAATAACTCAGTGCCTTCACTTCACTAGTATTTTTTTTCCGTGCTAGTAATTCTTAGTCCGGCCCTTCTATATAAGACTGTGTTTAAATCCAATCTTTCCAATATTTTCAGCTGTGTGGAAGCTCAGGTCCCTTCTAGGGTTGAAAATCAATGACTTCCTCTCCATATTTTTGTAAGGCAAAGTAAAAAAATGAAACATATCCTAGTTACTGTTTTTCCATGAATATCTTAGCACATTGCCCTGAGCCAGACTCACAGCTTAATTTTCCTAACATTTCTTAATTAAATTATATTACGAAAGAGCAAAAGCAGGTAAAAACAAGTTTAATTTATCATGGAATTCAGGATTCACACATATCTAATGTTGAATGCAACCGTTCTGCCTTTACTCCCCTACTATCTGCCACTTGCCATGGTTAGTGTTAACAGTGGGTAAATACAGTGTTCTTCTCACTTGGGGGGAAAAAAGGAAACTTTTAAATACCTATCAAATCATGTTTACAGAAGGAGTCTAAAATCAATGAGGTTAAAATCTAATCTTAATCCATTCATAACAGCCCACAGATTTTGTTTACCAAGAATACTAACGTGCTAAGAAAAAAAAAAATAGAGGCCAGAAGGAAGTTTAAATTTGTCTTTGTAAAGTACCAATTTCATGACAAGAAAAATTTTCACTGCAGCTCAGTCTATCATTTCTATGCCTCATAGCTATGAAATTTTAGAAACAAAGCTTGGGTGATTGTGTCTTTTCATGACTGCAATCCCGTTGCCTTTTCACTTTCAGTTTTTGGCTACCAAGTGTCCTGTGGTGATATGAAGGGAGCCACTCTATGATGGCATGCGATAACCCAGTGGGTGTCCAAGTTCAAGGTGCATTAAAGATCATTTGGCCCCGTCATTCCTTCAGTATATGAAAACACAAAGTACTTTCTATTAAACTTTTTTTCTTCTTGCTACAACTCTAACCCAACAATACACCCCTTTTACCATTTTGACATATTTAGCCAACTTTAAAGAGTTATTTTTCAGTTTTCCTCAGTCCATATTTCTGGTTAGCAAAACTGAAATCTGGAAGGAGATTCGAAAATTCCTGCCAATGGCCATGTCTGACCCAGGAGAAAGCAGGAATGAAATATACAGAACAGTACACATGCTTATTTCCCTTTGACTTAGTATGTCCTCCATTATTAGTATAAGATGATGCTAGTAAAAACAGTAAAACATCTTGGTTAAGAACATGAGTTATTCAAACAAACAAACAAACAAACAAACAAACAAAAAAACCTCATAAACACAGACAACAGTATGGTGGTTACCAGAGAGCAAAGCGGGTAGTAGAAGAGAGAAAAGGGGATCAAATATATGATGATGTAAGGAGGTTTGACTTTGGGTGGTGAACACACAATGTGATATATAGATGACATATCATAGAATTGTACACTTGAAACTTATACAATCTTACTAACCAATGTCACCCCAACAAATTTAATAATTTTTTTTTTTTAAAAAAGAACATGAATTATGGTATGAGACAGATTTGAAACACTTTGGTCCAAATCATTAACCACTTATGTACGTGCACTTAGGTTACCACCTTATCCTCTCCCCCCACACTCAGCCTCCTCTTGTTTTCATGTGAAAGAAACCAAAGCACCACCGTCAAGGGGTTGTTGTGAATAGCAAATATGATAGTACCCACAGGGCACTCAGCTCTGTGGCTGGCATGAAATGGCTGTAAGCACACAATAAATACTAGCTAATTTTAACAGTATCATAGTAGTATAAGAATTCTATAAAAACAAGACAAACCAGCAAAGCAGACATAAAATATTAAAGAACACATCAAACAAGTAAGCTTTGATAAGTGAGATATTCATGCCATTTGTTAGCATAAAGCTCTGGTGTGAAAACCATTACTGTCTTATTTAAAAGAAAGATGGCCTGCTTGAAAATGTTGGCTTCTATATGTATTAAAATCACAATTCTAATTTAAAGTAAAAAAATGCATCTTGACATAGGCACTTATAGTCTATTAATAATGTTGATATTTAACTGCCCGTGTTTCTTTTGTGCTCAAAATGTTAAGGCTTCTCATTAGCTGGTGAGTAGCCATCAGGCTCAGTGAGAGAACCAATACAGGGCCTCCTTCCAAAGCAGACAGTGAATTGGATTGGGATAGGTACAATCATTAGCTATGGCCAAAGAACTCTAAGAATATTGCACTACATATAATTTGCATGACTGCTCCCACAGAAATCTGGATATATCACTAAGGTCATATACCTCGGAAACTTCCCTTACATGTTACCACAGACAGCCCATCTGCTTGACCCTCTAACTGGATTGTTTATGTACCAGTCAATATGCCCAACAAATTATGCTGATTATCTGAAAATTAAGTGTTAACCTCGACTGACAGTTTCAATGCTCAGTGTGATAACCCCAACCAGATGTTAGGAGAAACTCCTGTGCCAAGTTCTTTATCATAATGCTGGAAGATAAAATCTGGTCACTTCATTCACTGAGTAGGAAACTGAGAGCCACAGATGAGGAGTGACCAGTTGAAGGTCAACCAACTAGTAAATGGCATGGCTGGGATGTTACCTTAGTTTCCTGGTTTCTAGTTTCAGAGAACTATTCTCACTTGACACCATATCCTCTATGTATCAAGTAAAATGTATCTGTTTTTCTTTTTAAGTAAAAAATTTACTATTTTAGTAAACTGCATCTAATATAAAATTGCAATGGTACAAAAGAAAAAACTGCAACTGCTTAATGAGTATTAAAGATTTGTTTTCAGCTTTATTGAGGTAAAAAATGACAACTACAAGTGTATGATATTTAAAGTGCACAATGTCTTGATTGGATATGCACACACATTGTGAAAGGACTCCTCCCATCTAGTTAATTGACACATACATAATAAGAATATTTAAGTTCTATCTTAGAAAATTTCAATTATACAATACAGCGTTATCAACTATAGTCACTAACTGATTCATATTAGAGCTGATAGTTTATACCCTCTCACCAACCTCTCCCTATTACCCCCACCCTCCAACCCCCCGGCAACCACTTTTCCATTCTCTGTTTCTATGAGTTTGACATCTTGTTTTATTAGGTTGGTACAAAAGTAATTGCAGTTTAAAAGGTTAAAAAAAATGCAGAAAGCATAATAACTTTTGCACCAAACTAAGTGATTCCACATATAAATGGTACCATGCAGTATTTGTCTCTCTTTGCCTGGCTAATTTCACCTAGCATAATGTCCTCAAGCTTCATCCATGTGGTCGTAGATGGCAGGGTTTCCTTCTTTCTCAGAGCTCAGTAATATTCCAACATATATACCCATCTTCTTTACCCATTCTTCTAGGGATTTTATGATTTCAGGTCTTACAGTCAAATTTTAGTCCATTTTGAGTTAATGTTTGTGTATAGTATACGATAGTCAAGTTTCATTTTTCTGCACGTGGCTGTTGAGTTTTCCCAACACCATTTATTAACAGACTGTCTTTTCCCCATCATATATTCTTGTATTTTTGGTCATAAATTAATTGACCATACTTGCATGGGCTTATTTCTGGGCTCTTTATTCTGTTCCACTTGTCTATGTGTCTGCTTTTATGTCAATATCATACTGTTTTAATCACTATAGCTTTGTAATATAGTTTGAAATCAGGAAGCATGATGCCTCCAGTTTTATTTTTCTTTCTCATAATTGCTTTGGCTAGTTAGGGTTGTTTTGTGGTTTCATACAAATTTTAGGATTATTTGTTCTATTTCTGTGAAAAATGCCATTAGAATTTTGATAGGGACTTTATTGAATCTGTAGAGTGCTTTGGGTAGTATGGACATTTTAGCAATATTGATTCTTCCAATCCATGGGCATGGGATATCTTTCCATTTATTTGTGTCTTCTTTAATGTATTTCATTAATGTCTGGTAGTTTTCAATATACAGTTCTTTCACTTCCTTGGTTAAATTTATTTCTAGGTATCTTATTCTTTTTGATGTAATTCTTTTTGATGTAATTATCCCAATTACAAATGGGATAATTTTGTTTATTTCCCTTTCTGATAGCTCATTGTTAGTTTACAGAAACACAACAGAGTTTAGTGAACTTATTGTGCATCCTGCAGCTGAATTCATTTAATCTCAAAGATTTTTTTGATGCAGTCTTTAAGGTTTTCTATATAGAACATCATGTTATCTGCATATTATTCCTCTACTGACAATTCAGACCAACTTATTTCTTCTATTTTTCATTTCTTCAAGCACTGAAATAAATGGTGTCTCAAAACAGCCTAATAAATTGGCCTGTTCAGATCCACATTACTAATATGTCTGTATAATATTTACATAGCATTTCTATTGAGAAACTCTTTATTAATTAAAGCAGTATATCTCTTTTCTGAAAAATGGTAATCTATGCATCAGCTGAACCTTGATTCTGTTCTTTGGTCTTCCCCAAAACAACACTCGACTTATCACAAGTTACTGATTAAATAAAAATTCTATAGAAGAGATGAAAGAGGCCATTTACATTGTTGAATATACAGTATTTTATGAGAAAGATTGTGAGTAGGTGTGTTCCTTATCCTCTCACATCCACATAAAAAAATACACATAAAAGTTATCAAAGACCATTATGCTAAAATTTTTATGATGCAGAGAATATTTACATAGCTTCATGTAAGGGTGACACGCATATATTTAGCGTGTTTTTGGAGACAGTTCTCAATGGGTTTCTCACATATCTACACATATTATGAGAGAAGAATTTACTACTACCTTTTGTTCTGAATTATCATTTCAAGGATGTTTGTATAGTGAACAGCTTTGGAAGATAGCAATAATGTCTCCCTTTAGGACATGGGTCTTCAATCAAGGGTGAATTTCTCCCTCAGGGGACATTTGGCAATGTCTAGAGACATTTTTGATTGTAATGACAGAGAGTATTACTGGCATCCAGTGGGAAAAAGCCAGGGAACTGCTGAATAACCTAAAATTCACAGGACAACCCCCTACATCAAAGAATAATCTGGCCCAAAATGTCAATAGTGCTGAGGTTGAGAAACCATGCTTTACAGCAAAGAGAAGACATGCTTGTTGCCTATTATAAAATATTCAGGTTCCCTAAGCTCAAGGTTCATCTCCTATAATGCATCCTACTATCCGTGTAGGTATCATAGAAATAAAAGAGGTACAGACGTATGTGGATACATAGATGAAGGAAGACAGAGAAGATTGGTGCTTAACACAGACAATAGTTTAGTGGTTACCAGAGGGTAAGGGGGATGGGGGGGTGGGTGATGAGGGTAAGGGGATCAAATATATGGTGATGGAAGGAGAACTGACTCTGGGTGGTGAATACACAATGGGATTTATAGATGATGTAATACAGAATTGTACACCTGAAATCTATGTAAATTTACTAACAATTGTCACCCCAATAAATTTAATAAAAAAAATAGAAAAAGAAAAAAAAAGATTGGTGCTTGGGACAGTGAAAAAGCACATGGCACAGGTTGGCTCTGAATATACAGCATTTAGAATTAAGAGAAAAATTTTCTATGGTCATGTACACATGTGAAAATAATAATAATGGCACCAGAACAAAAGGGAATAGTATACAAGATAAAATAATGTCTGTGAATCACCTGCTCTGGATCAACTTGAGGTAAATTCAAAATTATATTTCTGCAGCTGTCTGCCTGCTCACCCCATCCTTTTTTCCTTAATCTCCTGGTTCAGAATCTCTGGGTCCCCAGGCTCAGAAATCAGAACTTTCAATAAGCTTCCCAGACTCGCTTGCCTCAGTGTCTGAAACCTACAGAATCACTCTCAATTTAATAAGAACAGTATGTTGAAAGAATCTACCAGAATCTTGATTGTTTCTCCTCCTGGCTGCACCATCCATTTTGGTTCAAAGTCCATTTAATCTCTTCTATCTCTCCTGTGTAAAGGAAAAGGTATCTCTGCTCTTTGCAAAAGGGTTGTTCACTCCCACCTGTTCAGGATCAATAACTCCCATTCCCTTTCCCTAGTTCACACTTTTAGTCAACATAAAGAGCAATTGGATCAAATTTCTGTGAGCCTGAAGGTATGGCTGCATTCATTCTTCAGGTTGTTTTAAATTATAGGCTGACATGGCAAGATAAAAGTTGAATGCAGGATAAAATAAGAAAAAAGCTAATGTTTAAACATCAACTCTTACATGCACAGCTGGGTCCTTGATGAGTTTCAGTCTATAATGGTCCTTATACAAAAGGAGAAAAGAGAACAAACTGACAGTTAAAGTCAGCCTCAAAAACACAGCCTCTTTCAGTTTAAAATGTGAAGTTAGGTATGAAAGAATGTTTACTGAAGAGTGCTCTGGTTCAGGGTCCCTTTGCTTTGATTTTCCTGAGTGCCCATGGTTACAACTGTCAGGGAGTGTTTGTAATAATAAAAGACCTGTTTCTAAGACCAACTCATTTTTGCAGTATTCAGGAATTTTCAGTAGTACTCAAAGTTTAGATTGTTATGACATTTTACAACCTTAAAAGTAGAAGGTTCCTTTCAATGAATTTTGCTAACCATTTAAAAGGCTTTCCATTTATATTTACTCTTATTTTGGGTTTTTTGTTGTTGTTCTGTTTTGGGTTTTTTGGGTACTCATTTTCAGGTATACGTTTTGGCATTTCAATCCTAAAATGTTGATTACTACATTTTAAAATGAAATGTTCCTCAAGAAACTAACCAAAGATGATGTCCATCAGACCAAATACTTATTACTACTCAGTGTCCCTCCCAGCTTGTAAATGTTTACTGACATTTTCAGTCAATTTTTTCTTAGTATTCAGTGTAGAATAGCAGTGCTTTGCCTGAGCAACTGGTTTGTTTTCATCCTGTAGATATTGAATCAATAATTCATCATATTGCCTTCTCTACTTTGATTTTCTAAAAGCTCAAAGCCAAATCTATGGCCCACTTCTAGTAAACATAAAGAAATCACAAACTGAACCAACCTCCCCACATGCGTTATTTTTTCATGTTTATTTTCTCTTGTGCTCAATTTGCTTACTTGGTTGTATCACGTAGTCTTTCAGAGTGGCTTAAATAATTTTGGGAACGTAGAAGAATATAAACAAATAAATTAGACTAGAGCATTGCAAGAGTTCCCATTGAAACAAAGCGTTGCCTAATTATGCTCACCTCTTCCGGGTGGACAAAAATCATTCTTAAAAATAAAATGCCCCCTAGAGAATGCTTAGCCACTCATCAAGGCATCCACGTCATTTATTCAGTTATTTGTTCCCATTAGTAGCTCAACTACCCAGCTTATCACAGTCTTCCCAGAGGCTAATCAGCAATCTTTCTTCCATTGGCTGCTTGTTGACTAGTCAATGCTGTAAAGCATTCCTAGGAAAGCCCTACAGCCACAAACCTCTCCTTCCTTTCTTTTATGTGTAGCATCAGCAATTAAGGAGGCACAAAACAAAAATAAACTAACAAACAAAACCCCACCAAGCTAACCTCCTACGGGGCAGCATTTACTGTTTCTGTACTCTTGTATGCTTAGTGGTACTTGGCATTACCTGTCTATTACTAGCATGTTTCTTCATATTAGTACAGAAAAAGAAGGCTTGCTATCAATCCTATTTGTTTGGCTTCCCCTTATTTATTTGATAAAGCAATATATTTTAAAAGGGTCTGTGCTATTAGCTTAATATTATTCATTTAAGAGCGTTTCAACTTGCATGCAAAGCCCAAATATGGGGAGGTGTGCGCACAGATAATCTCACAAGTCAGTGTTTCCTTTTAAGGAATCTGCAGCAGATCAGCAGTTCTCCCACCAATATACAACTGCGGGACTGTGACTTTTACCCAGGCTGCTAAGGAACAAGTGGCTTTGCAGTGACGCAGGAAGCCGAGCAGGAAGCGCTAGCTAAGTGTATTTGGTGACTCATATCCATTTGTTCTCCAGCTCACTTGCAGTTTGCTCATTAGCATCAGTGCTGGGGGCTAATGGATACTCAGTAGGAAGTAATTTTTCTTTGTAAATGTCTGGTGAAAAATGGAAATGAAAACCCAATGAGGGCTCTCTTCCTGACATAGCTTTCCAAGGCAGACAGAGATTGTGTTTCAGGAGGTCCAGGTACAAGGTTCA
Source organism: Rhinolophus hipposideros (assembly GCF_964194185.1). Classification (NCBI taxonomy): domain Eukaryota; kingdom Metazoa; phylum Chordata; class Mammalia; order Chiroptera; family Rhinolophidae; genus Rhinolophus; species Rhinolophus hipposideros. Next base: position 68,882,933 of record NC_138049.1, read on the forward strand.
GTGGTGAATTTGGTGTTCTTAGGACTGATTATCTTTCTCCTAAGGTAGGCCTTCTATCGTAAAAACATAGTACAAAAAATAAGTAAAGCTAAGTCACAGGTTGTATTTATTTCTATTGTCTGTTTGTTTCTTTCAAATTATTAGAGGGAAATTTTTAACTACCATGCATTCTTTATGTTCCCAAGCACCCAGTGGTGTGTTCGTCAATGTTTGACAACTGTCTCTCGGGAAAAAGAAAAGACCCTGATTTCCACCGTTTCCTGATTTCCATGGTGTGAACACTCTCACCAAGGCTAATTTCAAGCTACAACATGAGTCACTAAATGCAGAAGGAGGAAAAATTACAAACATTCGGTGCTCTTGAAACCGGTTCCAACACCACTGGCCCTCTAAACACAAATGGGTACTCACCTTCATATAGAATTAGAAAGTCATCATCCTTTTTCACAGAGGTCCCCCCATATCAAAAATATGATTCTATTTGACTAAGGGCCACATATATACATATTTGTATAATTTTTTCAAGTCTCTATTTTTTAATTCTCATTCCTGACCCTCTTGGGTCCCTCCAGTTGCCTTATGAGTGATATGTAACAGGTCATAGAAATGGCCAATTAGCTGAAGATAAAAACTGGGGTGTCCTCAGATATTAGGAAGTTTTCTAAAATTACTTTTTGCACAGTAAGACTCAGCACTGAGGCACAAAACCAGTGACACACTCACCATATGAAGTAGCTTATTTATTGCATGCCATTACAAGTTTTTTTAGATTTTCATTTATGTTTCCAAATACTAATGGGTTTGGTAGTGATTATTTGTATGGAAGTTATAAGAGGAGATGATATAATTCTAGAAATATGTAGAGACTCTATGTCTTTATTTACCTTTGGAAAGTGAAATGAAAATATTGCTACTTAAATGAATAAAATCTAACACCTGATCAATTTAATGTTACAGTTATGTATCTATTGTGTAGAAAACAAGATGGGTGGTAGGTAAAGTAGTACCAAAATATTCTACCTTAAAACTCCAGAGTGCACAGGACTTTAAGAAAAAAGGCAACTAAGAAGAAAGATTGTGAGTCAGGCTGGCAGTGTGCTTCTCAGGGGCTAAAACAGTGGCTGAGAGCGTGGGCCTGAGCCCTACTGCTGAAGGCTGGCTCTCCCTCTTGCTGCGTGATCTCAGACAGGTTGCTCATCCTGCCTATATCTCAGTTTCCTCCACTGATAAGTGGTTATACCAAGAATACTTAACTCACTGAGTTTATAAGGATTAAATCTGTCAATATTTAAAATGCCTACAAAGGCATTTTATAAAGAACACATACATGTTTTCCAAATAAGAGTTTGCTAAATTAAGATAAGGGAGAATTTTCAAAGACAAACAAATGGATTAGGGATCTCATCTAAACTTTTCAAGAAAGCTGATTGATAGAAGAAAGTACAATTTAGTCTAATGAATTACTTGACCACTCCTGCTCCCCTCACCATGCGAATCAATGCTAATACAGCACAATGAGTTGCAAGTAAAATATTTAACAGTCTAGGCGCAAGAAGCCACTTCTTTCCATTTCAATCAATTTAGAGAAATTTCTGAAACGTGAACATTCAGGCAGTCTAAAGGGTACCATTCTGATTATCACAAAGACATTCATGGAACCGTGAAACATCTCCATCTCCACAGTGTTTCATGGCACTGGCAGGATAGGTGAGAGGGCATGGATTAAGGCTCTAAAAAGTTCTGAGGCATTACTAGTCATATCTGAAATGTCACTATAAGTATTTCATGGAGGTATGATTCACAGCTCCTGTCAAATATCAGAGTTCTTGAGTTGAATTTAAGTCAAGCATTCTTTCAACTCTGTGATGATAATGAAGAGCTTCAGTTATCGCACATCAATGCACTGAAAGAAGAGACAGGCTTACGTCTTCCATGGTGTTTGACCTTGCTAATCCTCACCTGCCCTTTTGTGGTTTCTCTTAACCTCCTCATACTACTGACCTTCTCCTAAATTTCAAATCTTCCTTTTCCCAACCAAAAAATGGACCTTGTCTCTATCAAGTTCCACAGCACCTTGTTCACTACAATTGCTGATAAGATTTTAGAAATACATATATTGCTAATGTCACAGTCAGAATTTCCTTCCAGATAACACATTTCAGGAGGACACTTGTGGAAGTGTATTCTCATAACGATTCTAACCATGGGCATTTCAGGCATGTGGCAGACTAACAAAAGGAATAGTGGGAATCATTTTGGGGAAGGAGGCTTTTCCAAAGAAAATACATTTTCCAATTTCTTCTTGAACCACACTATATAAATACTCTCTTTCTCTAACTGACAGGATTTTCTCTTATATTAAAACTCCCCAAGGTACTAAACTTTCCCAAAATTAATCTGGCTTTACCATTTATGTAGATTTTTCACATTTATTAGAGTTAAATACATATTTTTCAATGTATTTGCATCTTATTTTTTAATATCTAATAGGTCAAATGAAAATGAGATAGCTGACTCTTAAGCCACGTTGAATAACAAAACAGAACTTATGCAAAAAAGCTGGGAAATAGACACTTCTTATATTCTCTAGCTATATGTATTTTTAAATGTAGCAATAATTATATAATACAGCACCATTTTCATGATCATCACAAGTAGTTACTTCAGCATGAAATAGTAATAACCACAAAATAGGGAGTAGTCATTATTTTAGCAACCAAGATGTACCCTATATTTCACATGTATCATCTTATATGACTTCCCAACAACCAAAGAAACGTAAGTTTTCCCAGGTGCAGACACTGATGTTGCCTACCCATTACCTATCCCCACCTTTTTCCTTACGAACAGAACTCAGATTTTATTCAGGATGTCAACACATTCAGCAAAATATATAATGTCCTAAACTCCCTTGTAGCTGGGGATAACTTTGTGTCACAGCTCTGGCAAATGAGGTGGAAGTGGAAGTCTATTTGGTGAGACTAGCTTTCCTCATGAAAATTCACCTTCCCCCTTTTGAACTCGTTCTTCTTGCCTAGAATATGGATACTGTGCTTGGTGGCGCACTCATAAAACTGTAAACCATACACTTAGGATTATGGACCAGACAAATAGAAGAACCTCAGGATAATGATAGCGTGAAGGAGCAGACATACCAGCTCGGAACTGCCCATTTCCAGACTTCCAAATAAATGAGAAAAGTCAACCCCTGGTTTGTTCAGCCCATTGTAGTCAGAGTTCTGTTACATGTAGCCAAATACAATCATTTCTATAGTCCCTTTCACATACAAGAAAATACAAGCTTGGGGAGTTCTGGTCTAAGATGGTGACCTAGGAGGCTCCAGAACTCACCTCCTCTTACAGACACATGGAACCCACAGCTACCCATGGAACAATTACCTTTAAAAGAAATCCAGAAACTAGTTGAATGATTCCTACATGTTGGGTGAACAAGAAAAAAAAAAAATACATCAAAATGGGTAGGAAAGGCTGAGACACAGTGTTGCCATAAACCTCATCACTGGTACAGCAACATACAATTGGGAGGAACTCACAATTCCCCAACTTCTCCCTGAGGAATGAAGGGTTTGGCACCAACATCTACCACCCCAACTTTTAAAACTTCTACTTGAGGGACAGGTCCCCCAAACACCTAGCTCTGAAAGCCAATGGGGTTTGCATCCATGAGACCCACAATACTCTAGTAAACACAGAAACAGTTCTTAATAGGCACTAGAAGACACATACCAGTTACCCCACACCCCAGGACTCAGCACAGAGGGGAAAAAAAAAGTTGCCCCCTCCCATTCTTTCCCTGAAAAGTATACATTTGCATAAATTAAAAGCTGCTGCCTGAAAGTGGGGTTTCTAATTTAGCACACATCTAGAGGCTGATTGCCACCCTCCCTGAAGATCAGGGAGGCCCACAGAAGCCAACTCTGTGATCCTTCGGCCCAACTCCAGCTCACTGGTATCTCCCTGAAGGGAGCTTATGCACATGTCTCACGCCCCAGCTTTTGTGGCTGTCACCCAGAGGATATACCCCTTGGTGGCCTGGCTCTTCTGGCCAGTAAAGCTTGTGTTTGCAGGTCCCACAGGACTGTAAAAAACAAAGAAATAGTTCTTAACTGGCTATTCCCCAGTTTGGAACACTAACAGCTTCCCTTTGGAACATGAACACTTTCAATAACTGAGACCCACTAAGAACAAAGAAGGCAGCTCGCTCAATCACAAAGGTTTGAGAGATAACCAAGAGCTAGAGTTGGGCTGAAGAACAAGGTTTATCTCCTATCGAGTGACTCGATCAAGACTGGGAGAGGTAGCTGTTTTATTGAATACATAGAAATCAGCACATAGAGTCAAGGAAAATGAAGAAACAAAGGAGTATGTTCCAAACAAAATAATAAGATAAAACCCCAGAAACAAACCTTAATAAAATGAAGATAAATGATTTACCTAATAAAGAGTTCAAAATAGTTGTCATAGTAAAGGTGCTTGCTGAGATTAGGAGAACATTGCATCAACAAAGTGAGAATTTCAACAGAGATGGAAATATATAAGAAAGTACCATACAGAAAACAGAGATGAAGAATACAAAAACTGCCCTGAAAAATTCCATGGAAGGACTTATCAGACTAGACAAAGTGGAAGAAAAGATCAGCAAACTCAAAGACAGAGCAGGGAAATTCATTTTGGGGAGCAGAAACTAAAACAAATGAAAAATAAAATACAAATTTGAAAGCAGCAAAGTCAAAGTCACAGAGCCCCAAGATTTGCACTTCGCTTTCTCTAATGCAGGGCCCATGCTCTTTCCACTCTTCCATACTGATTTTACCGACATACAGACATACCATGTTAGCTCTGGAAAATGCCTAAGGAAGAACACACTCTAAATTTTCATTTTAATTATGAAGAAACTGAGACCCAGAACAGTTAGATGATCTGTCCTCCTGAAGTGTGATCGAGAATGTAATAGAACAATCCATTGCTCTCACCACTGAATATACTCAGAAATCATTGGGATAAAGCAGACGGAAAATTAACTTGAAGCCAAAATCAAATGCCTTTGATTTAGGAAAAAAGAAAGTGAGATTAAGAATCCTGAAGAACACAAGAAAAAAAAATACAAGTTCATTACAACAGATTGCATTGGCAATAGTGAGGTGTGGTGTTACAAGAAGCAGAGATTTTGTATCATAGAGACGTATCTGAGGAGTTCCAGGAAAGAGAAAAGTTATAACTGAGGAGCACAGCCTCTGAATGACCTAAGGATGGATCTTGCCAGGAAGGCCCTGTGATTAATTTTACTTGTATATTCTTGCACGAGGCAAGGCCCAACAAAAATTAGCTTCTAAAATGAAAAAAGTTAGCATTTATGGTGTACCTTTTGAAGATCCAAGTCCGTTTTCTTGCTTCACAACCGTATTACTATACATGTCCTGTGGGGGGGAAAGAGCAGGCTGTTAGGTAATGTACGCAGTATGACACACACACTTGCACACACACATTGGTATACAGGTGGACATAAGAAAAAAATGGAAAAGTGATACATCAAAATGTCAGTAGTATTTATATCTGGAAGGTAGGATCATAACTATTATTTTAATTTTTCTCATTGCTTTCATATATTTTCTAAATTTCTACACAAAATATGTACTACACTTATCAAAGTAAATGAAAACATATTTTAAAATCCATTTGATGACTATATTGTACTACTATAGTGACAACACAAATGGACAAATAGAACTTGGGACTTTTAAATATATTTTCACATTAAATATCAGTTTAATTCTTATAATAAACCAATACATAAGATGTTCCAATAACATGACTCAACAATCAGTTATATTATTTTTGTTCACTACCATTTTTGATGATATAAGAAGTGAAAAATGTACCAGATGTGGTGAAAGATGCTTTCCTTAAAAGTAAGATTATTTTAATTTTCTAAGACTGTGAGCAAAATTAAAATCATGTTTTACTTGAACATATAAATGCCATACCAAAATTTAATAAACCACCTACTCTCATTTAAAATAAAAGCTGTTATACCTTATCCATTTAATTATTAAGTATTAAGTATTAATTATTAAGTATAAAAATTATATGTTTGTAGTTGTTTGTTTTAGAAAAATGCATTTGCACTTAAAATCTCTAACCTAATGTTGAGAGGAAGTGACCATGGCATAGCCTAAAAAGAATTTTGTCTCAAAATATTGAAAAAAATTTTTATAAAAAGTTTTGAATACTTAATTTTGAAAAGAATGTTTTTATTGAGAAAATAAATGACAAGGCAAATGCCACTGCAAATATTATTTAAACAAAAATTTCAATTCATAGATTAACAGACTCAAATATTTCATTTTCAGCAAAGTGGAATACAATATAAGGAAAAGACAATAACTTAAACATTTTAATACTCTAAATATTGATGCAAGGAAAAAATATGCTATAGCACATATATTTCATTGTAGATTGCTCAGATGTCCTCTTATTTGAGGGAATCCGAAACTGATTAAAGAAGGTAAAGGGGTAACTCCTAGGCCTGACAAGTGAGACATTCAAACTTGGGACTTTACGTTGCTGAAAATGACTCACAGCCTTGACACAGTCTGAATTATCTGTAGTGTCTGCTGTTGACAGACACTACTGTTTTCGTCCTGTGCCACGACAGTTAGTTTCTTTGGGGAGCAGAGTCCAGAGGTGGCTATAGTAAGTGGACATCGTATAGTAAGATGGCACCAGTATTTGGCATCACAGACAGGCTACTCCTATGGCCACATCCTTGGCTGGTTTTGTGTCCATTGGTTCCTGCCCATTTTCCAAGTCTAGGTATTCAGTGTTCCCATCAATTTTGTGAACTACTCAATAAATATTATCCTCCTTCTAAGAAAATGCTCATGTGTTTTAATTGGCCTGGTCAAGACTGAATCATGAGACTAAATCATGAGCTACATATGATCACATAACCCAAATCATATTAAGTTAGGCAAAAGGCTTTAGATAGCGTGGAAGAGGTTATAAGCAAAAATATTAAATAAATACATAAATAAATAAATAAATAAATAAATAAATAAATAAAGCATATATTGATTGGGGCAATCAAGTCAGAGGACTATGGTAACTATTGGTCATTTTGTAAGCCCAGCAAGCAACACTCATTCAATATGGTGTGAATATTAAAATAAATGGGACTCAAGACTTCAGCCATGAATATGGAAGCCAAAGTGGCTTGTTTCAGAAACCAGACAACCAGCACATAGGCTTAGCCAATCAGGTACTTCCAGCTAGGACTTGGAACATGGATGTCATGACCGAAAGCCTCTGGAAAAAGTCATAGTTTTTCCCATCAAGATGGTAGAGTAAGTAAATACTGTGCTTGCCTCCTTTGACAAACACATCAAAATTACAACTAAACTACAGAACAACATTATGAAGAATCACCTGAATTCTAGCTGAATAGAAGTCCTAGAACTAAGGACATGCAGAAGAAGCCACCTCGAGACTGGTAAGAGGGGCAGAGATGCAGAATGGGCTGGTTCCACACCTGCGTGTGGCAGTAAAAATCAAGAGGGACACCTAGGCTGCAGAGATCCCCCCAAAGGAGCAAGGGGTCCCAGTTCCACACCAGGCTCCCCAGCCCAGGACTCCAGTGTCAGGGAGAAAAGTCTTCACAACTCTGGCTGTGAAAACCAGCCGAGATTGTGGCTGGGTGAGATAGAGGGCTGCTGGAGTCCCAGGAGATCCTCTTTAAGGGCCTGCACATGGACTTACTCACTGATAGACTCATTCACTCTGAACTCTGGTGCTGAAACAGCAGCTTGAAAATTTCCAGGGACATATGGGGAGGAACTAAATTGTGTGACTTCAGGGGAAGCTTTCTGTCAGAGAGAAGTGCTAGTAGAATCCACTTTCCTTTGTTAAGCCATCCCCTCACCAGGTGTGCAGACACAGGCGGGCCCCATATCTGACTCTCCATCAACCTGGCTAACACCATTTGCTTCACCATGGTGATTCCCTGAGACCCAGTTTCACCCTACTTGCAGGCCCTTCCAAGCTGCTTCCAATGGCTTTTCTATAGAAACGGCCTGCCTTGGCTCATACCGGGGACTTTCCTAAAATCTCTCAAAGGTTCACAAACCCCAAACAAGCAGAATCTGTGCTTGGCATGCCCCATATCACTTGCTGAGTAGCCCCAAGCCCAGGGGCCAGCTTTGGTTCACAGCTTAGTCTCTCCCAGGCACCTCCAAGACCAACATAAGTGGTAACCATCTGAAGATCAGTTTGTGAATTATACCAAGCGGCCCCAGGCAGGGCATAGGCAGTGGCTGACCTCGGCCTGCAACAAAGCCCCTCCCAAAGGGACTCAGAACCATCATACCTGGCTATTAATTTTAGACCACACCAAAGCACAATCCAACCACCTCCACAAATGACACTTACAAAGGGCAGACTCAGCAGGCACCAGAGCCCTGCTAAGGCAAATCCTGCTCTGTAGGGTCAACTCATGCACAATAGCTCCTCCACTGTAGTCATGGCCAGTCTTCATATCCAATCATCTCAAGGGTCAGTCCCTCCCATTGAGTGCAAACAGCAACCAAGGCTTTACTACAATAGGAGAGCTCATGAGGGCACACACTACACATAAAAAGGACACACCTTTGGTGTCCAGGGAGACTGTATCACTGGGTCCCACAGGACACCTACTACATAAGGCCACTCTACTAAGACTGGGAGACATAGCAGCTCTACCTAATACATTAAAAAAAAAAAAAAAAAAAAAAAAAACAAAAAAAAAAAAACACAGGGAGGCAGCCAAAATTGGGAGACAAAGAAACATGTCCCAAATGAAAGAACAGAACAAATCTCCAGAAAAAAAGAACTAAACAAAATGGAGATAAGCAATCTACTAGATGCAGAATTCCAAACACTGGTTATAAGGATTATAATAATGCTTAATAATCTCAGGGAGAATGTCAACAAAGAAATAGGAAACATAATAATGGTGATAGAAAACATAAAAAAGAACCAGTCAGTAATGAAAAATATAACTGAAATAAAGAATGCACTAGAAGGAATCACCAACAGACTAGATGAATCAGAGGATCAAATCAGCAATTTGGAAAAGAAGCGGGAAGAAAACACCCAATCAGAACAGCAAAAAGAAAAAGATATACAGAAAAGGAGTATAGTTTATGGGGCCTCTGGGACAATATCAAGTATACCAACATTCACATAGGAGCATCAGAAGGAGAAGAAAGAGAGCAATGATGTGCAAACCTAGTTGAAGAAATAATGATGCAAAACTTCTCTAATCTGGTGAAGGAAATAGACATACAAGCACAGGAAGCACAGAGAGTCCCAAACAAGATAAATCCAAAGAGGCATACAAAACACAGCATTATTAAGATGTCAAAGGTTAAAGACAATTAGAGACTCTCAAAAGCATCAAGAGAAAAGCAGTTAGTTACCTATAAGGGAACTCCCATAAGACTATCAGCTGATTTCTCAACAGAAATTTTTAGGCAGGCCAGAGGAATTGGCAGGGAATATTCAAAATGGTGAAAAACAAGGACCTACTACCAAGATTACTCTACCAAGCAAAGCTATCATTTAAAATCAAAGGATTAAATAAAGAATTTCCCAGACAAGAAAAAAAACTAAAGGGGTCCATCACCACCAAACTACTATTATAAGAAATGTTAGAGGGACTTCTATAAGAAGAAGACAAAAAGATGAACATATGAATAATAAAATGACAGTAATTACATATCTATCAACAATTACTTTAAATTTAAATGAATTACATGCTCCAATCAAAAGGTAAGGTGGCTGAATGGATAAGAAAGCAAGAATCTTACATACTCTGTCTACAAGAGACTCCCTTTATATCAAAAGACACACACAGGCTGAAATTAAAGGGATGGAAAAAGATAGTTCATGAAAATAGAAATGAACAAATAAAGCTGGAGAAGCAATACTTATATCAGACAAAACAGACTTTAAAACAGAGGCTACAACAAGAGACAAAGAAGCTCCCAGTAATGCCATTTCTGAGGATTTATCTGAGGAAACCCAAACCACTACTTTGAGCAGACAAATGCATCCGTATGTTCATTGCAGCATTATTTACAATAGCCAAGATGTGGAGGCTACCTGGGTATCCATCGATGGATAAATGGATAAAAAAGAGGTAGTACATATATACAATAGATTAAATGTAGGTCCAATGATTAATGTCCTGGCTCTGTCAAAATGGCAGGCAGGTAATGTTTGCAACTCGTCTCTCTACTTAGCATTTCCCTTTGTTTGTAGATTAATGTTGTTTCCCCTTAACCCATCAAGTTAAGTCCTCAGTGCCTGCAAAACCACCCGTTATTTAGACATACTCAATAAATATTTGTTTAACAAATTACTATTTGATCAGTGTCTCTCTCCACACTATAATCTAAGCCTCCGTAAGGAAAAGACAATGTCCTCTTCCAGCTCACAATTGTAACTCCAGGGAGTAGGACTCAATAAACATGTATATATTTTGTGGAAACTCAATAAATACCGGGGGTACCACAAAAATGTATACACATTTTAAGAGATGTTATCTATGCTCAAGCAGTAATTCACCATAATCAGAATTGTCTAGATGCTGATGGTAACCACTTTGAGCACCTCTCATAATTGCAGAAGTCAAACATGACTTGTATTCATCTTTTGTTATTGGTATATATTGTGTATTACAATTAATACAGTTTTTTTCCTTTCTTAAAATGTGTATACAATTTTTGAAAAATTGTACTCATTCCCCTATATTAGGTGATCTTACAAATAACAGAATAATTCTTTCATACTAGTTGTACAGAGTGACAATATAATAGCAACAGTATTGTAAACAGGCATTAAATAGATTTTTAAGTTACCACACCTCAAAGATGATGGTGGTTTATTTATGTGAGCTGTTTATTACTTTGGTTCAAAAAAAAGAAGAGTCTGAAAAATACTAGCTTGAGTTTGCTTTATTTATTTTTTCTCCAATTATGACAGCCCATATCAAGTACATGAAAGTGAACCTAGAGCCACAAATCAGCCTAATTCACCTCAGATGAAAAGAATTTAAGAAACAGAGAAAAGTGAACACCTCGAGTAAAAATGCTCAAGTAGTTATCAACCATTCCTATCTAGATAACTGAATGTATTTTTCTTTGCAAAACTGAGGATATCAGTGCACAACTGACCCTTGAACAATGCGGGAGTTAGGGGTGCTGACCTCTCACACAGTTGAAAATCCACTTATAACTTTTGACTCCCTCAAAACTTAACTGCTAATAGCCTACTATTGACCAAAAGCCTTAACAGTAACATAAACAATCAATTAACACATATTTTGTAAGTTATATGCATTAGAAATGGTATTCTTACAATAAAGTAAGATAGAAAAAAAAGAAAATGTCATTAAGAAAAATCATAAGAAAAATACACTTACAATACCATACGTATTTATGGGGGGGAAAATCCATGTATAATGTACCTACACAATTCAAACCCATGCTGTTCAAGGATCGGATGCAATTTCTTTTCTATTGTCATCTAAATCTGTTTTTTCTTTTCTATTTTCACCTTAATCTCAATGTTTAATTTGTTAAAATGCAGTTAAGGCAATTTTCAAAGAAGATTCAAATTTCTATATGATTCCTGGCATTTTGTCACATAATGAACTTTTTTAGGAGAACTGAAAACAATCAAAACTTTAATAACATGCCCTGCTTACCTGCCAGTGTCAATAGGACATGCATGTTGGCTAATTTTTTCCAAGTGTGAGGAGGGATTTGCACTTTTCCACTCACATTGTACTTTGCTTTTAGCGAATAGTATGCATTAGCAAGGAGGTAGGCTGAGGTTAACAGTGCAAGTATGACTAAATAAACTGGCCCACATAAAAACTAAATCCACAAATGTGACTTAATTCATATGGTGCTTTAATCAACTGAATTAAGCAACCACAGTTAATTAAAAATCTAAACGTCTCTACCACTCACACACCTTTAACTTACAAGTCAATCCATTCATTGTCTCTCTGCACCATTGAAATGTTTCTGGGTTAGGAGCAGGCTTACTTAACAGTCAGTACCACAAAAGAGCCATAAAAAAAACCCTACATCATATAATTTTTCCTTACTGTTTTATTTGTCAGAACAGGAGAATGATAAGAAACTTGTTGCCTTCCCAAATTGACATTTTTATGAATAATAGGAACATCAAAATTAACACTAATTGTAACCCAATTTGATTGGCTTGAAGACGCAGCACAGTGTAATAGAAAGGCAAAATGGGGTTCAGATGCTTGAGGATTCCGGCTTTGCCTCTTATTGATATGTGACCCTTGAGCAACTTGGCTTCTCTCAGCCATAGTTTTCTTATTTAACAAAATAGAATAATGATATCACTATGAGAATTAAATGGCCTGATGGATGTTAAGTGTCTAGCATATACCGTGTTTTCCCGAAAATAAGACCTACCCCAAAATTAGCCCCAGTGAAGATCGTCAGCCAGATGGGCACATTTAGTACATTATGACAATGTTACAGAAGATGACAAGACTGTATTTGAATAAATGTAGACTGCTGTACATGAAAAAAATAAGACATCCCCTGAAAATATGCCCTAATGAGTCTTTTGGAGCAAAAATTAATATAAGACCTGGTCTTATTTTGGGGGAAATATGGTATAAGACCTGGTCTTATTTTCCAGGAAACATGGTAGCAACCAGTCCAAGAATTTTACTATCATAGACACATTACTCTGGTAGCTCTTTTGAGGACAGATTTACTACATCAAGAATAAGGGATGGGGAAGCTAGCAAGGAAATTGTTACAATAATCCTAGTCTCAAAAACAGATTTGAGAGACATTGAGGGGAGACATAATTGGTAGTTGTCTTGCATGTGGTGGCAGGGAGTGGTGAAAGTAGTGGAGTGCAAGGAAGGTGTGACTAAGAAAGAAGCCTAAAGTGGCTTTCATGAAGACTATACTCTGCAGAGTTCTGGAAGAGTGAGAGGTGAAAAAGCCAGGAAAAGTTAAATAAACTATTGTCTTTATGCTAAAATTCAGTGTTCCCAGACTCTGGAATCTATATCCCTAGGAACTAGATTTATCCAAAGAGATCTATAAATCTATATAAACTTCAAGATATCCTTGTAAATAATATAAATACTATTTCCCTCATACATTTTATCACTATTTTTTTAATTCATGTCAAAGCTCTAGTGACTTAAAAATTACAAATTCTCAAACAGACATTTCTAAAAAGTAACTCTTTGTTATTGTTTATACATTTTAATTGTCAAATATCATGCCATGTTTTGATAAGGAGGCCAAAACATAATTTTCTCTTTTTATTTTCTTTAAGAAGAATCTTTGTTCTTGAAAATAATGCTAATTATGCATATCCATTTCTTGATCCCTACCTTCCAACTTCAGAATTTTTTCATATTATTTAAAAATTTTTAAATGCAACCATAATGGAGAAGAACTGAGTAGAAATCCATGGACTATTCTGCTGTATCCAAACAATGTCATATTTGTTTTCATAATTGTTTTTCTCTGCATTTCAGCTGCTATGACTGATCCCATAAATATTTGTACATAACTGGACATAATTTTGCAGTGCTTATTTCCATGTTAAAATCTCTACTTAACCCAAAGAACTTCCAACAAATACTTGAGAGGAGATTCCTCCAGGTAATTGCAATAAAATCTTTAGTCTCTGTGAAAGGACTTAACTTGATGGGTTAAGGGGAAACAACATTAATCTACAAACAAAGGGAAATGCTAAGTAGAGAGACGAGTTGCAAACATTGCCTGCCTGCCATTTTGACAGAGCCAGGACATTAATCATTGGACCTACATTTTCAGTTGGGTTGTATATAGCAAAGAAAAGTTAGTATTACCCAAGTCAATAAAGACATGGGAAAATAATTGCTACCAGCTCATCTTTCACCATCACCCCATTTCATAGCCTATTTAGTAGCTCTCCAAAACAGAAATGAATTAAGAAACATTGAACAATTATTTAAATAGACAACAGTTTTACTTATTTTTTTCCTGGAATCCCATAACAAGAGTGTTTCAATAAAATATCAACAAAAATATCAACAAAAATAGCCTTGTTAAGTCAATTGGAGCATGCATTCCACTTTCTTACACATCCCATCACCACCACTACCACACTATACACAGACACACACACACACACACACACACACACACACATACATATCACATTTTTCATTAGAAATATTTTGGTGGAGTTTAATATTTGGAAGAAATTTTTATCATATAGTATGCACTGTCATCTCGAGAACTGTGCATTTGGAAACCAAGGACAACCATTATGGACTTTTGTTCTTGGTGAAAATAGCAGAGGTGAATTTGAGACCAGATCCAGCTATTGCACAGAGCTCTAAGAGGCCCCAAATTTAGCAGAAAACTTAGAGGACTAAGAGTCAGAAAGCCAGGTTTAAATCCAGTTTGGCTACAACTGCTGCCTATGCTGAGGCCAGGCACTTTGGTAATCTGGATGTCTGATTATTGACACAAAAAGAGAGGCTAACATTGGATAATGTCTAGAGTCTTGTGATGCTATTGAAGTCAGAGCTTCCCTGAGCTGCCTGTCCATTCATTGAAGGTCCTGCACATTTTGTATTTTCCCAGGCAAGAGAGATCCAGGCTCAGCATCATTCTGGTCCTCAGAAAGTGCCTAGGCCTCACTTAAGGAATACAAGTTTAGATCCTTTCTTCTTTTGCCTAACCCTGTGATAAAAACCTAGTTCAAACACTTATTTTGCCAAAGAAGTTGTGTAGAAAATACATATGAAAATGTGAGTAAAAGAGGCTCTGCGTATAGGTCATATCAAAACTCCTAGATGACTCAATAAAATCAGTGAAATACCTGAAATATTTATTGAAGAGAAAATTGGAATACAAGTAAATGACCTGTTCAGTAAAAGAGTTAGTTGAAATGGTTAGAAAAGAGCAATAACTATTGAAGGTGTTAAACATGTTCCTGTTTAAAACAAAAAGGGGAGAAGTGTGGTCAAATTATTTTGGGACTAGATGACTTAAATGGGTTAAGCAGTTTTGGGGGGATTGGGGGTTCTCTCTTTTCTTTCTCTGCAGGACCTCTGAGAATATGGTATGACGCCTTGTATAAACTCATTCACCATGGAAGCCTTTTTTTCCCAGAACATCTCATGGGATCACTATGAAGGAAAGACAGTTTAAGATACAACCTAAGATAAATTAGGGGGAAAAATGTATTGACAAAACATGTCAATCTGCTTTCCGATATTCACAAATGAATTGACATCATCTTTAAGAGACACATCCAAATTTGATGTCTAATTGAGATTTTATTCAGCCAGGAATAAAATCATTTGTTTCAAACAGACATTTGTCAAATGTCTCAATGGTTCTAAAACTCCCTGCTATTATATTCCAATACAAATATGTTAGGTGTACCTTTCAAAAGCAGGCTTTGATATTTATGGACAGAAGAGCCAAATAGAAATAAGAGAAAAATGATTTTTAAAGTGATCTATGTTTGTCTTCCATGGAATTTTTTCCATCTTTTTAAAAAGAAGTTTCTTGGCCAATTCTGGCATCTCTCAGGAAACTAGAAGCCAGGGTAAACCCGGAGCCTGCTATAACACTTCATTCTTACGCATCATTTAAAAGGCATGTACACTTCGTGTGATTCCAATAACACCAGGCATACTGAGAACGGGGGTTATATTAGGACCCTATAAATAAGGCTTCATCGCATTATTTAGGCTCTGACAAACAAAGAAACCTGTGGAAGAGAGAAGGTACATTTTAGAATAAAGTGTCCTACCTTGTAAATATATTGAGGAAAACTTTAGGCCTATAACCTCAAAAATGAGTAAGAATCTATTAAACAAATACCCTTACTTAAAAAATTGAGATTTTTTTTTTGAAGAAATGATGATGGAGAGGGCTTTGTATGACCCATAAGTGCATGAAGTACATAATGAAGTCTAATACAAAACAAAGAGTCTTCTCTTTAAGAATCAAACTAAAGGAAAAGGCTCAAAGTTAGTATGATAGATTTCATTGGGTATTTAGCATACAGCAAGTGTATCAATTTAAGCCTAAACAATATTCACCTGTGTCTAGCAGGCCTCTAAAGTGTGCCTGCTAAGGAATATTACATAGGAGACTGAAACCCCCTTTTGGGTAAAACTTACAGTAAAAAAGGAACGTAGGCACACATGTTTGGTTCAAGCATGATGTGCCAGAATCAAAGGGAAGACATGAGGACTGCACAGTGTTAGTCACTCATATTCCCGTCGCCTCAGAGTTGGCGGGCTTATGTCCAAGTACCAGAATGTGGATGTATCCACTAAAGGAAAAGTGAAAACAAGAACTGCTGGGACAGATAAGAAGCACACAAGGCAACCGCAGAATTGGAGCTAGTCTCCCACAGTAAGAGATACTGGTGGCTGATGCTACGACAGGTTCATCAGCGCACTCAGCAATAAGCACTGGCCACCTAAGCACAGACACTATAACTTCTAGAATCATCTCCAACTTTGCATTAGCAGCAAAGTTGCTGTTTCTGATAGCAAAAGACAGTAAACATACTATATTGAGTCAAGGTAAGAGAGAAAGGAAATAGAACATAGGATGCCACCGAGGAGTTAAAAGGATAAATTCGTTGATTGTGATGACATAACTCTTAAGAATGCTATAATTATTGGGTAGACATATAAGTAAAAGTAGTCTCACAGAGTGAATAGGAGCAGGGTCAGAGAAATACCAATTTGCAACAATCATAATAATCTAATTTATCCCCATGCTGGTATGACCTGAGAGTCAAGAATTACACAAGAATGGATTGCATAATGTTGAAACTGCTTGTACTGGAATAGTCTTAGTTGGCTGTGGCAGTCTTTGTAAACAATGGAAAATCTCTTTAATTTAATTGGCTTAACTTTGGTCCATTGTGAGAGATTGTGAATTTGATAACCTATTAAGGTTATCTTCATAATCACCACAAATGTCTTAATGAATATTGCATTTCTCTCACCTTATTCCCAAATATCAGACCACTTTGGCTTAGGCCTACTTAAGTTTTATTATTTCCAAACTATATATGCTAGAGTATAATAAAACTGCATTTAAAATAGCCATAATGATCATCTAGTTGATTATTTTTAATATCAACAAATAATTTTTATAAAGATAGCTCATATTTTAATAGCATGCTAGGTATTTTCAAAGTTTCTTCATTTGATCATGTTATTCTATAAAAGGTAAGATATTTGGCAGATAAGAAACAAATTTGTTGAACTGGCCGAGAGAGCAATCATTGAGTGATAAAATGGGGTCTAGAACTGACCTCTCTGGACTGCTAGTCCAAGCCAACTCATTGAACCATACCAATCTGACCTCTCTCCAGCACCTTCCAATCTTAGAATCACTTCAACAAACTCAAATGTTATCCATACTATTCCACCAAAAATTAACAAACAATGAGCTTCTTTATGTTGCAATACCAAGAAGCACCAGGAAGTGAAATCTGCCTGAGAGTTGAAATTTGTTTACGATGCTTTTTGACTTTGAGTTTTCAAAAGATGCTTTTTAACTTTGAGTTTTCAAGCTTTGCTCTATTAGTGCCTTTAAGGAAACGAATACCAACATTGGTTTATTTGTTGGTTTATTTCTCTTCTGGGTATTCTTACAAAACATTCAGTAGAGTATTCTTCTCAAGCCATAATGCTGTTCTTTCCATGAGTTGCACAACCCAATTACCCAGCCAGAAGACACAGAAGGTGTCCCCCATGGAGTTCCATTACCCTGTGATTTTATGCCTCCAGCACAAGGAATGACCATATTCTAACAAAAACTAATTCATTACAAGAGAGAAAGATATGACGGGGAAAAACAACTTTCACAACAGTTAGAAAGTTTGGTTCTTTCTCAAGGTGGCAAATATTAGTTATTTCTGCTGTTGATCAGTCACACAGACACAAATTCAGGCACACACACAGACTTATCCAATCTACCTCCTCATAAAAATAATCTCAGGAGCCTCCGTCAGGGGAATCTCCACATAACTTGGTTTTGAAGATCAACTCAAGTAACTAACATAATTCTACCTGAAGTCAAAAATTACAAGAATGATGAGGATGCCCACCATGCTATGATACCTGGAAATCCCCAAAGTTTGTGTTACATTTCATTAGTGTAAGAGTTTATATATTCCAAACACAAAAGAAACTATACAGATGTTATTATTTATAATTATCTTCTCTTTAAAAATGAAATGTGCTGTATTGCTTCCTTTTCATAATATTGTTTAGCAGATGAACAAAATGATTCACATTAAACTCGTATTAGCTTTGCATTATCACAGATTTTTCTTCTTTTTTGTTTCTCTACTTACCTTGTGACTGTACTTTAATATTACTTTATTACATTCAACAGACAGTTTTGGAAATAAGATATTATACAACCAAGGAAACCTCATCTTGAACTCATCTAAAGATCGCAAGAAATGACATTCTTAAAGCTTTGTAATGAATGCTATAAGCCACATATAAGTTTTCAGCCATCTTCATGATTATACTTGACAGAATTGTCTAAACCAAAATGCCCAGGATAATGAGAAGCTCTACTGACCTATAATGTTTTAAAAGACATTTTATATGGAAATGTAGATACATTTTATGTATAGTAAATATACTATGTTTACAGAGGGAGCCAAAAAAATGTGTACATATTTTAAGAAAGGAAAACTGTATTAAAATTATGCTGATGGTAACCACTTTGAGCATCTCTTGTAATTGCAGAAGTTAAATGTGACTTGTATTCATCTTTTGTTATTGGTATATATTGAGTATTACAATTTTAATACACTGTTTTCCTTTCTTAAAATGTGTATACATTTTTTGTCACCTTCTATATATGTGTGTATATATACCTGGGTGCAAAAAAAATGTATACACACGTTAAGAGATGTTATCTATGCTCAAGCAGTAGTTTGCCATAATTAGAAGTATCTGGACACTGATGGTAACCATTCTGAGCACCTCTTGTACTTGCAGAAGTCAAACATGACTTGTATCCATCTTTTGTTATCAATATATATTGAGTACTACAATTAGCACAGTTTTTTTCTTAAAATGTGTATATATTTTTGTCACACTATGTACACAAACACACACACAAAAAATAGTTCTGACAATTAAGTTCACGAACACATCCTAGAAAAAGAGCTACATACCTCATTGCTGAATATCACTATGGTCACCTTCTAAGTACTACCCTTGGGAAGCTATGCACCGATGCCAGAGCCTAGTCCACCCTTCAAAGCAATTTTGGAACTTTTTTCTGGAATGGCCATCAGAGCTATTATCGTATTACCTTTGATGTTTTGAATATCATCAAAATGTCTTCCATTCAATATTTCCCTGATCTTTGGGTAAAGAAAAAAGTCATTGGGGGCCAGATCAGGTGAGTAGGGAGAGTGTTCTAATACAGTTATTTGTTTACTGGCTAAAAACTCCCTGACAGACAGTGCTGTGTGAGCTGGAGCATTGTCGTGATGCAAGAGCCATGAATTGTTGGTGAAAAGTTCGGGTGGTTTTTGTCTATCTTTTTCACACAGCCTTTTCAGGACTTCCAAATAGTAAACTTGGTTAACTGTTTGTTACCAGTTGGCACAAATTCAAAATTAATAATCCCTCTGATATCAAAAAGAAAGGTTAGCAACATGGTTGCAACAAGTTCGCGGACTTAATTGTCAGAACTCGTGTGTGTGTGTGTGTGTGTGTGTGTGTGTGTGTGTGTGTGTGTGTGTGTATCTATTTAAAAGATTCTTCTTAGACGGACCTTCTCTTTATTATTTTTCTAATCACATAGAAAATGCAGTTTTATTTTGAATTCAGTAAAACCCCCATTATAAGTATGTGTGAAAATCTCTTAAAAGATTTTAGATAACACAAAACATAGCAGAAATTCATTAATATTATTTTTCCTAAGTAATAGCTAGAAAGATAATCTTTTAATTCATTCAAAATTGCTTTGCCTGAGTTCCTAAACTACCTAGAGTTTTGAAGGTCTAAAATTTTAGTCTGGAGTCTTCACCTATCAGCTTTCCAAGTTTTCATGGGACTCAGGATTATAGAAAGAAATCCTGCTGGTAGAATGTCTTATAACTGACTTCACAGACAGGTGGTAATTATACAGAAGAATGTCTGCTTTGGGATTAGGGAAAATATGTATTAAAAATATAGCCTACCTCTAGACAGTAACCATCATGGAAGCAGAAACAGGGATACTTACGTATCTTTTTTGCTCCCTCTGCTGGTTGGTTTTATAAAATAAAGAATGGGTGCTTTGATCTCTTTCCAGAAATGCTGGCATTACAATTTCCCCAGACTCTCAGAATTTGGGTGTCAAGATTTGTGTATTTGGTTTGCTATGACTGAGTTGTTGAGTCTTTGCTTGTCTAAATTATAAATGAGTGTGAAATACTAGACAGAGATTCCATAAAAATGTAAGTTCCATTAGATGAACAGTTCAGAGGTTATTGAGCATGGCACAAATAGTATCCTCATTTTAAGATAATATGATCTCAAGGAAAGTAAAAGCACTTATATGTAAAATTACTTAAAACTAAGACAGTATACAATTAAAGACTAAATTGTATGGTAGTGACTATATGTAAACGTCAGAGAGTAGAAAAAATTAATAAAAAAGAGACAGGAGTTATCCTGAGACTCAGAAATGACTGACACAGACACAAGCTTGAACATGACAGGAATGGTTGTTGAGGGAGCAAGACATAATATCATCAGTAATCTAACCTTTTGACTTTTCTACCCAAACACAACATTCTTCCTGCACATATAACAAAACAACAGCAATAGCAATAACTGACATAAAGAAAATATTTATAAAAAAAAAAGAAAAGAAAATATTTATATTCCAAATGAAAACATGTGCATCTACTGCCCAAAAGTGAATAACCACAATCATTCAGTCACCGTACCTATCTCTGAGGATATTCATCCCTTCTACATCTAGTTCATTCATAAGCCAGTTTTGATATGTTGCTACCTATGGATCAAATAATAAAGTTAATCCCTCTATAGTTAATACACTCTATATAAAGTATTAGAAAGTGTCTAAAAGGAAGATACACTTGAGATTGCTACAAGGTCTTTCCTTAATGAGACTAATCTTCCTTTATTTATAAAACTCTGAGTCTGTGGTCTGATTCAGGTTAGTCAAGTGTGGGAGGGACTGTGAATTTCCACTGTGGTGAGTCACTTGAGTCACTGCCAAACCCAGAGGTCTTTTAAAGTAGGACTTCAGTGGGAAATCATCAGTTTCAGTTCTAGAATCCCAATGGTCAATTAGCCACTTCCAAAGCATTCTGCATGTCAAATCTTATTATCACTCTGCTGATTATTATGGGAACCACACCACCTTGCCTGGGTAATTAAGTGCTGCTATTTGGCTTTAGTCAAATGGGATGCCAGTGTACATGGTGTTATCACCCCTGCCTAGGGAGGACAGCCACTGCAGTCCTTTGCAAGAATGCTGCACTCCCCCCACTAATGAAGCTCTCAGTGAAGAAAACGTTTTCTATATCCTCTGGAGGAACACAGATGGAAGGTACTAAATTTCTCTAAACTCTTCAGATTTATCTTTCTACAAGATACCAATTTAGTCCTGGCATTTTAACTTCATTTGGCACATTCCATTGATGAGTCTAGGTTTAAGACAATCAGCTAAATAATCAACTAGAACTATTTCCAGGTGATCCAGCTAGTACATGAATCTATTTATTTTTACATTTCTTAATGCATTTACTCATTCATTCAGCAAATATCTATTCAGTTTTCTCTAGGTATCTGACAATACCCTAGGCACTGGAAATACAACACTGGATAAAGCAAACAAAACAATATCCATATATAGCTGTTACAATTCTATTGATTCTATCCCCTATGCTGTATTCGATATCCTGTGAGTATATATACATTAAATTATAGTTGAATTCAATATTATTCAGCTTCAGGTGTATAGCACAGTGGTCAGGTATCTACACCATCCATGAAGTGATCTCCCTAATTAGACAAGTTTTGTACAACTGAAATTAATTTAAAAAAAGAAAGAAAAAAAGGAGGAAGGAAGGAAGGAAGGAAGGAAGGAAGGAAGGAAGGAAGGAAGGAAGGAAGGAAGGAAGGAAGGAAGGAAGGAAGAAAGGAAGGAAAGAAGGAAGGAAAGAAAGAAGGAAAGAAAGGATTTAAAAAAAAAAACTCCCCATATTCCTGGAATTTACATTTGATAGGAAAGAAGAAAAGATAATAAGCAAATATTTTAAAATATGTAGTTCATTGGAGGATGATTAGCGCTCTAGAAAGAAATAGCAAATTAAGGGATACTGGGAGCACTGGAGTGTGTAATTTTAAGTCCGGGGATCCGATAAGGCAACTCAGGAAATAACACTGATCAAAGACTTGAAGGAGGTGAAGTGGGCAATGCAAATGTCTGAGGAAAGAGAACACCAGGCAAAGCCCACAGCAAGTGCAAAAGCTCTGAGACTTGTTAAGAACAGAGAGGAGGCCAGTGGTACTGGAACAGAGTGAGCAAGTGGGAGAATAATTGTTAGCACTCTATTTCAGATAAACTCAAAGTTTTAAAAATAAAGTGAATACTCGTCCCAGTTGCAGCTTTGTTAGTATAATGTTCTAAAACTTACCATTTTACGTTATCAAATATCACATAGCAACCAGATTATCACTGGTTCTCTAAAGCATATGGGTTAAATTAGCAAGAATAATGCAAAACCATTCTTTCCATCTTAGTCAACACATAGCAAGTCTATCAATTGCCTGTTATGATTCTCCCTAATCACCACAAGCTACAGGGGAATTATCATTGTGAACTGGGTGTGTATTACGTTCTTACTTTGTAATCAAAGTAGGAACATAATATTGAAATTTAAGCATTCTGATCGAGGGTATTTAAGACTTCTTTTCAAATAAAACTATAATCTTCAGAGAGCTCATGAAAAAGCCTAGCAACAACTTGTCAATAAACATATACATTTTTTATAGTTTGGCTTTTCTCTTTTTAACTGGATTGTAAGGGAAACATCCAAGATATAGCTTTTGAATAAGAAAATTATTGATTTGCCTCTAGGCAAATAATTTAATTAAAATGATACGTTAAGTACCTTGTTAGTTTAAGAACTTGGATATGGAAACTCATTTTGCATTTAAAAAGTTTCTGGTTCACCTCAATTATCAAAACAGACTATATTTTGAGGAAACAACAAATAGGTTATACCCTGTTTCCCTGAAAATAAGATCTAGCCAGGCCATCAGCTCTAATGCGTCCTTTGGAGCAAAAATTAATATAAGACCAGGTCTTACATTATATTACATTATATACAACCCGGTCTTATAATAAAATAAGACCGGGTCTTTGTCATTCAGAGACTCTGGTCCCACTCCCCGCACAAGAACACAGGATACGATGAGGCCAAAAAGGAACACCAACGGAGCCTTGCATAAGGGAGTCGTACCACTATAGTCTCGCTGGCGGCTGGATTGGAGACACAGGAAGCAGGCTCCACAAGACGCACAATCCACTAGCCGCTTCTCTGCCTGTCAACCAACCAAGCAACCAACCAACCCCCCTAGCGTAGCCATGGCAGTTATATTAGTGGCTAATGGTTAACCGGTAACAGCTGGTGGCTGGGTGGTAACAGCTAATGGCCACCCAGCCACAGCGAATGACCATCTGATTACAGCTGATGGCCATCTAATAACCGAGCCAGCACCTTTCCATGTGAGGCCGAGAACCTGGAAACTGCTCTCTGGGGCTCTGTCCCCACAGTCTTATATTAATTTTTGCTTCAAAAGACGCTGTCGTGCGGGAGACCCTGCTCGCTGCACCATTTGTCGTGCAGGGTCTCAGCTCCCACTCCCCGCCCAAGAACGCAGGACACAGTAAGGCCAAAAAGGAACACCCACAGAGCCATAAGTAGGGAAGTCAAACCAATATATTCTCATTGGCGGCATCCGCCTCTCTGCAATCCGCTATTGCCAGCCACCATCTTCTTGCTAGCCCCCATTTTCATTTTCTGCTAGCGTAGCCACAGCCGTTATATTAGTGGCCAATGGTTTATGGATTACAGCTGACGGCCAACTAGCCACAGCTGCTGGCCATCTGATCACAGTTAATGGCCATTTACTCCCCGAGCCAGCACCTTTCTATGTGAGGCCGAGAGCCTGGAAACTGTTTTTTGGGACTTTGTCCCCACAGACGCATTAGAGCTGATTGTCCAGCTAGGTCTTGTTTTCAGGGAAACCCGGTAGCATGGAATAAGCATACACTAATAATACACCAGTAACTCCTTTTTCATATAGCAAAGTCTCATTGAAAAAGCCAAAGATGCAACCTCATGTCAACAGATGATGTTGCAGAGAAATAATTTATTCAGTCAAGTTTTTTCCAAAGTAACCTGCTGATTTAGGTCTAACCATTTATATAGAAAGATTTCTTTTTAAGTAAATCAAGATGGAAATGAGAGAACATCTTCTACCCCATTTGAGTTGAAAAATTAATTTTCACTTTAACAGTTGAATCTACTGTATGTTTGCTATGTACCTAACCTTATCATTGCACTAATTATTTACAAACATAATCTGATGCCCTCATCATAACAAACATAATCCTATTGGGTAGGTATTACTCTCCCCATTTTACAGATGAGAAAACTGAAGCCTCACTAGAGGAGAAAAATGGCGGCGTGAGGTGAGCCTCTGTAACGCTCCCCTGGAATTTACAACGAATCGGACAACAATAACTCCACAAAGGACTCCTTGCACAGCAGACAGGCAAGACGAAGAGGCCGACTACTGAATTCACCTCCAGGTGGGTGAATCGCGCGAGCGGGGGAGGAGGGAGAGGAGAAGTGCGGAGACGGAGCCGCGCGGGCGCAGGACACAGACCTAGCTCAGTGCTCGGAGCCCGCTGCTCCCGGAACTACCGCCGCTGGGGGAGAGGGAAGGACTCGGACTGCAAGGGCTCGGCTTACGGCCCACAGGGCTGAGGGGGCAGCATACAAAACCGCTGAACCCAACGCTCGCTCACGGCAGACCTCGGAGCAAAGACTGAGGGAAGAGGGCTGAAATCGGTGGTTTAAGCCCTCACTGCCGAGAGGAGAACGGAAGCCTTAGGCACGGAGACTAGCCGCCCCCTCCCTACCCTCCCAGAGCTCGCCCCGCCCCCACCTGCCCGGTGCTAGAAGCGATAAAGTAGCAGTGTCGGATCAAAGGACAGAATATTTGCCGCTCTGAGAACTGTGGACCGCAGACACAGATTCGCAGCTCAACTAGTTCCGGCAAAGGGGAGGGAGCTGTGGAAGCAGGACTGGCTGTGGTGGTGGTCGCCGCCATTGTTCTGGGCCACCTCTCACAACTCACCCCGCCCCTGGCCCCACCTATCTGGGCGGATCCCTGCAGGAGTAAACAGAACTGCTGAAACAAACGGGCTCTGAATCTGGTGCAGAAAGAGCTTTGGAACTCCAAAAGCTCTTCGCATACCTATCAACCTGTTGCAGAAGACACTCCTGTAGATGTCTAGGAAGAGACATAGTAAATCAGTGATTGCCATGAATAACCAAGGCAACAAGATAGCTCAGAAAGAAAGTGAAAAGTCTCCAGAAAAGGAACTTAGAGATATGGACCTTTGTGATTTAAATGACAGAGAATTCAAGATCGCAATTCTGAAAAAACTGAACGAGATGCAAGAAAACACAGAAAGGCAGTTTAATGAACTCAGAAACACAATCAAAGAACACCATGAGCATTTTACAAAAGAGATTGAAATCTTGAAAAAGAACCAAATAGAATTTCTGGAGATTAAGAACTCAATAGAAGAAATTAACAATAAAATATCCAGCTTAGGTAGTAGAGTTGACCAGATGGAGGAAAGAATCAGTGACATCGAAGATAGGAACCTGGAATTTACACAGAGGGAAGAAGAAAGAGACTTGAGACTTAAAAGAAATGAAAGAACTCTACAAGAACTTTCTGACTCCATCAGAAAGAGCAATATAAGAATAATGGGTATACCAGAAGGAGAAGAAAGAGGGAAGGGAACAGAGAATATATTCAAACAAATCGTCGATGAGAACTTCCCAAACTTGTGGACAGAACTGGATCCTTGAATCCAAGAAGCAAATAGAACACCTAATTACCTCAATCCCAACAGGCCTTCACCAAGGCACATTGTATTGAAGCTGTCTAAAATCAATGACAAAGAAAGAATCCTCAAGGCAGCCAGGGTAAAGAAGACGATAACTTACAAAGGAAAGCCCATTAGATTATCATCAGATTTTTCAGCAGAAACTCTACAAGCTAGGAGGGAATGGAACCAAATATTCAAACTATTGAAAGAGAGAAATCATGAGCCAAGAATAATATATCCAGCAAAGATCTCTTTTAGATATGAAGGAGGAATAAAGACCTTTCCAGACATACAGAAGCTGAGGGAATTTTCTAATACACGACCTGCACTACAAGAAATACTAAAGGAGGCTATTAGACCACCATCAACAGGGACAACTTGTGGCAACCGAAACATAACAAGGGGGAGCGTAAAGGCCTGAACTGGAATATGGGAATAGAGAAAGTAAGCGTACTGAAGAAACTGGAATACTCTAAATATCAAACTTTCTTTTACATAAACTCAAGGGTAACCACTCAAAAAACATCCAAATCTGAAATATATACTGTAATAAAAGAAGAAACAGAGGGAAACATCATAGAATACCACCACACAGAAATAACAGACAACAACAAAAAGGCAAAGAAACAATGGAGACACAGCCTTACCAGAAAACTAAAGACAGAATGACAGGAAATCCTCACATATCAATAATCACCCTAAATGTAAATGGACTGAACTCACCAATAAAGAGACACAGAGTAGCAGATTGGATCAAAAAACTAAACCCAACCATATGCTGCCTACAAGAGACACATCTCAGCTACAAGGACAAGCATAGACTCAAAGTGAAAGGGTGGAAATTGACACTCCAAGCAAAT
The DNA here is from genome assembly GCF_964194185.1 of Rhinolophus hipposideros. NCBI lineage: Eukaryota > Metazoa > Chordata > Mammalia > Chiroptera > Rhinolophidae > Rhinolophus > Rhinolophus hipposideros. The sequence goes on from NC_138049.1 coordinate 68,910,081, forward strand.
GGTACCCAGAGAAAATCAGGTGTAGCCATAATGATTTCCGATGAAACAGACTTCAGGGTGAAAAAGATAACAAGAGACAAAGATGGACATTTCATAATGGTAAAGGGGACTATACAACAAGAAGACATAACAGTCATCAATATTTATGCCCCCAATCAGGGAGCACCGAAATATACCAAGCAACTACTAACAGAACTAAAGGGAGAAATTGACCAAAACACAATTATACTAGGGGACTTAAATACATCATTGACAGCTATGGATACATCATCCAAACAGAAGATAAATAACGAAATCGCAGCCCTAAATGACACATTAGATGAATTGGACATAATTGACATATATAGAGCACTTCATCCTAAAACATCAGACTATACATTCTTTTCTAGTGTACATGGAACATTCTCAAGGATAGACCACATATTGGGACACAAAATCAGCCTCAGCAAATTTAAGAAGATTGAAATCATACCAAGCATATTCTCTGATCACAAAGCTTTGAAATTGGATATCAACTGCAAAAAGAAAGCAGGAAAAAACACAAATACATGGAGATTAAACAACATACTTTTAAAGAACGACTGGGTCAAAGAAGAAATTAGAGGAGAGCTCAAAAGATACATAGAAACAAATGACAATGAAAATACATCCTACCAAAATTTTTGGGAAGCCGCGAAAGCAGTTTTAAGAGGGAAATTTATATCATTACAGGCCTATCTCAAGAAACAAGAAAAATCCCAAATAAATAATCTCATGTTACACCTTAAAAAACTAGAAAAAGAAAAACAAGCGAAACCCAAGGTCAGCAGAAGAAAGGAAATAACAAAAATCAGAGCAGAACTAAATGAAATAGAGAACAAAAAGACAATAGAAAAAATTAATGTGACAAAAAGCTGGTTCTTTGAAAAGATTAACAAAATCGACAAACCCTTGGCTAGACTCACTAAGATAAAAAGAGAGAAGACACTAATTAACAAAATCAGAAATGAAAAAGGGGAAGTTATCACGGACACCACAGAAATACAAAGGATTATCCAAGAATACTATGAAGGACTATATGCCACCAAATTTAATACCTTAGAAGAAATGGACAAGTTCTTAGAAACATATAGCCTTCCAAGGCTGGATCATGAAGAACTGGAAAATCTTAACAGGCCGATCACCAGTAACGAAATTGAATCAGTCATCAAAAACCTTCCCAAAATCAAAAGTCCTGGACCAGATGGCTTCACCAGTGAATTCTACCAAACCTTCAAACAGGATCTAATACCAATCCTGCTCAAACTCTTCCAAAAAATTGAAGAAGAGTCAGTACTCCCTAGCTCATTTTATGAGGCCAACATTACCCTGATACCAAAACCTGGTAAGGACAACACAAAAAAAGAAAACTACAGACCTATATCTCTGATGAATACAGATGCTAAAATCCTAAACAAAATTCTAGCAAATCGAATACAACAATGCATTAAAAAGATTATTCATCACGACCAAGTGGGGTTCATCCCCGGGGCACAAGGATGGTTCAACATTCGCAAATCCATCAATGTGATACATCACATAAACAAAATAAAGGACAAAAATCATATGATTCTATCAATTGATGCAGAAAAAGCATTTGATAAGATACAACATCCATTTATGATTAAAACACTTACTAAAATTGGTATAGAAGGAAAATACCTCAACATAATAAAGGCCATATACGACAAGCCCTCAGCTAATCTCATAATTAATGGTGAAAAGCTGAAGCCCTTTGCTCTACGTTCAGGAACACGACAAGGTTGTCCCCTATCACCTCTGCTTTTCAACATAGTGTTGGAAGTCCTCGCCAGAGCTATCAGGCAAGAGAAAGAAATAAAAGGCATCCAAATTGGGAATGAAGAAGTTAAATTGTCACTCTTTGCAGATGACATGATGCTATATATAGAAAACCCTAAAGACTCCACCAAAAAGCTATTAGAAACAATCAATGAATACAGTAAAGTTGCTGGCTACAAAATCAACGTACAAATGTCCATTGCTTTCCTATATACCAACAATGAAATCTCAGAAAAAGAGATAGAAAAAACAATTCCTTTTGCAATTGCAGCAAAAAGAATAAAATACCTAGGAATAAACTTAACCAAGGATGTGAAGGATTTATATGCTGAAAACTATAAGACATTTTTGAAAGAAATTGAAGAAGACACAAAGAAATGGAAAGACATTCCATGCTCATGGATTGGAAGAATCAACATAGTTAAAATGGCCATATTACCCAAAGCCATATACAGATTTAATGCAATCCCCATTAAAATCCCAATGGCATTTTTTAAAGAAATAGAACAAAAAATCATCAGATTTGTTTGGAACCACAAAAGACCCCGAATAGCCTAAGCAATATTTAAAAAAAAGAACAATACTGGAGGTATCACACTCCCTGATTTTTCCTTGTACTACAGGGCTACAATAATCAAAACAGCTTGGTATTGGCGGAAAAACAGACACATAGACCAATGGAATAGAATTGAGAACCCAGAAATAAAACCACATAAATATGGACAGATAATTTTTGACAAGGAAGCTAAAAACATACAATGGAGGAAAGACAGCCTCTTCAATAAATGGTGCTGGCAGAATTGGATAGCTACGTGCAAAAGAATGAAACTGGACTGCTATCTGTCACCATGTACCAAAATTAATTCAAAATGGATCAAAGACTTAAGCATAAGACCTGACACAATAAACTGCATTGAAGAAAACATAGGTACTAAACTTATGGACCTTGGGTTCAAAGAGCATTTTATGAATTTGACTCCAAAGGCAATGGAAGTAAAAACTAAAATAAACAAATGGGATTATATGAAACTGAAAAGCTTCTGCACAGCAAAAGAAACTATTGACAAAATAATGAGGCAACCAACTGAATGGGAGAAGATTTTCGCAAACAGTTCCTCTGATAAGGGGCTAATATCCAAAATATACAAGGAACTCATGAAACTCAACAACAAAAAAACAAACAACCCAATTGAAAAATGGACAGAGGACCTGAAGAGACATTTCTCCAAAGAGGATATGCAAATGGCAAATAGACATATGAAAAAATGCTCAACATCGCTAATCATCAGAGAAATGCAAATGAAAACCACAATGAGATATCACCTCACCCCAGTCAGAATGGCTTTCATCAACAAAACAAACAGTAACAAGTGTTGGAGAGGCTGTGGAGAAAAAGGAACTCTCATACACTGTTGGTGGGAATGCAGACTGGTGCAGCCGCTATGGAAGGCAGTGTGGAGGTTCCTCAAGAAATTACGAATAGAATTACCATATGACCCAGCAATCGCTCTCCTGGGTATCTACCCCAAAAATATAAAAGCATTTCTCTATAGAGACACGTGTACGCCAATGTTCATTGCAGCTTTGTTTACGGTGGCCAAGACATGGAAACAACCAAAATGTCCTTCGATAGATGAATGGATAAAGAAGTTGTGGTACATATACACAATGGAATACTATTCGGCGTTAAGGAAAGATGATATAGGAGCATTTGTGACAACATGGATGGATCTCGAGAGAATAATGCTAAGTGAAATAAGTCAGACAGAAAAAGCAGAGAACCCTATGATTTCACTGATATGTGGTATATAAACCAAAAAGAACAAGACAAACAAATGAGAAACAAAAACTCATAGACACAGACAATAATTTAGTGGTTACCAGAGGTTAAGGGGGTGGGGGGTGGGTGATGAGGGTAAAGGGGATCAAATATATGGTGATGGAAGGAAAACTGACTCTGGGTGGTGAACACACAATGGGATTTATAGACGATGTAATACAGAATTGTACACCTGAAATCTATGTAAATTTACTAACAATTGTCACCCCAATAAAATTAATATAAAAAAATAAAAAAAAGAAAACTGAAGCCTCAAGATAGATGTTCCTTCAGTGGGTGGCAGAACCCTCTGATCCTTCTTTACCAGAGCCCAAGCTGCCTGTCACTCTCTTTGCCTCCCTTCAGGCATCAAGAGCATTCCATTCAATGCCTTTATCCCTTTTCCTTATCACTTTCCTATATTTCCTTTTTTATCAGGTTATGATTGATTAAGAAGTTATGTCCTTAGCAGAAAACTAGTCTGTCATGTTGCAAGCACCAAGTTGGCCTGCACTATATTAAGGATTTTAACAAACAAGTAAATGATCAGTCATAATATTTCAACAGTGAAATATTCTTAGCAGCCATGTTTGTTTTTAACAGAACATGAAGCATACACAGATTCATACAGGTATGTGGGAAGAGATTTTTGTTTCAAATACTGAAGAAAACTCATGTACAAAATATCATGAAAAATAATATTAATGTTTTGACTACCACAAATGCTTAACAAATGCTTAATAATTTTCTAGTGTTTGTATGTCACTTTGTTGTTAATTAGATTTTAACTAGTGCTGTTCCTAAAAAGACTGTTTTTTAGTCTTCAAGTGTCATTATTATCAATATTACTAAAATTTAGACTTATGGTTTAGATATTTTTATGTAACTGTTAAATCACTAATAACTTCTAAATAATGTTCATATTGGTTAGTTATTTTTTAAATGCCCACCTTAATTAGCAAATCCTTAATGTATAAAATATGAATGCTTTAAATAATTTCAAACTTCCCTAACCTTAAAGCAATAATTTCACATAGTCCTATACTTTTCTTACATGTCAAGAAAACCTGTAAAGTTCTGGTAACCTCATTTCATTCCAGGGAAATTTTATCACAAAAAAATATACTTCTATAAAGACAAACCACCCAAGGAGTGTTCTATTCCCTTTATATGTGGAAACCAGTTTCTCTTCAGAAACAAAACTAAATGGAAAACCACTTTTTAGGTGAAAAATAATACATTAAAATATTTTGGTCAAAAGTTTTTAATTTTTCCATTAAATGTGTTTTATTCTCTCTTTATGAAATCTTAAACCAGATCTCAAAACAGAAATTGCCTCCTGGTTTAATTCTCCTGTTTAGAATCTGGTTTAAATCTCCTGTTTAGCACTTAGGATGATATAAGAGGTACAAAATTAAGTGTAGAGCCCTATGAGTTCCCTCACAGAGGTCTATTAGTCTTCTTCAGCTCTGTCTATAAAGGATTCAGGATAAAACTAGACTAAACTCATGAAGAAGGAAAAAGCACCTGGGAGCCACCGGTTGTAAATGTACCAGAATTACACAGGGGCTAAAAAGCAATCTCACCATTGTCCTCACAACAATGCCTCACATGTATCCAGCACTGCACATATTTCCTCATTTAAGCTCCTAGAAAGCCTGCAAATTAGGCAGAGCAAATATTTTCATTCCCATTTCCCCACAAGAAAACTGAGTCTCAGAGTGATCCGAGTAACTTGTGTGATGTTACGGCAGTTCCAACGCTTGATCCTAATCTCCAGTTCCTGGTAGACTTTATGGCACTGTACTGGATGCCTTCTATGAGGGAATAAATAAAAAGATGAATAGGTATGTCAAATAATCCTTTCTCTGTCTGAGTTATGGTATTGTAGTCCACACAGACATGGCCCCATATCACAATATAGTTGCTCTTTGACTTATGACAGGCTTACAAAGGTATGACAATTAAGTCCGTGAACTTGTTGCAACCATGCTGCTAACCTTTTTTGATATCAGAGGGATTACACGTTATGAATTTGTACCAACTGGACAGTTAACCAAGTTTATTATTTAGAAGTGCTGAACAGGCTTTATGAAAAGGTTAGACGACCTAAATTTTTCACCAACAATTCATGGTTCTTGCAACATGACAATGCACCACCTCACATGTATCACTTTTGCACCACTGTAAAGTCAAAACATCATAAATTAAACTATCATAAATTGGTATTGCCTTTAATGGTTAAATTAACACTGACATTATAGAACTACTGGAAGCAGGGACTTTTGAGAAGAAGACTAAATATTTATGTGAAACTTTGAAGGTTTGCTATGAGTAGCATACTCAAGATACAATTGCCATGTCTTCCTGATGAATTAATGCTTTTATGATTATAAAATGTTCCATTTCATCTCTCATCTCTGTTTACCAGGTTTCTATGTTTTATGTTTACATGGTATATTTTTTCCATTATTTTACTTTCAGTTTACTTGACTCCTTACATTTAAAGTTTGTCTCTTATAAACATTTATGTTATTTGGATCTTATTTTGATATACTACCTCTCTAATATGACTTCATCTTTTAATTGGAATGTTTAGTCCATTTACTTTCAATGTAATTACTAATGTAATTGGGTTTAAGTCTACCATCTTTTTCTTTTTCTATTTGTCCTATTGGGGATTTATTTTTCCTTATTTATCTTTATCTGACATTTTTTGAGCTAACCAATTATTTTTGTTTTGCATTGCACTTCATATTTTCTTTAAACTTCTTATCTATATCTTTTTGTATTATTCTTTTGATGGTTTCTGTAGTGATTACAATGCATCTTTAATTTATCACAGGACACCCTGAATTTATATATCACTTCATAAATATAAAAATCTTATGACATTATGATTCCATTTATTTCATTTCACCCTTTGTGATATTATCTTACCATATATTTTGTTTCTATATAAGTTATAAATCTTACAACATATTGTCATTATATTTGTTTTAAATAATCAAGTCTTTTATATAAATATTTAAGGTAGTCTTTTTTATTTACCATATATTTATCTTTTCCAGTATACTTTATTCTTTCTTACACATCTGACCTCCACCTGGGACCATTTTCTTTCTGCTTAAAGGATTTTCTTTAGTACTACTTATAGTATGGACTACTGGTGATGGGTTTTCTCAGCTTTTTGTATGCCAAAAAAAAAAAGTCTTAAGTTAACCTTCATTTTTTTTTTATTAGTTTCAGGTGTACAAGACAAGGTAGTACTTAGACGTTCATCATTTATATCCCTCACACTGTGAACCCCCCTCCCCCCATCCATTATCCCTCCGACCTCACACCCAGCCATCACATTATATATATAAAATTACAGTTGGCATTCATTAATGTTGAAATAAGTCAGAAAGAGAAAGACAAGTACCATATGATCTCACTTATATGCGGAATCTAAAGAAAAGAATATGTGAATGAACTAATCAGAGACAGTTTTGAGGACACAAAGAAAAAACCGAGAGTTGTTAGATGGGCGGGGGGGGGGGGGGGATGAGGATAAAGGGAAAGGTGAAGGGATTAGGAAGCAGCTGGTAACCACAAGATGGCCTCAGGGTTTTCTGAAAATTAATTTGGGGAACTTATTCAATAATGTTGTAAAGATTTTATTGGGTATCCGATGGACATGCGTCCTATTTGGGAGACCACCTCAGAGATAATGTGGATGCCTGATCATAGCATTGTACACCAGAAGTTAACCTTCATTTTTGAAGAATGTTTTTGCTGGGTATAGAATTCTAGGTTAATAGCAGGTTTGCTTTTTTTGTTTTCATTTTTCACCAGTTTAAAGATGTCATTCCATTTTTTCCTGACTTCCATTATTTCTGATTACATTATTTTTATTCTTATCATAGTTCATCTGAATGTACTGTGTATTTTTCTTTGGCTGCTTTTTAATTTATCTCTTTATCTTTGTATTTCAGCAGGTTCACTATCATGTGTCTCTGGGTACAGTGTTTTGCATTTATCCTACCTGTGGTTCACTGAGCTTTTTGACTCTGCGAAGTAATGTTTTTAATCAATGTGGAAAGTTCTTGGCCATTATTTCTCAAATATTTGTTTTGCCCCCTCTCTTTCAGGAACACTATGTTCATGATGACAGACCATTTGATCTTGTCTCACAGGTCTGACGCTCTCTACTGTTTTTTTCAAATTATTTTTTCTTTCTGTACTTCAGTTTAAATAATTTCATTGACATATTTTTTAGTTCACTAATAGTTGATTTTGCCCTGTCTGGTCTACTGGTAAGCCCATTGAATTTTTTGTTTGTTTGTTTGTTTTTTAATTTCAGATACTGTAGTCTTCAGGCCTAAAATTTACATTTGTTTTTTTTTTTTTTAAGTTTTCTTTTTTCAGCTGACATCCATCTTTTCATTCATTTTGCCCATATTTTCCTCTACATTTTTAAACATTTAAATTGGTCATTTCAAAGTCCTTTTCCTCAGCAGCTCTATGAGTGTGTTTGTATTTTTTATTTTTATTATAAACCATATTTTCCTGCTTCTATGCATGTCTCTTAGTTTTTATTGTATGTCAGTCAGTCATTGTGTATGACATAATAATCAAGACTAAAGTAGGTGATATTTTTTATAGAAACAACTTCCCTTCTTTTTGCCAGACATCTAGAATGAAGGACTGACTTTTTCAATCGAATAAGGAGTTGAACAGTGTTGGGCTGGTTTTCTACTTCAGCTGGTTTAAGTTCACTTCTAGTTTCAAGTATCTTAAGGGGGAATCAAGTATGTCCTTCCACAGGGGTGTGGAAACTAAGTATCTCACGAAATCTACTTTTTCTCAGCCTAACTCCTGGTTGCCACACAGGTGTTTACTCAACAGAAGTTCTGTAGAGGGGTATTGGAAAATGGGGTGGCTATGCTCAGTATTTGTATCTTCACCAGATTCTTATCTGCCATGACACCACAGTCATAGTCATTAAAAGTTCAATTGCATTAAAAGTTCAATTGGATTCATAGCTCTTTGACAGCTTTAAATAAAATACATTTCCTTTTTAGTTTATCCAGTTTAGTTTTCTCCTCACTGTTATGTCAAGAGCAGTAATCTTTTGTGACTTACTACATTCTAACTGGAAGCAGAACCAATAGTAAGAAATATAAAGGATGTCCAATTGGGCCTGAGGCAATTGCAAAGGATTTACAACTTAGGCAGGAAATGTTATATAGATAAGAGTATACACTTTATCTTATATAATACTAATAATACTAATATCATATCTTATATAATACTATCAAAAGAGGTCATATCTATTCTATTCTTTAAATTATGCAGAGACAAAAATCCCTTTTGGTCCTGAATCTTCCAGATGCTTCACTGTTTTGAAACAGGGATAAATCTGATGGCAACTTAAGGTCTTTTTCAATCCAAAGGTTCTAAAATGGATGAATCTTCTATTTTCATCCAAAGCCCTGCTAATGGTGTATAAAAGAAAAGAGAGAGAGAACGAGAGAGAGACAGAGAGAGAGAGAGAGAGAGAGAGAGAGAGAGAGAGAGAGGCAGAATAGAATAGTAAAAGATGAGAGGAGTTACTAATTATTTTAAATAACAAAGGAGGAAAGAAATAGGATGATAATAGTCATTACAATACACATTTATTGAACAGTTATTGTACTCAGGGAATTGTGTATGCTTTATGAACATTATCTTTATTTTACAGAATAAGAAATGGAGTTTCAAAGAAATTAAGTAATGTGCCTAAATTTACAGATAGGGAGTAACTAAGCCAGAATCTGAACTGAAGCCTGTCTGATGCCAAAGTATATGCTTTTACTTTATACTGCTTTCCTAAAACATAAATGAATCTTTATAGACATCCTTAGTTCTAGCAGTTATAATAATCAATGGTATAGATTTAATGTTATACATCATGTATAATGTTATACAATGTGACATCATTTCAGTAAAAGCAAAGATCCCAGCGGATGTCTATACATCTATTTATACTAGCTTTACAATATTAGATTGCATTTTTATATTTTCTAAAAACTATTCTCCTGTCTAAGACTTAGTAACAATTTGTGTCATTATTTGTTTTTTGTTAATATTTAAATTTTTAAAGAACTTTTTCCCAAATAATTCAGAGCTTTATGAATAAATCATCGCCTAGATTATATGAATTTCACATACAGATTGAGGAAAACTAAAAAGAACAGAAAATATATATGTATATTTCAGAGTCTAAACATCAGGGGAAAAAAATTCCTTAAGAAGTTAACCTTCACTGTTAATTATACCAAGGACCAATTTTAGTCAATAACAGGCCACTCAGGTAAGAGAATCTTTTTTTTTCTCCCCGTATCTTTTACATCCACTCATCCACAACAATTCTTATGCATCCAAACCCTCCTTGCAGTTCATTCTTATTCATTTCTTTTTCTCTCTCTCCATGGTAACAATATTGCTTTAGTCTGATGCCTTTCCTTCTTATCTATTCTTCATTTCAAGTTCATTATTCTTTGTATGACTTTATAGTTTCCTAAGTCTCCTCCAAGTAATCCTTACAAATGTTTAGACCCTTGACCTTTAAGATATCCATTAATCCTTAACTGTTTGGTAATATGCAGCATTTAGATCAAACACGACTTAGTGACTATACACACTTTGAAACCTGTTCATGGGATCAGATGAACTGGGGAGAGAATGAAACGTGCAGAAATCTTGGAGGAGGTGTAACCCTTGAGAAAATAAAATTCTCATGTGCCAGTCTGTTACTCATAGAAACTTCTCCACACAGCCCGTATATTATTGTCAAAGGATTTTATTTTATTTTCCTTGGAGATAAACTTTCTAAATTGTTCAGACATGATTTATTTAGGCTACTCATAATTTTAATCTGAATTAATTAAATGAATAGCTAATGAGTCAAATCATATTATCATCTCTTTCCATCCTCATCAAAGTAAAAGCTGGTAGTTTCCTGGATAAAAATGTGGAGAATAGAAACAAAATACCAGGTAGTATTAGCTAACAATAGTGTAAGATAAAACAAAAATAGCTTGACTATAAATGATGATACTTAAATATACTTTTCTTAAAGCAGTGATTAGCCCTTGTTTTTTTCTTCAGAACAAATGAACCTTTCCAAAACTGACATATAAACCTCAGCAACTACCCGTAGCAAAGAGGTAGTGGAACAAGACAACCAAGACAAGCAGTAGTATTTACATAACTGAATGGTTTACAACTAAGTAAGGAAAAATAAAACCTATATTTATCACAACTCAGATGCATTTTGGGGAGGGGGATGCAGGTGGTTAAAAAACGAGAAGCCCTCTATTAGATTGGGCAAGTTTGCTGTTCGTTTAAGAGTTCAACCCAGGATCTATCTAGAGTTGCTTCTAAAAATAACAAATAGCAACAGAATACATTAACTATCAACAGATACCTGCTAAAAGAGGTATTTATTACTGTAAGGCTCACAGAACTCAAAATAGACATAAGATCAGCCATGTAGCAGCACAGCAAATGTTTCTCCAGAACATCAGACCTTCTTAGTATTGTCTGAAAGGTTACCGAGTTAAATACGCCTGGTTTACAATCTAAATTGTCTGCTTTGTAAGAATGTGAAGTGTCAAAAGTTCACTCTGTTGGATGTTTTTTCTTTTAAAAACTGAGGTCATTGGAATATTTGCAATCAAAAACTAGGTGTCCCATATCCAAAAATAAACTAGCAACAGAAAAGGAGAAATAAGTAAACAGCCAAAACCAACATCACAGAAACCTTTAGATTACTTATAAAGCCCTAAAGTAATCTTATGGAGGAAACCACTCAGCGTCTTTTTGCTATTAGTAGTCTTTTTGCTATTGTTGTAGAACATTTCTACAACAGATTTTTTTAGATTGTAGCTTCAGGGCCCATATTTGAAAGTGACAGTAATACTCAAAACAAAAAGAAAAGTAGGTTGACAATCTACAGCCAGTCAGGAACAAAAGAAAGAGAAAAAAAGCTATAAAAAGAACACAAAGAATAGAAGCATAGGAGTTGGAGTCTACCTAGTTCCTTGTTTTGTTCCTGTAACACATTGGATTACCTCCACATTAGCCTGTAAATAAAAGCCATAAGATTATTTTAAGAGACTAAATTTAGAAAGGAGAAAACAAGAGAAACCAGGGACCCTAGATGCCTGAGGATCTCATGAGAAGGAGGAGAAATGGGGCACTACAGAAGAAAACAATGGTTCATGATCAGAAGGTTGGAGTATTGAAGGCAATTATCCATTTCATTTTGTGTATCTATAACACTTTTTGCATTTAGTGTTCAAATGGCTTCTAATAATTCCTGAAAGCCTCATTTCTTCTCAGGAAGGGCTCAGGCCATGTCACAATCACTTTAGAATCCTAGATATTAAGGCCCACTTCAGTCTCTCATGAGAATATTTTTCTATGTAACTGTACATATATGTAACTAAAGGTCAATAGAAATATGCACATGAATTTTACAGATTAGAAATTGTGCCATACTGACATGATGATTGCATCATAATGTTAATTTTTGTATACTGTTTGAGTTTTCAGTTCAAGTGCATTTGTTGTTGAGCTTCTTTTAGCATAAAGGTGTAGATTAAAAATTAGTATACACTCATCATCATTAATTATAAAGGAAATGAAAATCAAAACCACAATGAGGTACTCTCCAGGATGGCTGTAATTTATTTTCTAATGGAAAATAACAAGTCTTGGGGCAATTATGGAGAAATCAGAACCCTCATACATTGCTGGTAGAAATGTAAAATAGTATGGCCATCGTGGAATTTGACAGTTCCTCAAAAAGTTAAGAGTTACCATACGACCCAACAGTTTTACAGCTAGGTATATACCCCAAAGAACTGAAACATGCCCACACAAAAACTTGTAGCAACATTATTCATGATAGCAAAAAATGGAAACAAATTAAATATCCATCAACTAATGAAACAATAAACAAAATGTGGTACATACAATGGAATATATTTCAGCCATAAAATGTAATGAAGTACTGATATATGCTACAACATGGATAAACCTTGAAAATATTATGCTAAGAAGTCAGACACAAAAGACTATAAATATTGTATGATCCCATTTATATTAAATATTCAGATTAGGCAAGTCCATAGAGACAAAGTAAATTCATGGTTACTTAGGGATAAGGGAGGGGTGAATTGGATACAGGGTTCATTTTTTGGGTGATAGAAATGTTCTAGAATTGGTGGTGATAGTTGCACAATGTTGTTAATATAATAAAATCCTTGGTAGGGTACACTTTTAAATGGTGAAAGTGGTGAATTTTATGTTTTGTGAAATTTATCTCAATAAAAAAGAGAAGGAATTGATACAAGATGGTGGAGTAGATAAATACTGTGCTTCTTTTCCATGAAAATATTAAAATTACAACTAAATTACAGAATAGTCAACCTGGAGGACAATCTGAAGTCTGGCTGAACAGAGGTTTTATAACAAAGAATATAAAGAAAAAGCCACATCGAGACTTGTAGAAGGGGCAAAGATGGGAAATGGCCTGGCCCACACCTCCATATGGTGGTTAGAATGAGGAGGAATATCTCAGACATGGAAGTTCCCTCCAGAAGAGTGAGGGACCCCAGCCTCACACCAAGCTCCCCAGCCCAGAGTACTGGTGCTGAGAATAGGAGCTCCCACAACATCTGGCTGTGAAAAACAATGTGGATTCCAACCATCTGGGTGGGACAGAAGGCTGTGGGAAACCCAAACATCCTCTTAAATGGCCCACACATAGACTCACTTACCTCCAAGCAGTACCCCGGGCTTTGGTGGAGGGACAGTCATTCAGGGGGCATTGGAGGCACACCAAGGACAGATTGAGGTGTATGGCTTTGAGATGAGGACTGGAGGACAGTAGCCATTTTCCCTGTGTGGGATTCTTTTTCTGTGCAGCTGCCAGGTAGGCTCCATCTTTCCTATGTTGTTGACCCCGCCCCCACTATGGCCAAATCTGAATCTGATTGGTCTGATGAGCTCTGCTGTGATCCCACCCCTTCCAACTTCCCCAATACTTTCTTGAGAGCAGCAAGCCCCAGACACACTGCACTCTTTCTTGGAAAAGTATTGGAGTCCATGGGTTTCAGGTGGCCAGCAACTGGCTTTGGTGTGCTCTTGAGACTTTTGCTGAGTAGCTGCAGATTCAACACAGGCACCATACTAGATTCTACCTTAACCTGGTAACCACAACTCTTCCCACCATAGTGACTCCCTGAGTCCCTGCCTCACGCAACTTGTGTACCACTTGAGGCTTTATCAGTGACTGAACCTTAAGGGAGCCAGCAGGTGGCAGCAGGGTATTCTGCTTTTTCTGGAGCTACTCCAGGCCCAATACTGGTGGCAGCCATTCTCAGTTCAGAGCATGGCTGATCCATTTGCCTCCAACTTTAGCACAGACAGCAAACAACCATGGATTGCTGGATTGCTTTGTAGCTCCTACCAGGTTGTCCCTGGACAGTCACAGGCAGTGAGTGAGCTGGGCTGCACTGGAGCCCCTTGCAAGAGGACCCAGAACCAACACACTTAGAGGGGGGCTTCAGACCACAGCAGAGTATTGCCCAATTAGCCCCAGAACAGCACACACAAAGGGAAGTCTCAACAGGCACCAGAGGGTCTCAGCAGGCATCAAAGCCCACTGGGTTTAATCTCATTCAGTGGGGTAAGCCATCCATTCAGCCATAACCTGCTGGCCAAATCAGCCTGAGGGCCATTGCCACCCACTAGCATGCCAATAGAAATCAAGGCTCAAATATAACAGGAGGGTACACACAACCCACACAAGGTATACTCCTGGAGCACCCAGAACAAGTGACCAGGGAGACTATGCCAGTGCCCCACAGGGCGCCTACCACATAAGGCCACCCAGCCAAGACTGGGAGACATAGAAGATCTACCTGACACATAGAAACAAACACAGAGAAGTAGCCAAAATGAGAAAACAAAGAAATACATCCCAAATGAAAAAACAGGAGAAAACTCCAGAAAAAGAACTAAACAAAATGGAGGCAAGTAATCAACCAGAGACAAAGTTCAAAACAATGATTATAAGGATGCTCAAGGAACTTAATGAGAACTTCAATGGAGAGATAGAAAGCATAAAAAAGGACGTAGAAGACATAGAAACTATTTTTAAAAAACAGTCATAAGTGAAGAATACAATAATTAAAATGATAAATGCACCAGAAGGAATCATGAGCAGACTACATGAAGCAGAGGATCAAAGTAGCGATTTGAAAGACAAGGAAGCAGAAAAAAAACCAATCTTAACAACAAAAAGAAAATGAGGATAGTTTAAGAGACCTCTGGGACAACATCAAGTGTAAGAATATTTGCTTAATAAGGGTATCAGAAGAAGAAGAGAGAAGCCAAGAGACTGAGAACCTATTTGAAGAAATAATAACTAAAAATTTCCCAGCATGGTGAAGAAAATAGACATACAAGTCCATGTAGTGCAGAGTTCCAAACAAGATGAACCCAAACAGGCCCACATCAACACATTATAATTAAAATGGCAACAGTTAAAGACAAAGAGAAAATCCTAAAACCAGCAAGAGAAAAGCAACTAGTTAACTTACAAGGGAGCCTCCATAAGATTTTCAGCTGATTTCTCAACAGAAACTTTGCAGATCAGAAAAGATTGGCACAAAATATTCAATGTGATAAGAAGCAAGGATCTACAACCAAGATTACTGTCCCCTGAAAAGCTATCATTAAAATCAAAGGACAGATAAAGAGCTTCTCTTCATCACCACCAAGCCAGTATGACAAGGAACATTAGAACGACTTCTTTAAGATGGAAAAAAAATCAGTTATAATAATAAAATGGCAATGGCTACATATCAATCAGCAATTACTTTCAGTGTGAATGGATTAAATGCTGCATTCAAAAGACATAAGAGGGCTGAATGGATAAGAAAACAAAACCCTTACATACGTGGCCTACAAGAGACTATTTTCAGATTGAAAGACACACATAGATGGAAAGTAATGGGATGGAAAAAGTTATTTTATGAAAATGGAAATGAAAAAGAAAAAAAGCTGGGGTAGAAATATTTATACCAGACAAAATAGACTTTAAAACAAAGGCTATAACAAGAGACAAAAAAGGACCCAGTAATCTCACTTCTGGGTATTTGTCAGAAGAAACACAAAATGCTACTTCGAGGTAGTACATATATACAATGGAATATTGCTCAGCAATGGAAGGGAATGTGTTCTTGCCATAGCGGCATGGATGGACCTGGAGGGTGTTGTGCTGAGTGAAGTATGTCAGACAGAGAAAGACAGATGCGATGTGATTTTGCTTATATGTGGAATCTAAAGAACACAATAAACAAACAAACAAACAAACAAACAAAAAGCCAGAAACAAATTCATAGATACAGAAAACATTTTTATGGTTGCCAATGGAATAGGGGTGGGGGTGGGGTGAAGAAAGGTGAAGGGATTAAGAAGTATTTATGTAAGATATAACATAAGGAATATAGTCAATAATATTGTAATAAATATGTATGGTGTCGGATGGGTACTAGATTTATCGGGGATGATAGATGAGATGGTGTTGGGGTAAGGGTGAAAAAGGTGAAGGGATTAAGAAGTACACATTGGTAGTTACAAAATAGTCATGGGGATGTAAAGTAAAGCATAGGGAATATAGTCAATGACATAGTAATAACTATGTACAGTGATAGGTGGGTACTAGACTAGTCAGAGGGGTCATTTCTTAAATTATGTAAATGTGTAACCATATGCTATACACCTGAAATTAATATAAAATAATATTGAATGTCAACAATAACTGAAAATTTTTTAAAGGGAATAAAAGATAAAGGGGAATAAGAGGTTCAAATTTCCAGATATAAAACAAGTCACGAGGATATAATGTACAGCATAGGGAATATAGTCAATAATATTGTGATAGCCTGGTACAGTGTCAGATGGTTGCTGGGCTTACCATGGTGATCACTTCCTTAGGTATACAAATGTTGAATAATTATGGTGTACCCCTGAAACTAATATAATATTGTATGTTAGGTATATTCTTAATAAAAATATTTTTTAAAAAAGGAATAAGTATATGTACATTTTGTTTCCATGCTATCATTTTCTAAGTCCATTGTATTAAAATGGCTCCTTAGATCTTTAAATGCTTTTAAAAAGTGAATAAATGTTCAACTCTCGGACCTGACTAGCAGTATTTCTGAATACTTCACAATGTTTGAATTCCTAAATGAATACATTTTACTTTACTCAACTTTACAAAATATTTAAAGAAATGTGTGATTTTAATGTAAAACATTTCAATTACATGATAATAATCTACCATGCCACTCAGTTTCCTTATGACAGAAGAAAAACTTTTTTCTTTAATGGTCCATATAATCTTGGAAAACAGAGGGGAAAAAGATAAAAAATCACAGACGTATAATTTCATATAGGTCTAATATAGTTGGTCAATATTATATGTCCCTTCTCTGCAGCATTTTTTAAAAAAGAGCAACTCACATTAGTTGAGTATTTTCTAAGCAGGATACTCCAATTACCTTTCTTTAAACACGTACTTTGTTTCCTTCAAATTTTAAACTGCCTTTAAATTTTTTTAAAAAGATTCTATCATTAGATTTTTTAATATATTACTAACACAAAGAATTAAGCATTAAAACACATTATCTTAGGGTTAATGGCTGTAGTATTTTGCTAAGAGTTTAACTTTTAGTAAAACAGTAACGGTGATTACTTAACAATCCATCAACAAAGGCCAAACCCTAAGGAATGCCTGTGTTGGCTGTTTCCTTTCGAATCAAAATTGTTCCTCAACTAAAGAGGCAACAGGGTGACAGGATAGTACTTGCACCTGAGCCTTCTGAAGGGCCTGAACACAAAGGCAGGATGAGAGGGAGGGACACAGCTCCTGATAATGCAGAAATCTACCTACGCCATCCCATCACTGTGCTTTGGACTTAAAAAGGAAATCATCTGCACCTGAGCAGCACACACTCCTGACCTTGCTCTTCACTCCAGCTTCTACCCTACCCTGACGCAGTTATATTAGGAATGGAGGAAGGGGAGCTGGCACCTTTCTCTATATTGACTGAACCTGAGAAATCAACCTTTTGAGGATCTCCTTTTGAGGATCAACCAAAAGGAGAAGGAAAAGAGGGAGAAAGGAAAAGGAAGTGAACAGAAGCGAGGACCATTTACAGAGTGCAGTGTGTTTAGGAACTATTTTTTAGTAAGAGTTACCCCTCTAATCCCATTTGTATAGGTCAGAAGGATAGAGTTCTTGGTTTGAGAACCCAGCATTCCAACCTCTGCTTTGGGTATCAATAAACAGTACCTCATGCCATCCCTTCCCTGGGCAAACATGCTCCCTCTTGTCACGTGGCTCTGCTGGGGTTGTCAGTCATAGTAAATCACCCTCCTCATCCTCACAAAATAAAAATGAAATGTACTCCTCTCTCACATACTAACACATATGTTGAGGCAAGTACATAAACTGAGATCAGCTAATTATTTTAACTCTAAAAAGGTCACCCACAGGGACAGAAAGCAACATCCAAAGATTCAGGCCCCAAGTTTCTGAGGTCATGGTCCCTGCGGCATCCCAGCTTGTCTCTCCTAGGCCTGATTTTACAAATATTCCTTTCATTCTCTGAGCAATAAACTTGCTTAGCTTAGTCAGAGTCTGTTTCCTTTGCTTACAGCAAAAAGCTTAACTGATGTGGCCGGGCTTGTATTCAGAGCATCGAGGCAAATGTAACATGTAGAAATGTCTTTGGACTTGTTACAAAGGGGTGGGGAAGTGGTGGTAAAAACTCCCAGTCTTGGTTTAACACTGATTTGATATTTAACAGTGGCAATCAAAACACCTCTCTGAGGCCCTGTGGGGACAAAACCCCAAAAAAACAGTTTCCAGGCTCTCGGCCTCACATAGAAAGGTGCTGGCTCGGGTAGTAAATGGCCATCAACTGTGATCAGATGCCAGCAGCTGTGGCTAGTTGGCCGTCAGCTGTAACCCGTAGGCCATTGGCCACTAATATAACGGCTGTGGCTACGCTAGCAGGAAAGGAATGGGGGCTAGCAAGAAGATGGTGGCTGGCAAGTGCGGACTGCTGTTAGGCAGATTATGTAGATCCTGCTTCCTGTGTCTCCAGCCCAGCCGCCAGCGAGAATATATTGGTTTGACTCCCCTACTTATGGCTCCATTGGTGTTCCTGTTTGGCCTTACCGTGTCCTGCGTTCTTTGGCGGGGAGTGGGAGCTGAGACCCTGCACGACAAATGGCGCAGCGAGCAGGGTCCCCTGCGCGACACATGGCGTAGTCGGCAGGATACGGTGCTGGCCAAAGCTTTCCGAAGGGCAGTGCAGTGGAGCAGTTTGTGCGAATGAAAGCTCAGTCTGAGGAAGACCAGGAGGAGCAGCTGCCGGAGAGCTCGATCCCCGTGGAGGGGTGGAAAGATGTGGATGGTTCCCCAACCAGCAGAGGCCGGAGAAAGCGGAGAAAGCGAAGGTTGTTGCCGCCCTGTGGGCTGAGAACTGCTTGCTGAGGCAGCCCGGATGCAGGACTTTTAGTCCCAGGAGGAAACACTTGCTGAGTCCTCCGTGGGAGATGAGGGTGAGGTCAAGGTCATCCCCCACCCCCAGGACAGCCCTGGCGAATGACTATGGACTATGGGGAATTGCCTTCCATCCCTAATTTATTGGACGCTTGACTGTTTGGGAACATACCATCATGTAGTGGGACTGGCGGATGTTTGCTTTTGTGTCTTGACTGGCCGCCATTGATAATATGTAAGCACCTTGATGTGAGCCGCTGTTGTTCCAGCACAGTACCCCGAAAGGCCAAGAGAGAGAGTGGCAGTGCCCTGAGAGCCCTGGCTGAGTCCAGGAAGTCTGGCTGTGTCCAGAGAGAGTGGCAGTGCCCTGTGAGCCCTGGCTGTGTCCAGGAAGTCTGGCTGTGTCCAGAGAGAGTGGCAGTGCCCTGAGGCCCTGGCTGTGTCCAGGAAGTCTGGCTGTGTCCAGAGAGAGTGGCAGTGCCCTGAGGCCCTGGCTGTGTCCAGGAAGTCTGGCTGTGTCCAGAGAGAGTGGCAGTGCCCTGAGGCCCTGGCTGTGTCCAGGAAGTCTGGCTGTGTCCAGAGAGAGTGGCAGTGCCCTGAGGCCCTGGCTGAGTCCAGGAAGTCTGGCTGTGTCCAGAGAGAGTGGCAGTGCCCTGAGAAAACCTGGCTGTGCCCGGGGAGACTGGTGGTACCCTAAGAAGCCCAGGAAGTCTGGCTGTGCCCAGAAGTACTGTGGTGGTGCCCTGAGAAAACCTGGCTGTGCCCGGGGAGACAGGTGGTACCCTAAGAAGCCCAGGAAGTCTGGCTGTGCCCAGAAGTACTGTGGTGGTGCCCTGAGAAAACCTGGCTGTGCCCGGGGAGACAGGTGGTACCCTAAGAAGCCCAGGAAGTCTGGCTGTGCCCAGAAGTACTGTGGTGGTGCCCTGAGAAACCCTGGCTGTGCCCGGGGAGACCGGTGGTACCCTAAGAAGCCCAGGATGTCTGGCTGTGCCCAGAAGTACTGTGGTGGTGCCCTGAGAAACCCTGGCTGTGCCCAGAGAGCCTGGCTGTGTTCAGGATAGTGCATTCACCTCCAGGCTCCTTGCACAGGGCCCCTCGCAGAAGACGCTTGTTGCGTAGATTGTGAGGCGAGACCCTGTAGGGGTGGAGTGTGGGGACAAAACCCCAAAAAAACAGTTTCCAGGCTCTCGGCCTCACATAGAAAGGTGCTGGCTCGGGTAGTAAATGGCCATCAACTGTGATCAGATGCCAGCAGCTGTGGCTAGTTGGCCGTCAGCTGTAACCCGTAGGCCATTGGCCACTAATATAACGGCTGTGGCTACGCTAGCAGGAAAGGAATGGGGGCTAGCAAGAAGATGGTGGCTGGCAAGTGCGGACTGCTGTTAGGCAGATTATGTAGATCCTGCTTCCTGTGTCTCCAGCCCAGCCGCCAGCGAGAATATATTGGTTTGACTCCCCTACTTATGGCTCCATTGGTGTTCCTGTTTGGCCTTACCGTGTCCTGCGTTCTTTGGCGGGGAGTGGGAGCTGAGACCCTGCACGACAAATGGCGCAGCGAGCAGGGTCCCCTGCGCGACAGGCCCATATTCCACAACTACAAAATAAGAACTTGAGGGTAGGGATGGTTTTTTCCAGCTCAAAAATTCTACAGTTTAATGAATGAAAGGGAATTGAGTGGGATGATAGGAGTAGAGCAGGGGTGTCAAAACTGCAGCCTGCGGGCCAACTGCAGTCCACAATCCATTGTTAGTTGGCCCACAGCAAATTCCAAAAATATGTTTAGTTTACTTAAATAAACCAGGTGAGGCAATACGTACTTTACCTCGAGTGAGTGGCCCGGCTGTTTGTGTATTTTACCACATATGGCCCTTGGTAAAAAACGTTGAAAAAAGTTTAGACACCCCTGGAGTAGAGTGTTTGGCATAGACTTGCTTTGCAATTACAACTTGGAGAAAATGTTTGAAAGAATTGTGGGGCCTTTTAACACTGTAGGCCCTTACCACTGAGGGGACTCAGCTATCAGTGCAAAGAGACCTTTTGGCATAGTCTTGGCCACATCAATGCTGACTGAAGTTGCTGCCAAGAAGAAGCTGCTGCCTCAAACCCAAACGGGGGATCCTGCCAACAGCTGCCATTTCTAGAAAGGTGTCAGAGTGTGGTGAGCTGAGGCTCTGAGGCATCCAGCCCTTCCCACTTTAGTGTGAATCACTCTTAGAATATGAGGGAGAGAAGAGACTGCCAGCTTTTGCATATAATTCTTTAGAATGAATAGAAATTTCCTACCAGTAAACTGTGTGGGCTTTACTCCCAGAAGATGTGTGCAGGGGAAAGCAGACGGATCTGTAAAAATATCTACCGTAGATCCAACACACTGTAACTGGTAACCCTTCTCAGGTGGCTCACAATGTGGGACCATGGGACGATGCCACGGTAGCACAAGAGGAAAACCAGGGGTGGTAGCAGCTGCCACACTTCTTACAGAAAAGCAGGAGGAAATGAAAGTAATTTTCCCAGCAGCAATGAGTCAACTTGCTCCAACAAATGGTATTCGTCCCAAGGAACTCTTAACTTCTAGAAAATGAGTAAAGGAAATAAATGGAATGATGATTCAGGGCACTATCTTATGTGTTTCTGACCTTGTGGTTGAAGAAACTCTGCAGGGTAAAAGATGTTTTTCAAACTAAGACTTCCCAAGCTAACTGGGACATCAAGAAAGTAGGAGCACAAAGAAAGGATATAGCTCAATTTTGGAAATTTCTTCTGTACATTCCTCTTTTCCATTGTTAAATAACACCAAAGCCTCAACTAGTTACCAAAAATGAAAAGGCTCACTAACAAGCCAAATATATAATAACAGTGTTCTCAAATTTCATTGTGACATTACATATGGGACCAATATAATAGCCCTACATAATGCTTGCCAGTGACTGTCCAATCAGGTTGAAAAGATCTAAACTGTACACAGACAGGTAAGAAATGGTTAAATAGCAAACAATAAAGAAGAACATGGGCAGAGTGCTATCTCTTCTTTATTCCCAGCTACTGAATATGGGTAAGAAGGAATAAAAGAGATGGACATTCATAATTATAACATACAAATCAACACTAAAGGATTTCTGAATACTGGAGAGAAAGCTTCTAGATGTCACTCATCCTGGATTTTACCACCTAAATTCAAGTTACAGAAGTTCTTTCAAATGGAGACAGCGCAGAAAAGAAAGTATTTTGCTGTAAGCAATAACCAGGGTGCATTCTCACTGAAGCACAGTATACCTCCTATATCAAATGGATATAGGTCGTAGCTCATAGGAACTGAAATAGCTAAAGATTCATTTAAAAAACTGTTCTATGTCATCTAGTTCACTGAGATATTAGTAGGTGTTTCATACACAGCCCTTCCATAATTAAATAATTTGGAGACGTTTACTTAATGGAGATATTCAAGGAACGTTGGCATTTTAAATACTCTTGAAAGACCCATATTCAAATAGCCTGTTTATCTATATAAACTAGTTTTCCTAAAAATTTTTTGATCATAGAACCACTTTCTTATTTAAAAAATATTAAAATATTTTGGAATAGAATTCCAAAAAAATGTAATTTAGGAAATACATGCCTACATAAATTAACAAACCTACAGAAGGCTAAATTACCTAAAGTCCAAATTTTTAACAACTGTAGACATTTTTTTCACTTTGTACATGATACTAAATACAAGAAAATTACAAGTTCAATCTGAGTTTTAGTGAATTAGCTTAGAATGTGACCACCTGTAAAGCAAAGTTCTAATTCTGTTTTAGCCACTCAATGGCTTTGAAATTAGACAACTTAACTTAATGAATCTCTCAGTCTTAAGACTGAGAAAATCATTAATATATGTGTTACACACATATTTAGCCCCATATCCAGCACATAGTAAGTACTCAAAAATGGTATCTATTATGATGGGAAAATCAGTGGGTAACAATAAACCAGGTCCATAAATAAAGAAAAAGACCTAAGAAGAATTAGGACAGAATTTCTCTAAGAAATACATTTTCACCAATGCCTTAATAAAGAACTACTATTTAACAACAGACCTCTAGGCATGCATGACTAGGTATCACTTATATATGTCCATTCATTTATATAATACTTTATTCAACAATTTTTTGAAGTGGTCATGTGTTCCTCAATCAGACCAAGTTTTCCTTTGACTTAAAGTCTTTGTACTCATTTCCATTGGTCTCGAATGTCTTGTCCCAGATGTGGATATGGTTGTTCCCTTTGCTCCTTAACTCTTATCTGTGAGGTGCCTCACCTATGGGATTTGCATGATCACCTTATACAAAATGGCAACTGTCTCCATCCACCCACCGAAAGCCATCTCTGCTGTTTTGCTCCACAAGCACCTAACACCATCTGACAAACTACAACTACATATTTTCTTGTTGTTTATTGTCTGATTCCGCTACAAGAATATAAGATCCATGCAGCCTTATCTATTTTGTTCATTTCTATGTCTTCAGCTCCTTGAATACTTCCTGACCCATAGTGAGTACTCACAAATATTTGAATAAGCAGTTTGAAGATAAGTATCTTCTCCTCTTCTCATGAGTCTTCTAAGGACAAAAGTAAACACTAGACGCCATCATTTAAAGTCACCATTATTATTGTTATGTTACCTCTTTTCTAAAAAATATTGCAAGTGTCAAGATAAAATGTAAAACTTTGTCTTAAAATTCAAACCTACAACATGAATGTATTTATCCCTTATAAGTCAAAAATGTATCCTTTATGCTCTCTCTCCATGCATTGTACAAAGAATAGCTCATTAATTACCTCAAAAAGAGGCCCCTGAATTACATATACTTACCATCACAAATTCCTCTAAAGTCTTTAAATTTTAAACAGAATAGTTATATGGGGCTTGTTAAAATCATTAAGTTCTTCATATTATGGAAGTTCTTCCTCATAATATGAAAATTCTTCTTCCATTTTAACCCCCAGCTGTATGAGATAGGCAAACAAATATCTATAAACAAACTGCCCAGTGAACATGTTTTATTACACAGTCCCCTTATCTGTAGAACGGTGTGACCCCCACCCAAGTCAACGTCTCATCTGGCCTTCATTTAACCTTCTCTAGCCATTCTTGAGCACTATCTTCTTTGGAATTTCCCTTTTATATTCTCATGTCCCTTGCTCACAAAAATCTCAGAGTGCCCTAGGTTCCCCACTCACCTCTCTAAGACCACAGCACCACAGGCACTAAACACATAAAGCAACCTAGAATTTTAAGGTTCCTTGCAAACAGAATGGCAACCTTTTCCACTATTCTAGTTTTAGAATTTATAATTTTCATATGGTACAGTTTATCTGTGTATACTTTGTCACACAAGGCAATTCAATTTCAAATTTCTACAACGTAAGTCAGGATTTCCTTTAAAACAAGTCATTCTGTGCAAGTGTGTGTGTGTGTGTAAAACAAAGGAATTCTTCAAACAACTTCAGTCTTCTTAACGTTTATAACACCTATTATCTTCCAGTCCAGAGGGTCACTCTCTCTGATTCATACACCCATGAGATCAATGGCTTCAATAGCTATTTTTATTAATAGAACATTTTTGTTTTCATATTATCAAATGTGGAATTTAATGTTTGCTTTAATTACAGCAATGAAGATTTATATAGTGATATTCAGAGAAACGCAAGTGCTGGATCAGTTTCTGTTCTTGATTTTCTTTAATAAATACTTATTGAGGATGTGTTAAGTATATGTAGGACACAGCAAAAAATTCATTTCTGGTCCATGAAAACTTACATGGTCAGACACATAACTTTGCTGTTAAGGAATGTTATTGTTCTTTATGACACATTAGTATTTCCATTTTAGAAATGAATGATGAAAGGTTTGGGTATATGTAGCTCTTGCGATATTAAGAGATGTTAGAAATGTCCCTCTGGCTGAAAGGTGAATCTTTATGTGCAACACAGGACATTCAAACATAAAGATTGTAATTGACATGAATGCTTAGTTACTCATTCAATAGCCAATCCCAGCTCCCAGGTCAGAGTCTAGAGATGATAGAAATTCATTTTCCCAGCCTTCTTTGCAGCTCAAGCTGCCCATGAAACATAATTCTGGAAAACACTATGTACAAAACTAAATCTGAATTGCTTTCGGAAAATATTTAAATAAAGAGACATATACACAGAGTGATCCCATGTGCACCCCCCCTTCCATCTCTTTCTGTTTTACATGTCACATTAGGACTGATGACAGGAGTTACAGCAGCCTTCTGTGACCATAAATGAGCCAAAAGATAAAGCCAACATCCTGAGCAAAGACTAAAAATGGCTGAGTTCTTGTTGGTATCACTGAGCCAGTGAACCATCCCTCTACTGTCTACCTCTGGGCTTTTTCTTCATCAAATTAAACATCCTAATGGTTTAAAACACCCTTTGTTTTCTGTCATCTGAGGTCAAAAGCAGTCTTTCTGATTTATTGGACATCCATTTTCAGCTTGGTTCTCAAACAGAAATCACTTTTCCCACCAAAGAGAATGAATTATAAACCTTATCTTCACATAAAACCAGAGGAAGCAAACAACAAAATATATTGACATAGATATACAGATCAAATATTGTTTACAGAGCAACCAGGTCAACTAAATACATAAAAACGAGTCAGCAGGTTAAGCAGTCATGATTTCTGCAAAGCATATATGAGTGAGGCAAAATGCCTACATAAACCAATTGATAAAGACTATAATTTGATCAAGTTTATAATTTATAAATGAAAGTTAGAATAAAGATCTGAAACTGAAAACGGACAATATCAAGGTAGATTTCCATAAAACTCCCAGGAAAAAAGCAGTAGAACTTGGACAACACAAAGAAAACGAGAGTCCTGACTGATCAGAACAGTCTCCTTCTTGACCCCTGTAGCTAAGAAGCACTTCCAGTTGCTAGTAATGCAGAAGTATTTATAAGAAAAAAATATTTTTTATGTTTAAGTCCATTTGTAACAAAACTAACATAGTCATTGTTCAGTTGTAATACTTAAGCATAGTAAATAAATCCCTCACCTAATCCCAAATTCAAGAACCACTGGTTACTGTTTCACACTGTATGGATTGGATTCTACCTAATGGAGATTGCCCAAATTTTGCAATATAGCAAATATCCACCCTTCACTAAAATTAATTTATAAATATTATATATTTATATTACAAATATACTTAAAATATATAAATTAGGCTATTTTTCTTACATATATCCACTCAGAATATCTCTGCCTGGACCAAGAAGCAAGGTGCAGGTCGCATGATAACTAGTTGGGCACTTCATGAAATGTCTATGAAGTGAAGTGTGAGCTACTGCTCATGGGTTGCCATGAAACTACAGTTCCAGTCTTACCTCAGGATTCAGAAAAATGGACAAGACTCATTTTGGAAACATTCCATGTGAGAGAGGGGAACTGCTAATATGTGATGATCTAACCCATAGTATATCTATTTACTTGGTACTGAAGCCTCAACAAAGATGGGTTTGGGGCTTTGTAAAATGAAACTATCTAGCTTTTTTGTGGTATCACCCGTGTGTTCCACAGTGTCCACAATGTCCTCTCATTCTCCCTTCGACTGCATCTCAGAGCTTGAATTTTCACACAGCAAAATCCAGTACATGGAATCACTGAATGCACTTTGGAGAATGTTAGAGAGACCCAGAAAGGGTTTGACTTCTTCTAAGACGTATAACTGACATTTTTCTAACTGAATAGACACTATTCAGTATCATTCCTTGGGTATAATGGTCTAATTTATAACACATACCAGCCTGGTCCAATAATAGAGAAGAAGAGAAATGACAGAATTTCATTCTTTCTGAGGTCTGAGGATTTTTCCATGCCAAATATAAAATATCTCTTAAATTCAGGGCATTTTGCATGATGTTTCTATTTATATATGCTCAATTTCAATATGTAACTTGAAAATAAAGCTATGGCCCTTTGTGTTGACTCTTTGGTGTTCAAAGTAATTTATATTATTGAAGTCATATTTGTCGCGTCCCGCGCAACAAGTGAGGAGGCGAGAAGGGGCGGTTTGGGTTAAGTTTTTAAACAAGAAACAACCAGAGACTTAATGCAGTTAAATCTCTCCAAAGGCCAGGGGTCTCTCAGTCTCAAAGGGCTGGAGCCCAGAATAAAGCTGGCTGGAGGTTTTTATTGAGAGGTCTACAACTACAAGAAAGCAACATTGTTTCTTACACAGTCTGTGAGGCTCAGACTTCCTAACAGAAAAACGTTTATTCCAATTACCCTTTAACAGCGGAAGCACAAGGTCCCAGGATGTTTTTACCTAAAGTATGTACCTTTTCAGGATCAAGTCTTTCACATTGTAACAACTCTGTTGAGAGAAGTGGAACCAGGTGCAAGGGGAAAGCCAGAGCCGGCAATAGACTTTCCCAAGCAGGGGGAAGGGGAGGCAAGGCCCCTTCCCACACCTGTCCAAGGCAACTCATTTGGGGTCCCCACTCGGTTCCGCCTGGCTTAGGTTGTATCTCCCATGAGATATCTTACCCGTCTTTGGCTGCAAACCATCTTTTGGGGACCAGACAGAGAGACATAAGGTGTAAACAAAGGATGGAACAGAGTCCCAGAAAGGCACAATCTCACAAACTCTTCTTTCCTTAGGAAAGACGTGAAGGGACATTTGGCTAGGCTGTTGTGCGACAACAATATTTGCCATTACTTGGTGGGTTTTCTGTTGATGAAGATGGATTACATTTTTCCTTCTCTAGGATCTGCTAGACTACAAATAACGTATTAAGGAAATAAAAGATCAGTACTTTGAGTAGAAAATATGCTCAAATCTGCATTCCAGGCAAGTAAATATGAAGGTATTAGATTGAATAACAAACTATTGTACGTGAATTGTATTAAGTGCATCAAAAATAAATACCATGTATTATAAACTGACTATGTGCCAGGTACTTGCTAGGCCAGTTCATACAAGATAAACTCATACTTTCTATAGGACTTTTCTCACCAGATGTTTCTAACATCCACTCCATTTGTATTTCCATGTGATAACATTTCTCTTTCATTTACATACAGAAAAATTGTGTATGTAATTTACTTCACTATTTTTTCTCTTTCATTTAAATACAGAAAAATTGTGGCTAAGTTCATGTTTTGTTTATGAAAAAATAAAAGTAACAGCTTAATGTTTTAAGGAGTCAGGAGGCAGAGCAAACTCTTGTCTTCATATGCTTCCAATTTTTCCTCATAAAATATTTTCTTTGTAATTACAATACATTATATTTGCCGAGCATTGGAGTTCTCAAGTCTTTTCATATAATATTTCATTTGAACCTCACAATTGCTCTATGATATGTGTACATTTATGTTTTTCACATTGGACAGTAATATTTTGGCTCATTTTCCAAAGGTAAACATAACCCAATGTTTAAGATTAAAAAAAGATATAAAAAGATGTTAAAGCAACCGATCCAAGTTCACATAGCTTTAACTCTAGCCTTCTAATAGGTGCCACACTCTTTTCTCTTTAGCACACCACAACAAAAAGTTGACTCTTCCCTTGTCTATAAAAATTTTAATATATATTGCTCTCATATCTTAAAATCACCAAGGAATTTTCACTAGACAACAATATCCCTCTACTTCTCTCTCTTTATAAGTTAAAACTATAAACACCATCATACTAGCTTTCTATTAACACCAGCATACCGAAACTCATTCTGAAATTATCTTTCAAAGCAGACACCTTGAGAATCTTAACCCTATTACAACATACCTCACTGATCAAAACATGTTTCAAATGCTTTGGGAATTACTTTGAAAACCAGGTTACAAGCCCCAAAAGAATATCGCTTTCTTTACTTAATAGTTACACCTCATTTTTTTTTTAAATTAGTAACTTTCTTTGCCAGATGAGTCGCTGATTTCTTTGGACCTTTCCCAAGTATAACATTTTCACTCAAAGTATAATTTTTTTTTATTGTTAAACATAATTTTTCAAGTTTACTATGGTCCTGTGGGACAATTACAAAAGAGAAATTCCAAGAATGACTTGTCCAAAGGTGGCATCCCTGAAATGAGTATGACGCTGCCAAGACGATGTCTTGGGTATGACTAACTTTCCCTTAGTGTATAAGACAGTGATTTTCTGAAATAGCTAGCAATGGTTCAATTGCCAAATAACTTCTGTTTCTTAAAATTTAGCAAGTTTCCATTCAATTTACCAATTTTCCCATTATGCCACTTTTAAGAGAGGGCATCATTTTAACCCCAGTAGAGCATTTCAATAAATTGCCCATTATAGAAAAGCTAAGGATGTGCTATAACACGTTTTTCCTTCCGCAGAAATAATACTCTTCTGACATTTTGACAAGTTAATAAAGGATCTCTTTCCCATCTGAAAAAGTCAGTTGGCATTCCTTCATCAAGTAAGTAAGCTTCCAAGTGTTTCTTCATTTGACCCTCAAAACACCTTTTAATGCTTGTCTTATGAGTGATGTCAAGTGGTATGCAAGCCACTTGGTACATTCCCAGATCCTTTAAAAATAATTCCATCATATTAGCTAATCCTAGGGGGTCTCTCCAGATCTGAGTGCACTTGTAAAACTATTCATAAAAATGGTCTTCTATTTCTGTGTCTACTTCCTTTAACATGCCGGTTATATTTGACTTGGACCTAGAAATGTATCAAATCTCAAAGCGTAGAATATTGATCCATTTTTCAACTGATTCAAGGAGCCTGTTCTCTGCACCCTCATTCTTCTTACTAATAAATTTGATTAAATCAAATTACCCTTTGTGAAACCAGAAACCAAATTTTTCTGCTATACTCTCAATGCTTGCATTTGGCTACAATCTCCATTAATTAACCACTTGGATCCTTAAAAGTCTTCACCTCATTTTCCTAGTACGTATATGTTCTTCAAAAGTCTGTCAGCAGCCAGTTGAAATCTTTAGCCTTGCTTGAAATTAATTTTCCATTTTTATTATTCCAATTATTTGGCAGGTGTTTATGGCTTTATAGTAATTCCCCAGAACTCTTTGAACTTGTTATGCTTTTTATGTTTGTGCTTGATATGTTTCCTTAGCAATACATTGATTCGGCCAACTCTGTTCTATGAGATTTAGGGAGTGAATCTGTCCGTTAGAATATGAAGATGAATGTCATAGATTTTGATGGTCCCCAGAATGTTTTTAAGTTATGGTTGCAATAAGAAGATATATCTTTCATTTCAACCTTATATTTTTTCCAACCAAAGTGCTTCCTGTAGTTCTTTGATTCATTTCTACTTCATTTACTAAGACAAGTTTTTAAGACTTGGTTAATTGATAAATTCATGGAAATATTAACAGAAGATTTTACCAATTTCAGAAAAACCAGTAGTTTTTTACAAATCCCACTACTGTAGTCAACAAGATTTTTAAATTCATGAATTAATCACACTAATACTTTATAATGTCATTTCACCGCAGAAATACTATCCATTCATTTTTTTTTCATTCAAATATACATATAGCAGAGTGGTGTATAGATTTTTGAAAGTACAGAGTAGGCATTACTGAAAAATGTTCATGGATTCTTGTAGGTCTTTAAGCTGTAATAGTAGTTGTGGTTCCTATAGAATGGACTCTCCACAGAAAATAAATTGGATTGTTTTTAGTAGTTCTCTAAGCAAAAGCAGTGAATCAACATTTTCCTTCTTTTATAACCTCCTTGCTGAATCAGAGGATGACCATCACTTACATTGAGATTAAAACTAAAGTTAGTTTTAAAAAAAACTTATTTCAAGCCTTCATGCGGTAGAAAGATCATGGGCTTACTAGCAAACACACCTGAGTTCAAATCTTGGCTGTGCTCTTTACCATGTGATGTTTGGCAAGTATGTAATCTCATTGAGTCCCACTTTCCTTATGAGCAATATGGCTTATTATGCTGATTTAATAACACGTATAAGTGCTGTGTATGTGGTTGGTATTTTTGAGGAAATATTTTAATCAATACTCTAATGTATTAATGTTGGAAATAGTTTTGTCTTCAAAAGGTATGTATGTTAATAGTTTAAATAATATACCGTAAATTTTTCTCATCCATGCGATTTAGATTCTTGAAAATCCCAATAGTAAGACAATTGCTGTTAAGGATCTTAAAAGCTTAAAACAAAAAACTATTTAGTTCTATCAGTTTTTGCTGTATTTTGAAGCTGAGTTGTTAGTTGAATAAACATTTAGGGTTGCTAAGTCCTTTTGGTAAGTCAATCTTATTGTTAATATGTAATATCTCTTTATTTCTGGCAATATTTCTTGTTCTAAAGTCTACTTTCTTTGCTACTAAAATAAGGCCTCCTGGTTTCCTTTGATTAGTGTCTGCTTGTTACATATTTTCCCATCCTTTTATAATACTTTAACTCATCTGTGACTTTATATTTGAAGCGAACCTCTTGTAAACAGGATATAGTTGACACTTGCTTTTTAGTCAATCTGACAATCTGCTTTTTACATGTGATATAATTACATATGTGAGGTGTAATCAAAAGATATGGTGAATGATTAAATAAAACAACTTTATTACAGTAAAAGACCTATTGCCATTAATCCCATTCAAAATACTCCCCCTCGCTTCAAACATACCCATTCTTCTTGCCACTTTCTGAAGCAGTTCTGGAAGTCCTCTTTTGTGAGTGTCTTTACTTTACTTTTTTTTACTTTATCTTCTATCATGACAACACTCTGTGTCACACATCACTTCTGGTACAGCAATTTCTGTCAAATAAAAACATTATGGTACGTCCTCATCCACCTTATTCGCTGGATCTGGCACTGTGTGACTTCTGGCTCTTTCCCAAAGTCAAAATGACCATGAAAGGAAAACGTTTTGAATCAATTCAGGATATTGAGGCAGCCAAGACAGTGCAACTGAAGACACTCATGAAAGAGGACTTCCAGAACTGTTTCAGAAAGTGTTGGGGTGATGGGGTAAGTGTGTTCAATGAGAGGGGAAGTATTTTGAGGGGAATTAATGACAATGTGTCTTTTACTGTAATATTTTTTTATTTAAACATTTACCGTATTTTTGGAGCCTACCTCATTACATGTATATAGTAACATATAAATATAAATATAATTTGGCTAAAAGTCTACCATCTTTCTGATAGTTTTCTATATCCCATCTGTTCTTTGAAGCTTGTTCCTCTTTTCCTGACTAATTTTGGATACAATGTTTTTATATTCTATTTTATCGTTACTATTGGTTTATTAGCTATGCCTCTTTATTTTACCTTTAGTGGTTGCTCAAGGTTTACAACATACCTCTTGAACCTTTTACAACTGAGTGAAATGTTCCCTCTCTCTGACTCTATCTTAATTCTAGTCTGCATTTTTCCCATGACCTTTAGGCAAGTAGCTCCTGTTATAGATATGCTAATTATTAGAGAAATTATGCTTGATGCTTGCGTTTTTTGCAAGAACAGCCCCTTGCCAGAAGGTGCCTCTTCCAAGAAGGTGGGGAAATAGATACAAAATAATGATTGTTTATCAGAGATTTGCGGGAGCCTCAAGACCAGACTCAGATCAGCAGGAGTCAACAAACCAGGAAGAAAGAAAGAGACTTCATGCTTTTATTTGGACCCTTTTGGTGCCTAGATGTCTGCAGTCGTCAATCACCTATTGCTTCACCCATTCTCCCTACCCTTGACATAGAAGAAACTGACTTCTGGGCTCTCTTAAGATGGATTTGAGGAAGCCCTCAGGCACCCCCCTCCATATTCTCTAGTTGGCATCTTCTTGATAAATAAACTTTTCCTTACTCTAATACTGACATGTTGAATATTGGCCTTTTGAGAAAGCTTCTGTTGAATATTGGCCTTTTGAAAAAGCTGTGGGCACACGGGCTTTGAACAAGTAACACTTTCACATGTTAACCTCAAGTAATTTATTATTATGTATACTGAAATAGACCTATGGCAGTACCCTTCATTTCTCCTGTCTATCCTTTATGCTGTGATTGCCATGCCTTTTACTTCTACATGTATTATAAATACCACAATCCTTTGTTACTTGGATGTTAAACAATTATCTTTTAAAGATTTTTGAATAAGAAAAACATGTATTTTGTATGTACCAACCTTTTACCACTTCCAGAATTCTTTATTCTTTTGTGTAGGTCTAAATTTTCTCTGATATCATTTTCCTCTGTCAGAAGAAGTACGCTTTTTAGTGCCAATCTGATGCCAATAATATTTCTTGGCTTTTGTTTTGGCTGCAAAAAAAAATTGTTTTCATTCATTTTTGAAATGTAATTTCACTGAATATATGAGTCTAAGCAATTAGACTTTAGTTACAAATTCTAGTTTACTTTAAATGTGCATTAAAATAATCTGCTTTACTGAGAAAAATCATTTTAGTAACAAAAAAATTCAGATAAAAATTTCTGAGCAATTTTCTAACTGAATATTGACTTCTAATTTCTCACCCACCCCCAAATTTTTTTTTGCCATTTAAACACTTTATGAATTCATGTGAATTTTGCTTTATGAAATACTTAGACAAAGTGATGGCAGAGTATTATTTTCCTAACGAAAGCTTGTTTTTTACCCCAGGAATCTGAACATTACTTATGAGCACAGGTTCCTGAAGAAACATGTTTTTCACTTCCAATGAGAGTGTTGTGGTAGGAAGAATAAGGGACCTCCAAAGATGTCCACATCTTAATTGTCTAGAACCTGGAATATGTTTGGATACATGGCAAAGGAAAATGAAGGTTGCAGGTGAAGTTAAGGTTGTTAATTAAGTGATTTTGAGATGGAAGATTATCCTATATTAACCAAGTGTGCCCAATGTAATCATAAGGGTCCTGACAAGTGGAAAAGGAAGGCAGAAAAAAGAACTAGGGAGGTGGCAGCAAGAGAAGAATTTGGCTGAATGTTACTGGCTTTGAGGGCTGAGGCATGGGAACACAAGGCAGAGAATGCAGGTGGTCTCTGGAGACTGGAAAAAACAAAGAAACAGATTCTTCCCCAGGAAGGGTGCATGCAGCTCTATGGATACCCTGAAGTTAACCCAGTGAGCCCCATTTCAGACTTCTGATCTCCAGAACTGTAAAATAATAAATTAAAATTGTTTTCAGCTATAATAACTTGTGACATCAGCAAAAGGAACTCATACAGATTGTGGTACCTGGGAGTAGGATCCTGCTGTAACACACATCTAAAAATATGTAAGCGGCTTTGGAACTGGGCGAGGACTAAAACAAGTTTGAGGTCCACGATATAAAACATCTACAGTACCTTGAAGAGAGTTATAGTGGAAATACAGATGTTAATGACTGTACTAATAAACACTCAGAAGGAAGTGTAAATATGTTATGGGAAAGCAAAAGAAAAAGGATCCTTCTTTTATAGTGGCAGACAACAGAATTGTGTGTGCTATTATATGGCGAGCAGAACTTGCAAGTGATGAATTTGTATATTTAGCTTAGGAGATATCCAAGCAAAATATGGAAGATGCAGTCTAGTTTCTCAGTCTTGCTTATGGTTAAAATGTTAAAGGAAAAAGATAAGTTGAGGGAAGAACTATTAATAAAATGAAACCAGCACATGATGATTTGGGAAATCTTCAGCCTATGCAGATTGTAACAAATACAAAACTTCAGAGATCCCCAAGCATTGGTGAGAATGTAGAGAAACTGGAACTCTCATTCATTGATAGTAGGAATCTAAAATGGTGCAGCCACTTTGAAAAACAGTATGGCAATTCCCTAATAGTTGAACATGTACATGATCATCCAGGAGTTCCATTTCTAGAGATATACCCCCCAAAAATTAAAACATAAAAAGTTTATACATGAATGGTCACAGCAGCATGATTCAGAATAGCCCAAAAGTGTTAACAACTCAAATGCTCATCAACTGATAAATGGATTTAAAAAAATGTAGCATATCCATGCAATGAAATATTACTTGACAATAAAAAGAAATGATGTATTTATATGTGACAATATAGATGAACCCTGGAAACATTATGGTAAGGGGAAGAAGCCAGTTACAAAGAACCGCATATTGTGTGATGTCATTTATATGAAATATTCAGAATAGACAAGTTTATGAAGATAGAAAATAGATTAGTGGTTGCTTAGGACCAGAAGGATTCAGGGTTCAGGGGATGTCAGCTAAGAGGTATGGGGACATAGAGCTTCTTTTAGGGGTAATACAAATGCTCTAAAACTATGGTGATGAACAGACAACTCTGTAGATATACTAAAAACCATTAAATTGTACACTGTAAATGGGTGAATTACATAGAATGTGAATTATAGCTCAGTAAAATTATTTTTAAAAGTAAGAAAAGCTCAACAAAAGAAAACGTCTCTTTTCTAGCAATTTTCCCACCAATAAATATATTAGCAATTTTCCTCCAATAAATATATTAGGTTGGTGCAAAAGTAATGGCGGTTTTTGCAATTATTTTTAACCTTTTAAACCACAATGCTTTTGTACCAATCTACACAATAAAAATTATAACATTTATATTTAGACTCCATATAGATCAAAATCTCACTGACTAATTAGATGTCCAAAATACAATAAGGTATATATTGAGAGTTGTTTCAAATTTTCAGGGTATTTCCAACCTTTAAAATAAAATCAGACTGAAACAAGAAGTCTGCCCACTTCAGGTCTAAATTAGTTCAAAACAAGCAAATATATATTAAGGAATATGTGGTCAAATCGAGCATTACAGGATCACTGGTCTATTTTCTCTCTGAAAGAGCAGCTGGAAAGAGGTTCCCTTTTATCTCCAAAGAAATCCAATTATTTTGTGGATTTCCACTGTTTGGAAGAGCAATATATCCCATCATTTCTATTCTTAAATTCACAATCAGCTGATTGATGATTTTTTTTTCCATTATCCTCATAGAAGTCTATGGATGAGTCTGCCATCCTATGCCCATCTCCTTTTCTAAAGTTTAAGAAGTCAAAAATAAGAGAAAACCTTTTTTGTTCTATGGTTAACCAAATTATAAAATGGAAGCAAATTTTTCTGGGAAATAACATCCTGATATTCCAAATAAATTAACAAAATTAGCTTCAGTTGATATTTGATCAAAGATAATTCATAATATACATTTTTCATTCAAGTCTAAATATTATTTAAAGAATTCAGTGCCAACATTAATTTCATTTTCCACTCAGAACTTACTGGGTGTTTAAAAACTTACTGGGTGTTTAAAACCCATCATAGATATTGCTAAACAATCAAAGGAATAATAATGACAATTACATCTTGGTGAAGACTGATAATGTTATGGTAGAAAATAAGTTGGAGGTTGGGGTGAGGAGAATCAGTTGATAAGGATTGAAACAGGGCACAATATTTCTAGTGCCTAATTCTACTGCAAAGACCAAAATTGTCACCCCAATAAACTTTAATTAAAAAAAAAATCAAAACATATGGTGAAGTTGATCTTTTTAAGTCAACAGCCCTTGACTCAGAGCCCACAGTGTTCTGGGTGCTGACATACACCAGTAAATAAGATCAACAAAATCCCTATCCTTGAGGAAATGTTAATTCTAACTTTTCTAAACCATAAACATAAATCCTTATCTCCGTATTGTCTCACAACACATATTGGAATGTAACCAGGTAACTATGTCCCAGTCTGACATTTCATCTGGTGCCACTCGGGAATCTTCACATTGTGAATAGTAATAAACCTCTTTAGTCTGGTGGTTAGATACATAGACAAACTAGATGCGCTTAACATGGTAACAACCTTTTAAAACTGTTCACGAAAAACAGGCTTGCTTAAAATATTTCTTCCACTCCACAGTGAGAGGAAATAATAGGAAAGCTATTTCCATTACTGAAAGCGAAGGCACATAGTCTGGTTTTAAAGACAAGGGGAGTGTGTAAGTGTGTATGGGTGTGTGTGGGGTTGGTATACACACACGGGCACTCAGTATTTTGATGTTGTCAATGGAAACATCATCGTACTGGGAACCAGAACACCTGCCACATCTTGGGTAAGTCTCGAATCTTTTAACCTGTGTTAACTCGTTCCTTTATAAAAAGATCGGAGCTACAGTCATATTTGGCTCTAAAACTATGAATCCATGATTCTCTATGCAAAGCATAAAGCCTTAACTCCTAAACTTTCTACAGTGACCCAGAAGATCACGTTTACACGACAAGGTGAAGTAGACAATGATGTAAAAATAGTAAGAGTCTGAAACCTACCTTTCTTTCCTTTCAGGTCCTTCCTATAGATGGTGTATTTGGAAAGTCTGATTAAAAAAACAGGTTGTGAGGAATAGAATCAAGACTAGTATTGCAGAAGATGACAAAATGAAGAAGTAAGGGAATTAATTAAGGGTAAGGGGTGTCAGGGAATCCTTAGAACTTTTCTGAGGTAAGGGAAAGACTGAAGGGTACAAGAAAGGAGGCAGGGTGGAGGGGGTGGGCAATGAAACTATGACAAAGACAGACAAAAGCAATGATATGAAATCCCAAACATCTGTTCTTATAAGAGCTTCCTCACCTCACTCGTTCCTTGTTATTCTCCACAACAGGCTGTGTGGACAAAACCCCAAAAAACAGTTTCCAGGCTCTCGGCCTCACATAGAAAGGTGCTGGCTCGGGTAGTAAATGGCCATCAACTGTGATCAGATGGCCAGCAGCTGTGGCTAGTTGGCCGTCAGCTGTAACCCGTAGGCCATTGGCCACTGATGTAACTGCTGTGGCTACGCTAGCAAGAAGGAATGGGGGCTAGCGAGAAGATGGTGGCTGGCAAGCGCGGACTGCTGTTAGGCAGATTATGTAGATCCTGCTTCCTGTGTCTCCAGCCCAGCCACCAGCGAGAATATATTGGTTTTACTCCCCTACTTATGGCTCCATGAGTGTTCCTTTTTGGCCTTACCGTGTCCTGCGTTCTTGGGCGGGGAGTGGGAGCTGAGACCCTGCACGACACAGGCCTCTTGCGGAGGATCTATCTACAGCACTCTCTTTAGGATCTCTAGCACCTTCTTAACACTTTTTCTGACTCGCCAGGACTTCCTCCCAGTGGCTATTCCCTGCTCTTCTTGCTGTCTTCCAAGTGCCATTCATTCTAATATACGTCCTTCCTTAATATGTGTACCTGAGGAAAATCTTATTCATTAACTCTCACTAGGTATTCCTAATTAATTTTATTATCAATCCTAAGAGGCTGCACATTCGAGCAGGCATTACCCTCACCCAAAGGGTTGTTACAGGTGGGAAAGACCTTAAAAGTACAAAGATTTGAAGCCAGTCTATCCTCCTCTCTCTACGCCTCATAGGCATATACACCCAGTCACCCTGGTGCTGTCTGCATTTGTTCTTCTTGTACTACACTGCCTCCAATGGAGAAGTTCCCGGCACCAGAACAGGTACGTCAGTGATATTTTTGAAGCCAGAGAGCCTTTCCAGCATCCTTACACATTCCCTGTAAGCTATCATTTTCTTGACTCACACATTAGGCCTCCCTGAGAAAGCAGACAACAATATAATTAGTCTTGGATATAAAAACTTATCTGTAAAACCAACAAGTCTGCCATATATATATATATTTTTTTTTTAATTTTTGGATAAAAGATTTGGTTAAATAATGCAAGAATAATCCACTCTTACATTGCTTACTATAGTCAATGTTTTCAAAGTGCTTTCCATTAACCACACTTTTTTGTCTCTGAAGACAATCATGTGAGGTAGTTGGAGAGCTAAGAATATCAGAGTTGTCACTTTTGCACATAAAAAGTTAGTAGTCAAAATACCGTATTTTGTCTAACTTGCCTGGGATTGAATCGCACATCTACCACTACTAGTGTGTGACCTCAAACATTATTAACTTCTCTGTTCTTCAGTCTATCTGTAAAAATGGGGGGTAAAAATAATACTTACCTGTTAGGGTTCTTTGAGAATCAAATAAATTAATGCAAGAATGGTGCTTAGAATAATACCTGACACCTGTTAAGCACTCAGTAAATGGTAGTTGTTGTAAATGTAATCACCACTACCACCATCACCATTATCATCAACATGTCAGGTGGTTATTTACTTTGAGAAAATTAATCATGTAATTACTATATCCTCACTTCACTTTCTATCCATGTAAATATGGGCATACGTTTGCTGCTCACTGTTAATATCATCCCTTTGTCTTTGACAATTATTTTCCTCTACTTTTGCCACATTTGATTTCAAAGAGTGTTGAGTTGTTACATGAAATTGAATTAAATCGATGAGTCATCCTTGTCTCTATTAAAAAGAAGAAAGTAATATTAATGTGGCAGCATGCTGAATAGATGTTTGGAGACTTTCCCCCCATCTAGAATGTAATATCAAAATATTTCAGGACTATGATTTAGGGTTATAGAACAAGAACATCCAAAAGTTTCTAAATATCCTTATATTTGGGCTTCCATTTTTAGCTATTAATGTCCTTCATATCTGCTCTTATAGTCTTTCATACTATAATGTATATTTATTCTAAGGCTTTAAGCAATTGGGCCCAGAAAAATAGAAAAATTTGTTAAGTTTATGATCCTTGAATAATAAACTAATATTAATAATCCAATTAGTTCCACAATGATAATGGCACCAATAGAAATTTTCTTCATTTAACAAAGTTAGGATTCCAAAAATAGAGCTATCTCAACAAATGTTTTATATCAGGGCTTAAAGATTGTATAAAACTGTTTGTTTGGTTGTTTGATTGTTAACACAGTTACTACAAAAGATACAAGTTCCAAAATACGTATTTCTCATGAAGGTCAAGTTAGAGACTGCTTATCTGGTAATGTGACCTAGGAAAATTTAGCAACTCAATCAAACTATAGGTAAT
This sequence comes from Rhinolophus hipposideros, assembly GCF_964194185.1. Classification (NCBI taxonomy): domain Eukaryota; kingdom Metazoa; phylum Chordata; class Mammalia; order Chiroptera; family Rhinolophidae; genus Rhinolophus; species Rhinolophus hipposideros. The sequence goes on from NC_138049.1 coordinate 68,950,216, forward strand.
CAATCGCCCATAATCTAAACACCTACTATTTTTATCAAAGACAAATTTCTGGTATTAACCCCTTTTCTATTCTTAAACAACAATCATATTTCCCTGAAAATAAGACCTATTAGACAATCAGATCTTGTCTTTTGGAGCAAAAATTAATATAAGACCAGGTATTATATTATATTATATTATATTATATTATACCCGCTATTATATTATATTGTATTATACTATACTATACTATATTATATTGAAGACCTATTATATTAAAATAAGACCAGGTCTTATTTTAATCTTTGCTCCAAAAGACACATTGGAGCCGATTGTCCGGCTAGGTCTTATTTTCAGGGAAACATGGTACTTTTATAAGTTATTTAAATAGTGATTATAACTTCAAGGCCAGATATATTTTGTCTGCATCTAGCAATATTCTTTTAAAATATGCCTCCTTACATTAGGTGGGCAAACTCACATCTCAGCTGAGGAGAAGTTACCCTGTCTTTGGGCACCTGTCTTTTTGTTGGTGGTGGTGTTGATGGTGGTGGTGGTAGTAAAAATGTGTTTCTTATCGATTGAAATATTTAGATTGTAAAATATGGGGAGATTAGAATAGGAAAAGAAAAAAATAATTTTAAAAAGAATCTTTTTAAATTTGCTATTTTTTAACAGTTAAAGAGTAATTTAAAGTGGTTTTTGAAACTAAACATTTAATTTTTTGTTACTTATATTTTCCCTTTTTTTTTCTGGAGTTCAGATTTTATTTCAGACTCTACTATTTACTTTATTTCATATTTTATTTACTTTTTAAACTTTTTAATTTTTTCCCATCCCCCCACCTCTCTCCCCTGTGGCAAACATCAGCTTGTTCTCCATATGTATGGGTCTGTTTCTGTTTTGTTTTGTTTATTCATTTGTTTTATTTTTTTAGAGTTCCATATATAAATGAAATTATACAATGTTTGTCTTTCTCTGTCTGACCTATTTCACTTAGTATAATACCCTCTAGGTCTATCCGTGTTATCACAAATGGCAAGATTTTATTATTTTGTATTGCTGACTAATATTCCATTGTAGATATATACCACATCTTCTCTATCCATTCTTCTATTGATGGACATCTAGGTTGCTTCAATATCTTGGCTATTGTAAGTATGCTGCAATGAACATGGGGGCACATTTATCTTTTCAAATTAGTATTTGTATTTTCTCCAGATAAATACCCTAACGTGGAATTTTGGGTCATATGGTAGCTCTATCTTTAATTTTTTGAAGAACTTCTACACTGTTTCCCATAGTGGCTGCACCAATTTACAATCCCACCAACAATATACAAGGGTTCCCTTTCATCTACATCCTCGCTAACACTTGTTTGTTGCTTTATTGATGATAGCCATATGACAGTTGTGAGATGATATCTCATTGTGGTTTGGATTTGAATTTCCATAATGATTAGTGATTTTGAGCATTTTTTTTCATATGTCTGTTTGCCATCTGTTTGTCCTCTTTGGAGAAATATCTATTCAGGCCCTATACTAATTTTTTAATTGGATTGTTTGTTTTATTCTGGTGTTAAACTGTATGAGTTACTTACATTTTTTGGATATTCACCCCTTATAAGATGTATCATTGGTAAATAACTTCTGCCACTCGATAGGTTGTCTTTTTCTTTTGTTGATGGTTTCTTTTGATGTACAAAAACTTTTTAGTTTGATGTAGCTCCATTTCTTTTTTTTTTCTTTTCTTTTCCTTGCCCAAGGAGGCATATCCAAAAAGATATTGTTAATGTCAAGGGTTTGCTACCTATATTTTCCTCTAGGAGTTTTAGGGTTCCTGGTCTTATATTTAAGTCTTTAATCCATGTTGAGTTTATTTTTGTATATAGTGTAAGAAAGTGGTCCAATTTCATTTTCTGCATGTATCTGTACAGTTTTCACAATATCACTTATTGAAGAGACAGTCCTTACCCCATTGTATATTCTTGCCTCCTTGGACATAGATTAATTGACCATTTAAGTAGGGATTTATTTCTGAGCTCTCTATTCTATTCCATTGATTTATAAATCTGTTTTTATGCCAGTACCATACTATTTTGATTATTTTAGCATTGTAGTATAATTTTAAAAAGGGGAACATGATACCTCCCACTTTGTTCTTTCTCAAGTGTACTTTGGTTTTTCAGGGTCCTTTGGGGTTCCACATAAATCTTAGGATTAGTTGTTCTAGCTCTGAAAAGGATGACATTGGCATTTTAAAAGAGATTGCATTGAATCTGTATATTGTATTAGGTCATAGGGACATTTTAGCAATGTTAATCCTACCAATCTGTGAGCATAGTATAACCTTCCATTTATTTGCACCCTCTTTAATTTCTTTCTTCAATGTCTTACAGTTTTCAGAGTACAGGTCTTTCAACTCTTTGGTTAAATTTATTCCTAAGTATTTTATGTGCAGCTGTCTTTTGTGACGTCCTTCATTTTCACATGATAATGTAAATCTAAAGCCAATGCCTCTATCTATTAATATGAACGCCTCTGGTGTTTATTCTCCGTCTACTTTTCATGAAATCTAATCTTGAACATAGTGTCGTATAATAGTTATCAAAAGCCAAGAAAAGCAATATTTATTATTGTTGCCTTTAGGCTTCAGGCCATCCTAAAGAATTACACTGAAGAATGTCTACTTTTGTAAATCCTAACCTCTTACCAGCCTCATTCTTTCATTAGTTAAAGCAGGTTCTACTTTTAGGTAAACTGAATATCTTACCATAATATTATCTGCTTATATCTGATTCAAATCTCAGTGTCTATAGCCCCAAGGCAAATACTACATTCCCAGAAGGTATGTTGTCCTGTATCTTATGCTTGGAACTTTCCTCAATCCAATGACTCTTTCTGGTTTACCATATCCTTACTTTTTCCTGGGTGTCCCACAATAATCAGAGTGTTTTGGTGAAACTAAAAGAATGTGTGTGTGTGTGTGTGTGTGTGTGTGTGTGTGTGTGTGTGTGTGTGTATCAGGAAAGAGTTAACATAGCATTTTTCAAGTTGCTGTCTTTATAAGCATCTGCTTACAGGGTTGGCCCTTGTCTGGCATATGGGGACTTGGCTTTGTCATCTTCTCTATGTTAATCAGGCTGTTTTCCCTACCGGGGTACTGCACCCTGTTGTACCAGCTTTCCTACACTGATTGTACAAAAAAAAAAAAATGTGCTTAATGGTAAATACCTAATTTCCTTCTGGAATATTCTGGCTACAAGACCAGCCTCAAATAGAAACTCTGGACTCTGATTCTGAAGCAAGCTTCTCTGGGCCAAAACATTGCACACATATTCTTGCATTTCACTACTGGTGGAAGAAGCACGTTAGTGGTAATCCTTCCTAAGAGGAAAAATGTTGGAAGTTTGTACTGGGATTCTTCCAAACTGCCTATGTATCTTTTTCCATTGCTGATCACTGTAATAAAATATAGTCATGCCATACTGTTGACTCTGAGTCCTGTGAGTATTTCTAGTGAATCACCAAATGTGGTGATGGAACCCTGAGGTAGACAGACAGATAGACAGATAGACAGATAGACAGATAGACAGACAGACAGACAGACAGACAGACAGACAGATAGATAGATAGATGAAAAATTTAATGTAGACAAAACAGTTTTTAAAAAGTACTTCATGAAAGTAGATACATATATGGCAAATAGACACAGAAAAACATGTTCAGTGTTAGCAGTCATTAAGGAAGTGCAAATTAAAACCACAATGAGATACCACTACACAGCTATCAGACTGGCTGAAATAAAAAAAAAAAAAAGAAAACTGACCATACCAAGTGTTGTCAAATACCAGCAATGAACAAATGGAATTTATAATTAAAAACACTATGTCATTTACATTAGCACTCTCCCAAGAAATACTTAGGTATAAACATCACAATATATGTACAAGATATATATGCAGAAAACCACAAAATTGTGATGAAAAAAACCAAACAACTACATGAATAGAGAGAGATTCCATGTTCATGGATAGGAAAACTCAAGATGTCAGTTCTTTCCAACTTGATCTACAGATTCAGTGCAATTCCTAGAGATGAAGAGAGGACAGAAAAGGCAAGAAGGAAGTATTACCAAAAGGCACAGCGCTCTTCTGAGCATGATGAATATGGTCATTATCTTCATTATAGTGATGGTTTCACAGGTATATACATATCACGAAACATACCAGATTTTTCACTATATTTGTGCAATGTTATATGTCAAATATAACAAATGTAACAAATATAACAAATGCAAGTGCACAGTGGAAAGTTCGCAAACTTAATTGTCTGACCTTGTATAAATAAAGCTTTTTTATAAAAAAAAAAATACATAACTAATCCTTTCAGGCGCTAGTTATAGGCTATTAGCAATACCACCCATCCAAGGTTCCCTATGATAACGTATGCAATTTTATTAATAATCATTTTAAAGCAACAGAAAGTAGTCTTTAGGTGTTTCAGCAATAGGCATGATATAATACCTAACAAGAAAGAGTGTATCTGAAATTGACTCAGATGAAAAATAAACAAAGGTTAAAGATGACGACTGGACACATTCAAGTTCCTAATCAAAATTCTGCAACATACTCATTAGTTACTATAGGTTATATAAATTCAAAACTACTCTAAATCACTGAGGTCTCAGCACAAAAATAAAAAATGCTTAATTTGAAAACCTACCTTTTATTCCCCACAGTGATCTTACACCTATAAAGGAGACTAGGATTTCGTAGACCCAGCACTAAACACTGTAAATACATCCACAAAACAGAATTTATTCTCTTCAGTGCTCATTCCTAGAAATTGACACACAAAGTCCTGAAGATTTTTGTGATTGAGATTGTTGATGTTGGTGATTTCTTATTCAACACATTAAGCACTTTAAATATTTCCAGTCAACTGATGGGTTAGGTTAGATAAACATTTCTGAGCATACCAACATCTATCTGGTAATTAACTTCTCTTCATTTAATCTATTAAGGGGACTTTATAAAATAGTTTACATTTCTATCTAGGAGGATGATCCTAGAGTCAAATAAAAGTTCCAAATTTATTTTATACATGCACATAAGAAATAAAGTACATTCATTGAAATCATAACAGTCTTTGTAAGCATAGAGTTTTTAATTGACAAAATTCAGATGTATAAAATAACGTGTCTTTCTGTAATTGAGCTGTTGCTGGATGACTGAAATTTGACTAAGTCAATTCCAAGTTTTTTTCCTCAGTCACTTCAGAATTTTTCTCAGTCAAGTGAGGCATAAAATCAGTCAATTCGAAATTGTTTTTTCCTTTCCCCTGCATGTACATCCCGTCACGGGAACAGGACGAAGGTGTGTGGAGTTAGGTTTGTGGTTGGCTTCCTGCGTGATCAGCCCTCCACTTCACCATCCTCTGAGGTATTTGCTGTGTCCACCTGCTCTGCAGTCACCTAGCCCAACTCACTTCCTCCCTGGCATCCCATCAACACAACCAAGAAAACTGTTCAGGGACCACTGGCTTCGATAAGAGCCTTCTTTAGAAGGGCCAAATATTCCGGTACCGTGATTATACTGATGCCTGACAATGTTGTTAAACACTGGTGTTCATGATCATTTTCCCAGGCCCTAAGAAAGAGACAAATGAAGTCCTCCAGGCTCTTGTGTTCCCAAACATCTATTTATCTAGAGGGAGTGGAAGGGGAGGGGAGGGGAGAGTGGATAGGAGATAGGTTTTATTGTCCCTCTGAGATTCCTAGCCTCCAAAAGCTTCCAAGACTTTCTCTCTTGCTTCCTTGGAAACTGTCTCCTCCCACGGCCTTTCCCTGGCACTGAGAGTTCCCATCTAATCCATAAGATATGATTTACTTAAAAAGTCACTTTCCTGATGTCATCTGTAGGCAAGGGATTCAACAAACAACACTTGCTAACTAAACGAACAGAGTCTGAGTGATTTATACCTTAATAAAAATTCATTCAGACCAAGTGCATTCTGCTATTAATCTTGAAAACCGTTACAAAAAAAAAAAAAAAGGCCAATTGTCTTTATATTTTTTCTGAAAGGAAAGTCATCACTTCTCAGTAAATTCCATCAAATTTAACTTAACACTATTTTTCTCTCTTTTCACACAGTGCCTCATACATGTTATTTCCTCCATAAATGATTTTCAGATGAACAGCTTTCTCTTGAAGACATTCTTTCCAAATAATGTATCATGATGTTCTGTGCAGGACCTAAACAAATTATATATTAATTTTTGATAGTGTCACCACCATATCTAACTATTCTAGTTTGGGGTCATACTAGATCCAAAACAGTGTCCTCCAGGTAAACCATGTCGTCAGTGATTAGGTGTGTCATTGTTTTGTTTAGACCTGGAATCAAAATGAAAAGCTGGGTATTACCAAAAAAGCCCACAGAAAATGAAGAAGGGAAGATTCTGCTGTGATCCTAAAAATATAAATCCTTTAGGAGGCACTTCATTTTACTGCAGTACAAGCTATTTTGCCACATTACTCACATAGCCAGAAATTATAGGCATCATGGATTGGAATCAAATGGGTGCCAAAGGAGGTACTTATGCCCACTTTCCTAGACACGGTGGCCTTAAAAACTATAATCCTTTCATTAGTGTTTAATTGCCCAGGGAACATCCCGAGTCAATATTTTTATTTCCTGTTTTCACCTGCCAGTGGTGAACGTTTTTCTCCATTTTCTAAATATAGGACTAAATTTAACATGGTAGTTATGACAAGACAAGCAGGAAGCTGCCCAGGCCAAACAAACTGGAAAACTCAAACAATTTAAAATATGTTTTTCCGTTTTGGAGGAAGTCTTGAAGTCCTGAAGGTCCTTCCCCAACATGCCCTAATTTTATTGTGATGCCACCAGTTATTTCAAAAAATTTTCAAACTTCTACAAAGTTAAAAGCTAAATTATTCTAATTCACTATTATAAAAATAAGGTAAAACATTGTACGTATTTATTTTGACACACTAATAGGAAAACATCCATGATATCAATCCCTTTTTACTTTAACTTACTGAAGACAACAAATGCCAGCCAAACTTTAAATGAAATCTTTTTGAGTTACACACTCCTAAAATTATTTTCATATAAAGAATATTTGAAAAGTTTACAGTTCATTGTAGCTTCTTTTTATGACTTAAAACCCAATTAGACCCAGGAAAAGATATTAAGCCATCATACATATATTATCTCTCCATAAATTATTTTTATCAATACAATATGGCTCTTTTATCTGAAAATGAAACTTTGCTAACATAACAAAGATATGAAACATTGGTTTTCATAATCTGTTTTGCATTTCTTCTCTCTTTTCAAACAAATAGATTTCATAAAACACATGCACGATAGTGAGTAATCTGCTCCTTTTGTATAATCTATCAGAATATCAACCCAAAAGTGTGCCTGCTGTGGATTGGAAACCCAAATTTGTCAGAACTGAATTGTAGTGCAAGAATAAATATGTCTTCTTTTTAATGCTTTTTAAAATATGTATGATATAAATGAGCTTGGTTTTCCAGACAGAATAGTATAGAACAAAATAATTAGAAATAAACAGCTGGTTCGAGGGAAGATGGAGGTTTGAGAGTAATGATATGTGGGGACTCTTCCTGAACTAGACAAGTACAATGGCAATGATGGAGAAAATACAAGTGTAACTTGCCAATTGTATAACAGACGATTGGCATTACTGTAGCACACAGAACTTCAATTCCCAAGGATATCTAGAGCCAAGGGTTTCCAACAATCTTGAGTTGTGACAGGCTCTCTTCAATTGCTAGATTTCATTGTACCCAATTCCCATCTACACCTGTCATAAGCCATGTCTGCAAGTGTACATTTTTCTTAAACTTTACTCAGTTTGAAGAACAATACCAGACACCTTGGTCTAGTCTGACAAGTGTCCATTTATGTATCTGAAACAGCTTCTCAGTGCAGTGGAAAACTCAGCAACTACCCAAATAATGCAATATTTTAGGGCGTTCAAAAGAGTGCGTATGTAGTACACTTATAAATGCTATACATATATGTAACAGACACGAATTCATAAAAGAATTTCTCTGCTACCCTCACAATAATAATTTAGTTAACGGTTATTATGCACTACAAGATGCCCAACATTGTTCTGAGTGTACTATTTATATAGTCTCTTAATCCTGACAAGGACCTTTTAAATCAATCCTATTATTGTCTCCAGGGCACAGAAAGGTGAAGCACTGTGTTCAAGGTCAGCCAGCTAGCAAGTGACAGAGCCAGCCTTCAGTCCCAAGCAGTCTGGCTCTAAAGTACATGCTCTTACCACAACACAATACAACGTCTCATTCAATCACTTATAGAAGCACTAATATCAATTTTTATATGTGGAAATTGAGACTCAGTGGGGTGAAATCACTTTCAAGTTTCCTCTGCTAACATGTGATATAGATGCCACAAGTCAAGCCTCATCTTTCTGATTCCAAAGTCCATGCTTATAACCACTTAGGAGCCTGTAAAACCACTGCAGCCTCCTAAATACAGGACCACTGCATAACATGTGAAATTTACTGTGATCATCAAATACAACAGAAACTAAAGTGAACGTGTTATAATAGTGCCTGATTCACACCATCTCGCTGAGCTGGTTCACCACTAGACAGGAGCAGTATTTCCACAGCACAGTGGTCCCAGGCTAAACCTCCCATCTGGCCCAGAGTTTATACTGTCAACACTAGACATGGCCTTTGTTTTCCTGATCTTTGCTAACCCGCATAAGCATTTTCTCTGCCTCCAGGAGTGGCCAAAAATGAGCCAGAAGGAAATTCAACCCAGAGACCCAAAAACTGGATTCAAAACAGGAATTACCCACAAGTCTGAGTCAGGAGTTGTGTCCCCCACAGAGCTCTTTGATCCTGAGAAAAGGAGCGAAATGGCACAAAGGAAGAGAGAGCCAGATCATAGGTGAGGACTTTGTCCCTGAAAGTCTCTTCCTTCTAGATGAGCATTCTGGATTTCAGAGTAGCTGCTTCCTGCTGAGCTTCGATGGGCCTGGCCTCTGCCCCCACGCAAATGAGTAGAAGAATTTGGAACTCAAACATAAAAGCATAGCAGCAGGCCACAGAGTCCACAGCTCAGGCCTGCTGGGAGCCCCGGCCAGTTCATACACCATATGTGCCCCGCTTACCCATCTGGTTTAATGAAAAGGGCCAAACAAAACAGTGAGAACAAATGGCAGAGTAGAGTCTTTTGCCCTGGCCTTGCAGTGCACAATGACCTCATCTTGCAGAGTTTTTCTGTAAATCATTTGGGCTATAAGTAGTTTTATATAAAGTATAAAAGCCCAAGCTACACAAAGTTTTTAAAAGGGAGGAAAAGTTCCAGTTACAGCTAATTGCCTTATATCAATTCTTCCATTTATCAATATTACTCCATAAAGCAAAACTTGAAATTCAGTGAAACCATGGAAACATGTAGTTTAACCACATGTGAATCCAAACCAAAAACAATCGTAATTTATATGACCACCACAAAAGCCTTTACGCTATTAAATTATTTCATAGACTGAGGATTGGGCTCACTTATTTAAGCAAGAGTCAAAACAGTACATTCCAATGTAGTTAGTAACAATCCACAATCTCTGAAAGGTCATTCATTATTCTACATCCTAATTGTGCTTTATGTAATTTCTACTTTGAGTAACAGAAAGTTCCTTTCTGAAACCCGTATATATCTCTATGGCTGACACTTGACATTGAAATTATATATATATAAAATATATATATAATGTATATATATATATAATATATAATATATATAATATGTTTAAGTTAATTTCAATAGACTAAACATTAGCCTTGGTCTATATCCAGTTTTTCAGCCTTAGCATTATTTACATTTTGATCAAATAAGCCTTTGTTGTAGGGGACCATTCTTTGTACTGTGGGATTTTTAGCTGTACCTCTGGCCTTTACCCACTAGATGCCATTAGCACTGCCCCCATTTGTGAAAAGCCAAGATGTCTCTAGACATTGTCAGATGTCTCTGGGGGGCAAGTCGAAATTGTGCCTTGTTGAAAGCCACTGATCTATGTGATATTGAGAATAAGTTTCGAATACTGATCAATCCCTTCTCATGTATACACATTCATTCAGTAATTGCTATTACTCAATACTAATGGTTCAAGGCTATGACTAGGCCCATTAATGAATTTTTTAAGCCAAGTTAACTATTTGTCTTCTAAGATCATAAAAATAATGTTTCATCGTTTTGCTTTACTGAATACCATGAAAATTCAATCATACACAAAAGTCTATGTATTATATAATGGAATGAATATACAATATGCATGCATGTATTATGCAACTAGATATTGAAATTCTTAAAAGCCTCAATTTTCTAAATTGTTCCTAACTCTACCAATAAGGCTTCAGAGTTCACTCAAGAAGAATACAGGTCTTTCTTTTAAAGCCAAAGTCTACAAAAGCTCAAAATGTAAGAAAACGTAATTTTAAAAGTACATGTAACATCAAAAAATTAAGTCAATAAATTAGGTCTTTTAAAAAAAACTATTTTTTTTCTCTCCCCTTTGTTGGACTTGATGGGAGATACCAATATGAATCAGGCCAACAACTGGAGATGGAAAAAAGAGAAAAAAATTACTGCCAACATTTGGTATTAAGTAATGGTTTCTAAAAAACTCATAGACACAGACAATAGTTTAGTGGTTACCAGAGGGTTAGGGGGGTGGGGAGAGGGAGATGAGGGTAAGGGGCATCAAATATATGGTGATGGAAGGAGAACTGACTCTGGGTGGTGAACACACAATGGGATTTATAGATGATGTAATACAGAATTGTACACCTAAAATTATGTAATTTCATTAACAATTGTCACCCCAATAAATAAATTTTTTTTAAAAGTAATGGTTTCTAGTATACAATAGATAGATATTAAGGAGAAAATTATGAGAGAAATATCAACACAGTAAAGTATAGGGTGTGCTAAGACAAAGAAGAATATTTTAATTAGTCTGGATTATAAAATTATAGGCTCTCTGCAAAGCAAATAGGTACAGGAGTTGGGGGGAAAAGATATGATGAGAAGTGAGAAATAAGAATAAAAAATGATTAAAACCAGATTGTAGAAGACCTTACTTGTCAGAATGAGACTGGCTTGTTTTACAATAAATAAGGAGCCATTGAAGAAAATGGATCAGAAAGGTCAGTGCTAAGTGTTAAGAATGTGTTTTTTTTTTCTGTCTCTCAAACATTGCACCCCTCTTTCACCTATATTTACACCACTTGACCATCATCACCTATAGATGGAACCTGGTTCCTAAGGAACTCGAGTCTGATTCTGAGACCTGAATCAAGTCACTTTTGTGACTTCCTCCCTCTCGGTTTGTGCCCAAATGCAAATGACTGGTCATCTTATTTTTAAGACCATGTCCACCTTATTCTCAATACTAGTACTTAAGCCCTGGCTTATTCCCTTTCTTTATATCCCTACAAACCTCAGGACATATTGGACTGGAGACTAATCCCTCAAACAACTCTCATCTACCAGAAGAAGTGAAATCTAACTTGCAGAGGCTGGGGTCTGCTGAGGCAGATATGATTTTTCTCCTACTCCCTGGGTTCACCCTCCATTATCGCTTGATCTGGTTCCACGTGACATGCTCTTCCAGCTTCCTGGTCATCTGAGTTACCCTGGGTCATCCATCTGGATACCTAAGGCTGCCATCAAATGGCTCCTTGTTGCCTTGTTCTGTAGAAACTGAGTTTTGCAAGACTTTTCACCTATTCCCTGTACCACCCAAATGAGCAGGTTTATTTCAGTCCCAGTGCCAAATCTGCCTTGCCTCAATGAATTTAACCCTTCATGCACAGCTGGGATATGTGACGACACATAACTGGTAGGCAGGAAAGATGGATAGGAGAAGAGGGAAAAGCAGCAAGACGAGTAAGAAAGCTATGAGCAGCCATGAGGGTGACCTGAACCATATTAGTAATGTTCCTTAAGAAAGCTGGAAAAATATGTTTTAATGCAGAAGCAAATTATTTCTATAATGTTTTGTATGAAAAGACTCTTTTCATAATTAAATATGATACATAAAATCCCCCTCTTACTGTTCTAAACTCACTATTTTAACCTAGGATCATTTTTAGTAAACCTCTTCTAGTATTGCTTTACTTAAATCATTATATCTTTTTTTCCAAATGCTACAGTTCTTTTAAATAACTGCAAAGATGTCAAATCAAATTAGTCCTTTCATTTCAAAAGTGAAAGTCTCCAGTGAGCAAAGACAAGTTTTTATGGCAAATTGGTTAACAAAATGCTGTCTTATGAGAACTGGACCTTAAACTCGAAAAGTCTGAATGACATCTCCTTCAGTAATCCTAATTCTTCTGTAGTCAGTGAAAAATTTTTCTGGTCTAACCACAACTCATCACACTGTACACATAGGAATTGCTTCTTTACTCCCCTGCTTAATTAAAAACAAAACAAACAAACAAACATAAAATATGGGCTCTGCTACAAAAATATCCAGCTTAGCTCTATCAGTATGTATCACTATTTTACTTCGACCTCAGTGATTATAGTTGTTTGCCATTTAGCCAGATTAAAAGGGTGCTCAATGCTGGCTTTCAAACTACTGCTTATAAATTAGTGCATATAAAGTGCTTCAAACAGAGTCTGAAATAATGCCTTATATAGTAAAAGCTATATAAGTGCTTACTATTATTATTGCCAACTCCTGGACTCCACTTTAAACTGACTAAATCCAAAATATATGCAGATTAGGTGTGGCTATTAGTGTCCCTGGGCTCAGGCACTGCTCTTTTTCAAAGCTCTCCATGAGATTCCAATGAGCAATCAGTATTGAGAAACACTGAGGTTTAACCAAGTACCAGTGAAACACATTTCATGCCTTAAATCTCAAAAAAGCTGCCCAGTCCCAATCTATGCCTCATTGATTAAAAAAAAAAAAAAAAAAAAAAAAAAAAAAAAAAAAAAACATCTACCTTTTGCCAGGCACCTTGCATATCAAAGAAGACATAAAAATGAATAAGATAATATCTACCCTTAAGCAACTAGCAATCATTAGGTGAATTTGGCCACAGCCAAATAAAGACAGAGCAATTTTTTAAGGTTAAGAATCATAATATTAACTAAAATTGTGAGTCAGACAAAGAAAGGATCAGCCAATTCCATTTGGATAAAGCAAGGAAAGTTCCCAGAGACAGAGAAACTTGAACTGACCCTTAAGGGATGAATGCGATTGTTGGGTGAAAGAAGAAAGGAAAGATATACTAGTCAGAAAGATATCTCTAAAATGTACAGAGAGGGGACTAGCATAAAGTGTTCAAGGGCTTACAAAGAAGTAAGAGTTAAAGCAGGCGTGCTGAAGGTGAAGTTAGACAAAATGTAAGAGTCTGTAAACCCAGACCCCAAAATTGTGACTTTTCCCTGTAGGCAAAAGGGATCTAAGGTGGTATTTAAAAAAGAAGAAAGAAGAAAAAGAGTAACATGACTATATCTACAACTTAGATCTCTTCTGTCTTCACATAACAAGGGCAGCAATAAACCTACACATTAGACTTAAATTAAGCGCTCACATGGTCATGCTAACATGTTAAGTTGAAACTGTCATCTCTATTATGCCTTCACCCAGTCCCTAGAGAAATAAAGACAAGATATTTCAGAAGTTATAATTTTAATCATAAACCAAACTAAGCTAAGAAAATTATTCTACAAGTCTCCTTTAACTGTTTCGTTCCATGGAAGCAAATAAAGGAAATACGGTTTTGTTTTGTTTTGTTTTGTTTTAATGTAAGCTACTCCATTAGATCCATCAAAGATTTTATGTAATATTGTACTGCAAAAACATGAACTTCACAGATGAAAGAAAATGACTCCTAAAAGAAACTATATTTGGGGAGGGTTATCTTGAAATTGTCTGATTTTTAACAGAATCTTTAAAGAAGTTTTCTTTTAAATTAAAACTATACATAAGAATTGTTTTATTTAACGTAGAAGGTGAAACTAACACATAAATTAAAACAATAGCAAATATTTATTAAGGGCTTAGTATGTGATTAGTACTGGATTGATTTTGTCCTTACTACAAGTATGTCAGCACTATTTTTAAAGTATATTTTACAGATGACGAAACTGAAGAGTCATACTGTCAAATAAGTGTCAAAAACTCAAAGGTCTGATATTTTATCCCACTTGAAAGCTAACAAGTTAACCTGTCACAGTTTCAGCAATGCTTGCTGAAGGTACAAGAGTCCTGGGTCAGAGACAAAAGACATTATTACTCACAGCAGGACCAGTAGCCAGAGCATCAGCTTTTCTTTTGCCAGTTTCCTGAACCCCAATTTCCACAAGCAAAACAAAGAGAATCAGGTAACACCTGCGTGCTATAGGCTGTGTTCCAGGAATTTTTACAGTTTATGTTGCAGGAGTTTATATAACAGACAGTAAGCATGCCTGCCCTTTGCTCCATAAAGACACACTATTTCTTTCTTCAAAGGTTAATCACTGAAAAAAAACAACGCTTGAAACAAAGGAAGTCAGTGCCTCTGCTTGAAAGATGTAAAGGCATACAAGAGAACCTTGGAGAACTGTCTCCCAACAATAAGTTGCTTGTGTTCGCACAGTTAGTAAATGATAGTACCAGGATTTGAACCTAAGTCCAGGTCATTTGAGCAGCAGAGCTCTAGACTAAAATATCAAGAAACAAAGCATGAAGGACAACCTGAGTTTTATGGATCTTGACACTCTAGATTTCCCAGTCATTTCAGGAGAAGATGAACCAAAAAAGACTTCCAAGTAGCTGCCCCTGTCGACGCTGGTTAAGAATTTCTGCTTTCTAAAGGTAGGAAAACGGAAAAAAAACATGTCTTCTGGAGGATCATAAGTGTCCTTATACAGTGAGGAAAGTTTTATGATGTAAAGACATAGTGAACATAATAGTACCAGAAAAAAAATAACATAGGACATTCTTGGATGTTTTCTACAGATGTTGAGCTTTAATTCTAGCCTGACTTAAGCAGTAGATGAAAGATATTTAAATACTACATCAATAGTGTAGCTAAAAATTCCATTTTCTCACCATAAGCTATTTTGGACCATTAGTTTCTCTCTTCAGGAGGTACTGAAGTATGAAAAACATGATTATAATTTACCCCTTTCTTTAGTCTAAGGACTCAGAGAATTTATTTTGTTATTCAGAGGAGAACAAAACTATTGTTTTAAATACAACAAAAGCCCACATCTGCTCTTGCGCAAGCTCCTTCTGGCTGCACCAGGCTTTTCAAGGGATGATTGTGGATGTGCATGCAAAGCCACACCCTCTCCTAGTTCGAACACATCTGGCATTCCTGACAGTCTCATCCTTGTTCTCAATGGCTGCTGAGGAGCTCACTGTGAAGGAGACTGCTGCTGCAATTTGGGATCTAGTCCACGGAAATCCCTTACCAATGCCTGAGTCTAGAGACTCAGACTGCTAGATAAATATAAATGGGTCTCCAAATGTTCAACACCCATACCTAATTTTTCGATCCTTGCAATGTCCGCTGCTAGGTAAATACTGTTTACTGACCTCTTAGAACAGCAATGCTGACTTAGAAAAGGGAAATAGTTTCATCTGATCTTAATATGTAAACACTCAGGGTAAGCCTCAGCAGGAATGTTGGCTTTAAGAGTTTTAGACGAGACTATACCAAGACCAAAGAGTCATTTCTGCACACTGCAAAGGCCAGTTTCCTATTTCACGCTCTCTACGTGGCCATCCTTGACAAATGAGCCCAACTGGAGATCCCTTTGTGTTTCTGAGAAACAAAGTGTTAAGTCTGACATGGGTCAGTGAAATCATGTTTTGCTTTAGAGTGTGCC
The DNA here is from genome assembly GCF_964194185.1 of Rhinolophus hipposideros. Lineage (NCBI taxonomy): Eukaryota > Metazoa > Chordata > Mammalia > Chiroptera > Rhinolophidae > Rhinolophus > Rhinolophus hipposideros. The sequence goes on from NC_138049.1 coordinate 68,966,124, forward strand.
CAAGAAGAGGAGGAGATTAAGTCTCTCTTCCAGGATTTGAAATCTGTCCTGAATCCATGGCCCATGCAGATGCTGGTATGTTGCTTGGTATTTGGGGATTTCTTGCTGATGAATATAATATGGCCAAAGGCTTGCTTGGCTGCAAAGAGAAACCAGAGAAAAATAAAGATGTGCTTTCGTTGGTAACATATTGTGGGGTTAGGATGTTGTTCTAGTGACTCACTTGAAAAAGAAAAATGTGGTAGGAAAACTAAATTCAACCCATGACAAAGTGCTATGGCTTTTGTTTAACAATAACTCCAGCCAACTCACTGGCCAGGATTCTTTTTATATAGGCTGGGTTTGCATGATTCCAAAATATCCAGTACATTTAATTCTAGAACTTGCTTTAGTAACCTGGCTATTTTGCTTGTGAACTGTTAAACCTGACCAGAACTACTTTTGACAAGTAATATATGGAGCATCTATACTGACTGATTATTTGATTAATTAATAGTGGCCTGAAATTTTTGGATGCTTTTGTGTTTTATAGACAAATTTACGAGTATAGAGCTCACTGCACCTGGAACTCACTACTCTATTATCTCTGCTTTTTGGCTTCTAGGTTAGACAATACCTATATTTCTCAACTAGAATAGCCCCATTATCATTGGTGTGGAGGAGGAAATGAGTGGGAGGTTGTAATTGACCATCTCTATTCCATGCTTTCCATCTTTGAGGCATTCTGCCAAGCACTTCATTTTGGGGTTTTTAAAACCCCTTTACTAGAATCTTTGTTATACTCTGAGTTTTTCTTTATATTAATGATTGTTCCATAACCTCAATTTGTGACATATGCATTTGTATCTAAAGTCAAGTTTCCCACCTCTGCTACCTTCATTTGGAATGGCATTTCCTTCCATCCTCACCTTTCAAATATTGTTTATACTATAAGGTCCAGCTCAAAGCTACCTCTTCTATAAAAAATTAGTATGCATTCCCTCTTGTTCCATGCAATGGTGCCACCAAACTATGTTTACAGTTTGATTATAGCATGCTGTGCCTTGTGCTATAATTCTTTGTGTCCATGTCTGTGTCACCACTAAATTGTTAGCTTCTTGAGCACTGTACTTCTACTGTTTACACACAGGGGCCTAATTTTCTTCCATTTCATATTTTCATACCAAGCTGTTATTTGTCTATAGTAGGTAAGTCAAATATATATATGTATATATATATATATATATATATATACACACACACATATATACACACATATATGTGTATGTATATATACACACACACACACACATATATATATATATATATTTTTTTTTTTTTTTAATTTCATGATGTCCACAACCTCCAAACCAATATACCAGATGAAAAAGTGGTGCAAAGTTAGGGCGTGGGGGTTGGGGTGAAGAAGAGGAGAAGGAGGGAGAAAACAGAGGGAGAAAGTCAAATTGGAAATACAACCTGATTTAATATCTAATAATTAATTACTCATTTTGGCAAATAGCATAAGGAAAACCCAAACACCATTGCTCTGCATTTTAAAATGTCTTATATTTTTCTTTAGTATATTTATTCATACACAAATAATATTTACTTTTCTTCTGATTAAAACATGAATGTTTCTACTTTTCTTTTGGACAAACTGCTTCAGAACAAACCAATTCTGATAACAAACTAAATCTTTTCACTGCTCCTGATCAACAACCCCATCCTTTGTTTTAAAACAATAATTTGATGACTAAATACTGCCTTTCCCTCAAGGCAATGAAGAGAGAAGACAAAAGCCTGTGAAAGCTAATATAAAAACAGTGTCACTACTTAAAATACAGCTCACATCAGTATGGAAATGACTCTGAGTGGGTGGTTATTGGTACAAAAGAAAAGGACATACTCAGAAATGAGCTACCTGTAATAGGAGTGAAAATGTTTTCATAATAAGTTTTAAGAGATAGTACTATCCTAAATGTATTTTTTTTAAATACAATTCAGTATTCTTGGGGAATTCAGGAAGCAGATTTTTTTCAGAGTCAGTGATTGACCCATTGAGAATTTTATTTTCAATTTTTGGAATGTTCACAATTCACGTTTTGTCCTCTACATTGATAGTTGACATTCTTTCAAATGGAAGATCCTGGAGGTTTGATGGTCCTGTTTTGTAAATGGAGATTTCACTAGCCCCACCATTTTGATTTGGTTTGATTATTAGAAACAGAATCTAGGAATTTTACACTGTGCATCACAAATTGTGAAACTTTGCTCTTTGCCAATATTATACTTGAGATTTCTAACACTTAGCAATTTTCTACCATTGTGGTTGAGTTGAGGTCATCTTAGACCTACATTTATATTTTCCTATTGTGATGCAAAATCAATACTTTACTGGCTGAGAAGAAGTAGGGCACTCCATTCAATGTTAGACTGCTCACTGAAAATGCCAATGAGTAGGTAGCAAATCTGCATGTTATGGAAACACAGGAGGTAAAAAGTCCTGCTAATTGCTGACTCCCTTTTTAGAAATATTAAATTTGTCTGAGTGTCAGTTTGTTTGTTTTTCAATCTCGTCTTTCTGCACTCCTTTTCATGAGGAGTTTCATAAACAGCATGCAGAATTACAAGAAAACCTACAGTATTCTTACACTTTTCATAAGAATTTTCATCTTACCACATGCTTTTCACAAAATCATTTTTTTCTTACTTTTTTTTGTGTGTGTGCGTGTTTTTGTTTTTGTTTTTGTTTGTTTTTTTTTGTGGGTTTTTTTTGCCAATAAGACAACCAAATAATATCCTGCATATATCAGTAAAAATATTCATGAGGTAATGGAAAATCAATTAACTGAGACAATATGGCAAGGAAAACTAAAAATAAAATGAAATCTCTAGACATTAGGATTCTCCTGAAAAGTTGCCCATAAGGTCAAAACATTCAATTTCAGTTGGAATGTAGAAAAAAAATAGCTGCCATTTATATAGGATTGCTTGAAGATTTAATCATGTGTTTGAGTGTATACATTTTTCATAAAGGACAGCTGCACTCTTACCCAAGGGGACCATGCTCTTGTTGCCTGCCATAGGACACCACATTCTTAAAGCACTTCCTATTCCAGCAGTGCTTCTCTGACTTGAGCAAGTACTCAGTTCCTTGACGGCTTATTAAAAAGCAGAATGCTGGGTTCCACCCTCAGCTTTCTGATTCACATTGTCTGGAATGGACCTAAGAATTTGCATTTCTAACAAGTCTCCAGAGTCTGCTGACACTGCTGGTCTAACAACCACATTTTGGACCTCTCTGCTTTAAGAGGGAGCAGCTTGGAGGCTAGCATGGCTGGGGGAGTGAGTAGAGGAGCCAGGAGAGAGAGCTGTGGTAAGGAGTAGAGGCTGTGAGACCTGAGACAGGATGTTTATTCTTTCCTCTTGGCTGTTACTGAGGCATTGCATGTAGTACAGGCACTATTTTCTTGAAGGCAGAGATTTTTGCCTGTCTTGTTCACTGCTGTATCCCCAGCAGACAGGGCAGTGCTTGGCACACTGGTGGTTCACTCAGTAAATATCTTTTTTAATGACTGATTGAATGAATGAATGAATGAATGCATAACAGAAACAAGTACAGTATTATCTTAAAATATTACCCAGCTCTATTATCTTTAGCCTGTACAAATCACACTATGATTAAATGCCACATTTTACAGAAGAGTGAATGGCAGAAAGATCAAATATAAGGGATCCTTTCAGATCCATATATCTCCATGAGGGCCAAGACCTCTTCTTTATACCTCCCACCATACTATTGCCTGGCTACAGTAGTAAAATAATAAGATTCTGATGAAATGCTGAATGTATTAGACTGAAGTTAAATTAGGCAAATATGGTTACATCTGACTGTGGGCATTGTGGTGACTAAAGTAAAACAGAAGCTTGAAAAATGTGGGGTGTTATTATACATTTCAGTGACTTCAAAGAAAGTCAAGAAATAATCTAAGGCGCCCAAGCACAGAAGCTAAACACTTGATCTGAACTAATGTGTGCTGTGCTTCTCACATTCACTAAAAAGCTGTCAAACTTGACTTCCCTTGGGAAAAATTATTATATCACTACCACCTATTTGCCTTTCTGCTTCAGCCAGCCTCTAGAGTTCATGGTTTTCTGCCTGCAGCTTCCTCTTTTATCTGAGGCCATTCTCCGAGGCTCTGATCCACTGGAAAGGAAGTTAATCGGCTCTGATCTGCATCGTTGCTTCTACCCATTGATTGCTTCCCTTGGTGAAGCATTTAGCACTAAGCCAGGAGCACACAAACTCTGATAAAAAAAAAAACACTCCAGAGGAAGACAGGATTTGCTGTTGTAGTTGTTCATTATTGTGAAGCTCTGGAATGTTTGTTCTGTTAATAACTGTCCAGTTTGAGAAATAAATCTAGTAAAAGAATATTTTGGAGCCCATGTGGGTATCTGGGAGCCTCTGTTCATTCCTACGTTGTAGCACGGATCCTCTACCTATTGGGCCCTGTGATCACTATTTCAATTAGGCATATGAGTACATGTTAGGCTACCATCTCATGCACCCACTAATCCAAGGCTTTTCATCACTTGAACTGCTGCTACTGGGAGGCAATACATACAAGTTGCCTCTTGTAGCTCCGGGTGGTAAAAATAACAAGAGATGTAGAGTTAGGAGATCTGGGCTGGAGTTACAGCTCTACACATATCCATATGGACTTGTTTAATCCACTACCCTGTAAAACATATGCCTTATTGAAAATTTAAGCAAAGGAAAATTTGCAGGATGGTTGTGAGATGCAAATAAAATATAAGGAAGCACTTTGTAAGAAGTAAAGATCAATAAATATGTTAGTCATTGCTGTTAATGGTACTAATATTTTTCGTAGGAATAGAGTATACTTTAGTAGGAATAGAGTGGGAAACAAGAAGAAAAATGCGATAGGAAATTAATTCTGGTGGCAGAAGAAAACTCAAATGTGGGAGTCCCAGGACTCTGCTATGTGGCAGTTGGGAGTAGGGGATGGGGATGATGTGAGATCACAGAACCAGAGCTGACTCATCACTGTATGAGTAATCTGCTAGTCATTGTCCCAAAAAGAAGAGAATAAACAACTGGCCTGGGAAAGGAAGGGGGTAGAAAGATGAGGCACACACTGTGAGAGCATGACAGTTTTGTGTCATCATTCCAATATAGTAGGCTCCACAAAATCATTGGGGATGGTAGAAGAAATAAGTTTGAATATTATATAAGGAATATAAGTAAGCCTGAGAAGAAATGATGAATAAGACCAGGCTAGTCTTTGTAGTTTATGGTTGACAACAGAAAATACCTTTTAATTCCTTCTGAAGTCAGCTCAAAGTCAGAGAGACCTAGGCTGTAACAAAGACTGCCAGTCGCCTGCAAGAACATCTGACCTTCCACACTCTCCCCACCTATCCTCAGTACCCTGAATTTTCTGCTGGGTATATTGCAACCCAAAACAAAAGACTACATTCCCAGCTACCTTGATATGTGGGTGTGGGGATGGAACTAACTTTTGTCTGCGAACTATAGTGAAAGTGTTTGTGACACTTCCGGTAGGTTCTCTAAATGGAACTGGCTCCACTGGAAAGGTTCCTTTTATGCCCTTCTGTCATTCTTCCTTTCCAGACCAGCATCCAGTCCTCTACGGTGTGTGCTATTTCTTATATCAGCCATAGTTGAGCTCCCATCAATCTATCCACATCTGTTTAAACAGTAACCCCCCATAAAACAAGAGGGCGATGATGTAGACCATCATGCCAAACCAAGCAAAACACAGGGCAGAGGGAAGCCTAATGGCAGCATGTATCCTGCAAAATAAAGGCTTTACCAAGAATCAGGTTGTAAGGATAAGAAAAGATGGAATCTATAGCAAACTGTATTATTCTAGGAGATGAAAACCTCCTAGAATCTAGAAATTAGAATGGTCACCAAGCTCAACATACATCCTTTTAGACCTATGACACAATACTGCAGAAAAATAATGAATGGATTTTGAGTTTGAAAACATGAAGAACTCACCTCTGACAATTACATACTATAGAGCACAGAAAAATATTTAGAAAATAAAGCAAATTTATCTTTCTTTTTCTTTCTTTGTTGTTGTAGTTATTATTTTATTGTTGTGGGTGACACTCCACCAAAGGTGCTATTGTTTTGCTGGAGAGCATCTTTTAGAAAATATAGAAAGGTGGTCACTATGACACAGAAAGCTATAAAGAGTGAAAAAGCTAAGCTACCAAAACTTCAGGATGAGATAAAATTAAATAGACAAGAGGAGTTTAATTTTTTTATTAATCCATAAGAAATTTAAACCACATCTGTAGTGCTAAATATTAGAATATGTATTGAAAATTGGAAATAACAATATGGAGGACAAATTTAAGAAGCAATCCCAGTATTTAGAAGATGAGGAAAAAGAGAGGGAAATGATGGAAGAAATGCGATAGATGTTGAAGACACAGACTGTGAAGGCAACATTCAAATAATTGATATACAGAAGAAAAGCAAATAAATTGAACAAAAATAATAATCAAAGATATTGCAGAAGAATTTTCCTGAACTGAAGAAAAGATTATAGAAAGAGACCAATTATGACACATCATCTCTTTTATCTCATTTTAAGGGATAAATATCTCAAAAATAAGGAAACATAAAAACCTAGGTAGAAAATATATATATACAAAAGCACAAAAAAAGAGACTATCGTATTTCTTATCTAAAATATCAAAACATAAAGATGATAGTGAAAATCTGTAGAGTTTTCTAGGATAAAAAGCTTCAATCCAATAAAATTCTACTCTACTAAAATAAGGGGAAAGATGTTCTGATATACACCAATTCAAATCAATTAATAAAGAAGAAAATTAATTATTAGAAAACAGGGAAACAACTTGATAAAGAAATCTAAGCTCTTGTTATTTGGAAAGGTTAGAAAAGAAACAAAATTCTAAAAAAGTAATAGTTTAGAAGAGGAAATACAAAAGTATACACAAGAAATGAGAAATCCTTATAAACAGAAAAATTGCACACAAAAAAATTGAGATGTCAAATGTGGAAAAATCTGGATGAAATGTGTAATTTTCTAGGAAATTGCCAAAATTAATTCAAGAAGCAAAAATAGACTGATAACTATGAAAAATAATGAAATATTTATCAAAATGTACTCCTGAAATGACCACTGGAACCAGACTGACACATTAGTAATGTTAAAGAGAAAACCGCAGCCCCAAAATGTTGTGACTTGTGCCAAAGCCCACCATACAAAACCTAGATTTAACATCTGACTTAACTGACATTTTGACTTTCACCAGAATTGTGATCTTAATCAGTCTGAAATTTTCTGGTCAACATCAATGAGGTAATCTGTCACATGAGCCCTCTCTATTCCCCATAGGAAGAAGAGGATTTCTGCATGAAAAAAACCTTTGCAGTTTCCTCCCCCCAACCCAAAAAGGTGTCCTGATCTAAAAAAAATCCTTCCTGAACTGACTCTGGGTGGTGAGCACACAATGTGATATATAGATGATGTATTATAAAATTGCACACTCGAAACCTATATAATTTTACTAACCATTGTCACCCCAATAAATTTAAATTAAAAAAATAAATAAGTAAAAATAAAAATAATCCTTCCTTTTCTTTTGTTAATAACTCCTCTGTCACATCTTTCTTCCTATTGGTCCACCTCATAGCAAAAGAGAAAAAAAATAAGAAGAAAGAAAAAGAATGCCAAAGTAGTTTAGACTTTCTAGTTAAGATAGTTGGCAATGAGATGAAACACTTGATGAAAGGAACAAAAATACAAGATATAAATTTTTAGAAGAAATTGGCCAAATAAATAAATAAATGATGATTAGTTTCAGGAAGTCCTTTAATCTTATCTGTACCCCTCGAAAGCAATGGTAGGTAAAGTAGATGATTCAACCAAGTCCTTAAAAATATTATTCATATTCCTAAAATTAAGGAGAAGCTGAGAAAGCAGCTTCTATGGATAAAGCTACTATGGATAAAGTCAAGCGACACCTTTGAAAACATCTCCACCAAAGGAACTCACAGAGGAGGAGAAAACTGACAAGGAAATGTCATTCTGCCCTCTCTCCCACCTGGAGAGGAAAAGAGGGTACTAAAGATCTCCATTAATAAATTGCAGAAATGAAGACAAAGAGCAGATAAATAAGAAAGAAAAAAAAAAACTCTCTGCAACAGCCAAAAGTTGAGAGGATAAGCAGAAGGTGAAAACTCTCTTGCATCTTACCCCCCAGCCCCAACCCCACCCCCAGTTAACATGATAATAAAGCTAAAACCCACAGAAAGTGTCATCTTTTCCTATTCTGACTGGGGTAGGGTTGAATGCAAAAAAACTGCTGGAGACATGTGTGAGAGAAACAATAAAAAATGAATAACCTAAACAAAGTCTTTACTGGAAGTGAGAAAGAGTAGGGGGCAGGGCTGCCAAGAAAATCATTAACCATCAGTGAAGAGACAAGGAAACCAGTCAAAACCAGCCAAGACCAAAATGGCAACAAGAGTCACCTCCAAGTAACTTCCATTATACAGTCATTGTAATACAAGGTCTGACAATTAAGTTGGTAAACTCATCCTAGAAAAAGTGCTACATACCTCATTGCTGACTATCACTACGGTCACCTTCAAATTACTTCCCTTGGGAAGCACCTAGTCCACCTTTCAGAGCAATTTTGGAACTCTTTTTCTGGAATGGCCATCAGAGCGAGCTGTCATTGTATTACCCTTGATGTCCTGAATGTCATCAAAATATGTCTTTCTTTCAATATTTCCTTTATCTTCGAGTAAAGAAAGAAGTCATTGGGGGCCAGATCAGGTGAGTAGGGAGGGTGTTCCAATACAATTATTTCTTTATTGGCTAAAAACTCCGTCACAGACAGTGCCATATGAGGTATGACAATTGAGTTTGCGAGCTTGTTGCAATGATGTTTCACCTGAATGTTTCAACAACAATTCATGGCACTTGCATCACAACAATGTTCAGGTCGTCTAACTTTTTCATGCAGCCTTTTCAGCACTTCCAAATAGAAAACTTGCTTAACTGTCCAGTTGGTACAAATTCATAATGAATAATCCCTCTGATATCAAAAAGGTTTAGCAACATCATTGCAACAAGTTCGCAAACTTAATTGTCATACCTCATACATTTCCATGCTAAATGACACATCTACATGCGCTATGACACCTCCGGAACCATATACGGCCAAAAAAAGGAGTGTATCCCAAACTCCCAGAAAAACCCATCCCTTCCAAGAACTAATAAAAATACCTCCCCCTTATTCCCATATTTAAAAAGCTTAACTAATAAAAACCACAGCTGTAAGGAGGATCATGGATGCCTCTTGCCTAAAAGCAGCCTCTACTCTACTGATGGAGTGAACTTCCTCACAATAAATTACTTTTGTTCTTTTATCAGACTCATGCTTGAATTCCTTTGCAAAGCCAAGAACCATCTTTCCTGCAACAGAAGCATAAGCTTTATGGCATCAAACGCTAACCAGACGTTTGATCTGAAGCATTCGGAAAGAGTACACATACCTAGTTAGATGGAATGGATTGTGAAGCAGGAAATTTACCCAAATCAGTGAAGAAAAGGTAGAGCCTGAGCTTTCTCCCATCCCCACTCTCATGATCTGAGGCTAGAGAAAAATTGAGTGATAAAGACACCCAGGCCTCAGAGTGTAGCTCTGAGAGAGAAAGACAAAGTGGGAGACCTTGTAGCAAGAGCATTGTGGAGAACTCATAGAAATGCTTCTAGAGCAAAGCAAAGGTCTGGACACTGCCTGTGTCAAGCATGAGTAAGATTAAAAGAAATGGCATTGCATTATGCATGAGTACAACAAAAATATAGGGAGGAAAATTGATGTGGCTGACAAGAGAGACAGAAAAATCATAGTTGGAAAGAAAAGATATTCTAGGAGCAGAAGAGATTCCCTGAACTTGATTCATAGTGTGAAATAACTTAATGCAAATATGAAGAGAAAAAAAAAAAGCTCATAGAACAATAGGACACGATAGAAAGGAAGCCTGTAAAGATAAATCGAGAGTGCAATACCATTAGAACTACTGTGTTTCCCCGAAAATAAGACCTAGCCGGACCATCAGCTCTAATGCGTCTTTTGGATCAAAAGTTAATATAAGACCCGGTCTTATGTTATATTAAGACCGGGTCTTATATTAAAATAAGATCGGGTTTTATATTATATTAAAATAAGTCCGGGTTGTACGTTATATTAAAATAAGACCAGGTCTTATATTAATTTTTGCTCAGAAACCATATGAGAGCTGATGGTCCAGCTAGGTCTTATTTTCGGGGGGAAAAAACGGTGTTAGACGTCTATTTGATAAACTAGAAAGAGAAGACAGAAGAACTGAAAGTCATTTTAATGGGATAGAGGAAAGCCTTGAGATAACATTTAATATCAGAAAACAAGTTAGAAAGAAGTTGATAGAAGGCAAAGCCAATATAACCAAAGGATATTTTATGCCCTTATAATTGTGATCCAAAAAAATACAATACTCAGAAATATTTAAAAGAAAAGTTTCTGACATGAAAGAGAAACACAGATTAAAGGACAGACCTTCTCTACTGAGAAAAAGATAGAAAGATCAATATTGCAACATATCCTGGCTAAGTTATTAAGATTCAAGGACAAAGAAATCATTTTTCAGCCAGATAGAAAAAGCAAGTCAAGTAAAAGGAGGGAAATCAGGTTGGTTTCCACAGCTACATACTAAGCCAGAAAACAGTAATGTCTATGATATGCTGAAGAAGAAAAAAAAAGTATAAAAATATATTACAGCCAGACATTCTGAAATATTAAAGAATAGAAAATATAATACATGAGACTTTCCTTAGACAAAAGTATTTCAAAGAAATCAAGCCCACCAAGAAATGAACAGGGAAATCATAGTAGTAAAATAACTAGTTCAATACTCAGTGCTACAAAAGGAAAGAGCAATGTCAAAAAAGTTTGTAAGGGTAGAGTTGCAAATGCTAATGCACACAAGGGTGAGGCCAGACATATAACTGATTAAAACATTTTGGAGTTGTGAATTGGAGAGCACACACAGACTATCAAAACAAGATAACTATAGCGAATTTTGTTTTAAGGGAATAAGAAACAGTTAAAAGGATGTTATGTTAACACATCTTTGATATTTTCAAGAAAATTCAGAAATCCAAACTCTGTCTTAATTCTCCCAACGTTTTAATTTCAGCAACAAATTCGATTTTATAAAATATTGCTGAGGAAAACAAAATTTGTCTATTAGTGTTGGTTTGTAAAACTGGCATCTATTCATGGAGGGCAAGGAGAGACAAAAGAAAGGCAGATCACTCCAGATTGATAGGTGGCAGTTTTAATAAGCAAAGGAACTGACTTAAGATGACCTCAAAAGAAGTAGATTTCCACAGCTTCCCAGCAGAATCTTAAAGTTTATATAGAGGCTGATAAAGACTAACTGGAACTTGAAGCAAACATAATCAGTCAGAAGGGTCTATGGGAGGGGTTAGGGCTTATGGAAGTTCTCACACGCTACATAATTGCGAGAACCCTGCAGGAAGAATTCTATATTAATAATAAAGCTCTATTATTCTAACTTCCCCTTCCTTTAACTTCCTTTTCCCTTCTATAAATATCCCTCCATTCTGGCATGCAAGCCAGTGTGTGCACGTGGCTTGTCATGTCTGCCTGCATGAATTGCAACCCTTTCTTTTTCCCAATAAATCCCTTTTGGTGATGAAACACCTACTTGATGTTATTTTTCAGTCACCAAAGACTTAACTGGGTTTAGTCACATATTCAGTCCAGATGGTCTCAACAACCTCAACAACTCTCAAGTTTATATCCTGTAACAGCCATTAACATAGGAATAGTAGGCGAAATGTACATTGCAAGGACAGGGGAAGGAGTGAGAAACCTCCAATTACTGGGTTCAGCTCTCCGTAAACCAGAGGTTAAGTCCTTTCAATGACCTCTTCCAAAAGTTAGCTGGACTGGCTGATAAGAGACCAGTCGGTCACCAATGGGAAAGAAATAAAGTAAAATCCGAGAATGGTGCACCCAGTCAATCTAATCTTGGAGAGATGCAATAGACTAATAGGTTTCTGTGTGAAAGAATTCATGAAACGGCAGTTCTTATGGACCCTCCTTGAAAATTTTACTTGACAATAGATGGTGGACAATAAATAAAATAGAGAAACTGTGATAAGACTAGTAGTGAGCACCAACCCAATTTAAACATAAAACTAATACTAAATGACTATATGAATTATATTTACCGAGTAACATAATGCAAATAATAAAAATCTTGATAATGTAAAAGACATCTATATTTTTAAAACTAATACACCATGGACATATGGGGGCGGGGAGAATATGAGAAATCTTTGTACCTTTGTCTCAATTTTGTTGCAAAAGTTAAACTTCTCTGAAAAAAAAAAAAACATTACTTTAAAAAAAGAGACAACAAGAGATTAGGCAGCCAAAGATAATAAAGGGGGAAAAGCATTGTAGAAATGTGTCACGCAGCTTATTATTGTGTTGTTTTGCGAATTTTATTATGTTTGTGATAATTGTCAGCTTTTTAAATGTTCTGATTCAATGTGCTTTCTTTGCTTATTCTAAATAAGTAGTCAATGTTTTATCCAATTTTGTGTTTTTAATTTTGTATTAAAAACAAAATTAGATTTTGTTTTAAAAACAAAAATTATTTTTGGAGGGCTCCAAAAATAATAAATAGTGGATCCACAAAACTTGGATCTGTCTTTGTCCGGGGGAGGTAGTTTTAGGCAAAAATGACTTAATGAAAAAATGAATGACACCATTGAGGACCACTTACCAAATCACCAAAGTTAGTCTTCAAAAATCCTAGAAAGAACTTAAAAGAACCTAAGTAACCTAGAATTACTTGAGACCCAAGTATCTGCAGGAGCTTACATCTGCATAGTCTAGAGAAAGACTGATTCCCAGGTTGGGCATTTTCCCCCAAATAGTTCATTTACTCTTCTTCCAACCACCCCACCTACATAGACCACCCACCATCCTATAAACTACCTTTCCTCACAGTGTTTGTGCGAGATTTTCCTCGGCAGAGTACAACAAAGGACATCATGACACAGCGTAGCGTGTTTCCTGAGTGCCATGCATACTACATGGGAAGGTGTTTTTCATCATCCTGTCCTCAGATCCTTGTCCCTCTTTCCCCCAAATACAGGAGAGCAACATAGTCACATATGTTACACCTGTGACTGCCTCGTTAACCCTGCTCCCCAATTTCACAAAGCTTAACAGTGGCATTTGTAAAACATCTGGAATGTCTGAGTGCTTTCTATGACAGGAGTTGTATTTAGAGGACCTAAGAGCAAGCAAAGTAAGCCATAAACATTTGCCAGTGCCCTGCAGTCTGAAGCAAATGTGAACGGATTCTTGGCTTTCAGGCTTTTCCCAGAAACTTAGAGTCAATGATAGGATGTATGTACAAAGGCAGATCTAACTCTAGTTTCTGGTTTAGAAGCCAATAAGCTCAGCTTAGGATACACATTCCCTAACTCTGCCTGACCATCCCAGGGTAAATGATAATAATGAGAGCTACCACTATGAATTACAAATACAGATTTCCATAGAGAGGCATGCTGTTCTCAGTTGTATTTCTTACCATTAATCTTTTCATCATTCAGGCAAGGATTTTGCCAAATTCATTAATTAAGGAGCAGAAATTTAAACAAAGTAATGCAATTAAAACAGTAATAGAATAATGAAAAATCTCTCACTTGCAATTTTTGTTTTTGCTTTTATAATCCAATCAACAACAAAGGCAAGAAGAATGTGATAAAGGATTTAGTATGTTCAAGAAACCCAAGCCTGGTAACTTCCTCAGCGTATACAATGTTTATTTACATAAACATTTGAAAAATTCAGAATATCTAAGATTTGAACTACAAATAGAAATGACCAATGATAAACAAGCTTGTGGAATTAAAAACTAATTATAGCATTATTGATGGTGTTTGTCTTTAAAATATAACAAGAAGCCACTCTAAAACTTTCTATCATATTGTGTTTCCCCAAAAATAAGACCTAGCCGGATCATCAGCTCTAATGCATCTTTTGGAGCAAAAATTAATATAACACCCAGGATATGATATGATATGATATGATATGATATGATATGATATGATATGATATGATATATGATATATGATATGATATGATATGATATAAGACCCGGTATTACATTATAGTAAAATAGGACCGGGGTCTTACTAATTTTTGCTCCAAAAGAATTAGAGCTGATTGTCCGGCTAGGTCTTATTTTCTGGGAAAATACTATTATAAAACTGCACTAAATATTACACATAACAATGCTGCTTTGAATTTTCACTGATACATGAAAGCTGGTTGCAATTACTTAATGTTTTCCAGGATTAAAAGATCATCATTAGTGAGGAAAAACAGATTAGTGTATTTATAAAATATCAACATTTAATATTTCCTAATTCTTAAAGATATTTCTAGCAAAATATTTTTAGGATTACGGAATACCAGGATATAAATGGCTCAGCTATTTTTTGGTATATTTTTAAACCTATGTTCTATTATTTGATTAAAAGACATGTTATTATCTAAAAAGAATATTTGGGTGTCTTAAATCATTGCCTTTACAACTTCAAAGAATGTTTATTTGTGAGGAAGTCATTCAATTTTATAGGTTCCAGGACATGAAGTTTCTAGCTGAGGTCGTCTAGTCCATCACTCTGCTTCAAAGAGCACAGAAGCTCAAAATCCAGCCCAGAGCAGAGGGTAGTGAACCGTACTATGTTTATTTAGCTCAATGCCACATCAGGAAGTTAGTGCAGCCTTGAAGTTAGCTATATCCTTCAAACAACATTGCCTAAATATTAATTGAGCATCTACTATACCCCTAAACAGTACTAGAAGCTGAAACTAAAGATATATAAAGGAAATGTTGATGTGCAGATAGCTGGACCTGACTCTGCCACTGACAACCTTAGTGGGATGGGACAATTGACTCAACCACTTAGGGTCCTGATTGACACTTCATAAAACACTATTAATAACATCTACAGGAGAATGTGGTTGTAACAGTGAAATGATTGATATAAGCATTAGCAAAATAAACCTTTACAAATAGTTTCATTTGTTTAAAAACTTTGCTCAGCCACAACCTTAATAAGAATCAGACTCAGCATTACTTAAGGGTTCCGATTAAGAATTCTGCAGAACAATGCATTAAATAAGACCCACACTAAAATAGTCTTCAGAATTTGAGATGAGAAAGTGTCCACAGAGAAAATGGAGAGAAAAGTAAAAGGTGGGTGGGTGAGAGAGAGGGAAGAGAGGCCAAACATTTTCTTTTGTTTTGTCCCATGCTATTTCAGAGCCAAATATACCTCTAAATATAGAAGATCGGAAAAATCTGGAAGGAATTTTGTAGCTACCCTCCGACGTCTATACACATGTTGTGGTAAAATGTATCTATCTGTGTGAAAATTGCTGTACTTTTTTAAAATATTTTCAGATTTTTGCCTTGGAGTAAATGCTTATTAATACATAAGAATCTGTTGAAAGCTCGTAATTAACCACATATATTGCATATACTTTGTGGACCATCCACAGCATATTTTAAGTTCAAACTGGCTCTGCCCCAGAAATTTACCACAAATATGGCTAACTAACAACTGATGTGTTCTCAAAAAGCACGGATTTCAACATTGGCACAAGGCAAAAGAAGGTAAAAAAAAAAAAAAAAAAAAGTGACACAAGATCAAATAGAAGTGATTTGAGAATTATCCACCAATTTTGTTTTCCCTATGCCACCATGTTCTTCTCTTATTTGAATAATAAGAGTTGTCACTATCTGCCTTAGTTCCCTTTAATTCAGCAGTACAGGTACAAAGATTACTGCAAAAACTGAAATTTAGAGATTGCCTATTGGGCCTCAGAAAACCTTCTAAGGAAGATAGTTCTTTTGCCTTTGAATCTCTTGAGATTGTATGTAAATGTATACACACACACACTCACACACACACACCACAAATGCTTACTGGTGTGTGAGCCTATAAGAGGGTTTCCAAAGCTTTTATCATACTCTAGAAGATCTATGATTCAAAAAAGGGTTAAAAGGTGTGATTTTTTTAATTGATCCTGAGGTTTATCTCTTTCTTTTTTGGTCCTTGATTACCATGACCAACATAATGAAGTTTTTTACTTTTGTTTCACTAGTTGTTCTCTATACAATTATAGTTTCAGAACTAAATTATTAGAAATGTATAAAGAGAACAAAAACATCACTTAATTCAGAATCACACAGAAAGGATTTATTGCCTACACAGGAAATAAACGCAATTTTTCCTGGAAAGCCTTGAGAAGTCATTTGAGTTTGTAGCATGCAGATTTCAGTTCATTCATCACGTTCATGGCACCAGCAGCCTTCAAATTTTTGTTTAAGGAGCAAAAGTTTACATGTGTGAAAGCACAGATTTGTAATAACTACAGAGCACTCAGAAACGTGGCATCATTTCTAAGCAAATCTGATTGGAAAGCAGAGGACAGACCTGATGTGATGCTGAAAATATCTCCACTTTGCTTGGGGTGAATCTTTGGGCTGGAAGGTTAGAAAGTATCTAATTAGATATTACAATTTTCACCACTGGTAAAGTGAGTTCTGCAAAATTTAAATGGATTTTCCCCAAATCACATTACTTGTTAGTAACAAAATTAGAACTGTAACTCAATTTCCTTCCTTCTAGCCCAGTACTTGTAATTTAAAATATTAAAACAAAATGCAGTCAAATATAGCGTGTCATTATTAATGACAAAGATTAATAATTGTTAAATTGCTTCTAATCAAATTCAACAAAATCTATTTTCTGAATTTATACTCATAAGTGCATACTCTACTCCAAACTACCCAACTTCTCAGAAAACGTATTATTTGAACACCCATTTTAAGTTTTTCTAAATCGAGAAACTTAAGCCTACCAGCTACTGATTGTATTCTTGTGACCTACTGCCTGGATTTTCTTTGGCAGCCCAATAAAAACCTCACATGTTGAAATAATTTATTTCTGAACCTAACATCCCTCCTCAAAAATCTTCCATTTGATTAACTTATTTTCTCTTTATCATCTCAGAAATTCTAACAGAATAGGATAATTGCTCATTTCTCCAATTATAAGAATAAATTAAATTAAGGAACTTGAGAAGGGGGGAGGGGGGAAATAAAATACAATGAGTTAACTTATAATTTTCTTATACATTATATACGGATCAAGTAATTTCAAAATAGCTTCTTGGGAATTTTAATTGTTATGTAGTTACAATCTATTTAAAAATAGTTTAGGTTCCAAAAAGCTATTTCTCTGTGTGCATGCTTGAACTTCTAAAGTAACCTTCTACAAGCAGCCCCTGACACCATTGGGTGGTTGGTGCCAGCAGAGTTGTTCTTTTTGCCGGGCTCTGTAGCGTTTTTTCAATTCTATAAAATGCGCAGGTTAAACATTTGTAAGAAAGAAGCATTTTTCTGAGTGCAAATAAGGGACAGAATAAGGGAGTGAAATTAAGGGAAGTTTAACCAGGAGCAGATGTAAGTATAGGATCTCTCTCTGTCCCTGACTTTCTGAGCACTTTTTCACCACAGGAGAAACTGGCAATGCCTAGCACAGGAGTTGCTACTGTATCTAATCTTCATTGTAGCCATTCTAGAAAAAGAAGGGAAAGGCAATACCCTGCAAACTCCAGCCCCCCTTTCTCTCTCTACACATCACTGACACTGCAGTAGGAATGGACTAGCAAGAGAGGAATTGCTGAAACCTAAATCAGAACACTGTACCTGTCTTGCAGCATCAAGAGAAGAACTGGGTACTTAGCACTAAATGTCTATTAAATGGAATGAATTGACAGTTGCCAAAAGGGAGAAGGTGGGTTATAAACATATGATGATGTTAATGGAAAACTGACTAAAGAGAAGCAAACAATGTCGCAGAATGCACTGGTAGATACAATGTGCCTCCTGAGGCATTTTCCACTTAGTTTTGTCTGTTTTGTACCTTGAGGGTTAGGCATCATTAAGTCATTTTTTTTAATCTGATTTTCTTTGGTAGGAGGTCTGTTTCATTATTTACATTACTGTCACCCACAAGCTTACAGTACCTTTTTGTTAGAGACCAAGGCCACAAACGTTCTACCTCTCTGACCCAGGGTATATAGATGGAGATTTAAAACTCCGTGTTTACACACAAAGGTACATACTCTGCGTAGAACATCACCTTAGCAACTATCGTGTAATCTGATCCTGGAAGAGAACAAATGATGACTATTTACTCTCACTCGCATTTTTAAAAGTCAAACTAAAAAGCCCTTACGAAAACAGCACTGAACCAAATAAGTAGCCTAGTTCAAGTGTTGTTCAAATTTAAGGAAGACCTAAAAGTGTTTTAACACATTTCTTCTACACAAGAGAACTTTAACCTTTATAAAGTTCACAACAATTATTTTATGTAACTCATCTGTTCAACTGTATGCATAAGAAATATGTCAATGTGTCATGTCAAATCTAAAAACCCAGGCTCTATTCCACAGAGCACATTCAAAGGTCAAAGCCAGAAGAACACACTACATGGGAGGCCTGTTCAGACATCCAAATTCTGGATAATATTGACAAGGCTCATAAATTTGGAGGGAAAACCCAGAATATTCCCTGAAAACAAAATAAATTATTTCCAAAATTCTCTTTGGAAATAGTGAAAAACGATAGTGGTTCAAACTATAATCTAGTATCGAGGATTAATCAACAAAAGGAATAAGAAATTCAGCCAGAGTAAGCAAACTAACCTGATTTGAAATTCAGACAACCCCATTTGAGAAGGAAGATAAAGAAAACAGACTATTCAGGCCAATCTCCCTGTCCAACTTCCACTTTTGAATTACACATTGAGACCTCTTCAATTGGAAAAGAATAAGGGCTCGGCAAAAAGATGAAATCACCACAAGAATGCTGGGAGAAGTATCCAGCTGGGGTCTTCCATACCAGTCATGGACAATTTGGAGTCATAGAGAACCTAAAAACATCCAAGTTCTGACCAGAGCTCACTCAGCCTATGAATCCGTTTGGTGCCTCGCTGATACTTCTTGAGGAACAAATCCAATTGTGTTGCTTGAGGATTTGCCCAATGAACAACAAGTCACACATGCTGTGCAGAAGTTGCCTAGTTTCTTGGAGTTTTTATTATTTCAAATAGCCCAGGAAGAAATTTCAGGTGCCAGTCTCTAGTAGCCCGGGGTTCTTTCTAAGCTACAAGAAGTGAAAAGGCCCAAGGGCATCTGGACTTCTCTGGAGAAAGTTCTAAAGGGTGAAAATAGAGGTAAATCCAGTAAATTGTTGATGCTTCAGCTAAGAAGTTTCTAGGTGAAAATATTAGTGTCTACATAGAATATACTGGTAGTTCCTATATTTTTATTTTGAGTGATTTCAAAATAAACAATTCATTGCTGAAGTAATTAACAGATATCATTATCTTCTTTTTCCGTGAAGCGATATTGAAGCCATGAAAACATGGGCAAATACCTTTTTCCTTAGGACCTGGTCATCCATGCTTCTTATATGGGGTTGACCAGCTATCCTCCAAAAGCTCCCCCCCTCCCCCCTGTCCTGGCTCCCAACGTATCATGAACCATGCTATGGGAGCTCCCACAAACAAACAAACAAACAAACAAACATAAAACTTGGTGAAGAGCCTCAGGTGCCTGTAGATAGTTTTAAAAGAAATTTCCTCACCTTTCAACTCCAATCAAAAAACTCAGTGTTACATATGACAGTAAGAACGTTCAAATATGTGAACATTCACTATTAGAAAGGCTATCATATCTGCTGCCTCCTTGCTCCATATCACTCTTGAGACCTTTATTCTGGATTATATTCCTATAACACCTTTTTATCACTTAATGTATTAGTTCATTTTATACCTGCCTATTATCACAGCAGATGTTTTATTCATATTGAATAAAACATCTCTAGAACCTAGATTATGCAAGATACATATTAGGTACTCAATATGCTGCCTTTGAATGAATGAATATATTAAATTTATATTTCCATTCCTATTTCATAAGAAGGAGAAGAGGAAAAAGAAGTAGTTGTTTCAACCCAAGGCTAAGAGATGTTAAGTAAACACACTCAAGGACTTATAGTGATGTGGCAGAGCCACTCGCTTTCCCCCAACTGTGACAACTTTAGCTGCTGGTAGTAAAATCCCTTTCAGCAGAAATAATGCTGTATTGGGGAGAATGCAGTTGAGATCTCTAATATTCACTATTACACATCCATTGAGCGTTTCCTAGCCCGTAAAATCTGTGCTATAAAAGAAGGATGCTTTTAACAGGCATGATTTGCAGGAAAACTCTAAAACAGATGTTTAAGCCTTTAGTTTGCATGCATTTTGAAATGAACAGTGATCTTTTCCTAGCAGTGTCAACCCAGGGTAAATACCAACAAGTCATGATGGGCTCACCATTTGCGGAGCATGGCTCGATGGGACGATGACAACAATGGACTCAGCGCCATTCTAGCCACACACATCTGTCATTTACTCACCTTATTCCCGCAGAAACCCTATGAGGTGCACACTATTACCATCCCCACTTTTCTGATAAGGGAATTAAGGCACAGAGAAGTTAAGTAACTTGCTCAAGGATACATAGCTGATACTATGTAGTTGAGCCAAGATTCAAACCCAGGTGGGCTAGCTTGAAAGTCTGTGCTTAAGCACTGTTATTTTCCTGCCTCAGCAAAAATGGCAAAGTATGGCTTTATTCAGCAAGTCACTTTCAAGCCCTGGTCTCATAGACAACATAAGAAGTGTGACTTGAATTAAAAACAGTCAGCAGGACTAACATTTTGTTTAACAACTATGTCAAGGAATTCTGATTAATGACACAGTGTCACCCTAAAGAAAACTTCCTAGACACCAGTAGGTCTCTTTCTGTTCAATATTGACATTACTTGAATGAATACACAGAAGAGAAGGCGTGCTCATCCACTTTGCTAATGATGCCAAGTTGAGGGACTCTGCAGGAGTGTGGGATGACACAACTTGAAAGAAATTTGTGTAACACACTCACTGGAAGGAGAGTGGCAGAGTGTTCAGAGAGCAACATAACCATTCTCCAATTCTCCATCAGCATCATCATTCTTCTCACCCTCTCTCCTTGAGCCCTGCATCCTTTCCTTTCTTTTAGGCTGCAACCTGCGTCATGGCCTATTGACAATTTGACACTTGCAGTGAGTTTGCTGGTGGTCTTTGTGTTCCCTGCTTCCTTCTGAATACTGAACAATTCCCGTTACCCAGGTGGATAAAAAGGAAACAGCGCACCTTCTCGTGACACTTTTGAAATCAATCTACTATAGAGTTTTGGTAAGCAGCACTGTTCCCACCTCATCCGCTGCACACATTGACATTTAATGTTTGGTCGACTTAAATGCAAAGAGTTGCAATTTGCACATATGAATTCTTGGCAGTTCCCTTTTAAAAATAAAAAAAATGACTCACCAGGTTTTTCTTTTTCTGTAAACACCGCTTGGTGCAAAACACTTGAGCTCTGTGTGTTCTCAGTGTCTCTAACTTTCAAATGCTCCTGCCTGACGGGAGATTTATCAGCTAAAGCCATATAGCATCCGGTTGAGAATAAGCCTTGTAATTGAAAACAGAGTTGTACTTTTCCGGTGGACAGGTGGAAGCCTCTCTGGCTTCGGGCTGGGGATGCGCCCTCTGCTGGCGGCACGCCTGCTCTGCCGGCCTTCAGTGTCTGCATCCACAGCTGGAGTAGGAGGCAGTGAAAGTGGAAAATGAACGACAGACAGCAGTTAATGAGTTCCGGAAATTCTGCCATTTCCCTAATAGAGGTCAGCATATATAATAGTCCTTTTTCTGCCTGCCACATCTGCCTTGTCTGCCTGACCCGAGTCCTGCGCCATTAGGAAAATCACACCCACAAGTCCCCATGTGGACTGCAGAGAAATTTGCTAGAATTGGTTGTTCCCTAGATTTGACATTGACTTGAGGGTATGGGCATCTAAGTTACCTTTAACAAACAGCATCATTTATTAATGCTCCTCCATACCTAAAACAATTCATTCGTAACCGCACCTGGAAACAAGACAGTTGAGCTCATTTCTAAAGAGAAAGGAGGAAGGCCACTGGAAAATGTTTCCTCTTAGACAGACATGCTGATGAAAAGTTGCTTGGCGCATGTCCAGATTTCTCTCTCTTGCTGAATTTTTAATCTTGTTTCTCTTGGATGAGCCTCCACTTCTCTGGGTTTGACCACTGACACATGCGCAGGAGTTATTCTATTCTGAAACTGAGGATTTGGTTGAGAGGCAGACGCTGCACCTGGAAAAACTGGCTAGGGAAACAGCAATATCGTTTTATAAACTCCCTAAGCCCAGTTTCTATTCTTTACAGCTTTCTTGAGAAATTGCGCTAATAATAAAACACGTTTTCAGTGAGCAATTACAGTTCACAGACTTTTCCTTGCTTTGCTGAAAAAGCATTACCTTCAAATAGATGCCCAATAGCAATGCTGCGCATTCGAATACAGAAGGAGAGTTATGTGTTTTTGAACTACCTAAATCACTCCTGTAATTTGCAGTGCCAAAGAGGAAGTGAATGTCCTCATGTAAAATTCAAAAGTAATACCGGGACAATATCTCCCATAGCAACAGCTGTTCTAGAAGTTCCAGCATGATTAACAAGAGTCTGTTTCATCTTTCCCTTTGTTTAAAATCAGGCCACAGCCTGCTCAATCTGTAGGTCAAAATAGTACAAGGACTTTCACAGAAGAAAAATGTGATTACTATGGATTTGTTTTATTTTTCTGATGAGTTCAATTATGTGCCATATTGTCCTTCTGCTTTTCATTACTAGTTAACCAAGATTAAATGAAGAAGCTGAGTGTTTCAAGAATCAGAAAATATTAGAAAATCAAGATGCTCTATCTTCATTAATATTTACCTTGATTAATTGACCAGAATATATTTCAATGTAGTTTAAAGCTGCTAGAATTTACTGTCAATTTGCAATGCTACCAAGACATTTGACTTCTGAGTCGATGGGCATATTTCACAGCTTGGGTACCCAGGCAACATACTCTGAGATGGAGTGTTTATTTGGGAGTGCTCTTGGAATTAACACCTGTAAGAAGGGAGGAGTCAATAGCAGAGAAATTGAGCTGCACTATAATCACAACACCACCAACAGCCTCAGCTGACCCCACATATACTCTGAGCTAGAAATCCCTTCAGAGACCAGCTGGGCCTTCATACACAACATTGATCATCCTTTGGGCTGCTCAGGCAGGGAATTTGATACAATTTCCAAAGAGAGCTGATAACTGATAATCTTCTTTTAGCAGCACTCCTAGCAGCTAAGAGAATAATTTCTATAATCCAAAAGAGGGATCTGGCTGTTGTAGCACATAGTCTACCATAGTATATATACATAAAATGTAACACTGATTACCTTCTTAATAAAAAACACATATTAGAGACTATAACACCCAAACCAAGCTCCATCAATCAATACTATACAAAAATGATGAAACACTCTTGGGCTGGGGATAAAGCATTAGCTCAGAGTCACAGTGTCTACTATATTAATTATCCTTAATATGGATAATTAATATTAATATCCTTAATATGGATAATTAATATAATATAGATAATATCCTTAATATGGATAATACCTTTCCAGGTATATCCTTAATACCTGGAAAAAGAACAAATTTAAATGTATTGAATTCTCATAAAAAATAAATAACCACTTCTGAGAACAGATATTAAAATGCAATTACTCAAAGTAGGTGGAAATTAAAATACTTCCCTGTGTCAGTTTCTAAAGTGAACTCCCATGCATAGGTATTTTAATTATCCAGCATCCATATGTACTATAAAGTTACTTGACTTGATAAATAAACCTGCCATAAATGTCCTGTGTTAATGCAAATGCCAACTATATTAACTATTATTTTAGAGTCTGCTATTGATTAAAGTGTATGTGCTTAATGTACAATTTGTATACAAAAATATTTTGTCTCATTTATGGATATTCATAGACAGCCTTATTTAATAATTATATGTAACTTTAATTAATAGCAATAAGATGTAAAAAGAACATGGGGAGTTAATATGCACATTTCTTTCCTATAAAGAAGCATTTCATAAAAGCTAAGCTAAACAATTTGACTAAAAATTGAGCAGAGGATCTGAATAGACATTTTTCCAACAACACATACCAATAGGTACATGAAAAGGTGCTCAACACACTAACCACCAGGGAAATGCACATCAAAACCACATATGAGGTCTTACCTCACACCTATTAGAACGATTATCAAAAAGATTTAAAAAAGTATTTTCCAGTCAAAATGGCAGAGTAGGTAAATGCTGTGCTCACCTCCTCTCAGGACCACATCAATTACAACTAAACTACAGAACAAACATCATTGAAAATCACCTGAAGTCTAACTGAACTGAAGCCCTACAACTATGGACATGCAGAAGAAGACATCTCAAAACTGGTATGAAGGGCACAGACATGGAACGGACTGGTCCCACACCCACAGGTGATGATTAAAAACCAGGAGGGATATCTTGGCTGTAGAATTTCCTCCCCCCACCACACTCCTAGCCGGCAAAACCACAGGCTCTCCCGCCAAAGCTTCAGTGCATAGAAAGAAGTCCCCATAACTTCTGGCTATGAAAACCAGCAAAGATTGTGGCTGAGTGAGCCAGAGGGCAGCTGCAGTCCCGGGTGCTCCTCTTAAAGGTCCCACATACAGACTTACTGATGGAATGACTCACTGGGTCAGCAGCTTGAAAGGTGCCAGGGACATATGGAAAGGAACTGAATTGTCTACATTCAGGGTGAGGGCTGAAGGGGCAGCTTTCTCCCAGATGTAGGAGTTGGCAAAAGCCATTGTTTCTTTGTTGAGCCCTTCCCTTCCCTGTGGGTAAACGCAGGCAGATACCATATCTGAATCTCTATCAAATGGGCTATCACCTTTCATCGGCCCAACTCTAGTGATTCTCAGAGACCCCACTGCACCCAAATTTTGGGAACACCCAAGCTACTTCCAATGGCTTTTCTGTACAAACAACCTATCTTAGCTCATGCTTCAAACTTTCATGAAGTCTCTCAAATGTTCACACTACCCAAACAGCATCTGACTTCAGCATGTCCTGTACCTCTGGCTGAGCAGACCTGAGGCTGGCAATAATGACAACTGACCTCAATGCGAGGATTGGCCTCTCGAGGTATCTTCAAACCCAGTGCGGGCAGCAGCCATCTGTGCTTTTTGGCTCATGCCAGGTGGCCCTGGGCAGGGCATAGGCTGTAGCTGAACTTGGGCTGCAGCAGATCCCCTCCCAAGAGGCCCCAAGTCTAGCATGCCCAGTGGCCAGCTTCAGATCAAACTGGAGCATCACCTGGCTGCCTACAAGGACGACACACACAGGGGAAGACTGGGCAGGCACTAGAGCCCAGCTAAAGTGAACCCTACTTTGTAGGGTCAGCCGTTGCACAACAGCTCCTCCACTGTAATCATGACCAGTCCTCACAACCAATCAGCCCAAGGGTCAGTCCCTCCCACTGATGTGTAAACAGCAACCAAGTCTCAACTACAACAGGAGGGCACACACAGCCCACACAAGGGACACACCTGGAGCACCCAGCTCAAATGACCAGGGAGACTGTACCAGTGGGCCCCACAAGACACTTCCTACATAAGGCCACTCTACTAAGACCAGAGCCATAGCAGCCCTACCTAATACATAGAAACAAACACAGGGAGGCAGCCAAAATGGGGAGACAAACATGTCCCAAATAAAAGAACAGAACAAAGCTCCAAAAAAACAACTAAACAAAATGGAGACAAATCAGCGATTTTGAAGATAACGTAACAGAAAACACCCAATCAGAACAGCAAAAAATAAAATAAAATAAAAAAGAATAAAAAAATTGAGGATAGTTTCCTAACCTTGCAAAGGAAATAGACATACAAACCCAGGAAGTTCAGAGAATCCCAAACAAGATGAAAACAAAGAGACCCACACCAAGATACATTATAATTAAAATACTAAAGATTAAAGACAAGGAGAGAATCTTAAAAGTAGCAAGAGAAAAACAGTTAGTTACCTACAAAGGAGATCCCATGAGACTATCAGCTAATTTCTCAAGAGAAACTTTGCAAGCCAGAAGGGATTGGCAAGGAATATTCAAAGTGATAAAAAGCAAGGACTTACACCCAAGATTACTATACCAAGAAAGACTATCATTTAGAATCAAAGGACAGACCTTCCCAGACAAGAAAAAGATAAAGGAGTTAATCACCACCAAACCAGTATTACAAGGAATGTTAGAGGGACCTCTTTAAGACAGAAAAAAGATCAAAAATATGAATACTAAAATGGCAATAACTACATATCTATCAAAAATTATTTTAAATGTAAATGGATTAAATGCTCCAATCAAAAGATAAGGTGGCTGAATAGATAAGAAGACATGACCCTTACATATGCTGACTATAAGAGAGTCACTTCAGATCAAAAGGCACACAAGACTGAAAGTAAAGGGAAAACGGTATTTCATGAAAATAGAAACAAAAAAAGCTGAGGAAGCAATACTTACACCACACAAAATAGACTTTAAAACAAAGGGTAGACCGCTTCATGGGCAGCGTAGGTGCAGTGTACACCTGAAGCTGAAGCTGAATAATAATGAATGTCAACTATAATTTCATATATATTTGTTTTTCACAGAACGTGGAGTACAGCATAAGGAATAGAGTCAGCAATATTTGATGTCACAGGGGTAGTAGATTGGGGGAAAAGGGGTTATCACTTTGTGAGAGGTATAAATGTCTAACTATTACATTTATACACCTGAAACTAATAATATTTTTTTTAAATAAACAACAACAACAAAAAAAAGGCTATAACAAGACACAAAGAAGGAACCAGTCATCTCACTTCTGGGTATTAATTCAAAGAAACCCAAAATGCTACTTCGAGGGGGTGAATGCACCCATATATTCATTGAAGTTCATAGTAGCCAAGATGTAGAGGCAACCTGGGTGTTCATTGATGGATGAAAGGAAAAAGAGTAGGTGGTACATATATACAATGGAATATTGCTCATCCATGGAATGGAATGGATTCTTGCCATCTGTGGCAGCACAGATGGACCTGGAGGGTATTGTACTGAGTGGAGTACGTCAGACAGAGAAAGATAACTATAATGTGAGTTTGCTTATACGTGGAATCTAAAAGAACAAAATAAACAAAACAGAAAGCTCATAGATACAGAGAACATTTTGATGGTTGTCAGATGGGAGGGGGGTTGGGAATGGATGAAAAAGTGGAAGTGATTAAGAAGTTCAAATTAGTTGTCACAAAGTAGTCATAGAGATGTAGCAGGTATAGTATTAGAATATAAGTCAATAACGTTGTAATAACTATGTATGGTGTCAGATGGGTACTAGCTTTGTTGGGGTGATAGATGGGAGGGGGTTGGGGGACAGGCTAGAAAAGGTGAAGGCAATAAGAAGTACAAATTGGTAGTTACTTACAAAATAGTCATGGGGATTATAAAGTAAAGCATATGGAATATAGTCAATATTATATTATTAACTATGTGTAGTGCCAGGTGGGTACTACACTAGTCAGAGGATCACTTCTTAACTTATGTAAATGTCTAACCCCCTGAAATTATGCTATGCTGTACACCTGAAATTAATATAAAATAATGCTATGCTGTACACCTGAAATTAATGTAAAGTAATATTGAATGTCTAAATAAATAAATTGTACTAAAAAGGACAAAAACAAACAAACAACAACAACAAAAGATAACCCTTGGGCACTGTTGGTGGGATTGTTTTGTAAATTAGCGCGGCCACTTTGGAAAACAGTATGGAGGTTTCTCAACATTTTTTAAATGGAACTACCAGAGGACCCATAATTCCACTTCTGGGTATTTATCTGAAGAAAACAAAAACACTAATTAGGAAAAATACATGCACCCCTATGTTCATTACAGCATTGTTTACAATAGCCAAGATATAGATACAACCTAAGTGCCCACTGATGAATGAATGGATAAAGAAAATTTGGTATATTTATATAATGGAATACTATTCAACCATACAAATAAAGAAACTCTTGCCATTTGTGGCAAGTTGGATGGACCTTAAAGGCATTATGCTAAGTGAAATAAGTTGAATAGAGAAAGATAGATACTGTATGATCTCCCTTATATGTGGAATCTAAAAAAAAAACAAAACAAAACTTACAGATGCATGCACCAGACTGCCAGAGGTGGGTTTAGGGAATGGGCAAAGTGGGTGATGGTGGTCTCAAGGTACAAACTTCCAGTTAGAAAATAAAAAAATCATGGGGATGTAATACACAACATGGTTATTATAGTTAATAATACTGTATTGCACATTTGAAAGTTGTAAGAGACTAAATTTTAAAAGCTGTTATAAAAAAAATCTGTAACTATATATGGTGACAATGTTAACTAGACTTACTGTGTTGATGATTTTGCAATACATACAAATATTGACTCATTATATTGTATACCTGAAATTAATATAATGTAATATGTCAATTATATTTAAATAAAAAACCTACACATAATATTTAAGTCACTACATACTTGAGTCAATCGTTATTTATATGATATAATTAAGAACATGCATATATTATAAAGTCAATTATATATAATTAATATACAAATTGTATTGCAAGATAAAAAACGACATGTAGAAAATGTGTGCCTCTCGTTTGTAAGATCTAGGAGGCCAGGACACCGTCTGCATCTGTTCCGTTCTCTACTGCATCCCTGCGCCTTAACCCAGATCTCACACATAGCAGGCCCTCAGTAAAGATCTAGTGAATGATGAAAGGATTATAAATCTCAGTTGTTGTTTTTCTTTTTTTAAAAAAGTAAATTGGTTTTCCTTTCCAAATATGAAGGAACCTGGGCATTGGTCATTTTCAGGTTTAGAAGATAAAAAATTGAAAATAAGCCATTTTATATGGCAAAGTTGAACTTACATATTCAGGTTGATGTTTTGTTTTTGTTTTTGTTTTTGTTTTCCCTGTATTTTTTTTTCACAGACTGGGACAAATTCTCCTTTCTCTTAAAAATAAAAGATTGATTTTGATTGCAGGAATATAAAAATGAAGTCCAGTTCCAATTTTAATACCACGTTACCTAATGAACATACTAGAGAGTAAGTGCTAAATGTTTTGGGAAAAGAGGTATTAAAATTTTGTTATTGAGTTTAACAAAAACAATATCTAAAAGTCTTCCATAGTTGCGCTATACCTGTTCACTCCCAAACTTCCCAGAACGTTCTTCAACCCAAATGAATCTCTCCAAAAATAAGTAGGAAAAATTTAAAGAAAAAAATTATAGAATGTATATACAAACAGCATTGCAAAGGCCAGCCATGTTATTATAAAGCACCAAGATAAACACAGAATGAATATGACCCTAAAAAGTTGCAAATGAGTATGTTTTACTGATTTGGAAGTACCAAAATCCAACCACCCCCAGGTCTTAGTACTATAGTTACTAAACTTCTCTCTAGAAATAGAAACATAGCCACTCTGTATTTATGTTCTATTAGTGGCTGAGTTTTGGAAGTTAGGCCAAGAGGATTCCAGAAATTAAAAAAAAAAAAAAAAGAAAGATTTTGTATGAATCATGTGTTGTGATCCTCCATAAATCTACATCATTACCAAAATATGACCAAAATTGCTATATAAATACCCAAGAATTGGAACAGAGGAGAGGAACAGGGTATTACGTCAGAATTCAATTAGTTCTAATATGGTAGGAAAGCCACATTCATCTAGGAGTTTATGAAAAGCTTTTTGTTGTTATTTTTGTTTTTTTGCTTATGTGTTTATTTTAATGATATGCTGACTTGAGCATAAGGCTGATTGAGGAAAAGGTCCATGGCATATGTTTGCACCCCATATTGTGACCACATCAGTGTGTGGTGATTTGTTCCTTCCTTCCCCAACTCCTGCATTTTAAGGCTTAACTTAAAATGGTCAGTACTTTTAGAATATACTCATATCTAGGCAAGAATATCATTAATTTTAATCATAATCCTTAAAAGAATAACTTTCCATTAAATTTTAGTATATATTGGCCTAATTTTCCTGTAGGAATTTTTCAGCCAAATTATATGCTCATTACTAAAGTTTTGAATACAAATAAATATCTCATTTCCTTGAGTTTAAAAATGGGTAAAAGTCACTTGGAAAAAAACACAGTTTGATCTTTTTTTCTAATATTTTATTTCTAATTTTATTACTTTCAAAGATTTTACTGAAAAAAAAACCTTTTAGAAAAAACTACTCCAGATATTCAGGTAGTGATATCATTCCCCTTAACTTGTTACCCAGTACTTACGTCACCTACTAAAAACCTAATACTGCAGACACACACAATACTGCAGTCACAGCATGGACACCCATTAGGAGTCTAGTAAATGCTACATCAAAATGTAGTGACAATTTCTTCTAATATTACGAATTAAAACCCACAGATAGGGGCCTAAATGGAAAAGAAGTTATTTCTTTAACTGGTCATCTAAAAGGTGTCACTTTGAAACAATTTTCTGAGACCAGAACAACGTTAATGAATATATGATAGAACCTGATATAAAGAATGGTTTTGCAATAGAGCATAATTGGATTGGAAATCCTAGTGAAAATGAAAAGTGCTGAACAACTTGCGTGCATGTGTAAATTCTTCCATGACCTGCATTTTAGAGATGTTAAAATCAAAGCTTAAAAGAGTTTGGTAAATTGCCCATGAGCCCACTGCTTATAAATGGTAGCCTCAATCCAAATTCAGGCTGTCTGACTCCAGAGCCCACATACTTATATGTTGATTGTATAACAGAGGGAAGAATACACGTACACATGAACACTGTCAACCATTTTTATTCAGTGATGTTTACATTATTCTGGGATTTAAGAAAAAACAAATAAAACTTTTTTCATTGACGCATGCACTATTTTAGAAAGATGGCACTACAATATGTGGAACAGTTCAAAGATATCAAGCACTGTATGATTAATGTTCACACTAAGTTCTAGAGACTAAGAACTGAACAGAGTTCAGAAAACAGGGCAGTAATGTGAACTGGAATAGTTATGAAAAGGCTTCACAGAGACAGTGGACTTAAATGGGATCCTGAAATTGAGTGAGCATTAGACAGTCATATTTGACAAGGGAGGATATTCCCACCTGGAAGAAAATTACCCAAGGAGCTTTTGGCATGACAAATTAAATTACATGTTTCATCTTAGTTTCATAAAATGCAAAGAGCACATAAAGTTGTATAACACCATACTGAGGCAATTAACACCAATTAAAGTTAAGGTTATCTATTTTTAACAATACTAATAGCTAAGTTAAATAATGATATTTTGAATAGTATATGATTTCATGTTATGGAGTTCAAAAACAGGCAAATCTAATTTACTGAAATGTCAAATTAAATGACTACCTTTAGGCAGGAAGATGTTAACTAGGAAGGGAAACAAGGGAAACTTCTTGACTGCTAAAAATAATCTATGTCTTGATTTGGGTGGTGATTCCAGGTGCATATAAAAATTCACTGAGCTCTACAAATAAGATCTATGCATGTATAAACTTACTATGTGTGAGTTACATCTCATTAAATAAATAAGGGTTTGTGTCTGTAGTAGGTACAGGGTTATTTAGCATAATGTAACTCAAGCATTAGAAAAATCTTTCTATCTCAACTCTGTCCTTCACAGATGAGGGAATTGGCAGCAGATGCAGAGACTTGCCCGAAGGTCACAGGGACAGTCATGGGCTGAGATGGGTAACTGTTGTTGAAAGATTTTCTATTATTTGGTCATGCCTCCCAAATATATTTTATGTGCGACATATTCCTAAAACGAAGATCCAGATGTACCATTGAATTATTAGTAATATTCATTTACCAGTTTCCGTATTATTTCTCACATTGGTCACATTTAATTTTTCTCCTTATTCTTGGCATCTATAAACTGAATTATTTCCATCTTTCCTTTATTTTTCTTCTTTCCTTTCATACCTATAATCAATCTAACATATATTTCCCTAAAGGTGCCATTTTACATGTACTAATTTAATCTTATTCATTTCATAGAAATAACTGTACCTATTCTCCAACATCAAAGAAATTCCCTCCATTCCCAAGAGAAGCTTTTGACTGAGTCATTTTGTATTTATCATATACCATTTTTAATACCTATTGTCTGCTTTTTTGCCCTATAAAAAAGGAATAATGTAGATATCAATATGGATGACTTTGCTTTAGATCAATGTTCTTCTCTGATCCTTTCACCTAATTTACCTGCCACTGGTCTTTTCCTGAAAAGCTGTCCACATTGGTATTCCTCATCCTACTCCCAACAAACCCTCCCCCTATTCTCAACTACTTCTGAGACTTTAATAATGAAACCCGCCCATGAGAAAACTGCTAAGTGATTTATTTTAGTATGTTTTTCCATTCAAATATCTCGATTCAAAACTGCATTCTCCAAATTCTATACATAGTGCAGAAGTGTTTTTAGTTTTATTTTATTTTTTACAGGGGTATTGATTCTACCTAGATATGTTAAGGTTTACTGAAAAAGTTTAGACAAGTCCATGTGTCATGATACAAGTGAATTACATGCAAAACAATCTTTTGGCATATTCATAAGCAACTATAAAATGTCCCAAGTGCAAATATTCCTGTCATAACAAGATGGTAGGTGTGGGTACACTAGCTGTAGTCATATTCATAAATGACTACAACCCAAATTTTGGGGTTGTTGTTTTTTGTGTGTTTGTTTCTTTTCTTTACAAAGTCTATTATTTTACCTGTAATTGGGGACATTGTAATTTGGTAACAGCCATTCCACTAATCATCACAAGAATAGTTTATGGTCAAAAGCAACAGGTACCAGAACATTGCTATCGACTGCAAACCTTTCCCTGAGCCAATTTGGTTCATATTCCTCAATGTTGAAATAAATATGACAAGTCAGATGAAAGCAAATCCAGAAACCTCTCGACAGCCTTTGCCAGATTCCATCCACCCATTCAGATCCACTTTCTATCCTGATCCACCCTTCTATGTGTCTCAAAAGACTGATCTGAATGCACATTATCAAAGAGTTCCCCAATCCTCTGCCTTCCTACTGTTGGTCAGTGGGAGCATTAGTACCATACTGGAGAATGGAGTCGGGGTAGTTTTCCCCTAGTTCCTTCAGAGGAGGGTCACCCCAGCTTGCTGAATCCTAAGGTCACATTCCTGTTAGCCCTTTCCACACAGTCTTCTGTGTCTAGATTCTATCCACATGTCCTCGCCTCACTCTTTCAGGCAAAGGAACAATTACAGAGTCTCCACCAGCCCTGTGTCCTAGATTAGCCATATGGTTTCCCTGTACCCTACACACATCTTAAATGGCCCTTTATAATACTCTCTTGAAATTACCAAATCTGAGTGTGTCATCTGCTTTGTGCAGGGACCTTGAGTGATAATTGAGTTCCACTGAGTAAATAAGAGTCACTTTTGAAATCTGGTCCATCCTAAAAGAAGAAACATTTGGTTTGCTCTCTTTCCCTCCTCCTTAAGCTCCAAGAAAGCAGAGTAGTAACGTGTTAAGTGAGTACCAGGCTGTTGCATCAACCAATGTCAATCTCAACCCTCTGCCCCAAATCTCTTGATGGCAACCACCTAATACAAACTGGAGTGTTTTATCTGCACCTAATAAAGTGGCTGTGATATATTACAAGTTTGTCTATAACTCTGTTGTAGGGGAAATTACTTTAAACCATAAACCCCTAAAATTAAGTAATATATTACTTGTTCAATTTTCCCAACGTGGTAGGATTTATGGACTAACTCTTGAAGGTGCTGAGTAGTAAGAAAATGGAAACCAACCCTGTTGATTATTATAAACTGTGATATTTCTAACAGAATATCAACAGTTTCCAATGAGTCTTGGACAAGGTAAATGAAAAACAATATTTCTAAAATGACATATCCAAAGCCATGCTGTAGCTGAGAAATGACTAACACTTTCCTCTGAGTCGACTGCTGCTCCCCTTCCCATTGACCTCCACAGCCCCACAGCACTCCTCTTGCCTCCTACAAAGATCACTGAGATACCCAGTTGCAGAACTGCCCCACCCTTTGACAGCATCGGTTGAAAGCTGATGTCCCCTTCCTTGATCCCTCCTGAGAATCATTCAGCACAAGCCCTCCCCACCCTCTCTTACAGAGAGGCTCTGCGGTGTGTTCCCCTTGCTGCAGCAAGCTGAATAAACCTCATTTTTTGGATATGATGGTATCATGAGATCATCTAGAATGGAATCCACGGGCACATGCTCCACTCTTACTTCCCAATCCCTTTAGAATTTTTGTACACACTCTCTTGAAGTGTGCATTCTCAATAGCCAGCCACGCTTGATTATTTACACAAAGAGATTAAAATGCCTGAGAATTTACATTCTCCTGGAGGAGAACCCTTAACAATAGCTGAAAGATGCAGAAATTTCTCACACGATCCAAGACAACTCTGAGGCATGATGCTCTTCAGAGCTCCTCCATGAGGCCAAGCCAAAGTCACCCTCAGTAGGACTTTGGGTGATGACATCTTTACCTGTCTGCTTCCTTTCCTTTATGGGTTCCATTTTCCCTCTCCCCTGTTGGCATTTCCTAGGAAGGCATCTCAACACTTTCACATGAATCTTCTGCTCAGCATCTGACTTTATAGAACCCAATGTAGCTGAGAAATCAATTCAGTGAAGGTTTTGCGGGAGAAGTGGCCATCTCACCCAAAACTTAGAGAATGTGTAGGAGTTAGGCAGGTGGAAAAGTAAGGAACAGCCTAAAAAGGCAAGGAGACAACTCAAAAAGGTGGGGGGGGGGTGGACGGAGAGAGAGAGAGAGAGGTAGTCTGCTATATGCAGAGATCCATTAGCCTCCCCATATTGCTGGAGTATCAAGTATGTACAGTGAGTGTCCAGTCAGTGCCAAATCATGAAGGTTTTTTACCTCACACTTAAGGGTCTGGACTTTATCCCATGAGAGGAAAATGGTTAATTTATGTTTCAGATCTACCACTCTTGTGGCTCTGTGGAAGATAGGTCTAGTTAGAAGTCTACTGCAAAAAATCACATAAGTGAATAAGTAAAATAATGCACTGAAGTAGGATACAGTTTGAAAGAGATAGATTCAAGAAATAGATAAGAAGTAAAACTGCCAGATTCTAGTGGATATAAGTGCTGAAAGGAAGGAAGGACCCACAGTTGACTCCCAGGTTTCTAAGTTGGGTGACAGGTAGACAGTGGTAAGACAGAGAATCTACCCATGACAGGGAGAGGAGCTACTTGAGTTTGTTCTACTGTGACATGCACTGAAATTGGGAAATCCACAAAACTCAGTGAAGAAAATATCCAACTGACAGTCAAAACTAAGAATATGAGTGTCAGGGAAATGTCTGAGAGGTGGTAATCAAGATCCCAAGAGTAGATGGGATCACTCCACAGTGTGTGTAGTGAGAAGAGCACGAGTGTGAAGAAGGAACTCTGAAAATCCCAGGTTTAATGTGCTAGAAGAGGAATCGGATTATAAAGGAGAAGGAACCCTAAGAGTTTGACAGATTTGGAGAACTAGGAAAACACCTTCACTCCATTTTCGGAATCACCAGTCTGCCCTTTTTTCCTCCTCACACATTGTCCAGATATTTATGGGACATCGGCTCACGAAAATGGAAAAGTTCATTTAACACTTTTTGCCCTGAAATGTTCTCATGGCCTGCGAACTACATGTCCCTTAAACTGGGCAAAGTGCAGTCCTCTGTTCAAGGAGAAGCTCAATCAAAAAGTTGGGAGGATTGCACAATGATGTCTGTATAGATGGGTCCTAAGCTGTGAGAGAATATGCAGCGTTATTTACATACTAATATGCATGCACTGAACATAATCCATCTCTCAAATTTTTATACTGGGTAGTCAAATCCTAGCTTTGCCTGCACCATTCCTTCAGAACAGGATAGCTACCAATTCTGCAAAAGACCCACGTATCCGGGAGGACTTAGAAACTGCCTTCCTCTCTAGTCATCATCAAACTAGTTACTTGTCAGATTGAGTCATGGAAGAAATACATCAGAAGCCTGAAGAAATAAACATACAAAGGAAAAAGTAGGGTAGTGCTAGAATGATTCTGACCACAATAGATGTTAAGAAGTTAAAACAATACTGCCACTGAAACAGGTAACTTGTATACAACAGAGAACTGTTCTGTATTGAGTGCTTTCTCTATGCCAGTCATTAAGACTGATGTTTTACCCATATTTTCTTGTTTCATATTCAAAAAAATTTGAGTAGGAAATTATATAATCTCATTTTTATAAATATGGCAACTGAGGGAAAATAAGAGTCCAAGGGTCACATGGCTAAGGAGCAAAAGAATATGGATTTCAGCCAGTGTTCTATCTGGCACTACAACCCATGCCCTTCCACCAAGCTACACTGTTCTTCCCACTTCTCTACCTCAGGAACCTCAATGCCAGGGAAGTTTGGAGATTGGTACAAGGAGTACAGATCCCGACACTAGAGCTCTCAAAATTGACGTTTGCTTTACCCTTGCACAAGTCCAGGTAATAATTACAAAGCACCAGAAAAATATATGCAGACGCCTCAAGTCTAGTTTTATTGTTCATATTGTTAGAACAGATATACTCACCTATACATCTCTACCATAGTTCTGTGGTAGAACTTATTAAAATGCAGAAAAAATTTTAATAGATATAAAAACTTTAAATCTGTAAAGTGACAAGTCAAAACAGCAAATGACTATTGCATCAAAAAGAGAATGTGAATTTATTTCAGTAATGTGAACAGTACACACAGTAGGTGTTTAATAAAGGGTTATCAGAATAATAAAGAGGAAAGTAATAAAAGGCATTTAAAAGGTGATTGATAATTTTTTAAGCTATTAGTCATGAACTTTGGAAAAGCCAATAATGAAAGCAAAAGAGGCCAACATACCTGCCATGCTGCCCTACCAGACCAAACAAAGGATAGAGACTAAAGTTCCAGCTTTAATGATGAGCCGTGTACTTTTGGTGTCTATATGCAAACTACCTGCAAGGCAAACAGACACCTTGCACATAAAGAGCAATCATACAATTATATTCCATGAAGATCCTTCTCATGAGAACACATTCTACACACTCACTATTTTGGAGAAATTTTTGTTCCCATAAAATTTGAGGATGTGTTTTTACAGCCTAAAAGCCAAGCCCTCATGTGAAGAGAGGTGTTTTTAAGGAACACATCAGCAGTCTGTTGTTTGTCTCTTGCTTGCTGACCCTTCATGAGCTTAGGATGACCATTTTCCAAGAATAGAAAATTTGGTCTAAATGAGAAATACTCTTCAAACTTGCTTTATTGCTATGTTGGTTTTTCTTTGTAATTATGGTTGAGTTATTCCATAAAATTTACTGCTTTGATAGTCTCATAATGGCAATAGAGTCCAACAAATTTGTTATTCACTGAAGAAGATGGTAAATGGGCCATGGAATCTAAAGCTTCTTTTGCTGATGACACTGGTT
The DNA here is from genome assembly GCF_964194185.1 of Rhinolophus hipposideros. Classification (NCBI taxonomy): domain Eukaryota; kingdom Metazoa; phylum Chordata; class Mammalia; order Chiroptera; family Rhinolophidae; genus Rhinolophus; species Rhinolophus hipposideros. Next base: position 69,003,895 of record NC_138049.1, read on the forward strand.
AGGTTTTCCAGAAGCTTTTGGTTGGGTTTTCCATAGGAATTGGCCTACACACAAAGCTCAGTTTGAGGTGTTCTGGAAAGAGCATGTGAAAATGCCTTTCTAGCTTATTTCCATCTTAAATAATGAGCAGAACTGTGTGTTGAAAGGGAACCATTTGTGTTGGACTTGAGCAGTGAAGAAGGGAATAAGAAAAAAAAATGGAAAGACTAGAACAAAAGTAGGCAGAGTGCTGGAAATAAGTATATGTATACACAAAATTTTAAGATTATAGACTTAAAAATATAGAGCTCGCAAACTTCAAAAACCAGAAGTCAGCTGGCATAATTTTGCCTTGCAAGATGGTATTGCAGAAAGCATGGATCCATTGCTACTTGATTTGAATCCAAATTATAAAATATTAATATATTAAGAATCCTAAAGTTCTCCTTAGTTCATTAAGTAATTCATTCTTCATGAAGAATACTTTAATTTTGCCTGCATATATATAACCTAGTATAGTCTCCCAATTTCCCTCTACCCTCCTTATTGAAAGCAAGTGAAATAATGGACTTAATAAAGTGTCCAGCTTAAATTATTTAATTAACATTAAATAAAAGTTAATTCACTTCTACCCTCCAAATTTCTTTTGTTTCAACCTCTGAAATTCAAGTCCATAGCTAGCAATAAACAGAGGTCAATAATAATTGAGCACATGACACCAGGCCAAATACCACTGTGTCTAAAATAACTAATAAAAATGTCATCCATGCCCTCTCTTAAACTAGGGTTCTGTCTATTATCATATATTTAAGGCTTTTATTCAGTTCATAGAGAGTGTCCCGTTCATGAATGAAGAAAGAACGAAAAAACCTTAGTCAGACATAAATACAGGATCTGCTATAAATAATAGAGGAAATAATATGTAGACCAAAACTCCTTCTTCAGAAATAAAGTGTAATCAAATACAGTATTAGAATAATACTAGATAGCAAAAGAGGTATACCAAAAAACTGGCACCAGACCAGAATTCCCTTTTGTTTTTTCTTCCTACATCATTTGGGTGAGTTTGGGTAACCTATTTAATCTTCTGAGCCTCAGTATCCATTTATAAAATGAGAATAATCATACCTATTGGTCAGGGTTGTGGTTAAGAGCAAATAACATCATGGATGGAGAATCACTAAATTTACAGATCAGTAGTTCTCAAAGTGGGGTCCTGCACCAGAAGTTTCAGCAATATCTTATTAGAAATGCAGATTCTCAGGCCCCACCCCAGACTTATTCAATCAGAAACTCTCGGGGTGGGGCCTAGCAATCTGCATTTGAAAAAGTCCTCCAGGTGTAAAAATCATTGCTTTTTGATAAATATAATTCTTGTTGTTTTCATCATTGTGAATTCATATGTGGAACATAGCCACATATGTATCCATACAATCCAGTTATAACAATATCTAAATATGTGTAGGTTTATATCATTTTATAAACATAAAAAGACTAAAATGTTCAAGTTATTTTCCCATTTCTGTACAACTTTTTAACATAAATCATATTATAAAATTATACACACACATATAAACAGACACATATTATTTTCTCACAGGCCTATAAGAAACAAAAATTCCTCAATGTACTGATTTGAAAAAGTTTTGGCCAGTGTCATGGCCTGATGGGCACAATAATCCCTAAATTATAGGGACCATCTGGAAGATGTAGACCTAGCTTGTTGACATTTTGCTCTGCTGGATTTTCCAAATCCTAAATCCCTTCCTCTTTGAACAGTTCCACTTACCCTCAATTGATATTTTTTCTCTTGTTCTCAGTGATCTCTGTGTTTCACTTTTTAACATTTATTTGAATGCCATATAGAAAGAGACTAGAGAACCACATTAATGATATCACCTTTTAATCCAGCCTGACTATTACTGAGAAGAAAGTTTCAAGTAAAGTAAATAACATCCACTCTTCTCAATGATATGTTTATCAAACTAAGTTCTCACTCAGCAAAGATCTATTCATTGAATGTTGAATAGGTAAGTATTTTCATATAGTGACATTTTCCACCCACTTTTTCTCTCTTTTCAACAAATACATAAACAAATTTAAGAGTTCTTTTTGAATGTAATTTAGCAATTATAAAAAACTTGAAAACTAGTAATATGAGTTCTAAGTACAGGCATTGAAATTACACGAAGTTGAATTCCATCTACACACTCAGGCAAGGAGCAGGAAGGACGTGAACAACAAGGGAAAAATCAGGATCCAGATTCATTTTTCAAGTTTATGCTTTAATCTCTAATGTCATAATAGAGTTTCCAAATCTCTATGTACGAGGTCTGACAATTAAGTTCAGGAACTTGTTTGCAAAAATGTTGCTAACCTTTTTTGAAATCAGAGGGATTATTCGTTATGAATTTGTACCAATTTACAAACAGTTAACCAAGTTTACTATTTGGAAGTGCTGAAAAGGCTGCGTGAAAAAGTTAGACAACCTGAACTTTTCACCAACAATTCATGGCTCTTGCGTCACGACAATGCACCAGCTCACACAGCACTGTCTGTGAGGGAGCTTTTAGCCAGTAAATAAATAACTGTATTGGAACACCCTCCCTACTCACCTGATCTGGCCCCCAATGACTTCTTTCTTTACCCAAAGATAAAGGAAATAATGAAAAGAAGACATTTTAATGACATTCAGGACATCAAGGGTAATAGAATGACAGCTCTGATGGCCATTCCAGAAAGAGTCCCACAATTGTTTTGAAAGGTGGCAAAGGTGCTGGAGTCAGTGCGTAGCTTCCCAAGGGGAGTACTTCGAAGGTGACTGTAGTGATATTCAGCAATGAGGTGTGTAGCACTTTTTCTAGGATGAGTTCGTGAACTTAATTTTCCGATCTTGTATGCAAGTTAAGAATAAGGTGAGAAAATAGGTGAATTCAGAATACTATGTTATATCAGGGTTTCTCAACCTCAGCATTGTTGACATATTGAGCCAGATAATTATTTATTGCAGGGGTTGTTCTGTGCATTGTAAGATGTTTAGAAACACCTTGGTCTCTACCCACTAGATGCCATTAGCATCCCCCTCAGTTGTGAAAACCAGAAAGATCTCCAGACATTGCCAAGTGTCCCTTCAGAGAACCAAATTGTCCCCAGTTTAGAATCCACTCTATTATACTAAGTGATTGTTCCTTTTCCTAGAAAATAAAAGTTAAACAAAGTTTAAGAAAAGGTAACATAGAAAATATACCACATATTTTTGCCTTTATTCTATATAATGCAAATTATATGAAATGCATAAAGAGCAATCAGTTGAACATAAATCTGTCATTTGTTTCAAAGGACTGGTTGCAACCCATGTGGATAAGAAATGTGGTTTTTTTATAATCAGTACCTCAGAAGCACAGCTGAGAGAAGTATTAACTGTATCTTTTTATTTTCTGTATTCTGATGCTTTGATATATGGGGCCTTGCTGACCCTACAGAGACTGTCCCTCCCAGGGTTAGCCAGTTCTTACAGGTAGTAAACAACTCGCCCATGAGTGTGCTTTTCAAATACAAACCAATCCTGAGCTCACACCTAAACCATCTCCTTTATTGGGTTCTTATACTCCGGACCACTATTCATCTTTTCTAATCACAAGGACCAGTCAGGTACCAGACAATAGGCACAGCGCCTATATTCCAGAGCCCTGTGAAATTATTCAAATGAGCCAGTCCTTAACAGCTCATCCTGCCTTGCCCATTCTTCCCACAATAATCACCATAAAGTTTCTTACCCGAAGTTCTTCCCTCTCCGTCTGCCTTATAACCAATTCCAGTGTACTACTCTGTGTGGCCCCACTGGAATGGCATGCCTCCTTCTCTTGGGAATAGTGTAAATTGCTGTCTATTCAATCAGAACCATTCCCTGATCTCTTGGTCTTACTATACTTCAAATTTTCTATTAATACAATCTGTTTTGAAACAAGAAGCATAAATCAAAAGATGGTATCAATCACTGGTTCTGACAAGTCCAAAGAAACAAAACTGATCTGCTACCCAAAGAAAAATGACAATTTAAAAATGGATCTGTTCCTTTCTGCTGCTTCCATGTTTTAATTAATCATTAAACTTTTGGTTTTATACTCCTTATTTGCTAGTATTGTATTTTATCAGCTTAGTTTCAAGGGTATTTCAGGAGAAAGACTATTAATGTGAATATACGAAAGTGAATGGGCTTTGCGTAAAAATAAATCTAGCTTTGTATTCAAAGTTTATGTCTTTAGGTCTTCTGTTTTTACCCACTTGCTTCAGTTTCACTATTTGTAAAAAGAAAATACTAAAACAATGATCATGATATAGGATTATTTTAAGGCGTATATAAAGTATTGTTAAATGTTTATTCATTTAATAAAATTTAGCCTGTTACTTATCAGGCACTGTACTATTCTTTTATATTGTATAGAATAGTGTCGGGACGACAAAAGTAAATAAGCAAATGAATAAATAAATAAGAACTTCAAGTGAAGGACAGGGCAAAAAATGAACAAATGAAGAACACAGCCAAGTGTGACAGAGAGACAGGCCTCACTGGGATCTGCTTTAGATATTGTGGTCAGGTAGACCTCTTTAAAGCCACTGATTGGCCACTAGACCTCAGAAAATTTTCCTTTCCAAGTTTCAATTTAAAGACTTGTAAAATGAAACACACTTATAGAATTGTTTGCACACAATAACAAGTAAGTATTTAGCACAAAATAAAGTATTAGGTATTATGATGGCAGTATTAAAGTTTCTATCATTCTCAATGTAGATTTGGGGTTTTATCACTCTCAACTACTCCTTTTGTAGATTTCATTAAGTCCCAATCTAAAATGCTCCTCTCTGGACTAGACCAAGAGCTTTGTTTTTAATTCTATCTTTAATAAGACTTATTTCTTATAGAGTGTGCTACATGTCACAGAAACAGTTACCAGAATGAGTTGTTCTTCAATAACAGACACCTTGAGAACAGGAAGTAGTGTTTACAACAGTGTTTTAAAAAATAATGGTTAAATGAACAAAGAAGGAACCATTGATGGAGAAATTTTCAGCTATATTTTCTTTAAGATCCACCTCCATCCCTTTCCAAGTTTCTCTCTTCCTCTCTTTTCTTACACTGCTAGATCTTGCAGCTGAAAATAGCCTCAATCCTTAAACAGATAAAATAATTCTCATAGCTAGACTTTAAAAAAGACTTTAGTAACAAAACACATATTTACTAAGAGTATACAAATATTTCCAACAAAGGTACAGTGCAATCAAAACAAGAAAAAGAAACTTGAACACTACAGTAATTATTAAATAGATACATGTTTGGAGCAGACAATTTAATTTTTAATCTTATTCTTATGAAAAGAAGAATAATCTACTAAGTAAATGATTCTATACATCTATATGTAGGAAGAAGAGCATGCTAGGAAAATCCTAATTTTAAAAATAATAATTTAGAAGTAAATAATATTGAACACATAACTTACCACATGCCAGGAATACTTTACATTAATTAACCATGAAGTGGATACTATTGTTATCTTCATTTTGTAGCTGAGAAAGTAAACATAGACAAGTAAATAATGCTCAAGTTCACACAGCCAGAAAGGGGCAGAGAAAAGATCGATTTAAACCCAGGCAATTTGGCTCCTGAGTCCATGACTTTAGTCCCTATACTATTTTGCCTCTTAAAAGCAAATTACCTCCGTATCAATCTCAAGTCTCAGGGTTGTACAAATCACAGGACTTCTACAACTGGTAATAAAATTTATATTTTTGGTCTGAAAAAAACAACTGGTATCAATTTATTACTTTCATGGACAATAAAGCAAGTACTTAAAAAAATGCTTTTAGTCCCTTAAAAAGGACTTTCGTATGTTGCTTTAGTTTTGCTTTTTGTTTTGTCTTAACATGACATATGTGTAAACAAATTGCATAGCACCATAAATGAATTGCCTTGGGATTGTTTGAAGGTAGGCTTTATTAAAAGTATCGAGTAACCATTGCAGGGTTGCTGTTAGCTGTTCATGTTTGGGATCATGGGCTGGGGAGGAAAGGAAAGAAGATGTACAGTTAAGAGAAATACAACAGAGGATAAATTTCACATTTACCAGTGAAGTGAAAAACCAGACACTTCCTCTGATGTATAAAGAAGAGTAAAAGCTATGCATGGCAAAGATACACTAAGGAAAGACAGAGAGAAGGAGTTCAGAGAAATAACAGAAACTGAGTGATTAGCTTTTAAAAAATGCAGAAAATACAGTTTGGTTTTTATTCTAGGATTTGCTATTTGATCATATACCACTTCATGGCACTGTAGATGTACATACTGGAGTAAGCAATATTTGGTTTTCTCTGCTGCTGACCTCCACCCAGTCATTATGTTTTACGAACCTTTGGTATATAAAGTAGGATTGGAATGACAGTGCATCGTTTTACCAAATCCTTTTCAGCATTTCTGGGAAAAGCAGATATGCTGGCATACTTTGTTAAATGATAAATTTTTTATATCAGTATTTTAGGAACAGAAATAAAACTTGGTCCATTTGAAAAATATTTCTGCATAAAGCAGCAAATTTTTATATTATGTAAATATAGCTGAAAGGAAAGATTTCTGCTGAAAGTGTAGCAATTTTTGTAACTTTGGAGAAATTACCTTTGAGAAAGTTACTATGAAGTTAACTATTGGGAATCTCACTATTATTTGAGATATATTAACATCCAGATGGTTTGAAGAAATTGCAAAGTTGAAGGAAACTATCATGAAAGTTCCAATTCAGTTAGAAGAGGTGGGTGGAGTGAAGCATGAAGTGGGGGGAAATAGCAAATATTTCAAGAGAAGAACATTTTCGTCCAAGCTTAGTGTCCAAAGCTAACTTGGATCTAAAGATCACTCAGGCATGTGACCTGTGGCCTCTGGAACACCTATACTACTTATATGTTTCCATTTCCAGGGCGAATAAAAAAACTTCAGTGCTATGTTTACCCTGGACAATCTACATACGTTTGGTTTCCTAAAATTAACCCCAAACTAATTTTGAAGATATTAATTCCTACTCTTCTATTTTTTGTTGTTGTAAAAGTCGTACGCTTATCACAAAATGTTTATAAAGAATAGAGAAAGTATGAAAAAGCAGACAAACATCATCCATAATTCCCTCCCCAGACATAACTAAAATGAACTATTTCCCTCCAAAAATGGCTCAATACATTTGTTCTTACATAACTGAGATCACACAAAGGGAACACTGTGAAATGATTTTTCTGTTAGGCTGGTGTAATAGTAATTGCAGTGTTTGCAATTTTTTTTAACCTTTTAAACCACAATTACTTTTGCACCAAACTAATACATTCTTTAAATCTCTTTGATCATCTTTAATGACATCTCATGATCTTCTGATGAGGAATTTGGTTATTTCCAATTTTTGACTATACCATATAATGCTATGGGGAATATATTTTCACATACATTATTTTCTGCATTGTGATTTATTTTCTTTGAATAGATTTCTAGAAGGGAGAAAAAATGTTTATCCATTCACTCCATGACTTCATTGCTCTTAAAATTTTATATTGATGAGTTAATATACGTTTTTGAGTAACTTTTCAAGAGGGAGTAGTTAGTATATTTTTTGAGCCTATGAGTATCTGACAATGTTTCTTTGTTGTCTTCACACAAGAATGACTCCATAGAGACTGTTCCATGATTCTCTGGTATTTACTGTTGTGGTGGTGAATTTTGATATCAGCCTGAGTTTTATACCAAGAGGCTTGCAGGAGCGTGTGTGTGTGTGTGTGTGTGTGTGTGTGTGTGTGTGTGTGTGTGTTTAATCACTGTCAATTCAAAATGTTACAAGGATGGGATGAGGTCTATCTTTCTTGACTTTTTCCCCCTGGAGTTGAGTAAGGTCTTTTGATTTGTGTCTGTAGATCTTTTACACTTAAAAAGAAAAGTCTGCCTCAGTTATATTCTGCCTCAATCACACACGTAATTCTCAGACTGGCTCTCCACTAACTGTCCTCTGCATCTATAATCACATCCCTTAATATTTTATCTTTTTGTACTGTGGTAATAGTTTCAAGGAGTCCTCCACATTACTGATTCAAAATTTTAATGTTATCAATTCTGTTCTTTATTGCCTTGAATGCAAGTGTTAATTGATATAAATTAATTCTACTCTTGCATTTTTTTTTAGTTTCCCATAACTCTTTTTTGTCACAAGTCTCACTGTACTGCAGTGAATATTCATATAAGTTCTAGAATCACACAATATATATTCTAATCCCAGATCTACCACTTCCTTGCTGTGTAACATGGAAAAGTTTTTTACATTTCTAAACTTCATTGAAAAGAAGGCAATATCTAGCATTATCCTTTCTTCTTCTTCTTCCCATACTCCCCGATTCTCTACTATAATCAGGCTTATGGTTGCAGGAGTCACCATCTCAATATAAATCCCTTTAAAAAGGGATCCCTCTAACAAATTTGTTGTAAGGACTAAATTAAATAATCTATGGAAGTGCTTGATCTGCCTGGAACATAATAATCAGTTAGCAAATAGTAGTTCACATTTTTGTTATCATTAGTATCATCATCTCATGGTGTTTTTTCATCTCAGAAGTTTCTCTCTTTTTTTTTTTTTTTTTTTAATTTTTTTTATTTTTATTAATTAATTTATGTATTAGTTTCAGGTGTACAAAACAAGGTAATACTTAGACGTTCATCATTTATATAGAAGTTTCTCTCTTTAAGATTTTCTCCTCCTATTTCTCTTCAAGAGCACACATCAAAACAGTGATTCTACAATGTTTTTATTCTTGTTCTTATTCGTCTCACATCTATTTTAGTGGCAGAATCCAAAGAAACTGGTTAAACCTGAAATGTCTCTACCTCTCCATCCTCGTTTGTCAGGTTTTGAGTATAATGAGGATCCAACTGATTTGTTCCATACCTCAGGAGTTTATTCTGGAGGAAACGTATCTGTAGATATATGAATACAAAGTTTTGAATAGATAATAATCATACCCTTCTACTAAAATATGTTCAATAGCGTTACATGCAATATGAATAATTTTTTAAAGTTGACCTGACACTTTTTATCAGAGAGTAAATTTAAAACCGTATATGATGTCATATTTATTTCATTCAGCTATTATTACTGAGTACCCACCATGTGCCAACCTGTTAAATGAGCCTCCTGCTTTCATTAATGTTTTAAGGGACATCTCTTTTTGTTTTCAAGTCTTCCTGGAATGTAAACTTCCTGAGTAGCTTTAAATCATGTGGCTGGCCTCCTTGATACTAATTGAGTCAGTTAAGTTTGTTTTCCTAAACTTTGCTTCTTTTGATTCCATCAGCAATCCATACTACTTTTTAGAGAGAAAAGAATCTCATCATTCAATGGACTAATTACTAACACTTCTAAGAAAAGCAGTAACCCAAAACTAATTAAACAAACTATACTTCTGAAGCTAAGCAAGAGTACGTATCCTTACTTTTGAATGACAGACCAATTGCCTTGAAAACTGATGAGGTAAAGGAGAAATAGACAAAGCAGAAAGATTACAATACTCTGGTGGGACGGAAGGAGTTGGCAAAGTGACGACTGCATCAACAATGACAAAAACTGAAATAAACCGGAAGATAATACTTATTCTTAAGACCTCAAAAGGCTAAAATTTCTCTAAATTTAATGAATGTTGAGGATCCAAAAATAAGTTAGGTTCACATTAATTCTGCTTTAAACATCATAGGGAATAAGACAGAACATCTCCTAAATACCTTATGAAATATTCTAAGGCCATCTCATTCAGCAGTCTTTTCTCCCCTCAATTCAGCGTCAAATTTGTACGTAAGTACTCTCATGATGGTAGTCCACTGAGTCAAGTACACAAAGAATCATTACTAACAAGAGCAAAGGAAATTCTTTATGACAAATCTACTGACTTAGGCAATGTTCACAACTTAAAATGCTCTATAGAGGAATCAAGGTTAATATCACATAATCATGGAATGTGAGAACCAAAAATGTCTTTCTTAAAGCCATTTAATCTAGTCATTTTGTTTTGCAAATGGATATTCTGAAGCAGCAGGTATAATAAAGTGCCTTGCTTAAGGTTCCTGCCACTTGGAGTGGACCAGAGCACTACACAGTGTTTCCAAGACTGCAAAATGTAGACTACACCCAAGCCACAACATTCTCACACACTCGATAGCTGAGGATAGCTAATTTACCCCAGTATATCTAAATGGCCTGTCGTCAAATCCCTCAGCCAAATTATTGGAACCACTTCTAGAACAAATAGAGGCTGGTAGATAAAGACCTTCAGAAAAAACTGAAAAATTTTTATGGTTGGTCCAGAGTTTTGGAATTTTTTGTAAATAAATATAAAATTTTTAAAAACATAGGATACTCTAAAAAGTTTCTCTAAACATATTAATGGGAGCTATCTCCAGCATAGGTCTCTCTTGTAATTCAGATTTGCAAATTTTAATTTCTTCAACAACTTCACTTCAATATATTCTCCCCTCCTCCAATTAACTCAATTGGTACTTCCTCGGGCCTTCCCTGATCATTCCTTTAAAAATTGCAACATACTCCTTCACTCTCCATCTTCCTCCTCAAATTTATTTTCCTCCAAATTATTCATCACCAACTATAATAACATACTATATATTTCACTTACTTAATTTGTATATTATCTTTTCCCCAACCTATATTCCTGCATCAAGTATGGGTTCTATTGTCAGCACAAAATAAGTATTTTTGAATAAACATGTGAATAAAAATATGTGAATGACTGAACAAATAAATGAATAAATTTCCAAGAGTCTTATACATTTACAAGTAAAAAGTCTTTTATTCCACAATCTTTTAAAATATTCTTTATGAATATTAGTTGATCTGGTACTAAAGTATGACCAAAGCATTGTTTTCTTAATTAACCTAATTTTGTAAAGTGATACCACTATATAAACTGAACTATAGTACACAACTATACTATATAATCACATCATGAATTGAGCCCTTAAAGGAAAGGGGTAAAAAGGAATCTCCTTTTGATGTGGAATACTTAACTAAAAAGATTGTTCTAGTTTTTTCTCTATTTGATGTCAGTCTAAAGTTAACCTATCTTTCAATTAAGACACTATTGCCCAACCCAGGACTTTACTCTTTATTTATATACTACACCTAGGATTATCCTCAGAGTATCAAAACATATCAAAAGAGGTGGAACACGTATGTTTATATCCCACAACAACATACAATGTTCTCATCATTGCTTTACTCACTAAAATCCTTGAGGAGACACAGGGAAGAAAAAAGCTACTTTCTGAAAATATCATTCAGTTCATATGTTCATCCATTGTCTTACCTCATGTTAGAATTCATTTCAAAGCACACTTTAATTCTGATTCACAGAAACTTTAACATGTTGGGACTCAGAAGGTTAAATTTAACTTTTCTCATGGCACTCCATCCTCACTTCAAGCCATTGACTCAACTAGCCAAGCTAAACTAACTACTGATTAAATTCCTGACATAAAGTGAGATTGTTGCTTTCAGGTTGGTATTAAGTGAGCAGCACCACAATGCAAACCACTAGAGCCAACATGACTTTCTTTTTTATTCTGAAAAAAGGATTTGTGCAAGATTTTTCTGATTTTTCTGATTTTTGTGACTGATTTTTCTGAAGAATGACTTAGAGGGTACTGACTGTTAATAAAAAAACTTTTCTCCTCAAGCGTAACTCACTATTTCTGGATCTTTGTTATGAAATGAGTACCTTTCCTTTTATTTGAAGGGAAAAATTTAATATTCCATTACATGAAATCTGGTTTAAAATTGAGAAACTCTCAGATATATGCAGCTTTTTAAAAATATGGGAAACCTTTAAGGGGTTCATTGCTGGGATCATATGGAAAGACCTGAATGAGATCTGAGTGAGGAGAATTGGAATCAATTGTATGTGTCTATATATGGTGTATATGCAGATAATGGATATGTGTGTTGTATATATGTATATGTGTGTGTACTCTAAAGAAAAAGACCCAACCTGCTGTACTTGGAGTCAGAGCTGGCCCAGACCAAATGATTGGCTCCAAACCCAGGAGTACGAGGCCCTTCTGAATATCAAGGACAAGCTGGAGACTAAGATAGCCACCTACCATCACCTAGAAGGAGAGGACTTGGATCTTGGTAACAGGAACTCCATGCAATCCATCCAAAGGACCACCACTTACAGGATTGTTGATGGCAAAGTGGTGTCGATGTCAACAACACCAAAGTTCTGAGGTGTTAAGACCACAGGAGTGGGACACCCCTTGTGAGACAGGAAGCCAATAAAATGTTCACATATCATTAAGAAAGAAAGAGAGAGAGAGAGAGAGAGAGAGAGAGAGAGAAGGAAAGAAGGAAAGAAGGAAAGAAGGAAAGAAGGAAAGAAGGAAAGAAAGAAGAAAAGAGAAGGAGGGAGGGTGGGAGGGAGGGAGGAAAAGAGAAAGAAAGAGAAGAAAGGAAGGAAGGAAGGAAGGAAGGAAGGAAGGAAGGAAGGAAGGAAGGAAGGAAGGAAGGAAGGAAGGAAGGAAAGAAAGAAAAGAAAGGAAGGAAGGAAGAAAGAAAAGAAAGAAACTTATTTTGGATCAGACAAGGCAAAGTACTTTATATACATGACCTCATTTAATTCTCACATTATATCTTTGACTAATTTGGTATTATCTATTTTACAGATAAGGTTTGTTTTAGTTTCCTAGGGCTGCTGTAACAAACTACCACAAACTCGGTGGCTTTAAATAACAAATTTGTAATTTTACAGTTTGAAGACCAAAAGTCTGAGTCAAGGTGTCAGCAGAGCCGAGTCTCTCTGAAGTCTGTTGGGGAGGGTCTGTTTCACGACTCTCTCCCAGTTTCTGGAGGTTGCTAGAAATACTTGTCATTTCTTGGCTTGAAGATGCATCACTCCAATCTCTGCCTGTCTTCACATGGCATTTTTCTCATGTGTCTGTCTTCACATCTTCTCTCTTTGTATGTGTTTCTGTGTCTCTTTTCTTCTTATAAGGACACCAGTCACATTGTATGTAGGGCCCATCCCACTCCAGTTTGATGTCATCTTAAGTAATTATACCAGCAAAGACCTAATTTCCAAATAGGATCACATTCTGAGGTTCTAAGAAGCACATGAATTGTGTGTGTGGGGGGGGCAGAGGTGTCACAATTTAACCCAAGACAAGGTTATTGAGATTCATAAAGACCTCAGTTACTAGAATTATCAATTTTAAAATATAACACAAATATGTTTAAAGAAGTAAAATGTGGGCTTCAATATATGACTAGAACACAAAAGATTATTAAAAATGGAAAAGTTTATCTTGAAAAATGAAAAAATAAAACGTTTGGAAATAAAGACTATAATAACTTACACATAAAATACTCAAAGCACAATACATTAGACAAAAATAAAATTAATTAAACAGAATGATTATGTGAAATTTTCTAGAATGTACCACATATAAAAAGACAAATGAAGAATATGATAAAGTGGCTAAGAGACATGGAGAACAAAGTAGGAAGATCTATCAGCCATTTAACTATAAATGGAAAAGGAGGTAGGAAATTAAACAGAAGAAACCTTTGAAAGGATAATAGACAAGAAATTTATACACCTGACAGTTATACACCTGACCAGAAGGCTAGTGAATTGCGACCAAGATAAATAAAACAAAAGCCACACCATGGAAAAACTATATAATACCAAAGACAAAAATCTTAAAATCAACCAGAGAAGAAATATAGATTATACTCAAATGAATGACAATTACATTGACAACTGATTTCTCAAAGGCTATAGTGAAAGTTGGAAGAGAATAAAATAATAACTTCATTGTGCTGACAGAAAATAAATGTCAACTTAGGCTCATTAGAATTCATGTTATAATTTTTTTTTCATGTTCAACATTTCTGTTTTCATATTTAAAACAAATCTTTTTAAAACAGCAAATAATTGAGTTTTGCTTTTACAATCTTCCGTATGACATTATTCATTTATTAATTGGAATATTTAATGTAAACATTGATATGTTTTATTTTAAATCTATCATGTTACTATTCCTTCCCATTTGGTCCACCTATTTTGTGTTCTTTTGTTTCTTTCTCTGCTCTTTGGATTAATAAAATATTTTCCACTTTCCTTCCTCAATTAGCTTCTTGGTAACAAAGTTATTTTCTATTAACTTTAGAATACCCTAAAGTATACTTTCCCCTAGAGATAAATATCTGATCAACATCCAAGCCTGGTAGCGTTAAGAATCAGCAAATGTTTTGGGAAGAAAAGCAGTGAGTCATGTTTGATTCACCTTTTTCCAATTCCTTTCTCCTTAGGATCTTGATTACACACATTATAGCTACTTCAGTACCTTGCCAACACCTTCCAACAGGTGTTTCACATTTACCAAGACTTTTTATGTGTTCTCAGAGAAATTGTTCTGTTGCAATCTAATCCGTAATTCCTAGAAACAAAAGCTTCAATCTAGAATTTTAATCCCAATAAAAGTATACTTTTACAACAAAAAGATTAAGAGAATTACAAACAAAGGAGCAAAATCTGAAAGCATTTACTTCTAAGAGACCTTTTTTAAAGAAAATTCTAAAGGATGCATTGTAGGCAGAAGAAAAGTAATTTTCTTTATAAATTCGCAGAAATTAAAAGAAATTGAGTGAGCAGAAACAGTCAATCTATTTTAAAGACAGCAAACATTTAAAAAAACTCAGAAAAAGAGAAATATTTAAAAAGAAAAATTTATCATAGCCAAATACTAACCAAATAAAGTGGGAATAATTATATTTAAACCAAAGTAGACTCTAAGGCAAGGAGCATTATTAGAAATAAAAAGTCACTCTATAATGACAGAAGACTAAATTTATCAGGAATATAAGACTATTCTAAACTTGTATGTACCTAACAATATAACAAGACAATAGAAATACAAAAAAGAAAAACAGAAATACAAGTTTACAAAATCAACTATCAGATTAGAGTATTTTAACATATTTTTTTCAGTAATTGCTGGATTAAACAGACAAAATGACACTGCAGACATAGAACACTTGACCAACACTGTATTCATTAGGCTGTGCTACAGCCTTAGTGTCCTAACAGGTAAACCTCGAAGCCTCAGTGATTTAACACAATAGAAGTTTGTTTCTCCTTCACAGTCGCCAATGATACAGGTTTATGACTCCATCTCTTTCCTAGCATTGCCATCTTCTAGACCCCATTGGAATCTTATTGAGCTTACTGGGTCCTCTGCATTTAATGGCCAAAAAGAGATGAGAGAAAAGGAAGGCCTTTCATGACTTTGTAAGGGCCAAGATAAAAGGCCTTGTATTAATATTATTTAGCCCATTTTCCTCATGCTTAATCAACTAAGCATTCATCTTAAGATGTTAGAAAAAGACAGAATCCCCCCCAAAGAAAAAACATAACAAAGGAAAAAACAAAGAAATTAATGGATGAGTAAACATCCATACCACATAAAGATTCAACAAAGTCAGAAATTGGTTCTTCAAAAAGACTAATAAAACCAATAAGTTTCTGGCAAGATGAAAGAAAAAAGGAAAGACGCAAAAAACTATGGCCTTTCCATGCCACCCAGAGAGGGGTCCATATCATATTGTCCTGGCTCCTGTCATAATTTAAGGGGAAAGTTTTACAATGTCTGAGGCACTTGATGGCCAATTAAGTTGGTGCAAAAGTAATTGTGGCTTTTGCAATTGTTCTTAAGCTTTTGAACCACAATTACTTTTACACCAACCTCATATAAATGAAGGAGTAGAATGTGCTAACATTCTTAGCAGCAGGAACCCATTTAGTTGGCACCAACCTTGCCTTTCAAATGGAACAGTACATCTACCAAAGGAAAAGAGATGGCCAGTAGTGTCATAATTCCGAAGTAGACCTGAGAAGAGCTCATGTCGGCTGCTCCTGTCATTATTGCTGTTGGAAACATTGGTTTCTAAGGTTCATAGCATTGTTATTTTCATACCCAGATGTATTTTAGAAATATATGTTTCTATCTAATTAAATATATTCAATATTTAATGTTTATATTTTTAAAATAAACTTTGTTAATACAGGTGTAACTATGTATAAAATGCCAAACCAGTGAATTCAAGATGGACGCTAATTAACTCTGGAGAGAACAGTGAGAATTAACGGGTAAAGCAAACCATATATACACATATATATATATGCATGTATATATAGTATATCGCAAGTATATTTTACAACTGTAATATATTCATGATTAGGGTAAAAATATATAATACATATAATGGAATACATATAGTTATTAAAATTGTGCTGTAGATTATTTAATGATATGGGAAAATGTTCAAGATATATTTTAAGAGATTATAAAGATTACAATTGTATTATAATGTGATGCCATTTAAATTTCTTTATAATAAGAAACAATATAGCAATAAGCCTCCAAAATTCAATAAGATGGTGGTAATTTTGATGGAAACCAAGGATAAGAAGGGGAATGTTACCCATTCATTGAAAGATTACTGTATCCTTGACTGCTATAAAGTTTCAAATAAACAAACTCATTCTGATCCTCAAAGGAGACACTGGGCAAGACTGAGCAGGGTATGTAAATCCCCTGTGGCAGATTTCTGTAGGCCTAAGTGGAGGCAGGGGTAAATATATATACATTTATATATATACTCCTATATATACTCCTATATATATACATATACATATATATATACATATACATACACACACACAAACACATATATATATATATATATATATATATATATATATATATATATATGTGTAAACCATCCCTTTTGCCTGAAACCATGGGAGAGGAAATTGACTCCCTGAACCTACTTCCTGAAATTTGATCCCTTAGATTAAAAACCTTCAGATCTGTGCTACCTCTGTTCAATCCAGCTAACATCCAGCTCTCTCTACCTGCACAGGACTGTAAGAGTCTATTAAAAAAAAATACATTCTAGTTAGGAAGGCAATGTTGATATAAATTTAAATCTACACAAAATGATGCATTTAGATTACGGCAAGTGCAGATTATTTTGCGTCCTAGTTGGTCAAAATATCTAGTAAAATAGTAAACTAGGACAACTGAAATAAAAAGAATGAAAGCAAATTGAAATGTAAGCAAAAATATTGAAAAAATCCAAGATGGTGGAATAGATAAATACTGTGCCTGCATCTTTCCATGAACACATTAAAATTACAACTAAATCATAGAACAATCAACCTGGAGAACCATCTGAAGTCTAGCTGAGCAGAAGTTCTATAACCAAAAATAGACATAAGAAGCCACATTGAGACTGGTAGGAGGGTAAAGCTACAGAACAGGCCCCAAACCTCCGTGTGGTAATTGAGAACAAGGAAGGATTTCTCAGCCAAGGAGGTTTCCCCTGGAGAAGTGAGGGACCCCAGGCCTCCATACCAGGCTGCCCAGCCCAGAGTACAGTGCAGGTAGAGGAGCCCCCACAATATCCGGCTGTGAAAAACAATGGGGATTCTGACCATCCGGGTGGGACGGAAGGCTGCGGGAAACCCAGACGTCGTCTTAAATGGCTTATGCACAGACTCACTCATTCACAAGCACTCACCTTGAGCTCCAGCAGAGGGACAATGACTCAGGAGGCATCGGAGACATACAGGGGCATACTGAGGTGTGTGGCTTTGAAGGAAGGACTGGAGGACAGTTGGCATTTTCCCTGTCCTCCTCCCATTCAGTCGTCAGTCAGGCAGGCACCATCTTTCCTGTGTTGAGCCCGCCCCCTGTGCTTACAACCAAATTTGAATCTGATTGGTCTGGTGAGCTCCACTGCTTCACCGTGCTGACTCATCGGGATCCCGCCCCACCCAACTTCCCCAACGCCAGAAGCACATTGTCTCCACAAGCAGCCAGCCCTGTCTGAATTGCACTGTTTTTTGGAAAACTACTGGAGTGTGACAGGACCCAGGTGGGTGGTGACTGGCCTCGGTGTGCTCTGAGACTTCTTCTGAGTAGCTCCAGGCTCAGCACTGACACCAAACCAGAGTCCACATTAATCTGGTAACCACAACTCTTCTTGCTCTGGTGACTCCCTGAGACTCTGCTTCACCCAAATGGCATACCACATAAGGATTTAGCAGTGGCTGAGCCTTAAGAGAGCTGGCAAGCCTTGTGGTATCCTGGCTTTTTGCAAAGCTATCCCAGGCTGGGTACTGGTGGCTAAGATCCTCTGTTCATAGCATGGCCTCTCCCACGTGCTTCCAGGTTTAGCACCAGACATGCTTCCAGACACCAAACAACCATGTATCACTCTGTAGCTTCTACCATGTAGTCCCCGAAAAAAGGAGTAGGTGACCTGGGCCTGCACTGGAGCCCCTCCCAAGAGGCCCCAGAACCAACATACTTAGAGGTCGGCTTCAGAACACAGCAGGACACTGCCTAGTTAGCCCCACAAGCAGCACACACAAAGGGTGGTCTCAACAGGCACCAGAGCTAGCTAGGGTGAATCCCACTCAGTGGGGTAAGCCCCCTGCCCAGCAGCTCATAAGCTGTGGACATGGCCAAACCCCACAACCAGTCAGCATAAGGATCAATCCCACCTGCTGACATGCTAATAGCAATCAAGACTAAACTATAAGAGGAAGGTACACACACCCACACAGAGGACACTGCTGAGGCACTGGAAGCAGTTGACCGGAGACTATGCCACTTGGCCGCACAGGACACCTACTACAGAAGGCCACCCAGCCAAGACTGGGAGACATAGCAGATCTACGTAACACATAGAAACAAACACAGAGAGGCAACCAAAATGAGGAAACAAAGAAATACATCCCAAATAAAAACACAGGAGAAAACTCCATAAAAAGAACTAAATGAAATGGAGGCAAACAACCAGAGACAGAGTTCAAAACAAGTTATAAGGATGCTCAAGGAACTTAGTGAGAACTTCAACAAAGAGATAGCAAGCATAAAAAAGGACATAGAATCCATAAAAAAGAACCAGTCAGAAGTGAAGTATACAGTAACTGAAATGAAGAATGCATTAAAAGGAATCACTAGCCAACTAGATGAAGCAGAGGATTGAATCAGTGATTTCATAGACAAGACAGAAGAAAACACCCAATTAGAACAGCAAAAAAAAAAAAAAAAAAGAAGAATCCAAAGAAATTAGGATAGTTTAAGTGAACTCTGGGACATCGAGAGTAACAATATTTGCATAATAGGGGTATCAGAAGGAGAAGAGAGAAAGCAAGAGATTAGGAACCTATTTGAAGAAACAATGACTGAAAACTTTTTTAACCTGGCAAAGGAAATAGATGTACAAGTTCAGGAAGCACAGAAAATCCCAAACAGGACCACACTAAGACACATTATAATTAAAATGGCAAAGGTTAAAGACAAAGAGAAAATCCTAAAAGCAGGAAGAGAATGGCAACTAGTAACTTATAAAAGAGCTGCCATAAGACTGTCAGCTGATTTCTCAACAGAAACTTTGCAGGCCAAGAGGGATTGGCACAGAATATTCTAAGTGATGAAAAGCAAGGACCTACAACCAAGACTATTCTACCCAGCAAGGCTTTCATTTAAAATTGAAGGACAGATAAAGAGCTTCCCAGACAAGAAAAAACTAAAGGAGTTCATCACCACCAAACCAGTTTTATAAGGAATGTTAGAGGGACTTTTTAAAATGGAGAAAAATAAATATCAAAATGATGAGTAACAAAAATGGCAATAGCTACATGTTGTTAAGCAATTACTTTCAATGTAAATGGAATGAAAGTAACCCAATCAAAAGACATAGGGTGGCTGAATGAATAAGAAAGCAAAACCCTACATGTGCTGCCTACAAGAGACTCACTTGAGATTGAAATGCTCACACACCCTTAAAGGGATGGAAAAAGATATTTAATGAAAATGGAAATGAAAAAAACAAACAACCAAACAAAACAGCCATGAAAGGGAATGTGTTCTTGCCATCTGCAGCAGCATGGATGGACCTGGAGGGTATTGTGCTGAGTGGAGTATATCAGATAGAGAAAGACAGACGCAACTTATTTTGCTTATATGTGGAATCTAAGAACAAAATTAAGAAACAAAACAGAAATAGACTCATAGATACCGAAAACATTTTGATGGTTGCCAGATGAGAGGGGGGTTGGGGATGAGTGAAAAATGTGAAGGGACTAAGAAGTACAAATTTGTAGTTACAAAATAATCATGGGAATGTAATGCAAAGTGCACGGAATATAACCAATGATATGGTAATAACTATGTATAGTGCTAGATGGCTACTAGACTTGTCAGGGGTTCATTCCTTAAATTATGTAAATGTATAACCACTATGCTGTACACCTGAAATTAACATAAAATAATGTTGAATGTTAGCTGTACTTGAAAAATTTTTAAAGCGGGGAGAGGGGAACGGGAATAAGAGGTCCAAATTTCCAGGTATAAAACAAATAAGTCATGAGGTTGTAATGTACAGCATGAGGAATATAGCCAATAATATTGTGAGCCTGGTACAGTGTCAGATGGTTGCTAGACTATCATGTTGATCATATCTTTAGGTATATAAATGTTGAATAACTATGCTGTACCCCTGAAACTAATATAATATTGTATTGTATATTAGTTATATTTTAATAAAATTATTTGAAAATAAGAAATGTAGGCAATATTGTCAGCTGCTGAGCAAGGTGTCATATTTCAGATTCTTTCTTAGAACTTTCTAATATTGGAGACTAACCTGCTTCCTAAACAAAGTACGAGTATGCAGTAAAATGTAGTTCTTATTTTATCCAGTTAGCTGTGAAAGGCTCAAGTCTCTGAACTTAGAATATAAGTCCAAAAATATTTAGTTAGGGAGTCTGAGGAAATTTTGTTGAGAAAACATGGCCTAACATTACACACTCGTAATGATACCTTAGACTCTCCTGGGGCTTGATCTCTAAGGTTTTTTTGACTTTTCAGTGGAGAACCTACACCATTGACCTCAGTTTGCTGCAATTCTGAGGAGCCGTTTTGGATCACTTGAGCTTGGAATCCTATAAATAGAGAATGTTAGAGTTTGAGGGGTCTTTAGTATCTCCACATTTCTGATCTTGCCCGTCCTTCAAAGCCCATAGCAAATACTGCTCCTTCATGAAGTCCTAATTCCCATCCACATGCATGTAGCTACCATATCTTAAGAATATACACTATGCATTATCTGCTCCTCATTCACAGCCTATTATTTAATATCAGGCCTTGTATTGAGCACTAGTAAGGATTTGTACCATGTACCACTGTATCTCCAGAGCCTACGTCAGTAGACAAAACATGCTCAGAAAATGTATGTTGAATAAATAGACAAACTATAGACATGTGTTAGCATCCTTAAAGGCAAAATCTATGGTACAGTTATCTTTGTAACTGTAGAGTTCACGGACTTGAACCATGCACTGAATAGATTAATTGAGTCCAATTACCCTTATTTTGATTCTGAAGAAAAAACTTGGTTGACCCTAAAATCTCAGCATCAAATGCTACAGTAATGGCTGTGCTCAGTTCTAATGCTCGTAATTACCATACACTTTTTTTGTATTGCCCTTACTGCCCCTAAGCGAGGTCTGCATTAGTAACCAGCAAGGCATCTTGCTACAAAAGGAAAAAATTAAGGCATCAAGTCTACTTGATGACAGGTTCACTGGGAACATACATTTGGATGAGGTAATACTCATACAGAGTACAATTTCCATGAGAGATCAGAAGCTTAACACCTTCTTGGTAGAGAAAATTGTATTTTAATGGGAAGTATGTTACATAGAAAATTTTGGAGCAAATCTGACCCTGAAGTGCCCTGATCTTTAAAATATAAGCAAGATATATTTAATCATTTCTTGGTTTATTAGCTAAGTCCATTTGAAGCACATAAGTGAGCACATTTCTGAAGCTGACCCAACATAGGAAATTAGAATTTCCATGGCTACAATGAGTTCATCAGGCAGATGAAAAGGCCATTAGAAATGTTGCTGGCAAAATATCACCTCTGGAGTCTAATTTTCTTTTTCACTAAAGGCTGTTTTTCTATAGAGGGGAGATTCAATAAAAATATGAAGGAATGGTGACTCCCTCAGACCTGGTCCTTGATTAGTACATTTGACAGTTGGAATGGAGAACCCTTTTTTATGTTCATGGTGACAGCTTTCACTTACAATTTTTGAGAAAATATCTGAAATTCCAAACTCCCAAATCTGACATGCATTTTCTCATAAAATCCCAAATGCCTACACATTTTGTTTCTTACAATCTTCTAAAATTCCTTCACTAATAATATATGTAAAGGGGAGAGACAGAAGGTGAGTCTTGGAAGAGACATACTTGACTTCCTTCTAAAACTTCTCTCCTGCTTTATCAGATAGGCATAAATTACCCAGCAAGATTTTAAGAAATTTTGCAAGACCTAAGCATTAAACTGAAGGTTCATCACCTTAACTATCTCTGAAATTCTTCCATTCAAAACAGGTAATTCTGACAAATTGATACATCTAGTATTTTTTTTAATCTCTCTTTTAATGTCCTCCTGGTTCATTTCCATATTTGCCTATAGTTCCAACCACAGTAGCTGGTAACAGTGGGATGGCCCCAGGAAGCAACGGAGATTGGATGCACCGAAGCTTCCCAATCTCCCAGCAAACGCTCCTAACTGTGTTGGGTGTGTCTGGTTTATTGCAAAACTGCAGCTGGTTTGTTGATTTCTCTACTCATCTCCTCCTTCTCTATCACTAAACAGCATTTTGGGAACAAATAAAAACTGAAACGAAAAGACATCCATTCATTTCATTCATATGCTTGCTGAATATGTCATTTGTGTCAGAATATCCTTGCCACTGTTGGGAATTGCTGATATGTTTATATTAGGGACCCTCCCTGTACACAAAAGGAGGGATGCAACCAGAGATATCTCTCAAGTTTCGACCTTCACGACTGTAAGTATTAAGTGTTTTCATGAAGAGAAATGTGAAAAATCAGGAGAGGGAAACGTTTTCATAGAAAAGTATTATATGAGTTCAATTTTAGACCTGTTGTGCTATGCTTGAGTTGCCAGTATATTGTCCAGATAGAAGACATTTGGACCAGCTACATCATAATTTGGGGAGGCAGTGGGATTCATGACAGAAGACAGTGTAAGAGAGAAACGAATTGGATGTACAAGGTGGGAATGCACCTGTATGAGACTTACATGCCTCTTCTGAGTCTCTCAGTCTTACCAGCTCTGGGATCTTCAACTGTTTACTCAACTTCCATCATGAATGCATCGTATGAATTGCAATGGATACAAGCCCATACAATCAGTCTTTTAAAAACAATCATCTTATGCCTGAAGTCCCTGGTTCCTCCCATCTTTTCCAGATTTGGGGAAATGCTGCCACAGGAAGCACATCTGTCCCCAAGAGGTTGCCAAAGGAGCTGGATGACCCAATTTGGAATGCAAGGTACTTAATTCCTCACAGAGCGATCTTGGCCAAAGGGAGGCAAGAAAGAAAAATTAATTTCCTTTCCCTTACTCCCTCCAATTATCCTGCCTGAAGATGTCCTGTGCAAGCAAGTGTAGGCACCTGCCAAACAGGAAGTATCTCTTTATAGCTCGTTGTGAAAAAGTAATTGGAGTAGTAATTCTTCATTTTTCCTGGCTTCCCATTCTTCCCTTTCCTCTCACTTTTACTGTCTTGGGATTTAACTCTCAAAGTACTAGCACTAAATCCTTATCTGAAGCTTTATATTCTCTGTGCTAGAATATGGAACCCAGGCATAATGTAAATGTGGAGCAGTAGTGTGATAAACAGTGTAGCCTTTTTTCTGAAGTGAAATTGATTGATTACTTTGGAAAAATAGTACAAGAGAAATGTGGGGAACAAGGAGCAAGCAGTCTCCTTTCACTCTTGCAATGAATGGCCTTCACTGAGCAGGGCTGGGAGAGGAATTTTTGTTAGATATTGAGGGGTTGTTTTTTTTTTTGTTTTTTTTTAAAGATAAGGCAATGGAGAGATTATTTATAGAAATCCTAAGGGAGTTATTTATTTATTTATAGATTTTATAGTATAAGTTATTTATTAGGGCTAAGTGAATCACTGAAGATATACAGATGATATAGTTCCACCTGTGAACTGGAATTGACAGTTCAGATGATGAGACCGACTAAAGAGAGACTCAATATACTTATAATCAATGCTTGATGGAGGCAGATTAACAGACAGGTAGAATCCAGAAGGGCACCTATCTAAAGCTAGGGTGGTGGGTAGCAAACCAGAGAAGGTTCTTGAAAGAGCTGAGCTTTAAAAGATATAGAATTTGTCCACATAAAGTAGGGAAGGTAGGACATCTCTAGGGGAGGGAGTGAATCCCAGGGAGTCCTGGGCAGAGTGTTCCAGGTACAGAAAACAGCTAGAGGGGTCTGAGACTTCCTAACTGTGTGGGTTTGGACACATCACTTGATCAATCTGAGTCTCATTGTTCCCATCTTTAAAGTGGGGAAATAGTACGGTGGTGTAGGGAAGATGTGAACATGAATGAGATACTATACGAGTATGACCAACGTTATAGCATATAATTGGTGTTTAAAGGTAGTAGTTGTTTTTCTGTCAAGCATTGAAAATAGCCCAACCACTTTCTACTATTTGTGAAGAGGAACCTGAAACAAACAGCAAGATCTGAGATAAAATTTAAACATTTTTAAAAAATATATTGAAAATCAGAAAATAAGAAGCTCAAAATTCGCACAGCTTTTGATTAAAAATAATTCCTCTCTATTTTTGAAAATCCTCTTTTGCTTGCTTCATTGAGGCACATTTTCCTCTCATCTATTGGTTTCCCCCACGTCTACATCATAGGGACTACGACTTGTGTTTGAGCTTGGTTGAGGTCTACCAAGTCATAAGAATCAAACATCTTTTTCATTGCTAAAGAAAAATACATTGCCAAACCCAAACACAGCTTGAATTCAGATGAAGTATCCTTTAAATTTGGAGCTGTTTTTCAATTTGGCTAAAAAGACTAGTATCCCCTCAAAATTCAATACTTACCAACCAAAGAGAAATATCCAGCAAAGCAAGTCTCTTTTCACTTCACACATAAAGACAATGCAAAATGACTTTTTAATAACAAAACCATAATTCATACCAGATCATTCAAAATATGTTTGCACATATTTAAATCTTACAGATAAATCTAATTTAGAAAAATATGTGATTCTCAGTTCCTCACTTACTCATCCTTCTTTTTTGTTTTAATTGTGGGTGTGTGTCATTCTGAGCCCTCTGAACAGTCCTGTAGAACTCAGAAAGTTTGGCTATGCTACATGTTTGATAAGTTCCATTTCTCATGCAATGGCAGGAAGATGGAGACCTGAGAACATGTTCATGGTGACTTGTTCCCAACAAATCACAGTCTGGAGAGGACTCTGGCAGAACTATAGACAAATAATCTCAATGTTCATTTGGAAGAAGAAAACTATGGAAATATCAAGTCCTCTTGGCAGTCTGTAGCCACTGACAATCTTGATTTGATTCCCACAAACTCATGAAACATCAGCTCCAAAATTCTGGATTCCACATGAGTTCCAAAAAGCCATGGATATGGAGTTAAATATTTCCCCAGCTTTGAAAACCATGGGGCACATAATGTCTTCAAGAACAGTGAAAGATTTCTCGTTTGTTCCCTTCAAAGGGCACAACGGAGACTCCTGAAATTCTGGGCATGGACTTTGAGAGTGCAATTTTGGGCTACTGTAGCCTCAGTTCAGTTGTTAACTATCTCTTTAGCGCTCTCATGTCTAGAATGTGAGTGGAGGGTACGCTAGCTATAGAAAGCTCCCCAGAGAGCCTTATCAGATGCTTAGTTACTCCAAAATAAGACAAAATCTTTGCATCAGGCTCTTCTCCTTGAGTTAATTCTAAAACATATCTATTAAGTGCGTACCATGTACCAAATAGTTAAGAAGGCATTAGGGATACAATGTTGAAAAGATAAAGCTCCTAAACTCAAATAGCTCTGGAGGAGATAGATTAATAAATAGGCATTGAATATATGTATGTATATATATGTGTGTATATATATATATATATATAATATATATATATATATATATATATGTGGTGTAGTATATATAATATACATACTATATATACCAGGGGTGCCAAAAAATGTATACACACAATTTGTATTCATCTTTTGTTATCAGAATATATTGAGTATTACAATTTTAATATAGTTTTTTTCTTTCTTAAAATGTATACATTTTTTTTGGCACCCTCTATGTATTCTATACATATAGTAAGTGCCATGAAATGTAGATGAATCAGGTATTATAGAGGTATTAAGAAGGAGCATCTAACTCAGATATAGAATTGGAAAGAGGTTCAGGGAAAGCTTCCCGGATGAAATGCTCTCTCAGCTGAAAAAATGGGTGGGTGTGAGCCAGACAGATAAGGAAAGATTATTCTAAGCAGAGGGGGAAACGTATGCAAAGGCCCAGAGGAAAGACAGAAAATGGCCCATTCAGTAACTTCAAGCACTTCAATATGGCTGTAGTGTACAGTACAAGAGGAGTAACGTCCAGAGCTGAAGCTAGAGAGGTTAACAAATAAAGAGAGTCAGAGCATACATGATATTTTATGCTAATGTTTATAAGTTTGAACTTTATCATAACTATGATGGTAAATTTTTTGAAGGGTTCTACTCAGGCAAGAGAAATGATCAAATGTCCTCTTTGTAGCACTTTATAAAACTCCAGAGCATGTAGGAAGGAGTCAGGGAAAACCAGGTAGGAATCACAGGCTGTGATCCTGTGATTCCTAACTCAGCGATAGGAACCTGACCTGAGACGCTGGCAATGAATGTGGACAGAAATAGATAAACATGAGGAAGAGTAACTGTAGGCACAGCAGATCTTGAAGACTGATTATCTGTGAGAAATAATGGAGGCAGAGGAGTCAAAGATAGCATCTAGGTTTTTTTAATTAGGCAACTAGGTGATAGTGTTCGTTGAGAAAAGAAAAATAGGAGATGCAGGGCAGAAAATAATAAGTTCAGTTTGGACATGCTAAGAAAGAACATTCAAGTGAAAAAAATCGTAGTAAGGAGATGGCAATACAGATTTCAATCTTAGGAAATATTGGTTTTAGATTCTGCACCCAATGTGTGTACTAGGTGATGTCATAAAAGAATGATATTAAAGGGATTGTGTGTGTAGTATGAGATGTAACAAGATCATAACGAATATTAAAGGACCAATTATCAAGGGATCGACCAAGAAAGAAGAGCCATTACCAAGTAGAGTAAAGAATCTCCCTGAGAATGAAGAATCACAGAAGCCAAAGAAGAGTATTTCACAGAGGAGAGTCCAATCAGCAATGTCAAATATTATAGAGTGGTCAAGTAAGATAAAGCCTGAGAAGGGTCCATATGACTCAGTGTAATTTCAAGCCAAGAAGATGGGTCTTGGTCTAAAAGTAGTATCTCAGCAGAGTTTTGATTCTCTGTACTAGAATTTACCAACTTTTTACAATAGCAACCAATTCTTTATATTTCTTCTTATTCACAGATGAAATATACCACTACGCCACAGAGCTCCCTTCAGCTTCAATGTATTGAGGATAAACCTGAAAACTAAACTTTTCCTAAACAAAAAAAGGGCTTAGAGTACTTTTTTTCTTTTTTTTTCTCCCTCTATCAAGTAGTAAGCGAATATTTGGGCAGTCTTTACTCAGGGATGTAATACATTTATCCTGTTTCGTGTGGGATATTCCAGACAGTTTTCTTGCTAAGTGTCCTTGAAGTGAAGGTCAAATAGAGTTTATGGGAAATATAAATTAAGCAAGTGCTTCTATATTAGCATTTGATTTCTTCCAGAAATATTTTTAATTTAGAAAACTTCTCTCCAAGTTTGCTTTTAAAAGATATTAAGGGCATTTATTATTTGTTAAAATATGTGATCTTTGGTTTAGATTGTATAAGACATACTGTTATTTGTGATATCTCAATTAAAGAAATAAAATATAATTTTCCCAGAAAGTTCAAAGCTTCTTGCTATAAATATCTCCTTATCATTTAGTTAATTTTGAAGACTTAAAATGTGTAAGCAGTGAGCGTATTTCTTACATCTAACACGGAAGCCATTTGGGTAAAATCAATACTCTGTGAGAACTTAGTATGGAACAGCCCTCAAAAACTGTGGGAGCACATGAAAAACATATCTTCTGCCAATTTTTTTTAAACTTAAATCCCAGTTCTATTGACAGTACATGATCTTTATCTATTTGGGATGGTTTGGGAAATGGCTTATGGATCCAAGTTATCACAATGAATTGAAATCACTCAGATCACCAAGTAATTCCATGCAGTTACATAAACTTGAAATTCAGCCTTTGAAAGAATAGGAACACTAGTTACATATTTGGAAATAAAAGTGATGGAACAATTCTGTCTTCCACCAAGTCCTCATGTAGCCAGCTTTCCACGAGGTAAAGCATTAACAATAGGCCAATAAGAGTACACCAAACACTTCTATTTAGTTTAGCTTTGTTTTTCATGAGAGTTTGGTAATTTTTCCCTTTTCTCTGAGAGTGAACTACTCAGGAATTTAGGCCAACATTAGGAACAAATCAAAATATGGGTATCAGCCTTAACTGTCCCATCCTTCAAAGCCTGAATTTAATAAAACACCACTAATAATAAATTATTGTTTATTGGGTGTTTATTGATCATATCAGCTACCTACTTAGGCATTTGACATTAATAATCTCATTTAATTCTAACCACAACTCTATGAGGGGATTTCTATTGATAAGTGAAGCACTGAGGCTTAAAGGGGTTAAGTGACGTCACACTTATTCACTCAGCTAACATGTGGCCTTGCCAGGATTCAATCTCTGACTCCAGAGCCCAAGATTTTAACCACTGTATACACTGCCTGCATTCACTGAGCCTCTGCTGCCTCTTCCATCCACTAAACAACAGCTGGAAAATGTAGATGTCCATTCACGTATACAAATTCATTTAAAATACTCTGTTGTGTGCCCAGGTGCCTACAAATACTTATTCTTCAAAACTTCATCCTGGCTATTTGCTTGACCCAGGAGGTGAAATTAGGTTATTGCAGGCTGATTTATTATGCATTTTTTCCTATCCAAGAATAAGAGACACTTTCCTTTGATGGTGTAAAAAGTGTGTGGGAAAAATTAATATGACTGGCAAAACAGCCCTTCCTTCAACATACTTGGCTTTTCCATGGGAGTGTGCCCCATTCATTTTTTCAGCCTAGTTTCTAAAGCTGTGTTCAACCCAACCCTAAATTGGGCTCTGGAACAGTCACAAAAGAGGATGGTCGCTGGACCCCCCCCCCTTAATGAAGATAACAGCTTACCTGGGAAGATAATTAACTTACATGAAATCAATGTCCCTATACAAGTTCCAGATAATGTACTTCAAACTACATATAAGTGCCAAGGATACCAGAGGAGGGGGAAAGTGATCATATTTCCAGATATACAAGCCCTTCATTTCTCATTGGAAGACACAGATGAAAGGGGATACATTCGCCTTTGATTTCCTGACCACTGGCACTTTCATGTCTTTGGAGTATCTGAGGGTTCCGTATATAGGGAAACCGCAAGAGAGTCTCACAAATAGAAAGAGTAAGAAGCAACAGGTAGAAAGGGGGTACGGAGCTATGTCTAATGCTCTGACAGATGTGACAGATCCCAGTCTTCAGCCTCGTGGTAAAGTTTCATGCTTTTCTGCAGGATTCTACACAATTGCACATCAGTTCAAGCAACTGCATTAGCACAGGATTTCTGAGTTGTTCCAAAGAGAGAATGAGGGAGCCAATAGCTACAACTGGCAGCCAGGAAAAGGAAAATGTGCTCTGAACACTCAGTGAGTCACCCGAACAGACAGGAGGGAGTGTGTGCCAGAGCTCACACTCTCAGCAGGGTCAGGATTTGCATAGGAGGTGAGTTCTGGGGAGTCAGTCAGTAGCTGTGGGTGAATGGGTGGGGAAGATTTTTCCCACTGGTGCCAGCACTAATTCCCATGGTTCTGAGGGTCAAGGGGCTTGCTTCCAAGAAGGCATAAGGCTGAAGTCCAGCAGAGGTAGCTGGTCACTGAAGGCTCCACCCACATGTCCCAAACTCACACCAGGTGTACCATATTCACACACTTGTGGTTGCAAGCCACATTCCAGCTGAGGTTACTTCTTCCTGGCTTATTTCCTCCTGTGGTTTAAAATGCCACCAAATGTATCCATATGCTTATGTTTGCTCTCTAGCTACTTATTTGAAAGAGGAGTGTGTTGGATAAATTTACAATACAAGTTGTGTCCAGTAAATCTGTTTATGATGACTAAGTCTAATTGAATTATTCTCAGGGATAATTAAAACAGTTTACTGTGGCCAACATAGAAAAAAAATAGGAAAGTGTACAGCCTGTCAACACAGAATAACAAATCTATCCTTTCCCTCCTGGGAAGGCAGGTGAATTGTGATAGAAGAAGCACTTGTCCTAAGAAGTGAAGAATTCTTTTCTTTCCAACACACAGATGAGAAAATAATGCATTTGCATTGCAGCTTTCACACTTTTAAGCATAAGAATTCCCCCAGGGAACTTAATAAGGCAGTAAGAATCTTCATAGATTCTGAGTCAATAAGATTCTGTATTTTTAACAAGTACCCAAAGTGATTTTGATAAAAGTCTGAGAACCCACTTGGAAAAATGCTGTTTTACAATATATGGGGACACAAGATTGGTGTAAAGCTGATAACGTAAAGTCTCTAGGAGATAAAAAATGTGTGATATTCAGACAAATTGGAAATGACAATGAGAGTAACTAATTATGAGAAAGAGGCTATAAATCTCCCATGATTTATAGAAATCATAGGAGAGCGCCTGAACTTCAGTGAGGATGTGAGACTATTTTATGTTTCAGTAAATGGAGTAACCCCAGCTGAAAAGAACCTAAGATGTCCTTCAATCTCTATCTACCATTTACCTCCCACCTCCTCTATACATATAATCCTGGTCTTTAAGGATATTACTCTTGGGAGTAAGATATATCCACAATTTTAAATGCAAGATGGCCTTTTATTATGAGATAAATGGGGATGGGTGGGAGGTAGTGAGAGCTCTAGTATATGTGTAGGTAATAGAAGAAATGAGAGGTAAGACACCTTCCGGTCTGAGCAAGAGTAATTAGGAAGGATTCATGGACAACATGAGGTCTGAACTCAATCCTGAAAAACAATTAGGATCAGGATGGTCTTTTGAAATTGAGGGGATAATGTATGAGCAAGGCAGGAATGCTCAAACCACAAAGGAGGGACATTACAAGGACCATTTGCACTCAAACGAGAAAGGACAAGCCAGGGCCAGATTGCAGAACGAATTTCAAATGCCTCTGAAAAATATGGAAAGATTTAAATCAACCTTGAAGGCCCTGGCTAGACAAAGCTGGAGAAGTGCAAAGTGGGGCTGCTGACACAGTGTGTGGTCTTGCAAACAAATCCACATACACACTCCAAGGGTCTTCAGGGTCTTAAACCCTCAGGGCTCTTTGGGGGAAAAAATTGTCATGCCTCCAAGGTCTTGCATTCAAGGTATTACAAACAATACTCAGGCCTGTCCAGATCTCTATGGAAGATGAGAGGCTGCGAGGTCTGCAGTTTCTACTTCTATTATTTAAGAGACTTACCAACACTCAGCCTATTATCCCACAAATGTTTCATGCCAGAGATTCCCACAACCTCATTGCTTTAGTAAACTAAGTGTAGATTCTCAAGAGTGAAGTGGGTCATGTTTGTGAACAGCAGTGCCCTCCAGCTCTGCAAATTCATGTACCACAGCAGGGTGTGGCCAATACTTCTCTCTGTTGGGCCACCAAGGAAATAGTGTGACTAACTGCAGTTTGAAAAAACAATAATCCAGAAATACCCTTTGTGGAGGACTGAGAGCAAAACCTCTCAAGAGATAGAGCATACTTCCAGTCTCCTCATGGTGTTCGGCGTCTGGGAAGCCAGGAGCTCATTAACAGGGAGGGTTTCTTCTTCTTGAATTCTCCTCTGTGCTTGCAGAACTGTTCTTTCTCCTTCCAATGCTGACAGTGTTGGCCTCTAGGACATCCCATTCACACAATTCTGATTCCAAGGCCTT
This sequence comes from Rhinolophus hipposideros, assembly GCF_964194185.1. NCBI lineage: Eukaryota > Metazoa > Chordata > Mammalia > Chiroptera > Rhinolophidae > Rhinolophus > Rhinolophus hipposideros. Next base: position 69,036,110 of record NC_138049.1, read on the forward strand.
TCCAAAGTTAAAGGGAAACATGTCAGGTAGAGTGTATGAAGCAAATTCCTTTAGGAGTCTATGCCGCAGAAATTCATGTTCATCTTAGAGAAGCCCAAATCCTCACCTAAAAGAGTTCAACGGGAAGAAAAGATGAAATGCTAAGCAGAACATTTCTCAGACTTCTGCTTGTGGGAAAACAAGGCAGTGGTGTGGAGCAGAGAGTGAAGAGCCAGTTGATCCTTACAGTATTGAAAGGAGAATGGAAATGTTAACAAAGAGGAATAGGAGGAGTTCAGAGCCTCTGACTCTCTAGGCAAATCAGGAAGAATCAGAAGATTTTAGGAAACACTTTAATACCCTAATGTCTTTGACACTTTGGAGGAACTTGTACCATCCCTGAGGCGGCGGGTATCCTTGGGCTGCCTCATTGCACCACTCCATGCTACTTCTTTTTTTACTGTCATATCCCATCAAACCCACCAACCCAGTGTCCATTTCCTCAGGACCTTGCATCTTTCTTCAATTAAGGTGTTCCGTATTTCCAGTGGGCCCAGACACATATGTCCTCATTGTGTTGATTATTAACACCATTCACTAAATATATCTAATTCTTCCCCCTGGATGATAAAGCATGAAAAAAAAAAAAAACCTGCAACAACATGGACGGACCTAGAGGGTATCATGCTAAGTGAAATAAGTCAGACTGAGAAAGACAAACACCATATAATCTCACTTATATGTGGAATCTAAAGAACAAAATAAACAAACGAAACAGAAACAGACTCATAAATACAGAGAACAAACTGACGATTCAGATGGGAGAGGAGTTGGGGGGCTGGGTAAGAAAAGTGAAAGGATTAAGTACAAATTAGTAGTTACAAAAAGTCATGGTGATGTAAAGTACAGTGTGGGGAATATAGTCAATATTATTGTAAAAACTATGTACAGTGGTAGGCGAGTACTAGATTTATCAGGGTGGTCACTTCATAAATTATGTAAATGTCTAATCACTATGCTGTATACCTGAAACTAATATAATTTTGAATATCAACTATAATTTTTAAAAAATAGTCATGGGGATGTACAGAATAGGGAATATAGTCACTAATATTGTAATAACTATGTTCTGTGTCAGATCGGTATTAGACTTATTGGGGTTACCATTTTGTGAGGTATATAAATGCCTAATCACAATGTTGTTTATACACCTGAAACTAGAAGAAGAAGAAGAAGGAGGAGGAGGAGGAGGAGGAGGAGGAGGAGGAGGAGGAAGAGGAGGAGGAGGAGGAGGGTGAGGAGGAGAAGGAGGAGAAAAAGAAAGAAATAAACCTGTTATTTTCATCCACCAAAATTTTGGGAGTTGTTACTGCACCATAACTTGGCCTGTCCAGACAAATATACATATGTAATATAACAGTGATTTTTCTAAAAAGAGGAACAAAATGCATGAGATTTACATGTATCAATACCTATAGGTGCATGTTTGTGTGTATGTCTGTGTGTGTGTCCTGTGGGAAAAGGAATGCACTTTGAGATAAAATAAGACAGAGCACTTGTAGTCGCACAACAGCCTAGCCAAGTGTCCCTCCATGTCTTTCCTTAAGGAAAGAAGAGTCTGTGTGATTGTGCCTTTCTGGGACTCTGTTCCATCCTTGTGTTTACACCTTATGTCTCTCTGTCTGATCCCCAAAAGATGGTTTGCAGCCAAAGACGGGTAAGATATCTCACGGGAGATACAACCTAAGCCAGGCGGAATCGAGTGGGGACCCCCCAATAAGCTGCCTTAAACAAATATGGGAAAGGGCTTTGCCTCCCCTTCTCCCTGCTTGGGAAAGTCTGTTGCCGGTTCTGACTTTTCCCTAACAGCTGTCAATTAGAAATATAATGAGGAGAACGAAGACCAGTTATCTCTAATATCTGAGAGGCTTGACTCTGAGAAGATATTTACCTTAAGTAAGATATAATGGGACCTTGTACCTCGGCTATTTAGAGACTAAGATAAATTGGCTTGGGATGTTTATGAGTCTCACAGACCGTGCCATAAAACACTGTTGCTCCCTTCCATACTAGTCAATAAAAGCCTCCAGTTGGCTTTGTTCAGGGCTCCAGTCCTCTGAGACTGAGAGACCCCTGGCCTTCTGAGAGATTTAACGGCATTAAGTCTCTGTTTCTTTCTTAAAAACTTAACCCAAACCGCCCCTTCTCGCCTCCTCACTGCCCTTGTTGCGCTGGACGCGACAAGCACTGACAGTAAAAGAGAGAGTTTGTTGTGTGCTAAGGGGTATTAAGTTGTACAAAATATTTGTCTCTAAATCATTCCAAATAGCTCTGGTTCCTGAGTTTCATTTGTACTTGATTTAGTTATTCTTATGAGTTCCTTTGCTGTTGACTGTCCCTGTATCACTGCCTTCAGAGTACTTCATGCCCACCACTATCTACAACTTTCTACTTCTAATCTGTTTCTTAGAATTCTGAGTAAGTTAAGAGTAATCGGATTTTGAATGAGGGACCAAAGGATACCTCTGTGAATAAGTTAATGTATCATGCATGAACATTCTGAAATAATAAAATTAACTTATCATAATTCTTTATAGTACATTAAGCACTTTTACATTTTTGACCACTTTCAATTCTTACATCTCCGGCATCTATTTTGACTGTTTAGAAAGTATGTTTGCATCATGCCATACTCATGGCTCTCTTTCTATTGTGAAGGTTACCAGATAATGACAATCTGTGACAGATTGTAATCTTTTCCCCCACCTATTTACACCACCCCCTTCCCTGCAAACAAAGTTTAATTCTCTGAATTTGCCATGTGGTTTGCAGTGTCCTCTATTGGAGAAATATACATCCTTACCCCATTGAAATGGGGCTTGACTATATGACATGCTTTCACCAATGGACTGTGAGCAGATGTGGTATAAACCAAATCTCGAAGATTCAACAGACTTTATCATTTTCCTCAAAATCTAGCACTGGTTCAATTCCACAACCAGATTGCACCAAATAGTGACTATTCCTGCAGGCTGGGTTCCAGAAGGAAAAGAAACATGGAGTGGAGCTGAGCAGCTGCCCAGCAGCCATAGCCAATTTGCAGCCAAAACTGTACTATGAACAAGGAGTAAATATGTGTGTTCCAATCCACTGAGATTTGGGGATTGTTTGTTATCACAGCAAAAGCTGATTAATATACATTCTAAGCAGGCTATTACTAAAGAATAATATGCTTAACTTTTAAAGTACTTTTTCATTTCACTTTAGAAAGAGCTGGAATTAATGGAAGGAGCAGGGCCTTTGGTATCAAGTAGGCCACTTTATGAGCTGCTTCACCATAGCCAGTATGAAACACCCTCGCAACATTTTTCTTTCTTCAGCTATTTCTGTCAGAGACAACTTTTCCCTTAGATCCCACTCAGATTCTTATTAACCAACTTGAACTCAAAAAGACTATTGACATCACTAGTTTGAAATATATTATTATATTAAAATCCACTAGTTCATTGTAATAACCAAAAAAAGGAAAGCCAAAAATAAACTCATTAGTCACCATTGAGATAGATTTGGCACCAACTTCTTATTGGAAACTAATGGGAAAAATAAAATGCTTAAATATTTCAATATGAACTATATGAACTGTTTTTCAGTAAAAAAACAAATAGTACTGGTTGGTGAGGGAACATTCTTCCTTACAGAAGAATTCCGGATAATAAATACTGAATAAATGACTATTTATTAATATTATACAATCACACTTTTACAACCCCTAACAACATCATGGTTTCAGAAAATGATTATCAAGAGATTGTCAGACCATTTTGTGAAAGATTGATGGGGAGCTGGATATTTGAAGGATGAAAATCATTACTGTATGGATTGATGGCTAGTTATAAAAGGGAATACAACTTTACACTGGAGAGGTCAGGCTGTCCATGTCATCATCTCTAAAAGTGAGACAACCAGACATGATGACCCCCTTGATGTGATGTAAAGTTCACATAACATCTATGAAGGATTTTTGTCAGGATAATGAACCTGAGCCTAATCAAGCCTTTAGATATAGCTAGGTTTATAGAAAATATGGATAACAGAGAACAGTAGGTTCCATTTGATATAGTCTTATCTTGTTTTTCTGTATTAATATTATTTTTATTTATTTGTTTATTTTTATTATCCATCTGTGACATATAAGCTCCAACAGCACAGGGACCTTGTGTAGCCAATTTATCACTCTATTCCCCAGGGTCTATTGCCATATTTGACACATATTCGGCATTCAGTACAAATGTATTAAACATACAAATGAATGAACAAGTAATTTTAACCTTGTCAAACTTGTTTTCAGATCTGTGAAAAGATAGGTCAGAAAAATGACTCTCACCTGGACTTTTAATGGACAGCCAACGACACCCAGAAAAACCTGGTTTTTATTCTTAAACACTGCAATAATATTCACCCAAATTTACAAGCTTCGTCACCCCTACCCAACCCTCCCACCGGGACCTGCTCATGCCTGCGTGGGAAGTGTTACGCCTGCTGATACCAGGCAGACTGCCTCTCTATATGGAGTTGGAGCTCCACATTCCAGGAGCCCAGCTGAGTGTGACCCACAGGGCCACACAGCTCTCCTGAGTGGAGCAGGTTTATTGTCCTTGCACCAATATACTGCTTCTGAGGGCCAGGCTGTAAAGTCGTGTATGTGTGCACGCATGCACACACACACACACACACACACACACACACACACACACAGTTTCAAATCTGAGCAACTGAGTCAACTTTTCACGTAGTTGTGCAGTAATGATCCATCTAAATTGCCTTAATCTGCATAGACAGAAAGTAGTCCTTTAACTTACACAGGATTTGGGGGAAATTAGTCAGTTTACTTTCTTTGATAGAGTCACTTTTTATTGTAGTAATTCCAAAGAGTCTTTTCACTCCTAGTGCCTCCTTGACTCTTTGGTGCAACCACAGCCAATAAGCCTTGAAGTAACTGAAATTCTACATAATTCAGTTTTCCAAACAAATCTCGTCCTCTGGCTCCCTGTGCACCTTACACTCCAGTTATTCTGACTACTCTGTTTCCTGAACATTCTTCTGAGCATTTCCTTCTCCAAAGCCTTGCCCCCAATGGTGGAATATGGTGGCCGGACCCTAGTATTTTCCAACCTTTGTCTTTGTTCTTTGTTATTTCATTCTCACAATGCCTCCCTGTAACCAAAAAAGTTAAGATACTGTTTTCTTTCTCTAGGCCATATCTTTCATCTTCCAAACTCCATTCTCATGGTAAAGCTTAAACAATGGTCAAAGTTATCTCCTCTACACAATCAGGGAAAAAGCTATGATATCCATCAGCCTCAGTCTTTGATGTTAGATGAGAAAAGAATTTAAAAACTCCTTATTCTCTCATACATATTACCTGTTGGCAAAATCTTATGTTGAATGTCCAAAGCTGAATATTAACTTTGATTCTTTCTGTAACGATCTATATTTCAAAATGCTATCTTATTATAATTTCATGCTCTCACCCACAGCTGTGTATCTAAGACATGTTATGTGCACATGTTCTTGCTTTTACTCCACTGTCCCTTTCCATAATTGAAGATAATCCTAGTCATCCTTTTAGACTCTTTTAAATGCCACCTCCTCTGTGAAACCACTGACAACTTAGAGGCATTTTTCTGCCTTTACTTAGGAATCCAAAGTATTTTGATAGTATTATTTATAGTACTTTCACATTATAAGTATTTGATTAATACTCTCTTTCCCTAAGAGAGAAATCTACAGTTTATATAACTTCCCCTTCCTAAATTCATGTAGGGATCCATGGATATATGTTGAACGAAGGCCTGGTAGCATGATTGCTTTTTCTAAGAATATATTTTACTTTTAATATTTGACTCTACTGGATGCTTTGGCAGAACAGTCCAGAACCACTTATGCCAGGCACTGGCGTTTTCCAGAGTAGTCTGTGGAATAACCTTTGGATGTAAGCTTCATTTTAGGGTTTTAATTATTTTAACATACACATATTATTATTAGATGAGAAAAGGAAGATTTGGGTATTATTTTATTTTACTTAGTGGTTAAGAGTATTTAAAATAATATTTGATATAACTGACCTTGAATTTCTAAACTTCTGACTCTTACTGTCTCAGAAGTTGAGACCTATCCAAGTGTTCACATTATAGCTGGCCCTGGATAAAATATTTAAAACTGCCACAAAGTTGAGTTAAAAAAAAAAAAATCCCTAAGCAGTTAAAACCATAGTACAAAGTGTTGTGCTTTAATTTTTGTTTCTGGAAATGAAGTTTCAAAGCATTATCATTAATCCTAGAGAACACTCATTTATCTGTTTTTTGAAAACCTAACCAGGGATGAGTATCCACCTCCCTTTTTGCAAGGGAGACACACTTTCAGTAAGACACATTTAAGTAAAGCCACACTTAGAGGGCTTGCCTGCTTATTGACCTGGTGTTGTATTCAACTCTCCTTGGAACAACAATCTCCCAGCTTCAGTTATACTCGTACATTCAGACTAAATGCTCACAGCCCAGAGGCTTTCTCCATTATTCCCAAATTTACCAACAGAGAAGCTGCAGTGTTGTCACAGAAAAGGCCAAAATTGCTTGAAGAGTTCCAGTGTAAGTCATATTTTCCATTTTTATTTTCATTTCATTCTGACCCGGAGTCTTCCTTTTAGATAGACTAATGTCTTTGAAGCCGTGGTTTCGAAATATTACATCCCACCACAGCATTAGCATCTGACACTCTTAAAAAGCTCCTATGGTACATAAATTTTCACCAAACACTTTAAATATTTGTGGTTCTTAATGTTATGCTATATTTGAGTAAAGGAGCCATGGGACATATTTAAAAATCAAAGAATAGAGAAATATATAGAATGGAAAAGTGATAGTTCCCCTTTGCATTCCAATCTATGCCACAAATCCCCTTTGCCTTGCCAAAAGTAACCTTGATGCATTGCTTTCCTATATTTTTCCTGTGCGACTCACAAATGTATTTATTCATGTGGATGCAGCTTTTTACACTTTGGATGATAACAGGGTGAAGCTCATTATATATGGGTCAACATCTGGATTCTATTATATGTTGGATACTGTACACAATGAAGGAGCACAAAGGCAAATCGCATTCTTATCTCAGCCTTGATATCGTTCTCTGATCACATAGCACTCAGAAACACACACATACACACGTATTTTTACCTAAGTGGTGTCATAATATGCACACTGTTCTGTGACACATTTATCTTACTATGTCCTAGTCATCTTCCCATGTCAAAACATAGGATCATTCCTCATTACTTCTGGAAGGCAGGTTTGAAAAAGTGGAATCCAAAGGTGATGTACGTTTTTGTTTCTGATAGATTCCACCAAATAGCTTCCAAAACATCATAACAACCGCATTCCATTTTTTTTTTTTGTATAGAATTCCAAGATTCCTCACACCCCTCATCAACACTGGATAATAAAAGATAAATCTTTATATTATGTATGTATGAAAAACTAAATTTATGAAAAAAGTACATTGGTGTTTGTATCTCCAATTAGAGAAGAAACATTTTCAAAGTGTATTTGTTTCTTAAATTTTAAAACCACACATAAAGTTTACATAACCAACACACATCATTTCCTGATTAAATGGAATTATAACGGTGTTAGTTATATTAACAGATGAGCTCCTCTAATACAAAACTTACAAAATACAGAAATTTCTTTCTTTCTCATGTAACAAAACTGAATTGAGTAATTTAGATGTAGGACAGATCTGCTACATGTGGTCATTCAGAGACCAGCTTCCTACCACCTTATTGCTTCTCTATCTCCTGGAACACAAAAGAAGCTCCATACCTACCACATCCAGTGAGAGTCCGGAAGAGTTTTGTCCGATGTTTTAATTTCCAGACCCAGCCACATCACTTCTGCTTATATTCTGTTAACAAAAACTTGGCCATCTAACTATAAGGGAGGTTGTGGTCTAGCTAAGAGGCGTGGACTCCACCATAATCCTATTTTCATGGCAGAAGGGGAGAACAGATTTGGTGGTATCATGAGTCTTGCTACACTTACTAAACCCCTCATATCATAGTAATGATTCAAGTAACTGAACTAAGTTAAGGAGACAGCATTTCCCAAAGTCAAATCCAAGAGAAGACAGAACTGCTATATTGAAAAGGCAATATTTTTACCTACATATGCTTTAAATTACATAGAAATTTCTTCAAATGATATTTTTAAGAACTGTTTACTGCTACTACTTGGTCCATCCTAGGCCATCTAAAGAACTAATTATTTCTCCTTATCTGAAGAAACGTCCTATAAAAACTTCAATGACTTAGAACAAAGCTCCCAGGATGCTCCACTTGTCACAGCTTTTTCTTCAATTTGTGGCAGTTTTGTCTCATGACTGTTCAATTTAGCTTATCACTTTTCAAAAAACTAAACAAAAATTAATTTGTAATAACATATTGAAAGTATATACAAATAAACCTCAGAAGAATTTGGTATCTAGAATAAAATTCACCAAATGTATGCTCTACAGCAAGAAGCCAATTCAAATGCTAAGCCTGAGACAGAGAATAGAGGAAGCCATAATCCCCTCTAGTTGGATTTAAGCCAGCACTAGAGGACATGCCTAACTCCTGTCTTGCTGGCACAATGAACACATTTAACTAAAGGCATACAAAAGGGCCTTTATTATTTTCTGGAAGATGATAAGACCGGCTGAATAGTTTAATGTCTTTTTTGGCAGGGAGAGATGGAGTCAGGGAACTTTGGCAATGCAAAGGGAGCAATAAAAAGGCCATGTTAAAAGGGCACTTTGGAAATATAGTAATGACAGTAATATAAGATGCATGTTGTGATCAAGATTTACTGCTGGACATGTTACCATAGCATATGATGTGCTGTCACTCTCTACTGAGCCCAGCAGCTTGCTGTTAGAGGAGAAGGGAGTCCATAATTAAATACGAAAAAAGGTAACTTCAGGACTTCAGCTTGCAGCCTACTTCATTCTGACCTCATAAATAAGGTATTCTGTGGAATGTATGCATGAGCCAAAGCCTGTATAAGAGGTGATACAATGACTAAGTACTCAACATAAAACAGAGGAGCAGGTAGTTTACCATTAACTTAACCAGATGGCTTCTTTAAGCACATCATAAATAATAAGTGAATGTTATATAAAAAAAAAAAATCAAAGGAAGAGAATGGATGTACAGTTCTTCGCACGTGCAATTTACAAGATTGCTAATGTTTCAAAGAAATGTTGCTCATTTTTCTGGAAAGGGTCTCACCTCAATCCTGTGCCCCTTTTAGATTATACTGATTAGTTTCATCCATGCTCATAAACATCCCATATGTCAATGTTTGTTACCTAAAGATGTATTTTATTTCTGTTTTTAGCTTGGTACATTTTCCTTTCCCAAAATGTGTCTCTTGGACTTCCCTTCATTAGTAATTATTCTCCTCTTAGTTGAATGTCAGTCACCCACGGCCAAGGACTCATTAGCTGCTTAATGGAAAGGACTATATGTAAAGAAAACTGTGCCTAGGCCAACTGCCTGCTCAAGAGCCTGCCTTTAATTTTCTTCCCATCTCAACCCCAATATTTCTTTAGGAGACCGATGATAGGATTCAGAGTGGATTCTTTGTTTGATGGCTTTTTAATAGGGAGACAGTTCCAAGAGAGAAAGGATTGAGATGGCCAATCTCATGCACACGTGTGACCCAAGTTAAATTACAGTCCAGATGGCTGGTGGTGAAAGACAACACATTAACCTGTGGTGACATCTGTTCATCTGACACACCCTTTCTTGAACTAGAAAGGTCTGTTTCCTTTGAAATATTTATGGCACTGAAACTAAAGGTCATTCAATTCTTGTCTTTAACTTCACATGATGATTAAAACTTACACTTAAACTAATGAAATCACTTTCAAAACTAGAGGGTAAACACACAAAGATGTGTCCTTTCTGCCATGAGAGAAATAAAGGAAATGTACATAGAGGGTCCTGAAAGATAAATCTTCATCCAATTTTTATGGGAGTTTTATTCAAATACCCAAATGAGAGTTTCTATGGAGCCTCTTCAATTAATCCATAGAAACCAAATTGAACACAATGCCTTATTCTATTATGTATGTGTCCTTTTGACTGTCAAACTCTGGAGCACTTGAAACAAGTGTGCAAGTAAAATTGAAAGAGGTTAATATCGCAAGAGCACCTGCCACTAATAAAGGTCCTCTGTGCTATGATTCTCAGAGACATGGTAATGGCCAATTTAATAAAAATAATTTTGTAATTGTTTTACCTGACACTTTAGATTTATCTTTTTTTAATTTAAAAGAAAAAAATAAAGCATAAAAGGAATTTGTCATTTAAAAATAAAGTTAGCAACTTAGACTTGGGTTTCTTTTCTGTTTTCTGCTTTTTACAATATTCACTCACCTGTAGGTTTAATGTCTTTTTCCATCAATCCATTGAAATTGCTGTCAACATGTATGTTAATGATTCCTTTGTTATTAAATCCAAGTGACATTTCTCAGTCTTTAACCCACTTTACCTCTTACTCATACATCCAAACAATATTTACCAAATATCTACTAAGTGCCAGGCACTGCATTAAATGGCAGGCATAAATGTTGAAGTGGAATTTTGGGGGTATAGAAGAGTTTAACATTAAACAGTTACAGAAATAGCAATTTGAATATAATAAACTAATAAAAGAACAAATACAGTATGCACTAATGGCATACAATTTGGAAAGTATAATTTAATCAGAGTTGTCAATGTTAGGAACTTTTCCCTTAAAATGACTTTTAAGTTGAAATTTAAAGTTTTATTTATTTATTCAAAAATAGATGTGCACAACTATGTATCTTACTTATCTTCCATTCAGTCAATCAAAAACAACAACTAACAAATATATTCACAGATACCACACAATGATACTTAATATTTGATAATCCTGGATGAGAAAAGAGACTTCAGTGTCTTCTGAATCATCAAAGTTGAATCATACATGGCTAATACAGTTTTAATGCTTAGTGTATTTTAACGTTCAAAACTTTTGAAAAAGAATGCAGACTATATATTTACATTATTACTAGACCACCCTATGTCTTAACCAGGTTGTATAGCAGTATAGTGAAGTACAATATGTTTTTTTGTTTAAGAGTTGTTAATATATGTGTATAGATGTGAGTGTATGTGTGTATGTATATGTGATGTGTGTGTGTGTGTGTGTGTACCATATAATTGAAGCTACATGTATAAAGAATTCAGAATAGGAAAACATTCAGAGGTCTCAAATAATTTCTATCTACAATCTGATGTGTTACTCCCTGATAATAACAATGATCTCAAAAATAGCAATTCCAAACACTTACTGAGTGTCTACTGTATGTCAGGCACTGTGCTAGGAAATTTATGCATATTACTTTTTAATCTCCACTGCAATCCTATATAGTGTACCTGTTAGCTTTTACTGCATAACAAACTATCCTAAAACAGTGGGGTCGTGTAGTGACTTAAAACAACAGACATCAATTTAACTCAATTCTGCAGGCTGACAACTTAGACTGGGCTCAAGTATGCATTTCTCCTGGTCTGAGCCCCGCTCAGTAGATCTTAGCTGGGCTCACTTAAATCAGTAAGCTGAGGCTAGAATATAGCACAGTACTTGATACATAATAGGCTGGTAGGTAGGCTGGGGCTGACTAGTTTAAATGACCTTGACTAGCAGGACTGAGGTAAGTCCTGCTTCTTTGCACTCAGCCTCTCATTCTTCAGCATGCCAGCTCAGGCCTATACACTTGGCAGGCACAGGTTTCAAGAAAGAGGGTAGAAACCTGCCAAAGTCCTTAAGATCCAGGCTCAGAATTCACACATCACTGCTACCACAGTATATACACCAAAGTGAGTCACAAGGCCAACACAGATTTAATGGGTAAAGGAAAAGAGTCTACCTCTTGACAGGAGAGGCTACATGTTCACATTGCAAGATCATGAAAAAAAAGGTGGAAGAACTTGTGGCCGTTTTGCAATCTACCACAATGAGGTAGGTGTTATTTCTCCCTATTTTATAGATGACAAAATTAGGCTGGAATATAGCACTGTGTAGCACAAAGCAGACAGTCAATAAATATTATAAAAATAAAAGAATGAAGTCATGAATAAATCGATAATTAAATCAATGCATGTTTAAATAGAGCTATGATTCAGACCTGGATTGTCTGTTTCCATAGCTTGATTCTTTCTCATCACTCTATACTGCCTCCCAAATAAAAAATCAAGTGAGAAACAAAAGGAAGAATGACATGACAAATTTTACTAGAATTAGACTGTGCCCAGCTGGAGACTCCTGTTGTTAGCCATGAGACACTACATATGAAGCAACAGCTTTAAAATATTGGATAACAACACAGGACTGTGATTCCTAAGAGGAGAGAAACACATGAGGAAAACTCTACAAGTGCTCCAACTTCTTGCCTAGAAGTTTCCAGGCTGTAGTGCAGAATGAGAAAAACTAAACAGAGCTGGCAGTCTCCCTAAGTTTGAGATTAAAGTTCAAGAAGGCCAAGGTAGCTAGAATTTGTAGAAAGAGTACTGGAGAGGAAACACTGAAAAGTGGTTTTTTCCCTGGCATTGGGTAGTTTCTTCTTTTTCATTCATAGGTCTGTACTCAGCCCGAGACTCAAGGGTATTTTTCTACAGATCTTTGGAACTTTCCCTCTGTGCAGCTGTTTCCTGAAATGGGTTTGATTGTTCTGGGGCTTCCTGAAGTCCAGAGAAGCCTCTTTGTCTCAAGCTAATTTAGCCCCACTACTAAGGCAACACCCTTTTGAGTACTCTACTCATTTTTCTGTGTATTATGGGATCTCTCTACTCTGGCTGGTAGGAATATTAACTATTCCCAGCTCTACTTGAATTCTACAAATTGGCAGCCTACTGCTCGTTTCAAGAAACTTAACTGGAACCCAGAACAAAACCAACACTAATTGAAAAACAAAACAAAACAGGATCTGACAAAAAGAATCCCAATATCAAAATCCCAATGAAAAATGACCAGCATGCAAGAATCAGGAAAATATCTACCCCATCATCAAAACAAGAAAAAAAAATCAATCAACAAAAATAGACCCATACATGACAGAAGTGATGAAATTATGAAGACTTTAAAATATCTATCATAAATATTATAAATATGTTACATGTATTGAAGAAATGGAGAAAAATACTACAATGATAAAGAGAGAAATGAAAGATATAAAAAAGACCCAAATGGAACTTCGTGAGATGAAAAAAGCAATATTTGAAATTGAAAAAATATATATATATTAGATATGATTAACAATAGATTACACAAGGCAAAAGAAAAGATCAGTGAATCCAAAACATAGGACTAAAAACTATTCAAAATAAAGTACAGAGAGGTAAAAAGAATAAAAGATACTTACCCTCCCCCACAAACACACAAAAAAGAATAGAGTATCAAGTTATCTAGCACATGTGCAGCTGTAATCTCAGATATGAAAAGGTAAGGGGAAGAGAGCAAATTTTAAAAAAATAATGGCTGAAATATTTCCAAATCTGATAAAACCTATTAACCCAGGTATCCAAGAAACTTAATGAATCCAAAGCAAAAGAAAGAAAAAGAAAACCACACAACTGTAAAGATTTCAAATTTTTCATGCAGTAACATAAAGCAATTAGAAAATCAATAGAATACAGAAAGCATGAACACAATCAACTAACTTGAACTGATATTTATATAATGCTCTCCCCAACAACAACAGAAGATATAATTCTTTTTTCAGGTGCACAGAAAACATTTACCAAATAGAGTATATTCTAGGCAATAAAATCTCAATAAATTAAGAAAGAAAAAAAAGAATTCTTATAAAATATATTCTCTGACCACAAGATATTTAAACTAGAAGTTAAAAACAGAAAGATATTTGGAAAATCCCCCAATCTTTGGAAATTTAAAACAAACAAACAAATAAACATTCTTCTAAATAACCCAAGGATCAAAGAAGACATCCCATGGAAAATTTAAAAGCATTTTGAACTAAATGAAAATTAAAATACAACATACTAAATAGTGAAAGACAGCTAAAGCAATGCTTGGAGGAAAATTTATAGCCTTTTATGATTATATAATTATGTTTTTATAATTTAAAAAGCTTAGGTCAAATCAATGACCTAAGCTTTTCCTTTAAGCTAGAAGACTAGCAAATTAAACCCAAATTAAAGAGAAGGAAGCAAATAATAAAGGTAAGATCAGAGGGAAACAGAAAAACAATAGAGAAAATAAATGAAACTAAACTAGTTTTTAAAAATGATTGCGCCCAGCCAAGAAGGCAAAATGAATTCAACAGATTATAGAATGAAGTATCAAATCACTTTCGTACAAACATTATCACTAATTACAGAGAAATCCTCAATATCTGGCAGACAACAAACTTACTGTTTTTCCATGTTACTAGGAAAAAAGTGTTTTTCCTGTTTTCCAGAAAATCTGGCACTAATTTAAGTAGCCTCTTTATTTTGCCTGATTTCAAAGTGGGGTGATTATGCATGTAGATGCTGCACTAAAATTATATTCTGTTAAATTATAACCTAGGAATAAAATAGGAGCCTGTACCAGACCCAGGTCACCAGTTAATCTTTGTTAGGAAGATCTGAAATGAAACAGAAAAGTAGGGTTTTTTTCTTAGATATAGAGTTGAAGAAAACATTTCCCTCAGCCTCTAAGTGTGCAAAGAAATCCTCTTGCTTTGAAAAACAGTTACATTTGTCTCATTTGGTTTCCAAACCAAGAGAAAGGGATTTCAACTCACAACCCTCTCCCTTTTTCCACTTATAATATGCAGTATTGCGGACATTTTTCCAGAAAAAATTACTGGAATGTGAACACCTGGAGAGTAATTGCAAGAACCTTGCAGAAGAGCATGTTAAAATGATTAGCTTTCTTAGGTTTCATTGTCATCAGCTGCTGTGGTAGCAAAGTGTCCAAAACTGTTGGTGACTTCTTAGGAATAAAATAACCTATCCACACAGACTATTTAAGTCCTTCCACTTACTACTGCTTTTGAAATGCCTATTTTAGTTTCTGACACTCCAGATGTAATCCCTTCACTGACCACACAATGGTTTACTCTGAAAAATGCTGTAAAGAGAAAATTCTTTGAATCCATATTTCCTCACTTGATATGACCAAGATGTTACAATATCACTGACATGTGACAGTTGCATCTGTAACAAGTCATAACCAGAGGAAACTCGGGCAGCTCAGTGGTTGCACAATTTACACTCAACCATTGGCGGAATTAAGGATTTTGGTCTTGAATTCCAGTGTGGCCTAAGGAATGTTAGTAGCCTCTTTTTTCCAAAGCTGTGGTACACATACAACCCAGTTAAGTCCTTATACAGAGCTTAGTCATGATTGCCTGTATATTTGGAGAATATTTTGTGTGTGGCAAATAAATGTAAATTCATCCTTGTTTGGCTTCTTCCAAGCTGTAAGTCATCAAATTCTCCATCAGTGAGTTGTTCCACTTCTTCAGTCTGGGAAAAGTCTTTTCCAGACAGTCATCTGAAATTTCGATCATTCCTCTTCTTTGCAGAAGTACAATTTAATTAGCCATAAAACACCACAGCGGGGTCTGTCCAGCTTCACTCAGAAGCTTAAAAACCAGGAAGATGAGGACAAGCTTTCCTTGAACTCATTTTCACTTTCCACCCCAGAGCCTATGGCTCTCTATACTAGAGACCCAGCCATGACATCAGCTTCTGAGTCCTCCTGATAACGTGAGAAATGCTCCCCAAATACACGTTCCTAAAGATCCTAATTGTTTCCAATAGCCCACTATCTTCATTGGACTTACTAGAAAGAGCCATATCACTTTCAATGATGATACCTCCCTGTCTGAAGGAGACTGGTGGAAGTCACAATGGAGTTTCCAGAACAAACCTTTCATACCAGCAATCAGGAAAAAAGAGACGCTCAATACTTAAAATATGGTGTTCTGGTAAATATAATCAATATTTACAGCTTGTAGATCTGTTACTCACTTACTTGCTCGCTCTGTGTAAATCTCTCCATATCTCAGGGCCTCACATCTCTAAGATCTTTCTGGCTCGCAAAGTCTATGATTCCAATGATATAAAAATTCAAGGAGTAGGGTAAGGAGAGAATTTAATTGTTTTTATTTATTTTATTTTTTAATTGGTAAACTTGACATACCATAAAATATGCCACGTTAATCATTTTAAGTGCATATTTCAATAGTATTAAGTACTCTATTGTGTAACTATCACCATCATCCACCTCCAGAACTTTTTTCATCTTCCAAAACTAACTACTCTGTATTCATTAAATAAGTCTCCATTTCTATTTACTCCTAGCCCCTTGAAACCAGCATTCTATTTTCTGTCTTTATGAATTTGATTACTCTAAGTATCTCATGTTAGCAAAATAATACAGTATTTGTCCTTTCTTCATGGTTTATTTTACTTAGCATAATATCAAGTTTCATCCATATTGTAGCATGTGTGAGAAATCTCTTCCTTTTAAAAGCTAAATGACATCCCATTTTATATAAATATTGTATTTTGTTTATCATCTATTGGTGAAAACTTAGGTTGTAAGAGAATTTATTTTTTAGTTAGCTGCTATAGTGTTAATTTACTTCCAGATTAGGTTCTTAGCTACATATCAAAATCACTTAGTATTTTTTTTTATTGGAGAGTTCATTGAGTTATAAAGATGAAATAGTTGTTTTTTGCTTTGTTTTTTAAATATTTTATTAAATTTATTGAGGTGACATTGATTAGTAAATGTATATAGGTTTCCAGTATAAACTTCTATAATTCATCATCTATATAGTGTACCACCCAAAGTCAATTCTCCTTTCATCACCATATATTTGACCTCCTTTCCCCTCTTCTTCTTCTCTGCCCTACCCCTCTGGTATCCGCTAAATTGTTGTCTGTGTCTATGAGTTTTTATTGTTTGTTTGTTTGTTGCTTTCAGTTTTCTATCCCACATGAGTGAAATCATATGGTTCTTGACTTTTTCTGTCTGACTTACTTCACTTAGCTTGATAATCTCAAGATTAATCCATGTTGTCACAAATAGCAGTAAACCGGGGGCCAAATGAGTCCAGGGCTCGTGCTGCCTGTGCCGCTCAGCCAATAGACTAACACAGGAGTTGGGCTATAGAATAAGTGTTTATTATGAGAGCACTGGTGGTCTGAGAAGGCAGCGATTAACACCTCCCAAAACTGCCTTAACATTCTCAGACCTACCTGGGGGTATTTAAGGGAAAGTCAGGGCATTCTCCCAGAGACTGCATGAAGATCCTGGAGGTCTGCTCTTTTTTCCTGATGCCCACCTTTGTCATCATGTCTTTTTGGTAGTGCCAGCAATCCTGGAACGGTGAGGGGAGTAACCTGGGGAGATGCTGCACGATACAGTTTGTGATTAGCAAGCATCTACATGATGATACTGTAAGATAAGGAGCCGGAATGGGGGCAGGGCATCCTGGAGGCATTCTGAGCACAGGGGGCCCAGCTGGGCCCTGCGTCAGCAGTACTTCATCTTTTCTTATGGCTGAGTGTTATTCCATTGTACATAGGTACCACCTCTTCTTTATCCAATTATCTAATGAAGGACACTTTGTTTCCTTGTCTGGGCCACCATGACTAATGCTGCAATAAACATAGGGGTACATACATCTTTATAAATAAATGTTCTCAGATATTTGGGGTAGATAACCAGAAGAGGGATTGCTGGATCATATGGTAATTCTATTCTTAATTTTTTGAGGAACCTCCAAAATGGTTTCCATAGTGGCTGTACCAGTTTACATTCCCATCAACAGTGCATAAGGGTTCCCTTTTCTCACGTCCTTCTGAACACTTGTTATCTCTTCTTTTTTATGATGGCCATTGTAACATGTATGAGGTAAATTCTCATTGGGTTTTGATTTATATTTCCCTAACAGCTAGGTTGAGCATCTTTTCATATATTTGTTGGCCGCTTGTATGTCTTCTTGGGAGAAGTGTCTCTTCAGATCCTCTGCCTATTTTTTAATTGGATTATTTGGGGTTTCTTTGTTATTGGGTTGTATGAGTTATATATTTTGGATATTAGCCTCTTATTGGAGGTATTGTTTGCAAATATCTACGTGCTGGGAGAATATTTACTGTACTTTTTTGGTTCATGGTATTAAGGAGCCAAATCATGGGAATAATATAGAATTGTAACTTGCTGCATCAAAGCAGCTCTATATGGATGTGACCAGATACGAAAAACCTTCCAATAACTAAGGATTCTAGAAAGAAATTCCTCCATAAAAATAAGTGTAGAGTTAGCATAGCCAAGTAAAAATCACACAGTCTGTTTTTTGACAATCCTCACTTTGTAAAATATATTATGTTTTAAAGAATAAGTAAAGCGACAAAAATTAACATGGAACTGATAAACATGAAAACACAAGGGAAAGAGAACATCATACCAAGACTCAGACAATATTCAGAGAAAATGAGAGACGCCTGGCCATTCTCCAAAGGATGTCAAAGATACAAGTTTTACAAAAGAAAGGCAAAAAACAAGCATAATGAATAAACAGGCCGTGAATATTAGTTAAGATAATACTTACTGCTATGGCAAATAAAGACTTCCCATTTCAGTGGATCAAGAAAATTAAAGTTCATTTCTCTAGAAAATGAAGTCCAAAACATATGTCCCTGATTAACCAATGGTTCTCCATTAACTGGTAATTCAGAGAACCAGGATCTTTCTACCATGTGGCTCCATCATCTTCAACCCATGGATTTTAAGTTTGTCATGGGATGAGAAATAGCATGGGAAATTGCACGTGGAAATTTTTATGGACCAGGTCTGAAAGTGGTTTGGGTCAATTCTTCACATATTATTTTGGTAAAATCCAATCATATGGATATACCTAAGTTAGAGAGGGGCCAAGAAATGTTATCTAGTGGATGTCCAGGAGAAAGGCGAAGTGGTTAGGTAAACAGCTAGTCAATCTCTAGCACCATGACGACAAAAAGCCTGCAGAATGAAATGTACATATAACAACCTCAGGAGAATAGGGGACTGGGTGAGATAAAGAAGGATGAGATGGAAATAAAAGAAATCAATGAGAGAAATAAAACCCAGTTCAGGAAGCAAAGCACCAAACTGAAATGGCAGGATATGGAACAAAATTATGATGCCTTCCCAGAACACAAAAGAAAAAGAAAAGTATCTGAAAATAATACAAGAATATGGTGGATATGGAAAGCAGAGAAATGAGAACAGAGATTTTAATCTCAGACTTGGAGATACTACAAAAGAAGAAACCAGAATAAAGAACAGATGGGAAGTAACAAAGACATAATTGAAAGAAATTTTTCAACCCAAACTGCAGCTATGAATAGCCAACCACAGTCCAGGTAAATGTAATGAAAGGAAACCCATGTTAAACTCATTATGAAAGAATTTTGGAATTAGCAGGATAAGAAGGAAAAACAAAAAAAGAAAGAAATCTACAAGCATACATATGAGCAAATAAAAAAATACAATAGATAATAAACAAAGCAAGAAAAACCAATTGGCATGATATTTTTTTATCTGCAATTTGGTATGGAAGGAGACAATGTTGCAACATCTTTTGATTCTGAGGGAAGGAGACTTGAAAGAATTCTAATTGAAGAGGCAATGTATCACGCATGTACTAAGATAATAGAAAGAAAGTTTCAGATATGCTAGAGCTCAGAAAAAAATTTGACTCAAGTACTCATTTAAAAAGAGAAAAGAAATGGAGAACAAAAAAGTTTTCATTCACTTGTATATGCTAATTAAATGGGAATAAATCAAATTAAAAACTTCAAGACGGGGGGGTCTTATGGTTAAAAAATAGTGTTGAAAAATGTTAAAACACATGAACATAGTCTAAAGTTTTATAAAATGTGTTTATCAAATTGAATGCAAGTGTTCAAAATAATTACAAAATTAAAAAATACTATAAAATAATGTAGTTACACTAATCTGGCTTATGTTACCAGAAACTAGGAAATTATTATAGGAATGAGAGGTGGGAAGAGAAAGAGTAAAATCATGCAATATTCTTTCAAATGCACCTTTCAGCCTTGATGTTACAAAGAATGTTTGAGTACTATAGGTTACAAGGATGCATTTAAAGTTTCAAGTTAATCATAAGTATAATTACAAACAGGATAAGAATTCTGGCTCAAAGGGAATCTGGGTGGCAATCCCCAATCATCATCTCTCAATTTCTCATTAAATAGCTGCTGAAAACAAATAGATGAAAATTGTCAATAGTATTTAAAATAAAGACTGAGAGACATGCACAATCTGTGAGGAATTAGCATTAGCTAAAAGGCAGTTGGTAAAGCTGTAATTTCTGACACACTCTACCTTTGCTTCATGAAACAAAATTCTTAAAAATGAGTTTCGTGTCTCTGCCACCATCCATCCATGTACTCAGAGTCCCAAGACCTATAACAATCTGGACACTGCAAATATCCAGGACACACTGAGAGATGCTCTCTCTAGAGCAAGGTATCCTTTGCCTGACTTCAGATACTGCAAACTCCTGGAAAACAATCAGGCACAAAGTAAAAGAAAATTTCTGGGTGCAGTACAGTTTGGAGATGAGCAATCCCCCTAAACTGAGTAGTCCCTATTTATCACGTATTTGAGGTACAGTGCATTCCTACAATATAATTTTTCAGATATTGTTATCAGCTCCAATGAGCAAGAAATTAATTAGTGGAGAAAGGAGGAAGGAAGGAAGGAAGGAAGGAAGGAAGGAAGGAAGGAAGGAAGGAAGGAAGGGAAGATGGAAGGAAGGAAGGAAAGATGGAAGGAAGGAAAGAAGAGGGAAGGAAGGAAAGAAAGAAGGAAGGAAGGAAAGTAGGAGGAAAAAAGGGAGGGAGGAAAACTAATCTAGAACAGTGCAGAGATAAACTCCATAAAAGCAAGCAATATAGAAACTAGTGACTAATTCAGCAGTTGTGGAGATTAACTTGCTCTAAAGTTATAAACTTGAACAGTGATGAAAAGAAAATGAGATGACTGAGTAACCCAATGGGTGTCACGAAGTCACACAATGCGGAAGGAGGAAGGCTAAGAAGAAAGTAACAGCAAAGAGCCCATGGTAAAGAACAGCAGAAGAAAAAGGACAGACATATTTGGGACGTCAAGGTCGATTGAAAATATATTTACCTTTGTTTTCTCTTGACCTCCCAGTCAAATGATTTAAAGGTATTTGAAACACACACACAAATGAAACTCGAAAGGACAAAGGGAACAAGAGAAGATAAGACTATACAAGAGATGTGACCAAAAATGTGAAAGCTGAAAAGCAGATAGAAGAGAGAAGTACCTGACACTGTAAGGGTGCTGGTATACAAGCCAGGTGGCACAAAAGACACAAGAAAGTCCTTCAGGGAACTTTCAGAGGGTAAATTCAGAGAATGTTGATTAAAAGTATGTAAAGGAAGAAGTAGATCCCTAGATCTCCTCCCAAACTATGTGAAGCCTGGCAAATATCCACTCCTATCTGGCCAAGGTGCACTTTATGTATTACCCCTGTTAACTTCTTGGGAAAAAATTACCTGTAAATATCTTCCAATTGATTAAAAGAATAAAATAAAAATTTCATGAATGATAACATTGTGATATAAAAGTATTGGCAGATAAAATATGATTTTCTAAATAATTGTTCAAATACTATATTCTTACTCAACTAAATACAGAAAAATAATCCTCTAGATAGAATATGTATAAAGAAAAAGTAACATTGTCTCTACAATAAGCCCGTATCAATTTTTTAAGATTTGGATTTAAATATAGCTGACACACAATATAATATTACTTTCAGTATACGCCATGATTATTCAACATTTACATACCTAAAGAAGTCATCACCATGGTAAGTCCAGCAACCATCTGACACTGTACCATGCTATCACAGTATTATTGACTATATTCCCTATGTTGTACATTACATCCCCATGACTTATTTGTTTTACAACTAGAAATTTGAACTTCTTATTCCCCTTCAACTTTTCCCCCTTTTTAACTTTTCAATTACAGTTGACATTCATTATTTTATATTAATTTTAGGTGTTAGCATATGGTTTGACATTTATATAATTTAAGAAGTGATCCACCTGACCAGCCTAGTACCCACCTGGCACTATACAGAGTTATTACCATATTACTGACTGTATTCCCTATGCTTTACTTTATATCCCCATGACTATTTTGCAGCTCCCAATTTGTACTTAATGCCTTCACCTTTTTCACCCTGTCCTCCAACCCCTCTTCCATCTATCATCCAGATAAATCTAGTAGCCATCTGACACCATGCATAGTTATTACAATATTATTGACTATATTCCTTATGCTACATTTCCATGACTACTATGTAACAACCAATTTGTACTTTTTAATCCCTTCTGCTTCATCACCCACTCCCACCCCTCTCCCATTTGGCAATTATCAAAATGTTCTCTGTATCTGGAAGTTTGTTTCTGTTTTGTTTGCTATGCTTTAGATTCCACATATAAGCAAAATCACATGGCATCCATCTTTCTCTGTCTGATATACTCCACTCAGCACAATACCCTCCAGGTCCATCCATGCCACCACAGATGGCAAAAACCCATTCCCTTCCACAGATGAGCAATATTCCATTGTATGTACGTACCACCTTCTCTTTATCCATTCTTCCAGCAATGGACACCCAAGCTGCCTCCACATCTTGGCCATCGTAAACAATGCTGCAATGAACATGTGGGTGCAAACATCCCCTAAAAGTAGCATTTTGGGTTTCTTTGGATAAATACCTAGAAGTATTTCCTAGGTTAATGTAATAACCTAAAGTACCTAGGTTACCTCGGTTAAAGTAATACCTAGGTTATCCAACCTAGAAGTTGGATTATTGGGTTTTTTGTTTGTCTCTTGTTATAGCCTTTGTTTTAAAGTCTGTTTTGTGGTGTAAGTATTGCTATCCTAGCTAGCTTTTTCGTTTGTTTCCATTTTCATGAAATATTTTTTTCCCATCCCTTTACTTTCAGTTTATGTGTGTCTTTCCATCTGAAGTGAGTCTTTTGTAGGCAGCATATGTAAGGGCCTTGTATCCATTGAGCCACCATATCTTTTGTTTGGAACACTTAATCCATTTATATTTAAAGTAATTGTTGATAGACATGTAGTTATTGACATTTCACTATTCATATTTTTTATCTTTTTTTTTCTGCCTTAAAGAAGTCCCCCTAAGATTCCTTGTAATACTGTTTTGATGGTGATGAACTCCTTGAACTTTTCTTGTCTGGGAAGTTCTTTATCTGTCCTTCAATTCTAAGTGATAGCATTGCTGGGTAGAGTGATCTTAGTTGTAGGTCCTTGCTTTTCATTACTTTGAATTACTTCTGGCCTGAAAATTTTCTGTTGAGAAATCAGCTAACAGTCTTATAGAAGCTCCTTTGTCAGTAACTAACTGCATTTCTCTTGCTGCTTTTAGGATTCTCTCTTTGTCTTTAACCTTTGACGTTTTAATTATGATGTGACTTATTGTAGGCCTGTTTGGGCTCATCTTGTTTGGGACTCTGCAATTCCTGAAACCCATATTATTTTATAACCTTTGAATTTTGAACCATGAAGGTACTACTTAGCCAAAAAATCATTAGAAATTTTTTAAAAGAAACAAGAAACAATGAATATTTTGAAAAAAGAATCTTCACCTCACATCATAAACACAAATTTTAGATGAATTGAATATTTAAATGTAAAATTTGAAACTATGAAACACTCTAAAGTTAGAGGTAAATTAATCTTATTATTTACAAGGTCATTTGAACAATATGGTTATTTGAAGAATGAAGTATTTATATAAACTTATAAATTGGTTATATTAAAAAATTAAGTTTTCTATGCACCTAAAACCAAATTGTTTGCAAATTGAAAAGCAAACTAGGAAAACATTTATAAAAGTTATGGAAATATTCTAATATTCTTATTATATGTCAGGAACTCATAAATTGGTAAGATAAATATCTATCATTCTTTTAAAAGACTTGGTGAAGGAAAAGAAAAAAAAACAATTCACTAAAAAAAAACTTATGGAAAATACTTGACCACATTTTAACATAAAGATATGCCTAAGTAAAAAGAAGTCCCTCTAGGAGTCCTTGTAACACTGGTTTGGTGGTGATGTCATTTTCAGCCTGTCAGGTTAGTGTAGATTATAAAATAGTGTTGTGAAATGGGTACTCTCATATACTGCTGATGAGATCATAGAGCAATTTGTCAATATCTGCTTACAGTACTTTAAAGGGTACTCTTTAGGCTGTTTTCTTTAAGTAATAAACCCTACACACCACTAGTTTAAATAGGAAATTTTTCTTACCTAGCCAGAAGCCAAAGATGAGGTAGACTCTAAATTGGTTACAATCAGTATCTCAAACACAATATGAAGCACCCAAATTCTTTTCATCTCCCTGCTCTTGTGTTCCCAGTATGTTGAGTCAGCCCTAAGGCTGTAATGGTCAAAAGATGGCTCCGCCTTTTCAAACCTAAGGGCCACAGGAGGAAAAGGGATTGTCTTTAATAGGAGTGACGAAATTTTCTCTAAAAAAAAATCCTAGATTTCTGCCCCTCATATTTCATTATCCAGAAATGGGTCTTATAAAATCAACATCCTAAAGCAAGTGCTGACAAAAGGGAATGGGATTATCACAATTGGTTTAGACCAGTGAGGATGGAGGATGGGATCTCATTCCTCTGAAGCACAAGTCTATGTGGAGGAGAAGGATAGGAAGGGGATGAATGGTGGGCATATGTGTTGGGTAGGCTTGTAACGTCTCCTGACGGTGACCTGCATTTTGGTCTTCATTCCTGGGGCTCCATCACATTATCCAGTCTTTCCAGGAGGGCAAACTCTGCACCATTTTCTCATTCCAGGCCCCAAACAGAATCTAGGGACATAGGTCCTAATAGTTAATTGGCTTAGGAGAGGCAAATAGCTAGGAATGGAGAAGGGAGAAGAAGGGAGTTCAAATCACCATGCTTCTAAATTCCCCCTCTACCAGTAGTGTATATCACTTTTTTGTAACTAATGTGATAGATTATGTTATTTTCTCCAAATTACATTCAGCCTTTTTCTTTGAGAGGATTAAACATTTCTGCCCATTGCATTTGACCTGCGGTCTTCTCTGTAAGGCAGGACTATACTTCTCCAACCCACTGGCTCAGGCCTGGCCATCTGATAACCTTTGGCCAATAAAACATGAGGTAAAGTGATGATGTACCTTTGCAACAGAAGTTGTAGGAGCCAACACACTTTTGCACTGCTCTTTTCCCCCTTGTACCAGACCAAAATAGGAACTGTTCCCCCTGCTTGAGCCCAAAATGGAAAAGATATGGAACAGAATTAAGGTTGTTCCTCAGCCTGCAAGTACATGAGAGAGAAATAATGGCTAGTCATTATAGGCCACTGTGATTCCAGTGCTTCTGTGTCCTAGAAAAAGCTGACTGATACAGTAAACATAAATGGGAAAATAATAACCGACTAAAATGGATTATGATATCAAAGAAAAGAATTTAACAGACATAAGAGGAAAATAGACAACACAAATTTATGAACAAAGAAAGTATAATATTTATTTGGCTTTATAAATAAGAATCTTTTGACTACAATTCATAGATTGGCACAGGTTCTTTGAATTTTTTTAAAGAGTCATTTCCAATTGAACTGTTTTTGTTTTTGTGTTTTATAATTTTCAAGATAGGGGAGACTTCCAGGGCAGTGGTGGAGAGGAGGGAGAATTAGGGAGGATATAATCCCCTGGAGAGTGGGATGGACACTGGGTAGAAACAGGTGGTGCAGATCAGGGCAACAGGATGAGGGCTGAACTGGAACATCTACGGAGACGCTACGCACACCCCAGGCATAAACACCTCACTGATGTCACCTGAAAGTGATTTACATAGGGATTTTCAGTGAAATGCGTGCATAGATGTTAGTAATACAAAAAATATATATTTCAAATCTAATGCAGATAACCCCTGGCTCCATACAGTTAGAATCATAAGCTCTCTAGATGAGAAGGGATTTCAAATGCCATTTGTTATCTAAATGCTATTTTAATAAATTTCTTCCTTACACAGCTTTAGCAGAATCAAAATTGATAAGCCACAATTTATGGCTTGATATTTTCAGAACCCTAAATATTATAAAATAATACTATGTCTTCTAAATCTTATTAAACAAATTTGACAGTTGAAAGGAATTTAGGAGGTACTTTTTAGCCTAGAATCCATGATGATCAAAAATGCATCATTATTCATATGCCTATGTTACTGTTACCTCAAAATATTCATTTTTCTGAAGGTAGGATTTATTTATTTTATTGCTGTTTTATAACAGTGCTAGATACATAAAAAGTTCAATTAGTTTTTTAATTGATTGATATCTTGCTTTATTGACTCTGATGTTGCAGAATGAAATGTCACAGAACTGTTCAGACTTTAAAGACTAGTATAAAATTGTTTTGGGTACTTCCAAATTAGAGGATTGCTATAATGTACCATAAATAAAATACATCTTAGCCTAGAAGTCAATTAAAAATCTCACTTTCAAATTTCACAAATAACTAGCACTTTAATTTCTGTCAGAAATACAGATTTGGATGGAGAGGCTGATGCTGGATTCTAAGTTAGCTTCATAGTTCTTGTGCCTAACAGATCTGTGGGCCACTTTTGGAAAACACATGTTATTTTGGCATTTCTTTGGATTTATTATAAAAGTAGCACACTATTTCCAGTTCCTGGGCCATCTGAAATAAGTAAAAATTCTATGCTGGTGTTGCAGGCAGTTAATGACTGGATGAGCCCCAGCTTTTCACATGCCAAACCTAAAGCAAAGATGGCTAGAAACTGACTTGAAGAGTCCCATAATAACAGAAACTGACTTGAATCTCACTTAAATATAAACCAAATACCATAAAGAGGTCTGAAATAATCCAAACTTCCTTTTTTATTAGTTCTGTTTGTCTTTTTTTGGTGGTGGTGGTGGTGGTGGTGGTGTTTTCAGTACCCTTGAAACTTTCCTGGGTTCTAGTCTCAACTGAAAGTGCCAGAAAAACAACACAAAATACTGTGATTGTATTTATGGCCTACCCAGAAGTGGGAAGAAGCACTGGAAATATCAAGACACCATAATTAAAGTCCATCCAATTACAATTCTTTCAACAAAGAATACAAATAACAAGTCAGTAGCCAATGTGGCTTTGAAAGGGACTGAGTCTGAGGCCCACTATGCTTATAAATAAGCACATCTATATAAAAATCGGAAGTAGAAAAGAAGAAATGAAACTGCTTATTTGGGACTGACTGAAAGGCAAAGTGTGAGCATATGTAAGTGATATCTGCTCCAAATCCCAGTATCCATTTTAACTATTAATATTGATGCCATTCCTGCTAAAAATTTTCAGTTAAAAGTTCAGTAAAAATGGATGGTTAAACTTCATATTAATTCCTTGCTGCTATGCAATGTCTTGAAGATACATTGTAAGAATAATTTTAAAAGTAGAAAAGAAATAAAAATATGGATCATCTACTACCTGAACAACCAACTTCTGAATGATTGAGACTGAATCTTACAATTCGTACAGATTTTCAATACAAGCAATAAATCAGTATATGTTGGACAACTACCACATTATTAGCATTCTGTAGACTGCAGAACAAGTGACTTAAAATTTTGGTTCCAGTAACTGAACCAGGGACGATCAGCTTTAGGAGGAAAATGATGGATTTTATTTTACACATGTTATGTGTTGAGTTGTATTCGGCAGGCACTTGGATATTGAGAGCCTGGGGTAAAGCTGGGAGCTAGAAACGGGTGTTAATTGACTGTAAGGTGAGTATAATCTAGAAAGAGAAGATGATGACAGAACTACACATGATACTTATATTAGGTGGACTGGGTAAAACAGAGAAACCAGAGTACAGGACCAGCTCTATGGGTGTGTGACCTGTGCAGTCTCACAAGACTCCATGTTCAAAGGCCTCCAAGACTAGTGAAATACTCCATTGTTACAGCCTTGAAGTTCTTCAAAATTTTATTTCTGAACTTGTATTTTGTAACTAATGTTGGATGGATCAATGGAGCATGTATGTGAGTAGAGGAAATATGCTCAATACGCATGTCCACCATGCCTTGCCTCCCTATACACAGATAGCGTCCATGATGTCTCCTGAGCACAGAATTCCAGTGCCCACAATGTGTGGGAGTTCAGCAAGATTCAAAGTGAACACAAGGTAAGCGTGTTCCATCTTCAACTCAGTCAGAGGGGTTGCGGAAGCCTGAAAGTCCTGAAAGGCCATGATTTCTGTTCAAACCAGTATTCGCAGGTTTAAAAGAAATCAATGGCATTCAAAGAAACATGAAATGACTAAAAACCCTCTTGTATCCTTTCTTATGTTACTTCCCTGTATTAGCCAACCACTTATACTGAAAATGATGACAGAACAAAATGGAAAGATAAGGCAACCGACAGTTCCTTTTCCTTTCAGTCCTTCCTTACTCATCAGTAGCTGATGGTAGAGTGTTGGTAGGATGTGTGCATATCAAGACGTGGCTTTCTTTTTTCCCCAAAACTATTCTTTTTTTATTATTATTAGTTTCAGGTGTACAAGACAATGTAATAATTAGACATTTATCATTTATACCCCTCACAAAATAATAACCCCCCTCCCCCAATCTACTACCCCTCTGATATCACATACAGCTGTTACATTTCCACTGTCTCTATTCCTAATTCTGTACTCCACTTCTTGTGACCATATATATATAATTATAGTTTACATTCATTATTATTCAGCTTCACCTTCAGGTGACAGAGCAATGATCAGGCATCTACATCTTCCCTGAAGTGGTCTCCCTAATAAGACAAGTGTCCATTGGATACCCTACAAAATCTTTACAACATTATTGATTATATTCCCCAAACTGACTTTCGTATCCCCGTGGCAATCTTGTTGTTACCAATTGTGCTTTCTAATCCCGTCACCTTCTCCCTCATCCCCACCCCCCGATCTAGCAACCCTCAGTTTTTCCTCTATTTCTCTGAGACTGTTTCTGATTAGTTCATTCATTTACTCTTTTCTTTAGATTCCACATATAAGTAAGATCATATGGTATTTGTCTTTCTCTGTCTGACTTATTTCACTTAGCATAATGTTCTCTAGGTCCATCTATATCGTTGCAAACAGTAAGATTTCATTCTTCTTTATGGCTGAATAATACTCCACTATATAAATGTACCACAGTTTCTTAATTCAGTCATCTACCGATGGGCATTTCGGTTGTTTCCATGTCTTGGCTATTGTGTATAGTGCTGCAATAAACATAGGGGTGCATAAATTTTTTCAAATTAGTGTTTTGGATTTCTCTGGATAGATACCTAGGAGTGGAATTGTTAAATCATAAGGTAGTTCCATTTCCAGTTTTTTGAGATACCTCCATACTGATTTCCATAGTGGCTGCACCAATCTGCAATCCCACCAACAGTGCATGAGGGATCCCTTTTCTCCACATCCGCGCCAGCACTTGTTCTTTGTTGATTTATTGATGATAGCCATTTTGACTAGAGTGAGGTAGTATCTCAATGTGGGTTTTATTTGCATTTCTCTAATGATTAGTGAGGTTGAGTATTTTTTCATATGTCCGTTTGCCATCTGTATGTCCTCTTTAGAAAAATGTCTCTTCGTGTCCTCTGCCCAATTTTTCAATTTTTGGAGTTGAGTTGAATGAGTTTTTTAAATAAACTTTGGATATTAATCCCTTATCAGATATATCATTGAAAAATATCTTCTCCTATTGAGTAGGATCCCTTTTTGTTTTATTGATGGTTTCCTTTGATGTGAAAAAACTTTTTAGTTTGACGTAATCCCATGTTTATTTTTTCTCTTCCCTTGCCCGAGAGGATATATCAGTAAAAATATTACTCCATGTAATGTCTATAAACTTGCTTCTTATATTTTCTTCTAGATGTTTTGTGGTTTCAGATCTTACATTTAAATCTTTAATCCATTTTGAATTTATTCTTAAGACATGACATTTAAAAAGTCTGTTTTGTGCAGAGATTCCACTATTCTGGTAAGAATGAAATACATGTTTGTATGAGCCAAAAAAACTGACTGTGTAATTTCAGTAATCCTACATATAAACTAAATGCTCTTATATTTGCATATAAAATTGTTGTGCAATATAAAGGTAAAATTTATACTATCAATTTAAAATTTTAATTTCACTTTACTTAGAATGACATTAAGTAGCAAAAAGAAAAACAGCACCACAAGTGAAGAGAGAAACTGGAAGACAAAGGAAAAACCTTGATATTTTAGTATCTTTAATGGTACTTTTCCTGCTTTTTGAACAAGGGAGTCCGCATTTTCATTTTGCACTGGGCCCGATGTGAGAGGATCAGTAGGATGAAGGAGAACCAAGATAATCAGAGACATGAAAGTCTGACAGAACTTCTGGTTATTTGCTCAAATACAGCCATGGAAATGTTCTCGTGCTCTGGGTGGGGAGGAGACAAGACTTTTCATGTCTACCCTCCCAGCAGGCATAGGTCCAGGGCTCCTGGGAGATGGCTCACCTCTGAAATCTGCCTTTCTTCCCTCCTGTCCCCAGGCTAGGGATTGAGAATAGACATTGAACATGGAGGTTAACTTGGTAAACTTTGAGAGAGAAATGTGGGGCAATTAGCAGAATTGAAAGCCAGATTTCAAAGGATTTAGCAGTCAGCAAAGAGAACATGATTGCAGCAAGAATACATTACACCTCAGAAAGAGTACTGGAAATCTAGATGGATGGATGGATAAATAGATAAGCTGACTTATGTACCTTCCTTTCCACTCTATAGATTAGGCACTATATTATGAAATGGAAAAATGGGAGATGTTTATAACAAAATATATGAAAAAAAGGAGCAACACTGAAAAGATTGTGTAAGACATTCTGTGTAGAACAAAATATCACTTTGAGGTCAAAGGACACTGGGTTATAAGTTAAAATTGGACTTTCATACATAGGTAACTTCATTTTTTCCTTTTTAAAAATATTTTCCTCTCACCACTAAAGGAAAATGGTGCTATGTCTATGAGCAGCATGCTAGAGTTACTCTACACAGTAGGCTATCTTTGGTTTTCCCTCCCACTTACAGGTATGGGCTATGGTACACTAAGCATCCAGACCTTTTCCTCAAGATAGAACTGTTTCCCATGATAAGCATCTGCCTGTTGTTGCCTAGAGATGGGAATTCAATCTGTGCCTTTGAAAGATGTTTCTCTCAATATGAAGCCAACTGGCTCACTTGGGACTTGGCTCTATAACGTCTGCCTCATTAACACCTAATGAGTAGAGCTCAATGCCAAACAGGGAAATTCCTGCTTTGATTATTGCAGGTTCAAGGTTATGTCATTGGTCTAGAAACTGAAAATGGCTTGCAGAGAATTGAAACACTCAGTACTTATAAAAAATACAAACTGCATAGACCATAAGACTATTTTGAGTGATTATATCTAAAGACTAATACCAATTGTAGTGAGATCGTTTGCTTTTCAAATATTTCCAAAAGTGTCATATTCTAGCCTCCTTCTCAGAATGAATTCCTGGCCCCAATGTTGCTTTCAACAGGTTCAATTATTATACAGAGAAAGCCAAAATAGGAGCAAATCTATCTTTCCATGAATTGCCAACACTTGTTCCTGTTATCATGAGTCTGTTTTAACAGTGTGAACAAGTCTGGGTTTTAATTTCAGCTGAGAGCCCCAGAATTTGAAGCTCCTGACAAAAGATTGGGTTCACTCACTTGGATGTAAGTTGCTGTAACAAAGAGGCTTGAAGAAAAAGTGAGGGAAAAGAGTCTCTCCTAACCTCCGAAATAAACTGACAAATCCCTTTTACTTGTAGAATAATACTTGTCTGAAAATTACTTTGAACACTCAGAGAGCAGGGCTGTCCTCTCACCACCGTTTCATGGCTCAGGCCCACCCACCACTCATCAAGACAGAAATAAACCCAGATCTCCTTCATCCCACTATCCATCAAACGCTTTCCTCAGGCTCAACAACAATGCCTAATCCAAGTGTCTGTGCATCTCTGCAAGCCTTGTTTGTAGCTGCCAGTAGTCCATTTCAGAGCCCTGGTCATTTGCACTGTGTCTTGAGGATGCTACCCTGTTTCCCCAAAAATAAGACCTAGCTGGATAATCAGCTCTAACACATCTTTTGAATCAAAAATTAATGTAAGACCCCTTCTTATTTTACTATAAGACCAGGTCTATAATATAATGTAATTAATATATAATATAATATAATAATATAATATAATATAATATAATATAATAATATAATATAATATAATATATTACTGGGTCTTATATTAATTTTTGTTCCAAAAGACGCTTTAGAGCTGATTGTCCGGCTAGGTCTTATTTTGGGGGAAACATGGTAGGAAGTTTTTCTTCTTTCCTTAGTTGGTCTTATTCATTTCAGGTTTGGTGTTAATTGCATGTTTGAATTCACAGTAAAAATACAAATATCTAGGTGATGAACACCCTCTAAATGCACACGACATATACACATGACTTAAGTAAGAAGCTTCAAACATCACTGGAGGACTATTATTAGTCATCCCAAACTTAGTCAGGAAGAAAGGGTATGGTGGGCTGGTTGGAAATATTTGTGAATTATCTGTAACTTTTACCTCAGTTAAAGTACTTTACAAAGTACTTTACTGCTCCAAATGTCTGTGCGCCAATGGCATAAGCAACAGGGATTCTGTTGTCCATAGTGAGTCCCCATACTCAGTATGGAGCTGTAAGACTATAAGCAAGCCTAGGGTTGTCCAAATGTTACTCACCTACAAGTCACTACACAACTGCACAACTGCCATATAGTAACATAATCTTTGTATTCTTACTCTCTTCCTATTTTTATGTAGACCTTCTCAGGTCTTAGAGAGTTAAGTTTATCTATTTTAAAAGAAAACTTCAAATGACTGCTGTACTCCTTCTGCTTAATGGGATTGTATGTTCTGGGGAGCGTGAACTTGATCCTACATTTCTTTTGTAATCTCCTTGACCCACAGCCCTGTGTTATGCTCATAATAACATAGTTTGTTCAACGATGCTCAAAAATTAGGTCAGCTTTTCTAACCTCATGGAGTTTAGTACATGAATAATTTTCTACACACAAAGCAGAGAAAATTCAAAATATTAATTTCCATGAGTGATGGAAAGGGAATGGAGAAAACAGTGCATACAAAACTCATAGGGCTTCAGACATTGATATTCTGCACAATCTTATATTTGAAGAGACAAGAAAATAAATGTATCCTAAAGATAGGCTCTTGAAAAAAAAAAGTTTCTGGTAATCAAAAACATATTAGCCCTTGGAATTATATGGTAGCCTCAGCCTTTTTAGCAATGCTTATGTCAATATGCTCAATCAGATTCTCACCAAAGAAAAGGCGAAGTGGAAAAGGCAGATAGAAGCAGAAATAAAAGTGGCCTTTTGAAACTACTTTTGTCTTCACTGTTTGTGCTCAGATTTGAAGAGCATTCACTATTTTCTTTGCTAAAAATTTTCCAAGCATCATCAAACTGAGAACTTGGGGCATCTTGTCTGGTTTTGGGTAGAGAGTAATTACCATCTGCACCCTACAAATGTGGGTAAGCTTGCACTGAAATAAACTATCCAAATCCATGATGAGCATCAAAATTGTAGGCATAAGGAGCAAAGCGGAAAATTGTAGTATGACAAAATAGCTACATTTAATTATGTAAAATTACATAGAATTTTCATCTTCTTGAGAGGTGCTTTATTTAAACATACATCCAAAGGCACATCTTTGGTTAATGTAACTTTCATTTCAAGTCAGGGAGTTGACAGAACATTTATTAAGTTTAAAATTCAAGCAGGCTGCAATTTTTTTAAGTTTTAGGGCCACTTGTTTGAGAAAGTATCCTTTAAAACTGTGAGGCCAACGATCTCCTTTTTTCACATCAAGTCTTACATGTGACCCCTCCCCCTCCATGAAGGCTTTTCTGCTCTCTTCCACAAGATAAATACCCATTTTAAGTTCCAGACTCTACTAAAAATGCTCTCCTAGGGAGCATTCCAAGAGATGATGTTCTTTTTTTTACTATTATTAAAAATTATAGGGTAAAAGGGATCAAATAGATGATGGTCTTCTAAAGGCTTGGCAGGTTCTATGACAGTTGTTTTTTTTTTTTTTTTCCTATGACAGTTTTTGATTGCCCTTACCTTTGGGACACCCCAGAGAAGCTACAACAGTGACCCAGCACTATTCCAGCACTATTCCCAGGAGGGTCACTCTGGACAGCTTGCTGGCTGGCTGGAGGACTAAAAAAAAAAAAAAAATCAATGATATCAACCTCTGACTACACTGGAAATCACTAGGCATCATCATGCCCATTATTTATCCTGACCTCTATGGCTCCATTTGGTGGAAAGCATCATTGCAACTTCTATGCAACCAGTTCTATCTTCACTATGGGAGATTGATTGAATCAGGCACTAGGGGCTCAAGAGTTCACTGAGTCAAAATGAGATCCGACTTCTCTGACCTAAGGGATTGAAGGTAAGAGAGGAAATTACCAAAGACAGCATTAAAGCAAGATTGAGTGGACCGTCATAAAGAAGAAACAGAAAGTTTCAGTACTTGGCACTTGAAGCCTGAGGAGATAAGGGCTGTTCTCCTGGCACATAACTGTCATTTAATAAATGTGGGTCCCTCCAAGTCCTGTCATGCCTTACCATCTCCCATCACCATTTTAAAAGTTCAAAATCAGCTGTAAGAAAAGGTTGGGTATTTTGTTAACTTGTCTGAGAACACAGCTAACTTTAGAGCTGACAATTGGACAGCATTCTTTTCATTCTGAGGTGAAATTTTCTTGACAAGTGTTCAGAAAAAGTGTACAGACCTCTAGTTAGACCAGTCTATGAACAACAAACGGGTACGTCTCCTCTCCTTCCTGAGTGGCATTAAAACGATAATGAAGAAAAATTTTTAAAAGTATAAATGCCAATGACAAAGAAACAGAAGAAGGGACACGAGTGCATTGTCAAAAAGATGAAACAAGTGAGAGGAAATGTGCCAGAGGAGGAAGCCCCAATCGATGGGAGGAAGGACAGTGGACAAGAACCATCCAACAGGAAGTGGCGGTGCCAAGGCCCTTGGAGGGTCTCGATGTGGCAGACGGCAGGACTGAGCAAGGGGAAGAAAACTGGAGGTTTTGTTCCCTCACCCTCAGGAGAACAAAAAGTTGTCTACCTCTCCCATGGAGACTAGAGGTTTAGCGCCTAGGGAAATTGAGAGAGGGAGCCTTTCAGATCAGGAAAACCTGATTCAGAGCAAAAATAAAATGATGCACAAGGTGGAAATCACAGAATTTAATGTTACACCCAGACCCCAGATCTAAGCAGCACTTAATAAATTAGGCTGCCACCCTTTTGGTGGGAGATTAGAATACTTTTCTTGAGAAAAAGCCTCAGAGGAAGTCCTTTTCTATACCAACAATGGTGGGCCCTCTCAAAGCAATAGCTCTTTGCCTAATCATCCAGAAATGAAGGCCACTGCTTGTCATGCCACACAAACACAACCAGATGTCACCCAGTTAGCTTTTAAAAAAAATAGTTTATTGAGGTGATATTCACAAAATTAAAACTTACCATTTTAACGTGAACAATTCAGTAGTATTTAGTACATTTATAATGTTGTGCAACTATCACTTCTACCTAGTTCTAAAACATTTCCATCATTTCAAAGAAAAACCCCTCAACCATTTCTCCCCTTTCTCCCTTTCCCCCAGCCCTTGGCAACACCAATCTACATCCTGTCTCCATGGATCGATCCATTTTGGATGTTTCATATAACTGGGTCATACAATATGTGACCTTTTAGGTCTGACGTCTTTCACTCCACATAAGGTTTTGAAGGTTCATCATGTTGCAGCATATCTCAACATTCATTTTTATGGTTGACTAATATTCCATTGCATGAATATACCACAATACAAATCAGCTGTTGATGCTTCAGTCTTGGGGAAAAAAACATTTGGCAACCACCATATATAAAACAAAAGAGAAAAACAAAATAAACAGAAAAATGAAAACTGTAGGAAACAAACCAGGCTAGCTTGGTCCCTTGGCTTGAAATAGGGTTTGGTCAATGGGAAGTACTGACAGGTCATTGGGGGGTAGGAGGAGAAACCAGGACATGTACCTTTCTTTCCCCTCATGCTGTTTCAGTAGCTGTTGCTTCTTTGTGGCCACATCTCTTGTCAGGTAGCCCCTCCTCCATGGCTGTAAATCTGACCAGGCTTCAGGACCATTCCTTCACCCCTGCTCCTTTGCACAAGAGGTAGCAATGACTTCCCACAGTTGTTGGTTCCTAGGTGCTTTACCCTCCCTTCCTGGTTCCCTACATCTACCCATACCTTTGCCTTTTATTAAACTCTAACCAATTAAAACATTTGAATGTGACATCTCTTTTCTGCTGTGACCCTAATAAACTTATAAGTCTTAACAGAAAGGGTCAAATTTTTATAAAGGCATTAGTATAGTACTGTAAAAGGTGAATTGTTTCTTTTTAAATCTTCCATTCTCAGATTACCTAACAAATCATTTGTGGTGTGTGTGTGTGTGTCTCTGTGTGTGTGTGTGTGTGTGTGTGAGAGAGAGAGAGAGAGAGAGAGAGAGAGAGAGAGAGAGAGAGAGAGAGGGAGAGAGAGAGGAAAGGGGAGAGGGGAGAGAGGGTATGGGGGAAGAAAATAGAGTTTAAGAGGGAGAAAGAAAAAACATATTTATTTCAGTTCTTGCAATAATCAGACAGACAAAAAGAGTCTTTAGTACTGGTACATAGGGACTGTGTTTTAAAGAATAGGAAGGTTATGCAATGCTTAATACTTGCTAACAATTTAGTAAAGAATATATGCAGTACTTTATTACTTTGTATAAAAAACACTCTAAAAATAAATTCTCTTTTATTATGATATATCTTATGGTCCCCTCTCTAACACTGCTGTAATGTTCTCTATTCCTGTGTAAGAAAAATCTTAATAATAGTTGTAATCATAATATACATACATTTCACATCCTGATTTTTCCAATTAATAGTATATAATGAGCATGCTTCCATGTTGCTACATAACTTTCATAATCATTGCTTACAAATTCTACTTTGTATCTAATCATATAAATGTACGGTATATCACAAACTACTGCTGTTCCATTTTCTCCTAGGCAATTTTCCCATAATCTACATGAAAATTGTTACTCAACACACAATAACATTAAAAAAATTTGATAGCCCTGAGATCTTTCCTTAAAACACTAAACCAAGTTAGGACTAAAGTCTTGCTCTAAAATTTACATTGGCCTGCAGGATTGGCAGGTGAGTCAGCCAATGGTCTGTGTGTACTGAGAAATAGAGGAGCCTTGCGGAAAAGGCATGTCAGAGAAGAGGGAGCTGGGGGCTTAGACCAATAACAATGCTTGAGCCCCGAGAGGGACAGGGGTTCTAAATATAACAGTCGGTGTGTTACCAATGAACAGCCGCATGACCTGTTTCACCAAATATCCAAGAGATATTGGGGGCACACAGCCACATTATTTGGGAACCCATGGATCTCAACGGGAGATAGAGGTTTTCCTGCTCCCAAGGAGAACACAGAGCACTGTCACTGCTCCAGGGACCCAATGGTGAACAGCATCAATAGCATCCACACCTATACTTAGTCCCTGTGGGGAGCTTTAAGGGTTGCAGGGCAGTAAGTGCCAGCTGCTGATGGCCTCTGTGGAAGCAGCATCTCCAAAGTGCCTTCCACAGCTGCTGGTAGCAGACATTTCTGTAGGTTGCTGGAGCACCATGGACTCCATGTGGGTCAAAGGACTGTTCAAAAGCAACCATCCAGCAATTCCCCCAAAATAATATGGAAACCCTATGAGGCTGTCTAGCAATTGGGATAAATTAAACACAAAATGACAACAACAACAAATGACTTGTTACTATTAATAGGGCTTTTAATTTTTCCTCTGTGTAAAAGTAACCGAGGAACGATAAATTGTACATTACAATTTTCATGTTAGGTGGAGGGCACAGACATCCACAACATTGTTTTCTTTGAAATATTTCACATAAAACATGAAATAAGGGTGAAAGCAAACATATGCTTCAACAGAAGGAGGGTAAGCATGGGGAATTTACACAAAGTAGTCCCAAAGGAAAATTTGCTATTAGACTGACAAGAAGTATATTAAACTTCTTTGAAAAAGAAAACTCCCAAGGGCTCTTTTTCAACTACATGGGGAAGTTTAACAACAGTTGTAAGGGCTCATGAATTCAGTAAAGAAATTTATATGAATACATTTCCAAACAGGAAGGCTTCTAAAAGACAGATGTAATGGAACTGCTCCTTTTCCTGCCCTAGGAGAAGGTTTCCAGCATTCAACTTTCAGGCTCAAAGACTGAATTCATTTCTTTTATGGCTAAGACACTTGATATTAACACAACAATGTCTGCAGCTAATCTGCATGTCCTAGATAAGGAAAAAAAAATCAAAGGTTCAGGTCAAAATGGCAGGGTAGGTAAACACTGTGCTGGCCTACTCCCATGATATTAAAATCATAACTGAATTATAGAACAATCAGTCTAAAGAACCATCTGAAGACTAGCTGAACAGAAGTCCTATAACTAAGGATATGAAGGAGCAGCCACATCAAGACTGGTAGGAGGGGGAAACGCGAAAATAGCTGAAAGACGTTAAACTGTCATTAACTGCAGATGACAGGACACTGTATTCAGAGAACCCTAAAGATTAAACCAAAAAACTATAAGCAATGATAAATGAATTCAGTAAAGTAGCAGGATACAAAATTAATATTCAGAAATCAGTTGCATTTTTATACACCAATAGCAAACTGTCAGAAAGAGAAGTGAAAATAATCCCATTTACGATTATATATATATAAAATATAAAATAAAATAAAAACACCTGGGAATAAATGTAACCAAGGAGGTTAAAGAACTGCTCAGAAAATTATAAGACACTGAAGAAAGAAATTGAAGAAGACCCAAATAAATGGAAGCCTATAACATGCTCATGGATAGGAAGAATTAACATTGTTAAAATGTCCATTCTACTCAAAGCAATCTAAGTATTCAATGCAATCGCTATCAAAATACCAATGGCATTTTTCACAGAATTAGAACAAATAATCCTAATATGTATATGGAATCACATAAGGTACCAAACAGGCACAGCAATCTTGAGAAAGAAGAACAAAGTTGGAGGTATCACGTTATCAAACTATACTATAAGGGTATCAAAACAGTACAGTACTGGCATGAAGACAGACACATCGATCAATGGAATAGAATAGAGAGCCCAGAAGTAAACCCACTCTATATGGTCAGTTAATCTATGACAAAGGAGCTAAGAATATACAATGGGGTAAAGGTAATCAATCATCCAATAAACGGTGCTAGGATAACTGGACAGATATATGCAAAAAAATGAAACTAGACCACCTTCTTTCATCATATACAAGAATAAACTCAAAATGAATTAAAG
Source organism: Rhinolophus hipposideros (assembly GCF_964194185.1). Classification (NCBI taxonomy): domain Eukaryota; kingdom Metazoa; phylum Chordata; class Mammalia; order Chiroptera; family Rhinolophidae; genus Rhinolophus; species Rhinolophus hipposideros. The sequence goes on from NC_138049.1 coordinate 69,075,828, forward strand.
ACCCGAAACCATAAAACTCCTAAAAGAAAACATAGCCAATAAACTCTCTGACATCACTCGTAGTAATATTTTTTCTGATATATCTCCTTGGGCAAGGGGAACAAAAGGAAAATATAAACAAATGGGACTACATCAAACTAAAAAGGTTTCACGCAGCAAAGGAAATCATCAACAAAATAAAAAGACAACCTACTGAATGGGAGCAGATATTTGCCAATGATACATGTGATAAGAGGTTAACAGCAAAAATTTATAAAGAACTCACATAGCACCCAAAAAAAACCCAAACAATCCAATTAAAAAATGGGCAGATGACCTGAATAGACATTTCTCCAAAGAGGACATACACATGGTTGACAGATATATGAAAAGATGCTCAATGTCACCAATTATCAGAGAAATACAAATTAAAACCACAATGAGATATCACCTCACACCTGACAGAATGGCTATCATCAAAAAAATCAACAAACAACAAGGGCTGATGCAAGGATGTGGAGAAAAGGGAACCCTCGTGCACTGTTGGTAGGATTGCAAATTGGTGTAGCCACTATGGAAAACAGTATGGAGGTTTCTCAAAAAATTAAAAATAGAACTATCATATGACCCAGCAATTCCATTTTTGTGTTTTCATCCATAGAAATCCAAAACACTAATTCAAAAAGATATATGCACCCCTATGTGCACTGCAGTGTTATGTACAATAGCCAAGATACAGAAGCAACCTCAGTGTGCCCATCAATAGATGACTGGATAAACAAGATGTGGTACATATACAATAGAATATTACTCAGCCATAAAAAAGAATGAAATCTTACCATTTGTGACAACATGGATGGACCTAGAGGTATTACGCTAAGTGAAATAAGTCAGAATGAAAAGACAAATACCATATAATTTCACTTATATATGGAATCCAAAGAACAAAAAAAAACAATCAAACAAAACAGAAACAAACTCACAGATACAGAGAACAAACTGATGGTTGCCAGACAGGAGGGGTGTTGGGTAGCTGGGTGAAAAAGGTGAAGGAACTAAGAAGTACAAATTGGTAGTTACAAAATAATCATGGGGATGCAAAGCATAGGGAATACAGTCAATAATATTGTAATATCTAGGTACGGAGAACTAGACTTATGTAGGAGATCACTTTGTAAATTATATAAATGTCTAACCATTATGCTGTAAACCTGAAACTAATATAAAATAATACTGAATATCAACTGTAATTGGGGAAAAAAAATTGATAATAAAAAAACCATACAAAAATCAAACACAATACATAGACCAGTTGCAAAAGTGAAGGGTTTTCCCCAAGTATATTTTAATAAAAACATGTGGACTTTCTTTTTTCAATCTGAATATATTCCAAAGCATTCAGAATAATTGAATTAGGGTGCTTTGGACTGCTTGGACTGCAAGCAACAGAAATCACACTTGAACAAAGAAAAAGGTAGTTTATTGGAAGGATCTGGGGTAATTCCAAAACAGAATGAAAGGAAGAATGGAACAGTTGGCAGAAGTGGAGCTGGCCTTGGGGTGACTGACTCCAGAGAGGGGAACCTGTACAGGAAAGATTCCATCTTGCACTGCAGCTTTCCTACTACACTGGTTCAATTCTTTTTCAGATTAAGATGGCCTTCCTCCAAAGGGAAGATGGCCATAAATACTTTCAAAATAACATATTCCCAGATGTATTTATTTGAAAAATCCTAAAGAAGGGATCTGATTGGCCCAATTTTGGTCACCTCCCATCCCTTAACCAGTCATTGTGGCCAAGGAGCTAGTGTCCTACCTCTGGCCCAGTCTTAAGTCTGCAGATTCTACCAATCAGAAGAAAAGGAAAATAGCACATAGGGGCCACTGGGAGGGTGAATTTGAGCCAGGCTGACTCTCCATTTGTGATTATTAAAAACAGAGATTAAGAAAATAAAGAAAAATTACAATCTTATCACCCTGGAATGAACACTTTTGATTGAGCATTCTATTTTGGTTTGTCCATTTGCATCTGCATACATTTTAATGTACAATTACTGTCATAGAACCACTTAAAAAATACATAGTTTTGAAATCTATCTGAAGAAACAAGCTTAAAAATACAGAAACAATGCTCATCTCTTGGGGACCCTTGGGGTCCAGCTCTCCATAGGGTATTGAATTTCTGTTCCTGAATTTCCTTAAGAAATAAAATACAAACCATGACTCTGGTGGTATAAAATATCAAATACTATCAAAAGATCACTTTAAATGTCTACATTACCCAAAGTGGGCTCTACTTAAGTTCTTTTCAGGTACCAGATCTGATTCAAGTATAGGTCTGCTTTTCCTTTCTTTTGTTTGTTCAGCAACATATACAAAGTCTCTGTAGACCTTTCTATTCTAGGCTCTGCAGAATTGGAAGGAAACAAACACACCAAACCCCCTGGCTTCTGCGGAATCAGTAAAACACTGTGGATGGAGGAAAAACAATTCCAGGATTATAAGTATGCAGATCATCCAAATGATCCAGATAACATTTTAAAAATAATTATTCTAACTCTTTATAGACACTGTATCATATGAAAATTCATAGTAAATAAAATATTTAGAGTAGCCAAGTAAGCCTCAGCAAGAAATGAAAGGAAGTTTAGCAAAACAAGACCTTGGTAACTATTTTCTTAAAATGATAGAATAAAATATCCTAATAATAAAGACCTGTGCTTATCAATACTTTGGATAAATGATTAGGTTCTGCTAAATAATTTCCTCCCCTCAAACAAAGGACCGCAATGGTTTTAGCCAATGCAAACACAGCTATTACATGGCCTTTATTTTCTAGTATCATGAGTGCATAAAAATGTAGCTCCAACCTTACAGGACACAGACATTATACAATTAAAAAAAACTTTCATTTTTATGAAAAACTACTTTTGATCTTACAGTTTTATTCTTCTCATTTGGAACTTTATGCTTTTAACTTTATTATTTTTTCATACTTCTTGTGCTTCATCCTCTTTATACTTACATTCTTGCATTTTCAGTTTCTTTCTGAAATATTTAGTCTATGAATTTTAACTCTGAGTAAAATACTGGCAGAAGCACATCGATGATCTCATGTTCTAAATACTTTGTAATTGTTTTACATTTCCTCCTTGGTTCCACAGTTACTTAGGTTTATCTCTAAATAATTGAAATACTTGTCATTAATTTGGGATGTGGTCAGAAAACATGACGCCTTTTAATACTCTTTGAGGAACTTACTGTTATTTTTCTTTGTGCCTTAGTATATGATCAATTTTTTAAACTGCTGTATATACTTTAAAAGGTGATATAGTCTCTGTTTATGGAGGCATAAAGTTTAAAATATATTTCTATTGACCTAACCCTATTACTTATTGTCTACTTCATCTATCAAATTGAAAGGTGACACAGCCTTCTTCTCAACTGTTCTCCTGTATTTATAAGTATTTACATTTTAATATTATGCATTTATAACAAAGAATTTAATTGTCATAACTTCACTGTGATATATTCCCTTTGTCAGATGTGGAACATTTGCTTTATTAATACGTAAAAAGTACATTTAAGACAATATTTTAGATGTATCTTTTTATTTAACTTGTTTTCATTCTTGCTTTCAGTCCTTTCCAATTACGATTTCCTCATCCTTGTTCTAATTTTCTCATTTTCCTGACAAATATCTCTAATTACTATATTCAGGTAGGTATCAAATATCAGCGTTTCTAAATATTTGCCTGCATGTGAATATTTTCTATTTCTTTCCAAACTGGATGGCCTTGGAGAGCATATCATAGTCTCCAAACCTCACGTCTCTATGGAAATTCCAACATGTGGGCTTTGGGTTCCTGTTCCTGATCCCTCAGCCAAGACTTTCTGCTAAAAGTATGCTGTGTGCCTAGCTGGTTAAAACCCATCATTTGTCTTCTCAGGTGTACTTGGAACAGGTAAAAGTTTGAGAACAAGTCTTTTTTAATTGAGTATCCGTTGGCAACGCTGAGGCTATGTTTTGTTTCACCAGCTACCTGACTTTCTCTTCTGAGGTTGCCGACTAGACCTGGGCTGGGGCCATCTCTGTGGCTAGTGCAGGAGGGAACTGGGGTTGGCAGACCCTTCTGAGCCACATGTGGTGGGGAGAGAGAGTTCTCTACACAAAAGGCAGTGCTGTTACTAGAAGGTGGGGGCAGAAATGCCAGGCAGCCAGAAACCACAAGTGTCTACTACAGACAAACTGATGGGAAAGGGATTTCACTAAACCAAATGGGACGCCTATGGAACTTCCCGGGATTCTCACCAAGAGTTTTTAGATTATGTGACTTAAACCTAAGGGATTGGATTGAGGTAATTTCTGGATCTTGTGCCTCATTTGGTTTTCTAATGTATACAGGTCTGTTTCTTTAGCTTGGATAATATCTATCAGTTGTATAGAACATGGATGTCATTTTTTGTTCGAATGGAATTGGGTAATTTTAACTATAAAAGAATATATTCACTTATCTATTCATTCATGTTGTCACAGGGAGCAGACTTATGCTGAGGCTGAGTAGTGGGGTGATTTTGAATTTGGTATTCGTGTAACATCTGAGTGTCTTATTATTATTTTCTTATTTTCACAATATGGAACATTTGTTTCATGTAAATAAACGTATTTAAGACAATTACTTAGATGCAGATGTATATCTTGTACGATAGATTGAGTTTAATATTAACTGTAAGTCATTTGTTTTGGAGAGGAAGGGTATTTACTGGTGGGGGCTGCAGGGCTAGCTGGAGGAGGGAAAATGCTTTCAGACCCAAGCGCTTAGTGCAAAGATTATCCTCAGAATTGTCCCCATGTTGGCTATTTCAAAAACAAAGTTAAAATAAAATTCAAATAGCTAAGGGAAAATTCTTACAATACCAAATGAGTATAAAAAAATAGTATTAAAGAGTTATAATGGCAATATAACTTAAAATAAGTAACTTCAACTAAACTTATATCAGCTAAAAAAATAAGTTCAACTAAAACAAATATGTTCAACTAGAACCCACTCTAGGCCAAGATGTGGTTGACTACCACACATTTTCTGCTCTGTTGGGCTGATCGTGCAAGTGCAGAGCTCCCAGCAACGATGCCTGGAGCCTTGGTGGAGAACCAAGACCAAAGCCAAAGTCCATACAGAGTGTTGGCGTCTTAAACTCAGAAAGTCCTGTACTGTAAGCCAGCTGGATTCCCTAAATCTTTTCCAAACTTGCTGCTGACAAGTACATCTTTCCCCATCCTATACTATACAGGTGTTGCTATTTGGAAACCAAGGATAGGGCTTTATTTTTATCCCGAACACATGCTTTGGTTCTTTATTTCAGCCCACTGCCATCGAGAATCTGTGATAAAGTGTCTTTCTTTTATGTCCAAGTTTACAAATGTCACTTCCTATATCATCCTCTAAATACCTGATTAAAAAAAATAGGACACAACTTTTTAACTTGTAGTTTTAATGCAATATATACACACTTACCATCCTAAGAAAATGTGTCCATTTTTCTCAGTATTTATAGAGAAAGGAAAATATCGTTTGACCCTGTTTCTCTGCTTTTAGGAGTGAATCTTTCTGCTGGAACTGGCAAGAAGAAACTCTTCTGGAATCTGTGGCATGGAAGAGGGTCTAACAGCACCACCTCTGAGGGCAGGGCCAGGACGAGGGGTGCTGCAAGGGGACTCCTTAGGCTGTCTAGGCCTGTTTAAACTATGGCAAAGGGTGGAAGAGGCAAAATAAGAAACAAGAGGCCCTGGCAGTTTCCTCAACAAGGAGGCTTCCTCCTGTCAGAGCCTTCCTCCTATCAGAGCCTTTTGTTGCTGCTAATAGTTTTCTTTTTAACTATGTAATAATATAAAGAACATGGAAAAAAAATATTTGCTTTGTCACATCATGGCAAAGAAAAAATGCAACTATAGCAAAAGCTTGGCACCTTTATAACTAAAGATAGGATCATGCTGTCCATCTCCCCAAATTAGGAGAGAGGCAGCAAGGATGATCCTGCCTACCACACTGGGGAAAAAAACTGCGAATGTCCATCAGTACCACTTGATGAAAGAAGAGGGAAGAAAGATGAAAAACATTCCAGAGGTTTTATCAACATACAACCACCTTTGACATAAACAACTAAACCAAATACTATAAAGTTGAAAATTCAGTATTTTTAAACATTTCATTTTTACTCAGATCTAATCAACAAGTTAATCTATTACTCTGCAACAAAAATTCTTTTTACTAATGAAAAAAAAAGGACACACAACCTGAAGACAATCTGATTTTGCTTTATTGAATATTATCCCACACCCAATATTTACAAATGTAATTAAGTGGAATTTATAAGACTATTATATGGAACATTTTAAAAAGTTAATCTGAAACACTCTTAATGGAAATCATCAATTCATGAGTTAATACAACAGCTAATTTATAATTTTTCAGACAATATTCATCATGATTCATTTCATAAAAATTATATTTTCAAGAAGAGATAAGTCTGAGGAAATATACAAAATTCAGAAAAATATTTCCGTATCTAGTCATAATCTTCCAGCTTTTCTGTAAAAGAGATCAATAACGATTATGGACATTCTGGCCATCATGCATTAAATATAGATTTTTCTCATGACTACTTTCTTTAATGCCATATTAAACGTTTAGTATAGAAAACCTCTTTTCATGATAAGTTTAAATATTTATTTATGTTTAAAAAGAATGCATATCCAAATTTAAAACCAGCACCTAAACTTTGCTTTAAAAATAACAACAAGGCATATAGCCACACGTTGTTAACCTCGATCCCCCATTATGGATGATCCATGGAAGGGGACGAGATGGACAACAAAATGAGGCAACCCCCCAACCAGTCCTAACAGCGACTTATTGTAGAAGACAGTTACTTTCATAGACATGAAGAGGACATAAGAAATACAGTATTTACCTCTGCATGTCTGAGAAAATACCAGTCACATGTGGACTAATGGCCCTAACTAACATCTGTAACAATATCCTCAGAATAGAACTACAAAAAGTGTGGGGCTCATAGTGGAAGAAAGTGGGGGTGGGTGGGTGGGCATTATTTTCTCTCTCTGCACAAATTTAAAGGTCTGTCTTTCTCTGGTTTTATGTGAGCCAGATCTTCTATCCATACACAGAATTAAGGAATATAGCACTTCTTATCTTTAAAGAAGTACAGCTGTGTTATTATTCTCTCTTTTCCTTTGAAAGACCATGGCTTTTCAAAATGTATTATTATGTTTTTTGGACAACCTAGATAATAACATGTAAAGCAATTAATCCTATCCATGCATTTTGAACCATTTCAAAAATGCCAAAAATAAAATCAGTGTGTCAGTAATAGCAACTTCTATAGCATTAAAATCCTGAAAAATAACTTAATAGTTTTTAATGGAATTCATTGTTGCTAGACTAACACTGCTGAAGGGCATAGCAGCACAACTTAGAAATAGGAATGAATAAATACAATTTATTATCCACAATTTAAAACTATTCACTTGCCAAAAAGATTCTGGAAATGGTGGTGGTGCTGGATATCTTTTTTAAGTAAAAATTTTCCTTATCCACAATTAATAGGTTTCCTGTTCAACAAACCTATTTTTCAGATACTATAAAGGCCAATTTCAGAATGTTATAGGTCACCATATAGTTGAAATCACTGGCATCTAAATTAATGGTGCTTAAAGGATCTCTTGAAATAACAAATATTATCCCTATCTAGGAGGAGTTTGAATGTACAGAAATGATGGGTGTATTTGCAATCAAACCACGGCAGAATGCATCCTCATCTAGTGCGTATTCAGTGTTAACAAATGCATGCGTCTGTTTTAGAAATTATAGCAATCAGAGAATACATATGCTTAACATGTTTCTATTAAACAAAAATATATTATAAATTTAAATGTTTTTCGGAAACCTACATTTTGTTCTGAAAGTTGCCATTTTCCAAAATACAACACACTGATGATTGTTGTTCCTTGAGTAACAGAACATTATTGTTAGGAACACACACTAGCTTTCTCAAAACGCAGTGCAGACTTACCTATGTGGTCAATAGTTGATCATTTTTCGAAGGGCATCATAGCACTTCCATTTGTCTGGGATGTAGAATGGCTCAAAAATGTGAGGAAACGGTGTATCATACCCACATACTCTTGATATAGGGGCCTCCAGGTTCAGAAAGCATTCTTCCTGCAGGAAGAGTACAGATGGTTAACTTCAAGATGTCTGTTTTTTTTTTTTTTTTTCACTGAGATTAAATAGTTCAACTTGACATACAATTGCATCTCAGGGCATTAAAATAATTAAGTATATTATAATGTGAGAAAATCAGGTTAAAAAAAGCAGGTAACAAACAGTATGCTTGGTGTGATCCCAGTTTTATTTAAAATATTTTCACATATGTATGTATGCACATTTCATGCCCACATACATATGTATCTATTGTTTAAGCCAAATTGGGATTATGCCAAACATGCTGACCTACAAATATAAATGGAAGGCATGATAAAATCATAACAAAATGTTCACAGTAAGCTCAGCAGCTTGAAATTACTGAGGGTACATGTTTTCTTTAGTTTTCTGTATTTTATATACCATAAGCATGTATTGCTTTTATAAAAATTTTTATAATTACTCTACGCAGCCAGACGAGTGTACCAGCTATGTAATTGTGTCCTGATTTCTCTCATAACCAGGCTATTTTTAGATGCCTTTGGTTCCATGGCCAGTGATTCCCCAAGCCCACTGATCTCTGCCTGACTAATCTGTACAAATCTCTCAAGTATCACCTTAGGAGTCACCTCTGCAGGCAGTCTTTCTTGACACCTCACCAACCCTGCACCACCCAGGACAAAGAAAGGGCTTCTGTCCTGAGCACCCACAACACTGCACTCAGCACACTCCACTGTAGTTGCCCAATTATCTGTCTCCCCTGAGAGACTAGGAACTCCACGAGGCTGGTGAAGGCTAGAGAACTGGTGTAAACATGTAAAATCTCAATTGCAGAAAAATCCTGTAGTAAGTTGTTTTCAGGTGGGGGAAGAAATTTTATTCAGGTGACAATTTCAATTTTGAAAATTAAATTTTTAAAGAGTTGATTTTTTTAAAAATCTAGAAAGAGAGATATGTGATTAAACTATTCATAGAAAGATGATATTAGTTTTCTCATTTACAGCTATTACCTGAAACAAAAACTTCTGGATTTTTTTATATACCCATGTTATGCATTCCCTTGCTTCATAAACAACTTGAAGAGGTTCACATTTTCTTAAATAGTTTACTAATTGTATTTTTAAATTTTCATTTGAATGGAAATGTTCACTTGAAAAAAACTTGATGCCTGATGTTCAGTCCCTATGCTCTGTGCATATATCTTCTAGTAACAAGAATATTGGGGCAGAAAGGGCCCAGGAATAGGACAGATTAGCTCCAAAGGGCACCATCTGGCCATTTATGCACCTCTCTCTGCCCCCAATAACCACTGTGACTTACAATATCTAACACCAAATAAGTGTTGGTTTTCCTACCAACAGGAAATCTTCATTAACAACTTGAGAATCTTGAATACATAAGATTTAAAGAGTCACCTAACAATTCCACTAGTAATAATCTCAAAAGATTGAGTGGATTGCAACAAATAATTTTAAAGGAGTCAATTTGAGATTAACTCAGTTTTATTACTTTAGTTGACACGGGCTTCCCTAAATACTGCATTCTTCATAAACAAGCCAACCATGGACACTACAAAATATACAATATCAAGGGCAAAATATTTCACTAAGTACCTTTGATTTTGCACTTGTTACAAAATATTTTTTCTTTAGAATTAGTACCCTAGAAAGCTGGCCTATAACAAAATGATCTGTCAGTGTGAAAATCACTCCTTTTAGCATGAATATTAAAATTATCAAACTAGTTTTCCCCCCAAATAGCAATGTTTCTAATTCCTCAAGAAAAAGAATCACTATAGGAATACATCTATATGTTAGCATGAGCATAGAAAAAGGTCTGCAAGGTCACACTTGAACTGTAAACAGTGGTCGCCCTTTGAGGCTGGAAGTGGCAACGAGGTGGGGAAGGACTCCACTTCATATTTCATAAATATTGTTGGAGTTTTTATGACACAGTATTAGTTTTATAATTAAATGGCACTGAAATAAAAGAGTAAAGTGAAGAATTATCTTTTTATATGAATAAAGGTTCCTATTTTATGTTACAAAAATTTGTGATTTTATTTTCCTTAATTTTGAAACAATTATATAAATTAAGGGGAATTATATGATTATATTGTACTGTACATAAGTATATAAAATGTATTGTAAAAATCAGGGAAGATAATTCAAGGATGTAGAAGACTATGATTCAATTTTATAATGCTATACCCTGACCAATTGAAACAGTTTGAAATTTTAACACTTTGCTAACAAGTATATTAAAGAGACAAATTATTCCTTCCACAACTTGTGTTACAAACTTCTTTTAAAGAAATTAGAAATAGATGTTTGGGTCAAGCAGCTGTATAGAGTTACTTCCCACTGAACTGCTTCATGTACAAACGATTTATGTGTGAGTATGTTTCTTTGGGCAACCATCCAAACAGGGCATTCTAGTTCTCCGTCAGTTTTCTTCATAGAGAAGCCATGTATACACACACACACACACACACACACACACACACACACACGTAGAAAAAGAAATACTTGAATCTCACGGGGATGTTTATTGATCAATGTACCATATTAATTCTCCACAAAGTATATCTGTTGCTTCTTTATATACCATATTATGACCCCATAACTATAGCAACCATATGCTCTAAATTTCCAAAACAATCCGGATTAATCATATCTACTTTTCCATTAATCACATTTTTCTTTGTATTCCATAAGCACACTCATATTTTAAAAACTATGTTTAATGATTTTTGATTCAGAAATAGTAATCCACATAAAATTAGGAAGAAACAATTACCTCGCCCACAGGGTTATTGTGTGGATTACAGGTAGCCTCCAACACAGGGGTTAAGATGTCTCTCTTTCTGGAGAGCTTGACATGGAACAATGACAGATAGGACTGTGCTTTGTGGTTCCAAAACAGATTGTAGTGTGACATGTATAAACAGGGGTAACAGAAGAGAACCCAGACAGGTGCTAAGAGAAACTTTTCTCCAGCTATTCGTGGACCAAAGATTCACTCTAGGCCCAGTGAAAAGGACTGAAAGTGAACCCTAAACCAATTATGTAGCAACGCCTACATATGTTTTGTTGCGGTATGTGCTTTCACACAATCAGGTACTTAGTGACAAGCAGATATTCCTTCTACAAGACCCTTGTGTGAAATTCTATATATGGGATTTGAATTTACTTCTAGACATGTCTTTTTGTAACTATGGGAATTTTCTTTCTAAAATATGTTAATAAGAATAGTAACAAGTACTTATGATATAGCAGGCACAGTGCTATATAAATGAGTTGTATTTCATCTCATTTAATCATTTTAACAAATCCATGAGGTAGGCATTATATTCCACTTCACAGTTGAGGAAACCAAGGTAAAGGAACTTGTCCAAGGTCAAATAGCTATATACATAGCTACATACAGGTTTGAAGTAAGGTTCAAACCTGATTACAAAACCCATGTTTTCAGTCACTCTTTTGCAGTTTTGAGGCACTACTGTTGAGGATATTAACAACAACAACAAAAATAAATAAATATAATAGGAATAAAAAAGAATGATGAAATGGAAGGCAGGGGATGAAGGTTTTACAACAAAACCTTGAGAGGCATAACAGGCTAAGTTCTGTCCAGGAAGCCCCTTTCATATATACAAGGAAGGTAGAGGCTAAGACATGTGAAGAAACTGAAAGTACACACTTGAGCATGAAAGTAACACCAGAGCAATGAACAGATGGTCCTAGGTATCAGGAACCTCTTAGGCTATCTAAATGATTCAAATGAGCATAACTCAAATTATTTATACATTAGCAATCTGGCTTGCTATGCATATTATAACCAGAAAAGGAAACAGATGATGTGAAATTACAATTCCAAGTCATAAAAATCAGACACAGGCAAAACAAATTATTTGCCTATTTTTTGTAACAAAACAAAACAAACTTAGTAGTATCTTATTGAAATTGCAGGTCACAGAGATTCTATAAATTTTCTAGCAGGTAAAAGAGGGCAAGAAAAAATAAAATGATCCATTATTGTTTTAAAATAAATAAAATATTGATAGTTTTTTTTTCAAAATTGATTAATTGTACTGTAATTATTCCTATTTTGGTGAATGTAGATTACATGTTATATGTATGTGTGTGTAAATGTATACGTATTAGGGCTTCTGTGGGATCACTCAAGATCTCTCAACACTTAACCCCATTTCCCCATTAAAGTTTTAAGTGCATCAATGATAGATTCTTCTGTCACCATGTCACAGGAATTACATCACTGAGATCAGTCTCAGGCATTCCACACTGTGGTTTCAGTCATTCTCAACAAATCTTTTTGTTGTTTTTAAGGCAAAGCCCCCAAATATAATTGAAGCAGCATGGAATTTGGAATACTGTCTGAAGGGAATCTATGTTCTACTGTGATTTAACCTCTACAAGCTTTCAATTCTGCTATCTTATCTTCCTGTCGTTTTGTAACACTATTGTGTTACCTTGCCTATTTACCTCTCTAGATTGTGCATTACCATATGAAGTATACCTAGTGCCATGCCTGACACATCATAGTGCTCAATAACTGCTAGGTTTTTGTTTTCCTCTTAAGGTTTTCCAAGTTATAATAAACACAAGGGATTTGAAATGATAGACCAAATCGTCATTAAGGACAAGATTCTGGTACAAAAAAAAAGTCAACACGGATAAATAATAATAATATCCCTTATAGCACAGGGCCTGAACAACTACCATTTGCCGGACACTTACTCAGCCTTGTAAGAAAATAGCAAAATGAAGCGCAGTTTGAGGAAGGAGGGTGGAGACCACTGAGGTTATGAAGGCCGCACTCTGGCCTCAAGGAAAGGCAGGGCTGGGTGCTGCCCCCTGGTGGGGAGCAGGGAGCCTGGCAACTCACTGCCAGTTCCTGGGATTGGAAAGACAGTTTGTATGGTTAGATAGTAAAGAGTTCAGTATATGGTTTTAAAAATTTCCACTGAAAAGAACACAATTTCCATGCAGTGCTACTACAGAAAAGTAGCCTGCCAGTCAGCTACCGGAAAGGTTACAAGTAAGAGAGCCTGGTAGATAACTGAAAATAATCAAGGCATACAAACTTCAGAAAACAGCGGAGAATAAAGAACAGCCTAAGATACTATTTGATTTATTTGTAAAGCAATCATTTTGGTTTTGTTTTTTTCAATTCAAGGCAATTCCAGGCTCAGATTTTTTTCTAAGAATAATTTTGGGATAATTTTTATTCAGGTCTTCTAGTGACAAAATGTTGACTATCGCCCACTGTGCAAGAATACGTATCATCTTGAGTTGAAAAGTTATGAAGTTTAAAGTGAGATAAGAAAAATTTAGGTCTTTTATATATGTTCCTACTTTCTTATAGCTGATATTGGCTGATGAAATCCCTTTCATTTTCCTGAAGAACTATGCAACGAATTTTTCTAAACATTGAATGGAAAGTCAGAAAAGCAGGACAGTAATGAGAAGCACATCACAAGTCAAAATTGACATACATTGCCTATACCATCATCTGATGAATCAAGATTTTATGTTCCTCCTTGGAACAATGAAAAAAAATCACTCCACAACTTACTTTCAAAATAATAATACAAAAAAAATTGACTTTTAAATTATTTTTCAAACAAAATACTCCAAGTTATATCACATAATTATTATCACGCCACCATAACACATTTAAACTATGAGAATATATTTTGCTTCAGGGGTAGTAACTTAAGCTATAAATGTAATAAGCACTGAGCAAGACATACAGATGAGTTATCATTTCTTCTCTAGGAGAAAACATTAGGAAAAAGTTTTAAATTATTTCGGAACGTAGTTTTTTAATTTTTTAATTAAAATGTATTGGGGTGACAATGGTTAGTAAAATTGCATAGGTTTCAAGAGAACAGTTCTGTAATACATCATCTATATATCACTTTGTGTTGAATGTACTTAGTTTTAAACCTGAATTCTAATACCATTTGGTCCTTGTCAATTATTATTAAGAATAAAACAATGGAGATTTTGCTTCTAAATACAATTAGTTGTCTAGAGGTCATAAGGAGCAGTGCAAGAGTTAAATTTTAAAAATATGAGAAAAACTAAACTAATGTACCAAAATGATGTATATTTGATAGCTTTAAAGTGTAGGAACGTAGAAAGTTATTTTTGATTATAAGTTGATTAGTCCTTGTTATTTATGTCAGGTTAGACTTCCCCCAGTTTCCAAATATTATCAGAGAATATTTGTTTTAAATTTGTTTTAAATCTGCCATGAACACTTGCCTGTAACTAAAACATGAGTTTGGGCACATGAGAAAAAATGATTCTGGTGTCTTAAATCATACTTTCTCGGCAAATGAATCACAGAAATCTGTGAAAGCACTACGCCAGCAACGCCAAAATTGATTTCATCCCTGAATTAAGTAAATACAACCTTACTAATGTAAAATAAACAATGTTTCATTTAAGCTAATAAATAGTATGTACCATATTTTTTAAACAGAGCTTTGTGTGTGTGTATGTGTGTATATACAAATTTTCTACATAGCACAGGTCTACGAAATTAATTCTTCAGACAACAGAGTCCCTAATCCACCCCCAAATTAACAGGAGGCTCCCCTAAACATTAGTGCTATTTTTTTTCCAATATCATGTATACAAGATGCATTCAACAAACATTTTTTGCTGTGAGGTCTCTCACTTTTAAAATGCAGTTGAAACAATATAACTAAATAAAAGAGTATATGAATAATTTAATTTTATCCAGATTTGCATAATACCTGAAACATTACAGTCAAACCCAACTATTTCAGCAAAGCTTCCATGTAAAGTGATAATCTTGACTAAATTAAAAGCTGCGATCTCTATTAATTAATTTCATTGGAAAGTCTTCAGTGTCAGCTGACTTTTAAAAAAAATTCCATTTCTTCTTCTTTAATGCAAATTACTGGCAATTTGGTACAATTTTTGTTTTCTAAGATTTTTTTCAGCTAGTTAAAGAATGAAACTGAATTCTAAATTAGTATTTTCATATAAATTCCAACTCCATTTTTGAAATGGAATTTTATTTTCTGAAGTTAGAAATACTATTTCTGATCTAAATAGGTTTCCCTAGATACAGTCTAGCTATCTAAAACAAAGTTGGAGCATGATATTAAAATATGCATAGAAATAATTCATGGCTCAAATTCATAGTCATGTCAGAATATAAACATTAATGTAAAATCATCTATGAATCTCGATATGGCAACTGTTGAAACTTAAATAGAACAAATTTCAATTATCAAAATTTAACATTAAAAGTCAAGAGTTTATTACATAATATAAATTACTTTTGTCTCAAAATTATAGTTTTGTAAATTTCACTATTTTTAAAATCATAAATAGGTGAAAGCAAGTCACTACTCATTTCTACAATTTATAATCTTGTCTAAAATAACTTTTTAAGAAAGTACAGAGTGCTCATTATGGCCCAGGGACTATACTAAATAGTTTATAAATATTAACTAATCTTAATTCTCATAAAAACGAAATAGCAATCACAAAGGTAAAACTAGCACCCCATCCAAACCACTTTGGTTTTCCAGGTAAAATCTGTAAGAGTCTGGTTCTGCTTTCAAAATTTCCTCTAGATACAGTCTTGACCTATGACCCAAAGCTGCCTCACCATTTTCACCTGAATAGCACTGTAAGAAACTATGGCTTAAACAAATCATTTCCTCGTTAAATCTTTCTGCAAAACATTCTGTTTATTTGCTGCAATCTGTCTCCAATGACGTTCTGAGGTTTTGAAAGTTCAAAGTGAAAAGTTTAAATTCGTTTTGAGTTACTCAATGTGCAAATTTTGACATTTGAAATGTACTGTGGCTACACTGCTTTTGTTAAAACAATTTATATTCGATAGAGAAAGAAGAAACAGCAATGCTCTCAAATTTCCACAGCCACTGAAGCTTCTCAAATTTTATAGTTCAAAAGTCTTCCTATAGAAGAAAGCGTCAACGGCACCAAAGTTTGCGAGTGGAATTTCTTTAGAATGTGGATGCGTAATGATAAACATAAGCGACTTGCAGCCCTGGCTCATCTCATGAACAAATCACTCTCTGTAAGGTAGGATTTTTGCTTGGTTTGGCACCAGGAAATTTAAAATACTGATGTAGAGCAACTTTTGATTATCCTACAAAGCATTCATTTTTTTCTGCTTGTTTTTCCACAAAATTCTTTATCTAAGCATTCTAATACACTGCTAAATGGTGCTCGGAAGGCAGAAATCAATTCTGACAAAAGCGACCTGATGATTCCTTTGTCTGATGACATAGAAAATATATTCTTTTAGAATTTGGGGGACTGAACCTGCATGAAAAAAGTTTCTGTTAGGATCTGTCACTCTCCCAATTTTGCAACCTGTTTTTTAAGTTTCAAGACTAATTACAAAACGAAACTACTTGAATAGACTGATTTCCCCCTACCTGGCACCATCTTTCTAAACAGTTTGAAAAGCTGGATTAAAAAAAAAAAAAATGGCTAAAATATTTGTTATTTTACAAATGGCATTCTTTTGTTATAATATAAAGGAGTTTTATTGCTTTTTCCTTCTCTTTAAAAATGTTAGATTTGTAGTTGATGTTGTAGTTTATGTTTAAAAGAATATTAAAACAACTTGCTAAATATAAAAAAGGCAAGGAAAAGGGAAAAATCAACTTTATCTACATAATGCCAGAAGAGATGTGTCTATAGTTTTACTGAAATTAAACACACTTTATTTTAAGGTTAATCTTGGGTATCATAGCAACACAATCTTTAAACTTGGTTTTGCTAAACGAATAAGTAAGACCAAGTTGTTTTTCAGCAGTTTAATTCTGGTCAATAGATCACTACAATTTTACTAAGAAAAGCACAGCAGAAATAAATTTTCCAGGCTATTATCAATTATTAGGGAGATATGGTCAATAACTTGTTAATTGGATCCCAATAGTAGTATAGCAGCACTTCCAAAGTTTAATAACTGAACAAATTAACAATGCAAACAAGTTTCAGGCAGGAATCTCTGACCTGAGTAAGAAAAGGCTTATAAATGCTCTCATTATTTAGGAGGATGACTTTTGCTAACATGATGCATTTGACCTATTCATGAAAACAAACTGACCAATTGTAATTATTGTCTTATCCAATTAAAATAAAATGCAGAATCCCAAATATGTTTTCCTCTTTACTGCACTTACATATCTATGTTTCTACTTCTGAGGTTGCTTAATATTTCCAACAAAGAAGTTTTTCAGGTTCAATGTCTATGCATTTGCATATACATATTTTTCATGTTAGAATTTCAAGAATGGAGAGCTCTTTGAGAATTAGAGGGTGAAATACACATGCTTCATTTCTTCCTCCCAATATTGGATAAACTGTATACTGATAAGAGGAACCCAAATCTGCATGTATTCTCACAAAGTCTGTATTGCATGCTCAGTGTGGACAAATTTCTAATAAGCCTGCTAAACATACAGATACACTAGTGAGTGGGTGGGTTAGTGACGGGGACCTAGTTCTACATACTTTTATAGTTAAGTATAAAAATATAATATCAGAATTGCCCAAAGGTAGTGTAGAATAATAAATTCAGATGAATTAAATTTATACAGCTCGCATAAAATGGTAATGTTCCCATAATTTATTTAGATGGACCAGAGCATTTACTTACTATTTTTAATCTACTTACTTGAGGCTGAATTAATTATATTAAGTCAATCAGGTCCCACAATTAGGAATCAGAGGCTAACACACACAGCACTGACTCCCCAAAGAAATCACAAGGGTGTCCCTATATGTCATACTCGCCTATCACACGTAATGATGCACAGAAGCAAACAGGGACACAAACAAACAATCCTGTGTTTAATCAACACATCCTGGCCAGTATCGTGAGAAATAACATGGCAGCTTACAGGAAAAGAAAGGTATTTTTCCATATGCCTATCTGTTCAGGAAAAGGAATATGTACATGCATAGAGAGAACAGAAAATCCAGACATTCACTAAATAGTAACCAAAGAGATGTTCTTATTTAGTAATAAACAAGCATAATTATTTGTATAGTCTCACTTAATCCTTTCAACAACTCTATGTGGTAGCACAAGTGAGGAGCTGAGATTGGTGAAGTTTAAGTGACGGACCAAAAGAACACAGGTACTTGCAGTTTTGTTGGAATTTACCAGATCTTTTAGTTAAGCTTGGGTGCACTGAGAAAGATCTAAAATTTCAAAGTGGACCAAAGAGTTTTTCTAGGTTACAAGGTAATATTTGTATCTAGTGCTCTCATCGTACCTGTGAAACAAAAACTAGTGGAATTGTCTACTTGTTTTTGTCAAGCCCGATCAAGATATTTTTCCAACTTTAATAAAAACGTTTTTAAAATCTGGCATATCATTGGTTTTCTTGTTTACCTTATAGGCTAGACTAGAAATAGCTTGCAGGCTCTACAAAAACTAGGGGTAGGAGGGGGGATTTGGATTTGTGTGCTAAATTTGGCCCATGGGCCAGAATTTGCTAACCCTTGCCTTAGAACAATCATATAAAAAATGACTTATTATTCTCATTTCAAAAGGGATGGACTAGGAGAACTTAAAGTAACATTGCTCTGACTATAGTTTTAGAATTAGCTATCCCTTTCTCTGTTGTGCAGGTTTCTAGGAGAGGCTGAGGTAAAAACTGCAAAAAAAGCGGGGGTTGGGGGGGATTAGCTGTTTACTGCCTTTTTGGGATGTGTTACTGGGGAGTATAGATCGGTCTTTTTAATTAGAGTTACAGTAGGTTAAGCTTGGATTTACGTTTTGTTTCTTTTAGGGACTTTCTGGGGAGAAGATGTGTAAATGAGGGGAAGGGTGGACATGAGTGGACTTTGTTTCTAGTTCATTACCAACAGCTTGCTTGAGTGTAGGTCCTGAGCTGCCATTTTGAGTTCTGAAGCTGTGAATTCTCGAGAAAAACTGGACATTAAACCTATGGTAGGCTGTAAGCGTAAGTTTCATCTACCAAGAGTAAAAAACAACACAAAACAAAAACAAAAACAAAAGCAAAATACAACAAGAAACTATTAAAGTGCTTCATTAAGAAATTAAATTTGCTTCCTTTCATTTATTTCCTTATCTATGATAGAATCTAGATAAACTTAGGTAGCTAAGCAATTTGAAAAGAACGTGACAGCTTTTTGATAAATTAGAAAAATATTTTTTCCTAGCCTTAATTTAAATGGGAAAATGAAACTTAATCCTCTCCTCATGGTAAATACTTTATCACTATTCTCCACAGTTAACTCACGTTATAAAACTCTAAAACTATAAAAGAAAACTTCTAGAGTATTTAAAGAAATGTCTTTTGCGAATAAAATTAAATTCTTTTTTGCAATTAAAACAACAGACTACAGATGCGACACTGTTATTAAATTAATCTTAAACTAAAAGGTAAATTTAAGTGTAGCACGCGATCTCTCTGTCACAGACTGTACTTGCCAGCTTCCCTTAGAGGTTATTGGCAGTCTCCACAGCTAGCACGGGGGTGTTTATTAAATAGCCGTGGGCTCTCATGTTGTAGGTGTAAAGCTAGTTGTACACACATGAGTGTCATCAAGTGGACACGGCTGTGTGAGGATGGGCCCATCCCTGTGCATAGAAGCAGACAGGTCCCAATTGCCTGGGACAAGCCTGTCAGTCATCCCTGGGAAAGTATCACTTTTAAAAGCTCGATTAAAAAATTATATGTGTGTGTAATATATCTGGGTTACAATGCATTAGAATTTCATCATTTTCAATTCCTAGTTCTCTACATGAGCATGCTTATATTTGACATAACAAATCACCAACCCACAAGGATTTTCCTTAGATTTCCTCAAATACTAATTATACACAAATCTAATTAAGTTTGCATGACTCACTTTAGCAGTAGTTACTTCAGTTACCTCGGAATTGCCAAAAGGGGTCTGAAGTGTCTATTCTCCCTCCAAAATAATCAGGCTGCGTGCCAAACTGATAACCATTAAACACAGCTGCAGAGCAAATGTGTGGTCTTGGTCCTGTAAATACAGTGTTCACACATCAAGCTGCCCTGTGAGCAACTACAGATTCAGAACTACTGATTTCAGGTTTATGTTACTATTTTATACATGACTATGAAGTCACTTGCTTTACCCAGCATGGCCTGTGCAGATTTCTATAACGCCATGAGTTTCTTCACCTGAGAACACTCATTGAAACTGAAAATTCCAAATATTGATAAATACATTTCGATCAGCATCGTGTTGAATTGGTTTTCAAACTCTATAGCTCACATGAAGAAGAGTACAGGTTGCTTTGTGTGTTTGAGAACATATTTATGGGATAATTAACATGCAATATATTTAACCTAATTCCTGAAGACAATCACATATCCTGTGTTTATTATAAATGCTTTTCTTTTCATTATAGAAGATAAGTGTGTAAAAAAAAGAAAACCTGTGGACAAATCTGAGCTACAGAAATTACACTATTTTATTTTATTTCAGTAACTCAAATAATTTCCATAAAAGGAAATTCTTTTCAGAGGGGCTCTCCAAATGGGGTGGGTTGCCGGATGCTTAAGGCCAAGACCGCATTCCCTCCAGGCTGTTAGATCGCTATGGCAACTCCCCTTTCCCTATGAGTAAGCAACAGCTATGAACACTAAAATCTGGAAGAAGAGAAAAAAAAAGGTTTCCTTTTCTGTGGCGATAATAATAGTTTCAAGACTGAAACATACCACTTTTTGTGCAAGACAAACTATATCTTTGCTAACTGAATTATTTCACGAGAATTCAACTTTATAATAAATGCAAAATTAGTGAAATCAGCCACTGTACTCCAGTTTCAAAACGAGTATCATTTGTGACATAAGTAATCTAAGGATGTTACAGCTGGAGTGGGTTATGGGTCTAGGCAGAAGAAGAAATTTGATCTCTAGGGAGCGACGACGTATCAGAAGCGAAACAGATAACAAGAAAGCAACATATGCTTCCATGCAACTCTTGGAGTTTCTTAAAAGCAGCACACATTTTCAACAGTTATATTTCTTATCTGTGGTTGTTTCCGATATATAGTATCAGTGTACAGGGTAATTCATTGCTAACCAAATTGACTGCATTTATTAAATTAAATACATCTCCCTCCTACTGAAGGCAGTAATTATTTGGCAGTATTGTTTTCACTGTCTTAAGTATTAATAGGTATATCTTTAAATTGTATCTCATTTTAGGTGTGCAAAACCAACATTGCAAAGTGTCATGCACATTGGTTTTCATAGCCTATTGTAGTAGAGGAAAAATGCCTGATGCAGACTTAATATCAGTAAATATTTGTTAATGAAACAACTCCAGTTTTGACTTATATTCTCGTTCACTCTAGGGCATTAATGGCCTTAGTCACTGATGATGCACAAAATAAGCAAGACAGGAAGTAGGATGTAGGGATTTTTACTCCTTAGCAATTTACTGCAGGCTGTCTTACTCGTCTGCCAGATGCCATACCACTGCCATTGTAATCATGTTCCCCCCCTAATTAAAAGTTTTGCCTGGCTCCCCAAAACTTATGCTTTATTTACCCCTATTTCCCTCACAGCCCAGGACAGACATACACAGGCCCACCTCCATTGCAAAGCTTATTATTTATAATACCACCTTTACAAAAAAAACCTCTCTCTTCTCAAACACTGATTTTGCTATCCCTTGCTATCCTCACAAAGTCCACTTTTCAAATTCAGCTCAAATGCCAGGAAGCTTTCAGGACCTTGAGGTTGATTTTTTTTTAATTCATTTATTCAGTCATTTGTCAATCAAATATTTCAGAACCCAGGATGTCCCTACTATCACAGAGTTTTACTAGCTAGGGGGGTATATGTATAAGGAAGTCCTAGAAAGTGAGTAGAGGCTTACAGTAGACATAGTAGCAGGGAGTTCTAAGTTGTACAGAGTGCTCAGGGAAGGGTTTTCAGAGGAGGTGGCATTTGAAAACCTTGAGGAAGCAGCTCTGCCAAGAACCTCGAAGGAGGATTCCCACCAGATGACAAAATAAGCACAAAGGCATGGAGGCAGAAAAGAACCTGGTGTAATCAGCGATGGAGAAAAAGCCCATGGGAGTACAGCAGCACAGGGAGGAGGGGGTGCATGCACACCAAAGGCGCAACAACAGAGCAACAGAAAAGGAGGGGACAACCAGATCGCCAGGTGGCTGGCTAACAGACCAGCCCTGGCAGGAAGACAGTGACAGACGGTTTTCATATTTTACATATCTGTATGTCACAGAGAACATGCAAGAGTGGCTATGGAGATTTACAAGATTCTCCAGGTAAACTCAGAGTTCATTTATAGGAAGTAAGAAATATCATTAGAGATGAATAATAGGATTGCTGATAGTCTGAATGAGACACAAAAAATATACAGCGATGAGGGTAGTAAGACCAAGTACATGATATGAGCAGTTGTTTTTCTGTGTAGTTTGGGGGAAATTATCATTTCATTCAGTACAAATGTTTTAAGGATCAACACTGAAATGCCCACATCTGAGGAAGTTAGAAAAATAAAAATAAGGGGCTTAAAATTGGAAGTACTTTACTACAGTTTGTGACTAACTGGAATTCTTTCTTGGCTAGTATTCAAATACCTTTTCTCTTCTAGTAATCTATTTATTACCATTCCAGTGTTTTGATAATAATAATACCAATTTCCCATTTACTCACACTACCAATTTCCTCTTTTAATTTCTTATCACTGCATCATTGGTTTCTCATAATTATGTAAAGAAAAAGAGCTCAAAATTGAGTAACCTAGCAACGTGCACAAAGATCATATTTTTATAAATGGTGTCTATTGTTCATTTGGCAAGGAGTAGGAATCTACTGCAGACAAAAACAAATTTTCATATGCTGTACCTAGGGGCAGCAGAGAAAAACGTGTCCCACTCATTCATGTCCTGTCTGTGTTGTCAGTCACCAAGGCTAATTATAATACAGCAAATTCTAAGCTGGTCCTATAATAATTCTGCGACCTAGCAACTTGGGGGTGATTGTGAGGTGATCTTAAAATGACAGTAAAATATAACCAGAAAATTTTCTATGTACCTAGTTATACAAAGTTCAGAAGGATATATTTGTATTTGCTTAGCATTCATTTTAATTCTGATTTGTAAAAACTGAGACTGTGTGAAAATCCGTGAAAAACTGAGACTGTGTGAAAATCCTTGGAAATGTCTTTGGTTATTAACTAGAATCTCAATGTACAGGCTAATTTCGTATGAAGTTTAAGTAAATTCCAATTATATTTTCAAGTTGTGAAAAAATGTTTCCTTTATGAAATAGTAAAGAATGACAAAACATCTTGCTTTCTTTGTGTTTCAGACTCATACTGTACTAGAAAGTAGACAACTTGGGTCCTTGTCCTGAATCTGTTATCAGCTAGGTTAGAGACAAGACAGTGAGGCTCTAGCTTTTCTACTCAATCATCCATACTGCCAGTGTACACAGATCAGCGTGATAATAAAGGAAATCAAACTCCAGTTGCTGAAAGAGTAAAATGTCCTTCCTGACTCCTTTTAATAGAAGTCATCTAAGCAGACAATGTCTGGCACACAGCAGACACTCAGTTAGTAAAGGCTGACCTGAAAAATTCCAGTTTTCATTTATCTTCACATTTCCCAGGCTAAGAGGAAGGCAAGGGCTTGTGAGTCCTTAGCCCTTCAATACTGATAACAATAGGAGCCAGCAGATTTTGAACAAAAAGAATTTCAGTCCTGAATTCTTGACAAAGCTTACACTCACTATGTCAATGTCAAACAACTATAGTGTACACCTGAAACTGACATAATGTTGCGTTAGCTATATTTTTAATAAAAATCTTTAAAAAACAAAATAAAATGACTTAATAAATATGATATGGTTAACAGATGGCTTGGTACACAGTAAATGCTGAATAAACATGGCAATTAGAAACAATTTAGAATGAAAAACAATACTCTATTGTCCCTGGATGTGTGATTGTTTATAATCAGCTGCAGTTTTCAGTTGTGTTGTTGAATTCTAGCAATATTTGAAATTATTTAAAATGTAAAATATCTTAGTAGTAAGACATACAGTGTGTGTTAATCATGGGAAGTTAATAAAATAAGTCATGTCCTTAACCATTAAAAAAATAATATGTCAGATGACTATTTTAAGACACAAATGTCAAAAAATTACAATAAAATATGGATGGCCACAGAGCCAAAAGAAACTAAACTAACAATAAGGAAAAAAAAGAAAGAAAGGAGGGAAGGAAAACAAAACAAAGAAACTCCAAGGACCTTAAGAAGCCACAAAAGCTTTTTGTTTAAGATTAATTCTGAATAAATACTAAAGGAGACTAACTTCACAGTGATGGGATAAAAAAAAAATACATGACAGTTGGCCATATTGGTGAAAATAATCTTATTACCATAAAAAAAAAAAAAAAAAAGAATGGGGAAAGAATCCCAAAGGAGAGTGTCAGAATCTCTTTAATAAGGAGAGAAGGTGGAAAAACACTATTTCTTTTGTAATGAAAACCCAGAAAGTTTGACCCCCGGGAGTTAAAGGGTAAGAACCATCTTCTCAAGGGAAGATCAGAATTTGTAAACTACATATCTGACAGATCATGTATCACTGCATATATAAATAATTCTCAAAATTCAACAGTTAAAAAAAGAAATAATCTAATTTAAAAGTAGGCAAAAGCCTGAAACAGACATTTCACCAACAGGGAATTAGATGACAAATAAGAACATGAAAAGATGTTCAACACCATTAGGTATTAGGAAAATTAAAATTAAAACCACAATGAGATATCACGACATACCTATTCGAACAGAAAAATAACAATAGTAACAACACCAAACTCTGGAGAAGGTGTGGAGAACTCACATTTATCGGTGGTGGGAATGTAAAGTGGTACAGCCACTCTGGAAAATAGTATGGCAGTTTCTCATAAAACTAAACATATATTTGCCATATGACCCAGCAATTACACTCTTGGGCATTTATACATATCCCACAGAAATGAAAACATACCCACACAAAAATGTGTACACAAATACAACAGCTTTTTCATAATAAAAACTGAAAACAATTCAAATGTCCTTCAATGGGAGAATGGTTAAAAATCTGTGGTACAGTCATACATATCATGAAAATCTAATTAGCCATAAAAAGGAACAAGCTAATGACATACACAACAACCTACATGTCATTAGCTTGGCATTATGCTTGGTGGAGAAAGTCTCAGAAAGTAACTTACTGTGTGATTCCATTTATATAAGCATTCTTGAAATGACAAAACTATAGAGACAGAGAAAAGCTTAGTGGTTGCCAGTGGATGGATATGGGGGAGGGTGCAAATATATAAGGGTGTCATGAAGAAACAGTCTGTACCTTGATTGTGGCATTGCCTATACAAAACTAGACATGGGATAAAATTGCATAGGCTTACACACACACAAATATGCAAATGTAAATATATGTTAAATAGTGAAAAGGTTTGTAGTCCAGTTAACAGTTACCGATGTCAATTTCCTGGTGTTGATATTGCACTCAAGTTATATAAAATGACATCAAGGAGGAAAGCTTGGTGAAGGGTATACAGGACTGTAAGTACTATTTTTGCAACTACCTGAGTGCCTAATATTTTAAATTTTTTAAAAGTTAAAAAAAATACTTTGCTACTGTGCATCTTTCCATAACAAAGGCGATATAGATATAAGGAGTTAGAAAGTCCTAGAATTGAGGTAATAACCAGGCTCTAGTGTAGGCTCTGTTAGTAAGCATCTCTATGACTCTAGACAAGCTTACTTAGTCTTATGAATTTTACTTTTGCTGATTTGTGCAAATGGTAGGCCTATCTCACAGGCTTCTAAAAATTAAAAGTTAATTTTAGTGAAATCCAGTACATGCCTGACATACAGTGGATATTAGTTTCCTTGTTTCTTAATCTTAAATTTATTACACTACAATGAAAAAGACCAACACAGAGCAACACAGCAGATCAAATACCAAAACAAGGGTCTAAAACACAAATGTAAGGGCACTGCAGAGAGGACGCTAAAGAACACAGGACTTCTGGCCTTAGTCAAGCAGGAGCATTGAGGTTCTGCTGCAGTTACTCTTTTCTGCAATATTTATTCCCAAATTTAAAGATAGGTTTAGATTTATAGAAAAACTGTGAAGAGAGAAGTACGAGAGTTCTCATATATCCCATGCCCAATTTCTACTATGATAAACAACTCACATTAGTACGGTAACTTTATTACAATTAACAAACTAATAGGGATACACTATTATTAACAAAAGTCCATCCTTTAGTCACATTTCTTCAGTTTTCCCCTAACGTCCTTTTTCAATTCCAGGAACCTCTCCAGGATCCCATATTGCATTAAGTCCTCTTGTTTCCTTAGGCTCTCCTTGGCTGTGACAGTTTCTTAGACTTGCATTGTTTTTAATGACCCTGACAGTTTTAATGGCTACTGGTCAGGTATTCTGTAGAATGGGATTTGTCTGATGATTTTCTTATGACTGGACTGGAGTTAATAGGGTTTTTTTCTTTTCAAGTACTTATAATACCAAACTTTAATTCTAAATCGAACAGAGGTAATTGAAGTCTGACAATCTAAACTTCCAGCAATTAGCAAGCGGGTTTTCTGTTCACTCTCCTGTTAAAAACTGCTTTGTTTTTTCTTAAGGGCATTATCATCACCATTAAATAGATGAATTCTAACATATGTCAATTACAACTATACACAAAACAGTTCTAAAACTGATAATTATGAGCTTTATCTTAGTCTTCAGACCTCTCAGGAATAACCTTTATGTATGTATATATTTATGTATGTATGTATTTATTTATTTTTAGATGGTAAGGGTGTGATTTTTTTTATTAGTTTCAGATGTACTAAGCAACGTAATAGTTAGACATTTACACCCCTCACAAAGTGATAAACATCCCCAACCTACTATCCCTCTGACATCATATATAGCTGTTAAAATACAATTGACTATATTCACTATTCTGTACTCCACATTTCGCAACTACACACACACACACACACACACACACACAAAATATATATATATATATATATATATATATTTTGTGTGTGTGTGTGTACATATTGGCACTGGGGGTGCCAATATGTGTACACATTTTGAGATGTTATCTATGCTCAAGTAGTAGTTCGCCGTAATCAGAAGTGTCTGGACACGGATGGTAACTACTCTGAACACCTCTTGTAATTGCAGAAGTCAAACGTGACTTGTATTCATCTTTTTATACATACATATATATATATATACACACACAATAAAATTATAGTTGACATTCAATATTATTCTCCCTCAGCGTCAGGCGTACAGTACAGTGGTCAGGCATTCACACAGCCCATGAAGGATTCCCCCTGATAAGTCCGGTTCCCATCTGGTACCCTACCATGAACAACCTTCTTTTATTTCAACTGCTAATTACATTCTGCAGGAGGCTCTGAGAGTCCTTTAAAGCTCATTAGCATTTGTCCCATTTTCTAGACAAAGAGCTTTCAGACTCTTAAAATGATATACCCAGGAAGTACATTTTTCTATAAAACAGTAACCAGAGGAAAGACAGCAATGCATTTGCCAGAAAATCTCCAGAACTACAATGATAGAAGGCTAGATTCTGACCCTAATGCAATGTTGTGAAGTAATGAGAGTCTTCACACACACAAAAATAGTGAGACATACAGATTGCTATACATTCAGTATTTAAGTGAAGAAAAGATTTTGATATATCAAATTATTATTTTATATGTATCATATTATATTCTAAAGCACCACAGAAAAATGACTTTTCCCTGAAATACTGGATGCTCAATGAAATGCTAGCACTATAGTATTTTCTGTATGTATGTCATTCAAAATGTCCCCATAAAAAAAGTATCAATAATTAGCATATATAAAATAATTCATTGTATTGAATCACTATGACATCTATCATGTAATAGACAGTACTGGCTATCTATGCAGCATTCATTCTCACTTTCTCCTTTTAATAGTGCCTAGATTTTCCTTTAGGTATCCACTTTTCTTCTTCTACCTTTCCCCAAAGTATTTTGAGGGAAGCTGACACTTCTCCCAGTTCAAGGGTGGGCTTCCACAGACTTAGTAAATTGGCATGTTCCATTCTCCTGACTTCAGTCACTGGCTCAGGAAATACAACCTTTATGGTCTAATCAGGGTGAATATAGACCTCTTGCTTGGAAATGCTAAAGCCATATAGCCACCATGAGGTAAGTCAGTTCTGAGAGCAAGCATCTGATACCCAGACCCCTACCACCTGACTTAAGAAGGAAAAGGACAAGGTGACCACAGGCAGGGGGAGAGGATAGAAAGAGAAGGATGGGGAGAGAAGGGGAAGAGACAGGTGTACAAAATTACACAGAAGCTTTAGTGAACTGCAAGTTTATGCTTGACCCTTAAATTGTTGATTTGCAGCTGTATGGGAGTGACCGGGACTCATTGCTATTTATGCTAACACATACTGAGGGTGCCAAAAAAACTAAACACATTTTAACAGATGCTATCTATGCTCAAGCAATCAGAAGTGTCTGCATGCTGATGGCAACCACTTGGAGCACCTCTTGTAATTGCACAAGTCAAACGTGATTTTTATTCATCTTTTGTTATCGGCATACAGCATTAAAGCTTTTCCCTTTCCTAAAATGTATATACATTTTTTGGCACTCTCTGTATATGCTAATATGTTGTTACAGATATGAGTGTGCTATATATCTTCTGCTATAGTTCCTTGAGTTACTGTCTCATCTGTCTTCTTCCTGTCACAATGAAACTTTACCAAAATGGCAGTCTACACTTCCTGTCTTGGTTCTCCCCCCAACCCACTCCCAGTCATTCCTGGAATGACATGAATCTAAGTGTGCCTTACAACACTCTTTAGAGTAAGGCTCCCACTTGATTGCACATCAAAATCATCTAAAGAGCTTTAAAAACAGATATTCTGCAATTGGATAAAGACATTGTGGTACATATATAATGGAATATTACTCGGCTATAAAAAAGAAAAAAAGAATGAAATCTTACCACTTGTGACAACATGGATGAGCCTGCAAGGCATTACACTAAGTGAAATAAGTCGGACAGAGAAGGACAAATACCACATGATCTTACTTATATGTGGAATCTGAAAAACAAAATAAATGAACAAAAAACCCAGAAACAGGCTCACAGATGCAGGGAACAAGCTCATGGTTGCCAGATCGGAGACAGGTTCGGGGGATGGGGTGAAAAGGGGAAGGGATTAAGAAGTACAAATTGGTTATTACACAGTAGTCATGGGGATGTAAAGTAAAGCATAGGGAATATAGTGAATAATATGGTAATAACTATGTATAGTGGCAGATGGGTACTAGTCAGGGAGACCACTTTGTAAATTACATGTCTAACCACAACACTGTACACCTGAAACTAATATAAAATAATATTGAATGTCAACTGTAATGGAAAAATTTAAAAAGGGGGGTGGAGGAGAAGGGGAATAAGAAGTGCAAATTTCCAGTTACAAAACAAATAAGTCATGGGGATGTAATGTACAGCTTAGGGAATACAGTCAATAATATTATATGTTTTACAGTGTCAGATGGTTGCTGAACTTATCATGGTGATCACTTCTTTAGGTTGCATAACTGTGGTATACACCTGAAACTAATATAATATTGTATATTAGCTATATTTTAATAAAAATCTTTAAAAATTAAAAACAATAAAATTTAAATAGATAAATAAATAAATAAATAAATAAATAAATAAATATAGATGTTTTGGTCACACCCTCCACCATCACCCCACCCAAAGACTCATGTATTTATTCTAGGGTATGGTCAGGACATCAGGATTTTTTAAAACCCTAGGCAATCCTAATGTACAACCAGGATTGAGAACCAATGTACTGATGAAAAGCTTCTACAAATGACCTCTGAATCACTAAAGCCAATGAATTTTTCTCAGCTGCCTTTACCTTAAGCTGAACTGGTAGGGAAAATAGTCACCGAATAAGAAAAATAATATTTTTTCTCTCTAATAGTCCCCTAATGTTGAGAAAGAGGAGTAAAATCAGTGTGCAGAACAGAGCACTAAGAATATGCAAATGAGTTATGATGGCCAAAGTGTGAAAATTTTAATGGAAATAAACACTGTTTGTTAATGTATATGTTAGGGAAATACTGAAGGAAAAAGGAGAAATTGCTATATATGAAATTTGTCAACAAATTCCTCTCTATTAAAAGAACAGTTTGGAATGGGGCTAATACACTGGAGTGTAAACCCACTTATTAAACTCTAATTTTTAAAAAGCTCTCTAATGTGTTTTAATGCCTTAAAATTTGTGTTGGGAGGTGGTGTGTGTGTTAAAGGAAACAAATCCAAGGTAACAGAATTTATCACCTTTCTGTGCAGTTTCAGAGATAAAAATGACCATTGTAAAACAGATAAAAGGTCAATTTGCATTATGTGTTCACAAGCAACACAATACTTCAAAAAGCATAAACAAAATTAGTGGAAAACAAATTAAAAAGGTGGGTTGCTGTAACTGAAATGACACTAATAATATTATTACAAATAAGTAGCTAATATCTACTGAGCATATACTCAGTGCCCATGTGAAGATTTGACTCACATTATCTCACTGATCCTCATGAACCTTATGAGAAGGAAGAATCTCCATTATCCCCATTTTAGAGATGAGGAAACTGAGGTTTATAGAGTCAGCTACTAGTCCAGTCTGCATGTGGCAAAAACAGTATCTGAAATCAACTCTGTCCAACTCCAGAGCCTAATTTCTTACTTGTTATGCTCTTTTATAAATGGTTACTGATTCATCAAAATTACTTTAAAATAAAAAAAAACCCACAGACACATTAGGTTGTATTAAAAAACAAACAACAACAAAAAATACCAGACAAATTTACAAAAAACATTCTGGGCAATGACAGGACAGCTAAAACTGAAGACAAAGGCAAGTTTAACTTGAGATGTAAAATCCAGAGCCAGTCAAGTCACCCTGGAGATTCTCCATCAATGTTTACTGGTGATGATGGAGAAATTATAATTTTGAACTATTTTTAATTTATGCTATTTTTGCAACTTTAAAGTCCTCCCCTTCAGAAA
Source organism: Rhinolophus hipposideros (assembly GCF_964194185.1). Taxonomy (NCBI): domain Eukaryota; kingdom Metazoa; phylum Chordata; class Mammalia; order Chiroptera; family Rhinolophidae; genus Rhinolophus; species Rhinolophus hipposideros. The sequence continues at coordinate 69,107,247 of NC_138049.1, forward strand.
ATATTTCCCACTAACTCTGCTTTTCATTTCCACACAACCACAAGTCACTAAGCCAAAGTCTCCTCTAACTGAAGGTAGCTAAGCAGATCCCAATTCCTAAGGAATCTGTTTTCTTTTAGAACACACACACACACCACAAGCTGGCTTCCATGAACTTGAAAATGTGAAATTTACAGTAAGGAAAGGAGAAATAATGGCAGTGTTCTACGTAAGTGTTTATCTCTTACCCGCTAAATAATATACATATATGTGCTCCCCATAGTGATCCAGATTGGAGCACCTCTCCTCGTAGATGAATGCTCCCTGGAGCCAGGTACAATATTCCATTCATCACTGTTTCTCTACTGCCCAGCACATGTGGGAGACTCCAAGAAAATATCTGCTGAGCGTACGTAATGTTTGATAGTCACCAAAATAGTACAATATACATGTAAGATGAGAAAATACATTTGATTTCATAACATTTTTTCCTACTGGAAATCTCAGATTTAATTATTTATATTTTACAAAATGTAGCTGGGAGGAGAGAAGAACAGAAAATCAGAAAGGGAACATTTTATGTTTTGATTACTGTTTGAATACTTTATTGCTCCCAATAAAATGTTAGATAACAGGCATTAGTTTACTGGTTCATACTAGGTAAGATGCATTAAAGATGATAAGGTAAAGAACTATTCTTCATTTAAGTGCAATCCCTTTTTTAAAATTTAGGCAAACTTGGGTTCTCTGAAAGTTTCTGAGCATTCAGTAGGTTATAGTCATGTTAAAGAAAAATACAAACATTTTAGGTTTAAAAGAGCTGCTAAGACTCAGGCACAGAGCCCTCATCAGGAAAACACATTAGGGATTTAACACCATCCTCGTCACCACATGGTCGGCACGGTATTTATGTCTGTGTACGTTAAATTGATATGACATTCCACGTGCATCCTGTCAAATAATCCTCCCTGACCAGGGGTATGAACACAGAAACAGAGTTTTCCAGGAAAGGTTATTCAACAGAATTGGGAAAGATCCCAAGTTATAAGTCAGATGATGAGTGGTCTACCGAGTTCTACGCTCCTTCCCACCCAGAAACTGAAGGGTGTGAAATGTGTGCTCCCCTCACTCCACTGCTGACACTTTGCACCCATGGCAGACATCACCAACTGATCATGGCACTGTTTCTTTCTGAGCTCAGTATCCTTTTCAATGCCCACTCTAGGAATCTCCTTCCAACAGTGACAGGAGTTACATGTGAGGTAAAAACGGTCAGCCCTAGATAAGCTATACTGTCTAATTCGTTATCTGTTAGTCTCATCACTTCCATAATGTAAGTTTGTTTAGGTCAGGATAGATTCCATCCTGGGCATACTGTCTGTCTCTGTATTTTCATTAGATTTTTACTAATTTCATACTTTAGGAAGGGGGTACATCAGAGGTATGATGAGAAAATATCTTATTTTTGTGAGATTATTGAAGGTTTAATTTAATCAGTTGGCAAAAAATATCTCTGAGAAGGACTTACATTTCTGTTTGCATTTCAAAAATGTGGTCAATATTGCATATGTGTAAAAGTTACAAGAAAATTTTGTTTAGGTACATTATAAACCAAGAAGCTGGAAGAAAATAACCTGAGGAAATATTTACTACTATTCAAATATGATATTGCAACTAATAAAACACATTTGAAAATGTAAACATACTTGATCAAATTTGGTAGAAAAAAGAACTTAATATTATTTATAAATGGTTTTATAAAAGTTGAATTCATGCTTTCTCTATTTAACAAACATGCTCACTTTGATATGACCCAGATTTCATTTTGCTCATTTGACATTAAGTAGAAAGTGCTCATTTTTAGTACATTTTAAATTTAGCTATATATACACTTAGCAATTTGAACAATATTTACTATTTCATTAAAGATTCATAAGCAAATATGAGGCTGACAATTGAAATCGTGAACTTTCCACCGTGTGCTAACATTGGCAATAGTGTACAAACGGCTCAATAAGGATTCGTAACCTCGGTATATCAGTGTCTCACAGCTGTGTTTGTGCCAATGTGAAGCAGTGTCTTGCTGAGTGGTGTTCATTATTATTGTTGCCTGTTTTTGCATGCCATCGTGAGAATTTCAGAGCTTGAATTAGAGCACGAACAAAAATTAATTTCTTGTTAAACTTGTCAACTGTGGAAGTGAAATCAGGGACATGTTAGTCCGAGTTTATAGAAATAATGCCATGAAGAAAATGGCAGTGACATGCAAAAGAATGAAACTGGACTGCTATCTGTCACCATGTACGAAAATCAATTCAAAATGAATCAAAGACTTAAGCATAAGATCTGAAACAATAAACTGCATAGAAGAAAATATAGATATTAAACTTATGGACCTTGGGTTCAAAGAGCGTTTTATGAATTTGTCTCCAAAGGCAAGGGAAGTAAAAGCTAAAATAAATGAATGGGACTATATGAAACTTAAATGCTTCTGCACAGCAAAAGAAACCACCAACAAAATAAAGAGGCAACCAAATGAATGGGAGAAGATTTTTGCAAACACTGCCTCCAATAAGGGGTTAATATCCAAAATATACAAGGAACTCTTAAAGCTCAACAACGAAAAAACAAACAACCCAATTGAAAAATGGGCAGAGGACCTGAAGAGACATTTCTCCAAAGAGGACTTACAAATGGCAAATAGACATGAAAAAATGTTCAACATCGCTAATCATCAGAGAAATGCAAATAAAAACCACAATGAGATATCACTTCACCCCAGTTAGAGAGGCCACCATCAACAAGACAAATAATAAGTGTTGGAGAGGCTATGGAGAATAAAGAACACTCATACACTGTTGGTGGGAATGCAGAGTGGTGTAACCACTATGGAAGGCAGTGTGGAGGTTCCTCAAAAAATTATGAATGGAATTACCACATGACCCAGCAATCCCATTTATCCATAAAGACATGTGTGCTCCAGTGTTCACTGCAGCTTTGTTTACGGTGGCCAAGACATGGAAACAACCAAAATGTCCTTCGATAGATGAATGGATAAAGAAGTTGTGGTATATATACACAATAGAATACTATTTGGGGGTAAGAAAAGATGAAATAGTACCATTTGTGACAACATAAATGGATCTTAGCATTAGATTATAATGCTAAGCGAAATAAGTCAGACAGAAAAAGTAGACAACCATAGGATTTCACTGATATGTCGTATATAAAACTGAAAACAACAAAGGAACAACACAAACAAATGAAGAAATAAAAACTTATAGACATAGACAATACGTCTATGAGGGTAAGGGGGGAGGGCCTATAGAAGAGGGTAAACGGGTAAACGTGGTCTAATACATGGTGATGGAAAGAGAACTGACTCTGGGTGGTGAACACACAATGTGATATATATATATAATGCATTACAGATTTGTACACCTGAAATCTATGTAACTTTACCAACAATTGTGACCCCAATAAATTTTAATTAAAAAAAACGGCAGTGTACAAACGGATTAAATGTTTTTTCTGAGGGGAAAGAACGCATCACTGATAAAGAGAGGTCAAGGAGGCCAGTAACGAGCAGAACGAACCAAACATTGCAAAAATTTGTCAAATTGTGCATCAAAATCCTCAGCTGACTGTGAGAAGCATAGCAGACCAAATAAACATTGATAGAGAAACAATTAGGAAAGTCTTTTGGTTTTTCCCCCTTCCTCCGCCTCCCCCCGCCATTCCAGTTCAAGCCATGGTTTCTCCGCCTAGCTCCCTGGCCCCTGCTGGTATTCCTCCCCCTGGCTGAGGCAGTAAGTCTCTGGTCATTGATCAGCCGCTCACGCTGGCTGCCGGCCACTCACGTGGACCGCCGGCCACTCCCGGTAGACCAGCTTCAGGGAGAGCTGTTGTTCACAATCTTAGTTGTAGAGAGCGCAGCTCACTGGCCCATGTGGGAATTAAACCGGTATCATCGGCGTTAGGAGTATGGTGCTTCCCCAACCACCTGAGCCACCGGGCCGGCCCAGTTAGGAAAATCTTAACTGAAAATCTTGGCATGAGAAAGGTGTGTGCAAAAATGGTCCCAAAGGAGCTCACAGAAGAACAAAAGCAAGAGAGAATCAAAGTTTGCCAAGACCTTTGGGAGAGGGAAGATGATGTTTTGGGCCATGTTATTACTGAGGATGAAACATAGGTGTACTAATACAACCCTGAAGCAAAGTGTCGAAGTGCACATTAGAAGGCAGCCAATTCTCCATGACCAAAAAAGTTCCATCAGTTCAAATCAAGAGTAAAAACAATGTGGCTAACCTTTTTTGATATCAGAGGGATTATTCATTACAAATTTGTACCAACTGAACAATTAAACAAGTTTACTATTTGTAAGTTCTGAAAAGGCTGCATGAAAAACGAAAGACGGAAATGATCTGAAGTTTTCAGCAACAATTCATGGCTCTTGCATCCTGACAATGCCCCAGCTCACATGGCACTGTCAGAGAGTTTTTAGCCAGTAAACAAATACTATATTGGAACACCCTCCCTACTCACGTGACCTGGCCCCCAATGACTTCTTACTTTACTCAAAGATAAAGGAAATACTGAAAAGAAGACATTTTGATGACATTCAGGACATAAAGGGTAATACAGTGACAGCTCTAATGGCCATTCCAGAAAAAGAGTTCCAAAATTGCTTTGAAGGGTGGACTAGGCACTGACATTGGTGCATAGCTTCCCAAGGAGAGGACTTTGAAAGTGACAGTAGCGATATTCAGCAATAAGGTATGTAGCACTTTTTCCTTTTTTTTTCTTTTTTTTAAAATTTATTTATTGGGGTGACAATTGTTAATGAAATTACATAATTTCAGGTGTACAATTCTGTATTACATAATCTATAAATCCCATTGTGTGTTCACCACCCAGAGTCAGTTCTCCTTCCATCACCATATATTTGATCCCCCTTACCCTCATCTCCCTCCCCCCACCCCTCTTACCCTCTGGTAACCACTAAACTATTGTCTGTGTCTATGAGTTTTTGTTTCTCATTTGTTTGTCTTGTTCTTTTGTTGTTTTTGGTTTATATACCACATATCAGTGAAATCATAGGGTTCTCTGCTTTTTCTGTCTGACTTATTTCGCTTAGCATTATACTCTCAAGATCCATCCATGTTGTCACAAATGTTCCTATATCATCTTTCCTTAACGCCGAATAGTATTCCATTGTGTATATATACCACAACTTCTTTATCCATTCATCTATCGAAGGACATTTTGGTTGTTTCCATGTCTTGGCCACCGTAAATAAAGCTGCAATGAACATTGGAGCACACATGTCTTTATGGATAAATGATTTTAAATTCTTTGGGGTAGATACCCAGGAGAGGGATTGCTGGGTCATATGGTAATTTTATTTGTAATTTCTTGAGGAACCTCCACGCTGCCTTCCATAGCGGCTGCACCAGTCTGCATTCCCACCAACAGTGTATGAGGGTTCCTTTTTCTCCACAGCCTCTCCAACACTTGTTGTAGCACTTTGTCTAGGATGAGTTTGTGAACCTGATTGTCAGAACTCATATACCATTTGGCTGTAAACCCAACATCAAAAAAAAACCTGATTCTACAAATTTGTCTAGTAATATTTTAAAAGAAGCTAGGTTGAAGGTCACTTTTATTTAAAATCATAGTTGTATAGTTTAATCAGAGTAAAAAATTACTTGTTTTAAATTATCATTCTTCATATTATCTCACCAAATTTACAAACAATACATAACTTAGAGAAAATTGAGATCATCTTCCTATTATAAATGAAGCGTTACAAATTGTCTTGTAGGAAATTGACAGTTCCTAAACCTAAATAAACACATTCCCTCATCTAGAAGTTGTATCCTCATGGCTTCACTATACACCCACTTATGCAATATGACCAGAAGACTACAAGGTTCCTTCGACAACTAGAAGCAACTCCAGAACCTTAAATAAGAGAAAGGTTGGCTAAACCAAGGCATTTGTTCCACGTAATGATGGCATAAAAGTGATGATTAATTCAAGACAGATCATGATGATAAATGGTGACAGTGATATAGTTCAATATTATTGTATGTTTTCTGTATGCTGTATGCCATTCTAAAAACTTAACATTGTTAACTCATTCAAACCTCACAACAATTCAGGGAGTTGGGCACCACTAAAGATAAAACTGAGGATAAAGAGGTAAGAAATTTGTGCAAGACCACACTCTTGGTAAGACGTCAGCCAGTACGCTGATTCCTACTGGTTCCTTCTACAAGCAAGGAGTGAGAAAGAAGAAAAATGCAGGTGTGACATGTAATTCTTTTCCACATAAAATATTCCGTAAGCACAGCTCTTTCCATAAAGCCTGAGTGAAGGCAGAAGACTTCTCTGGTGAGCATACTCATGCTATCTCCTGCTCAGCTGCTGTCGCCTTTGGACAACTTTCCCTGAATCCCTCAGGGACATCTGAGGGCTTCCCTTTCCTGTACTCCCATTATAACACACACACACACACACACACACACACACAAATATACACATCTATACACACATTTATACCCTGCACATAGCAATGATCGTACTGTGTGTCTGTCTCCCTATCAAACTATCAGCCTGAGGGGAAGGGCCATGTCTTTTTATTTGATTATCATTACATCTTGCACATTTAAATGATTAACTGATTGAATTTTTTGTCTGGTTTATGGAGTCCCAAACAGTTCTTTATAGAGAAAAGCTGCAATGAGAAGGAGTAGCGGGGCATGGGCTGGTGGATTGTTGCCTAAACACCGATAACTGGTGGGATTCTACAGCTATTTTTATAAAGTACAATGTATGCCCTGACATGGGAATTGAGGAAAGTTGCACGAAGAACACTGGCAGATTGAGGACTCAGTGGATCAAACATTGCAAAACAAGTCCGAGAACTGCTGGAGAAAAGCAGAGGGAGAGACAGCCCCAAATCCAGTCTATGCAATTGAAAGGAAGTAGTCAGGCTGAAAAGCCCTGGTCTGGAGCCAGATTCACTGGGTTTTATGCTTTTAAAATGACTGTATCCAAGGCCCACTGTGCTGAAGAAGATGGATGGGTGGTCTCCTCCAAGACCCCAGAATAATAGAAAAAATAAATCACTAAAAAAAGAGAAGGAAGGAAAAATTGCGGTAGAAAAAATAATTGCCCTGAAAAATGTCCCTGTCCTAATCCCCAGAAATTGTGAATATGTTACCTTACATGGATAAAGGGACATTGCAGAAGTGATTAAGATTAATGACCTTAAGATGGGAAAATTACCCAAGATTATCCATGTGAGGCCAATCCTATTTCGTGAAACCTTAAATTTGGAAACTTTCCCCAGCTGTGGTCAGTGAAAAGGAGATGTGACTATGGAAGAGGCAGAGAAATGCAACATTGCTGGCTATGAAGACTGAGGAAGGGCCATGAATCAAGTAAGCTGCTTCTGGAAGCTGGAAAAGTTCAGGAAGATCCCTGAGAGAATCCTCTAGAAAGGGACTCAGCCCTGTCGACACCTTTATTTTAGCCCAGTGAGACATGTGTCAGACACCAGACCTACAGAACTGTAAAATAATAAATGTACGTTGTTTTAAGCCACTAAGTTTGTGGCAATTTGTTATGGCAGCAATAGAAAATTAATACAAGGATCCTTAAAATTCTAGATCAACTCTGCCCTTTGAAGCTGGAGGGGAAAAACTGAAGTGTGTGTGTGTCTGTGTCTGTGTGTGTTTCTCCTGTTTACCACTCCCCAGCAGAGAAGAAGGCGACATCTGACCCTGATAGCTCAATGACGCTAAACAAAATGGAAGGACAAATTTTTTAAAGAATTAGAGCAAGCCCAGAGAGAATACCTAACATGAAAGGTTGATACAGTAAATCTTGTTCATCTTTGGAGAAATGCTGCCCTAATTCTAAAGCCCACCACAAGATTCTCTTCTGGAAATCCTGATTTGAGCCAACTTATAATGTATAAAATCAAACAGAATAAAAGTCACAGTGTTCAGTGCTACTAAATGGTTTCTGCCGTCCCCTGCAAGCCAAGGTCAGAGTGTGTGCATGAGACAAGGAGGCAGTCTATAAAGCATTCTGTAACAAAGCCCCTGCCCAAGCGGCAGGGGAACAATAGCTAGCCACTGAGGGATTAGCACAAATACGATCTCTTTCCTCTCATTTCTGCCAATACTTCTAAGCAAAGAAAGCAGAAGTCATAAGATCAAAGTTAGTGGTATGAAGTACTGTATTTTCAGAACACGTTGTGGGAAGCATCTTGATTTCATAATTCTCTCCATTAATTAAGAGCGAAGTTAAATTCAATGAAGAATGGACATCAGAAACACATCCGCTTATGTTGTTACCCATTCTACAGTCATAAGATATGAAACTAGTGGCTGTTGGGACAGAAAGTTCTGATGGTAAGGAGTACATTTTTACTTTAAATTAGACTAACGACCATGTATGAGGTGTGATCGAAAAATACGGTGAATGTCTAAATTTTAAAAAAATGTATTACAGTAAGACACATTGCCATTTATCCTCCTCAAAATACTCCCCCTTGCTTCAAATACACTTATCCCATGGTCCTTGCCACTTTCTGAAGCAGTTCTGGGAGTCCTCTTTCGTGAGTGTCTTTACTTCATCCTCCATAATGACAATGCTCCACGTCATATGTCGCTTCTGGTTTACGGCAATTCTGTCAAATAAAAACATTACGGTGTGTCCTCATCCACCTTATTCACCAGATCTGGCACAGTGTGACTTCTAGGCCTTCCCCCAAGCCAAAATGACCATGAAAGGAAAATGTTTTGAATCGATTCAGGATACTGAGGCAGCCACAACAGCACAACTAAAGACACTCACAAAAGAGGACTTCCAGAACTGCTTCAGAAAGTGGCAAGAATAATAGGATGCGTGTGTTTGAAGCGAGGGGGAGTATTTTGAGGGGGATTAATGGCAATGTCTCTTTTACTGTAATGCTTTTTAAAATTTAAACATTCACCATATTTTTTATCACGCCTCATATATAGAAAAAAGACTGATGCAAAATGAAAAAAAAATTTGTGTATGAGTTTCACTGAATATTTTGTTGTATAATGATACAAAACTGTAATTACTTTTCATATACAAATTAAATCATTATGATTCAAGGAAAATCTAAGAATCAAATATAGCTTCCATTCTGCAAATGATTGGATTCTCAGTGAAAAAATAGCTCATTGAGGTATGTAAATATATTAACATATGTTTTATGATTTAACTGTCAAACTAAATTATCCTAAACTTGAGACTATACTGCCTAACCACGTCTACCAGTTATTCTCACTGTTTCAAAATCTTGAAATTACAGAACATGAATGAAACCTCAGAAGTCACCCCAGTTCAACAACTTGCCTGAGAGGAATGATATCCCTGACTGATATTTTCATTTTTTTAAAAAGCTCCAGTTGGTTGCATTTTTCCTTATAGAATCTTCTACAGACGAGTTTGTGCTATAACTTGTGCAAATAGAAAAAAAAGAGAGATAGAGAGAGAGAATGAAGTGGTCAATTATTCTGCACCTGCTTTAGGTCAGCTATTGTGTGGTAGGAATAGGCAGTACATAGACAAACTAAATGGTCAACAATAGAAGAAAGTTTAAACTATTGGCATATGATGGAATTCCTTATGGCCATTAATATTTTTGAACATAATTAAGGATATGAGACAATATTCATGATATAATCCTAAATGGGCAAAAAGCAGGAAAAAAACACATACACACAAAGCATAATCCCTAACGTGTAAAAATAAAATGATATACATATACACATAGGTGCACAGGGACAAATATGGTAATAGCTACTGCTTCGTGAACCTTATAATTTTAGTGTAACCTTTTCTGTTTTTCCAATTTTGCTCATCTTACTCTATTTTATGTTATAATTAATATGTATATTTATTTTATCTCTCATTAGCCTGTTAGCATTTTGGGGCCAGGGACCATCCCTTAGTTGCAATTGTAGAGCTCTTTGCTATATTTGGCATTCAAACATTTTTGCTAAACTAAATTGAATGACGTATAAGATGGTCTATGATTCTACTTTGGGAATAGTTTCTATATCTTTAAAGTGTTTTTTTTGAAGTCACATTTACTGTGTTATGTAGTCCAAAACACATCTGGATACAATTCTATTTGACTAGATTATCTATGATTTCAGTATTTTTTTTCTCTTTAAGTGGGTCTATATCCTAATTTAAAAAAAAAAAAATTCTACTCCATTGTGAACTGTGCCCTTCATATTCTGCTGGAAGAATGAGACAAAGAGAACTAACAAACATCAATTTGGACATTTACATCATGTTCTGTATTAAAATAAAATAGGCCTAATATGAACACAAATAGTTTTTAAAATTTTAAATTATATATTTTGTAGTTCTGTTACTCTTTCATGTATAATGCTGATATTTTTCATTCAAAGACAGTTTTGTAGTCATTAATGGACATTTCTGAAGACTTAAGTTTCAATTTACTGAAAATTTAAAAGAGGTATGTCCCTTCATGGGGGATATATGTGCAGAAAATGTAAAAGAAAATCATTAGCACTGTGAAGCACAAAACACTACAGAAAGGGGGCAAGGACACTTAATATTGACAGAGTCCAATTTTAGAATATGGAAAAAAGAGAAAATAAACCATTTGCTGCATTCCTATTATGCATCTGGCAATGCAGTAGGCACTTTGTATATATTATCTCATGGAATCCCTACATGTTAGATTGGTTATCCCCATTTTACAGATAAGGAAATAGAGATTTATAAAGGAAAATAAATTTCCCAAGATAACAAAGCTATTACATAGTAGATTCTAACCCCAGTCTGTCTAATTAAACGAAGCCTTTTTCTCCCGTGCCATTATACCTCGGGAAAGATAAGTTGGTGATGAAGATTAGTTGAAGGACTGAGGAGCAAGTCTCAAAATAAGTTGCTAGTTATGTAGCTTAAATAACAAGGAGACTTGAAGACAAGGTTCTGCTTCAAGGGCAAAGAATAAGTTTCATGATCAGATCTCAGACGGGCTGCAGCGTGGCCTGATGAGGATGCATCTGGAGACTAACTTTCACCTCACTCAGTTTCACGGTAAACACCATTCAGGAATGTGTCATGATTTACTCGTACCAGGTAGACTTGGAGCTAGTCTCCAGAAGGAGAATCTCCAGTAGGCATGGAGCCAGCTCCCAGGAGGAAGGTAGAGTCAGGACAAAGGGAGAACTCATGCCAGCTATCAATCCACAGCTGCATGACTCCATGGGAAAATGCAAAGCTATACTTCCATGGGAGAGCATGCTGTGTCACCACCTGATTTATTTGTTTCCATAAGTTTCTGTATCATTTTCCATTAATGAAACTAAATTCTTTATCTGTGTCTGATGGTGTCTTTCCATCAACACATAAGCCTGTTGCCACAACATTGCAAAGGTTATTAAATAGCTTAGCCCTTTGAATGGAATTCCACTCATATCAGTCCTGGCAGGCTTATCTGCTCACATGCTGAGGGCATTTTACTCATTCTTTAGCTCTCAGAGAAAATCCTACATTCTTCATGAGTCTTCTGATTTTCTTAGGTTAATTCAGGAAACTTTTCTCCATGTTTCAATTGTATTGTACACAGATTCCCATTATACTGATATCTTAGTAATCACGTTGTTCATTCACAAATGTCTCTCTGCACTAAAATGATATTTCTGACCTGATAGTTCTTGAAACCCCAGCCTATCGTACTGTAGGTACTCAGTATTCCTTTGGTAAATAAACCTGGTCCTTGTTTTTATCATTTAAAGTATATATTGTTTGATACCAGCAATTTAACATTGTATTAAACCTAATGCAAAGTATTTTCAAAAGATGACACACAGATGAAAGCATTTTTAGAAAATAACAGTATAAAGAAATTTAAATTTACTAACAATTGTCACCCCAATAAAATTAATAAAAAAAAAAAGAAATAAAAACAGTAAAAGATTGTATATAAAACATTGAACTCCAGTAGAAATTATAAAATTGGACCTGATGCTTCTTTAAGAGAAGATACCTTACTGGTTCAATTTCTTTCACAGTCTAGGAAAATTTGAGTTTTCCTCTTTTTCTTGGGTCAACTTTAGTAATTTTAATTTTTCTAGGAAAGGCAGAACTACACAATTAATTGACATTTACAAAATTAAATTAAGATGTTTGGGGTGACATTAGAGAACAAAAATTTATAGCAAACCCACTAAATGAAATCCAGAAATCCAAAATCCCAAATGCGTCAATCGTAAAAGATATCAACAATCTTTACCCCACCAAAAGATAACAATGACAACCCAGATCTGCCAAAAACTCCTTATGAATGAAGAAACTATGAAAATATCAGAGTAATGCTAACATGTAAACTTTCTTATACTCTCTTTTCACAATTGCAACTTACGACTATTTGATCTTATTAGGATGGTAACTACTTTTGAATTAATCACTTATAGTTACCATAGCTTTCCTTGTCTCCAGCAAATTATAGACTATTTTCTAAATTTTCTAATTTTTTTTGTGTTCATATAAATCAATCTTTAGTTTGGTTCCATTTTTTACTATTCCCCAATTAAATTACTATTCCAACTTAAGGAAAATGTTGGTCAAATTCCCTGAAACTACCACACTAAATAAAATCATGCCTCAGTCTTAAATAAAACAGAGTACTAGGTTTTCCATAAATGTCAATCAGAAATAAGATCATGAATCCATAATGTGTGTGTGTGTGATCAGCTTTAGCAACACATCATTTCTTTCTTTAAATTTTTGAAAAGAGAGGTGCGGTAGAGCAAATAGATCTTGACTTGAGGAAACTTATGACTTAAAAATTTAGGCAGCACGGCTTCACGTCACCTCCAACTAACTCTCTCTACATTCAAAGTTTCACACTACAGAACTGGTCTGCTACCTTCAAGACTCATTTAGAATTTAAAAGAAAAAAATATGATTTGTTGTTTTCTAAAACAGTATAAGAAATTTCAGTATAAAACTTATATTTTCTAAAATCCTTCTAAAAGTACTCAAGTTAACATTTTTAAACAACTATAGCTGTCTTTAAAAGGAGTGGCATCAGGAAGGAAGAGCCAAAGATGGCAGAGCACAGAAACGCTGTGCTTGCTCCTCTCATGACCACATTAAAATTACAACTAAATGATAGAAGAATGAACCTGAAGAACCATCTGAAGTCTAGCTGAACAGAATTCCTATAACTAGGGATATAAAGCAGAAGCCACGTTGAGACTGGTAGGAGTGGGGGAGACACAGAATGGGCCAGACCCACACCTGAGTGTGGCAGTTGAGAATCAGATGAGCCATAAGGGAGCCAGTAGGCAGCAGCAGGTCTCAGGGTATCCTAGGCTTTTTGAAGAGCTACCCCAGGCCCAGTACTGGTGGCAGACATCCTCGGCTGGCAGCATGATCAAGACGTGGAGATGTAGCAGATCTACCTAATACATACAAACAAACACAGAGTGGCACCCAAAATGAGGAAACAAAGAAATATGTCCCAAATGAAAAAAACAGGACAAAACTACAGAGAAAGAACTAAACAAAATGCAGGCAAGCATCCTAACAGACACAGAGTTCAAAACTATGGTTATAAGAGTGCTCAGGGAACTTAGTGAGAACTTCAACAAAAAGATAACAATCATAAAAAAAGACACAGAAACCATAAAAAAAGAACCAGTCAGAAATTAAGAAAACAATCACTGAAATGAAGAATGTATCAGAAGGAATCATCAGAAAACTAATGAAGCAGAGAATAGAATCCATGATTTGGAAGACAAGGCAGCAGAAAACACGCAATCAGAAGAGCAGAAAGACAAAAAAATTGTTTTAAAGGAGGATACTTTAAGAGACCTCTGGGACAACATCAAGCATAACAACATTCATATCATAGGGTACCAGAAGGAGAAGTGAGAAAGCAAGGGATTGAGAACCTATTTGAAGAAAAAAATGCCTGAAAACTTTTTTAACTTGGAGAAGGAAATAGACATATAAGTCCAAAAAGTGCAGAGTCCCAAACACAATGAACTCAAACAGGCCCACACTAAGATACATTATAATTAAATAGCAAAGGTTAAAGAGAGAATCTTAAAAGCAGTAAGAGAAAGGCAACTATTTACTTACAAGGGAGCTCCTATAAGATTCTTAGTAGAGTTCTCAACAAAACATTGCAGACAAGGAGGGACTGGAACAAGATATTCAAAGTGATGAAAAGCAAGGACCTACAATCAAGATTACCCTATACAACAAAGCTATCATTCAGAATTGAAGGAGAGATAAACAGCTTCCCTGACAAGAAAAGCTAAAGGAGTTCATCACCACCAAACAAGTGTTACAAGAAATGTTAAACACACTTCTGATAAGAAACCAGTAGGGGAAGAACATAAATATGAATAATAAAATGGCGATAACTATGTACCTGTCAATATTCACTTTAAATGTAAATGGAGTAAGTACTCCAGTCAAAAGATAAGATAGCTGAATGGGTAAGAAATCAAGACCCATATGTATGCTGCCTATAAGAGCCATTTTGGATCAAAAGACTCACATAGACTGAAAGTAAAGGAATGGAAAAAGATATTTCTTGTGAATGGAAATAAAAAAAATAAAAGTGAGGTAACAATACTTATATCAGATAAAATAGAATTTAAAACAAAGGCTACAGTAAGAGACAAAGAGGGATATTACATAACAATAAAGAGATCAATCCAACAAAAGGATATCATGCTTGTAAACATCTATGCACCCAACATAGGAGCACCTAAATATACAAAGCAAATATTGATGGACATAAAGGGAGAGATTGATAGTAATACAATAATAATAGGGGACCTTAACACCCCATTGACAACTATAGACAGACCTTCTATAAATCAAAATAATCAAAAAAATCAAAAAAATCAAAAAACGGAAAAAGTGACAAAATCCAGCATTCATTTATGATGAAATCTCTCAGAAAAGTGGGAATAGAGGGAATATACCTCAAAATAATAAAGGCCATATATGACAAACCCACAGCTAACATAATACTCAATGAGGAAAAGCTAAAAGTATTCTCCTTAAAGTCAGGAACACGACAAGGATGTCCACTTTCACCACTTTTATTCAACATAATATTGGAAGTCCTAGCCACAGCAATCAGAAAAGAAAAAGAAATGAAAAGCATCCAAATGGGAAAGAAGTAAAACTGTCATTATTTGCAGATGACATGATACTACATACAGAGAACCCTAAAGATTCCACCAAAAAACTTAAAACTGACAGATGAATTCAGTAAATTAGCAGGATATAAAATTAATATTCAGAAATCAGTTGTATTTTTATACACTAATAACTGTCAGAAAGAGAAATTAAGAAAACATTCCCACTTACAATTTCATCAAAAAAAAAAAAAACCTAGGAATAAATTTAACCAATGAAATAAAAGACCTGTACTCAGAAAACCAGAAGACACTGAAGAAAGTGAAGAAGATACAAAAAAATGGAGGCATATACCGTGCTCAAGGATAGGAAGAATTAACATCGTTAAAATGTCCATAGTACAAAAGCAATCTATACATTTAATGCAATCCCTATCAAAATATCAATGGCATTTTTCACAGAACTGGAACCAAAAAAATCCTAAAATGTATATGGTACCACAAAAACCTGAATAGCCATAGCAATCTAGAGAAAGAAAAACAAAATTGAAGGTATCATGCTACCTGATATCAAACTATACTACAAGGCTATGGTAATCAACACAGCATGGTACTGGCCTAAAAACAGACACATAGACCAATAAAATAGAACAGAGAGGCCAGAAATAAACTCATGTCTATATAATCATTTAATCTATGATAAGGGAGTTAAGAATATAGGATGGGGTAAAGACAGTTTGTTCAATAAATGATGTTGGGAAAACTGGACAGATACACGCAGAAAAAATGAAACAGGACCACTTTCTTACACTATGTACAAGAATAAATTCAAAATGGATTCAAGACTTAAATGTAAGACCCGAAACTATAAAACTCCACAAAGAAAACACAGACATTAAACTCTCTGACGTTGCTCTTGGTAATTTTATTTTTTCCTGATCCATCTCCTTAGGCAAGGGAAGCAAAAAGAAAAAACAAATAAACAAATGGGACTACTTCAAACTAAAAAGTTTTGCACCGTAAAGGAAACCATCAACAAAATGAAAAGAGAGTCTTCTGAATGAGAGAAGATATTTGCCAATGATATATCCGATAAGAGGTTAATAACCAAAATATATAAAGAACTCATACAACTCAACACCAAAAAGACAAACAATCCAATTAAAACACAGGCAGAGGACCTGAGTAGACATTTCTCCAAAGAGGACATGCACATGGCTAATTAGATATATGAAAAGATGCTCAACATCACTAATCATCAGAGAAATGCAAATTAAATCCACAATGATACCACCTCACACTTGTTAGAATTGCTATCATTGATAAATCAAAAAACAATAAGGGCTGACGAGAAGGTGGAGAAAAAAGAACACTCATGCACTGTTGGTGGGATTGCAAATTGGCGCACCCACTATGGAGGTTCCTCAAAAAGTTAAAAATAGAACCACTGTATTACTCAGAAATTGCACTTTTGGGTATTTATCTGAAGAAATTCAAACAACTAATTCAAAACGATATATGCACCCCTATGTTCCTTGCAGCACTATTTACAATAGGCAAGATGTGGAAGTAACCCAAGTGCCTGTCAATAGAAGGCAAGATAAAGAAGAATCGGAATATTACTTGGCCATAAAACAGAATGAAATCTTACCAATTGCTACAACACGGATGGACCTAGAGGGTGTTATGCTAAGTCAGACTGAGAAAGACAAATACCATATGATTTCACTTATATGTGGAATCCAAAGAACAAAATAAAGGAACAAACAAAACAAAAACAGACTCATTGATACAGAGCAAACCCAGAGGGGAGGAGTTTGGGAGACTGGGTGAAAAATCTGAAGGGATTAAGAAATGAAAATCCGTAGTTACAAAACAGTCACAGGATGTAAAATACAGCATAGAGAATACAGTCAGTAATGTTGCAATAACTATGTACAATGCCACATGGGTACTGGACTAATCAAAGGGATCACTGCATAAATTATATAAATGTCTAACCACTATGTCTACACCTGAAACTAATATAAAATAATATTGAATGTCAATTGCAACTGATAAAAATATATATTTTTTTAAAGTGGCATATGTTTAAGATCAACATAAACTTAGTCATTGGTCACACTATGCTCCCAAACTTCTACCAAGCAACTAAGAAGTCCCAAGAATGATACTTAAATGGCCTACAAAATAATTACATTTTGAAGACATATGGAAGAAACAGTAAATGTCTAGAAGGTTGTAAGTGAGGAAAGGATTATTGAGGGGTTGGGGTAAGATCTTGAACTGGAAGTAATGAGAAAAAATAGTAAAGAAAGAATATAAAACAGTCTCAAAAACATTCACAGATGGTGTTAAACTGCATCCAATTTTTCCTGAGCTGTTAGGAAGTCATGTCCAATTTTCACACTCTGACATTTTAGATGTTCCTGCAATCTCCATCATCATAGCATAGGTTGCAAACAGGGTTGACAGATTTCCCAGCCTAGGCAAACAAAGTAATCTAAGAGCCATTATTTCCACACTTTCTTCTCTCCACTGAAATAAGTTCAATTAATAGAAAATATAAAGCTGGTATAATAACAAGAAGATTAGGGCAACGGGAAATTAAAACTAAAGCTGAAAGTGAAACAGACCTGAACTAAGGGTCTTACTACGTTCTTCCATGCCTAGAGGGAAAGTACCAGCTTCAGGATGTAACAGCATCCTTTCCTGAGGTCTCAAGTTGTAAGCTCTGCCTAACCAGCAAGCAATAACCAATCTCTAGACCTGCAAATTACCAACCCCAAAATACTACAGTGCCCAAATAAAGTGAGATGCAATTCCCCTAAAGGTTTTATGAACACCTAAATCTATTCAACAATTAATTTAAATTAAAATAATCTCTAGTAAAACTAAAAACCAGGCATATCATGAGTCCAGAGAAATCAGTACTAGAAACTACGTGTCACAGAATAGTCAGCTTTGCTTTCTAGATGCTCTTATTTTTCACCGAGAACTTTAAACTGAGTCAACTAATAATTTTTTTTTAAATCTATATTCCTTTCCAAAGTATATCATCACAATGAATCTTATGTCTAGTAGCTTTTTGTTCATATTTGTTGACAATGTAAACAATTTTTTTAAAAAGAGGTATACAATTGACTTGCTATAGATTTCATTTCTTTTATAATATATTTAATGTTGATTTTTAAATTACTACTTTTCCATTCTTCCAGAGCATAGTAAAATAAAAGTTTTAAAGGATGGTAAGATACAAAAAAAGATTCTTTCAGTTATGTTTCTACTTTTTAGGTCAGGATCTGGTCATCTGGTTATAAACCAAGGCTATTAGCCAAAGTTGGGAAACAGCATTACAAATGGAACATCAAATTGAAGATCAAAACCTTCACTCTCAAAATTCACAGTATGCAGACATATCATCTAACGATTAGTTCTTTGAAGAACCGTAAACGAACAAAGTTTACTTGCCAAATTTCTCCTATTAGTAATATGGAAGTTTATTGGTATTTGCAAACTTAGATTATATACAACCTTTCAAAATTATATAAAATATAATCTAGATCGTAAAGAACTTACATAACTAATAATTCCAGTGGCCCCAATTATTCTTAAACATTCTTACAAATAACTAAGAGAAGTGTTCTTCAACTTTTACTAGAGATACAGTATCTGTTTTTCTATCAGAGACAAATTTTAGGTAAGTTTAGTCTGGTGTCTGATGGCCAAGGTTCAAATCTACTATCTACTTTCTGTGTGATCTTGATCAAGTTGTTAAACGTCTCTGTGCCTCAGTTCCTTCATCTGTAAACTGAAGATGAAAATGGTTCCTATTTTATAGTATCATTCTTTTTTTATAGTTTTATGTTACTAGTACTATAAAT
This sequence comes from Rhinolophus hipposideros, assembly GCF_964194185.1. NCBI lineage: Eukaryota > Metazoa > Chordata > Mammalia > Chiroptera > Rhinolophidae > Rhinolophus > Rhinolophus hipposideros. The sequence goes on from NC_138049.1 coordinate 69,126,307, forward strand.
TAAATAATGCAGATAAAGAGCTTAAAATGGTATCTGGTATAATAAATGGTAGCTATATGTCCTTTACTATATTTTCGCTTTTCATGTTCTCCATTTTCCTTAAACAGAAAACATACAAATCAATGACAAATGGTTAAAAAAAATGAGATACAGGGGGAAAAAAAACGCTTTAGAAATAAATGTATCCCTTTCAAATTAATTACCTAGTTTAGACTTCAATGGCCCAATATCACCTGTAATTGAATTCCTTGATTACTTTGGTACATTTTTAAAACCTTAAAATGTATAAGATTTTCTAAAAGTTACTGAAAACCTTAAAACATTCTTAGAACAATCCTTTTAGGATATGCTGTTTCTATTAATATTTTCTTGGAGATTCACCTAAGTGAACCTGTTAGTAGTATAATAAAAAGCAAAGACAAAATAGAGACTAGCTCTAAGGAACTAAAATGTGGGCATGATAATGAAAACATAGGTCTATGGCATCATTTTAGGAATTGGTACATTTTCCTATACAAAAACAAAGAAATGGGTGATGGACGTTAGGTAGACTTAGTGACAAAATCATAATGCAAAAGCCAATTAACAACATCAATTGATGAGAAAAGTGATGTGATATGAATAAAAGAAGATAAACAAAATTACGGAATAAAAGACTGACATTTCTCAGGAAGGATGTGGATTTTTGAAGAGTTTCTATTTCTATTACATAAGACAAGGGAGGGTCAGGAGAGGGGGCAAGGGAAGAGGAGAGAGACAGCACTCTTAATATTCTCATTTTTTGTGGACTAATTCTTTGAAAACGAGATTTCAGCACAGCAGAGTTGACTCTGTACCATCTTTTATTAACTTGCTCTAGGCCTTGCTAATTCTTATGCAGACACCTATGTCTGTCCTACTTGTATGCTTGTGTGGGCACACTCATGGGCATGTAAAGAAGTTTCCAGGGGATCAAGCGAGTTCAGAGCAGAGGACGTGGGAAGTTGGACTGGACATTCTTTAAGATTCTTTTTTTTTAAAAAAAAATCATGTTTTGTCCTAATTTTTAGTTTCTTTTGTCTTTCTGTCATCTATTTTTACTAGACGTAGTCAGTTATAACTCATAATCGGACTTAGCTAGTTTTAAAAATCCGTTTTCTTTTCCATCTGTCTGCTAGATTTATTACAGTAGCATCACCTCCACACTAGAGAATCTTGACATAGGATTATATAAATCCCACGAACTGAAGCCATAAGTTACAACAGAATTCTCCTTTGAGTTCAGGTAACATCATGTGAAGACTTTTCCCTGTATAATTTTTATTTCCTAGTTTTAATAAAGTTCTGTCTACATTTCTTGCAGTGTACACTGGAAATTCTACTTCTTTTTTTAGTATCACCATCCCATTCACACTAACACTCATATTTGTGAATATAAGTAGTGCTGCTACTCCGCAGATCTGAGTGTTCAAATAAAATGCTGCTTCGTTCCATATGTTCACATTGCAATATTTGTTTCACAGTACAGCTCATATTTCACTTTATTGCAGAATTCTGTTTCAGCTCAACTTCACATATTTTCCTTTATCCCTTTGCCCTGTAACTGAAGAAAACAACAAATCCAAAATATAGTTTAAAGCTAAACAAATATAAAGGCACAATTAATAATAGAATTGGTTGTTGTTTTCAAAGTCTGACTAGCTAGAAAATTCAAATTGGTTTACACTGACATATAACATACATAGTGCTAGCTAGCTGTATTTACAAAACGCTTCTATCACCTACTTCACAACATATTGGCTTTGCCAAAAAAGTCAGTATTTCAAACACCTAGTCTTCAACATGTTTCATGCTGATGATATCACGATTACAGAACTAAACATTTTGCAAAATAAAAAGGTATGTAATAAGTTTTTGGCATTCAGAAGAGATCATTTACAAAACTCAAAAATAAGTCCTCTCTGTCTCTATGACAAGCTTCCTACTCAAGTACTAAGAAACAGGAATTTGTTAAAATAGAAACAACTTTTTTTTAGCAGTTGGGCCACCAGAAATGTCTCATTTTCCTCCTCTGTACCAATTCACCTCTCCTTAGCTTGACATGAAAGCTGAAACTCTGTGGTCATGTACTGTACATATCTGAACATTTTTTCTTTAGATAAATGTATCCTAAAATAGATATTGGCTCTATTTGACATAGAGATGATCAAAGGCCATGAAAACCAATGCAAATATAAAATTACACTTAAAAAATGCTTCAATTGCATAGAGCATGAAAAGATAAGTCTTATTATGTGGTTTAAAACACAATGCATAAAGTTATTGACAGGATGCAGGGCAGGAGATTCTTCAGTAACAAACTGTAAAGGTAAGAGTAAGTTTTGATTTAATTGCCAATATAGAGTTAACCATTGACATTAACATTTTTCCCATCCAACTGGCAGATCAATCAGTCTTAAGTGGGATGGACAAGAATGGTCTTGGGACATCACCAGAAAAACACAACAAAATGCTAACCAGAAGTTACAAAGAAAGGGAGAAAAAAGGGAGGTTTGGTATGAACTCAACGCACCTTTGAATTCAAAGGAGTCTATTTCCAACTGGAAAAATATTAAGGATTGTGTGAGAGAAAGTGGGACACGTCTAGGACATAATAAAAAAAAAAAAACTTTCACTAATAAAAATCTTCCCCACTAACAATGGACTTTAGATTTTATCTATGAAATAGTCATCAATTTGAAAATGTTATAGACAGTAGAGACTGTTGGGTTCACAGTTGTAAGGCAAAAGACTTTCAACAAACTAGTATTCACCTGATAAATCCACCTATCGTGCCCAACATCTCAAGGGAAGTACCTGTTTATATCACATGAAATTCTATCCTCTCAGAAAACATATTAAGGCTAAGTGTCCCCAAGGCAAACAAATTAATTAGCTGGTAGCAAGTAAACCAAGCTTTGGTCCTTAAGTAACCTTTTTAATAGAGGTTAACACAATGAAGTTAACAACATGCTAGGGATAACTCTGTTTTAGATTATTAACTAAATGTTTCTTCACCAATGAAAAAATATTTTGTCCCAATTTTAAGTAACAAGACAAGTAGTAAGAAAAGTCACGCAAAATGAACTTTTCAGGTATTTAGCAAGTTTCTTTAAGTAGCATTACCAGCATTTCAAAATGGGACTTTTTTTTTTTTAAGGATATTTGTTCTGAAGGAAAAATATGAAAAGCAGGCTTACTCTTCAGAGAAATCATTTAAAAATATTTTATGGACCTTCCACTTGCTTTTTTTTCTTCATTCCAGATGTTGAGAAGTATATCTTTCTTAATTATGTGTCATAATGATCCCCCTTTTCAACTTTAGTAAATATCCTTTTATAGCACGATTAAAACTACTGTTAGCTATGATAGTCTTGGAAGACATTAACAACACAGAAGTTTCATATATAACACCGTATTCTAGTATACAATTTTTAAACACTAGCAGTAAAAAAGTGAATTCATATATTCTTCAGAAGGACATACACATACCCTTCTTACTAATAGATGACCCACTTTAAAAATCTTTGTCAAGTGGTGTTAAGTAATTCCATCATTTTTTTAAATATCATCTTTGATCAACCACGTGAAAAGGAAAGTATTTGCCTACATCCAATCTCACTTCTTCACCTGCTTCCAATATAACAAGGCACTTCTAATTCTTACCTACTAGGACGGAAAAGGCTTTCATAAGCAAAACTACCTAAAATAACGCTTACTTAGTCTGTCTGTGGTGAGAGAAGAATTATAGCTTTGTTGCAAAGATCAAGGCTAGCACAGACAAAACTGTCAAGAAAAGCAAAGGGAAGGGAAAAAAAAAGGGAAGGAGGCAAAAAGGAAGGAAGGAGGAAAAAAGATACTGTGGTTCCCTGAAGGGCCAAGAAGGTATCCAAGTGGCATGCCCACTAATAGGAGGACTTGGCTTCTTCCAGGTTGACTCAGTGTAAACACAGGTTAGTCCAGGTTCTAGTTTTGTAAAATACAAGAGTTTTATTAAAATGAATACTGTGTTTAACTTATTAGGTAAATTGATAGATGCATACAAAATAAAACACTCCATCATATTTTATCAACGATTGTATAGTACTTCTTTATTTTACTGTACCTGAACTATGTTTTTGGAACTGCCACAGGAAAGCTGGTTTCAATAAACTAAACTATAGGGTTGTGTCATGTTGGAATATTATTCACAAAATGCATTCAAGTTGGTCTCTATGCACACTTAGGTAGAAATCCAAGCCCAGAAAAGTTCATGGTTTGAAAAACAACGCATCCATTTATTGACAGAATGCAGAGGCAGGAGATGCTTCAGTAACAAACTGTAAAGGTAAGAGTAAGTTTTGATATCTTTAACTGCCAATATAGAGTTAACCATTGATATTTTTTAAAGACTAGTAGAATATAAAAGAGAGAAATGGTACTAGAACACTAAAAATACAAAATCTCAGGGAAAACCAAGACTCAGTCTGTTTCAGAAAGCATTTAACAATGCAGGCATGGTGAGTATTTTATACTATTTGTATTCTAAGATGGGAATTTAAAATTGATCCAGGAAAGAAACGTAGCTATGAAAAGGGCAAACAAATTCTTTCAAAAGACAGAAAATATTCAGGACTTGTTTTAAACAATGACACAACTATAATTGTGGATGATAGAAATGTGGATTTTGAAATGTTAGTCATCTTAAGGCACTTCTTAAAACATAAATATTTAGACGCTCTTAAAAAAATAGTCATAAATTATACTTTTCACCTAAATAGTTCTGATGAAGATAAATAGTCTCCTGGTGCCATCTGCAATATAGAACTAGCGTAAGAGCAAATATCATTATATGATCCTCTAAAGGACTGAAACAGAAAAGTAAAGTATCTTTCCTCAAATGAATCAAGAATTAAAATAAAGCGCCTTATTTAATATAACTTGAAAAAACTAAAATATTCAACACTTCCCTAATCAACTGCAAATTTTCAGATATTTCGGCAAATTAACACATCTTGAACACTTTCATTAATATTAAAAGATTTGAAAAAAATAAAAACAATTATAAACCGGATGATTTCTGCTCATAGCTTTCATTTTCAACTGCTTGTTTTTTCAGTAAGTGCTGATTGTAACCTGTCTTACTTTTCACAAGTATTTAGATTCAAACTGAGCAGAAAAGTCATTGAAATAGTTAATCTCTATTTTAATGTCTATTTTAAACTCAACTATGTTTGGGTGATCTGTGAACTCATTCATGAAAAGCGATGATGGTCCTGTAACAAAACAAACTAATTTGAGCTATAAATTTAAGTACTCTAAATTATCAAAATAAAATGAGCTTTCAACAACAGCAACTTTACCCACCAAAATGCATGACAAACTAGCTAAGAAATTTAATTCCGTATCCAGGAGGCCAGCCCAGCCCCTAACTGATTGTGAATACAACTCTGACAAAACATACCTCACATTTTATTACAAATTTAATATGCTTCTTCATATTTGCCTAAAATGTTGCACAAAGTGGCCAAGAAAATTGGCCAGGGCATGGATACATGCTCTGTCTCTTACTTATAAAATTTTAAATAACTTTATTATAGTTTGAAAAATTTGAAGACAAGGTTATCCATTTTAAAATATATATTTTTACATACGAGAAACTATTTCACATCAAATAAGGAAATGAAATATTTTAAATCATGTATACTAATTTTCTTTAAAACCACAAATAGGTGTTCAAGAATTACTGCTTTGAAAGGAAACTACAACTCTTCAGGTGGTAAAATACAATTTAAAGTTACCAAATAACAGAAATCACTGTAACAGGGTAAAGAAAGTAATGCTTTCATTTAGAGAGTCTATTTTACTCATTCAATAGTCTATTCATTCTATGAAACTTCACTATCTTTTTTAAACCTCATAAGTGTCTTTTTTAACCTCATTTGACAATTATGGGGCGGAGGGGGGAAGCACCACCAGATTATTCAAAAAAATAATTCTTTGGCAAAGGATATGAAGCAGAAATGTGAAGGATATAATATCAGTGCCCGTTATTGAAGTAACTTTAGGTTTACAAGGACAAAACAAATCTTTTTTTTTTTTTGTCAACAAATTGGAGTGGTGGAGTGGGCAGCAATTCAGTCTATCAGGTTTTATGACTAGGAATTTCTATAAACAACATAAATGAGCAGGAATATCCCTCTCCTTCAAAGAAATGGCTAACAACAGTGATGCTTGGGGTCCAACAATTGATTTAAATTATTCAGCGCCTTCTTAGTGACAGGCATGGATCTAGGCACTAAGGTTGCAGGCGTGAACAAGTCAGGCATGAAGGTCATGAAGTTTGCCTTCCACTGGGGGAAGGACACTAACCAAACAAAAAAGACACCTGCAGACATTTCAAGGGCTATGAAGATATTTCGAGAGAGGAATGTGATGGAAAAAGACTCTGGGGTGCAGGACCTACTGTAGATGAGACATCAGGAGAGCCTGAGGAGGCACTGTTTATTTCAGGACTGAGGTTGCTGCGGAATCTACATACTCCTGCAAAGAACTTCTATCTTGTGATAAAGGAGTACACTTTTATAGCATAACCTTTCAGCTGAGCACACTTCCTTTCAAACATTCCAGCAGAGTTCGTTTTTCCCATTCAATTGGCAGATCAGTAAGTGGGGTGCACAGAAGTGGTCTTGGGACATCATCAAAAAAACACAACAAAATGCAAACCAGAAGTTACAAAGAAAGGGAGAGAAAAAGGGAGGTTTGGTATGAATGCATGTTTGAATGCAAAGGGGACTACTTCCGGCTGGAAAAATATTAAGGACTGTGTGAGAGAAACTGGGGCACTTTATCATTGCCCAGAGAGATGGAATGTGGATGATCTTTTTAATGACTGGCTTCCGTCCAGAAAGATTTCAGAAAGAATGCTGGCCATGCATTATAAAGCTAATACCCAATGAAGGGAGGTAACATAAGCACGGGATCATTACATGCGAGTAATGTTAGTCTCAGTATCACTGACCAATTAACACAGGAAACTTAAATAATATGAACATCCCAATATAATGCTGCTTTCACTTTGATAATGAGAGCAATGAATCAAAAATGTACCATGCATGTGCGGGACAGAACTAACCTGCACAATAACCAAATCCATGCAGTGGGGTTTCACTGGTTTTAAAACCAACCCACATCACAAATTTGCGTATGTAACCATCCCTATGAATGACAATTCCCCAAAACTCACATGTACATGATTAAGAAACCATGTCAAAATAAAACATGAAATTTTAAAAATCATTTCTACGAGCAAAATGGGCTCTCTTATTTGAAAGAACTTAGGAAGACTTGCCGTGCCCTGTGAGAAATTTAGCTTTTCATTACTATAAAGTATGCTGTATGTACATAGAAAATAAAGAATTGAGAAGAAAATATAAATCTACAGTTTTATTTTGAAGTTTTTTTCCTCTACCTCGACATACGTATTTGTGTGTGTGTTTCCTTTTTACAAAATTGAGCAAGTAAAACACTTGCTCCACAGTGAGCTTTTCACTTAATAGTATATGCATGCAAATATCATATTATCAACTATTCTTTTATGATTTTAATAAATCCACATTCATAACTTATTCAACTGTATTCCTGTTGTCATTAATATCATTTCAAATATATTCCTATCAAACCATCAGCACTGAAAGGAATGCTTTTATACATTTTTGTGTGTAACTCCAAAGTGACAACTGCTAGAATTCCTGCGTCAGAGAAAGTCTTGATACACATTCCAAAACTGATTCCTGGAAGAATAAATCAATTTCTACATTCACCCTACACCATCATATCAACACTAAATATAATTCATTCTTAGGAGATAACACTCTTATGGATAACAAATGATATTAATATTTCATTTTCAAAATTCACATTTTTAGCCATAATAAGTGGCATACGGTATCATGTTTACTGGCCAATAATAATTCTAAAAAAAAAAAATCTGTGTCTGACCTTTTAAATTAAGGAGTTATTTCCTTATTGATATTTAAGAATGTTTGATGTAATATACATATTAATCTTTCATCGTGTGTTCCAACACCTTCCGTTATTCTCCTATCAATTGTACTTGTTTTTGTCACCCAAATTTTTTTCATGATATGCAGATATATTAACCTGTGACAATAAAACTAATCCTATTGCTTTTTTATTTTGTGCTAAAAATGTCTTACTCATCACAATATCAATTATTTCCTAAATTTTTCTTTCAGATTTTTGTAGTTGGGTTTTCTTTCTTTCCTCCCTCCCTCCCTCCCTCCCTCCCTCCCTCCCTCCCTCCCTCCCTCCCTCCCTCCCTCCCTTCCTTCCTTCCTTTTTTTTTTTCAGTTCCTTTAGAGTTTATTAGAGCAATAGAAAGCAAAGGGCAGATTTGAGAGATATTTAAAACCCCACTGCTAGATGGGCTTGAAGCATTGGGGTTGGATTGAGATGGGGAGGAAATGGTAAGGGACAGGGAGAAGCTAAGGAGGCTGCTGGGGAGGGATTCCAATTGAGAAAATGGCATTCCATGCTGAGCAAATACCATTTAGAGATTGAACCCTTTACTAACTACTTTATTCTTCTCCTTTCCTTAAACATCGTGTTTCTTGAAATAGTAGTTTATCTTCCTTATTTCAAATCTTCACCATTCATTCACTCACCAGCCCAAACACAATGTGGCTCCCAAGCTTTCATCAATTCCTCTGCTTTCATCAAAGTCACCAGTGTCTTTCAATTGTTGTGTTCAAGGTATAACCATCAATCTTTAGCTGACAAACTCTGGAGGATTTAATATCGTTGGCAGTATACTCCATGGTAAAACTCTACCTACTTGTCTTCGGTAATGGCTTGCTCCTACACTCTTTCTTCTCTGTGGCCACTTCTTCTCACTCTCCTTTACATCTCTTCTTCTTCTCTTTCTCTTAAATATGAATATACCTAGGTACTTCTTCAGAAACTTCCGATCTAAAGACTATCCGTTTCCTGTGTGAGAATACCAGCCCCCATGACCTCAGTCATCACCACAAGATGATGATTCCTTAATCTTTTCCTACACCTTAGATTCTCTCCTGAGCTGCAAGACACATTTTCATCCCCATTTCAAATATTACAAGTCTAAACTGAATTCATCATCTTCTATAAAATATGTGCATATGCCTGTTTTCTAATATTCCCCCAGCTTAGTGAAACTGCACCTCCATTCAAAAATCATCCAACCTAGAAACCAATCTAAGCCTTATTCTTGACTCCTGCCCATCTCTCTCATCTGCTTCAGTCCCTGCCCCATTCCCATCTAATCAGTCAGCAAGTATTTCTTTCAGATTCTCCCTCTCACTCTCTCTAAAATTCACCTTTCTCTCCAGCCCCATTCCCGTGTCCTCAGTTTAGAACACCCTTAAGTCTCTTACTTGATTTACTCATATAGTTTCTTAATTAGTCTCTTGACTTCTTGCCTCACCCCTCCCAATGCACTCTCAACATAAGTGCCAGAGTTTTTTCTAAATTATAAATCTTTTGATGTTAATCTCATGCTTAAAATCCTTTAATGACACCCATTTGCCTTATAATAATATAGTTTATGATAATAATTGTGAACTTTTTTTTTTAGTTCCTACTGCTTCCTATTTGCCAGAAACTTTATAAAGTGTATTTGAAATACATTCTATGGAAGAATCTGAATTTATATCTCTGTGAGCTGGCTCTACTCTGTCATGTCTATTTCCTCCACATAACACATGCAAAATAATTCCTCAGTATTACATATAAGATTCTTTAGGATTTAATTCCTACTGACTTGCTGACCCTTACTTTGTGCTGCAAGCTTCATGTGCTACTCTCCAATTGTACCAAAACCACCTTAATCCTTAGAATATCAAATCTTTTTCCTGTCTCCTTATTCCTATTGTTCTTTCTAACTGGAATCCCCACCCACCTTCACTCCCAGGGTCATACTCATCCTCTAAGAGTTGACTCAGCTGTCACATCTGGGATAGATGATAAGTACTTTATAATTCCATAATCTTCTGAATACTTCTCTATCCTAGCATGTGCCATAGTATACTCATCTGTTTAGCATCTACTTCTTCTACTAAACATTTAAGTGTGTCTAAAACAACAATTTTATTTCTTGAATAAAATGACCAAATTAAAGATGTGCCCAGAGCACTCAATAAAGGTTGGTTGCAAAATTAACTAACTCTCAGGAAATGGGCAATGGGTCAGTGCGATCAACCTATTGGAGTCAAAAAGGGAAGTGAGCACTAATACTGGACACACTGGTTTGGGCAGATAAGGATCTTGAATACCGACATAAAGATCTATTTCTATAGCCAAAGACAATCTACTAAAGGTTTTCAAAAGAAAATTAACAAAAATTTGATGTGTGTTTTAAGAAAATAATGAAGAGTAATGTGATAAAACATGAGAAACTAAAGAAGACAATTTAAAAGGTCCAGAAAAAGTTGAGAAATAGAGTTCATTTTGATACAAGCTGACTTCTAGACACTGGCAGATTTCCATGTGCCTTATCTACCTTTTGTTTCATGTTAAAATCCTTCCACATAAACCATTTTATCATACACATTTTTTATCACTACCAAATTAACATGAAATTGAAATTTTGAATCTAACACTCAAGAGCCAACCTTGAAAGTTTTCAATTTGAAAATTTCAAGAATAGCCATGCAAATGGTAGAGCCTGCCCAAGAAAAAATGGGGAGAATTAGAGGACTGATGGTGGAACCTTGGCCACATTTACACTAATAAGAAAAGGAGAAAGAGACATTGATGGAGATAAGGTGTGGTCAGGGCAAAAAGGAGGACCAAAGGTGTATACCATGGGTTTACCTACAGTGATGTAGCAGCCCCATCCATGATGCGTCCCTGCAAGATTTAGTCTTTGGTTCCTATCAACGGCTGTGGAAACTGCTTAGTGAGCATTCAATAGGCGTTAGGGCAAGAGGCCATTTTAAAAAGGCCATCCTATAACTGAACACTCTACATTAAACTGCTGTTTCTGATGCTCTGCCTTCATCTAAATAGAGTTTAGTATAGAAGTACATTTTTCCTAATTGCAATATCTGTTGTTGTTGGCAAATATTATGCAACATGGGTTTAAAAAAAAAGTAAGATGATAAAATTGCACAAAACTAGTCATCAAATTGCTACTGGGGTAGTTTGATGACTCTTACTTTATAAGCATAGTAACTTTAATGAAACATATTTCCATGATGTTAAAAAACTCAAGACCACTTAGAACCTTTTTCCCCTCTTCTTCAGATTGATGCTTTAATAGAGTGCTTGTAAATACAGTAGTAATAATAAGTTCATCAGAAAAAAATCCTTCTGTATAATCCTAACATGAAACAGTAAGAAAAGCAAAATTCCTTTACTTTAACTTATAAAAGTTCCCTTTTACACAATGATTTGTGTAAACCCTATAAAAATCCTCTCAAACTATTACAATATGATTACCTTAAAAATTGTATGTCGGTATGCACAACTTCTGAGTTCTTATTCTAGGAAAAGGGACCGCACAGAAAGGATGGAACAATGGTATGGAAACTTACCATTCTCTCCAATTGGACTCTTTATTACAGACTTATTGGTTCCATGTGTTAAAAAAAAAAAAGAAATTCAAACCTTTAAGCCAACCCCAGTCCCTAAAATTTTTGGAACTCTTATTAAATATTAAATCCAGAAGAAAAAAAAAAAACACCATTTTTTTTATTATCACAAGCCTATCAGAGTCAAGATTTATTTCATCATTATGGGAATGTGTTCGAAATTAATAAAGGTTGGTTTCTAAAAGGCTTAAAGTATGCTGTTAAAAGCTGCTAAAATACCACAAATTACTTGATCTCAATATTTAAATAAATAATGCCTATTTTGAATATTTTGTTCTGAAACATATAATATAAATTCATTTGGGGGAATACTGAAATGGTTGAGGTTAACACTTTTTTTGCACGGTAAAGATTTATTTTTAAAGCTGTGGTTATATAAAGCCGAGGACTACAAACATCACATAAAATTAATTCATATAATTTTCTGAAACAAAATCTTTGCTCAAACTATACAATGAGGTCAATGAATTACCTAAACTCTGTTGTCTTTGTACTTTTCTACAAATCGGGCTACACAATGGGAATGCGTAACTCCCTAAAAGAAGTACATCTCCAAGTTTTGGTGTGTGTGTCAAATGAAAGAAGGAAAAAGTTCCCTCGCCCCAAAGTGAGAACAGATGGGAATGTAAAATTAGATGGGAAAAGACAGGGAAGCTTTGGATGACTGACCAAGAAATCTCCCCGAGGGGAGCCAAATATACCAGACCTCAGCTTGTTCTGCTTCCCAGTTAACTTCCAAATTAAATCCAATAGGAATGCAAAGCAGTCCTTAGATTCGATATATTAGTTTTGATTTTTGTAAGCATTTATATAAAAAGTGAAGAAACTATGGATAAATATAAGTTAAAAAATTAATATTCAATCAATATAGTGTGCTAAACACTTTTGTGAGTTTAACATTACTTCAAACTTAATGTTCGCACTGAAATTTTTAAAAATAATTAATGGCTTTATAAACAAAAGGCAACAGGCATGAACAAACTTGCATACACTGAACTCTTTGTATGATGAAAGAACTGTCTGGCATAAATTGAAAGTTTATGTAAATAAAATATGAATATGTTTCATAGTCATTCTTTTCATATTTTATCTATATAACTAAAAATAATCTTAATGGTAATGACAGCAGCAATTCCTACACATAGCAAAAAAGTACCTTTTTTTGATACCCAGTTTTATATAGCATGATACAATTTTTCTATCTAAAAATACCAACTATAATCTTAAAAGAATACTCTTTTTAGTGCTATATTCTCTTCAATATTTTTTATTTTTAATATGGGTGATACTTTAGAATTTGAGGAAAACAGAAAATGATGCGTTCAGATTTGAATGTATTTAAAAACAGTAGTTTATTTTTAATAATCATTCGCTTAAAATATTGTAAGGTTAAGAGCAATTTTGTAAGATTAACCATGAACTTTTAAAAAGCTACCAGATTATCTTCACAACATAGTGCTTATGGAGTGAGCTGATTATTTTGTGCATGCTCTCTTTCACATAAAATTTATATTCGTTGATAAAAAGAGAATAACTCTTTGTTTTTCAATAAATTGTTCTAATCAATAGTGTTCAAAATTATAGATCATTCTCATCCACAATTTCAAACTTCTTTTCCAAGGCAATAATGAAAAGTTCTGTGTACCTTTTCCCTGCCATCCCAAAAAATTGGCTTTCAATGTCTTAACCCTGTTTTATCTTTTTTAACATCACTAAGTATACACAACAAAAGTAAATATAGAAGAAATATGACTCCTTCCAAGTGGTGAAAGCAACTGCATCTCACACTTAAGTGATTTCAGTTTAAACAACCCAAGGCCCTGATAATTTCATACGGCCTTCACTTTTAATAGGGAATGAGGCCTTTCAAAGAAGATGCTTAATAAATACTACATTGCATTTAGTTGAATATGTGCATGAAATAATTACTGAAAAGTAGATTTTATTGTTCAGCATACTCTAAGTCATATGCAATCACTATTACTAAAAAAGAAGAAAATCTCTCAAGGTGTCTAGCTTTCTCTCTCTCTCTCTCTCTCTCTCTCTCTCTCTCTCTCTCTCTCTCTAATCTCTCTTATGAATACATAAAAGCCACAACAGGCAAGCTTTTGGGGATACTATGTTGATTATATTTTATTAAAATTCATTTTCAACACTTTCCATCTATGCAAATAAAATTTGAATCAAGCAAAAACTATTAACATTTTCAACTGCATCCTCATATTAATAAACCAAATTCTAATTCCCCAAAAAATATCAAATGCAGATCCCTCTACAAATTTACACTCTTGCCTTCATTCATTTTCTTGTTAGTTGGTTGAATGATTTTAACATGTAAAACAGAACATTTTATAATGAGGCCAAAACTGCTCGATATTCTTCTGCTGGGTGGGGAAGGAGGCTTTGAATACAGAAGGCACATGCACACACACAACGTTTACTCAATATTCCTGTCCAAGTCTCAGATCTTCCACTGTCTTTTTAAACTGGGTAAGCCGCAAGCACTTAGGATGACAAAAATTTACTATGAAAGGAATATGATTTGCTTAGGTCAGGATTTCTCAGACAGCAGACACCTGAGGATCTCTGGCCATATTCTTAGGTGTCTGAAAGTGGTATAAAGTGTCTTCTTCTGGTGTCTTCATATTATGATATAAATATAATTATATTCTAGATAATCTCACTCACAACTTTTAGCACCTATTATTACAATTTCAGGATCTGATTTTGATACAGTGTACAGTGTTTATGATCTTGTTGGTAGTAGCTTGTGGTGACTATGTTTAACTCATCATATGGTGTTCCTCAAACTAGAATTCATAAGATGTATTCTTGGGACAAGAGAGATATTTTTCTGTCAACACCAGCTACGTATGAATCAAGATCAACAGACACTAGGTTAGACAATTTTTCTAATTCTTCCCCACTCCAAAAAATGTTACATTCTATTGTAGCTTACTAATAATTTATGGAGATCAAATTTAGAGAGCACACTTAGAGAAAGCAAACTTCACAAGAGAAGTTACATATGTTCTATTTGTTTTGCTTTTAGATTTAAATGCAAATTAAACTTCTGAGATAAGAATAGGATGGCATTCAGTGGGCAAAGTGAAAAAAGGCTGTCAGATAACCATTAAGTTAACAGTTCTATTAGCCACAGTCACTACCGTTTCAAATGGTTTAATGGACTACATATTAACTAGGAGTCAGAAAATCCCAGTTTCTTTTTCCAGTCTTGCCTCTGAATTGAAATAGCATCTTGGTGTTAAAATGATTCTTGCAACCCCTACTTTTTACAAAGTTAGTACATTATGCTACTCAATGAATAAAATGCACAATAAATGCCAAGTACACGTTATATGATGATAAGCAGTATGTTTCCAATTTTAATTTATATAATAGGAAAACAACCAATCTACAAAACTAAATTTGCTTTACTTAATTTCATCAGTGACAATATATAACATGTAAAAATAACAGTATAAATTTTGTTTCTGAATATAATTATAGATTATTTTAATCTAGTTTTATGAACATTTATAAACATAATTTGCTTATCTAACTTAAAAATATTTAGAGTTTTGTCAATCAGAACTTAAAGATATTTTATTGGTAGAAATCATTGTTTACTGGTTAAATGTTTAAAAATAAAAGCTTATCATTACTCATATATCATAATCATATCAAGTTTTTGAACCATATATTCTTAAAGGAATTCGCGACTTATATGTATTTTAATAATAGAGTCATCTTAACACCAGCAAAGAGAAGTAAAATGCTTGCAAACTGCAAAGACATTCTGAATTTAAAATGCATATCCTTTACACTTAAAATGTATTTAATTTTTAATTTTAAAAATTAGGGAAATGAAACATTTAAATCATCTTATTCATATCTGTGATATAAATGTGAATATCAGTTTTAAGTAAAAATTCTCCATAAAGAGGTGTAATTTTTCCTGATATGCAGCATCTTAACTCAACACTTTTAAAAAAGAAACATGTTTTTAAACCACTTATAAAGTGTTACCAATAGCATAATAAAAAAATTACTAATTAAACTGATAAGCTGTTGATTTTAAAATTTATTAAATTTAAATAATGGACTTTTTATAGATTCATTTTTTTTGTAAGGTGAAGGCAGAAAATCTAAGATCAATTTTATAATCAATATATTTCATCATAAGCTTAAGTTTTATCAAGAGAGAAATATCACATTCAGATTTAAAAGTGTTCTGCTATCCTAGCAAACAAAACTGACATTAGTTTATTAAACTCATTTGACACTTTCTCCTTCTTACAAAGGAATTTTCAACTTCATTATTTTAAAATTTCTTTGCTGGATGATGTAATTACACCATAAACTATAATTAAACCATCAAATGACAAATGTGCATTTCCAAACAGTGCATACTTTTACATATTGTGATAAGTAATTTCTTCTTGGAATACATACGCAATTGCACAAATGTTAAAATTCGTGCCAAAACGTTACTCTACCTGAACTGTAGAGCTGATCTCCGACGCAAAGCCACCCGTCAAAGGAGCCTCATGACTGATTAGCAGTCGCCCTGTTTTGATTACAGACTGAAAAAGAAAAGGAAAACCTGGTGTTGCAGAGAATATTTTCAAGTATGTGATGGTAGTTTTAATTAATAAAAATAAATTATTTTATTTCAATAAATAATGAAAAATTAGTAATTCAATTTTAAGTTACAATTCCCTTTCAACTGAACATTCATTTGATTTTTGCCATTAAAAGTTTTTCAATAGTTTATAATCCTAATACAAAACAAAAATGAGATTTGTAATTCTATGTGTGTCATTAAATATGCATTCCATTATAAAATATTTTGTATTATAAACCAAATTACTATATTTCACATTTTCATTTCTCAATATCATTTTTTTCTTCATATTACTTTAAGAATAAAAGGGCATTTTTGTTCACTTGGGGGTATATTTGCATATAAATAAATAATCTGAGAAAATACTGCTTTGTGGAAAAGGAAAACACAAAAATAGTATGTAAATGCTGTAGCAAAGAAAAGGCTCAAGCTACTAAATATTCAAGGAGACTTAGAAGGAAAAATTCATTGTGAAAGTAAAAGGCTTATATCCCTCTTCGTCCACGTGCATTAAAATCTGGTTAACAACCACAACCCCATTTTAATGTAGAAAATCTGACAAATAATGATGTATTCTGAATCCTGACTCAGTGTGGTTGTTCACACTGTGCATGATGTATTCTGTACAATAATAAAAAAGGATAGCTATGCTATCATAGAAGGAGGCCAGCTCTGTAAGGTAAAAAGCATTAAAATCAACAGCAAGTAATAACTTGAAATACTTTGAACAATTACCATATTACCAAAGAGAAGTGGTAATTTCTCCTCTACATGTCTAATAACTTGATATCACCTTCCTTAAATTCTAAATTACTATTTTATAAATATGAGATAAAATCTTCCAAGCAGAAATATCTACATAGATTAAAATTTTTCCTTCATCGGAGGAAACTAGAGTTTAGAATTTTAAAAGTATGCAGCAGTTTAAACTAGCAGATGTTAAACTCCAAGATATGGCCAGTAGCTATGACAAAAATAAGTTATTGTATCTACTAAGTAAATAGTGACTGAAAAACATAAAATTTTATGAACACCTTAATGAACATCATCCCTATCCCCAGTGAAATGCTAGCCTTGGGATACTGGTATTTGGACATTATCACTATGATTAATTATGTCATTTATGACAGTCACAAATTAAATTTCAATGTAGCTGGTTAGAAATATAAAGAGACAATAATATTCTACAATCACGAATAAACAAATATATTCTCAAAGTGTTCTCTGAAAAAACAGATTTGACCATCCCACCTTTCTTATAGTTCTGAATCCCAGACCTCTGCCAACGTTAAAGCATATAAGGATGAGGTAGGTAAAATCCACCTCAGCTTAGATAGTGCATCTTAATTTTCTAAGACACAGAAATGGGAAACTTCTCTAAAAATGCTGCTTTTACCTTAAAACTCCACACAACAGAACTGGTACTTTTTATCTGAGTTTAGGCCTATGCAAGATCAAATGACAGCCTTGCGCTGGTTCCTGAAGGCCAATAAGCAACCTAGGCAGACAGCCTGGGCTTCCCATAGCCTGCACAGTGTGGTGGGGAAAATAAGCCCAGACATGCCCAGGAGAAAAGCTTCCGACCCTTGGGATTCATGCAACATGTAAGCAGATGAAATTGAGAGACGTTCTGAATGTCTTTCAGCAGGAAAAAGTCTAAATAAATCAACATGCTTCCATACAGTCAAATACTATGCAGCCATGGAAAAGACTGAGGCCATGAAATGATGTCCATGATAAGTTAATCGCTAAAATAAGCAAGCTGCTGAACAATATAACCTCATTTTTTGTGGAAAACCAATCACCACAGCAGTGGGACACCAATAAGTATAGCTATATATAATGAGCTGACGTGTATACATAGTCTGGAAGGATTCATTCCAAACCATCAAAACGTATTTATCCTGAGGAATGACGGCGAAGACACTGTAGAAAAGGGACTTTTGTTTTTCACTTTATATAAAAAATATTATTGAAAGTATTCTCAATAAGTCTAAAGTAAATAAAAATAAAGGGAAAGCATTTCAATTAATGCTGAAAGTAACAAATACATATTATGTTGCAGTCATTTCCTCAAAAAACATAACAATGTTTTTTATGGTATCTTAGGACTAACTTCAGTTACAAGGGAATCCTGAGGTCCCAAACTCCATCAGTAAATAGTCACATTAAAAACACAGGAGTCAGCCTTCCCATGCCAGTCTCCGTATGATCTTGTGCATGTCACGACCATATCCAGCTCATCTCTTGACCGTCAAGCTCTTGGATCCCAGGCAACATAGGAAATAAGCTGCTGGTACCTATCAGAGAACGTAAAGTTCTTCAACACCTAGTGTGTGTTATACAAGCATATGTTCTTGAAACAGGAGTTATGCGCTGACAGTTATGGAAATTTTTAAAACACCAGAAGCTAGAGGGCAGACACAATGAAAATTAGAAACACTGTTGAGTTTATGGAAATTGTCAAGGTACGGTATACAGCCCAGTGAGAGAGAGAGAGAGAGAGAGAGAGAGAGAGAGAGAGAGGCAAGAGGAGAGGAGTCAGAAATACTGATCATAATCATAAACAACTGATTTCATAGGAGTTGCTATGTACTAGGCTTTGAGTTAAGCATTTTACATTGATTACTTCAGTTAACTTTTAAAGTACCTAAGTTTCATTTTTGCTTCTTAATATCCTGATATCTGAAAAGTATTAAAAATGTATAAAATAAAATTGCATCAAAATCCTGGAAAATGCCAAAATTTAGAAGTAACACTGATATTGTCAAAGTCATACTCTCAAATAATTAGCATATAACATAAAAAGATCGAGTCTATGAATACAGTTCAATGATTTTTAAGTTATACTATAAATTAAACTTGATGTGTGTTTTTTAATCATTCAATTTTAATTTATTAAAATTTCTGAAGATAGCTTCTTTTCTATACTATTTTGGAAATTAACACAGTTAATATTATGCTAATGAGCTCGTTACAAATCTATAAAATTGAACAGATTGTTACTCTTTCTATTCTTTGTGATTCGAGTAGATATTCCAATTAAAGTATATATTTTTGTCAACTCTAACAGGCAATTGATTTTCATACATCAAGGCACAGTGATATATACCCGCCAGGAAATTTTACGAGCCAAATTTCGCATTTTGACATACGAGTACTTAGATAGTATAAATTAATATGGTGCCTTTCACTGGAGACAGCTGCTAACCTTTTTAAAATAAATAACTATAGATATAAACACTAATAATACTTTACAATTTATGTTTCAATTTTAATGTTTTAAGTTTTCTTCTGAGATAAATGTATTTCACCACTTGAAAAAACTTTAAGTGTTTAAGCAACTTTTCAATATGGAAGTTGAACTTATCAAAGCCAGGAAAGATCACATAAGGCTGAATTTTCCAGTATCTACTTCTTCAACTTCTTGCCATTCCAACCTGCTCCAGGGCCCTGGCCTTCAGCAAATGGAGCACCAGTGAGTTAGAGGAGACAAACGGCAGCAGGGAAACCTGTGCCAATCAAAGACCAGGACTGTGAATAACTGTTTTCTGTGTCCTTTACCACAAAAGGGCTTTCTTTCCTACAGGGGCTCAAGAGGATGTGTCAGGAAAACTTTAAAAAACAATTCTGAAAGGCTAGGAGTGAGGCAGAAACACCCTGTGGCTGCTAAGTCAGTTAGCACTGGTCTGCCCTGGATCTCTCCCAGGGAATCTCACTTTCTCACTGTGGCAGTGAGTCGTCCCCTCCCCAGATAAACAACAGCATCCTATTACAAGAGGAGGTATCAAAATCTCAACACTCAACACAGGATGACATGGCCAACAGACAGACAGACCGCCATATTCCTGTTCCGATGGAACCCCGAAAATACTTTGTTCCTGGTTTGGCCACTTTATGACTGTTACCCATTGTCCATCTTCTACCCAGACATCATTACTAATGTCTGTCACTTCAAGTTATCTAGGCAGGACACATAGCACAATGCTCAGAAGATAGCAGACACTCAAGAAATTTAATTAGTTAAACATCTATTAAATGAATTTTACTAGATTAAGCATGTCCTTGTTTAACTTATTGAAGCTATTGCTTTCTTGGCAAACTCCATTTTTAAAATCCTGCAAAACTATACTTCAGCACATCCCCAAACAATTTAAATATGAAATAATAGACTCCGAATTGAGGATATTTTAATGTAGCTTTAACGGTAAGAAGTCTGTGGTAATAGCAGAGTTGCTAAGTTATACTCCATTAAAATGACTGCACAGATTTTGGCTGCCCAAACATTAGACATATGGTTTAGTAAATGTAGCCTTTAAACATTTTACACAATCCAACCAGGAAAACTGTTAAGCTGTCATTCCAGGAGAAAACAATCCAGACAGGCAGACCATTAAGCTTGCATATGCCTGAAAGTGCAACAATGACATACAAAAAGTAAAATATAGAGACATAGATACATTATATATATGTATATATATATACTATACATATTATATATACTTATGTATTACATATATTATATATATTTTATAATATATATGTATGTATATTTTTTACTCCTACTCAAAATCAAGATTTTTCTCCCCTACAGAGCAATTCAACACCAAGTTCAGACACCTTTTCTGACCGCTGATAAGTAGAAAAGTAACACTTTGGACAGGCAATTTATAGCTCTTTTAACATTTTCTATCTAAATAATAAGGCTAATAAAGAGCAAAAGAAACATCAAAGTTGGCCTTTACATTTCCTTTTGAAATCACATCTGCTTAGAAATACATGCAAGCAGAAGAGTAAACTCATATATCTGTGTTTTATTAATCAAAAACATATAAATATTTATTTACACAATTTAGAATCATTAAAGGTATGATTTTAATTAGCTTCAAATATCACTACAAGTGAATTAAATTTTTGAAACTTTTTTGTTCTTGTTTAATAGCCAAATGCATTTGAAAAATTAATCAGAAAAACCTCACAATCACAGGCCAACAAAAGTATTAATATATGCCTAGCAACTATTATCAATCACCACAATCTTCACACACAATCAGACCATAAGCTGATATTCCACTGGAGAAATCCAATTGCTAAAAGAGAAAAAAACAGTCACTCCAGAGAAAGTTCGGAAAAGTCCATTTTGGCAAGGATATTACTGATGGAGTTACAAATATGTTTGGTATTATAGGAAAATGGTGTAAACTGAGAAAAACGAAATCCTCAGAGCTCTACCACCCATCTGGAAAAAGTAGGCAAGGGGACAAGCCCAGCATAAAGAGAACAGAATCAAGTCAACAGGAAAAGAATGAGCAAATCATACTGATGAAGGCACGAAATGTTTGGGAAATTTTCATGCATCCTAATTGGTTCATTCTTGCATGAATTATTTGTACAATCAAAGCTGAAACATTGCAGAAACTAGTAAAAACAGTTTTGCAAAAATCAGAAGTGGACATCTTTCTGAAAGCGACTTCAAAACATGTCAGATGAATGTGTTTCTGTCAATCAACCTAACCTTTCCAGCTGGTTTCCTCATAGTCTCTCCAAGGTTCCAGTCTTGTCAGGACAATTGTTACTCAGTGAATATGACTCATGCTTTCCTGCCTCTGATTTCCTTCCCCAAATCGGGTGGCATTCTATCCCTCCCCCAAGACTCATCTCATACAATCCTTCCTGCACAGTCCCCCCAACTAGCTAGGCTTTCCCTTATTTTAAACCTTTTTCTTTCTTTTCTTATCCATTATATACATCCTAGAGATCATTTCCTAATAAAATTTGAGGTAGCCGACAATGCAAAGATACTGTATGAATTCCAAAACCAGGATTACACAAGCCAAGTACCAGGTTCAAGGCAAGACTCACCGCTGTACCTCTGGTGAAAAACACTACTAATTTACTTTATAGGATAGCCCTGTGGACATCTCTCTTATTATCCCTTCCATCCGCACTCAAAATCACAAATGTTGAATACAGCAGGGACTTTGTGTTATTTGTGTCTCCTGTAGAACATAGGTTATGACATATATGCATTAAAATGAGCAAATTATGCTCATTTTATTATTTTGGGACAAATGTATACATTATTAGAACATAAACAGTTTGAAAAGGACCTAAATGTCTTGCTTCTTTGTTTTGGAGGGTATTCTTTTTCATAGGGTAGGTGTGTGTATGTCCACGCTATCTCCTCCAGCAGACTCTAAATCATTCAAGAGCACAAAATTATTGAGTATTCCTTACCTAACCACAATACCTAATATATAATTGTGGATGGTCAATAAACGTTCTTAAAAGCATATAGACACAGTAATTTAAATGACTCACTGATAAGCCTCCAATTTTGTGATGCCTTTGATCTCTTAAGAAGGACTGATAATGCTATAAAAGACACTGAAAGGGAAGTCCTAAAAACCAAGCTCTAATCATTGTTCTAATTCTGACAAAGAACTCCCCTGGGCCAGTGTTTTCTACCTATTATTTCCTACTCCAGATAGTTTCTAGAATAAGGAGTTAGCAGTACAAAACGTGTTTCCAATTTTATGTACATCTTTTTTAGTGCATGATTGTTAACAAATACACAAACACAAAAAACAGCCTTTCCTTGGTACTGAACATAAGTTTCCTTTCCTACTGACAAAAGGATATGTCACTATGATGATAAAAGTATTGTACAGGACTGGTGGACATTTATTAGATGTATAGTTAAACAGGGGTGAGTATATAAATAAACGTCTTAAAAGTTTTTTTCCCCACCTTTTCCATTAGCTTATACATCACACAAAGTATAATAAACACCTCTAGTAGTTCAATATAACTTGTTTGTGTGCCAAAACAATTTTTCAAAGATTGAAGTGGCCACTTCTCAAGTTGTTTTTGTATCTTCATTCTTACTATTGCCCAATGATTTTTCATCAGGATTTAAAATACTTCCAAAAACTTGTACCCAGTCTGTGCTTCAACTCTATCAATTACTTTGTATGAAAAGAAAAAATTATAGCATGTTACTTGGATAGTAATACTGTTGACTTCCATGTTGTAGAATTTCAGAAAATAGTTAACATGAACCACTATTAAAACACTAAGCTGTACTTTTGAAACACAACTGAAGTGTTGTATCTTCTATATCTTCTATTCTTAGAGCCATCTTGAGCTCTTCCAAGCATCTTCTTTGTGGTTTACCTTGGCAGGAAGCAGGCAGAAGTATCACATAACTAAAACTTTACTGTAAATATGCTTACATTCTCCAAATAATTGAAAAGGTAGGAGTACAATAGCTACTACACACTACTTGGGAAATCTAGAACCTGACCCAACAGTAAAGACCTTTGGTAGTACCATTCCACTACATTTATTATTCATTAATTCAGGCAATTTACCTTCATCTATGTAATATTGTTTTGTTAACATGGTATTATATACATATTGTGTGTTGGGGGAAGGGGTTGATAATTCACAGATAACTCATACCTAGTTTAGCCTCTTGGTTATAATTATGGGCTGACTAAAAATCCCATAGTTATGTTGTTTGTTTTACCATTTTAACCATTTTTAAGTGTACGTTTTTGTGGCATTAAAGACTTTTACATTGTTGTACAACTATCTCCACCATTCATCCATCTCCAGAACTGTTTCATTTGTCCCCAACTGAAACTCTATACATTAAACAGTAACTCCCCACAGACCCTGGCAACCATCATTACACTTCCTGTCTCTCTGAAAGACTACTCTAGGAACCTCATATAAGTGGAATCATCAGTATTTGTCCTTTTGTGACTGGCTTATTTCACTTAGCATAATGTCTTCAAGGGTCACCCATGTTGTAGCATGTATCAAATTTCCCTCCTTAAATTTGAATAATATTCCATTATATGCATATTCTACATCTTGTTTATCCATTCATTTCTCGGACACTTGGGTTCACATTTGTACCCAGAAGTGAAATTGCTGATTACATGGTAATACTATGATTTTTTTGTTTGTTCTTTTGTTTTTCATGACATATCCATAATGTTTCACAGTAGTTGCACCACTTTATACTCCCTCCACCAATGCACAGGGGTTCTAATTTCTCTACATCCTCACCAACACTTGTTTTTCTCTGCTTGATAGTAGACATCCCAATGGGTGTAGAGTAGTAGCTTGTGGTTTTGATTTGCATTTCCCTAATGATTAATCATGAATCGTTTTTTATTCTTTTCTTTTCAATTTTTTAATCAGGCAGGCCTGTTTGATTTTTGTTCTTGATACAGGTAGTGTTTTAAGAGTGCTTAATGCATCTAATTTATTAAACTGATCACTTTCAGAACTGGAAATAAAATATTTTCAGAATATGATATTGTATATGGAAAAAGACATAATCAAACTCAATGGTCACCATTTCCTCTTTCCTAAAAAAGCTTCACATCTGGTTTCCTTGCCGTCCTCCATTCCGAAACAGATGCAAGGACATTTTTTCCTAAGATCACTAATGTCACACAGATCCTTTGTCAAATAGCTTATCTAAGACAGCACTCTTCTCCTGAGAAATCTTCAACAGTAAATCAGCTCACCAGCATCACAAAGATAACTTATAAACAGTAACATCAGCTGTGGTCTCCTGCCCAAGGAAACAATGGAGTCTAGTTACACACTTTAGAACCTTCTGAGCCTCATAGCTTTGCTCTATAATCGGCCAATAATCAGGAGATAGAATGATGCAAATAAAGTTTGGAACATTGTTACAAATAAGAAAATATACCTTCCTCATCTTATTTGAGTACTATATGCTATTTCCCAATTAACTTTTAATGTTGTATAAATTCCAAAGGTCATTGGTTCATATCTAAAACAATTTCTTGAGCCACTCACATGTGCCGACACTGTGGGGAAACAAGGATGAGTTTAAAGGCTTATAATATGGGTTCCCACATGTTCTCAGGCAAAATGTATTTTATAAAAAAAGAAGTAATTTAAGGATTGTTAAGGCAGAATACTAGAATTAAAAATCAAGTTATATTTGTTAAAAACAAAGACTTTTTTAAATAACTTTAAATTTTAACTCCTGAGGCCTTTTCTAAAATAACATTGAAAAGATGAATTTTTCACTTCTTAAAACAAACAAAACTTACTAATATTCCCTTATTTTCTAATCATACGTCTCCATTTGGCAAATTTTTCTCAAGCGTTGACAACAGAGGGAAATACTATGTCTGGCCATTGTAAGAGTTCTAAAGGATAGAAGCTGACATCATCCTCTGTATTCCCAGCACAACGTGAATAACAAGGGACCTTAACCAAAACCAAGATTGTCAGCAGTTACATTTTACACTGCTGTTTTAAGCACATACCAAGGGTACAATTTTCCCCAAAGCCAGCTGGTTGTCTTCCAAGGTAATACCTCTCTAAGGAATGATCAGAAGTATAAACACTGCTACAGTTCTACATCGCCATGGATAAATGCTTTTATTTTCTGAAACGTGGTCCAGTTCTGTTGGAGTAAATGGATTTTGAAGTCCATTATGAAACAAAAATCATGTGTAGTTCATAATACATGGGCAAAGCTTAAAATCTTTTGGGTCTTTTTGGGGTATAACTAAAAAAAATTAAAAAATAAAAACAGCATAATAAAACTCAAAGAATAGTTCGGCAAAAGTTACACATATATTTTGGATCACATATAACTAAGCACAGAAAGAAAGTACACACATTTCTTACTCTCATTAAAACCAACATGATAGGGAGAAATTATTTATGATAGGTGGTATCAGAAAAAAAATTCCTTTGGTAGAAATAGTAGTATTTGTCTACACAAAACTCACTGATTATTTGATAGAGAAGACGAGAGGCATAGAGGCACAAGGTCAAGAACTACAGTATCAAAATTCATTCCTAATGGAATGAATATTAGTGAGAACTTAAGATGCAATATTAGTTGTCCAGAAATATAGTGCAATATTTAAAAATCAACTTATATTTATAGTCAAACTCTATTTTATTCGTGGGGGGGAAAAACTGAAATTTTATTTCCTTGTAACCCACAAAAATTTTAATAACCCATTCTTGTTTGATTTATAATTCTCTGTTCTGCAACCTTTTTTATTGACAAGTATGAATGGAGTAAGATGACTGTGGTCATTGTACCACAGTAAGTGACACAGACTATACTACCTTAGATTGTAAATGATAAAAATCATTTTTTTCACGAGTGATCCTAGAAGATTTTGTGCTTGTTGACTTACTTTATCATAATAAGTTGATCATTTTGCTATATCCTTTATGAACAAAATGATTATTATAAAAGAAAATATATTACTAAGAAATGAAAATGTTCCTTCGCTCTAATAATTTTTAAAAATAAGCAAAAAGTAAGAATAAAATACATCATCCACTAAAGTCACAAGTAATTTAAATTTTGGCAAGGGTAGAGTAAAATTTTTCTTACATTGTCTATGCCATGATAAACTGACATAAGTCTTCTGAGAAATATTTTGGGCATGTATGTATCAAAAACTACTAAAAGTTCCAATTCCTAGAATAAGCAATCTCAATTCTAAGACTTATTCACAGAGAAGGATCCAAAAGATGTAAAATACTGTACTTCTGGTTTAAAATCATTGTGTGTATGTGTGTGTGTATGTGTGTGTGTGTGTGTGTGTGTGTGTGTGTGTGTATGTGTGTACTGTGTCAAAAAAGTTCGCCCAAAAAATTGAGAAACACTGTTTTAGAACCAGACCCTTAACAGTAAAGACTTAAATACCGTATTTGGCTCATGGGCAAATTTCATTTAAAAGGGCAAAGCATTTTTAAAATATTACATTTAAATGCCTTCCACAGTCACCATATATTGTATACTGTCTAAAACCATGGGTTTCAATAATTTTCTTTAATCTGCCTAACTGTTACTTTTCTCTGAGTCTGTGATCTCTAGTTCAGGGTGGCAGAAAGCAGGTAGAGGACTGGCAGTGGAGGAGAAGCTCTTCTCTGTCCTGAATGGTCAGGCTCAGAACTGCACAGCCTACCCTGGGCAACATCAGAAAGAGCAGAAAGGAAAAGGAAGAAGAAAAAGAGGTTTCTCTTCTCAGTCTGACAGCAAATTAAAGTATGAGGCACAGAAATCAGAGACTGCCTAGGAATAGCTTTCTTCTTAACCAGGGACACAGAACAAATGCCTCAGCACCCCGAGAAGTAATGTGAAAAACTGAGGCAATAACAAGTTGTGGGTAATGTGGACGCCAGGGAACACAGTCCCTCACTAAGGTGGGCAAACGTTTTTTGGTTTTGTTTTCAAATATTGTGAAAGCCAAGCAAAATATGTCTTCAGGCCAGATTCTGCCCAAGAGTATGCAACTTACGCTTTAAGGAAACATCTTTCTGGTGAAACAATACTTTTTTTCAAATGTCAAGATGTCCTTTCTGCCACGTTATCTTTACCCACAAAATTATACACTGAATTAAGCAGCTTTCCATTCTGGCCTTTCCAAACATTTTGCGGATATTTACCAATATAAACATCCATTATGTTGAATGTTACATTTAGCAGAGCAGTCTCAGTGTTTCAAAAAAAGGCACTTGAACCATTTCTTCACGTGTTTGTAAAAACCAGAAAAACAGTAAGCTATCCAAGACAATGTGTAACTTTAAATTTTCAGTAGTTCTGCTCTATGTTCCAAAATGACATCATAAGAGGACAATTACAGCATTTGAAATTTTAAATGTACAGGAAAAAAAGTAACCTACAGCTCTGAAACTCTTCCTCAAAATGCACTTGGTAACACTGCCCTCCTGAAGCATTCAGTGTCCTCCAAATCCTTACCAGGAAGCCTCCACTGTGTTCATATGCTAGTGAAAGTAAGTCAGTTTGCCATTATTTTTAGTCCTTCATAGGAGAAATATTGTACCAAGAATGTCTGCAATTGATGAGATGCAATTTATTAATGGAAGAAGTTTTAATAATTTTACCAGAAATACAATTTTCTACAAAATTCTTTTATATGAAAGGACATCTGTAGAATTTTTTAATCACTCCCATCCACCCCACACACACACAAGCACACGCACACACACCACCATCACCATCACCAGTTTTTAAAAATGGAAATTGCTAATTTTGGCCATCAGCATTGGGAGCTCAGCCAGGCCAAGCGCAGTGGGAGTGATGGCCAAAGCCAGTGTGTCTGTTTTAGCCACAAGGAACAGGTATGAAGAGGACGTACAGACACCATGGCCAACGCCTTCAAGCAGAGGAAGAGATGGAAGGTGACACAATAAAAACAATCAGGTTTATTTCAGGACCCACAAAGAAAATGGACTGGGAAATCCAAAGATATAAATAATGAGGATACGACTATGACGTTCTCCTCCAGGATATGGGCTCAAGATGAAGGGTATTTGTTTCACCATCACTACTGCCACCTTCTCAGAGGTACCAGTCCCCCCTCACCCCTCACTTGGGACATCTTAACTAGATTCAAAATAATGCTCAGATTTGGTTTTGGCTTTCACTAATCGTAAATTCATTTTTTATTAAGTATATCTATATCTATCTATCTATCTATCATCTATCTATCTATCTATCTATCTATCTATCTATCTATCTATATGTTTTAAATCTATTATACACTACCCCTTTGGTACTGATAGGAATTAATGTTATGATTATTTCCAGTAAATTAAGGGAAACATACTAAGGTTTTGTTATTTGACTATCCATGGTCCTAAAGAACTTACAAGCAATCACTCACAAACCTCTGTCTTAAAGAAAAATAATTATTTCTCACATCTATAAAAACGTATGACCTATAAAATATGTATGCTAATTATGTACACACCTTCTTCCATACTTTTTAATCTACACTATTTGGCATTCATGTATTAAACCACAGCTTCCAACAAAACCAGGAAACCTCCATGAGAGTGGAATATTAACATAAACTCAACGTTACTGCTCCTCGGCCCCACAGCCTCATGATGCCAGAGCATATCACTTTACATTGGGACAGCCAAGCATAATTCTAAAATTGGAGCATGGCTGGCTCTGCATGACAGACACCATAATATTGTAGCCAGAGCAGTGAGTTGTCCTGCTCACTGAACAAGACAGTGGGGAAGAAGGGGTGGCTGGGAAAAAGACATTCGAGACATAACTCTACAAATTTTCAGTACGCTTTAGCTCCTAAGAGTTCAGTATCCAATCTGAAAATTGTCAAAGATCAGTTCTTTAACTAAAATTAAGTAGTGAGATTAGTAATATTAATAATCATGCCTGTGCTACCTTCAAAACTGAACTCTTTCAGCACCACTTTTTTATTATTAAATTTATTGGGGTGACAATGGTTAATAAAGTGATATAGGTTCCAAGTGTACAATTCTATAATACAGAATCTGTATATTGTATTGTGTGTTCATCATCCAAAGTCAAATCTTCTTCCATCACCATATAGTTGACCCCCTTGACCCTTTTCTACCTCCCCCTCACCTGGCTGGTAACCACCATACTATTGTCTGAGTCCATGAGTTTTTGTATGTCTTGTTTGTTTGTTTGTTGCTTTCACTTTTATATCCAACATATGAGTGAAATCATACGGTTCCTGACTTTTTCCATCTGATTTATTTCTCCTACTATGATATTCTCAAGATCCATCCATGTTGTCACAAATGGCAGTATTTCATCTTTTCTTAGGGCTGGCTAATATTCCATTGTGCATATGTACCACATCTTCTTTATCCAATCATCTATTCAAGGACACTTCAGTTGTTTCCTTGTCTTGTCCACCATGAATAATGCTGCAATGAACATAGGGGTACATACCGTATATCTTTATGAATAAATGGTTTCAAATTTGGGGGGATAGATGCCCAGAAGGATTGCTCAGTCATATAGTAATTCTATACTTAATTTTTTGAGGATTCTCCTCGATAAGGTTTTCCATAATGGCTGTGCCACTTTACATTCCCACCAGCAGTGTGTGAGGGCTCCCTTTTCTCCATATCCTCTGTAACACTCGTTACTTCTTGTCTTATTGATAATAGCAATTCTAACAGGTGTGAGGTGGTATCTCATTGTGGTTTTGATTTGCATTTCCCTAATAGCTATTGAAGTTAAGCATCTTTTCATATATCCGTTGGCCATTTATATGGGTTTTTTTGGGAGAAGTATCTGTTCAGATCCTCTGCCAATTTTTTAATAGAACTGTTTTGTTATTGTTGAGTTCTTTATATATTTTGGATATTAACCCCTTATCGGAGGTGTTGTTTGCAAATATCTTCTCCCATTCAGTTGGTCGTCTTTTTGTTTTGTTGATGGTTTCTTTTGCTTTGCAGAAACTTTTTAGTTGGATATTGTCCCTTTCACTTATTTGTTCTTCTTCCCCTAGTTCCTTAAGATGTAATATTAGGTTGACTATTTGGGATTTTTCTTGTTTCTTGAGAGAAACCTGTAATGATATAAACTTCCCCCTTATTACCGCCTTTGCTGTATCCCAAAAGTTTGATGTGTCATATTGTCATTCTCATTTGTTTCTATGTATCTTTTGATCACTCCTTTTATTTCTTCTCTAACCCAGTCATTCTTTAGTAGCACTGTTGTTCAATCTCCACATATTTGTGGCTTTTCCTGCTTTCTTTTTGCAGTTGATCTCCAATTTCAATGCATTTAGGTCAGAGAATATGCTCGGTATGATTTCTATCTTCTTAAATTTGTAGAGGCTATTTTTATGTCCCAACATACGGTCTGTCCTTGAAAATGTTTCATGTACATTAGAGAATAATGTATAATCTGGTGTTGTGGGATGAAAGACTCTGTAAACGCTGATTATGTCCATTTGGTCTAATTCGGCCCCGCTTTTAAAAACCACAAGATAAGAAGTCAACCAGAAAATAATTTCAGGGAGCTAGCATCTATTTTCAAATAACCATTTTTATATAAAGAACTCTAAAGAAAAGTCCAATTCTCAAATAGTGGTCCTTAACATAAGTTCCCATCTTTAAAGTACATATATTTAGTTTTGAAATTGAGACAATATAAGTAGTGAAATACATATAGGTGGCCGTAGAAGGCAGAAAGCGTCAGATTAAAAACAAAATCTAGCTTCTCTATTCACTAATTGTGCGGCTTAAGGTATGTAAATTAACTTCTCTGAGCCTAGGTTTTCATCTATAAAACAGGGATAATACTGTCTACTTCCAAGGTTGCTGTGAGAACGATTAATTCCACACATGACATGCCTGGCATGTAGAAGGCACTCACTAAATGGTAGCTGCTACAATTATTATCATCACGATCACCATCACCACCAAATTATCCTATCATAAACTTAAAGATTGGGAAATTGGTCTTAAAAGGAACGATGGCCCTAGCAAATGTGAGCAATGCAAATTTTGATTGTCAAATAAAAATTATTATTTCTAATCTAATTTGACCTCATTTGAATTAAGTGATTTCTAAGTTAACCTTTGTTCTCTAGCAGACTCCAAGCCCTCACTGAGTACAGAGTGTATAACTACAGGCCCCCCATCACCATCATATTTCAGCAAAGAACAACAGAGGCGAGCCTGATGGGGTCCTGGGAGGGGTGATTCACCAGAAAGAGGAGAGTTTGCTTTGCCAGGGCCCATCATTCAAGCCTGTACTTTGCAAATTGCACTCACAGAGTGCAATGTTTCCCTTGCCCAATGTTTCCCAACTTGAATAACGTTCCAATAAACTCCCTTTATAAGAAAAATTCTCCAAATTCATTTATAAACTTAAATTATTTTTAGGATACTTAATTGTGCACAAATCAAAATACAAACTCTTTATGCATATAGCTCTTATATAACCATAAACCAAAGAAATTTCAAAGAACACATAAAAAACAAAAGCAATAAAATTTATATCAATAATATTAATTCAACGTAACTTGCTGAGTCTCAGTCCCTGAGGGAGAATCAAAACAAGCAAATAACAGCAGAACTATTCATATTTCCTTAACTACTGTGTTTTCATATATATAGTATATTACTCATGTTTGTTATGCTCCAGGGGCCAAGAGAGAAACGTTACCAAGAACATGGACAAGATCTAACCTAATAGAGGTTAAAGATCTTGCTCCATGTAATACTGGGCATTCTCCATTCCTAGTGCCCTGACCGTAAGACGTCCCACCCTAGCACATCTTATAGCAATGGCCTTATATTGAGAAAAAAGACACATGAAAATCAAGTAAACCATACTTAAGAGGCATAATGACATCCACTCTAACTCCAGCTTGGGAGAAACTTCTGGGCAGGACTTTGGAAGAGAATTACAACCCAAAGAGTCACAGCCTAAAGATGAAGACTATGATGTACGTCTTCCTGTGTTAACTTGTGCTTGCTTCATTAATAGAATGTACTAGTGCTGCTAAACTGCTGCTCGTTCTGCTAACTCTCGTCATCATGAAATAAATATTCATACTACCCAGCATTGTCTATTCTCCTCATTGCTGCTTAGGAGATAACCCCCAAGCCAGGAACTTTGGGCTGGAAAAAGCAGATCCTCACTGTCCTGGTGCTTGGGTGAGGTTCAGAGCCATTTAGGCAGCCTGCCTCAATGAAACCCGCCAAAAAGCAAGGTGGAACACGCTGTCAACATGCTCAAGACGTGGGAAAGGGAGCGTCAGCAATCAGGGTTTACTGCTCCAGAACGTTTCTTTCTACACATCTACAGGCTAGATGAAAAGATGTTTACAGGGTTGACATTTTTAAGGAACGATAACATTTTGTTGAAGATTTTCTCTGGAATCCCTCAAAACAAAGAAGGAAGGTGTCTTAACCCATTGTGTGTCTTCTATTTGTAATCACAGTTCTACTGGTTTTCTCTGAGTTAAACAAATGCAAAAGTCCCTTTAAGCTGCAAAAGCCCCTGGAAATATGAAACCTTAGCTCAGTTTGGTGCCCTTTTCTCCTTCGGCACCGGCACTATGAAAAGCGGACCAGAAGCCGGTGAACACAGAACCTGACACTGATGACTGAATGCTGCTGGACTTTTAGGCAGAAACTGTGCGCCACCGGTCATTCCGTACGGTTTTGTTTCAGGCAAACAATAAAAAGGGAAAAGGATGTAAACAAATTAATGTGGAAGACAGACATATTATAGAGCCAGAATATTAAGTGGAAAATTTGGGATACGTAATAGGGAATATTCAAAGGCAAAATTTAAATTCTTAAAATGTGCATTATTGTTATACATAATTCATTCTCTCACTTAAAGGTTTTATCATAAAAACAGAAAAAAAGTGTATGAATTATCTCACACAATATATTTACGCTATTACATTACATATATTATATACATATACATACATACAGATGTATAATATATATGTGTACATATGTGTGTATATATTTTGGGGGTAGGCATGCAGGTGTGTGTGGACAGAGGGAGAAAGATATTAAAGAAAAGAGAAGCTAGGATTTTAAAACAAAAGGAGTCAATCTGTCCAATGTAAGAATTTAAGCCCCATGACGGGAAGGATTTGGTTTCTTACTGCCGTACCTCAGTGCTTCAGTGCATAGTAGCTGCTCAATAAACTCATTTGTTGAAAGATACACATTATTTTTTTTCTTTTTAAAAGAAGTCTCATAAATAACATTAAAGAAACTATAATGAGCAAATGTATTCTCCACTCTCCAGCTTTACTGCGATATAATTTACATACAACATAGTATAAGTTTAAGGTAAATAGATTATGATTTTATATATATATGTTGTGATTACCACAAGGTTAGTTAACACATCCGTCACCTACTTAACATAGTTACAATTGTGCGTGTGTGTGTGTCGTGAGAACTTTTAAGATTTATTCTCTTAGCAATTTTCAAGTATACAGTATATTAACTATAGTCATGCTGCACATTATATCCTCAGAACTTTTTCCTCTTTTAAATGGCAGTTTGTACCTTCACAATTGCCTTAGACCTTCACTTGTACCTTAGACCTTCACAATTGCCACCACATCCTATACTCAGCCACCAATCCCTGACAACCACCAATCCATTCTCTATTTCTGTGAGTGAGATCATAGAGTGTTTGTCTTTCTTTCTCTATGTGAAATATACTCTTAATGTAGGTATTCACATTTGTAAGCAATCGTAGAAACTATAAAATGTAATCAGGAAACTACCAGATCTTAGAGTAAAACCATCCACCATACATTTGTATGTTTTCCGATACAAAATCGGAAACATCCTCTTCTGTTATCCAGTAATTATCTAATTAGAAGTCTCTGTTTAGAACCATACTGCTGCCTATATATATGTATGTATGTGTATGTATTTATATATATGTGTGTGTGTGTGTGTGTATGTGTATGCACATACACACACGTGCACACACATACCATGAGATTACATTTATCATGACTAAATCCTCAACAGTTATAGCTCCTGCCTGAAAAGCTAAGCCAACAGAAGATGTCAATCACAGCATATTTAATTTAAAAAGCATGACTGAAGCCTAAAATAAGGAGCCACCTAACTTCACAGAGAAAAGTGCTATTCAGTTGAACCTAGGAAGAATTATCATGAGACTGTTTCCCTTCCAAATAAAAAGTGTTTCCCTAATTCTGTGAACTGTTCTAGCAATCGAACCCAAGGAGGGGGTCATGGGAACCTCCACTTTATAACCAAGTCAGACAGACGTTGTGAGTAACGTGGGAACTTATTACTTGAGATTGGCATCTGAATTGGGGTGGGGGAAATCTTGTGGGACTGAGTCTTTCACCTGTGGAATCTGATACTATCTACCCGGAGATAATGTCAGAACTGAGTTACATTGTAGTACACCCAGCTGGTGTCAGGGAGAATTGCTTGGTGGGGGGAAACCCCTTGTATTTGGTGAGCAGAAGTGTCAGAAGTGCTGAGTCTACATTGTGAAGGATTACAAACCATCATATTTAAGTGGCTTGGGTTTAAGCTGTGTGATAGATAGTAGGTTAATTGTCCAATTATATATATATTTTTTTTAATTAAATTTATTGGGGTGACAATTGTTAGTAAATTTACATAGATTTCAGGTGTACAATTCTGTATTACATCGTCTATAAATCCCATTGTGTCAATTATATTTTTTAATGTTTAATATTTATCTGTTATTTTCCACGTTATTTTTTTAGTATCTTAAATTTATATATAATTCTTCTCTGCAAATTTTTCAATATTAAGAATTAGGTTAGGATTATTTTAAACATATTTTCATGGATAAGTAACCATCTAAGATGGTGGTCATATTATTGCCCTAGTTTTATGCAAATCACATAGATTTATTTTGGCTCAAGTTCATTCGATGCTTTTAAAAAACAATTGAAATTTTTTCTGTTTCTATTCAGAAAATTTAAGTTAAGAAAATTTGTTATGACCAGTAAGAAAATAAATTATGACCAATAACCTTGTCAAAATGTGGTTTTACAACTGGCATGTCAGTGAGTGGAGAATTAAGGTACTTTCCTAATTTTTCTATAACCATGTTTAATTCGGTTCATAACACAGTCTTATTCATCGAATGCTAATAACAAAAATAATCTGAATGATCTCAGTAATAACATTGTTTGGACTTGAATGTCTCCAGAAACCATTCAATTTGTCACCTCATTTGATATAAACAAAAATAAGTCCCAGTGTTGTATGAAGGAAATGTTGGAAATTTTATTTTAAAATGCAACTTCAGCATGCCCTTTTGGACTTGGGCAACTGAGATCAACCTCTAGTTCTGCTGCTTACTAGTTATGTGAACGTGGGAAATTTTCTTAACCTGAGCCTCAGCTTCTTCGTCTATAAAATGGGGTGATAACACCTGCCTATGAGTATTGTTCAGATGCTTAAATGAAATAATGCACAGAAAGCTCTTCACATAATGCCTAGCCGTACAGGAAGCATTCTACTACAATGTTAGCTATCATTATGGCATAAAATTGAATTTTTGTTCTATGTTAATTCACTTTCTCTATACATTAGCTTTTAAAATTTTTACTGCATCTCCACTGACTTTTATTTAGCAGCCGCAATAACAATAGAAAATCTGGGCACAGCTTATGTTGAAAGTATTTTTGTGGGTTAGATTTGAGGCTTAATAACTTAACTCCCTATCGTTACCTTAAAAAATTACATCTGAGGGAACCAACCATCTGTTGATATTGGTTGCTGTAAACACTATAAACAAACAGAAATATATAAAAGAAAAAGATGGTCTTTAAGACACTAAGAGTGAGGGATATAAATGATGAACGTCTAAGTATTACCTTGTCTTGTACACCTGAAACTAATAAAATAAAATAAAAATTAAAAAAAAAGAGTAGTTTTCCATGAGAACAGAGAATGTGAGTGATACTTGAAAACTGACGCCTGGAATGAGAGTTGTTGTCTCTTAATTATACATAATCTCTTGGTTTATACAATAAACATATGGCAGAAGGAGAAAAATATAAACACAGAGAGGACACATGATGATTCACCCCCCTACAGGAACAGATTGCTTGGAAATTACGAGCATTTGGTTACAAATATCATCTTAATAGAATTTTGCCTTTGTCACATATCCCTATGACAGGATGGGTGTTCTGGAGACATTTTAAATAAGTTTATACTACCCCTTAACCTTGAATAGGACTCATTAATACATAATTAAGTTGCAAAATATCAATTAAGCTATTTATTCTATTTGGACATACTTCCCTGAAAATGATAGGATTATTTGTAACAGACTTCACAATTGCCATGGCTATTTAAACCTAGCAGGTGAGTCAAACTCAAATTAGTTGATAGATCTATTTTTAACAAAAAGAGACCTAGGTTTTGAAATAGCAAAATAAAACAGAATTTCAGAGCTCAGAAATAAAAGACCATCAATTTCAACAGTTTTGAATATGAGAAATCCAGTGTCCTCCCCACAACGAGATTGTAACAAAAAGGAAATCCCGTGTCCACAAAGTTAAATGACTTAATCAAGGACACTACCTAGTTACTGGTGAAGCCAAAATAAAAATCCCAATCTCAAAGCTTCCACAATCAGAACACTACTTCTTAAATAGTTATCACATAATTCCTGAGCAAATAGACCATCTATACAGTCACTATTTAAACTATAAAAACTGCTGCTCAACTTACTAAGCACTTCACGTAATGATCACATTAATTCCTCACAACTCTGAGTAGGCTTTACAGATGAGGAGTCATGGCCGGGCAAGCAGCCCACATCCACACAGGGAGCCAGCAATTACGGTTGGATAAGCATCCTCTACCCACTATACCATGGACTCTCAGGAGGTGAGACGCACAGTTACCACACTATGTTCACTCCATCTTCCCTGTACTGTATAAGACTAGATGAACCCAAACCCAGTTCTGCCTCAAATGATAAAATACAGTTGCTGGTTCCAAAGTGGCCTTCGTCATTCCAATCAGATGACAGCAGAAGTAGTACACAGAGAAGGTCCTCGTCTCCCTCCGCTGTCCAGATACCACTCTTCCTGTCTTCAGTATGGAAGACAATGTAAAGACCCCTAACCCTTTTCTCCTCTTTCCTCCCATTTCTATTTACCAAGGGCTATGATCAGATTGTGATCAGATTTTCCCTTCCTGCATTTGGTAGAACAAGAATAAGATTGAGATGGAAGTCAACAGCCACAATTCTAGGAGGCCTATTGAAATATGCAATAGCCACAATTTTATGAGAGCTTATGAAGAAATCTGGAAGGTCTGTGAAGAGAAGTGATGCCACTGTGATCAAAGTTGCTAGCCTCAGCTCTCTCCCCAACCGGGGTGTCAAGAGTACTACGCTGTGAGGAAGGGGGCCAGTCGACAGAAACAGAGGCAAACAAGCAAGATACTAAATACTCTGAAGCTATTCCCTAGGCCACTCACTACACTGTAACATGGAAGTAAGTGTGGGATGTGAAGAAAGAAAAGTGAAAAAAAGGACATAAACCCTGCCCTCACAGAACTTACACTCTAATAAATTAATAGCATTATTTCAGACCAACACATGTACACGTTAAGTGCTTGCAATTAGCATACCTTATACATGTTTCTGTAAACTTGAATAACTAATTCTAAGAGGAGTGTTTCAAGCTATAAATTAATTCAGCTACCATTACAGGTAGTTTATTCAGTTACTTTCTTATATTCTTTTTTTTTAATGAACTATAAAAGAATGTACTCTTAAAAATATTAAATACTAGGTCTTGTGTTTAATATGCTTACATTGAAATTATTAATGTTATAACAAAGTCATGTTTGCTTCACTTGAACCCCACCGTCTTACCTCCATCCTTAAGAGTGTTCTCAGGTAACTCTTTAGATGGTCTGCCCTAGAATGTCAGGTACATAAGGAACTGACAGCAATTCCTGTGAAATGGCTGTGTCATACAACAGGCCATTTCACTGTTTAGAGTACAGCATCCCTTTCATTTATATGTGACACACACAGACAGGAAACAAGATTTGATTTGAAACTATGTGCAGTAGATACTTTAAAATTAAAAAGAAAAAACTATGAAATTACTTAATCAATCCTCCAGGATGAGTAAACTACTTCCTAAATGGGAATCAGGACAATTGCAGAAGCAAATGTATTCTTCAGCTATTTTGGAACAAAAAAGCTAATATAGCTCCTCCCAAAATGCTTTATATAAACAGAGAAGAACTTGCTCCGGTGACATTACTATATAGGCCATGGGACACTTAGCAATGTCTGTAGACAGTTTTGGTTGCCACAGCTGGAGTGGGAGGGGTAGAGAATGGAATGGCACCACCATCTGGTCGAGACCAGACTTGCTACAATACATCCTGCAATGCACATGACAGCCCCCACAACAAAGAATTATCAAATAAAATGTAAATAGTGAGAAGGTTGAGACGCTGTAGTCTAAGACTGTCACTGATTTTCAAAACTGTCATTTCCAGAAAGCCTACCAATGACACTCAGCACATAAATACCTCAGCATCACTACAGCTATTTGAGGGGTCCTCCCCCACAGGATATCTGTTTATAAAAGAATAACCGTGGTAGTTATTCTGTGCAACTTGTCTCTATTTTCTTTCTTTCTTTATTTTTTATTAGTTTCAGGTGTACAAAGCAACGTAATAGACATTTACATCCCTCACAAAGTGATAACCACCCCTTAATCTACTACGCCTCTAACATCACATGTACTTGTTACAAAACCACCAACTACCTTCACTATGTTGTATGAGCGTGTGCGCGCGTACAACACACACAGAGGGTGCCAAAAACATGTATACACATTTTAGGTAAGGAAAAAACTGTATTAAAATTGTAATACTCAATATATAAAAATAACAAAAGATAAATACAAATCATGTGTGTACATTTTTTGGCAGCCCTTTTTGTGTCTTTGGGCTTGTCAATTATAAATTAATTCATATTCAACATTTAGATAAAGTGCCAATTAGGTGCAAAATACAGTGATAGTACTGGGAAGGGGGATGAGCCCAGGGTGCCCAGGCTTCCCTCTTGAGTACCAGTCATAGATAGCTAGATAGCTAGATAGCTAGACAGCTAGACAGCGAGACAGCTAGACAGCTAGACAGCGAGACAGCTAGACAGCGAGACAGACAGACAGACAGACAGATAGATAAACTTATAGTAAACATTCAGCATTATTCTCCCTCAGCGTCAGGCGCACAGCACAGTGGTCAGGCATCTGCACCGTCCATGAAGTGGTCTCCCTGGTAAGTCCAGTGCCCGTCTGGCACCTTACATGATCTTTACATTATTGATTACGTTCCCCATACTGTATTTCATATCCCTGTGACTATACTCGTATTGTGACTACTAATTTGCACTTTCTATTTTCTTTAATTCACTCCCATGGTTTCGATCACAGTCTTTATGCTAATGATTCCAGGATCTGCCACTTGAAGTCCGACCCTCTCCCAAGGATCCCACCCTGGATACCTCAAGCTTTCTCCATATCCAAAGCTAACAGCAATCTCTCATCACCCCTAACTCTGCTCCAATCCTCCCCTCCTTCTCTGCTCCATCGCTTGTATTCCCAGGCTTGGTGAATGGCACCACCATTGACTGGTACTCAAGACGGTACCTTGGGCTCATCCCCCTTCCCAGTACTATCACTATATTTTGCACATAATTGGCACTTTATCTAAATGTTGAATATGAATTAATTTATAATTGATAGCCTGAAGACAAGAAAAAAAACATGCAGTGGAGAATGTAGTTCAGTATAAAAACCACATTTGGAAGTGTATCCCATGTTTACAAAACAGAGTCACAGGCCCCAAAAGAACCAAAGAAACCCCAGGACATCACTTAAACAGTGAAAAAGACGCTGAGATGACAGAAGTCACTGATCAGCTAGGGTGCTGACTCTGAGAAAAGATTACTTTCTTTAAAAATCAAGCTTTATAGGCATGAATAGCCCAAAGCATTGAAAATAAAAATGTATAAAGGAAAAACAAAGTAGGGGAGTTAGTGAAAATTAATAACAGTAGCCTAACATGTGCATAGAGTTGAAGTTTGCAATGATCAAATATTTTATCTCACTTTACTCTTAGGAAAACTTTAAGTAGGGCTTATAATTACTGGGCAATGATACTTGGGACTCCCACTGATAAAACACACACGTTTTTAACAGCAATTTAGAAAGAGTTATGGATCATTCTGAATGCTAAGAAGCAGAAAGCATCAAAGCTACTGTGACACATCCAGTGTTCAGGTGGCCCTCATCACCCCACAGACTTCCTCTAACACAGCCTGAACAGCAATTCACAATGGTGATTATCCAAGGAGCTGCTATTTCAGGAAATGAACAGGGGTCACTTCAAGAACCATTTCTATTTATCTTATGTCTCTAACAATAGAATTTGGTCAGCTGCTGACATCCTTCCATAGAGTCTCCAAAAGTACAAATGATGTGCTTTATTTTCATAAGTGAGTCATTCTGTCGTTTGAGAGATAAGATTCCGGAAGGTTTAAGAAATGGTAGTCAAGTGAATCAGAGAGGAGTCAGAATTTAAACTTTGACCAACAGTTTACCCTCTACATCTAACAGTAGCTCACCTGTAATACATCTTTGATAAACTAACAATTCTGTTTATAAATATGCATGGCTACCAGCCTGCCTCATTATCACAGTTAGAGCTGTAAATGTTTGAGTACCCCTCTCGTGTGGTATAACAACTCAGGTCTAGGCAATAAGATTTATCAGGATAGTATTTCTGAAATATTATCTGATTTGTTTTTCATTCTTACTGAGACAGCTTCTGCTTTGGGGGACAGGCACATACAGCCAAGAACAAAGACTTTGTTGTTCAGTTCTAACTTTCCAAATAGAATTTTTA
Source organism: Rhinolophus hipposideros (assembly GCF_964194185.1). Lineage (NCBI taxonomy): Eukaryota > Metazoa > Chordata > Mammalia > Chiroptera > Rhinolophidae > Rhinolophus > Rhinolophus hipposideros. The sequence goes on from NC_138049.1 coordinate 69,167,890, forward strand.
AAATGAGATCAGCAGAAGCAATTGTCTTGAAAACCCACACTCTCTATTGCAAGAGCTTGAGAGAGAAATGGTACGTTTTGATGTTCCAAAAGCATTTGGCTTGGAACATTTAGAATTGAGAGTTTATATGAAAGTTACTCAGAGTATGGCAATAGCACAATATGATATTAGAGCAGTTTTCCTGGCATTGGGAAAAGACACAAAAGTCTGATTGGCTGGTAGAAAGAGGTAAGGACCAAAGTGTCTAACTAAAATTTAGACACTGTCTGGGTCCTTGAAAATATATGTATGCAAGTGTGTGTGGAAGTGGATGAACAGGACATGGGGTAGTAAGGTGGTAAAAAATTCTGATAGCCTGAGTGTATCCACAAATATTAGGGGCTTGTGCCTAGCTTCCTATCTAAACCCCTCTGAGAGAACCATTTAGATAGGTCCTCCATGTTAGTGCTTGGTAGATGCCATAGAGCAGCAAAGTTTGCCAGGGTAGAATGGAATTGAGAGCTCTGAGCTTCCCTGTCCTTCTGGCTCCAGTGGAATGTCAAAGTGACCCCAAAACACTTCACAGTCCCTTCAAGGGAGATCTGGTAGAACTTTTCTTGCATTAATGGAGATAGGGGAAGGGGATACTAAGCATGGAGCACTATGGGGTCACCCAATGTATCAGCATGCAGTCATCACAATTTTATGTTAAAAAAACAAATAAAAAAACAACCATAAGATGCCTCAGCTTTTGACACCGTGATAGGGAATAACAAGAAGACAAAGGCCAAAACCTAAGAGGGTAAGACACAAAGGAAAACCCGGGAAGGCCCAGGGGACAATGGATTAGATGGACACCTTTCTTCTCCCAATGCTTCCCCTACACTGAGACTCCATCTGAAGTTATACTGTGGTGTGAGTGAGGGTAGGGATGGGGGAAGAACTACAGAATGGGAATAACAGTCCTAAGAATTACTACGAATTTTGTGGACTGCGTTATATCTTGCATTTGACTGAATATTTATCCCCAAGTGCTACAGATGTTCACTTGAGGCAGCAATATTATATGCTTCCTCACTACCAATAGAAAAGGTTCCAGAGCTAACCGGAGTCCAGTTACAAAGGAATAAAGTCACATTCCCACACATCCACAAATGCATAGATTTTATTTTGCTGAACAGTTTAATTTTCACAACTTAGAGAATGACAATTTATTGTAATATCAAGATTATCTTAAAGCATGATTCCCACATGTTGGCCTTAAAATGTCTTCCTTTGTCTCTTTCATTTTCAATAATGCTTACTTCTCATTTAGTTCATTAGAATGGACAGCAAGCAGAAGAGTAGGGCCATGACATGAAAGCGCTGCTCATTTTTCACAGCATTTTTTTAACCCAACCCAGAAGTCAATACTTTATCCAATAGTACGGAGAACTCTACACTAAGGAATAGTAATTTGCTATTCCAAGCCTCCCAATTCTATTATACTCAACTAGACTCTATAATTAACAGCACAAATGAAAAAAGTATCAGAACTTAAAATGACCTCCATCATGTTCTTAACCAAGTGTCGAAATGGTGGCCACGTGCAGTGAGTGGTAGGCTTAGCAAGGAAGGACGCTAAAAATGCTACAAATGAGTGTGTCTCAGCCTCCGGCTTTGTCTACCTTTTGTTTCCTGGACTATGGAGGAACTTTTTCTCCTTTCCTACAGAAAACCATTCTTAAATTTAACTCCAGAAAACTATCCCCCTAAAATTGTTGTTTTTTCCACCTCTGTGTCCCTAGAACTACCTTTCGATAAACATTTTCTTAGTATTATCAGAAAACACTGAAATTGTTGGGTCACTTACCTGTCTTTCCCATGAAGATAGTATGAGCATCTTTAAATTCCTAATCTCAGTGGACTTTCTGTGTTAAAGTGGCAAGCACAGTTCTAAGTACTTTATTTACATTAAAAGTCAGTTCATCCTCAAAATAATCACAGGGGATAAGGACTACTATGATCATCTCCATTTCAGAGGTGAGGAAATGTATGTGCAGAAAGGTAGAATAATAGTACTCAGGATCAAACTTGGGCTGTCTGGCTTAAGAGTAGATGCTCAATAAAAGTTTGTCAAACGAACTGAACCCAAGCTGGAAAAACTGTGATTCAGAAATCCAAAGTTTCTTTCTTCCAGATACTGTCTTTGGTCAGCACATTTTAAATCAATAGTCCATGAGAATCCAATTAAAGAAACACTGTATCTTTTGTTTAAATAATTTGTCTCTTGTATTACAGATGTCTTTCTTCCAGTGCCATACTCCTTCACTTTTTCCAAGATATCATTATTTTCTTGAGCCAAAAATCATAATAATATAATGACTTTTGTCAGCTTCCACAAGGCTAGCTTTTTGGTAGAGAAGAAACTAATTCTTTCCATGAACTGTTAAAAGACATTATCTGTTACTATTATAGTAGACGCACACCATAAAGTATAAACCACACAAACAAAACGCCTGTTACCCATTTACTCCTCAGAACAAAGAAATCTGTTCTCCATTAGATAATAACAAAACAAAAAGATTTATGCCTAATTCTTTTAATGGTAATTTTAATGGAGCTATTTTTTTTATAATTATGTTGGAGCCTTTTAGGATTTGATTTATGAGCAACACTTCTTAGAATCTCTATGGGTTATTACTTCAAAAGGAAGCTTAATTTTCTAACTTTTTTGAAATTACTCATTGCCTAGCTATTACTTCTACTATAACACACACCTTTAGTTATGCTATTTTATGGTTTAAGATAAATAACTACATACACACACATACAATAACCTCAAAACTCTACCCTTTCCTCTCCAACCTCCCCCTCCTTCACTTCCATCTGTCATCAAACGCCTTCCCCAAATATCAGTATTTGACATGTGCTTCCCAATTACAGTTTCCCCAACATAAACAGCCAGTAGCTTCTGTTATTTTATAGATTCAGGTTTATAAGACCAGGCATCAGGAATGTGCATTTTTTATAGATATTTCATTTATATTTAGAGCTTGTCACAGTTCACTGGGGGGAAAAAAGTGAGTTGTTCATTCATCCCTATATGAGTCTATTAAAATAGGCAAATATAAAGATATCCTTCCTAATTCTGATTCCCTCTACTTATACTGATACCCATTTAACTGATACCCATCTATATTAAAAAATATAGATACTTGAGGACTTTTCTCACTAAATCCCAGCTGTTAACAAACAATGCTCAATTTAGCCTAGTTTTTTCCAGACATGAGCTAAAAAAAGTTCTTTTTGTGCACGCTGAATCTTCCTACAACAGACATATATGGATTCAACTCCTATCACCTCATCAAGGTGCAAAGTTTGTCATGAATCACAGGGCTTCCAAGTCCTTGCTCCTTTCCGACTGGGATATTTCTCCATTGGGATTATATCCACTGACATGCCAGCCTTCGTGCTGGTGCTGCAGAACAAAATGCAACAGCTTTTGCCTGGGAATGAGCAGGCTCAGCTTATTCTCCGAATATCCCTGTGTTTCTATTTGGGTCTCAGCGCTAGGTCATGCGCCCTTTTGCTATGGCTCTTTGTATTTTATCCTGTTAGCCAGTATTTAGTGACTAGATCCTGCCCAGTAGTCTGTGACAGGTGTGGCACCAGCGGCCTGATGTTGCATGCCTGAGTTCTTTCCCCTTAACCCTCGATCAATAAATATTAGTAGAACCCTTTGCCTGATAAGGAGATGCCAATCTCTACCACCTGCCAAACCATTCTCTACTCTGACTCCGAGCTGAATCCTCAGCCTACAGATGTACATATACCCCTGTTTGACTTGGGTCTCTGGACACCTACCCAAATGGCACACTTAATCTGTTCTCTTCCATTTACTATGCGACCCCATTTCTAGTGACCTATCTCTGGACATCACACAGAGTCTTCAAGTCTACCATTACTATCTCCTAGATGTCATGGGGGGTTACTCAGTCCCCGCTCGCCTCGTTACTAATCACCACACAACTCTGTTTTCCATAAGCTCTGCTTTCGGAATAAGTAGTCATGTTTTATAGCCCCGGGTGACCAGTAAGTAGTGTAAGCAAGTAATATACCGTCCAAACTAAGACAGTTTTGAGAAAAAAGAGGATTTTATTAATTATTCTGGAACAACAATTATGCTGGGCAAACTGGGATGTGTAGTCATTCTACAAAGGACAGAGCCATCGGTGAGCCCTTAAAAAAAGCAAAAAGCCCATTTATAGGCTGGCTAGCAACCTGTGATCTGTGAGGCTGATTAAAAAGATGATTGGATCAACATCTCAGTTTGCAACTTAAAATAAGATGTATAGGAAAACTACGAGTTGATAGCAGGTACTATAGTTCAAAGGTGGAATCAGAGCTGAAGAAACCAGGATGATTAAGAAGCCGGTAAGTGGAAAATGAAGAATCAAATGAAAGCCAGGAAGAATCAATACTTGACTGACAAAGAGCCCTCAGACCCGGTTGGACTCTCCAGACTCCTATTTGATCCACAAAACTCAGTTCCTGATTTTCCCTCCACAGAGCATATCCTTACAGTCACCTTACTTCAATCCATAGCAACTCCACCCTTCTAATAGCTCTGGTTAAAAATTTTGTGCCATTCTGGACTCCTCTTTCCCATTCCCTATATCCCATCTGTCAGCAAATCCTATTGTCTCTGCCTTTAATAACAAAAAAAAGAAAGAAAAAAAAAACACACAAGAAAAGAAAGCCACCCAGAATCTGACTTCTCTCACCACCTCTGCTGTTGTTACCCACCGTGGTCCAAGCCACCATCATCTCTCTTCCAAACTGCTACAATAGTCTCCTAATTGGTCTCCCTGACTCTGCTCAGTATATTCCAACACAGCAACATGATCAGGACTTTTGCAATATATTACGTCATTTCACTCCACAATAGCCCTCCTTTCACTCAGAGTAGCAGCCGGAGTACTAACACTCCACTCTCCAACCCCTCCCCCCTCACCTCTGACTACGCTTGCTGTCACTGTTAGTGCTTCAGCCACACAAACCTCCTTGGGCTTCCTAAGTATACTCAGCACAGTTCTACCTTCTGGCCTTTGTAGTGACTTTTCCCTCTGTGTGGCACTTTCTTTCCCCCACCGTGACATTTTGAGATGCCTCTACATGCTACCTCCACATGCTGACATCAACATCCAGGTGTGTATAGTCAATAGAGAAACAATTTCCATTCTAAAAGGTGGTCAATAGTCACCTGCTGTTTACTGAATGATTCTTTTTTTTTTTAAGTTGGTTTTATAAAATCATACCAGACAACATAGAACTTGAAAAATATATTTGCTCTATAATATACTTTAATTAGATATAAAATGGTTTCTACAAAAGAATTTCCTGCTTTCCTGTCCCTGCTGCGGCTGCAGCCATGAGTATGCTCAGGCTTCAGAAGAGGCTTGCCTCCAGTGTCCTCCGCTGTGGCAAAAAGAAGGTCTGGTTGGACCCCAATGAAACCAATGAAATCGCCAATGCCAACTCCCGCCAGCAGATTCGGAAGCTGATCAAAGATGGGCTGATCATCCGGAAGCCTGTGACTGTGCATTCCCGAGCTCGATGCCGAAAAAACACTTTGGCCCGTAGGAAAGGCAGGCATATGGGCATAGGTAAGCGTAAGGGTACTGCCAATGCTCGAATGCCTGAGAAGGTAACCTGGATGAGAAGGATGAGAATTCTTCGCCGACTGCTCAGAAGATACCGTGAATCTAAGAAGATTGACCGCCACATGTATCACAGCCTGTACCTGAAAGTGAAGGGTAACGTGTTCAAAAACAAGCGGATTCTCATGGAACACATCCACAAGCTGAAGGCAGACAAGGCTCGCAAGAAGCTTCTTGCTGACCAGGCTGAGGCCCGTAGGTCTAAGACCAAGGAAGCACGCAAGCGCCGTGAAGAGCGACTCCAGGCCAAGAAGGAGGAAATCATCAAGACTCTGTCCAAGGAAGAAGAGACCAAGAAATAAAGCTCCATCTCTTTTACCTGTACATAGTGGCCTGTACTTAAACTCAGCTTTTCTAGCCATTGTCCAGTATATGGATCGATCATTCAATAAAATAGCTTTCATCTGCCTAAAAAAAAAAAAAAAAGAATTTCCTTTCTTTTCTCCCATTCTTCTTTCTATTTTACTCCTTCCTTTCCTTATAGCAGTCTCCTCTAATTGATGGAGATGAGAGGAACCTTTTCCCCTGACGCACACAATAAAAAGCAACATATTCTGAGAACTTTGGCTTACTAATGATCTTGGTGTTCAATTTCTGATCTGGGCTGGGAAGTTGAAAGGTTGTGTCACAGTTAAGCATATGAGTTTTGGAGTCTGAGAGCCCTGAGTTGAAGTCCTGACCATGCTAATTTACTGGCCAATGTGAACATGAGCAAGCTACTCAACCCCTCACCTGTCAAATGGGGACAAACGGTACAGGTTTCCCCCAATATTTGAAAGGAGAGCGTTCCTAAGAAACCTTTCATAAGCAGAAATGGCACAAAGTGAAGAAGCAATTACCATTAATTTATATGGAGAAAAGTTGCTTCTTCCAAGATCTGAAAAATAACCTACCAAATTATACCAAATGTTTAATTACCCTTTTACGCTAAGTGTAACCCCTTTACAAGGTGTTACTAGGCTTTTCAGATACCTTAGACACATCTTGCTCACAGCTGCAGGAGATAAATTGAGATAAAGCACAGATCTCACGCAGTTCAAAGCTATTGGGGGGGTGGGGGGTGGGGCTAGATGCTGAGGTGTTGGGTGTAGTCCCCCGGGAAGGAGCGTGGCGGCGCCACTCTTTGGATTTCTTTCAGTTAGCCAAAACAGGTACTAGTAAAACCAAAGTGGCATAACGTGAACTTTTGAAAAGTAAGGGATAACTGGAATTACCCTAGAGAGGTACTATGAAGACTAAATAAGGTAATAAGTATAAGGTGCTTAACGAAATGCCTGACAAGTAATAAACACTAAGGAAACTTTAGCAACAATTATCAATAAATTTCAGGAATGATTTTCCATGAGCTTGATATTATGAATAACTGTGACAGGTATTATTTTCTATAACCACTAGGATTAATGAGCACGTTTCACTAGACATCACCTACATAGATCTCTTCTAGGTGGGGTGGTATGTAAATAACAGTAAATTAAAACAGAATCTTTTCTGTCCCAAGTTGTTAGAATCACTGAATTGTAGGTTTAAAAGGAACTTTATACCTGGTCACCTAATTTAATTATTCAATCAGCCAAATACTTGATTATCCTCAGTAACGTTGCTTCCAGTCCATTTTTGAGCATTCTGGTAAGGAAAAGCTCATTATTTTCTTAGGCAGACCATCTATAATCCTGTTGCTCTAAGTCATCTACAAAGTGTTCCTAAATTTATCTGCCCAAACTATTAAAAAAAAAAAAAAAGCTAAACTCTCCACCAACTTCTACCTTCAAATATTTGAAAAACACTTCAGTTCCCTTATAAAACATTCTCAAAACGAAATGTCTTCAATGTATTCTAAACTAACATGGCTTGAATTTTCTCTCCTCTGTTCTCTTCCAAACCCATTTCTATGCATCTAAATTCCTCTTAAAGCAAACCTATATGAAAAAAATAATTATTATTTTTCTTCGTGTTGAAAGTTGACCTGAGAAAAGCATAGATTTTTCTGCAAAATAGATTTTCCAAGAAGTGATATCTTATCTATTACAATAGGGAATATCTATTTTAATCTCTCTCTTTTTCTAGGTATAGACTCACTTGCAGATAAACGAAAGAGCACAGACTACTGATTATAAGCACACACTCTGGAGCTGGACTAACTGGGTTCAAAGCCTGGCTCAATTCTTGAGGTGAGTTGGAGCTAGTTACTTAATCTGTCCATACCTCAGTATTTTCACCGTAGCTACCTAATGCTGATGTGGTAAGAAATAAATGAGTTAGTAAATGTAAAATGCTTGAAACAGCCATAAAGTGAGGGCTTTAGCTTTTTTTCCCATAGAAATAACAGAATACATAAGACCAGGAGACCTAAAATTATTTATATTCATAGATGAAATCTTTATTTTTCCAGTTAAACTGAGACGTATAGTTCAAATTAAAATTAAGTGACTACGTATATATATTCTGAACAGTGGACTTTGACTTTACACTTTAAAATCAGTTCAACACTAACTGATCACCTAAAATTCTGTGACCTGTTAAAGCACAAAATTGTATAAAGCAGTCCTTTCAAACAGTCCTTGGTTAAGCTGGTAATATGCATGTAAACAAATTATCACAATATGGATAATATATCAGTTGTAAGGATAAAGTGCTGTGGGAACACAGCAACACATTAAAGATATGAGGCAATAATTCACAGCCTAATTTTTATTGAAAACAACAGAACACCTAAATGGCTGGAGAACAATTGTTTTTAATATTTTGAATAATCTATTCCTAATAAATTAGTTTTACATTGCACATCCAAACTTGAAGGGCTGCAAAACCAGTGTTTCCACATGGACCACTGGTTAGTTGCCTGGCTGACCAGCATAGCCTGATTTTACTAGCAATTGGCTAACACCCAGGTTGCACTGATAAACAGAACCATTCCCACCTACATGGCATGACTGATCAGTTGTTCCCAATGCCAGTGCTCACAGAAGCATCAATACCCAACAGTTTCACTGCTCCATAGAGCAAACAGCCTAACTGTTCTGTTGCCTTCTGATGCTGTAAAAAGCTCAAAGATGACAACATTGATATTGTTCATGAAGCAGGATGTGAGTCTAACTTATCCTACCCACTACTCTGTAAACAACTGCAAGGAGTATTGATAGAACTCAGTTTTATTCCACGTAATTACTTTTATAGAACCCAGTAACTGCCATTGGCCTTTGGACAGAATTAATGTGGCAATAAACTGTGAAGAAATATTACAAATCAAAAACATAGGCTTTGGTATCAGATTAACCTAGATTCAGAAACCAGCTCAGACACTAATTCAAAAAAACTCTTGTCTACTTTGTAGAAGACATTATCCTAGAAACTGGCTTTTATATTTTCAGGGATTAAGCACAGGTTAGTTCCTCACCTTGTCCAAGCAAATGCTTCCTCAAAAGTAAAATGGAGATAACAGCAACTGGCCCTTAAGGTTTTGAAGATTAAAAGAGGAGCAAAAATAATGTGCTTTAGCCAATGTGAAGTACTATCGTGTTTCCCCGAAAATAAGACCTACCCTGAAAATATGCCCCAGTTAAGATCGTCAGCCAGACGGATGCATTTAGTACGTTATACGATGTTCCAGAAGAAGATCATATGACTGCATTTGAATAAATGTAGACTGCTGTACATGGAAAATAAAAGATATCCCTTGAAAACACGCCCTAATGCATCTTTTGGAGCAAAAATTCATATAAGACCCGGTCTTATTTTCGGGGAAACACGGTAGCTATCACTGTTATTGCTGTTGCAATAATCTGCTCTGAAAACTAAAGAATATCAATTTAAAATATCACTTATTATCAAGTTACTAATCTATCCATAACTTTCACCCCAGCTCTGAATTTACATACAAATAGAAACTCCTACCCCTCTAAACTGAGGCACACTGTTCATCTCTGATCACAGCCAAAAGCAAAAAGCTAAATCCTCAACTACCAATATCTAAATTGCCACAGTGTTCGTTTAAAGCTATTTTCTTGATTTCCTCATGGGATAATAAATAGACGCAAATCTGTGGTGACTGACAGTGTGTCCTCTATACAACTGTTTTATTTATGTTCTGTTTCACTTACTAGAGTTTAGTATTTCAGGAAATCAAAGGTATAACTCCTTTTAGAGGCCTCTGAATAAAACCAGATGTACATTTAGAATATCATGAAAAAGGACACGGTCTAACACATAGAGACCTGACAGCAGTATTCCATTTCATTGGATATTTGACAAACAAAGCAGATAAAATACAGAGATTAAGAACTACAGATATGGTATTTACCTAAAGAAATTCTAAAGAATCCCTCTGAGCTAAGGAAGACTAATTAAGATGACAGATCACAGCAATAAACACTGGGTTCTGAAAATAGCCGGAAACTACCAATCCAGAGAGAAATAATCCAGTCAGGTAAAAACAATAATAACACCTCCAAGGTATAAGAGAATGCAAATGTTTAGAAAAAAAAGTGACTAATTTTGATTCCCAGTTAATGACACCAAGTACTTTCATTGTATAATTACAGAATTCCATTTTGTAAAAGTCATTCTAATTTGATTTGGAAAAGGCCACTGCTCTGGATACAGCTAGGTTTATAAACACTATAAGCCGTCTTAATGGATTAGAGTGGAAATCAGAACCTTTGAAAAGAAAATGGAATCAAATTTTTATTTGTTACTGAAATTAGGACATTTCAGGCTTGCTATGACAATGAGATAAGAGCAAAGATTATGCCAAAATGGAAACAATGATTAAGTCCAAGAAAGTATTTAGCACTTGGAAAAAAAAAAAAAAGCTATTACCATTGGATATATTAGTTGGGGATTGGGTGATCAGGAGAAGGGAAGGAAGGATTTCAAAAACAAAAGACAGTAGCAAAGCATTAAATGAAAATATAAAACATTAAATTATTCTACCTATGGTATTGTTATATAAAACTGTGCAAATTACACATTCACAAGATGACGTGAAAAATGATAATAATGACTTGATTAAGGGATGAATTCCTGGGCAATTTTTGTCTTGGATTTCTGTTGTTTTTTTAATGTGCTTGCCATAAAGAGAAAGCAAATACATTTATATACAGTATGTAGACATGTGTGTGTATATATATATATATATATATATATATATATATATATATACACACACACACACATGCATGTTACAGAGAGAATAGAAATATGTATGTATATCACAGAAAAACAGGAATCCTACTGGAGCACTATAGTAAATTGTATGATGAAAGAACAGACCTTTGGGGAAATCCTGACAAACAAACATCTAGAGCTATAAAAACAGATATACTTCAGGAATCAGAATTAGTTTATTAATTGTAAGAAATGCCTATTTTTATCTCTATTACTGACAGTTCTATGAACTGACAGTTCAATAGTCAGTCACCATTATGCTGTAAAATCTCTGGTTAATACAAGGGTATAAATCACCTTCATGTATTAATAGTGTGTTAATTATCAATTTAAAGCTATGCCTTTGAAATGCAGTAAGTTATTATTCCAGTTACATTTATTTCTAGTTAAGTGTCCCAATATTTGGGTGTATATTATGGATAAGCACTGTGCTAGGCACTACAAAATACTGTGTGTTATTTTTCTTCCTGAGGTACAGATGCCACAAAAAGTGTCATGTCACTGATTTGCAATTAAATAAAAATTTTAGCTGAACTAAATTAGTGTTTACTTTGTATTACTCTGAAGGTTTTTAAGATTCTTAAAGTGACCTTGAAAATAGCTCTAGAGTTTTGTCCCAATTATAAATTTACTTTTCTCTGACATTTTGTTTGCTTTGATTAATGACTCTCTCATTAGTCTGTAATTTCTGTGAAGGCAGGAACCATGTTTATTCTGCTTCCCACTGTATCCTTAATGGCCAGGTACCTAGAACACAGCAGGTTCACAATACATATTTGTTGAGTAAACACATAAGTTATTTACATTATGTATTTAAACGGTAATATCTTAGATTATAAATTTAATAAAGAGCATGGAATGTTCACATAAAGTATCATCTTCCACTGCTCCAGAATTCTCAGTTATACAGAACACAATTGATGGTAGAAGGAAAAAAATGAATATTTTCTAGCCAAAAGAATGTCTATATTCTCAAGCTCACTCACATTGGTCTTACAAATGTCCTCTCCCATCAGGCCTATGGGATCTCAATTTGACATAATACCAACTCTAGCTCTATGTTTCCTAATTAGGAGAGATAAAAAGAGGGAGAAAGAAATATAGTTGAGAAAAAGATATGGCCTCAGCAAAGGAGAAAACCGGTATGAAAAGCATTTTACTCATACTTCAGTGAATTTCTGGACTTTAACATTCAGAGCACTAGGCAGAATTCACACAGTGTCAACACCCAGCCCAGACATTCTGGATGCTTTGTTCTAATTAAGCTGTCAGATTCCTCTGGACTGCACCAGTCCTAAATCAGCAGCTAAGCGAGGGAATGGAGGCATTGTTGGCCTAGTGGATACAACACCAAAGACTGATATGTGAAAGAAATAATTGATTAGCTGGACTTCATCAAAATTAAAAACTTCTGCTCTGCAAAAGACTGCATCAAGAGAATGATAAGACAAGCCACAGCTGAAGAGAATCTTTGCAAACAATAGATCTGATAAAGAACTGTTATCCAAAATATACAAAGAACACTTGAAACACAACAGTAAGAAAAGAATGCAATTAAAAAATGGGCCAAAGATCTTAATAGACACCTCAGCAAAGAAGACATACAAAGGCAAATAAGCATATAAAAAGAAGCTCCATATCATATGTCATCAGGGAAATGCAAATGAAAACAATAACACATCACTACACACCTCTTGGAATGGCCAAAATCCAGAAACTGACAACACCAAATGTTGATGAGGACGTGGAGCAACAGGAACTCATTCATTGCTGGTAGGAATGCAAAATGGTACAGCCACTTTGGAAGACAGTTTGGCAGTTTCTTACAAAACTAAACAAACTCTTATCATATGACCCAACACTTATGCTCCTTGGAATTTACACAAAGAAGTTGAAAACTTATGTCCACACAAAAACCTGCACACACATGTTTATAGCAGCATTATTCATAACTGTCAAAAATTTAGAAGCAAACAAGATGGTCAATGGATAAATAAATTTTGGTATATCCAGAAAATGGAATATTAGTTGGTGCTAACAAGAAATGAACTATCAAGCCATGAAAAGACAACACATATAACTAAGTGAAAGAAAACAATCCAAAAAGGCTACATACTGTATGATTCCAACTATATGACACTCTGGGAAAGATAAAACTATGGAGACAGTAACACGTTCAGTGATTGCCAGGGGTTGTGCAGGTAAGGAGAAATGAACAAGCTAAGCACAGAGGATTTTTAGGGCAGTGAAGATACTCTATATGATACATCCACATAGCTGTTTTCATGCTGTAAAATCAGAGTTGAGTAATCAAGATTGAGACCATATGGCACACAAAGTTGAAAATATTTACTATCGAGCCCTTTGCAGAAAAGGTTTCCTAACCCCTAACCTATATGCTAATTGCTAACTATAGGTTGTTAACATGGATTTGCAGTATGTTTTAATTTCAGCTAAGAGAAAATCCCCTTCACTATTCTTTCTTGGCTATGTTGGGCACTCATTTTTCTTTAGGCAGTAAAAACTTTAAAACTCCATTAGGATTGAAATTGGGGTAGTATTAAATGGTGTTTATGTGATATTGCTTTGCCATCCAAGAACACAGTATGTACAAGTCTTGTTTTAAAGACCTCCATAAGATTTTATTGTCTGCATACATTTACTCTCTTTCCTGTAAAATCTATTCCTAAGTATTTTATAGCATATTTGTTTTGATTACAAGTAGGATCGTTTGGTCATTTTCCATTTCTGGCTATTTATTGTTAGTATAGGGGAAATCTATTGATTTTTTTTAACATTCATTGTAAATCAAGTTTCCTTTCTCAATTCTTTTATTAATTCTCAATTATTTAAAGTCTCCTGGGTTTCACAAGGGTACAAAGATGTCCTCTAAAATACAAATAATTTTATTTTTTTATTTTCTATATAACAATTTTTGAAATTTCTAGTCTTGTATCATTATTTAGATCCTCCAGAATCATGATGATTCATAATGGTAAGAGCAGGCACCCCTATTTTGTCCCTGAGCTGGCTGCTGGTTACTTCGACAACCTCATCCAAGCCTCATTGCTGTTACTCTAACAGGCCAAGCATATTCATGCTTAGGCCCTTTGCACATGTGATTAATGCTGCCTACTCATCCTCCTCAGATACAGGCATATCTCATTTTATTACACTTCTCTTTATTGCACTTCACAGATGTTGCTTTTTTTTTTTTTTTTTTTTTACAAATTGAAGGCAAGACCTTCCATCAGCAAAACGATTGCAACTTGCTTTATTGTGGTGGTCTGGAACCACCTTGGAATATCTCTAACGTATACCTATATTTACATAGCTTTCTTCTTTGCTTATGTCAAGTATCTGCTCAAAAGAATCCACCTGAGAGTAGTCATCCCTGATCAATCATGTAACATAGCATCTCCTTTCACGTTGCAATCCATTTAAACTTCACCGTTCTCCATAAAATTTGTCATGACCTGACCTAAACATATTGTCTCCCCAATAGAACCTAAACTCTAAGAGAACAAAATATTGACTGTTCTGTTTGCTGCTATATCCTCCATTTCTAGAACACTTGTGAAGTGCTAGAAGATGCTTAATGAATATCTGTCCAAGGAATAAATTGAAAAAATACATAATTTCAATAGGCCTTCAGCATATCCTAGCTTGGTAGGATGTCTTCCATGGTGTCTTAGTGAAGATTCCTTGACGTGGGACTAGTGGGCAGGCACCAGGCTTCCCTGAGGAGTTCTCAGGCTTCCAGGTAGCTTGGAGGTCCAGGTACTCGTACTAGGTCTCTCCACTGCTAGAATTTCCCCCTCCCATCCTGCAGAGAGGAGAATAAAGTTCTGAAGCCTTCTGAGAATCCAGGCTGATCGCGCTCTGAGTCAAGAGTACACCTCAAATCTCTGCACACATGCCTGTTCTGGTTTGGACCTGACTTTAAGAGCAGTGGAGGCACCAAAGGTCAGTAGTGGCAGATACAAAGCCCTCCACCCCAAAACCAAAAAAAACCCACAAAACCCAGGTAAAAGCACTGTGTGTGCAAAGAAATCACTGCTTCAGGACAAGTCCTCTAGCTGTCTCCTACCAAACCCCCAAGTTCCTTCTCCCAGAAATTCTGACGCTGACAGTTTAAGTGGTTCAGAAGAAGCTCAGAGGCACAAGTTTAGATGCCACCTTTCCAGAATCCCTCCAGAATTGGATTTCACTCTACTATATGTAAAATACAGTTTAATTTACAAACTTAGATCAATTACTTAACATTCAGGAAAATGAAGCACACCAAAGTGCACCACCTGCTTAAATGCTTTTGAATGTTGGAAACAAAGACTCTGTAATAGCTCAGATAGACTGTTAGTTCACTGAAAATTTTAGGTTTTACCAATCAATGCATTTTCTAAGTAATTCCAGAAAAAAAATAAAAAAATTTAAATGTATATTTAAATCACATATTCTCAGCTGAAAATGGGAAAGGAGTTTGCTTATTTCTCACAACATCTTTCTCATCGATCTAGGCATTCCCCAAATTTTCCTGTAGGAGGTCACTTTAAATTTATTCTTCTACTATTGAACATTACATCTGGCTGTGGAAAATGTCTTACATACTTTATTTATTATACGTTATTTGGAAGGCTGTTGATGTTTGTTCAGAAAGCACCCCCATGTCATTCCGAAGAGCCCAATCACCACATATGGTGGTTGGAAAAAGCAATCACTGTGTCATCCCACAATCAGAAGAAAGAATATTTCCAATCCCCTGCAGTGGTTTCCTTTAATCGCTCACGAGAACAAAAAGCCACAGAACTACAATGAGTCACAGACTTACTCTGAATAGACAGCAATGCTACCTACCATTAGTAGAATGATTTATAGTCTTCAAAACTTTCTCACATCATACTTTAGCCTGTTACCTCAAGTACAACACTTTGAGCTATAAACAAAGGATCCCCTTTAAGGAGTTTTGCGGTCGTACACCTAACAGCAGGTTGCATTATTAACTGCAGATCGCAGCTCAGGTTCCTGAAGCCTACAGGTTTATAGAGCACCCAAATAGGAGAACTGGAGTGTTAATGAGCTAATAGGATTTCAAAGGCATAATAGAAATAAACTTCCAGAATACAAAAACTGAAATTAAACTTATGTACACTAAAACCCAAATACTTTTTCAGAATGGGCATAATTCATCCACTGTTTTTTGTGTGTTTTTTTCAAAATTAAATTAAAAAGTGAGAGCCCTAAAGATATGAAATAATCCTGATGCAATTTAAAATTTTGGTTAAGAACATAATGTTGAAAGGTCACATGAATGTCCACGAGACTCCCTGAAGAGACTTAAAGGGTTTAAGTGATGAAACAATCCCTCAGTGTCCTGGGAAGTTCTTTAATGCTACAATACAATGTACATGGACAACATAAATAACTACATAGCTTTTCCTCAAGAGATTGAAATTATTTATACAAATTAGACCAGACTTACATCTTTTATTTAACACAGACAATCTGGAATACATATTGAACCAATTTAGGGCATTTTTGTTTAATTTATCCTAGTAATCTGAAAAGTCACCCTATCTGTATTAACTAAAGTACCCAGATAGGTGTTAACTCACTCAAGAAACTCTTATTACATTTTCTTTAATTGTTGTTAACTTTTTTAACGACTGAGGAGAAAAAGAACGGCTCAGTTTTACAAAGTAGAAAAAAAAACAGAGAAGAGGCTGACTCACTTGCCCAAGGTCATCCAGCAATAGGCCAACACCAGGGCCTGAGATCCATCCCTCTCCCTCCCACAGAGCTTTGTATACTAAACAGACCACACAGTTGACCTTACATGGGAGGGTGGGGGGCTACAAAAGCCCAGGCAGTATGCTTCCTGGCAGCAAAAGACAAAAAGATTATATCAGGTTATCTTTACAAAAGACTAAAGGTAGGCAACTGCTGTAGAAAAAAACTGACAGCTCCAGCTGGAAGCCTTTCTCACCCATTCTCCAAAACAAGTAAGCCAAGCAAATCAACTTCTTACTATATTTTTCTGGTGAGTGACTATGGGGAGAAACTTGGTAAAATCAAGAAAAGGAGACTATTCATGATTCACACCCTACATTTACTTATCAAAGGACCTAACATACCATCCATGTACTCCTACTATCTTCATTTTGATTAACGGGCCAAGAAGGGATGCAAATTGATCGTACTTTTGTTGCCCTGGTTTGATAAGATGACCAGAGGCTTCAATCCAACAAGACCATACATGTTCTTTCTCAAGATTAATAGTTATGGAAGTTTCAATAAGTCTCCCTCCCCAAAGGGTGGAACTGTTACAGACCACAATTTACTTGACAGATTTTGGTTTTTAATATCCTTTCCCTGTAACACAAGAACCCTCTCATTGAATGTCTTTATATGCAACATATTATTGGACTAAATATCTCACAACAGCCACACATATTAAAAATTACCTTGTGGAAAAAATAATACTGTACAGAGAAATGTTGTTATCATAGTCATTAAAGAATTGGGGACAGCCAGATGGCTCAATTCTTGGTTAGAGTGCAAGCTCTTAACAACAACGTTAGTGGATCGATTCCCACATGAGCCAGTTAACTGCACCCTTCACAACTAGATTGAAAACAATGGCTTGGGTGGACAGTTGGCTTAGTTGTTACAGCGCGGTGCTCATAACATCAATGTTGCCAGTTCGATTCCCACATGGGCCAGTGAGCTGCGCCCTCCACTAGATTGGAAACGATTTGACTTGGAGCTGAGCTGCACCCCCCACAACTAGATTGAAAAACAACGACTTCACTTGGAGCTGATGGGTCCTGGAAAAACACAGTTCCCCAATATTCCTCAATAAAACAATTAAAAAACAAGAATTACCTTAAAATAAATGCCACAAAAACTCTCACTGCCATAATTTGGCAAAATCTATTAGCTACTCAACCGAAATTTGCAGGAAGGTCAACAGGAGTTTAAATAATTTAATTTTAGGATTAAGAGTAAACAATATTCCATTTACAAAAATGGCACTGATAAATGGCTGAGATAATCTAACAAAACACAGTTAACATTATCCTAGTTAAAAAAAAATGGGTGAGTATTTGGCAATTGGCAAAATAGGGCTAATAACAATATTGATTAAGGTTTTTAAAAAAGTTTGTAACAACCTAAATTGTATTGCTCCAAATGGTGACTCTATAAAGAATAAGTAAACATGAGGGCAAATATGGAGAAAAATACAGCACTGTATGTTGACTTGTAGGGAAGATGTCAATGAAATTTTTGTGAACTACAAGTTTTTGATAAAAGATGCAGTCTTTCATGGATGCAAAACATCCTTAGAAGTTCATTCGGAGATTGGTCAAAGATAAAAGTATCTAAATGCCCTTCTAAGAGAATAATATTCACTCAAGTATTATTCCCAATATTATACACTCTGCTATGCCCTATATTTTATAGTTGGTTATTTCAAAGCTATTTTTTAAAACAGCCATTTAATTTTATTTTTGTAAGGACACCACACTCCCAACATGTTTTCTATTTGTTTTTAACTATAACATTCCTGACATATGTATGTCTGCTTAACATATCCAATGATGTGGAATTCACCACTATTCCAGGTATTCCAGAACAGAAACATGAAACACATAAATGGCCTGGGTCATGAGAGAGGTCAGACCTCAGGAAGAAACAAGTCCTCTTGTTTCTAAACATTCAGCTAGACAGACAGTATCTCAAGTATAATTTTTAATTCATTTGAAGTGAAAACGGTCATTGGACGTTGACAGTATGTCCGGAGAATGGCAGTAAGTACAATGAGGAATCCGGAAACCAGAAGATTTAAATAACAGTTGAAAGAGATGGATGG
Organism: Rhinolophus hipposideros; assembly: GCF_964194185.1. Taxonomy (NCBI): domain Eukaryota; kingdom Metazoa; phylum Chordata; class Mammalia; order Chiroptera; family Rhinolophidae; genus Rhinolophus; species Rhinolophus hipposideros. Next base: position 69,186,604 of record NC_138049.1, read on the forward strand.
AACATTTAGCCTAGAGATGAGAAGACTACAAGGAGGGTTGGAAGCTGTCCAAATATTTGAAGACAAGTAGAAGTAGGTACAAACATGGTCTTACAAAAGAGAAGAATAAGAATCAATAGGTAGAAGTTGGAGAAAAGCAAAATTTCAGCTGAAAACTTTCTAACAACTAGACTTGCGTGACGAGCTGACTTATTTAAAAGGAAGAATCTAATAGCTTGATGCCTGTCAGGGTGTTACAATGCAGTGCGCAGGGAGCTGAACTGGGTGGCTTCCAAAATTTGCTCACTTTTGGCTACTTCTCTATTTCCCTCCAGGATCTTGAGCAAAACAACCAATCTCTGCTTCTCAAGTTGTAAAACTGAGGTAATACAGTAGCATTTTAATTTGATGGTGATATAAGAGGGGAGGAAGATATATTTCTTGTAGAGATAATGAAGCATTAAGCAGCCCTACACCTGTGATAGACATCAACTGACATGATTAAAGTGCATAAATAAGGGATGGAATGGTGAAGATCGTTATAATGCACACAGTGGAAGAACAACCCGGAGAGAATTTTTAGAGCCACTGGGGAGGAAAGAGCTTGAAAGTCCCATGAGCAACACCCTAAAGGGAACCGCTGTGACCTGAAAGCAGAGGTGCCGTTTACCCATGTGTCTAACTCCCAAAAGCAGCTTAGCCACTGGAAAATCTGGCTCTAATTCCTAGTTGTGAAAGCTTTGCAACTGCCAGATTTTTCAGTCACATGGAAATTGAGCTTGTCAGGCTTCCTTAAAATTCCATTCTTCAAAAATAAGCCTCTCATCCCTAGAGAGACTAATTAAAAACAAAAACCCCTAATTCCAACCTTTTACCCTTTTGGTCAGAAATATTAATGAGAAACTAGATAAAAGGCTACTTAATAAATTAGTCAACACCCACTCCACCCTTTGGTACCACCCACCCAACCTCCCCTGGAGGAGTGTAACCACACTGAGAGACAAGCAAAATGTCTGAAGCAATTCACACCAAGAAGATGAATAGTTTCAAGCCCCAGCGCAGAGACTTGTAGTGCTGTTACTACACATGGTATCTGTCACACCTCAATAGCTCAATCTACAAAAATGGAGGATTAAACTTCCCTCTCTTTTTTTCTCCCCACCAATCCGTGTACAGTTTGGAAAATGTCAAAGAGATTTAACACAAAATAATATCAGTTCCATGATTAAAAGAACTGAAGAACAATAAGAGCCAAGAGAAAAGGGTCATTTTATTAGTTTCCACATGTGACATGAGAAATCAGAAATAGGAAAGTGCCCTAACAAAAGATCACTACATAACATTATTAGTAATGTGAATCTAACCAAAGGGAAATTAATGATTAGAAGCAAAGCACCAGTACCCTGCAGCATTTACAAAGAAACTCAGCACGAACTCACTTATCTAGCACTGTAGGGGCTGAGTTATTCAACATATTTGAGAGTTCACCCCCCCCCCATACCTTTAAGCAATAATATTGCATTTCAAACCCAGTATATAGAACAGAAATTAACCTATTCATGATGACAGAGAGAATTTGGAACATCAATTATAACACCATGGGATTAAGGTAGATGTTTACTTTGTTTCTACATTAAATGACTACAAACGGCTGTGATTTGAAAAGAAATATTCCTATGTACTTTTTTATTGCTTTTTTTCTTTTCCCACAGAGAGCCTTGATCTCAGGCTATCAATATATCAGCTTTAGTCTTGCCAACATCCTTATCTCTGTCAATATAACTTTTCCCCATCTTCTAATGTCTTGCTTCTAAATCTAACGTGAGCTACACCGCTAAGTAAAGAAGTTTGTTAGAATTCTAGCATGTAAAGTAAAAGTTGAAGAAATATGATTAAGGGCTTCACAGCCTTGTCTACAAAATTAGTGTTTGTTTTAATGCATGGTTTTCTTGCAACCATCTCAAGCTACTTAGAAGTCTTTTTCTATCTACTTCAATATTCTTAGCCACATCCTGGAAAAATGAGATTCTAAGAAACCTAATCTCTCACAAGTACAAAGTTCATACACCATGGGACAAGAAATAAATTTTTCTTTCATACCCACTATATGCTGCTCTGCATACTAGAATTTGTGAAAGATACAGAGACAAAAGAGTCTAGTGGGAGAACCATATGAGGACAGTAAAAACTATAACACAAAGGGAAACCTTCTATTAGAGAGTCGGATGTAAAGTACCCTGAGAACACGAGAAAATGTCTCCAGTGCAGGCTTAAAAGACAATGGGAAAACAGGTCAGGAAAAGCTTCCTGGAGGGGAGTATTTGTAAAGTGAGTGTTGAAAGACTAAAGAGATCTCAGGTTTATCAAGGGGAAGAACTAGCATGTGCCAAGGCACTGCAGTAACAGGATGTTTATAGGAAACTACAAACAATACTGTGTAGCTGGACAATCACATTCTGTGTGGAGATAATGGCAGAAAATTACATAAGATGGCACACCAGGGTCAGATAATGGAGAGCCAAATATATAATAACAATATTTTACCTTTTGTCTTGAGGGCAACCCAAAAGCACCAACAGGACTGAGTTGTAATACAAGCAGTTCTTCAGTTTAGAAAAATTACCCTGGCAAGAAGGAAGGGCTTCAAAGAAGCAAGAGGACACCATGCTTTAGAGAGGAATCATTATGGCTTGAGTAAGATAATGAGAATGGAAAGGAACAAATGGTTCTAGAGGTACTGCACGTGGTCCAGTGTATGTGAAAGTGGGCTTAAACCCGGGGAGAGAGAGACGAGAAGATAGCAGCAACTGTGGAAAGTTAGAAAGATAAATAATTGCCAGAGGTGTTAGAAAACAAAGTCACTATAAAACCTGACTAGTGGATGTTTGTTCTACTTACAAAACTGGAGAAACAATTTACCATTTGAAAAAAAAGATAAAGCTAGCAAAAAAAAAAAAAAAAGTTTAAAGACACAAGATATTTTACCAGAAATATGAAAGAGAACTCCTGTATAAAATATAAAAGGTAAAGGGATAACTTCTCATAATATCTGTATTATTTTATTACATTATTTAATATTGAGATATTATTATATATTCCAAAATGCTAAAGCATAGTTTTGCTTTATTCCACACAATCTTTGATATAAAAGAGACTGTTTAGGATACCCTCCTCATTCTTTTTCTAGCATCTCTGCCAGATGATCAAGTTGTTCCCATTAATGAGGATCTCATGACCACAAAAGGTAACATTTCATTTTTTGATAGTTCTAACTGATTTAAAGTCCCTTTACAGATAAAGCTGATATGCAGTCTTTTTCCTTTGACATAAAATCTCTTCCCTGCAACTGCCACCAAGTATTTCCAAATACTGTACTCAGGAGTTTCATATCATAAATCTGTTTTAATATCTACAAGGCAATTCTTAAAGCAACTTTAAAAAATAAAAATAAATCAAGAGGTTAATTTCTTCTACATGATAACCAATAACCAGATCTTTTGGTTCTTGCAATGACCATTGTTTAGCTGTCAGTCAGGGGGGCCATATTAACCACATGCAGGTATCTCGCCAGTGATGGTTGTTTTACTATGTCTTTATTGGCTTTAGGATAGAGGATCCATTATAACTGCCAGTTGAGTGACATGTTTTTCTTGATTTACTGTCCAGAGATAACATTAATTTTGCTGCCCAATAATGATTTATGACTGTCATCTAAAATTTGGTAAACTCTATTGGAAGGATTTATTATTTTACAAAGCTAACTTTCTCTTCTTTCCCATCTCCAATTCTGAATTCTGGTTATTGGCAATAGAAGTATAAGAGATATTCAGGCTGTAAGTGCCAAATCTATTCACTCAAAAACACTAACCTCTGCAGAAAATTTCTGATGCCTTTCTCAGTAAGCCAGAAATCAATATAATGAAGTTGATACTTTCCATTTTCAACTTAACAATTCAATCAGTTCAAGATTGGGCTTAAATATTACATTCATGTTTGTTATCGTTGTTGTCATTCCACATTGTTCCGTGGTTCTAGCCAAATGAGAAAAAAAGTATACAAAGTAGAAGAGATAAAATTACTTGCAGAATAAGATTACCAACCTAGAAATCTGAAAAAAATCAACTAAGAAATTATTGAAATTAATAAGATTTTGGTGAAATAACAATACAGAGACTGAAATACACATACTATGCTTCCTGATAAAAACTGAAAAAAAACATAATAGAGAAGCTTTCCAACTCAAGATGATGGACTGAATCTATTGCTTTTGTCTCCCCTGTTCTCCCAAGACAGGAAATGAATACAAAAGGGAAAAAACCTAGAACAGCCAAAACAACAAAGTTGGGAAGAGGTAGTGATTATTAGACAAAAGAGACTGAAACAAGTCTCTTGTGGATATGTGATGAAAATGTAGACTAAGTAGAGGAAGCTAAAGCCTGGACACAGAAGGGGTGGGGGTGCGGTCAGGGTGGGAGAGGCGGGTGCCAGGCGAAGAAGCAAATCTTCCCAGAGACCCCAGATGCACTCATCTGCAAGTCTAGAAAGTGGATGTAAGAATTGGGAATGAAAAAAAGGAAATTAAAGAAAGCAGCTGGACTAATTGCCTCACTTCCCCCAATGAAACACATCTATGCAACCCTGACCCCAGAGACAACCCAGGCATAGAAGCTAGTTGCTCATAAAACCATTCAAACTTCCTACAATGATAGGCCTATTCCATGAGGGATGATGTCTAAGAGGCAAGCCTCGCTTATCTACACACCTAAGGGCACCCCCTCCTGCCTAAGGACAGATCTCTCATTCCCTCGCCCTAAAGCAAAGTCTCACCCTTAAGCACAGAACTACTCAACTTTTCCCATAGAAGAGATGCCTGCTGCTGAGCAAGGAGACCTACAGGAAAATTGCACAGTCAGCTATCCTAAATAATCAACAAAAAGAAAAAATATTACAAAAGGAACAAACTAATGAAGAACTAGATAATTTATAAAACAGAACTTTAAAAACTATTGTATTATTTTATAATATATACAATTTATATTATGTTAGTATATAATATACTAGTATGTATAGTATATATACTGCAAAACCAGGGTGTTATACTAATAGAAAAGACAAGAAAATATTACTGATTATAACCCAAATGCTACAGTGTTAAATGGTTTTAAGTGGTCTGCCTAACCTATTTTTTCCGTAAACCCTGTTATTTTTTGTATTTGTATAGAATCCAGGCCTTTGCAGAAATGAATAAATTGTGCTATCGCCAAAATACCTGTACAGTGGATTACTCAGAGAAACGGAAGTAGCTATTAGAAGACCAAAACAGAGATATGGTTAAAAGTGGCTGTGTTTAGGGAGTGAGCCTAGGGACAGGGACAGAAAAGGTTGCTTTGCTTTATAAGCTCTGCTAAACTATATGTGTTGTTGACATGTTAATGTATTACTTTAATTTTTTAAATCTCTTTTACTGCCACACATGGAAAAGGAAAAAGATAAGGGGTCGGGAGAGGAAAACCTCTAATAATAATACTATTCACGATAGCAACAAAAATACAAAAAATATTGAAAACTAAACCTAAGATGTAGAACAGCTTTGTAAGAAACTACATAATTTAATTAAAGGTATAAAAGAAAATGTAAACAGTGGAGAGAAAACCCAAGTTCTCGGAAGAAAAAGCAATAAAAATGGGTGACAGGGAGTGTATGTGTTTGGGTTGATTATCCATGACTCCTAAGAGTGGCTTAAATTTTGCAGTGGATAAATTAGAGGTAAATGGTATACTTCTTAATTTTGTTTTTAAAAAATCTTTGTAGACCCATTTCAATAAACTTTTAAGTTAAATTATAACAGCTAGATACTGCAAAAACCAGGGTGTTGTAATAGAAAAGGCAAGAAAATATTACTGATTATAGCATAAACGCTACAGTTTTGTAAATGTAAGTACCAGTTTTATGGGAAAGTAAGTTAAATGATCATCAAAGTGAATGAACAAAAGTGAAGAACAGAAAGTCAACAAATGTAGATTTCTTGCATTATACCTAAAATGTTATACTAAGAACACAATGTACCTATGATCTTTTTTCACTGTGAAATGAGGTAATGGATTTCTTTCTTTTCACTGATGTTCCTAATAGCAAAAGCAAATAGTTTAACAAAATGAAAATCTTGAGTAAAACTCAAATAGTATGTGTACAAGGGGGGACATGAAAAAGAATTAGAAATAGAAAAACATAATTATATAACTTAATCTTGCTTTCTCCAGTTCCATGCAGAAGGAAAAAAAATATAATGCCAAATGAAATGAGCTATGGTAGTATGATTTACAAAGTATATAGAGTATTTAAGAATATCATACTTTTTAAAGTGTTACACAGGTGGGCAAATGTGCAAGAACTAAATGTTATAAAATATGTTGCAAGCTCAAATTGAGAATTTCATCAGCAAAACTCAAAAGAATTTTTAAAGCATAAAGTTAGTTAACTGTAAAATAACTATTCTAACATGAGGCCCTGCTGTACAATGAAAATATCAGAGTTCAAAAATTTAAGATCTGAGACTAAACTGCAGTTCTGCCATTTATTAGCTGGGAAACTGAAGGAAGTTCTTAATCTTTCTGAGACTCAGTTTCCTCATCTTTACAATGGAAGTAATAATTCTGAACATAAAGGACAACAAAAAGGATTAAATCTGTCATAACATACACAGTTATAACAGAAAGCTGAGCACAAAACAAACTAAAAAGTACTGCCCCTCCCTGTAAATACATTTCTATTGCCAACATCTTTTATACTTACAATGTCCAGTTACATTCAAATCACATCATAAATCACAGTTATTTTATCACATCTGAAAAATGCTTACAAATTCTGTTCAAACTCTGCTTGAAATACAGCTTTTCAATAAAAGCAACAAAATAATAAAAAAGCAAAATTTCTGGAAACCAGTGATCTGTGTGGAGCCCAGCTCTGTGAGCTGTGTGGCGTGGAGCAAGTTAACACTACCTTCTCTAAACCTCAGTTATCTCACCTAAAAAATAATAACATTGATGTCTAATTAAAAGAACAGGTGGGAATACTAAAGGAGATACTCATAAAACATGTCATTTTAACTTTTATCCTTTTACCAGCCCATACAAAGATTTGCTATGTAAAAAAAATACCAAAATTAGAACAGAACCCACTGTTTTAATGTTCTTTAAAACATATCAAAAACATAAGTCATACCAAAAATAGACCAGGTGGCAGGTGTGATACTCTCAGTATATTTTTTTCCTACAGGAATTATCAGTTTATCCTTTAATTTCTTTAAGAGAAAAACAAATTATTACATATTACACAATATTTTTTAAATACAATAAGATCATTCAAAAAACATTTATGAGTATCTTCCATTTATTAGACATCTTCAAAACCCTTAGGGATACGGCAATAAACGAAATACACACGCAACTCAGAGGAATAGGCCAAGGACCACCATACAGGGCAATAAATATAGTAGTCACATCCCACATACACCACCCAAGAATCTAGAACTTGTTCCAACTAGTACAACAACTAACTAGTTGTGGTCATAACAAAGACAACCCTCTGGGAACAATGACTGGGCAAAGGTGAAACCAAGTTCCAAACTGTTGGCCTTTCTAGTTTGGAACAGAACAACTGTTCTTATCAGACTGGATGACCTTGCCCTACCTCCTGCTGTCTGCAAATTCAACCAGCATCCAAAAGAATTCCAAACTAAAACTGAGACTTATTTTCATTGCTACAAAAAAAAAAAAAATTTAATTTTACCCTGGATAATATTAAGTCTAAAAAGATTTTTGTAATCATTTCTTAAATAGGATTTCAATGTTAGAAGATTATTATAATCATGAATGAAATACAATTTTTAATATGTAATTAAAATTATTTATAGTCTACCATTAGAAAAATAAACTACTCTCAATGATTAAACACATGTTAAATCAGTAATAATTTTAAGACCAAATATCCTTGTGTTATCAAAGAGACATAATTTTTATTTGGCCATATTCTTACATTACATGCTTTTATTAAAAGCTGAGAGAAAAAAGAGCAGAGAGAAGATTCCTAATTTGTTTTCAGTCCAACAGATCATCAGTTATTCTGACATATACATTAAAGAAAACATTTGAGTTACATTGCAATATATGCTCTAGAATAAAAGTAATTTCATATTATTTATTCAGCACTATAACTTAAAATATGTTTAATTTACAATGACACAGCCAGGCCCCAGGATGGAAACCCGGTAATGTTAACCATGAAACCTGGCTTAAGAGAGGCCTCTAGTGGTTATCTCTAGTTACTATCTCCGTTTCTCACCACCAACCTCCACCCTCTGGTAAAATAAAGCTCTTGTTTTCATTCTCTCCCCTCTCCCTCATAAATTAAAAGCCTCAATCAAAATAGTATTCTATCACTGAATTATTCAATTAAGTCCAAGAAATCAACTAAAACATATATGTAACCGGTAGTACTAACCCATTACGGATTCTCTAAAGATCAATTTTCCAACATCCCCCATAAAACCAATTTAGAGACATTCAGTAAAATACAGACCTTAAACATTACCTTGCTGGTGGTAGCAATCTTAATAAAAATGAAATCTATGGTAGTCTAAAAAAAAAAACCTATGAAAATAAAAAACAAACTAAATGTCCACAAAATTAGAATTAAAGTTATAAAATATAATACATGTATTTTTAGGTTATTCTTCAGTGGTACTCTGGGTCTTCAAAATACGTTTTGCACTACTCGTATTCACAAACACTTAACACTAATTAATACCAGGTGCAAATGCCAAGACTAAGCAAACTTGGTTCTTTATACATAAATTACCCACATTCATGACCAAGGTGTAACTCCTTTCCAGTTGTACTCCTACAATATCCCATTCCTTTTTTTATTGAAGGCCTCTCTTTTCCCAGAACCACCCCACACCCACCCCACCAGTCTTAGAAACTGCTTTCCTTACCTTTACGCAGGGTCCCACAGAAGTCTTTTGAAGCAAGAATGGAAATAGCCCAGGTGAAAGGGTAGGAGGGAAGGATGTTAAATCTAGAAACACAGAGTACTTGCTCCCAACTATCGTCACTCCCTCATGTCGCAGATGACTTACTCCCTGCTTCTGTCCCACTGAGTACTGCTGAGGCCTTGCCCTGCTCCAGTGATAGCCCAGCCCCAAACTACTCTAAGACTATACACACCTCAATATGTAGCCAAAGAACAACCCTTTGCAACTATGGACACATCATCTTTTGCTACATAATTGAGGTTTACAGAGAAAGGAGAGGGAAAGGCAGCAAGGGAGAGAGAAGATTGGAGGGAGTGAAGATCCTTTCTATACCATTTCCTTTGTTAAAAATTAAAAAAACAAAAACAAAAAATACCAAGTACTTCAGAAAAAGTAAATTACTTGAGGGCTGGGGGGACTTTGAGACAATATCTTGTACCACAGTGTGCTTGAACAGATAAAAACCCTGATCAGAAGTACTACATAATAGCTGTAATAGATGGAAAAGTCACAGGTTACCCCTGGGACTGGCAGGAAGGCCAAAGGTAACAGGCCCAGGCTGATCTATTCCTTCTGAATTCCATGACAATGACCCACCTGCAATGCAGACAAGGAAATGAGAGGAGAAACGTTCCGAAAGCCCCAAATTGATATCATAAGGTTTGAAGGGTAAAGCATGTGTTCTTGATTCATGAGAAAACATAACAGATCTTCCTTGGCCAATGTACATGTCTCAGTTATAAAATGTGGTTATCCGGATTCCCAGCACAGTTGGTGATAATGTGACAGTAGAAAATAAGATAAAATTTAAATTTAAAGAGGCTTAAAACCACAAAAAAATGCACAGTAATGTACCAGTGAAGTAAGTAAACAGCCATATACCCTGATAAATGTAATTAATACAGTATATTAATTGATTTTCATTTGGGTTATTTTTAAGATAAAATTATATACATTATATTTCCCTTGAGAAAATATAAGTGAAAACGTTCTGTAAATACTGACATAGAAAAGGTTAAGAAGTTTTAAAAGCTGTTATACAGAATAGTAACTCTCATCTTCAAAGAAAATGTCATTATCATAAGAACCCATTTCTCAAAAATTATCACCATCTGAGGTTTACTGTAGTCAATTTCACTTTGCTTTTTAGAATAAATTGGCCCTATTCTAATAAGAATGCAAATGAATTTTATAAACTATTATGAAAAAGGAAAAACTGTTAAGAAAAATAAAAACACAAGGTCAAACTAAAAACACAAGGTCAAACTAAAAATAAATCCAAGTTGGATTTATTCATAGAGTAATATTCTACAGTTACTTTTTAAACCTTTATATAAGCACCAAGAATAAGGAAAAGCACCACATCCTCATCAATTCTTGGTATTTGGGGTATTTTTCATTTAAGCCACAATGATGTCTTTAGTAGTATCACCCTGTGGTTTTAATTTACATGTCCTGATAGCCAAAGAAATTGAGCATTTTTTCATATTTTTATTGGTCATTTGGATATCTTCCTTTGTGAAGTGTCTTTTCAAAACTTTTGCCCATAATTCTATTGGGGTGTCCTTTCTCTTTAATTGTATTTAAATTTCTGAATATAAATTTTGATGAATTTCCCCAAATTTGTGGATTGTCTATTTACTCTTATTGGGGCTTCTTGATGAAAAATTTTAATTTTAATGAAGCTCAATTTTATCAGCCTATTTTAAACGTTTCCAGGGTTTTGTTTGTTCTATTTAAAAAATCTTTGCTGCCCAAGATCATAGAGCTATTCACCTGTGCTATTCCCAAGAGCTTTGTCATTTTTTTTCTTTGACAATTAGAATTGGAATTCCATCTGGAATTGACATTTGTGTGATACTTTCTATGGTACCCAACTAAACCAGCATCATTTATGGAAAACACCTCTTCCTCTCTGAACTGCTGTCGCCTTTGTCCTGAATCAGAAGACCAACAATCTGTTTCTGGACTCCTTTTTCTGTTCCATTGGTCTATTTTTCTATCTTTACACCAATACAATTGTAATTACTACAGCCTTATAACAGATCTCAACATTTGATAATTAAGTCCTCTAGCTTTATTGTTCAAAATTGCCATGGCTATCCTTGGCCATAAAATCAATTACCATGATATGTGCTTCAGTTAGTTTGGATCTTCTTAATTTCTCTGAATAATATTTTGTGATTTTCTGCACTCAGTTCTTTTACATGCATCAAGTTTTTCCCTAGATATTTGATTTGTCAATGCTTTTTAAAATGTTATCAATTTTTTAAATTCATTTTCTATTTGTCTTTTGCTGGTATATAAAAATATAAAAGGTTATTATATATCGACCTTGTTTCCAGGGACCTTGGTAATTTCGCTTTTAGTGAAAGCTTTCTGGTCATCAATTCTTTCAACTTCTACTTGCCTAAACTATTTTTTATTTTAGCTTAATTTTAAAAAGATATTTTCATTGGGTATAGAATTCTAGGTTGGTATCTTCAGCAATTTAAGATGTCATTCCATTGTGTACAGGGGTGTTGTTTTCTTTGAATATATCCTTCTTAGAGGTTCACAAAGCCTCTTGAATACATGGGTGGGTGTTTCAAAACTTTCATGAGGAATAGAAATTTAGATATTGTTTCTGACCAATTCATTCTCTCTTATTCTAAAAATCAGATTCTGTATAGGTCAGGTCTTTTGACCAGAAGCTTTTATCTGTTTTAGTCTACTTCTTTTTTTCCCCATGTGCTTCAGTTTGGACATTTTCTGTAACTTGCCTTCTAATTCATAAGTACTATCACATATTGAGTCCAATATGTTTGTAAACACATCCACTGAGTTCTTGTTGTCAAATTTTTTTTTGGTTCTATAATGTTTATTTGATACAAACACACACACCAATTCTCTAGGCAATTCACTTTCTTAGCTCTTTTATTCCTTTTTTATCTATGTTCCTAAACATAATAATCACAAAGTCTTTTTTAACACCAATATCTGGATCATTTGTGCTTCTGCTTTCTATTACTTATGTTTTCTCTTGGTTTTTGATCAAATGATCCTGCCTCTTCATGTATTCGGTAATGTTTTATTGACTGTTAGTTCATAGAGATTCCAGATGATGAGAGGAATGACTCCTTGTTCTGTTGGGCAGATAGAGCAGAAGGTAAATTACATTAACTCAAAACGAACTATAAGGGATGGAGACTATATTGCAGGTTTGGGAAGATTTGATCTACTTCTGGTTTGCCTCTAATCAAAAGACCTGACTCCATAGCTTCAATTGAGAGTATGATTGGTCTTTTTCACCTCTGCCTCAAGTGATGGCTTAGCTTGTCAGGCATTTTCTGCTTAGCTCCTGCCATACACATCTTAAGAATTTGGCAAATACTTTAAAAGGGAGACCGATTATGTGTTTAAGACCTCTCAAATTTTCAATTCTGTCATTACAGCCCCATGAAACATGGATTCTATACACTATGGATTCTCAGCTTCTAGTTGAAACTAAATTGGCAGCCTCCCATCCCCAAGCAAAAAGCAGCCCAAGATCATCAGTGTCAAATTACCACTCATCTCAGGCTTTCAATTCTCATTGCTGATGTTCTGAAGCCACTGTACTCCACCCACAACCCCAGACCCCCACATAGGTCTCTGTCTCCTAAGAACCTCAAAACATAAGAATTTCTATTCTGGTATTCAGAGGCTTCTGGAACTTCAATCTCAGGTTCAGAATTGAAACTCCCCTGAGCAGAATTTAAAAAAAAACAAAAAAAAAAAAACGTGCTTTCTCTGTCCCCGAGTAAATTTTCAGGCTTTTAACTTCCAAACAATGCTTCAAAGCAAAATGCATGACTATGTTTTAAAAACATAGTTAAACTCAGATTAAATTAACAATTTCTCAATTGTCCTAGGATCATTTTACTATGCATAGTAAGTATATGCTCAATAAATGATTTTTACCTTAATAAGCTTTTCTTGAGTAGATGTCCTAAAAGATGAATTTTGGTGTTGAGTTTAACATATAAGGAATAAAGCTGAGATATACAATTTTGTCATAAAGACAAAAAAAAAAACAACCCATAAAACACAGCACTAACTGAAAAAGATAATAAACAAGGTTTGATTACTACAGAATTCATAAAGATGAAGAATGAAAGCTCAGCTCTAGTTAAAGAAAAAGTATATCATTTTTAATATGAGTGTTTGGCTGTAGGGCTTTCTTCTTTGAAATCCTCCCCAAATTCTAGAAAAGATGCTAAGTATCAAAAACTTTTCTCTTTTGATACATGAAAAGAAAACAAGAGATACACCATGATCAGCAATGAAGAGAGTCACAGATAGACCCAAAGTAATCAAGATATGATTACCTGGCTTTTCACTGGTATAACTGCAGGGTCAACAACCAGAAAAATGACATGATAAAAGCATCCCAACACAAAACTAAAATAATGATGCTAACAAGCCAGAAATTTGCTGCATCACTTTCTCAGTCAGTAGAGGTCTCTTAATCTCCTCTTTCATGTTCTCCAGTAGTATAGAGCCCTACGGAAAAGGGATCTATATTCCAGGATCATACAAAGATGCAACCAGTAGATTTAATAATGGGGGAGGGGCTCTACCCAAGCATATTTATATAGTAGACACAAATATAAAGAATTTTCCCTTTTTTCTTCTTCCACCTCTTCTCACTTTGCTTTCATGGTCATCAACTTGAAGTGTTACTATATTTGTGCTTTACCATAAGCTGCTACAAATTCTTTTTGGATGTATAAAGTACATAAATATGTAAATAAGGTTCTAAAACTATTTGTCCTGACCATATATCAGTACACCACACTCACTATGACAAAACACCATATCTCTATGCAGTAGTACCAGTCACATTATAAACTCCAAAATGAATGGGGGATACGTGTTGCAAATAAGAAGTCTGCTCTTGGGCAAAGGATATCAACTCCAGTTTAACCATAAATAGGGACATTTGGCTATTTCAAAGAAACCCAGTGTCTGACTTTATTTGAAAATGCCTGCAGTTAGGAATAAATGATACTAAATACTGCTCTTAATTATAGAAATTACAAATACAAGGACTTAGAATATTGTTGAAACCATTTGTAATCATGTCAAATGTTTAGATGGTGTCAAGTGTGTCTATAGAACATTTACTGTAACAAATCTTAAATCTTTCACTAAATTATAAGACAACCTTCACCTAAAACCACGCTGCCACACATTTAGAGTAGTAATAACTGCAGATTAGCTTCATATAAGTAAGCTAAGAAACAGCCTGTAAAGCTATGAGAATGCCAAAGCTCTTAAAAATAGTAAATGTAAAATACCTAAGGTCTTAGGACTCATTTGCTACAGCAATAAATCAAGAAAAAAAATAACAGATAAAACGTTACCTAAACTTTAGTAGATAAAACCATCACCAAAAAAGAGCTTAACCTTACTTATACACCAATATGAGAGTAGATGTGCTTTATAATAGACATTAATATGAAAGAAATCGGTTATAGCCCAGTAAATAAGAACTAAACTATATTCTTCTTTTTTTTAATTAAAGTTTATTGGGGTGACAATTGTTAGTAAAGTTACATAGATTTCAGGTGTACAATTCTGTAATACATCATCTATATATCACATTGTGTGTTTACCACCCAGAGTCAGTTCTCTTTCAGTCACCATATATTGGATCCCTTTTACCCTCATCTCCCACCCCCGGCCCCCCTTACCCTCTGGCAACTACTAAACTATTGTCTGTGTCTATGAGTGTTTGTTTCTTCAGTTGTTTGTCTTGTTCTTTTGTTGTTTTCAGTTTTATATACCACATATCAGTGAAACCATATGGTTCTCTACTTTTTCTGTCTGACTTATTTCACTTAGCATTATACTCTCAAAATCCATCCATGTTGTCGCAAATGGCACTATTTCATCTTTTCTTAAGGCCGAATAGTATTCCATAAACTATACTCTTGAGAGGGGGCTATGCGAATCCTATTAATAGCAAAGAAAAAGATCAATCTAATAAGGCTAAAATTAATAGGAAAACTTATAAAACTATAAATCAGAAACTTAGAAAACTTAGAAACTTAGAAAACTACAGAATCTCACAACATAATAGTCAAACTATGATCCGCAGTATAAAGACTATATAAAGTTTTTGTTGTTGTTGTTGTTTTAATAATCCATCTCTTTCAGAGAAGAACAAATGAAATTTCAGCCAAATCATTTATCTGACTATATTAAATCTAGCTTATCAAACCATAATAAATCAGAAATTAAAAACACAGATGGACTCCTTGTGGAGTGGTGTTTTTAACTTCTGATTTAAAGTGGTGTTTATTTGCACCACTACAACTCAACCCAAGCTGGCCATGTGAAGGACACAGTTTTGTAATATACTAACCATAGAGAACTACGGGAAGAACAAAACGCAGAGATTTGTTTGCTTGAGCATTAAGCTTATTATATAGTATAAATTTCTTTCATCGTATAAATCTAAAAATTTTTAAATCAGTAGAAATTTAAAAATGCCCACAAAGCTCAAAATTTCAAAACAATTCTTTGCAAATATCCAACAAATTTCACCCAAGATTTTAAAGAAATGACACTCTATCAATACTATATCCATACCTTGCAAACTGTATCGACATCCCAAGGTAGTATAGTCCTCAGATCAATGACTTCACAAGACACTCCAAGCTTTTCATTAGCCATGGAAGCCACTTCTCGGATCACGTGAACCTGAAATAAAGGGAAAGATATGCAGAGAATGACAACGGAGATACAGGTCTAAAACATTAGTTGAATTTTAATTGATCTTCACAGAGAATTAATAAACTTGTTTTAGACATGTTGAACCCCATATTCCACCAAAATAATCACATATAGATATCTAGAAAACAGTTGGAAGGAGATTCTTAGAAAAAGTGAGAACAATCATACTGATTCCAAAGAGATCAGCACACAGAGGTAAATAATGTCACAGGAGTAGGTGGAGTTTCTAAGAAAAGCACGTAGAGGGAAAACCCACAGGGCAGAAATCATGAAACTCTGTAGATGACCAACACTGAAGAGGAAACCAGATGAAGAGAACCTCACTAGAAACGAAGGAAGGAAGGAAGGAAGGAAGGAAGGAAGAAAAGGAGGGAGGAGAAGAGTTAAAAAAAAAAAAAAAAAAAACAGAAAGAAAATCAGGAGACAACATATTCCAGAAACTAAAGAAGAGTTTTATAGAGAGAGTAGCCAGTGTCATAAACCATAGCAATATGGCATAGAGTTGGATTTAACAATCAGAAGGTTAGTGATATTAGCAGAAACAGTTTTAGTGAATTACTGGAAATAAGAATTTACATGATACAAGTTCATAAGGAAGTTAAGGAATTAAATACTGGTGGTAGGAATTGTTCAATTTTAGTGATAAAAGAAAGGAGAGAGATATACTGGTTATTAAGAGAAAAGCAGGGTGGAAAAGAGACATACTCCTTTTCAATAAAAGGGACATGGGAGGAAGAAACTGAAGATGCAGGAGAGAGAGGGACTAATTGATTTATCACAGTCCTGGAGAAAGTAAATGAAATATAATCTGAAATAGATTTGGAGAGGTAGCTATGATAACCAGACACCTCTCCTTCGAAGAAAAGGAAAACAGGAAATGACTTGAAGAAGTGATAGGTATATAGGAAAAACGGGGAATGGAAGTTAGTCTCTAATACACTGTAACTTCCCTATTAAAAAGAGAGACAGGGCAGCCAATTAGCTCAGTTGGTTAGCGATCAAGCTAGTAACCCCCAAAACAGAGGCAAAGACACACGCTGAGAGTGACAGAGATATGAATAAAACAGTTTCCCCACTAGAGGTGAGAAACCACAAGGACTGTAGCTCTCCAAGCCAAAAATCAAGTGGAGAGGAGAGAAAGAGGTTGTGGTGTTGCAAATGATTTGCATTACCTTCTATTATAATATAGCATATTCAATTTTCTTAAATAAGCAAGTATTTCCTTTACAGGAGGAAAATAAACATAACTGAAAACTTCTTTAAAAGAAGAGAAAGAAGTGTAAGAGATAGTAGTCTATGGACAGAGAAAGAGTCCTTAGCTTAAACGCTTGGAGATACAGCAATGCTTGGAGTCAAGTGCTGGGGAAAGTGGAAGTAGATAGGTAGTGAGCTTTACTGGAAAAGAAAAAGGTATGGCATTCTGAGGCTGGACCACTGGATGGGTCCACCTGGTCAGCAAAGTAATCACAAAAAAATGGCAGTAGACGAGATAAAAAAGAAAATACCAAGTCAAGTGCAGCAACAAGTAGTAAGGATATGCAAAATGTGCTTCAAAATAAACCGTTTTTAATGAATTCATTTTTGTAAACTCAACATATTTTTAATGGCTTCACCATTTGCATACATATTTTTATGACTGAATAAGTAAAAATCGGTACCAGATATAGATGTAGTACCAAACAAGACTTAAATTTGAGGAAAACATCATTTTTCATTCTTCACAGTACCAGGATTAAAAATAAGATCTTCCAAGGACAACCTGAATATTACCAGGTGGTATAACGGTACTGACCTGAGTACCCCAGGCAACCAGAGTAACGTCACTCCCTTCCTGTATGACCTCAGCCTGGGACAGGGGGATGTTGTATGGTTCTACAGGAACCTGTTCCACTGAATACAAAACAGAGGGGGAAATGAAAGGTTAATTATTTTCTCTCATGTGACATATGTGCATAAAAGAATATAAGAACCTCATTGTGGCAAAACTTTATTTATTCTTCCCCTAAATTTCAAGTTACTTATAACAGAAATAGCATTTACTATACAGCTTAATGACTACTCCACAGAAGACAAAGGACAATATAAAGTTTTAAAAGTTTAATATATCTACTAAAACTGTATTGGACTGAATTAAGTTCCCAGACAAGTTTTCTATCAAGGAGCAAATTTATGAGGGTTTGCAGGGTGAGGGGATTGTAGGGTCAAATATTTAAGTATATATTTGGACTTTGCATTCATGCATACTTTGTCAACCACAGCAGCTGAACAAACCTGAATTTTCAAAGCTGAATCCTGCAGAACTCATAGAGATAAACTGAATAAGCTCTACCAGGCCAAAAGGAAGAAAAAGCCAATAGTATCCCAGAGAAAACCAATTAATGATTTATCTGCCCAACCAAGTACAAGCAATATAGAGTTGATTGGATTTTAAGAGGAAATCATAAGGCGAATTTTTAAATGAGATTAAGTAGGATGGAAGTTGATGGAATTGTCTGGTTATGCTGGGATGCCTTCATGAATTCCCATACGAGAGCATTAGAGTAGAACTGGTGGGGAAAAAAATGTTGTTTCCTTTGTTCATTTTCCACATGGTCTTCTTATTATTGTTATGTATGTGCGTGTGTGTGTGTGTGTGTGTGTGTATACACTTTTTTTTTTCATTTGAAGAGCACAAAAGAGTACAATAAAAAGTTCCATCTGCTCCCCAGTCAGCCCTTCCAATTCCATTGGCCGGAAGTAATCAATGCTAACAATTTCCTGGATGTCTGCAGTAGACAGCTCTCATTCTTTCTGGTATACAGATTTCTTAATCCTCTTCCTACATTTGGGAAATGCCCCCACCTTATGAGTTAAGGCCCTGTGTCCACTACAAAAATGTCCACAAAGTCACTTTTCCAGCTTCCCTTGCAGCTAGGGCACAAACATGGACTCTGCCAATCAAATGCACACATGCTAGACTGAATTGGAAGCTGATGACACAAAAGAGCAGCAAACGTCCAGAATTTATTCCAGAGCACTGGTAACAGCAGAGGCAGATCCAGCGTCCAGGCTCAGTGCATCAGTGATTCAGCCTGCAGTTTCATGTCCACTGAGCTCCTGGGGAATCTTTGCAGAACTGGTTATGCGGTGGAGTTTTGGGCACTACTTCTAGATATATGGCCTTTAAGCCTACTTCTTAGACACCACCTCATAAATTTGCTCCTTGATAGAAAACTTGTCTGGGAACTTAATTCAGTCCAATACAGTTGGACTGATCTGTGAACCATTTATTATCTTTCAATAAGTCTTTTCTGCTTGTATTGGACAGGCTTGATCTCACCTGCTTGAAAATTAACAACACTTAGGGACGGCCAGATGGCTCAGTTGGTTAGAGTGCAAGCTCTCAACAACAAGGTTGCCTGTTCAATTCCCACATGGGATGGTGGGCTGCACCCCCTGCAACTAAGATTGAAAACGGCAACTGAACTTGAGGAGCTGAGCTGTGCCCTCCACAGCAAGATTAAAGGACAACTTGGAGCTGATGGGCCCTGGAAAAACACACTGTTCCCCAATATTCCCCAATAAAAATAAAATTAAATATATATATATATATATATATATATATATATATATATATATATATATATTTAAAAAAAAAAGAAAATTAAGAACCCTGATTGATACAGCATCTTTTCAGATATTTTCAATATATAAATATGCATATGCATAGACATATGTAATGTTTTCCTTGTTACAAATAGAATCACATTGTACACACTCTTAAGAACTTTGTGCAGTCTGCCTTTTTATTCCCCCCACTTAGTAACATATCTGGTCCATGTCTTCATGTGAAGAATAGTTTTTGCATCATATTTATAAGTTAATATTATTAAATTTAATGGTACTGTTATCGGTGATGTGGTGGAAAATTTTATTCCTTGTATTTTTGTATATTTCCAATCCAATAACATTTCTATAACCAGTGCCACAGAGAGATTAAAAACTTTTTAAATCATCACTATGCTTAAATAAAATAAATAAAATGGTTAATCTATAAAACTATTTTTTGTGAGTAAATCTCACAAAGCAAATGACAATTAAGCTGACAAACCTGAGAGATAAGCTGTGTTAGAAAACTTACAAGCATTTTTTAAAAGTTTTTGTGTAGCACACAATTATGTTGAGTCATATACTTTCACTGTCTAAACCAGGGGTGGGTATCCTACACGTGAAATTTTTTATAAACAATATTTTATTGGGACATGGCCACATCCATTCATTTACAGCAGCAGAGCTGAGTAGCTGCAAGAGACAGCATGGCCTACAAACCTAGAATAATTACAATCTGTCCCTTTACAGAAAAAGTTTGCCAATCTTAATTCTAAACAATGCTTTCAGAGATTAATTTTGGCACATTTATTGATGGCTTAAGTATTAGATTAACAGGTGGGTAGATGGATGGATGGATGGATGGATGGATGAATGGATGGATGGATGGATGGATGGATGGACGGATGGACGGACGGATGGACCGATGGACGGACGGATGGATCGATGGATGGACAGACGAAGGAACAGGAAGACAGGCACATTCAACTGGAGTAGAATATAAAGGGAAGCAACAACCTGGTTAAAAGGAATGAGGAGGCTTCACTACCAACGAGGTGGTAAACTACATAGCAGTTCTCAGTTGCTAAACCAAAGAGAGGGTCAAGAACAACACTGATGACATCTGACAAACACGCCAAAGGTAGCACATAGGTTCTTTGCCATCATCAAGTCTTTCCCTGGCAGCAAGATCTGCATGCCAATAGGCAAGGCTTGAAGCCAGTACACACTCTGTCTTCTGGTGAGTCAGTGGCCACCATTCAAGAGTCCTGTCTTTCTTGCCTTGTAAATCAGTTACCAGCTGGTGATTAGTAAATCCCTGGAACACAAAACTCTATGAGCTGGCACACCAAAAGAAATAGGTTGGCACCTTGGCCCACCTCCTTTGAAAAGTTGCCAGTCACTGACTGACTTCTTCATTGTATTAAATTACCTAGAATAGTTAAGACCTTGTTACTTTAACAATCAAAGAACAACATGGCAAACAAGGCTTAATTCTCCATCAAAAAAAAATCATGCAGAGAATTAGATTGAAGAAGAGTCTTATAGAAAAAACAACGCAAAAATCTAAGATTTGCATAAATTTAATCCTGAGAAGAGAATAAGAATACAATTTTAAATATTCTCACTTAAACTTTCACGTAGAGAGAATGCTATAATTCTCTGGTACTATTTATTTACATTAATTTGAAAGATATTTATTCCAAGAGAAGGTTATTATTTCAAATCAGCATTCTTGCTTTCTACCTCATGGCTATGTGCTTTTTGAAAGAGAGCAGGTAAGAGGAGATAAGAGCTTGACATTTCAGGAATGGAAGAGCTCCCTATACAGTCATATTACAGATTACTATTTTCGCAGCAATGGGATTAACTGACCACTACATTTTACCACATGCTGATTACATGCTAATCTATGCAATAATAAGCAGTTCACAGAGAAAGCTTTCAGCATCAAATGTATGTTGACAAAAATGTGACTTGAAAAATAAGAAATCTTTCTAAGGCCAAGACAAAAAAGATGCACTTTTTTGCTCACTTATCAGACAAGATAGTTTTTAGTGGATAGAGTTTTTAGTAAGTACCATATATATGCTTCCTCTGTAATTGCAAATGCACTTACATTCATATTACATATATACTTACAGACTCATAACATACTAGTTCATGCTTGGTCTCATTTTATTTCCCATCCTCCTCTTTTTTCCTTCTAATTTTCTTCTAATTTGCTGTATTGTTTAAGTCATCTTAAACACATTTTTAAAATAAGCCCGAGTATATAAACATATATATATATATACTATTATACACAGTTATTCACTTAATATTTATTGCATAACCAATATATGCAGATATCATGCAAGATGCTACAATGTGAAATTGAAAGAGGAAGTCCCTAACCTTGATAAGCACGGTTACAAAAGTGGGAGTTACAAAAATGGCAAGAGATGATCAGCAATAAAAACATGACCTAGCAATGGGGATAAACTGCTCTAGTACAGAGGGAAGTAACAACCTGGTTAAAAAGGGTTGAGGAGGTTCACCACCTAGAAGGACACGACTGAAGGGGTCTTAGAGACAAAAAGAAAATAAAAAGGGTACCCATGTAGAAAGAAAAGGTCCATACAAAGAAATGGTGGTGTGAAATTGTGTGTGTGTGTGTGTGTGTGTGTACACATCCACAAACACACATAAACACAGATTTACATGATGTTTCTGGTAAAAGTGAATACTGAAACCTTTAAATTATATTCCCAAATCCCTAGAAAGAACTTTCCAATTCCTTCTGATTTCATATATTAATAACTCATGTAGAAAGCATCTGCAAGAGAACTCACTCTTAATGACGCAAATTCCCCTGTGAGGCACTATATTACCATTACATAGATAATAGGGTCATTTCTCTGCACTGACACTCATCTACAGTAATGCTAGTTTCCTCACAAATGTGAAACTCGGTAGGGCTTTATTCATGCGCATTATATATGATGCAGTGATAAAACGGGAATGTTCTTTTTAAAAAGAAAGAGTGTATTTCTAAAATATACAACACTTCATGCTGCCTCATTACTAAGAGCACAAAGTCTCCGTGCCTGAGAAAGCCCATCTTGTTTGTCAGAATTTACAGTGTAATGGGGAGACACATCCACCCAAGCAAGAGCCCAGTCCCAGCCCTGTCTCTGCATCACTTTATCTAATTAATTTGGTCATCTCTGACAGAGCATTATGCTTCCTGTCTGCTCCACTATCCCACCTGTAAACTGTGGAAAGCAGCACGTGTCGATCTGCCACATCAGAGGGACACAATGAAAACATACTAAGTTAAATCACTGTAGACATCCTTTCTGTTCTTAGAAGACAGCTTTACAACTTAAAATAATTCAATGATACAGTCATTAAGACTATAAAAGGAAGTTTTCATTGTAGGAACAGTTATTCTTACTCCTATTATTATTATTTGCCGAATAAAACTGATAGTTAACTGTAAACCAGTATCTCTACTATATTATAATTATTATTTTTCTGAATAATCTCCTTTCAAACTTGAAGTTATTAATCATGGTCATACTTTTTTGATAATTTTCACTTCTATACCAACAATTACTTTTAACACTTATGTGAAAAAGTACATAAATAAGAAAACTAAGTACAATTTCTTCTAATAATTGTTTTTAAATTATTCCCCAAACATAGCTGTACTCAATCTCCACTCTCCTCTTCACCTCAAATTACCGCAAATTTAAAGTGTAGATCAGAAAAATCATATCAACATACTGTTAACAATATTGTAATATTTATTTGTCTATAATACCTGTCATAATAGTTGTTATAATATTAATATATTACTGTCTAATTAGAAGACAAAATTAATTTTCAATAAGTAAAAAAATGTACTGAATTTTGATACTATTTAACCCATGGTGATTACAGGGAGCATGTGTAGACGGCATAAACTGGTATATGAAGTCTGAATACCCCAAGGGAGATTAACCAGAGAGGTCTTCTGGGATTGACATTGGGTGAGGGTCACGACCATATAATAACCTAGGCCTTCACATCATAAGCATGTCAAGGTTTTACTGAGAATTAGGGCCAAAGGACTGCAGACATGTGAGAAAGTACATGAACTGGAACAAACAGAGAAAACCACAAAAAAAGATAGAGCCTGAAGAAAAGATGTAAGCAGATGCACAAAGGCAAAAAAGTTGGCATTCCAACCAGTGGGACGTCATATATGAATAATGGAAAAGTTGAAACAAGTCAGCTGAGACCACCACCGTGTGTCATCTTATAATATGCATAAAAAGGGCAGAGCATCTCTTCTATGGTATTCTTGCCAAAATATATACATAACCTTAATTTAATAATAAAGAAACATCAAACAAATTGAGGGACATTCACAAAAGAGTGGAACAAATGTGGAGATAATGACAGACAAAAAAGACAAAGGAACTTTCTGACTCAACATAAAGGAGACTAGGGAAACATACCAAGTAGAGATTCTAGATTGGATTCTCATCCAGACAAAGGACATTAGTGGGACTACTAACAAAATGTGCGTTCAGCGTGTAGAGGAGTTAACAGTATTGTATCCCAGTTAATGTACAGCTGTGGTTATGTATGAAGTTAACATCTGGGGAAGCTGGGGGGAAACAGGGGTTACATTAGAGTGCTTTGTACCATTTTTGCAAACTTTCAACTTGAGCTTATTTCTAAATGAAAAGATTAACAAAATTTTTTGATATAAAATTTTGTAAAAAGAAGCTCACCCACCTTAGCAAGTCTCCCACAGATTTTGGAAAAATAAGGTGTGATGTGATGGGGAAGTATATCAAATTATGAACATCACTGAAAATCAACTATGGGAAACAGAGCTTAATACAGGCATGACAGAGGCACTAGATTGATACCTTCTTGTAAAACAAGGTCTGTTTTTTGAAATACTAGTACATATAAAGAAAATTAGGATATTAATAAGGAAGCTATCCAACTGTAAAAGTGTAGCCACATTTAGTGTTTTATTTGTGACCTCATCTACCTAGATGAACACAATAGAGTTCTGACTATACAGACGTGAAGATGGGGAGATATAAATTCAATATCTGTGCATACCCATCAGCTTTTTGCTGGAGACCCTTGATCACTAAAGAAAAACAAAAAACCAAACTGTCTAAATAAAAACACAACATCAAGTCAGAATCAGCAAATATCTTGCATGCAACCAGGAGATTTCTCACACTGAAATACATTTAGATAAAAACTAAAACAAAAACATTTGAAAACAAAAACATTTGAATCTTAAAATCATTAGTGTTACTATTTCAGAAGGTCATGTTTTGTTTAGTTTTTTATCACTGAAATATCACTGGAAAATAAGAAAACACACCTATTGTTTTTAACTGAATAGCAATACTGATTTGAAACAGAAAGTACTAGACCCATTTCAACTCAAATGCATTGTAATTCTTTTTCTTTGATAATTCATTTGACAACCCTACATATCTAGTTCTTTTGCATAACCAGACAAATTAGGTTTTCAAAATAATTTGCAAATATATATCACAAAAGCAATGGTATGTTAAATCAACCATCGGATTACACACACAACTTCAAAATTAACTTCATTACATTCTCCTATCTCATTTAATGTAACAAAAAAGGCATTTATGAGACTAAGTATCATTAATTAATACACTTCAGTATATTTAATATATATACTAAAATTTAACCACATTTATAATATATTGTTCAATCTTTTTAATTACTCTTAGTATTTTTTTCATGTACTCTCTAGTGTGCAGCATTTAGTAATTTAGCAAAAGTTCTCCAACAATTTTACCAGCAAGTGTCCATCTTTCATGTCTAATACATTAGAATTGCTCTAGTAAATATGTTCCAATGTATTTCCTATAGCAAGGAATACACACACACACACACACACACACATATATATGTATATATATACATATATATATACATATATACATATATATGTATTTTTAACTGAATAGCAATACTGATTGTATTATATATGTATATGTATGTATATATATAGCATTCCTGTAGATTCTAACATGGTAAATTGGCAAACTGGCAAAGAAAATAAAAACAATTGAATGCTGAATCAAAGGGTACTATTTTAAAGCCATTCTCCATCAGCACATGGAGAGTTTAAAATGAAAAAAAGAAAATTACGTAACAAAAAGAATTATGTTAAAAAAAAGAATTATGTTGAAATAGAATATTAATTTTCACTGTCAATTACCATTATTTTATGAACCACTAAGAAAAAAACAACTGCCAATTAAACTTGCATACTGTTTATGTGTTTTATTCTTATTGAAAGAAAAATGTTTAATTAGACATGGGTTTTATTCTATCACCCTTATACATACACAAAAACAAAATATAAGCAAACTAAGTTGGTTACAGTATTCCTAAAAATCTGACATTCAGAATCTAATTTTTCTCACTCACCTTGACTTATAATTGTCAGTTTCTTCTCAGAATTCATTTCCTTTGTCACCAAAAACATTAGTGATGCAGCACTTTTTAAAAGGATCCATAAAGAAATTAAAAGATTAGGGCTGGGCTCTCAAGCTAGCTTACTATTTAGGAACAACCTACTTTTGACTCCTGCTTCCAAAGATTGTTAAATTATTGTTATTCTCCACTTGCTCTGACCTTCCACCCATCACAACCATTTGGAACATCATTGTTAAAAGAGTAGCTCCCTGGAATTTTAAGCTTATATTTAACTTAATAACGGTCCCAAAGTTCAACAGTAGTGAGGCTGGTCATTCACGTTTGCCAAAGAGAAGCTATAAAATGCTTCCTTTAAATGAAAAGGTTTGTGTGTAGGTGTGGGGGAGAGGTAGTACTCTATTTAGGGTTCGTTACTATCCATGGCACCAGGCACTCACTGGGAGTCTTGAAATGTATCCCCCCAGATAAGGGGGGGACTACTATATATATATATATATATATATATATATATATATATATATATATATATATATATATATATTTAGCACTATATATATATATTTAGCACTATATATATATATACACATATATATACTATAGCACTATACTATATAGCTATATACTATATATATACTATAGCACTATACTATATACTATATATATACTACATACTATATATATACTATATACTATATATAGTAATATACTATAGCATTATATAAAGTACATAGTAATATACTTTAGCACTATACTATATATATATAGTAATATATAGTAATATATATATAGTAATTAAACCTTATATATATAGTTGGTTAACTATATCACTGACAACAATGTCTAAAGGTAAGGTTTAATTGGAAATTTTATATTTTATTTGTCTAGATATAGAACTGCTTATTAAAAATAAGTCAATCTTTGACTTTCAAACAACTGATTTTGTACACATTTTGAGAAAAACATTAGGAACTGCCTGTAATAAAAAAGTAGAAGACTCTGGCTTGACTTAACATGATACAATATACATCCAAATATGCTAGACTATGTTGTAAATCCTGAACAATCTTTGTACGAGTCTCTGAGGGACTAAAAAGATCCCACAGTGGACCTCATATTACCATAGACCAAGCAATTTTCTTGCTCTCCGTCTTTCTAAATCTGAATTGCCCAACCAACAGATACGAGATAGCAAAAACAATTCCTCCCTCTTCTGAAAAACATTTTTGACCGACTATTCCTGAAACTGGCTGAACATTGGCTGACCTCTCTTGCTAAAGCTCTATAAAATCCTTCCCTGTCTCTCTCTCCTAAATTAAAACACTCCTGAGTTGTGCACATGGCTGAACATTCTAAATAAAGCATCATGCTAAAAGATGTGATTATTAGAACAAATAATTGAAGATTTTTAAATAGAAACATCTTTTAATACACTACTAACATTTATAAAGCATTTACTATATTTATTAAGCATTTATTATGTGTCAAACATTATCTAACTCTATTATATATAATATATATTAACATATTTAATCAAATGATACCATGGAGAAAACTTTATGTTAAATTCATATATCCAGAAAAAATATATTATACAAAGACATAAGTGACCAACATTTACTCAAGAATGGGTAATAGATCAACAACCATAAAAGATTGAAAAACAAGTCAAAGTTCTGTCCCAAAAGGCACCAGAACCAGACAATTTTATAAGTAAATTGTATAAAACCTTATAGAACAGATAATTTCTACCATGTTTCCCCAAAAATAAGACCTAGCCAGACCATCATTTCTAATGCATCTTTTGGAGCAAAAACTAATGTAAGACCAGGTCTTATGTTACTATATATCTGATCTTACATTAATTATTGCTCCAAAAGATGCATTAGAGCTGAGTCCAGCTCTAATGGTCTTATTTTCGGGGAAACACGGTAGTTATCGAATCAGGTCTAAAGCACAGAAAAAGAAAGCAACCCAATTCATTCTGTAAGACTAGCATAACTCTGATTCTGAGACCAGACCAGGATGATAAAGGAAGGACAAAGTATAAACCAATTTTACAGATAAATATATATTCATGTTCATATATGTAAGGAGAAAAAACTGTAGTCCAATTTTATTTACGAACATAAAGGTCTTTTTAAAAATCTTTTTAAAATTCTGGGCCAGCCCGGTGGCTCAGGTGGTTAGAGCTCCATGCTCCTAACTCCAAAGGCTGCCGGTTCGATTCCCACATGGGCCAGTGGGCTCTCAACCACAAGGTTGCCAGTTCAACTACTCCTTGAGTCCGGCAAGGGATGGTGGGCTGTGCCCCCTGCAACTAAGACTGAAAGGACAGCAACTTAACTTGGAAAAAGTCCTGGAAGTACACACTGTTCCCCAATAAAGTCCTGTTCCCCTTCCCCAATAAAACCTTAAATTTAAAAAAAAAAAAAAAATCTTTTAAAAATTCTAATTGAATCCAGCAGTATGCTGAAATAATAATGAATCATGGTCAAGTAGAATTTATCCCAGAAATAGAAGAATCACTCAACATTAGGAAATATGATAATAAAATTCACCTCATCAAGAGGTCAAAGAAGAAAAACCATATAATCATCTCATCAGATACCTAAAAATAATTCAATAAAATTCAATAACTTGGGTGAAGTGGGAGGAAGGCACCTATGCTGAGTAAAAAACAAAGAGAAATTACCTTAACTTGATAAAGAGTACCGACCAGGGTCCAAGTTAAGAAAAGATGAGACATTTCTAATAAAGAAAAGAGATTAAAATGTCTCATCAATTCTTGGAAAAAGAAAGCTGTAACTATCATTAGCTATAGAGAGTAAGATTTTCCACCTAGAACATCTAAGATAATTAACTGAAATGTTAGAAACCTGCATAAGGTTTCCAAATGCAATATTAACAAACAAAATTAAAAGCTTTTCTGTATACCAGTAATAACCAATTAGAACTATGTAATGGAAAAAATATCCTATCCACAATGGCAAAATAAAACCAAGGAGCATCTAGTAATAACCTTAACAACAAATGTGCCAAACCTAATGGAAATACCTACACAATTTATTTATGGACATAAAAGTTCGAATAAATGGAGTTCTTGGAAACAAAGACTCATTACTGTGAAGACACGAAAACAAAAACAAAAAATCTTTAAAAACCACCGTGTGTGTATGTGTGTTTCCGCGCATATACACACACACACAGACACAGACACACACAGACACACACACACACACACACACACACATTTTTTAACAAATAGGTTAAATGCTGCTCTCAATCACAATGGGCACAGATATAATGGTGACATTTCCCAGACGTAACATTAAACTCTTGAGAGTCAGTTGTTTCAAGGTAGACTTCCAATAAACATACTAGAAAAGACACTTTGAGAGAATACATAAATTGTTTAAAAAATACAAGAACAGGCAAAATTCTGATACACAAAAGAAAAATACAAGAATTTTTTTCTTCGTATTCCTAAGTAAAATGTCTACAAACATTTCCAGCTTTCATTTTTAGTTTTCAGGCTATAGTTATATATTGAGTGTTGTCTCCCCATAGTACCTGCATTAATAATACCCTATCCTTCCAGTTTTTCACTAACTGCTCTTTAGAGACTTATGGTATCTGGCTTCATCAATCATTTATTACTCAGCGCTTGATCAAAGAATATACAAGGCTTACAGAAAACCAGAACGGAATTAAGAAATATAGGTTCTATACTTTACACTATAAGAAACACAGGCTTATAAGTTTTTCCTTCCACATGCACAAATATATCTAAACAGGGATGTTTACTTCAACCTTGTTTGGAATAGGCAGAATTTAGAAACAACTCAAACTTCCATAACAGGGGAAAGGATAAATTACGGCATACCCCAAAAAACTTTATGAGCTAAAGATCAGTTAAATCTTTGTGAATTTACTGAAATATATCCAAAATAAATTGATAAGAAAAGCATGTTACAGAACAGTTATAACATACTAATTTTTATTATTTGTATATATGTTCTATAAATTCACATGTTTGTATAAATGTAAACGCATGGAAAGAGATTTGCAAAGTTACAAAACAATGTTTATAGTATGCTCTTATATCTCAGTTTATATATAAATGCGTTCCACACATTCATATATGGATATAAATGCAAATGCATAGAAAAAGCTCTAAGGAGTTGAATTGAGAAAAGGAACTTTCACTTTTCATTCTGTAGCTCTATGGTGCTTGAACTTTCTTCAAAGAGTGCATATGATTCATGACATTAAATTTTATTAAAAGCAAAAAAATAAATCATGTAGTATAAGCTTAGTCATTGAGAATATATCCAGTTAAATTAGGACAACGATCAAAAATCGACATCTAATGTCCAAAATTAGTCTGAAAGTGAATGTGAATAATAAAGAATATGCCAGCGCATAAGAAAAATTCCAGAGTTCTACTGCACAAATATTTCAATTTATTACATCAATCACAGAAGATAAACAAATTCAAAGGTAATTTTGTAGTTCAAGATTATTGAAAACCTTTTGATTTTTCTTGCTACTCAATACTAGATCGGCCCTTCTCATCACAAAATAAAATAATTAACTGCATTCCCTGCTTGTTTTAGGTTTACAATAAATTGAACTCCACATGGTTTAGAAGTCTACATGAACAATTTATTAGGAAAAACAAATATGAAATAAAAAATGTGAACTGTAAAAGGTCATTTGTAATTAAATAAATGAAAACTGAAATAAATTGACGGTAACAATATATGTTTAAAAGTATAGATAAAAGTCTGGCAGGATATCCAACAAAAAGTCAACAGTAGTTAGAGGATAAAGGTATGAGCTCCTTTTGTCTTCTCTTTTGTACTTTTCAGGAGTTTCAGTAAGCATATATGAAAGTCTGAAAAATAGCCACAATCCTTTAACCCTCTGGGTAGCCAAACTCTTTGCAACGTGACTTTGTAGCTGTTCCCATGAAGATGGAGTCTATTTGCCCACCTCTTGAACTTAGGCTGACCTTGTGAGACTTGCTTTGGCCAACACACTACAACATATGTGATGTGTGCCAGGTGCTTCCAGAGCCTTTCGTGCTCCTATTTGCCCCCTTGAAACTGCTTCCACCACGTGAACAAGAGCGAGCTAGCCTGCTGCAGGATGAGACAAGCAGACCACAGGCTTGTGAGCTGCCTCCACTAAGCTCAGCAAATCCAAGCCACACCTGACTTGCAAGTGACGGTCTATGAGGGAGCCCAGATGAAACCTGAACTGCCCAGATGAGCTCAGCCTAAATTTCTGACCTGCATATGAGCTATATAAAAATGTTGTTGACTTAAGCTAACAAATTTTAAGAGTGCCTTGTTAAGCATTAATAGTTTGCTAATACAACACACATGCATTACCTTTATAAAAAGAAAAAATAAGTCTTTTAAAGAAAACAACATAAGGCACTGTTAACCACTAATTACATTATTTACACCAAAATACTAAAACCTTATTTTCAGGTATATATGTTTTTAATTGAAAAAAATTAAATTAACACAATAGTGCAATGGAACTACTTCTTTACAGTTAAAGATCCAAGTTAACGTTTAGCAAACCTTATCACTGTACTCATGTATATGGATAAAATAATTGATGTGTGGCTAGATTTATTCTTTTATTACACAGCAAAGACTAATGATAGAACTACCTTATCCCTGGAAAGAAGAATCACATCCCTGGAAAGAAGAATCACATCAACCATCATAGAAACTAAGACCTTTCCCTGTGCCAGTTTACATGCTTAGTGCCTCTATTCGTTCTTTCATTTCATCTTTAAATCAACTTGATGAGCTAGACATTATTACTGTCCTCATTGTACAGGCAAGAAAACTGAAACACAGACAGGTTAAGTAGCTTGCCAAAGGTCACCCAGCTAGTAAGTAGTAGAGCCAATACTTCTGGCCAGAATCCACACTCTTAACCGCTTTATTAGACTGGCCCAAGGCAGAAGAGATGCCTACAGGAAAAAGAGAAACCTGACTGGCCACGTAATGTGTCCATACATGGTGAAAATAGATAATATTAAGGAGATTAGGGACTATCTTAGTAATAGGAACATGAGAAATTAAGCAAATGAAAGAGAAAACGCATTCAGGTTCAGAAAACACAGTTGCAGGCCACAGAGGAAATGAAAGAATGCTTTTTTTTTTTTTTTTTTTTTTTTTTTGCTCAGTTGTGAATCATACTGATGTAACTGCAATGGAACCACTAAATGATGTTCTGACCAAAAATTACACAACTCTATGAAGATATTAGAGAAAATTGGGATCTGTTGAGGGGGAAGGATGGCACATGCTGGGGAAAAGTGGGCATAAAATAACTAAATTCAAGAAAAAAGTTAAAATAATGCCTAAAATATCAAAAACAGTATAAGCATATTATTTACAAATATGATAAATTACCAAAAGAAACTATTAAAAGAATTGGAAAAGATTACATATGGGGAGAGAAGCATGGACTTAGTGAAGGCTGAGGTAAAAAACTGCCATTTTTTGTTACAAGTATATTATTTGGCTTCTTAAATTCTGTACAAGTGTTATTTCAAATTAAAAATTAATTCAAAAATCTAACAAATGAATTAAATTCTCTCTAATTACTGGACCGAATTTAATTCTGGTCAGGGAGTGTGCCTAGTATTAAATGTACTAGCCTGCATAAAAATAATCTGCTTAATGATGCCAACCAAAACAAATTTAAAATGCAAAATACAAATTCCTCTCTTTTGTGTACACTGATATTGGTCAAAAATATCTTCAAAGTCTTCTACACTCAAAAGCTACTTAAAACAGTTTGCTTCTCTTTATAATGTATGAATTCATGCATAATTAGTGTATTTGTTAAACAAAAATCCTCAGTATCATTATGACCTATTTTTGCCTGAAAGGATAATTTGAATCCTGGAAATAAAGCAGTACAAAGCTTTTAGCCTTACTTTTTTTTTCACTAGAAGAACCATAGATGAAAGCCATGTTTACTCCAATATCACTAATGTCATCAATCATTCAATTAAATAAAACCAAAAAGTTCAGCAGACATACAAGAACAGCTTCTCCACAAGATGCCTATATCTGATAATGTCTCACTGACTCACTCTTTTTGAATCACAACTATTTTGTACCTTTTTGACACTGGCTGGATTCTTCTTCCCTGTCTGCCTTTTGTAAACATTCCTCTGCCATTTTTAAAGTTATTTGTATTAAAATGTCACAATTACAACAAATAAGCCAGAAATATTAGTTATATTCCTTCTAAATTTAGAAGACACAAACTTTGTATCTATTGTATATTCAAAATAAGTAGAAACAAAATTCAAGAAAATTGCTGCCTAAAGAACATATTACCTATTATTACTTTCATCTTTATGGTTTACAAAGTTAATGGCCGAACTGAAGGAGTTATTTGTGTACATTTTAGACCAGACACCTGGATAGTCACCACAAGACAGATGTTTGAAAACAGAACAGTATATGGGGACCAGGTCCAAAAATTAGAGGGTCAGGGAGGTCAAGAGGAGCTGTGAAAGGGACAATACTGGGCAGTCTGGCGGTCACCAAACAGTTTCATCCTCTCCCCCTCAAAATGCAGGAAGACTACATTTCTTAGCAGTCTTTGCCTTTTGTTGGGGACATGATACTAGGTCCCTCAAAGACCACATGGAACGAGGCTCCCAAACCCCATCTGTGACCACACTTGTGACACGTGTAGTTTTTAGGACTTTCAAAGAAGCAAATTAATCCTATGCCAATGGAGAAGTTAATACAATACATATTCAAACATTGGACTATACACTATAAGGGAAGTGCTGGCTTAATGCATGGCTATTAATATTAGATATTTCCATTCAATTAAAAAGATCATTTTAATTGTGGGAAAATAAAATCGCATATTTCTTGGTATGAAACTAGGACTCTGGAGGAAATTGTTTCATTAATGTTCTCCTTTTAGTAATGTTTAAATGGGATACAAAATAGGGTAATGTTAGAAAGAGAGAAGTCTTTGGGGTCAGAGCATCTTCGTTTAAACCTAACTCTATCACTTACTCTTCTGTGAGCAAGTTTCTTAAACTCTCTAACCTTCAGTGTCAGGCTAACATCATCTATAGAGCTTTTGTGAAGATTAAATGGAACCAGCTGTGTAATAAATGCCCATACCTGGCCTAGTGACAGAGTGACTGGGTGTGAATCCTGGCTGTGTGCTTCGAGAAAGTATTCCCTAATGCTCAGGTTCCTGTAAAATGATGATAATGACAGAATTATTCTGCTGAGGGTGTTGTGAGGATTAAATGAAATAGTCCATATGTCTACGCAACATAGCACTGTGTCTAGTACATAAGTGTTCAAAAAGCACTTAAAGACGAGGCAGATACATACATGGATTATCTCAATCCTCTCAATAACCTTATGAAGTATTGTGTATAAATAGAAAGGGTTCCTACTGCAGCCATTAGGACAAATGTAGCATTTGTATGTTATGAAAGGCTGCAGTTTATTGTGCTAATCAAACTAGGGAATTTCATCTTAAAAGAGAAGGTCTCTAACCAAGATGATGTATTATATCAATCAAGATTATCTATTAAAGTCAATAGGGGACTGAAAGTTAAACGAGGTTAAAACTAAAATGTAATTAGTGAGTTTTCCCCAGATCCTTCTATTTAATCAAAGGAAAAAAAAAAGGAATGGGAGTAACTCAAGGAACTTTAAGAACTAACCTAATGAAATGGTGAGGATTTTCACTTTTGATTTCTATTTCTCTCCCCCCCCCTCCAATTTCCAGTGAACATATCTGCTTAGCCCTACAATGTTCTACTAGAGACTATCACTCACTAAGTGACAAGATTTGTCCCCAGTCTCATGTTATCCCATGCAAACCACACATAAAAGGTGCAGCTCTGTCTCCACATATAAAATCCCAGAGAAGAAGTCAAAATAGCTGGGCTTGAGCCACACATCCACCACCTGAGATCATGGAGGTCAGATATGATGAGTGGCAGCGCTTTCAGAACCACATGGAGTGGGCTAAGAGCAGTGGCCATGGGAAGAATATGTCCTACAGAAAATGAGAAACCAATACATGCTAAAAGATTAACTAATGAGAGAAAAAGCTGTGCACTACAACTACAAGCTAAAGCTTTGAATCACTATTTACCTCTCTAACTGAATCAATCTTAAACAGGATTCAGTGAAATAAACTACATATATAGATAAAAATTATACATTAAGGGAAATTCTTTGAGTTAGCAAGTTAACTTTTGTAGATGCCTAATACTATAGTTTCCAAAGGAACTCTTTACCTAGTATCCTTTAAATACTTTATTTCAGGAATTAAGGAGAGAACACTCCTCTAAATTTGAGAAAAGAACATCTTACCTTAATGATGCTGCAGGAGGATAAAGCGGGTAATAGTTGATAAGTAATAGTTGATACTTTCCTAAAATATTTCCTACTGCATCAATCTAATTCCAATGGTGCAGAGCAGGAAAAAATATGCCAGGGAATTACTTTTCTGTCAGCAAAACTCTATTAACGAACATTAATAGAAAACACACTCTGTTGCTTAAACATATGTATTTAGACCTCATTCTTCCTCCATACTCGACATCTCGCTCATATTTTAGTTCTCTTTATTTCTCTAGACTACATTTTGGTAATTTCTTTGACTTTATCTTCCAGTTTACTAATTCTCTCTTTATCTGTTTTAATTTCTGGTTAAACTCTCAGAGATTTTTATTTTCTTTCACTTATTATATTTTTATTTTATAGACATTCTGTTCTGTTCTTCAAATTTGCTTGTCTCCTGCTTGGATTCTCAAGTGTCTCTTTTTTCAATATGAAACCTACTTGTATTTGTATTCTCTATATGACAGTTTTAATATCTGAACTCTTAATGGGTTTGCACCTGCCTTTCCTTGTTCCTGCTCAGAAAGACTATTTTCTCCTTGGACTTTATCTGTGGGACTATTCTGAGGCCTGGGTTGAAGTGACTCCAGCGAGGATTTGCTTCCTTCTGACAGCTCTCTTGGGGTGCCACCAACCCAGAATCACTGTAAGTTATCTACCTAAACGTTTTCAGTCCACACTAGAGCACATATTTAAATCAAAATCTTGTATAAAGGTCATTTTGTGATCAAAATTCTCAGAGGAGATTTTTATTTTCTCTCCACCAGCATTGAGTCAATACAGTTAATTTTCCTTCCTGTCACCTCTGATCTCACACTACGGATACAGTCTGTGGAGTGCCAGCTTTAAGCAAGGGCTCATCGTAGCTTCTCTACCTAAAGTGGGCCCTGGATTTTATCTCCTGTCCCCAATGTTCCATGGAGTCATTAACGCAGAAGCTCAGTGTCTCCAGGACCTGGCAAATACCTCTAGAGACACTTAGGCATTCGCTTAATTCCCAGGGTTCTGAGTTTCACATTTCAGGACTCCAGACTTCTAAGTCGCACGCCAGCTCAGCATATATAATAAATACATCCCCATGCCCCCCACACCCACTCACTTATTTCAGAGTATCTAAACTACCACTCTTCCATTATTACCAGACAAGGACATCTTATTCTATACTACTTAGTCTTGACACCTCCCTCCTCTTTTCCCTGATTAAATACATTGAGACACCAAGTATTTCATGTAATCTAAGAAATTTCTAACCTTCTCCTAATTTAGGCCCTGACCATTTCTTAGACTGGCTGTTACAACCCCCTAGCCCCGTCTCCTAATGACCAATCTTTTCCTCACACTAAGGTTTGAAGGTAGTAAGAAAAAGACCTCAGTTCCAAACTGTCCTTTGGATTCTAATCCACGCTAGGTTGTAGTTTATCCTTACTACCCCCCAACACTAGTAGTAGTTCCCCCACTACTTCATGTCCATCTTCCCTTCCTAACAGTGTGATTATTCTATAGACTTGAGGGTACAGCTCCAAACACAGATCTAAAACTTTTCATAGACTGTTTAGCTTCTACAGTTGCATTTATTATAGGCAAAATGTCCATAATACATTCCTTACTGTGTTGTCTAGTGGTTTGCATCTCTGATCAAACCCTGACTGATACAGCAGTATCTAGAGACCTGTCTCATGCCTTTAAAGAGCTGCAGTACAATCCATCAGATGGATGTAGCGTAGTTTATTCAACAAACCCAACTCCCCTACTGATGGACAAAATGGCACTTCAGTGAACAGTAACATTTTTTTTCAAGCTTTTTCAGTATATCCCTGAAATAGATTCTTTGAGGCAGACTATGGATCTAAGAGTAAATAATCACATTATTTCTAACATTTCTATTTCCTGCTTAAAATTTATTACTTTTTTTGGAGAACATGAAAGCAACTGTGGCAGTCAGAGATTGGTAGGTGTCCATGTCCACCTCCCATCATTGTGTAACAATAACATTTTCAGTTGGGCACTAAGCTAAAGACTACTTTTTTCAGTCTCCCTTGTGGCTAGGTGTGGCCCTGTGATTAAGTTCTGACCAGTGGGATGGAGGTAGATTCAATACGTGCAATTTCCAAGTCATTCTTTAAAGAGAAGGCGAATTCCATTCCTCTTTCCTCCTTCCCCCTTCCTGGTGGCTGAAATCTTTATGTGATGTTCCATTTAGTTAAGATTACTGGATAATTAATCTAAGTGGGCTATTACATAATGAACAAAACTCCCAACTATTTTTCCAAAGAATTATCAGCCTATTATTTATAATGTAATATAGACCTATATTTATTACTCTATGAACCTTCACAATATGAACTCTTTTAACTCTAAATGTAAGAGTCCACATCTTTAGTCCACTGTTTTAACTATTCCCAAGGTACACTGGCAATTCAAGAAGAAAGTAGGAAAAAAGATCAATTAAATTATTATTTATGGATACCAAAATTCTTTCTATTGCCACAACTTAGAAACCACCAGGCTACTCTAGTTTTTTTAAATTAATCTAAAGCACCTTCCTTTATTTTTCCATTTGATTCCATCGATACAGAAATGTCTTTCACAGGTTACTTCAGATAACTCAATATAAATGCTCCATTTCTTTTTACATCATTCCAAACAACTGGAGGCTTGGAGTTTACTCTGCCAGTGTCAAGTACATCGGAGAGATTAACAGAGTTCAAGAAGAGTGGGCCGCATCGAAGCAGCAACTGAAGAATCAGCGTCAGAACATTCAGAGTCCCCCTCCCCACCCAAAAAAGCAGAAACCAGAATATGGTCAGCTGTAAGGTACTAAGACCTGAGGCTAAGTCTAAGAAAACCATGGGTTAAAAGCATCCTTAACCAATAATAAAATAAATGGAGATAAGCAACTTCAGTCATTGCTTCCAAATTGACTTCTTCACTATCAAAAGTATTCTAATTTAGATCAAGACCTAGACAGACACATTAGCTAAAAGGGCATTTGCTATTACATAGTACAATGAGCCCATTCACTTTTTCATTCAACCCACATTTACTAAACTTCTGCTACTTAGAGGAACATAGTCCCTATATTCTTGGTACTTCACAATGCTTCTTGATTTTCACAATCTAAATGGATTTTCCCTAAACTTAACATAAAATATACACCTGAGAACAAACAAAATATAGAACAAATCAGAATTTTTTTTCCTACAAGATAAATATATATCAAACTTATAGGGGAAAAAGTTAATTTTTTGATCTGTGAAAAATAAAAACATAAAGATATTCACAAATATAAAATAAAGAAAGCCTTTACCTGCTGCCCTGTAAAGTATTTTAGGTTCAAAAAATATACAAGGATTTTTATCCTCTATGCATGACAAAAGAAGTCCTTTGGCCTGGAAAGGGCTTCTGGGTACAACCACCTGCAAAAACAGATTTTTTTAAAGACAATTTTAGTAAAGGTGTATCCCAGTAAACTCACTTACAAGACGGGTTGATATTTAAATAACCTATTGTTACTAATTACAAATAGCAATCTGACATTTTAGCCTAATTACCATTTATTATAAAAAATTTACATACGGTCCCAAAAACTTCTAATTGTTCAATATTTATCAGAAGCCTACCATATCCTGGTGACTAAGGCTGGTCTTCTCTTAAGGACCTAAATGTCTGTTTCGTGCGTGCGCGCGCGTATGTATGTGTGTGTGTGTGTGTGTGAGTGTGTGTGTGTGTATAAAAGGAATCCACAAAGAACAGTCATCAAAACAAAAAGTTGCCAATATCTGCCTATATTTACGTACAAAATAAAGAAATCTTTTCTACTAATATTCTATTACTACTTTCAAAGACTATGCAACTCCTTTCTCCAATTTTAACATTCTCCCACTTGGGGAAACATGGTCTTCATTCCCACGTGGAAAAGTAATCCATGATCCAGCCACTATAATGTCCAGTTATTGCAAAACTAAAAGAAAAGTGGGGATACTGCACACTTCCTGGTGACAGGAAAGGGTTCCATGACCTTCTTGAGAATGAGGTTAATAATGAGGAAGATGATGATAATGACAGCAGATAGCACATGTATTAACGGGGCCAAGAATTCTAAGTGGATTAATTCATCTACTGTTCATAGCAACCCCACGAGGTAGCTATTATTATTTTCCCCAAATTACAAAGGCAGACTAACAGAGAGCACATAGCTGGCCCAAGATTACATCACTTGATCAGGAATTCACGCCCAGTTCTGACTCCACAGCTCAAGCTCTTACTTTCTACATTATTTTGCCTCAAATCACAAACCTGTGTCTAATTTTTAATAACTGTTAAATTATTACATAGTAATTACATAGAAATAATTACCATTAAAATAAACCTGAATTTATCACAAAGGCTTACATAAGGTTCCTTGAGGCAAGTTATATTTGACTTTCAAAATCATTTTTATAACATTTATATCAAAGGATTTTTATTTCAAAAAATAAAATAGCAGCACAAATCTCACTATTTCATTTTCTGTAAATAGACGGCTAAACACATTGCTCACTACAACACACAGTGTCTTTACCTTATGTTACTACTTTAGTTTCTCTTCATCTGCTTTCTTCATGTATTTACATGTATTTATTTTTAGCATTTAGTATTTATTTTTAGTATACATACTATATGCACATTTTAATTTGGGATTTTAAAAAAGAAAGGGGTTGAGGGAGAGAAAGTAGGGGATTGAGAGAAAAGATCTGTTCTTAAAAATACTGGATAACATCATAAACATTAAATGTAAATCAGTGCTCAGCTCAAGCACAAAAAAACCCACTGCCTCAAATGTGGCTTCTATCCCAAACTACCACTTCAAGCTTATATTGAAAAATGATGCGACTTCTACTTTACTAAGAAAAATTCTATGTCTTTGCTCTGGTAGAAAAAACAAATAAAACAAAAACACACGTTCACAACCAGTTCATTCTGTCACAAAAACAGACACACAGCCCTGGGTAGACAGACATATCTATGAGCTGCTATAATGATTCCCTAGAAAGCTCTTCAGTAAGTACAACTAGAAAAGATGATAGTGTAAAAAATTAAGACTTAAAATATGCAAAATGTTTTTATTAAAAGACCTAACCTACTATGGAAACCTAAGATTATTGTGGAAGGCTGTAAGAGAAAGATGCTTCAAAATTAATTGGTTGG
This sequence comes from Rhinolophus hipposideros, assembly GCF_964194185.1. Classification (NCBI taxonomy): domain Eukaryota; kingdom Metazoa; phylum Chordata; class Mammalia; order Chiroptera; family Rhinolophidae; genus Rhinolophus; species Rhinolophus hipposideros. Next base: position 69,227,068 of record NC_138049.1, read on the forward strand.
GCATACCTTGTCTGCACTGAACAGCACACCTAGGCAATGAAGGCTTCTCTTAGTTTATTTAAAAAGTAAGAAACAGACTAAAAGCAAATGTCTTATCCTTCCTAGTAGGAGGTAAATATGAATTAAATAGTAGATTATTAATTTACCCAGAATCAATTAAGTTAGAAAGACCCACTATAAAGAAACATAGAGCCTTGAAAGAGAGGAAAGATAAACCAACTATGTTCTCGGTCTTATTCTTTGAAGTCTCTGCAATTAATATCAGGGTCAAGCCAGATACTATTTCAAACAACAATAGTGTATAAACCTCAGCAATGGATTAGTGAATATAAAAAGAATACTAAAATCTCTTTTAAAAAGAATTAAGTTTACATAAATTCCAAAAATCCTGCTTGCTTTCCTCTAGATAAGCATTAGTTAACAGAATGAACCAAAACGGAAACATCAAATGCTGATCAAATGAAGTACATAAATGAGGATACCTTGATTCCTGGGCAGTGGGCAAAAAAAGCTTCAGGACTCTGCGAATGATAGAGCGCCCCATGGCCGACACAGCCCCAAGGGGACCGGATGGTGAGGCTTCCACAGTTGAAAAGATCCCCAGAGCGATAGCGATACTTGGCGGCCTCATTAACAATCTGGGGGAAAGGGGAGAGAAAGGACATGTCACAATGAGTCCTTTATTTCCATTCATTTTCTGAAACCATTTTATTAGATCTTTAAAGAACTTATAATGCACTAGTTCAAAAGGTAACAAAAGGATAAGGGAGTAGGAGAGTGGAGGCAAAACTTCAATACTTCATGGATTTAACCTTAAAAATGTTCAATTATAGTAAAATGCAATCCTCCTACCTGATCAAAAGCAGGATAAATATAATCTGCAAACTGAATTTCTGCAATGGCGGTAGCACCAGTGACTGCAATTCCAATCCCAAATCCAACAATTCCTTGTTCACACAATGGGGTATTAAAAACTCTATCTTTTCCTAAAAAAGAAAATAAATTTATCTTAATATAACAAATGCGAGTAACATAATGCACAATACAACCGAAAAGTCAATGAGTTAATAATGGTGAGATGGAGAGAAAAGAAGCATAGAACAGGTGATAGATATTAAAAATAACTAAAATGATGGCTAGTTTAAATGCAAACAGTAATTATATTAACTATAAGTAATCTAAATGTTCCAATTAATAGAAAGATTGTCACACTGAGATAAGAGAAAGCAAAACCCAACTACTTAAAATAAAAAAATAAAAATAACAGAAAAGTTGTAAGGAAAAAGAAGAAACAATATATACAATGATAAATCAATCCAAATAAAGTTGATATTGCTATTTTAATAGCAGACAAAGTAGATCTTATGGGAAAAGACAAAACTGGAGATAAAGAAGAAAAATGTGTACTTTCAAAGGGTTCAATTTTCAAGGAAGACAAAAGTTATAAATTTATACTCATCTAATAACAAAGGCTCCAAATAAATAGAAAAATATTAACAGAATTAAAAGGAAAAATGGATAAATTCCCAAGGTAGTGGGAGACTTTAATATACCCATCTCAGTAACTGACACATAAAGCATATACCAAAATAAAAAAGTAAAAACTATATAGATTTGAACATTATTAACAAACATAACTGACATACACAGGACACTGCATGCAATAGCTAAGAATACAAATACTTTTCAAGTAAACAGAGAACACTCATATTAATTGACCATAGACTAGGTTATAAATCCAATCTCAACAAATTTTGAAGAATTAAAATCATACAGGATATATTATCTGACTATGGTGGAATTAAGCTAGAAGTCAATAACAAAAAGATAATTAGAAAATCCTTGTGGGGACAGAGTCCCAGAGAGCAGTTTCCAGGCTCTCGGCCTCACGTGAAAGGTGAGAGCTCAGGTAGTAGATGGCCGTCAGCTGTGGCTAATTGACCCTCAGCTGTTACCAGTTAGCCAATTAGCCACTGATATAACTGGCGCGGCTGCGCTAGTGAGTCAAGAGTCAGCCAGGAGTTGAGAGTCCAGTCGAGTCGGTTGGTTGGCAGGCAGAGAAGCGGACAGCAGGTTGCAGGTCGTGTGACTCCAGCCTCCAGTGAGCCTATAGTGGTATGACTCCCCTACCTATGGCTCCGTGGGTGTTCGTTTTTGGCCTAGCCATATCCTGTGTTCTTATGCGGGGAGCGGGAGCAGGGACCCCGCAGGCCGCCCCTCACAACAATCCTTATGTTAGAAAAATATTTTAAATATATGTCTAAGTAACCTATGACTCAAAAAAGAAATTATAATGGAAATTAGAAAGCTTTTGAACTGAATGATATGAAAACTCTACATATCACAACTTATTGAGGTTCCTTCCAACTTCAGTGATGGCAGAATAGCTTTTTTCAGACAAACCCTCTGAACAAAACATAACAAACAATACTTAAAAGCATTGGGGACGCGAAAAGTAGGCCTAAACTGAAAGAGAGCTGACCCTTGAAAGAAATGAAGTGCTGTGGATGAGCATGACGTTTATAAAGCTTGTCCCCCAAGGGGATTCCCCAGTCTCTGACATGGGACAGCTAGAATTCAGACAGACTCAGTCTTCTTGGCTGGAGGTGTCAGAGAAAGGAATCTGGGGCTGCCAGTGGCTAGCAATTGAAGGACTAAGTCCCTAAAAGTAGAGCACTATATGGGAGTACCCCAAAATCTGTGCATAAACTATGCTCAGATCTTCAGTTGACCCCTGTGCCTGCAGGAGACTCCAAGAGCCCAGCAGGTAAAAGCTGGAAGCTCAAAGAGCTGAGCAGAGATTTCAGCTCTACCCACTACTAAGAAGATAGAATTTGGAGTTTGAAACTCTTCAAACTAAAGGAGCTTGATACACAGTTAGGCTTTCTATTGAAACCACAAATTACAATATTACCATGTTTCCCTGAAAATAAGATCTAGCCAGAAAATAAGCCCTAGCATGATTTTTCAAAATGACATCCCCTGAACATAAGCCCTAATGCATCATTTGGAGCAAAAATTATAAGACCCAGTCTTATTTTCGGGAAAACATGGTTTTAGCGTGCAACTCAATTCCCCTCTAAAATGTCACCACTTCTCAGCCAACATCAGTATTTCATGAAAAATTCTAATTTCAGGGACCTGGGTGAACACAAGCAATGGCCACAGTCTGGCCACATGACCAAAAGTTTGAGAACAAATCTGGGATTCATATTTCAGTTCCATAATCCAAGGATACCAGTTCTTGGTGCATAGAATTCACTCTCAGCTCAATCAGTCCTTTCAAATATGAACCACAAACAAGGCAGGTGCTAGGAAATGCCAGCTAGACACATCCTGTAGTTTGCACTCTAAAAGCAGCTGCAAAAACTTAAAGCATGATTCATACTCATCATGATCCATGACTATCTTCTGACTGTGTCTTCTAACTCTCATCAGTTCCCTAATTGACTGCAAGTAGCTTGATAATTTCAGAAAAACTACGATTCCATTGAACTAAGAACAATTCACTGGTAGAAAATGAACACATATTCCATTTCCACCTGTGGAATCCACATCCATGGAATACGTGAACCACCTGAACCAGAGAAGCAGTGTTCTTATTTATTCCTTGCTGCTTCAGGTTCCCTGGATTCAGATATTTTCCATCTCAGTAAATATAGCCTTTTTTGTTGCTAGAAGGCAGAAAAGTTGAGTTACTCAGAATTCTTACTCCAAAATACGCTTAGTTTGTGGAAACAGCTTAACAACTCTCTTCAAGTTTCAATGACCTAGCAAAAAAGTGCTTCAATATGAATTAAATATTAAAAATCTGTTTCTTTTTTCTCCTGAACAGGTAATGATTGAGGGGAAGAGTACACATAAAAAATGTACAATACTGCTAAATTCCTCTGCTATAATGCAATTAACCTGATATAAAGTTCATACACACAGTATCCCAATGGGTAAATAACACATACAGTGATTGCACTATTAGCCAAGAAAGATGGGGGTTTAAGTGCCATCTCCACAAATTACCAAGGCTCAATTTCTATCTGTAACAGAAGAATCATGATAATGAAAAGACTAAAAATTCATACACTTATTCAAACATTTATAAAGTTCCTAATATTGCATAGATACTATTCTAGATGCAGAGGATAGAGTAGCAAACAAAACAGAAAAAAATTGCCATCCTCCTGGAGCTTACATTGTAGTGAGGGGAAATAGACAATAAAAATGAAATAAATGAGTAGAATGTAGAATGTGTTATATTATGACAAGTGTTATGAAGAATAGTAAAGCAGGGAGTAGGTGATTAGGGGGATTTTTAAATAGGAAGATGGCAAAAGCCCCACTGAGAGGTGACATTTACAAGAAAAGGGCTCCTTTTCGGCAAGGACCACCATCTTACAGTAATTCACCAAAATGACCAACACAGAGGGAAAGAGGAGAGGCCCCCACTCTGTGTTCTCTAAGCCTTTTAGAAAACATAGAGTTGTGCCTTTGGCCACATACATGCAAATCTACAAGAAAGGTGATACTGCAGACATCAAGGGAATGCGCACTGTTCAAAAAGAAATCCCCACACACATTAGTTACCATGGCAAAACTGGAAGGGTCTACAGTGTTACACAGCATGCGGTTGGCTCTGTTGTAAACAAACAAGTTAAGGGCAAAATTCTTGCCAAGAAAATTAATGTACATATTGAGCATATTAAGAACTCTAAGAGCCGAGATAGCTTCCTGAAATGGGTGAAGGAAAATGATCAAAAAAAGAAGGAAGCCAAAGAGAAAGGTCTCTGTGTTCAACTGAAAGGTCAGCCTGCCCCACCCAGAGAAGCACCCTTTGTGAGAACCAATGGGAAGGCGCCTGAGTTGCTGGAACCCATTACCTATGGATTCATGGCATGATAGGTGTAAAACAAATAAAAGACCTCTGTACTGTTAAAAAAAAAAAAAAAAAAAAAAAAAGAGTTGAAGGAAATGAGGAAGTGTACCATGCAAACATCCAAGGGAATATACATTCCAGGCAAAGGGACAAGCTGGTGCAAAGTTTCTGAGGTATGAGCATGTTTAGCACATCAGAGGAAAGGCAAAAAGTCCACAGTATCTGGTCTGAAGTAAGAGAGATACAGGCAAGAGATGAAGTTAAAGAGTTGAGAAAATGAGATGGGAAGGTGGCACAGATCAGGCAGGGCCTTGTAGGTTATTGTAAGCACTCTGCTCTTTACAGTGAAAATGAATCAGTCAGTAGGTGAATAAGACAGGAAACCATAAAGCAAAGTCAAACCATTCTCTGAAATTGCATTTTGACAGTGTCCCTCTGGCTGGTATTTGGTGAATAGCCTATAAATAGGCACGGGTGACCACAGCAAGACTGATTACAGGATATTGCAATAATCCTGGTAAAAGATGATGAAACATAATAGCAGAAAAGATGTGAGACTTTGCTATAGTCTAAAGATAGAGTCAAAAGGATTTGGTGATGAAATGGATGTAGAGTGTGAGTCAGAGAAATGCTAACAATGATTCAAAGGTTTTTGCCCTGAGCAACTTGAAGGAGAGAGTAGCCATTACCTAAGAAAGGGAAAGCCACAAAGATGCATGTTGAGACATCAGGAGATCAGTTTTGGAGATGCTAAGTTTGAGATGCCTTTAGACATTAACATAAAGCTATTTATATGACTGTTGAATTTAAAGTCTTAAGCAAAAGAATGGCATTAAAAAACACGGGACTGGATGAGATTACCAAGTACATTTAAACGGGTACATAGAGCAGTGATCCAATGTTACAAAGACAAGGGGTGAGAAATAAATCATCAAAGTTGAGAAGGGGAAAAAAAAGCCAAAGAGTTTGGAGGAAAACTAAGAGATTGTGTTGGCCTAGAAGCCACATGAAGAAAGTGTTTCTAAGAGGAGTGATAAATTTGTGTTGTATGCTGCCAACAGAAAAGTGAGATGAGGACTGAAAATTTTATAACTGGTGACTTTTACATAACAGTGTCTGCAAAGTAGAAAGGAGGGAGAAAACAAAAGCCTAATTCAAGAGAGACTGGGAGAAGAGAAATAGAAGACCATGAGTAATGACAATTATTTGTAGAAATTTTGCTGTAAAAGCAAAAGCAAAGAAAGGTGCAACAATGAGCTGGAGAGGAATATGGAACAGAGAGATCGGTCTTCCTTTTTTTTTTTTTTTTACAATGGAAGAAATAACAGTATACTTGTAGGTTGACAGGAATGATCATTCAAGAAGGGGAAACTGATGATTTTGAGAAAATTAATGAAATAGAGAGAAGGAAGAATAACTAGAAGCATGTCTTTGAAGGGTGACAGAAGAGGACGGAGTCTAGTGTGAAGAGGTTGACAGAACACTTGCATTCATTCAGAGTGCAGGAGGAAGGAGTCCGGGCACTAAAATGCTGGTACATGCATATATGCGGGGGTGAGAGCTTGTCAAAAGTCACTATTAGTTGCATCTATCTTCTTAATAAAATATTAAACAAGATTATTAGCTAAGAGTAAAAAGGGAGGAGGCAGTGTTGAGGAGAGAAAAGAAAGTATGAAAAAGTGAATGGCGCAGGAACATGCAGAATGATGGTAGACAGCATGAGTGGGCCCTGGAGATTACCAGTCTTGAACTTAAAGTGAGACCAGTTGGCACGATGTTTTGCTCTAGCAACTTTCAGCTCAAGCAGTTAAGATTTAGACAGGGAGATGGATTTAACTAGAGGATTTTGCCAAGCAAATAACATGGAATATACATTGGATATAAAGAGAAGAAAGGTCATCAGGGAGAGGTAGTGACAGAGCAGTGGAATTCAAGGATTTTAAGAATCAAAAAGATCAAAAGGTTGTTGGGGTGGAGGTACTGGAAGCAGTGAGCTGGAGAGCTTCTGATGGAGGTCAGCGTCCGGGATGCTTCCGAACAAGCTTATGGAGGGACTGTAATTACTGACAATGATGAAATCTGGGGTATGGGTGTAAAAGTGAGAAGCTGAGGGAGGATGGAGGACACGATCACTAGAGAAGAGAAGCATCAGACACTGAGAAACCAGAATACGGAGAAGACCATCCACATGGATACTGACAGAAGTACTGCAGAGACGATAGTGAGCCAGCCTTGGAACACAGAGGATTCGCCTCGGGTCAAAAGACGACAAGGAAGGACAGTGCTAGTGCTCAGTATTGAACGATTTATTGAAAGTACTCAATAAGTATTTATTTTGAAAGGATAAATTAGATAGTGAAAGCCAGGTTTCTTTTGATTACAAGTCAACTTTATGTCTTTCTTTACTTTCTGAGAAAACTGAACTCAGCGTTTTGATATCTGGCACCAAATTTCTCAAATTCAGTACTATTAAGTGGTATCATGTGATTCCATAATTCCACACACACCACATCCTTTAGCTCAGTTGGTATATAAAATGGATATCCCTGAAATGCATGACAATTTAAAACTTTCATCCAAATGAAAAAATCTAAAATCAACTGCAATTCATACCTTTCAAAGGCAGCTGAAGTCTATAATGACACCATAAGTTTCTGAGGCTCAGAGAAAGTTGCAAGAAAAAGGAGACAATATCACAGTGCTGCAAATCAAGCTCAACGAATGCTTCAGTGGTTAGGGGCTTTAAGTTTATGTGAAAGAAAAACCTATGCCTACTCTGAAACTATGCCTACTCTAGTTCTTCAATGCCCAACAGTTTTGACAGGATCAGAAAAAAGTAAACGCTGTCTGAAATACTTCTTTCTAAACATTAAATAACTGAAAATTTAGCATTTCAGAAGAACTTTTTGCTATTGACAATACAAGTAATTAGAAGAAAAGATATTCATACCATATCCCATTTTCTTATATTGTGCTACCTTTACTTAAATTTTAGGGTATATCTTTGTATAACTCCATGATCTCCTGAGTCAATGAAAATGTGTAGAATGCAAGGTGGTTGATTGTTTAAATAATTAACTTACAAATTTCTCATTTGTTGAAAAACAAGCACAGGCACACCACCACTTTCTGATGGTTGGCCAATGAGGAATTTGATAAAGATGAAAAGCATTTTAAAGTCAAAAAAAGCAAAAATATAAAGTTAATCCAGAAGATTGCTTCTGCCTCTTAAATAAGAAACGGAAAAGAATATTCCATTTAGTAGATAAATGGGACAAAAATACATTTAGAGAATATGCAAACAATATTTTTAATATTAGGTAGGATGACTGTACCATTTATCTTCCAAACGAAACTATGTCTGGGAGTGTTAAGGAACTAAAAATAATTAACAGATGCTAATTGATCTCAACAGTCCTAGACTGAGAAGTCCCCAGGAAGACAGTACTGTCCTGGGTAAAGTAAGAAACATAGTCACTCTATTACAATAACATCAGGTACACATGAAGACAGTAATAAGGGAAATAGAAACCAAATTTTCACCTTAGCCATAACTAATCTACCATATAATAGCATACTAAATTACGATATCCCATGATCTAAAGCTAGAAAATGAAAAAGTGAGTTGACTAAGCCCCCACTATCCCGGTAGTGGTCAGAGTGCTGCCTAGGGCGGGAACTATGATGTATGCAGCCCAGCAGCTCCCCCACCTGTGAAGAACGCGTTGCCCTGGTTGCTGAGAATGCTGTTCGCGAATGGACATCAGCTGTCAGCCCCTTCAGGGACTACCTCACCTTCAGCAAACTTCCTAGCTCAAGGTCCTGCTTCGTAGCCACCACCCAATGATTTATCAGTGAGAGTACAAAGGCCTGGTCATTTCAGCCCAACTAGTATGAACAACTAACTCAAAAAGGTCCTTATGACTCCAGAGATCCACAGGGTGGGCCAAGCCTGTTCTAGGGCCCGCATCACTTCTGCACATCTCTCTCTGTCCAATTCTGCTTTCACTTGAAAACAGTACTATATTTATGGTGTCAGAAGATGCCAGGTTCTAAAGTTTCCAGATTTCTAAAGTTTACCTATATTTACTATTATCGTACAACCGCATTCTCCAAAGTGTAACCTCTAGGCAACGATAGCTAGAAAGGGCTGTTTTGCAAGATGCTACCTCTATGATTCTGAATATTCCTGGGGAAAAGATCTGGGTTATAATGGGTAAGAGAGGAAAAGTGAAAAAGATAAAAATCAATGCGGAGCAAACGTATGTGCCTAGTAAATATTTATTTAATGGATGGATGGATGGATGAAATGCCAAAGGCCCCCTGTAATCAGTGCATCTACAATTCTGGGTCCAAATCCAACAATGTCCACAGATCCAGTTGAGCTCAAATCCGTTCCAAGGATTCAACGACTGTATTACAATTTGTAAGCTCCTCTACCGAGCGCACAGCCTGCTCCCTTTTACCTTCGGATACTCAGTAGCACCTAGCACAATGTCCGGAACTCAGTCATCATTCAGTAGTTTTACTTGAATGAACAAGGTTAAAAGGCCCATCGTGCTTGGGTTTAAAAAGCATTAAAGTCTGTGACAATCAGGATGTGGTAATGTCCCTCCAAGTACCCAGGACACATACATATGACAGCAAGGAAGACAGAAGTTTAGTTGAAATAAATATGTACTAAATAATATATACAGCGAAAATATAGTGTAATGAGCAATGGTTTCCTGCTAAAGGACAGCACCAATGTAGCTTTAAGTCTGATTTTTTCCGGGGTTTTGTTTGTTTGTCTGTATTAAAGTATTATTATCGGGATAGTGGTTAAAAAAAAATAAAAAGGAGAAAGGGTTCGAGATATACTATAGAATCAAAGAGATTGAATAGTTTGTTAGTTGAGAGGCACATAGGAGCAGAGCACCCCAAGGGGTGGCACTGAGAGGTACTGGGGCCCGCAGGTGGTCTTCAAGACTCCCATCAGCTGGAAGAGCCCAATCACACTGCACCTTGCCCACCCTCACCCTCCATCCATCCCCACTAGAAGATGCCAATGCCACTTGGACACTCCACAATAAGTTCTCTCTCAATCTTAAGTTGGCGGAGGGGACAAAACAAAAGTCGGTTATGGTGGCCTGGCTGTGACAAGCAACTGTAAACTATGAACCAAAACCTTATTCCATGAGCAAGACTGTGAAGAGGCAGAGCTGTAGGCTAACATGTACTTTTGTTTCTGAGCATGATCAATGTGACTTAAGGAGATAAAATTCCCAATTGTAAAGTCACCCTGTCTTGAATGAAACTGAATTTAAACAAATGTAACCTGAACGGTTGGCTTCTAGGAAATATGTACTATACAATTATTTAAGCTTAAGTTAGACTCTTAAGTGAGTCTCGAAAGAAAAAAAGAATCCATTTCAATCAAATTGACATCTACTATGTCTTAAAAAAGAGAAATACAGTTTTGTCTTCGGAAAAAGAATGAACTATTTGGCTCTTCTACTTTTTATTAAAATCAAATTGACAAGGTTATTGATGTGACTGTACACATTTCTTAAGTGAAGCTATCTAAAACTTAAGAGATTAGAGTTGGAATTTAGAGAAATGCACACTAAAGACGTAATTTTTCAAACAAATGTACACATAGCTGATACTGAAATAAGATCCCCAAAAAGGAATACAAAAAGTGTTTCTGAATAAACCTGTAATGACTTCACTTTTCTTAAATATAACCAAAGCTGTCTTTCCAGAAAGTCAAAAGAAATATATCATCATCCTCATGCTACCAGCTGGAATTTAAGGGCAAGCCATCTAATTTTTTTTTTAATCTTCCTTCATTTATATGGAAATGAGATGTTTCCTAAAACATATCTGTACCCAGTACCTACGTCACCACCAAAGCTCCAAATACACAAATTCCTCCAGCTGATTCCTGACTATAAGTGAAAACAGCATGCTAACATCATCTAAAACCCATGTGCGTCATTCACCAAGGAGGATATTACCAAGCTGTCAATTTAAATTAACCTGCCTAGCTTTATAAATAGCCTAAACTTCCCTATCTAAATAGGTTGATGCCCTTTTCTCAGAAGCAAAGGGAACAACATGACAAAGAAGCATGAAAAATAAATGAGCTTTCCCCTTTGTAAACAGGGGAAAGTTGACATTAAACCAATTCTAAGACCAAATTGGAGAGCTATTAATAAAATAAAGCTCAAGAGAATGAAGAATGAGTTTTAACCAGAAAATAAATAACATACTCGAACTGTATCTGCTGTCTTTAAAATATCTGGGAGTCTCACTGCTATACAAACAAATTCAAGGTCCACATACATGCAAAGGAAAACAAAAAAACCATAACTACAATCCATAACATGGTCCCAGAATACAGTCTAAAACCACCAAGTGATTGATGCTCAGCCAAAAGGAAAACAAGTTAGTTTTGAAAATCCAATTATATCATTCACTTCTAAATCTGAAATGTCTTATAATTTTATAATTTATAGCATAATAATTTCTTAGACTAGCACTAGATATTTCTTCCTCTAAAATCAATTTTACACATCACTTCTACAATCGAATTACTTGTGTAGAGCATTTTTCTAGTTCACACTCCAATGATTAGATAAAAACATGTCTGTGTGTTTACTATGTTTCTCTGAAAATAAGACCTAGCCGGACGATCAGCTCTAATGTGTCTTTTGGAGCAAAAATTAAAAGTAAAATACCTAGTAAAGACCTAGTCTTTTACTATACATTTTAAGCTCTTACATTTCACTATAATGTAAGACAGGGTATAATATAATATAATATAATATCATATAATATAATTAATATAATACAATTAATATATATGATGTGATGTGATGTGATGTGATGTGATATGATATGATATGATATAATACAAGGTCTTATATTAATTTTTGCTCCAAAAGATGCATTAGAGCTGATGGTCCGGCTACATCTTATTTTCGGGGAAACATGGTATGTGTACTTATAAACATGTGTCATTGAGGCAAGGCTTAACAAGCTTGCCATAAACAGCATAAATAACAGTGACATCTCACAGTAAGGACAGTATTCAGGTCACTGAAATAGCTAGGACTCAATCAAAAACAAAGAAGTTAAATAAAAAAACTTTCTAAACAATCAAAGATACAACAAAGTTGACAGACTATACTTAAACGAGGTCTCTCAAACCCTCACAGCAGCATTAGAAAATTCCAGTAGAAATCATTCACTGATATATAGTACTCTTATTGTACCAGTTAAACGAATCATCGCTTTATTTGAATTAAATCATGACAACTAGCTTCCTATTCTTCCATGCATTCAACTACTTTCTATGTTTGGCACTATCATGGGCATCATGGGAGATATGAACATGAATTTTATATATAAGTAGAATATGGAACAAAATAATATAAATGAGTTATAGATGTAGCACTAGATGGAAATAGACAAGAACAATTGAGAAATTACTTCCAGGTAGCAAAGTCTGTAAAGAAGACATGCTGGATCTAGAAGTACCAGTTGGATTTGAAGAAGAGGGAGGAATTTCTGAGGGGTAGCAACTGTAAGAAAGTAAAAGGGGCACGGGAGCTTTTGTGCAACTGGTGAGTAGTGTGCACGCAGCCAAGACTATGTGGTTAAAAACTAAAGTCAGAACGAAAGCTGAAGCCAGTTCACTTAAGATCTTAAATGCTAAGCTAAGAAAACTGGACTTTACTATTAAACATGGGGAAGGTTTTAAGCAAAGTGCTGTGATTGGAGCTGTACTATGGGAAAAGTAATCTCCTAGCTGTGTGTAATGTGAACTAGAGTAGGAAGATGTGAGAACAAAGACTCTTATGACAAATATTATAATCATTCAGGTCAAAAGTATTGAGGGCATGAACTATGATAGTGATAGTTAGGACAGCAGTGAGAGCAACCCCAAGGGAAATCCAACAGAACTTGACAATTCTGAAGTTTTAAATCTGAGTTGTTTTGAGGACACATAGGTAGGAAGACACAGCTTGAAAATCCCCATGCGTAACAAAAAGCAAGTAAGATGGTTTCTACATTGATGTAAAACTAATACACAAATATGCACAAGGATGAGTTTCACTTGAAATATAGAAAAATTTTTTAAATGTTAGATCAATTTTTAAGCAAATGGTCAGAGGAAAGCCAAAAAGGATCATAATACGTAACACGATGAAATGAAACCCTTTGGTTTGGTCCAACCCAGGTGGCCAGCTAAAATATCGCAATGGTACAGCGTACAATCCAGTGTTTCAAAATTAAAGAAATCTAAGAGTATATTCTATGTGCTATTATAGGACAATCACATCTCCTAGAAGCTTTAGTTGTCTAATCTATTTGACAATACTTTTCTATGAAAATTGCTTGTATTTAGGTCAGCAAGTCACCCATGGCTGCCTAGTTGCATACCTAATGGAACATTTTCAGTTTATTTTTCATTCAATATTTAACCCCTGACAATAGCCCTAGATCCATTCCTCTCCATTTGCCTCAATTTCCAAAGAATCAGAAGTGCTTATCAATTCTCCCTGAGTGGATTCTTCAGCCCCTTCCTGAGTCCAGTTTCCCTCCACTGCCATATAGTTTAAATTCTCATTACTTTTCAGATAGACACAGCGGTTCTCAAATGGTGGTCCTTGGACCACCAGCAGCAGCAGCATCTGCAAACTTGTTAGAAGTAAAAACTCTTGGACCCCCCTGATACCTACTGAATCAGAAACTCTCGGGGTGGAGCTCAGTGATCTCTGGGCAAGCCTTCCAGGTGATTCTGACGCATGAGAAAGGTTAAGAACCTCTGGGACTCAGTCACCATCTGGTCTCCTTGCCTTTAGTCTCACAGCTCCCTCATGCTGTAGCCAGAGAGGTATGGTCTAAATTACCAATTTCATGATGTCATTCGCCACCTTCTATAACAGTATTCAAAATACTATATAAACCCATTTTATTATTTTATTTTTTAAATTGTTTTATTTATTTTAAGTGTGTTTTTCCAAGAACCAATAGCTCCAAGTCAAGTAATGGTTTCAATCTAGTTGTGCAGGGTGCAGTTCACAGTGGCCCACACGGGATCTAACCAGCAATCTTGCCGTTAAGAGCACCGTGCTCTAACCAACTGAGTTAACGAGCCGCCCCTTGTACAGGAGCCCATTTTAAACAGAAAAAAAAATTAAAACTTTTAATGGACGTCAACTGTTAAATTATTGTATTTGTTATTTGAATTTGTACAAACAGAAAACAGTTTTATGAAACTAGCAATAATTCCTTACATTTATCAAGCATACATATCAGTATAACAATTTTTTTCCAAAGAGAACACAACCAACACATTAAACATTAGAAATCAGGTTTTTCTAAAACTTAATCGCAATGTCAGGTTTAATCACAGAAAGATGAATGAGGTCTTAGGCCTGGTTTTAGTTTGAAACCTAGAGAAAGTTATCTTCTCTGTGCCTTATTTTCTACATCTGCAAAAATGGGATAACAGAACTAATTTCACAGGATTGTGAGGATTCTGTAAAGTTCCTATCTGAGTGTTGGGCATGTATAAAACAATGTAAGAGTTTGCTGCTATTATCATCATCATCGTTACTAATATTACTAATGTAGCAAATATATATGTGTGAGTGTAGTACTGACTGCTAATTATCCCCCATTATTCATTCTCTCATTATTCTACAGTAACAGAAATCCAGAGTTTCAGCTGAGCAAATAGCCACACAGAATAAAGACTACATTTCTCTGCCTCTCTTACCTCTAGATGGGTTAATAACTGCCCTCTCCATGGAGAATTAACCTCCAGTATTCTGCCAGATGGTGAAAGAAAGCTGGAAATCTGAGGGCTTCTTTAAGACTTTAAACCAATTCTCCTTATTCTAGAGCCCCACCCCTCTTCACCCCTATTCCCAGAGGCACTTGATGTTGCCAATTCCCGAGCCTTTGGGTAATTGTGACGTAAACTAGGCTGACTCTTGGCTGCCCCACTGCCAATAGGATTTTTCCAATCCTATTAAGCCCTTCATCTTCCAGCTTCCAACATTTTGTTCATGTTGTCTATAGTTCCATTCTCCCCATCCTTGTGGATTTAGACCCTTACAAGAGAAGATCCCTTGACATTTTAGTGCATACCTATGTTCAATTGTCTCTTTTTCCACAAGTTTCAGATGCTGTTTTCATCAAAACTCTCAATGCACAATTTAGTTCACCCTGTCATTTAAATTCTGGCTTACATAAAAGAAGCAAAGTTATTGGTCACTCCTGACATAGTTTTATTTTGTTATTTCATCATTGTACTGTTATTTTACTTACCATATGCTTTGGTCTATCAAGTGTATTGAGATTTCCTTAAAGGCAAGGACCACATCTTAAATGTTTTAATACCTTCTAGAGCAGTTCTCAAACTTGGTTGCATATGAATCACCTGAGGGGGAAAAGGGGCCTTTTAAAACTCCAACACCCTGGCCACACACCAGATCAGTAACTCAGAACCCCTCGAGTGAGACCTAAGCATCAGTATTGCAACATACAGTCAAGGCCGAGAAGCAGTGCTATGAAGTGAATCGTGATGTCTCTACATAGAGACCTATTTCAAACACTTACCCCACATATGCGTGCGCACACACACACACACACACACGCACACACAACTGAAAGGCAACTATCTTCCTAGGATGGCATCTCCAGCAAATTCTTAGGCCTAATAAATTGGTCTCTAACCAGGAAAATAACCTGAGTAATCCCAGGACATACTAAAGTGCCTTAGCCCAAGACAAAGTCTGGGGACATTTTTTCTACTTTTCAGATGACGCTTTAGTATTAATTATCCACTTCCTGTGTCCACTGGTCAATGTGGGAATGGTAACAGTCAATGCCAGCCTTTCTCTATTGAGTACACTTCAGCCCATGGCTGCCTTCATTACCCCTTCATTACTTGTGAGCCAATTGGCTTAGCAATCATATGCTTGAATGGACCCAGAGCTATTTTCAGTGGCAACCTTCCAGTTCCACAGAAACTATAAAACTGACCCACACAGAAACTGATGGACTTGCCAGGCAGCAGAAGCTCTAGAATATGTAATGTAGGAGGAGCTTAGGGGAAGCATTCTAATTGGAGACTAAAGCCAGATGGTTTGTCTGAATCTTACATTTTCATGACTCGCCTGCTGTTTTTACTTAGATATTCTATATGCATGAGGTGGTTTGAGGGAATTGATGAAGAGTAAGGTCACCTTGAGCATCCCTGATACCACAATATTAGCAAAGGCAGACAGCAGAGATCCATATGTCACTGTACCATCAGAAGAGGCCTCTCCATTTCCTTGCGGGGGGCTGTTCGCCAGAGGATGGACATCAGTTACAGCTGCACACACAGTGATGGTGAGAAAAGGACAGGCAAGGCAAAACAGTAATGAATTTCTAAAGCCTCCACAAAAGGGACCCACTAGAGAAAAATAGAGTCCATGTTGTCTGGAAGGGAGAAAATACATCACATGCTAACAGCTGGACCTAATCCTTTCCCTTTTAGCAGAAATTAGGGAAGAAAGGCTCAAGCTGTTGAACAAAGACCCACTAGAGACCACCAATAAAACAAATACCAGAAGGGGGCCTACAAAAATAAAAGTGAGCAAGAAAATCCTGATATGTTAGTCTCTTCTCCCCCTGAAAGTCATGGACCTACCTACAACTCTTAAAAAGAACGACATCTGTTCTCTGATCCTGTAATTCCTTGGAACATGGAGATTATTCTGAGAGACATGGGATGTGCGGTGGAAATAAGTGACAGCAGTAGCACTATACGAGTATGAGAAAATTTAAAGAGTGAAAGATTGTGCAGTAACTTGGCTGTTGTTACCTTAGGGAAATGAATATTGACAGCCAAGGAACACCTAGCCTAGGAAACAAATTTTACTGAAATTTTACTTTACTGAAATCGTTAACAGGCACTAAAGCTGAGGGTGATCTGTCTTCTGCCCCATGCCTGAAGAAAGAAATAGTGTGAACTAGATATGAGGGCGAATAAAGGTAATTTGGCAAGAACTAAATGAGGGGAATACTTCATTGAGACCATTTGGCTCAAATTCTGCTCCCATGTATCTGAGAGTAATCAGGAAAGGCTGGATAGGTTAGAGGCACAAAACAAATCCTGGTTCCCCTCCTGATTCACTTTCAGAACACTGTGAGATGAATAAAGCAATGTAAGAGAACACCACTAGAGCAAATAATTGTATACCACAATATCTAATTTTTCTCTTCTTATATGAAGAGTTAAACATTTGACCAGAGTTCTAACCATCATATATATATATCAAAGTACCTTTATATATATATGTATATATATATGGTACCTTGATATATATATATAAATAAGTAAAAGCTAAATGGTCCTTGGGCAGAAACTCCACAGAATCTTTATTTAACAAAAGAAAGGGTGCCTTTTTCAGGCAAATGACTGAGTTAAGGGTAATTTAGGATTTTGTTGAAAATGCTGTAGAACTCTTTTCTCTTTCATGTCTACCCTATTGATATTTAATTTAGATTTCAATAGATGTAATGGTTTTATGCCATTTAATATGTTCCTTGATTTAAGAATTAACGTGTTCGTAAAGTGATATAAAAGTTTCCTTTTGAGTTTTAAAGAATCTCCACTTTTTCAAGAATGAAATGCTCAACTTCAGTGTCTACTGGATCTCAATTAATTAAGAATGTAATACTGTGTTTGTGTGTTTTCCCTTTTGGCTTAGAACCAAGTGTCTTTGTGCTGGACTCCAAGCTGGCAGACACCAAAAGAGGAAAAGATGAGGGTTAAACGAACAGCCTGCCCAGAAATTGAGATGAGGAGAAATCCTTTATTACCGACGATGCTTGAGTGTCTGGGAGCCAAAACTACAGAAAAAGAATCTTTTGGCTAATTTAAGGTTGGCCAGATGCCACCACTTCTGGGTGACAGCCAGAGGACCTGAGGGATGGGTTGGGGGGACTGGCAGGACGCCACCAGAGAAGGTCAAGCACTTCATTGCTAAAGCTGCTTTGGGTGTAGCTGCTCACTAGGAAACTGAAAAGGTTTTGTCCAACAAGCTTCCCAAGCGATTCCTTAGCACATGACATGTGCCAACCTTTACCTAACAGATCCCTCATCCCCTCTGCCAATCAAAGCAACTGAGAAATCTCATCTACACTAAATGGGAACAGAAAGCAAAACACTGTGCTCCAATCCTCTAAGACTTTAACTTTACATAGCAGATCTCGCTTAACAAATATCTGGCAAATGACATTAATGCTGTTCTCCAAGCGGGGCTGTTTTTACTGGCTACTCCCAATCTGACTGGAAAAGTCATCTTTCCTGGTAAATGCAATTATTATGTGACTTTATAACTGTATTGAAGGTGCTACCCAGTGGAATCCCAAGTCAGAATCAGAGCACAGAATGTCCAGCTTGTAATCACCTACACATTCAGATCCAAACCTTCTAAGGCTGGTAAGTGTTTTCAGGTAAGTGACAACTTCAGCCCAATACCCGAGCACAATGTCAACATGAACCTGCCATCAGCATGCCATGGCCAGGCATGCAACTTCTAGAAGGAACAGCATTCTCACTTATAATTTAATAGACTTTGTGACCTATTTTCTCAAGATGAACAAAATACAGAATGGGAGAATCCAAGAATTCAGATATTGAGCAATCTGAACTGTCTATATAAAACTGTTATACTGATCCCCTTTCAGCCCTGATAATTTTTAGAGTTTAAAAAGAAAAATCTTACAATACAAAATTATATTTGAATCAAACAAGCAACTCTGAATACATTTAAATAAAAAACAGAAAAAGGAAGGAATCACTGGCTTTAATGTGTAAAAAATTGTAAAGTGAGCTGTCCAAAATAAAACAATTAAATATGTCTAATGCATTCTAATTCAAGAAATACTAAATACTGAAGGAAAAAGAAAAAGTTTGTGTTCTTCCCTGTTAAATTTACCAGGCTGAAAAAGAATTTTCTTAAGATTCGGCACACCAGATTTGGGAAACCAACTTAGCAACATCATAGTACCTAATATTAAATGGATGTGTGATATATGTGTATGTCATACTTCACAGTGAAAATGTAAAACAAAAAATCTTTTACTCTCTCTTAATATATATAGTTTTTAATATGGTTTCATTTTTCTAATTCTTAATTGTGATGTTTAAAAATATATATGGAAATAAGTCAGACAGAAAAAGTCAAGAACTATATGATTTCACTGATATGTGGGATATAAAACTGAAAACAAAGAAACAAGACAAACAAGTGAAGAAACAAAAACTCATAGACACAGACAATAGTTTAGTGGTTACCAGACGGTAAGCGGGGAGAGGAGTGGTAGATGAGGGTAAAGGGAATCAAATATATGGTGATGGAAGGAGAACTGACTCTGGGTGGTGAACACACAATGGGATTTATAGATGATGTAATACAGAATTGTACACTTAAAATCCATGTAACTTTACTAACAATTGTCACCCCAATAAACTTTAATTTAAAAAAAGACATATGAATCAATTTTATAGTTTCTGACTACAATGACCTATAACACATTTTTCCTGGTCTACTTTAGTCCTACCCTATCTGCTAAAACCCTGTAGGTGCTCACATTTGATAATTCTAAAAGCCTGCCATTGTCAAATAAGATTGAGAAAAACTGGCTTAAGGGCATTATACTCTGACGCTTAAAATGTCAGAGAGAACACCTGTTGGCAGCTCTAACATGTATTGTTTAATAAACTAAGGGAAAAACTAGTCAAAGCAGCAGCTGCTACCTGAAAACAACTTCATACTAATCAAAAAATGTCTTCACAAAAGAATCACAAAAAGAGAATTTTTTTTTTATAAATGTAATATGGGTTACTAATGACTAACTTCTTCCTATTCCGTGAATAATCAAAACCCTTGAGCTTTATTAAAATTCCCGATATAGTCCTTATGTTTTTATATAAATGATTTGCTCATTTATAAGAAGGAAAAACAACGTAGTTCAAAGAGCCCAGCACTGTGTTTTAGGAAGCTTGAGCCTAGAGTCTGGCTTATCCACTTGCCATGGGGCAACTTGGTAACATCTAACCCCTCAGAACTTCAGTCTCTGTATCACGTGGTAAAGGACAAGATCAAGATTTCTCAATCCTGGCGCTACTGACATTTTGGGCCAGATAATTCTTTGGTGGGAGAGGGCTGACTTGTGCATCATAGGTCAGCATCCTTAACCTGCACCCACTATGTGTCATTGGCAACCCTCAGTTGTAACAACCAAAAATGTCACTAGACATGGCCAAATGTCTCCAGGAGGGCAAAAATCACCCCCAGTTGAGAAGCACTGGACTAGATATATATCCTCAATTTCTCTCCAGCTCTGATATCCCATAAAATATATTAAATAATCTTATTTCCTTAACTGTTACTTGTTAAGCCACTGGTCAACACACCAACTATGAGGATACTCATTTTGACTTTTAGAGAAATTGAAATACAGTAACCATTTACACCGATTCTAATTTTAGTAGGTTCTAAAATCTTTTTTTTCCCCTATTTTTGGAGTAAAATTTACAAAAGGACTATCAAAGCAATATATAAGGGAAACTAACGTAAATAAAGTAGGTCACTATTTTCGTCCCACTTTCTAAGGTAACTCTTTCAATCGGATAGAAAGGAAGAGATTTAAAAAAGGGCACGATAATAATGGACCTTACATGTACCGTGTTTCCCCGAAAACAAGACCTAGCCAGACAATCAGCTCTAACGAGTCTTTTGGAGCAAAAATTAATATAAGACCGGTTATTTTATTATATTATATAAGACCCGGTCTTATAATAAAATAAGACCGGGTCCACGGCTGTTTGTAAAGACCGGGTCTTATACTATGTCATGTCATGTCATATCATATCATATTATATAAGACCCGGTCTTATAGTAAAATAAGACCGGGTCTTATATTAATTTTTGCTCCATAAGACACATTAGAGTTGATTGTCCGGCTAGGTCTTATTTTCAGGGTAACACAGTAGTTCCACTATGTGCACTTTTAGAAAACAGAGGGGCCTTGTAATACCAGGAGCAATTTCAAGTGCCTGACTTTGAGAAAGAAAACACTTAAAGCTACTAGCAACCCTTTAAAAACATTTTTTAATAAGCATATTAGAAGAAAGTTTACACCATATTCGTAAGACCTTTCTCACAATTCATGGAACAGTTATCTTACAAACCACATCTGGTATTCAGTATGCTCTGAAGTCAAATGTATACACTTCAACTGGGGGAATAAACGAACTGTTCTATTTCCCCAAAGAACTGTCACTAACTGATAAAAGTTTTTTTCTTCAGTAAAATTCGTTCCACCTGCTCAGAGATCATACCCCACCCCACAGATTGCCATTCTTCAGTGGAACTCAGACACTAAGTCCAAGAGTATGATGATCACCCAAGGAACCCTTGCTTTGCAGCAGGAACATACACAGAAAGTCACTTTCTGTTGCTGCTGTTTCGTAATTCATGTGAAAGTATAAGAGCCTTACCAGAGGATTTTGCTTACAGCTCCCACATTTAAAAATTACACTGGAAAAGGGACTTCATAAGAAAAAATGAGGTGCCTAAGGTTTCCCATGGTTCTACTTACAAAATCTCAAAATGTAAAGGAAATCAAAGCATAAAGCCAATGTGTTCCACTTGTTAAAAATAAATAAAAGCACAAAGATTACCTAAACGTGCGTCTGTGAGGACCATCTGGTCCTTTCCTTTCACTTTACTGGTGAGAACAATGAGATCGAGAGTCGACTCCCAAATACTGGCATATTATACATGAAAACTCGCTTTCTCCGCCCGTCCTAGTTTCCCTTCCTGAATTCAGTGTAGTAAAGTATCTGGTTATATAATTTCTATGATGTTTACATAAGACGTGGTTATATTCATTTTCCCAAGTTGCTACGACAGGCCGCAGTTGCGGTGTAGAGGAATGAATACAGTAATGGAAAAACATCAATCCCAGGAAAAGGCAGATATTTAGGCCTGTAGGCTAATTCAGCAAGTCCTCCGCTGTTCCTTTTCTCACCTAAGTTTCCTCCAATGAGTGGACCAAAATACAGTGTTATGAACCACTGCCCAGCAACATTCAAATCTGTACAGTGTAGTTTTAAATAAAAACAGCTCCTGATCCTGACATAACCAAAGTCTTACTTGACTAAAACACACACATGCTCTATCATACTGAGGATGACAATAATGAGGACAGGTTTAGTGTATGACTCGTGGAATCTGTCTCATAACATAAATGAAAGAATGTGTGATATGGAATATAAAAATCACACATCCCCTAAAAATCAACTACCTTTCATTGCCCTCTTCTATTCCAGGGCTTCTGTAGTTCCAATTGTTACTCCTGATTAAGGGATCTCCTTGCCTAAAAAATTTAAAGCTGCTATTTGGTATACAATGTGTTAATGAGGGGAAACTACTGTATTTTCAAAGTACTCTTATTATTTTGCTCTATCAAAGGACAAGGAAGGAGAAAAGCAGTTTCGTGGTGCTAAACCCACACTCATCTGGATTATCTGGAATACAAAAGAACTCAATCTCCCTTTTTTATAGCATTGCCCCTAATTATGAATTTCTTCCTTGTTTTTTATATTAAGTAGTATTCGGCTTTACAATATTATATCAGTAACCCCCAATCCTTCATTTTAAATTCTGATGGAATTTAAAATGCTTCTCCGCAGTTCCATTGTATTGATACAATGCCAAAAGGGACAGTCTCATTTCAAAGTGTAGGCTGCCACCTACTGACTGACTGCGATCCCTTCCCTCTCAGCATAGCTCTCCCCAGAAAGCTAACCAATCCTTCACAAAAGGTTGTCTTTGCTATGCCATTTTACGCAATGTGTTCAACTATAGCAATACAATCTTTTAATTAATGATTTTAACTTCAAAGAAAAGAACATTAAGTAGACATGTTTCCGTATAGCTATATTCAAAAGAACAGAGAATTATTTTTAAAAGGTATATGCTATTTTTTAAATAGGCAATAAGTTCTATTTTAATACATTTCTCTTCACCATTTCCTTTATTCTTCACTCCTGAAAACTGAAGTTCACTCCCTCCCATTACAGACAGTAGTGGTGATTTAATTGTTCCTATTGATCAACCTGGAATTATTCAAAATTTGAATTCATAGTCCTAAAGTAGTAAAAATTCACAGCAGCTGCTGACTGTAAAGCTAAGACCCGTTAATTAACTCATCCCCCAGTCAGGACATAAGTCTGCAGGTGTTCTCTAAGAGTAATGAACTTTTGCAAGTGAGCTAGTTTTTCGGTTTTAACCTTTTTTTAAGAACATCAGACCCACAAAAAATCATTAAAGGGGGATGGATAAGGAAATCCCCTTTCTGAGACCATAGGCCATTGTCTTGGTGAGACAGTGAAGGGTAAATTCACTCAACAACATTTACTTAAAAAAGTACTGCCTGACTATTAAAAGGCAGGGATGCACAGTAGATTTCAATACCTGTTGCCTTGAGAAGTCATCTGGTGCACAGACATGGTGGAAAGGCAATTACAATATAACTGTGAAATCTGAACAATGGTGAAGCAGTGCCTGGGTAAGTTTCAGGAGGAGCATTGTAGAGGAAACTTCTGAAGGTGAAATAATTTCCTAGTTAATCAGATAGGAGAGAAAGATCCAAATGGCATGTACAAAGGAAGCAAGATGAAAAAATGGGAGCGGGGGTCTTCGGGAAGTGAATATTTAGTAAAGAAAAGTAAATGCGGTCAGGTACGTAGGTGGGGGGCAGATCGCAAAGTCTTTTGTATACCCTACCAAGAAATGTGTGTTTCAGAATGATCACAATGGCAAGATACCGTGTTTCCCTGAAAATAAGACCGGGTCTAATATTAATTTTTGTTCCAAAAGACGCATCAGGGCTTATGCTCAGGGGATGTCATCCTGGAAAATCATGCTAGGGCTTATTTTCCGGTTAGGTCTTATTTTTGGGGAAACACAGCAGCAGGGAACAGGTCAGAGGGAAGGTGATTACCCAAAAAAAAAAAAAAAAGATGATAAAGCTGTCCAAGCAGAAATGATTAAGAATCTAAAGTGAGACCCAAGAGCAGCAAGAATGGAAAAAACAAGTCATATTAGAGACAAACTATGAAGATAAAATTGTAGGACTCAATTGGATGTGGGGAATGAGAGAAAAGGAAGAGACTAGGATCTCCCCAGTTTCTGGCTTAGGTTACCAAATGGATGGTGGTAGGTTCACCAAGATAGAAAATGTAACGGGAAGCATGGATCTGCTGGGCAGCTATAATGAATTCGGCTGAATTTGAAAATATAAGTGTGGAAATGCTGACTTTGAAGTGACTGGAACATTAAGGTGAAGGTATATTGAGTATACAGATCGGAAGCTCAGGCCAGAGGTCTAGACAGGAGACAGAAATTCGGAAGTCACTGATGTGTGAGCAGTAGGTGACATGGATGAAATGCCCCCGACAGAATGGGTACAGTCAGCAGCAGAAGAGCACCATGGATGAGAACCTGAATGAGACAACCAACAGAAGACTCACTAGCTTAAATAAGCACATGGTATTCTAAGCATCGGCTCAGGCAAGATGGAACAGTGAGGGCTAGGAATTGCTCAGCAGCATAGCTACACCAGATAAAGACAAGGCAATAAAGCTGGGAAAAACAGAAGGTATCAGGAAAAGAAGACCAACTATGGGATGGCTTGACTCCATAAAAGAAGCCACAGGCTTGAGTCTCCAGGAGCTGAGCAGGGCTGCTGAGGACAGGACACTGGACATCACTCATTCACAGAATCACCAGGTGTCGGAGCGGACTCGTTGGCACATAGCACACAAGTTACAAAACTATAATTCAACTTCTGGCTTCCACTTCCACAGGTTAAGGAACTTGGAAATTCCCACTTTGTCCTTACAACAAATCAAAAGCTAAACAGACCGAAAAATTTTCTTAGAGCCATAAGAGAGGGGAGGACAAAGAGCAAACCACTACCCCCAAGACTGGAGAGACAGACCCAGGAATACAGGGAATCTCAACTTAAAGGAGCAGAGACCCAGGAGCTGAAACCACTGCAGGAACCAGTGCCAGGGAAGAAAACCTGAACTAAAATGACGAATTGCTAGAGGCTCCGTGTGGACAAGCCTGAGAGTTAAACACTCCAGGGGACTCAATCATAGTGGGACCCCACAAATTCGTGTGCAGGCGTTCAACTAGGCTCCCATAGGAAACATCAGAGAAAAACACTTCTCAGCAGGGGAAACAGACGAGCACTTGAAATACTTAAATACGCCAGAGCACACCCTTCTTAAAGTCTGCCCTCAGGTGAAACTTGTTAACCAGAGCCTAGCCTGCTGGGTATTCTCAGAGCTAACTGACTTGGGGGAAGGGCAATAGCCAACTCCAGCCCACTCTAGCTATCCTGTCCCATCTCAGGGGGAAGAAAAATTTGAGAAACACTTGTGAATTTCACAGTCCAGAGGCACAGGCTCCCCAAAAGGCTGAGACCTAATCATAGGACTGTAGAAAGCCTCCCCCCCACACACCTCACCACCCCATCCCTAACCGCCTATTTTCAGCAGTTCCTTTTACCCAGTGCATCATGTCTGGCTATGAAGAAAACGTTACAAGGAATAACAAAACACAATTTGAGGAGACACAGTGTTCAGACTGAGTCCGAGGTGTTCCCAGATTTGGGCCTGAGAAGCTGCAAGTGCAAAGAACATACCAGGAGGCTGAGGGAGAGACATAGCCTCAATAGAGGCTTACGGACCAGGGAGAGTCTCTGGTGGCAGCCAGAGGGGTAGTGATCCGCCCACAAGCAGGGAAGAAGCAAGGTTATATAGGCACAGCAAAACAAAGAGCATTGCACGGGAGACATCGTCTGGAAGGCTACTGTCACGCACACAGTGTCCCAAGAGGGCGGGACACCTTGGCTGCCTGCTCATCTGACTGTGCGCCAGGTCCCTCCACAGAGCAAGTGCCAGAAACACACAGTGTAAGGATATTGGAACTATCAGACCAGGAATTTAAAACAACTGTAACTAATATGCTAAAGGCTCGAATGGATAAAGGAGACATCATGCAAGAACAGAAGGGCAATGTAAGCAGAGGTGAAGATCCTAAGAAAAAACCAGAAAGTATAATTCTATGTTTTAAATATTAGGTAATATTTACAAATATATTCAAATATAGTCTAGAAGTGTCTATACCCAGATATGTATAGGGGTTTTCTCTAGGTTAGCTCTGGAAGTACAGGCAATTTTTCATTTCCTTCCTTATGCTTTTCTATATTTTCCAAATGTTCTACAATGTATATGCATTACTTTTGAAATCAAATGTATAAGGTTTTCACATTAAAAAAAAAAAAGATCTAAAGTTTATAGGAGTCTAAATTAGCTGGAACTAATTGAGATAGTTTGAGGTAGTTGAAATTGGCCCAACTATCTCAAACTCTAAATGGCTATTAGAAATAGACAGCTAGTGGGGAAAAAAACTGATGGTTGCTAGACGGTAGGGGTGATGGGGGAGCATGTGAAGGGATCAGAAAGCACAAATTAGTAGTTAGAACACTGTCACAGGGATATGAAAGAGAGTTTGAGGAATATAATCAATAATGCTGTAAAGATTACGCAGGGTGGCAGATGGGCACTTGTCTTATTAGGGAGACCACTTCACGGACTGTGGAGATGCCTGACCACTACACTATACACTTGAAGCTGAAGTTGAACAATATTGAATGTCAACTATAATTAAATATATAGAGAGAAAGACTCAAGAGATGTGAGTATAGCATAGGGAATATAGTCAACGGAATTGTAACAGCTATATACATTGTCAGATGGGAAGTAGATGGGGGATGTTATCACTTTGTGAGGGGTGTAAACTATTACATTGCTTTGTACATCAGAAGGGAGGGGAGGGAAGGAGAGCGGAGGGAAGAGGAGAGGAGAGGCGTGGAGACGCGAGGCGAGGAGAGAAAAAATAGACAGCTAGGCAAAAACAAAGGGGAAGGACCCAAGAAATCAACCTGCTATAAAAGAAAGGGAAAAGAACTACCTGGGAATTCCTGTTAAGTGAGGTGGAACACACTATGGTTTCTTGGATTCAGAGGACAGTGGAACAAGAAGAAAAAGAAAAAAAAAATCTTAAAGATCCTCATCACTTACTCTGCTAGTACACAGGAACTTTACAGGGCAGTGTCAAAGGTAAGAAAGGGAGATATCAATACCTCCCCCTAAATATAACTGTTTTGCCAGATTAGATAAGACTGAGAGAAGAAATAAATGGTCAAAAGCATCCTCAAAGCAGCCCTCAAAATAAGGGGTTGCAACATTCCTTACTTAGAAAATCAGGAGTGAGAATGCTGGGATGGGCCAAAATGCATTCTGATAGTTTTAAGTCTGAGTTAAATGAAATGAGTGAAAGCATGAGGCAGAAATTGATCACAAGCCATCAGCTTGAATGAAACATGTAGAAAGAGAATATGGGGGCGGCCTGTTAGCTCAGTCGGCTAGAGCACAGTGCTCTTAACAACAAGGTTGCCAGTTCGATCCCCACATGGGCCACTGTGAGCTGCGCCCTCCACAACTAGATTGAAACAGCTACTTGACTTGGAGCTGATGGGTCTTGGAAAAACACACTTAAATAAATAAAAGTTTCTTAAAAAAAGAAATTCCTCTTTAAAAAAAAAAAAGGGGAATGTGATCATTTTATGTGTCAACATGGCTTGACAGCGGTACTCAGTTGTTTAGTCAAATGACAGTCTAGATATTGCTGTGAAGGTATTTTTTTACATATGATTAACATTTAAATCAGTACACTTTCAGTAAAGAGGATTATCCCCTTCATAATGTGTATGGGCCTCATCTAATCACTTGCTTAAGAGAAAAGACAGGTTTCCCACACAACAAGAAATTCAGCTTCAAGACTGTAATATAAAAACCCTGTCTGGGTTTCCAGCCTACTGACTGGACCTACAGATTTCAGACTTGTCAGCCCCACAATAGTGTGAGTCAATTCCTTAAAAAAACAAATCTATTATTCATTCCCTCTTTCTGTCTCTTTATAGGTATACGTATATATATACAAACACACACACAAATAGACAGTGAACAAAAAAGGGGGTTTCTATGGAAAGTAACCTCACAGGGTGATCTGATCATAAATCTCTAACTGGGCAGGTCATGGTGGGCAGTCAGCCCCAGGTCTATAACTTCTTTAGCAAAAGGTTTATCTTTGCCTTAAGCAAGCCCAGTCCATTGTTTCATGCATCTAGATTAGCACACCTTTGAAATACCCTTTCAGAGACCCCAAGAGAGCACATAATCTTGTCAATTACTCTGTAATCTCATCCTCCACATTGCTTCCTCCCACCTTCATGTACTCTTTCTTACATTCCCTCCTTAATTTCAAATGCAAAAGAAGCTGCAAACTGTTATTCTCAGAAGCATTTATCTCAATCTGTTGAGATCTTGCTTCCAGGTGTATTCTCTTTTTGGCTCAAATAAATTTTTATGAACATTCTCTACAGGTTTGGACGTTTCTTATATCATGAAGATATAGATACATATAATATATATATATATATATGCATATATATATATATGTATATATATACACACACACACAGAAGTACATAGATATACAGATACATCCTAATGCTTCTACTTCTCTGGAGAACCCTGACTAATATAGCTAATAAAAGATGAAGCCTATTAACAGAGACAAATAGGACAGAATCTTGAACTAGAAGCAATGGAATTAAAATTGGCTAAGGCAGGCAGCAATAAGATATCAAAGATTATTGGACATACGAATGACATGATAAACAACACATTTAATGAAGATTATTTTGGATAATACATGTACTATGAACTAGATCAGAGGGATACTACAGTTAGAGCACATTTGGAGAAAGGTAGGCCAAAGAATTGTGTGGGTGGCTACGGAAATGAAAAGGAACCCATTTGTACAATAAGGATATGGCCAACAATGTAACAGGCATATTTTGTATTGTCAAGATCTCTAAGTAAAACTGCTACAGGAATACTATTCATATATAAAGATATTCACTTACCATATTTGTCTCGCAAGCCAACAGTACATCTAAAGACTCCACCAAAGGCAACATCTTCACCAAATATTACTGAAAAACAATGTTTAAGAAAAAAATTTTATTTAGCAATCCCTAAATGATAGTAATAATGAGAAATAAGTAAGTTAAATGTTTCTATTTTAAATCAGAAAACAGAAATGGACCATAGATCCAAATCAAAGTTTCTCAATTCTGATATTGACATTGTGTACTGGATAATTCTTTTGGTGCAGCAGCCTGTCCTGTGTATTGTAGATATACAGCAGTATATCACATCTCTGACCTCTACCCTGTGGACGACAGTTGTCCCCCCTACACACAGTTGTGAGAGTCCAAAGTGTCTCCAGACATAAAGAGGTAGGGGGATTAACATCGCCCCCTTTTAGAAAGAACCACTGATCCAGAATCTAATCTTGTTTTACCATGAAGAATGAGGCCAGAGGATTAGTAAAGTAACTCGCCAAGTCAAAAAGCAAGAGGCAGAACCATGACTCACACTCCAAGCTCCTGAGTCCCTGGCCAATGGTTTTGGGGGATTTTTATACGTGGTATATTATACAACGAGAGTCAGCAACTGGAAGAGCTGAAAGGAAAACGTGCCGAGCTGAGAGAACAGTCACAAATAGTTAAGTGACTTAGAATGTGTGAAACAGAAAGAAGGCAAGCATGATGGGACAGTCAGCAAGGAAAAGAACAGTATAGGTACAAATTGCGAGGAGCTCTGAAGTAAGACAAAGAAAATAAAACAATGGGAATTCATAGTGCTAACTTCTAGTTACATTAATGCACCTAACCAGCTCTATGGATCCAAGGAAAGTAATTCGCCCTTCTCTACTCATCTAGAGCAATCATCCTCAGACAGCATTCAAAGCAAAGCAGGGTCTAATTATCCATTAGTCTAGCTCTCACTTCCTCTTAAAAGATAACTTGTTTTTCACTAGATCTGAAACTAGGGATTCTCAAGTAGAAACCCAAGATATTATATATATAACATGGGTGCCAAAAAATGTATACAAGTGGACACTTTGGTCAATGTTGCTCAAGCAGTAAGAAGTGTCTGGACACTGATGGTAACTACTTTGAGCACCTCTTATAATTACAGAAGTCAAATGTGATTTGTATTCATCTTATGTTATTGGTATATATTGACTATTACAATTTTAATACAGTTTTCCTTTCTTAAAATATGTATACATTTTTTGGTACCGTCTGTATGTAGCACATATGATGTGTTTTCTAAATTTGCTGTATGTTTATAAATGTATATATGAAGTAAAGCCAATCAAATTTAGAATACAGCAGGACAGCTGTTTTTATATCAATAATTTAATTGGTAAAATAAAGGTTAAATTACTTATCAAGTTATTCCCCCAAAAAATGTTACAAGTTGACAATGAATCCTAAAGGGAAGTACAGAATCAAATCTTGATTTTATAAATACAAAGCTGCATGAAGTAGTATTTTCCATGTTTTCTATATGCTAGGAGTACACAGTAAGTAATAATCCAGAAGATATTAATATCAGAACCACACATACTAACATGATGATGTTAGATATACGTGAGAACTAACTTGCAATGAGTGGATCAAAAAACAAAAATGTGTTAATAATTTAATTATGTAACCATAATCATTTGGTCAGGTCTTTTATGCATTTGAGGTAGATATAATGTTAACCACTGAGCTCCAGACAAGTATATCCAACAAATCTTCCATGATGAAGTAACACACCACCCCAATCAAGCACAAAGGAAGTTTACCTGCAGTAGGATCTTTGGCCAGTGAGTTATCCAAGGCACTTGTTACTGCTTGGAAAAGATTCATTTTCTGAGTTTGCCCTGCGAAAATAATTTTTTTTTTAAAGGAACATTTCATACATTACAAAATATATAAAAATAACCCATTTCTTAACAGTTGATTACAACTTGATTAATCAAGGTACAAAAGATAGAATATGTGAATTTATTGGATTATGTACAATGATGATGGCTCTGTGGAAGATACGAAAGCAACACAGACTTCAAGAGTTTTGTTGATGAGGCAAAATTTACATATGTTAAACAATTTTAAAAAGAGTACAAAAAACAAGGAATATAATCAAATGACCAAATGTATATAGACAATAAATAAAAGCTTTAGAAAATCAGAAAAGGGAACCATCCCGAGTAAGAGTGGTCTAGGAAGATCCCCTAAAGGGGTGTTAGAAACATAAGCTATAAAAAATGCACATGACGGGTGGAATGTGTTAAATATGCCAATGAAAGCAAATGGTCATGGGCCATAAAACAATGAGGAAGGCAACCACAAACTTTAGTACCCAGAACTGCTGGTATTTGGAGAATATTAGAATGCCATGCCTAACTAAGCACATCAGACTTGTTCTTCCTATTATCTTACTGCTCCAGTCAGAATCTCTGCAAGCCAACCTCTGTCTCCCTACATGGGTTACTGGGCGGGTTAAATGGAACAGTATGTGTAAGCTCTGAGAACAACACCTACCACAGTGAGTGTTGAATAAATATTAGCTATTCATTGTTAGATTCTGCACTTTGTCTGTGTCCTTCATCTTGACCTGGGCATTATTCTAAAGGGAATACAGCTTTATTTGATAAAGTTCCAGATGTTGAAATTCAGAAACATCATGACTTTAAAAGTATGATTGAAGCCTCAATGCTACCCAGTGCCTGCAGTCATCCTAGAGCTTTAGGTCAACTCCTCTCCAAAAGCACTGTTCAGAACGGAGAAAGGCTTCTGCCTGGATCTTCTCTGACCCACAGACACAGTCTTCACCCCAGTCCTGGTCTATACGCACTGGTGCTCGCTTTACCCCATAGCCACGCTGACATCAAATCCCTTCAACACCTGCCGCTTACCCTGACCACTGCCCTATCTAACCTCTGTGCTGCTCAGTAGCCTGGGGTGTCGCAAAGCCAAGGGCTAATTCCCAGGGCAGGTCACAACAGCTGCTGCTATTGCCTTTGACCTACTGGCGGTGAGACAGCGGTCGCTCTTTTCTCCTGGAGACCCATCTTCTTCCTAGGACTCCATGGCAAACTCTGACCTTTGACATCTTTAATCTTCCATTATCTACTGACAACCGGACTACTGATTCTCTGTCTGCTCTGGCTTCAGACGTCTCTCTGGACCCATAACACTGCTGAATGCCTAGGCTTCAGGTCTTGGCAATCCCCTCTCAGATCTGCCCTGCTGTCTTCTGTGCGCAGAATAAAGGCCTATTTCTACTCTTATTTCTGGTGGGGATCACAGGAATTTATTCAAGCAAATCACTTATGTTAGATCACTTATGTCAAAAGAAACATAATCACACATGTTCATGATCACGTCATAATTTATTTTTCTTTAGGCTACGGCTATATCACTTAATAGACATTTTCCTTAAATTCTTCTCGTCTATAAAAACTCTGTAAATTGTTTATTGGTGGCCAACATCAGATGTCATAGTTTAGGGTAGACCTTTTTCCCAACCACCATGACATTCATAGTCTTTCTCTTATTTCATATATTTCCTAAAGTAAGATTTTTGTCTATTAGGATTTTAATCCTAATAGAACCTAGGGAGAAGGAAAGAACCTAGTCAAGAACCTAGGCAGAAGGAAAATGCCTTAACTTCTAATCTGGTATTTATGTCAGGTCTGCTGACCATTAGAATTAAACCTAAATGTCCCCGAGATATCTTATTTCACTACTGCTCAACAAATGTTCTGTAGACTTTAATAATAAAAATTATACAAAGTTAATCTGAAAAGTATTACCTGATAACCATAAAGAATTTACTCATATTGAAAATAATTTACAAGGAAGGGCATTTAAAGGTCATATTTCCATGTGAGTGTATAAACTTTGACTCCTGAACACTTGTTTTCAAATAGATTCAAAATTTTAGGGTTCTGGATTAACTGTTATTCTATTAGATGCTTTTAAAAGTTTTAAATGACAATTTTTAATACAGTAACATCTACTTTTGATTCTTTTTAAAGTTGCAGTATGACTTGTGGATTGGTCAGGAATAAATCACAAGTTATTCACAAGTAAGATCATTTTAAATATTTAATTTCCTTAAAATTACTTATTCTCCTGTAGGTTATACCAAAGACCATAGATAAAATATGCCTGTATTCCCTCACGATAAGATAAACACAATTATAGCACGTCTAACCAAAGCTGTGCCATTGGTAAGACCTGAAAAAAGAAAAAGTGGTCTATGAAAACCACTCAAAAATTATTAAACACAGCTGCCAAATCATACAATTACCAGTGTTAATAAACAGTTTTCTTTTTTTATTTGTAAAAAAAAAAAAATATATATATATATATATTTTTTTTTTTAATTTATTAGTTTCAGGTGTACAAGAGAAGGTAATACTTAGACGTTCATCATTTATATCCCTTACACTGTGAACCCCCCTCCCCCTATCCACTATCCCTCCGACCTCACACCGAGCCATCACATTATATATATAAAATTATAGTTGGCATTCATTATTGTTTAGCTTCTGGTGTACAATGCCGTGATCAGGTATCCACAGTATCCCTGAGGTGGTCTCCCAAATGGGACGCATGTCCATCGGATACCCAACAAAATCTTTACAACATTATTGAATACGTTCCCCAAATTAATTTTCAAAAACCCTGAGGCCATCTTGTGGTTACCAGCTGCTTCCTAATCCCCTCACCTTTCCCCTTATCCTCCCCCCCGCCCGCCCATCTAACAACTCTCGGTTTTTTCCTTTTTGTCCCCAAAACTGTTTCTGATTAGTTCATTCACTTATTCTTTTCTTTAGATTCCGTATATAAGTGAGATAATATGGTACTTGTCTTTCTCTACCTGACTTATTTCACTTAACATAATGTTCTCTAGATCCATCCATGTTGTTGCAAATGATAAGATTTATTTCTTCTTTATGGCTGCGTAATACTCCATTGTATAAATGTACCACAACGGCTGCTAACTTTCAAAACCAGACTGACAACTCTTCTTTTCAAGATTAAAAGTTGTAATAAAACAAACATAAAAATATATACACAACAGTGCAATTACCCAAATCAAGGACACAAGCTAATGGGTACCCACTGGTAAAACAACTTTATGGTTGGAATTCAGCTGCTCACTTGAAACTGTCCTAAGTAGAGCATCATGAATAACTAGGTCGTCATCACTGCTGAAAAAATAAAGTGGATGTTGTTAAAATAAGGGACACAATAGAACATAGTACCAAGAGGGCAGGGATTCTTATCTGCTTTTGATCAGCGCTATATGCTTGGTGGTTACGTCAGACATGTACTGTAGTAGGCACTCAATAAATATTTGTTGAATAAATGGCTCAACAAATAAATACATGCAACTATTTCATTAAAGATAAAAAAAATACACAAAGCAATTTGTTAATCAACCCAGAGAAAGCAATGGGGTAGGAAAAAAGAGCTACCAATGTCACAATTCAAAGACAGACTTAGACTGCAGGCGAAATGGGACAGGGAGAGGGGATATTGCAATAACAGTCTGATGGAGTTCACTTATTTTGAATAACTATTCAGTAGGCAGTCATGTTGAAGGGAAAGAGAAGCCTTCCAGAGCACTTGAGACAAAAGGGGTAAATGGGTCCCAAAGAGCAGTCTCCAGAAATAAATAAGGACCACAGTAGGACATGTCAAAAGTAAGTGTCTTTGTAGTTAAAATACACAGCTATGATATGGAAAATTAGGGTCTACTTTCCGAAAACAAGTTTCTGCCAACACTTCTAGCACTGAGCCCCCTCTCAGCTGTCTAGTCCTTGCTACAGACCTGTGTATCACATATAGCATTTCCTCATCGTATTCCTAAGGAACCATAGCATTTAGCACAAT
The DNA here is from genome assembly GCF_964194185.1 of Rhinolophus hipposideros. Classification (NCBI taxonomy): domain Eukaryota; kingdom Metazoa; phylum Chordata; class Mammalia; order Chiroptera; family Rhinolophidae; genus Rhinolophus; species Rhinolophus hipposideros. The sequence continues at coordinate 69,261,950 of NC_138049.1, forward strand.
GCCTAACACATACATTACAATCAGAATATGCCTGTGGAAGCGTGATGATGATGAATGAATTCAGGGGCTTAATCTGGCATTGTGAAATGGAACTACCTATTTTCCCCCCAAAAAAACCTCCTCCACCCCTCCAGACACCCTATTCTCCAGGAATCCCTTTCCGTGTACCATGTATGAATTCTCTATCCCACTCTAATCCCTATTAAAGAGTGTCCCAACCTCAACTTTATAAAGCAAGCTTCAAGGAGAGTCAAAATATCAGGGACAGAACATTTTATATTAAAATGTAAATAAAGAATTGATAAACATAAATGCCTTTTTAAGGTGCCAGTATATACTGCATATCCATGAACAGGAAGAAAGTAAACAGTGCTAGGGCGGAGGTAGAATGTGGGAGTCACCAAAATAGGAGGTCCTAAGAAAGCCTGAAAGTTGAAGAGACTGTGGCTAGGGTCCCTGGTTCCCCCCGTCAGGGCACTGGGTAACATTGGTCAAGATATGACAAGCGATATGTACTTCCCTTCCTTTTTCTGGCTCCTTCTCTACTCCATCTCCAAACGGTTTTTAAACCCATCTACACGCTTGTGATTCCCAAATGGGTATCTGCAAACCAGATCTCTCCTCAGAGCTCCTGACTTTTGTATCCAACAGTCAGCCATGCCTTACTTCGGTGTCTTGGACTTTTTTAATTCAACAAGCACAAAACTGAACTCTTGAAGTCTATGCCCAAGATGCTACTTTCACATCTTAGCAAACAGCACTCCCCTCCACGCAGGTGTCCAAGATGGAAAGCAAGGAGGCAGCCTTGAATGTCTTCCTTTTATTCACTACTTGCATCCAATCCATCACATCCTACTTCAAAACATATTACTTCCAAAATATAGCTTAAAATCCGGCACTACCATCTCCCATTTCCAGAATTCATCATGTCTTTCCAGTTCCAGAAAACTGCCTTAGTCAGCTCAGGTTACTATAACAAAATACCATAGATTTGGTGCCTTCAACAACAGACATTTATTTCCCATTGTTCTTTGTAGAGGTTGGGAATTCCAGGACCAAAGTGAGTTCCTGCTGAGGGCCCTCTTCCTGGTTTGCAGGAGATCATTTTCTTGCTGTATCCTCATATTGTAGGGAAAGAGATAATCTCTCTGGGGTCTCTTCTTAGAAGGGCTCTAATCCCATTCATGAGGGTTCCACCCTCATGACCTAATTACCTCTCGATAGAGGTGGGCACGGCCCCCCAGCGGCCCCTGTCTAAGGAGAGCTTCTGACTATGTGGCTATATTTCTTCCTACAGCCTGCTTGGAAAGTGATTCAATGATGTCATAACATCAGTTCTCCTTCTATTCTTATCAATAAGTTTCAGCATAAAGGTTTTCTCCCCGGGGAGACACATACCACAATTATTAAGACAGCATGGGACTTTTGATTCCAGCTGCTGGCAGGCACGGGTGATTGGTTTGAATCAGATTTCTGGTATGATGTATGAGACGCACAGACAGTGGAGAAAACAATGCTACTTCCTGTGTATACATCAAAAAAAGCCACAAGGTGGCCCAATTCAGGGTTCTCAGTCTTTGAGGTTGTGAGACCATTGGCCCCTATTGTACAAATTCCTTGATTTCTGTTTCTTTTTTAACCCTTTGCCGCCCCTCCTCATTCTCTCACTGCCCATATTACGCTGGATGCGACAAGCAAAGATACTTAACTGTTGACATTCAGCTTGCTCCTCTCTAAAACAGGGATAGTATCGAATGTGTAGGGCAATTGTGAGAATTCAGTGAGGTAGTTACTATCAAATGTTTACCACGTATTGACCATCTGTGCTATGCTGCTTCTCTTCCATTTCCCCTAGTTAGGGAGACCAATTCCAGTATAACAGGCACCAGTAATCATAAAGATTATCTCTTTGAGTCCCCCTCTGAGGCAATACAGATGAAGAAAGCTTCTGAAGACTGACAAACTTGGGCAACGTCACAATGAAAAGATGGAAAGTGAGGTTCAGATTTCGGCATGTCCAACTAAAGAACCCCACCCAACTCTTAGCTTCTTTCCGATATTGCCTCTAGAATGTTGTAATCTTCCACAACGATGGCAAAAATGGGATTAGGAAAACAATGCATCAAGTTCCCAGATTATAAATTAAATAGAGAAGAAACTTGAAGTTGGTTAAATCACAATGAAAGAGAAGGACTGCAGTGTCTACTCAAATGAGATGCCAAAGCAGCAGCCAATTTGGGGAAAGCCAAGTTTGAGGTAGAGTTAAGAGGGAGCCAAGCGTTATGGGCAGAAACTGAAGTGTGTACGAAAGACGCAAAGGCAGAACAGCAGAGTGTTAAGAAGAATGGCCTCTCGAAGCCAGACTGAGCCAGACCACTTAAAAAGGAAGCTTGGCTCCACTTCTTACAAGTGGGATGACCCAGGGAAGTTGAAATGTCGAAAGATAGAATTTTAACCTCTTTGTGTCTCTTACTTCATCTGTAAAACATGGATCATAATAAAATGTCTATCACAGCACTGTTATTATATATGACGATTAAATGAACTGATACATTTAAGGCACTCAGAATAGTGTCTGGCACATGATGGACACTGATAAGTATGGATCATTATTATCATTCTGTGGGGTACAACAGAAAGGTTTGGGTGAGCAGTAATAAAGTGAGTGAGAACAAGGAAATACAGAGTTGGAAGAGAAAAGAGGAAGGATACACATTTGAGACAATTCTCAGTAAGATTGGGGAAAAGCGACATGGAGAGAACTATCTAGTCTCAAGGGTTTCCCAACTTTGACATAGTTGTTTTGGTGCCAGAGTAGCACTCAGACTAGCCTTCCTCATAGTGCTTTATTCCACAACATTTCCATGCTATAGGCTGAACGTCTATGTCCCCCCAAATTCATATGTTGAAACTAATCCCTAATGCACGGTGTTAGGAGGTGGGGCCTTTGGGAGGTGATTAGGTCATGAGGGCATAGCACTCATGAATGGGATTAGAACCCTTGTAAAAGAGACCTCAGAGAGCTCTCTCACCCCTTCCACAATGTGAGTACACAGTGAGAGGAGAGCAGTCTGAGAACAAGGGAGCTCACCACACACGAATCTGCCAATGCCTTGATCTTCCAGACTGCGAAAAACAAATTTGTTGTTTGTAAGCCACCCAGTCTATAGTATTCTTGTTATAGCAGCCTAAACAGACTAAGACATCAAGTCAACAAATCAAAAATCTAAGTCATCCCCAACCTCCCTCCGAAAACGTGCTTCTCCTCCAGCATTCCTCATTTGTATCAGAGATACCACTTCTCTCATCATCATCCTTTTAGCCTCCAGGCTAAAAATGTCAAGTCACCTTTCATACCCCTTTCCCTCACCCCCCAGTGCCAAATCTGGTCAATTCCTCCAAAACATACAACAATTCCCACTGGCACTCTCCAAGTTCAAACAATGATATCCTCTAATGTGGACAATTACAATATCCTTCTGACTGATTTCTCTGCTACCTTACCTTCTCCTCAATGATCCACTCTATAAACTTTCCTAATCATGTAACATGAGCACATCTCAAGTCACTTTCTTGCCTAAAAACATTCAATGGCCCTCCACAGTCCAAAGAACAGTCTAAACTTAAATGTAATTCATCCAGCACATGTAGGTTATACTGGAGATATTCAATCTTTGCTCACCTCCAACTTTTATTCTGGCTTCCGAGGCCTCCATCGGCCTTTCCAAACTTATTTCCTACCCCTCATCCTTTTCCTCCAAACTCATTATTTTCCATTCCTCATATGAAGCCCCTGCTTTCTAACCTCACTACTCATGTTCTGTTCCCTGCAAACTGTAATACCGAAAAGAAGACTCTTCAGTCTACCCCACCTTTGGTCTTTGGCAGCCACCTATTTCCCCCTACTCAGCATATCCCAACCACAATGGCCTTCTCAGTCACACAGCACAGGCTCCCTCCGCTTCAGGGCACCTGCCTTGTCTGGCCTTGTTTCTTCCTGGAAAACTGTTCCACCCTGATCTTTGTAGGGGTGATTCCTTTGTCATTCCTCACAATGGGGCTTAAATGTCACCTCCTCAGAGTGGACCCTAACCACCACTCTATTTTTAACTAGTCCTTTTCATGTGTCAAAATAACCAAAATAAAAGAATGAAACTACTCTGTAGCACCTATGAAAGGCAGAAAGCTAATATCATCATTAATATCTTTAATACAAAAAACGGTAGTACAAAACTATAGTTGACCCTTGAACTGCATGGGTCCACTTAGACGTCAATTCTTTTCAATAAATACAGCCAGCCTTTTGTATCCTCCGGTTTTGCATTCTTGGATTCAACCAACCGCAGACAGAAAACATTGTTTTTGTATTTCCAACCATGGATCCAAAATGTTGTTAAATAGTGTGTGTGCGCACATACAATTCTGACACTAATTCCAATGTGGGTGTGTTTTTAAGCAATTCTGTGATACCAGCTGGGTGTCCTACAATTCAACTCAATTCTATGACTAGCTACCTAGCGGTTACATCAGATTCCAGAGTTTAAGTGCTCAGTCCCACAAAACTGCCCCCTACCCCCAATTCAGATGACAATTGCAAGTTCACGTTGTCACCTGTGCTTCTGCTTAACCAGCTAAAGATCAGAGTTTCCCACAACCCCCTTCTTGGGTTCAATTAATTTGCTAAACCAGCTCCCAGAACTCAGAGAAACATTTTACTTACTAGATTGAGGGATATAACTCAGGCACAGCCAGATAGAAGAGATGCATAGGGCAAGGTATTGTGTGAGGGGGTGAGGAGCTTCCATGCTCTCTGAGCACACCATTCTCCCAGAATCTGCACCTGTTCACCAACCCAGAAGCTCTCTGAGTCCTGTCCTTTTGGGTTTTTATGGAAGCTTCATTAAATAAGCATGATAATTAAACCATGGGCCAGTGGTAATTTATTCAATCTCCAGTCCCTCTCCCCTCCTCAGAGGTCAGGGAGATGGAATTAAAAGTTCCAGCCTTCTAATCATAGGGTTGGTTCTTCCATAGACCAAGCTCCCATCCTTAAGTGATTTAGGAACTTTCAAAAATCAACATTAACATAACAAAAGATACTTATTGCTCCCTTCACAGGAAATTTCAAGGGTTTTAGGAGCTCTGCCAGACTTGGAACAAAAACCAAATATGTATATTTTTATTATGAATCACATCACAGTACACCTGTGATTTTAGCATAACACCCATGGGAGTATAAACTGGTAATTTGAACTAAGCATTAAAAATCCATTGAAGTGTTCATATCTTTGAGTCAGAAATATCATCCCTGGAACTTTAACCTAAAGAAATAATCTCAGATACATAAAATATATGAAATGTTTCTATCTGCATTATTTGTAGATAGAAACATTGTTGTAACACTGCAAAAGTGTAACAACTAAAGCATAACGGCAATTAAAGTTTCCATTTATTGCTGAGTGCTTCTTAGTTGTCAGAGACTGTGTTAAGTACGTTATCCTTATTTAGTCCTCATAACAATCTTCTGAAGTAGGTCTTATTATTAATTCCTTATTTATAAAGAAATTGAGACTTAAAGAGGATAAGTGATGAGTCCAAAGTTACAGAAGTAGGGCCAAGACAGAACCTAGGACAATCGGATTCTAGGGCAAGATTTTAACCACTCAATTATAAGTGTTTCTACTCCACAGAACGTGTCTTCTAAAGTAGGTTATAAAAAATATGTAACAGTATGGGAAAATGTTTCTCATTAAGTAATGCAGATTACATTTGTATTAAAACTACAAATATTTAACTCCACTAATTTTATTAGTAGAATAATTTAATTCCACTAAACTAGAAAGAAATACCTGAAAGGATACACCTCAAAATGTTAGCAATATTTACAGTAATGGGTGGAGAGATTACTTGCTTTTTTTTTATTTTTTCTAATGTCCAAATTATCTATGATGTTTTTATTTCTATAATAAGAATAAACATTAAAGCATGATTATTATTGTACTCAAATTTTAGCAATTTAACAATTACATAAGGGGGTTAATAAGGCCTACACTCAATTTCTCAAGTACTGGGCTAAAGTTTCTTTGCTCTGAAGACAGAATTCGGGTTCGTGGCGAGAAAAAATTGCTACTATTCACTATTTATGGTATCTACTGTTTCACAAAACTGGGACACCTCTTTGCAAATTTTTTCTACATGCATTTTACCACGTTGTTTAGAATGGAAGCTCTGGAATCTGAATAATTCCAAAGTTGAAGCTACCACTAACTTATCCATGTAACCTTGGACAAACTATCTCAAGACTTCAGTTAACCTAACTGAAAAACGGAAATGAAAACACTGTTGACATCTTTAAGTTTGTGTTAAGCATTAAATGAGATGAGAATGTCAATTTCTGAGCACAGTGCCTGCCCCAGGTAAGCACTCAATAAATATTCATTCTTATTATTCACAAGTAAACACAAACTTCAGCTCTAGCATGTTAAGAATTTATTAGACAAGGAAAAGGCAACCGTTTTCTTATTGTTTCCAATGTTCTGATGATGGCACCGGATCTTTTGGAGATTACATGAAACTCGCAGAAAAAAACTGTAAAAGTCATACAACTGTCATACTCTGAGGTGTGTTACATGTCCTCCTTACCGTTAGAAGCACGAGGTGGCTTCCTCCTCCCTTCACCTACATCGATTACACCTCCTGGGCTAAGTGGCAACCTACCCCAGCACAAGCTCAGTACGAGGCTTAGATAGGAAGCCTGGGCTCTCCCATCTCTCGGAAGAACCTATTCCGTGACCTTGGGAAAATCAATTCAGTTACTTACTTCCTCCGTTTTCTCTTACCTGCCAAAGGAGGGGGGAAAATATTTCATTTACATACCGCTGCCAGTAGTTAGTGGCCCACCCCTAGGCAAGCTGGGACACCACCCCCTAAAGCCAGGGTTGGGAAAACAAGGATGGAGAAAGTGAGGCGTTCCCTAGGAACCACCCCTCCACCTCCAGCCCTTCCAAAACGCAGTGTGTCCTCTCACCCATCTCGAGGGTGCCAAGGGGCTGCCTCTCAAGGGTTGAACCGTCACCAAACCAGAGCGAGGAGGGAACCACAGTCAGACCCTAAGGTAGGACGAGGCTCCAGAGAGCAGGGCAGGGATTCTGCCGGGATGCACGATCCGCCTGTCTGCCCCCACCCCGGACCTAGAGGGTGGCATTCCTTGAGCGTGCCCGCCCGCCAGGGAGTCTGAGTTGCAGCGGGAGCAGAAAAGGCAGGTCCTCGCTCACCGTACTCCAGGGGCTCCGGGTCAGGCTGGAAAGTGAAGTGAGCCACCTGCCGCCTCTGGGCCGCATCCCTGCGGGCAGAGGTGGGCTGCAGGAAGCCCCGCAGCAGCCCCGCACCACGCAGCCGACGCCAGTGTCCCTCGGCCCCGGCAGCACGGAGCCGCACCAGCCAGCCAGCAGTCGCCACCGCAGCAGCCATCCCTCCTCGCCGCCGGGGTCTCCAAGCTGCGCCGCCGCACACAGCCTTCGGGGAGGGCGGAACACCGAGGCGGCTGCCTCATTGGCTGGGCCGCGGGGGCGGTCCCGTGAAACAGGACCGTGCGAGTTCCGAAGTCGGGGGTGGGGAAGGCGACCAGAAAGGCCTAGCGGGGGTTGCCCGTGGTGCGCATGCGGAGGAGGCTCCGGGGCGGGGCCGAGTGGGCAGGTGCGCTCCAATGGGGTTGATCCCCGAGGGGGCGCCTCCCCGAAGGCGGCGGGGCGTGGCCGGGGCCCGACGCGGTTCTGCAGCGCTCCCCGCCGTCCCTGGGTCTGTTCTTTTCTAATGTCACTTACGTTGTCAACGCCGACGGCTTTTTCCTGTTAAGACTTATATTGTCTTTTGACATGTCACCCTTTTTGTATCCCCTCCTGTTCTTCTATATGTCCTATAAGGAAGGGAGGGAACAGCTGTTGATGGGCATTGCTTGTCGGTTTCGAGTTTCAGAAAACTTGGGGAATCCCTGCTCAGATCTTCTGCTCTTTATTCAAATCCTCCTTGAATGATTAATAAGTCTGCACGGATTTTGATTGATTTTGCTCTGAATTTAAATGAGAGTGAAAGAGGAAAACTTAACGCTTTAACCTGCAAATCTCCTTATTAGGAATTGGGTGCATTTTTGCCCAGCTGCGGTGAAAATGATTTGACAGGTTTACTCTAATTAGCTTAGGGAAACCTTGAGAATTTGAGTCATTAAATTTACATTTAAAGTAATCCACTTTGTAAATTTCTTTTTAAAAATCCAAATGTTTCAAAGGATACCTTCTTTGTCCATGAATTTACAAATCAGAGTAAAATGTGAAAGGACAAGTGTGAAGTGTTTCCATCAGATGAAGGTAGGAGGGTGGGAAAGGACAGGCTCAAAATTTTGCAGGTCTTCATATGCTGATCTAAGAAGTTTGAACCTCTGACAGTAGGCCGTCAGGAACAACAATGAACACCAACAGATTTGTCGGCCCAGCAAGTCATTTTTTTTTTTTTTGAGATTTTCCTCTATTCCCCACCACATAATCTACCTGGTAACCATGAAAATGTCTATGCTTTGAAGTGGGACCCACCTTGGCCACATTTCATTAATACTAAGTTGGGTAACTGTCATTTTCTGGGAATTTTGGAAGTGTAATTTAGAAAGACAGGCAACGTTGCTGTTCATTCTTCAAAATGACTCCTGGCTCACTTACTGTCACTCACCTTCACTACCTGTACAACCTGTACCTCTTTAGGCTCAGCTCACTTTTGAACTCTTACATAACAATATATTTTGTAGTATTTTATCCTTACATGCTGTTACCTGCTCCCATTCAAACTCCACCAGAGGCAGACAAGTAGCAAGTAGCAAAGTAGCAAAGGAAGGCAAGTAGCAAAGGAATTTTGAATTTTATAATAAGTTTTAAAGCTAATGGCAGATATGGTAATTGGAGAAGAGTTCGAGTTTTAAAGACGGGTTTCTGAGTATTAATCCTCAAGAACCTGAATGACTTAGTGTGGGGACAGAGCCCCAGAAAGCGGTTTCCAGGCTCTCGGCCTCACATAGAAAGGTGCTGGCTCGGGTAGTAAATGGCCATCAACTGTGATCAGATGGCCATCAGCTGTGGCTAGTTGGCCGTCAGCTGTAACCAGTGAGCCATTGGGCACTAATATAACTTCCATGGCTACACTAGCAGAAAAATGGGGGCTAGCAAGAAGATGGTGACTGAGCTGGCAAGCGCGGATTGCAGTTAGGAGGCGGGTTGGGGACAGTGTGGATCCAGCCTCCAGTGAGACTATAGTGCCGCCAACAAGCATATAGTAGTATGACTCCCCCATCTATGGCTCCGTGGGTGTTCCTTTTTGGCCTCATCATATCCTGCGTTCTTATGTGGGGAGCGGGACCAGAGACCCCGCATGCTGTCCCGCAAGACACTTAGGGTATAAAATTTATGACTAAAATAAAAGATCAAAAAGAGCATGCTTATTTAAGAGCCAGGTTTTCCCACCTTCTATAGGGGTAGAGCCATAGAACACAAAGAACTGTAGGTGTCTTTCTTTGTAGATGAGCCTGGAAGAGTATCACAGGGTCCTCAAACTCACCACCATGGCATAGCATTTGGAACAGCAAAATGTTTCTTTCACATGCCAAAAGAGATGCAGATATGGCATCAGGACCCAGGAAACTTGAGGAGGCCCAGCAGTCAGAATGATAAGGGACTTGTATCTGGAATACATTTTTGAAAAACCCTTAAACTTAACAATAAAAAGATAAATTACCCAGTTACCAAATAGGCAAAGACTCCCATTCATTGGTGGTGGTAATGCAAAATGGTACACACTATCTTCCACCTTAGAAGACAGTTTAGCGGTTTCTTGTAAAATTAAACACTCTTACTATATGATTCAACAACCTACTCCTTACTATTTACCTAAAGGAGTTAAAAACTTATGCCCACACGAACACCAGCTCACAAATGTTTATCACAGCTTTATTCATAATTGCCAAAATTTGCCAAAATTTGTCCTCTTTCAGCAGGTGATTTGATAAACTGTGTTACATCCAGACAATGGAATACTATTTGATGTTAAAAAGAAATGATACAAAGTTATGAAAGAAATTTAATGGAGGAAGCTTAAATGCATATTACTAAGTGAAACAAGTCAATCTGAGAAAGCTACGTACTGTATGATTCCAACTATGAGATGTGATCAAAAAATACAATCAATGTTTAAATTTTCAAAAATGTATTACAGTAAAAGATATATTTTCATTAATCCCCCTCAAAATACCCCCCCTTGCTTTGAACACATTCATCCCATTGTTCTTGCCACTTTCTGAAGCAGTTCTGGAAGTCGTCTTACATGAGTGTCTTTAGTTGTGCTGTTGTGGCTGCCTTGATGTCCTTAATAGATTCAAAACGTTTTCCTTTCATGGTCATTTTGAATTCGGGGAAGAGCCAGAAGTTGCACGGTGCCAGATCTGGTGAATAACGTGGATGAGGACACACTGAATGTTTTTATTTGACGGAAACTGCCATACCAGAATCAATATGTGACTTGGAGCGTTGTCATGATGGAGGATGAAGTAAAGAAAGACACTCATAAAAAAGGACTTCCAGAACTGCTTCAGAAAGTGGCAAGAATGACGGGATACGTGTGTTTGAAGTGAGAGGGAGTGTTTTGAGGGGGATTAATGGCAATATGTTTTTACTGTAATAATCTTTTTAAAATTTAAACATTCACCCTATTTGTTGATCACACCCCACGTATGACATTTTGGAAAAGCAAAAACTATAGGACAGTAAAAAGATTGTTGTTTTTCAGGAGTTGGGGTGGGGAGAGGTATGAATAGACATAGCACAAAGGATTTTTAGGGCAGTGAAACTATTCTGTATGATACTGCAATGAAACATGCATGGCATTGTACAGTTGTCAAAGCCCACAGTCTGTAAAACACCAAGAACAAACCCTGATGTAAACTATGGACTTTGAGTGACAATGATGTGTGGGTTTACTGATCATAACGAAAAGTACTACACTAGAATGGAATGTTAATAGTGGGAAGTCTGTGTTCCCGTGAGGGCAAGGGGCATACAGGAACTCTTTGTACTTTCTGCTAATTTTTTCTGTGAATGTAAAACGGCTCTTAAAATAACTCTATTTTTTTAAAACGGGCAAAGGTTTTGAGTAGACATTTCTCCAAAGAAAATATACAAGTGGCCAATAAACATATGAAAAGATGTTTAACATTATTACTCATTAGAGAAATGCAAATCAAAACCACAGTGAGATGCCACTTCACATCCACCAGGAAAGCTGAAATAAGACATCTATAACAAGTGTTGGTTAAGATATGGAGCAATCGGGACGCTTATACATTGCTGATGGGAATGTAAAATGGTGCAGCTGCTGTAGAAAATAACATATCATTCCTCAAAATGTTAAGCTGATTTATCACATGACCCAGAAATTCCACTCCTAAGTATACACTCAAGAGAAATGAAAACACACAAAAACCTGTACACAAATAAATATTCATAGAGCAGCATTGTTCATAGTAGCCAAAAATGGAAACAATCCAAATATCCATCAACTGATATGGATAAACGAGACATAGTATATCACTACAATGGAATATTACTTGGCAATTAAAAATAAATGAGGCACTGTTACATGGATGAACCTCGAAAACATTATGCTAAGTGAAAGAAGGCAGTTACAAAAAAACACGTAAATTCCATTTATATGAAATGTCCAGAATAGACAAATTAATGGAAACAGAAAATAGATTAGTGGTTGTCAGGGGCTGCAGTAAAGGGGTAATGGGGAGTGACTGCTATTGGGTAAAGAGTTTTTTGGGGGCCGTGATAAAAACGTTCTAAAATTAAAGAACGTGATGGCTGCACAACTTTGTGAATATATATATTTTTAAAAAACCACTGAATTTTACACTAAAAGGGTGAATTTAGTGCCATAAAAATTGTATCTCAGCAAAGCTGTTGTTTAAAAATCAAGTTATAGAAAAATGAGAATATTACATTGGTACACCTAAATACGTAGATTCGGAGGTTTACCCCCCTACAGCACGTGTTTGACAATATATATGCTAGTTCATAGACTACTTGAAATTGGTTTCAGTTCAGGCCTGGGGATACTTAGATGGAAGAACTCCATGACTTTTCTTGCTTTGCCGATTACCACATGGAATGATCCTATTGGGATCATTCTGAAAAGAAAGTCCAAGATATAGTCACAGCCAGTGTATTTGTTCCCTAGGGCTGCTGTAACAAAGTAGCACGAAATGCATAGAGAAATGTATTGTCCCACAGTTCTGGGTGCTAGGAGTCCAAGATGAAGGTGCTGGCAGAGTCGTGCTCCTTCTGAAACCTATACGGGAATCCTTCCTTGCCTTTTCCTATCTTCTAGTGGTTTGCGGTCAATCTTTGGTATTCCTTGGCTTACAGCCTTAACCCAATCTCTCCCTGTGTCATCACATGATGTTCTCCTTGTTCTTCCATTCTTATCTCTGGTATCTTCACATGGCTTTCTTCTTATAGAGACACCCGTGTTGTTGGATGAGGACACCACCTAATCCTGTATAATTTTCTCTTAACTAATTACATCTGTAACCATTGTATTTCCAAATAAAGTCACATTCTAAGGTACTAGGTGTTAAGTACTCAGTGTTAGGTTTAACATTTTTTGGGGTGGGGACACAATTCAACCCATAACAGACAAAGACTTGGTGGCAGAATAGAAGCTGAATGATGGATGCTGTTTTAGCCTCAATGAACTTTCTGGAGATTCTTGTGCCGTTAAAGAGTTTTTATAAATTGTTTAATAGATTTTTTTCCAATATGACATCCTATGATTTTAGGAAGAGATAAAGAAATGAGACATTTTGTCTACATAAGATTTTAAAAGTGATATGTTAGTTTTTTTTAAAATGTTTGATGGGCTCCCTTGTAGAAAAAGGATTAAATTTGCTATTTGGTTCCAGAATGAAGAACAAGAAACAGAAGAAGCAAATTCCAACTCAATATAAAGAACTTATCAAGTAGACTGTGAAATAATGAATTCTCTTTTATTGGAGATAGTCGAGCACAGAATGGATGAACACTGTCAGAGGAGACTCTTGAGAGGATTTATGCTTCCTTTAGGAATTGTTTAGGGTCTTTCTAATTTTTAGAATCTGATTCTGCTACTCACTAGTGTGTATTGAGAGCTTTGCATTTGCCAGACACTATGTTTCAATGAACATTGTTTGAAGCCAATCTATGGCTCTAAGTCATCTGTACCACCCAACGCGTGCATTATCCTTCTTTCCACCCTTCCCAAACATCCAGGGAACTGCTCTCTGGCTTATCTCCTGCAGGGTCTTGAAGTGCCGTGTGATTAGTCTGTTAGGAACCTGAACCATCTGACATAGACAGAAACCCTGTGAGCAGTCAGTGCAGAAAGGGCATCCTTCAAAGTGGCTTGATCTGACATTTGTGTTCAGCCTGTGGAAGGATTTAGATACAAATGATGGCTGAAAATACTGCCCCATTATTTATATCAGCCTGTATGTGTAATGGTTCAGAGAGAGCCACTTAACCTGTAAACAAAAATACATGCCAGCCTCGCAGTAGTGATTTTTTTCTTAATCCCCAGGGTAATGTGTGCGTATTGCCAGGTTTCTATTAGGTTAGTGCAAAGGTAATTGCAGTTTTTGTAATTACTTTTAACCTTTTCAACTGCAATTACTTTTGCATCAACCTAATACAGCCTAAATAAAGTTGTGGCTTACAGAATCATGAGTATTGAGGCCAAAAGAAATTTTGGAGACCCATATCTAAACTTACCTCCATTTTTTTTTCTGTTGTGACTTTTTATCCATTTAATTTATTTCAAAACCTTGAACAACTGGCACTGCTGAAGGCATTAGAGACTTTGTGAGGATGTTGGGAATGCCTGATGGTAACCCATGTGGCAAAGGAGGGAAGAGAAAAGGGGCAGATGAGCAGTGGTCACAAATTGTCACCTTGGCAATTTGTTCTCTGCACCATGTAAAGCCACCCCTAGACATAGGTAAAATACAAGTCAACCTATGTCACATCATGAAGAGAGAGAAAGAGAGAGAGAGAGAGAGAGAGAGAGAGAGAGAGAGAGAGAGAGAGAGAGAGAGAGAGAAACATCATGCACACATTTAACCTGCACACATTAAATAAAATTTTAAGCCCTAGACCAGTGGTACTCAACCTTGACTTCACATTAGAATCACATGGGGAGTTTTCAGAACCTTGGTGTCCAGGCCCCATGTAGTAAACTTAAGCGATACTCACAAGTGCTTCCAGTTGCTCTGCTTCTCAGAGCCCAGGCAGACTGCACTTCCCCACCCACCTGGAATTAGGCATGGCAATATGACTTGCTTTGCCAATGAATGTACGTACAAGTGTAGAGAACTTCTCCTGGGTGGAAGAATTTAAGAGCTGGTGGCCAATTCTTCATGTATTCTTCCTCTGCCTCCATAGCTAGCGACATTCCAGACACTTGAGCAGGCATCCATCTGTTCTTGGAGTGACACTACCTAGAGCATCATCCACCCTTGTTTGACACAGAGCATGAGTGAGAAACAATTTGAAAATGTAAAGTTTTGTGAGTGTGTGTGTGTGTGTGTGTGTGTGTGTGTGTTTTATAGAACATGACTTCCAAGCACAAGCCAACTACTTTACGTGGTGTTCAGCTATTCTAACCTGTTCTAACTCTTCAGGGAAATTCTTAATTGCATGCTTACTAAAAGACAGTACATTTATCTACAAAATGATGCATAAATATGACCACATGTTATTATTGTGGATTTAAATGATTTTCAACCATAATTTTGGCTACTCACAATTTTCACCTTTGATATATTTGTTTTTGGAATCTAAACACCCACAAATGATGCAACTCTCCTCTTTTGAAACAATATGATATTAAAATCAGATAAACACATTATGAGAAAGAAAAACTACATATATTCTTCATAAACACAGAGGCAAAAATACTCTACAAAATTCTAGGAAATATAACAAAGTGACATATTATCTCCAGGGTACACCCTGTGTTAGTGCATCATGAACAAATGGAGTTGAATATGGGAATGCAAGTTTAACATCTGAAAATCAATCAATGCAATTCACCATACCAAAGGACTGAAAAAAAAAGTGATCATTTCGATAGAGGCAAAAAAGCATAGACAATCAAAAGGCAGAGATTGTTAGACTGGATTTTTTTTTTTTTAAAAAAGATACAACTTAATGCTGTCTACAGGAGACACACATCAGATTCAAAGATATTAAAATAAAATTATAGAAAAAGATACACTCTGCAAAGAGCAACTATAAGAAAGGCACAGTGGCTGTACTAATATCAAATAAAATGTACTTTAAAAAACAGTTGCTAGAGATAAATAGACATTCTATAATGATTAAAGGGTCAATTCATTAGAGAGATGTAACAATTATAAACATATATACAACCTTAAAACAGAGCACTAAAACACACAACACAAAACAAAACCTGATGGAAAAGAGGGGAGAAATAGACAATTCAACAACGGCAATTGAAGACTTCACTACCTTACTTTCAGTAATAGACAGAACAACTAGGCAGAAGATTAGCAAGGAAATAGACGACGTGAACATACTATAAACCAACTAAACTTAACAGAGATCTGTGACACTCCACCCAGCAACAGCATACTATATATTCTTCTCAAGTGCAGATGGAACATTCTCCAGGATACACCATGTGTTAGGCCATAAAATATACCTCAATACATTTAAAAGAACAGAGTTAATACAAAGTATGTTCTCTGACCAAAATGGAATGAAAATACAATTCAATAAAAAGTAAATTTGGGATGCTCACAAGTATGTGAAATTAAACAACATATTCCCAAATAATCAATGAGTCAAAAAATTTTTTAAAGGAAAGTACAAAGTACTTTGAGATGAGTGAAAATGAAGATACAATAAATGACAATTTGTGAGATATAGCTAGATCAGTGCTTATAGCAAAATTTATATCTGTAAATGCCTATGTTAAAAAACACGAAGATGGTGCCGAAAGCGAAGAAGGAAGCCCCTGCCCCTCCCAAAGCCGAAGCCAAAGCGAAGGCTTTGAAGGCAAAGAAAGCCGTCCTAAAAGGCGTCCACAGCCACAAAAAAAAGAAGATCCGGACGTCACCCACCTTCCGAAGGCCCAAGACACTGCGGCTCCGGAGGCAGCCTAAATACCCCCGGAAGAGCGCTCCCAGGAGAAACAAGCTTGACCACTATGCTATCATCAAATTCCCCCTAACTACCGAGTCGGCCATGAAGAAGATAGAAGACAACAATACACTTGTGTTCATTGTGGATGTCAAGGCCAACAAGCACCAGATCAAACAGGCTGTGAAGAAGCTCTATGACATTGACGTGGCCAAGGTCAACACCCTGATCAGGCCTGATGGAGAGAAGAAGGCATATGTTCGGCTGGCTCCTGACTACGATGCTTTGGATGTTGCCAACAAAATTGGGATCATCTAAACTGAGTCCAGCTGGCTAATTCTAAATACAAACGTTTTTCACTGTTAAAAAAAAAAAAAAACAAATGCCTATGTCTCAAATCAACTACCTAACCTCCCACTTTCAGACTACAGAGGCAGTGAGAGAAGTAATTGATTTAAATACTAGTTCTTCCATTTCTGGCTGTATGTATGACCTTGGGTGTATCACTTAATGTCTCTGAGTCTTACGGAGAGAACATTAAAACTTACATAGAGGGATGTCATGATGATTAAATCACATAATACATAAAAGTTACTAGTACATAGCAGTTGTTCAATAAATATTTTTAAATTAATTAATTATCTAATTAGTACATATAAAACGTTCACTACAGTGCCTGGCCCAGAAAAATATCTCATAAATATTAGCTCTGATTTTTTTTTTTTTTTTAGCTCACAATTACCGGTTGTAGTAACTTGGTTAAGACACCAGGTGGCATGAGACAATAAAAATTATTGCCACTTTGTAAAGCTCTTCAGATATAATTGTGTAACGATTTGCATATTGCATACATTCCTGAAAGGTTGAGATGCAAATTTCTGAAGCACCGGACAAATTTCAAAATGACTTATTAATTCATATTCTGGTAGCAATTCATTTCAGAATTTTAGTGTATCTGTCTTTGCCTCTTAAAGTAGTAATAGGCCAAGCCCTAAACATTACAGACATTATTTTATTTTATTCTCAACTCTCCTAGGAGGTAGGTATTAACTTTAGTTTCTAGATGAGAAAACAGAAGCTTAGGGCAAAAATGGGGTTCAAAAACTAAGGCTTGACACAAATGTCTTTTAAAATTATGTTACCGGGTCTCCTATGGTCCTTAATTCCTCTAAAGAAGTGTGAATTGAAAAATAGCTAAAGGAACTCTTTTCAAGTAAACAATGAGAAGCAATATGTAAGTTTATTATGCTTTATAAGTTTGCATGTGAACATACAGTATTGAATTTAATAGGCATACTGTAAAGAATTTTAAAATAAAAGCTTATTAATAATGCAAAATATTTATATAATACTCATATCCAAGAATCTTAAAATACTTTATGGTTTAAAAAAATTAATATTAGTAGACAAGCATTGCAATATTTCATTTACAAGTGAAAGAACACAGCATATACAGGGATAGTCATTTCAAAGTCACTTCCTTCAAACTCATCCAGGAATTGGTTTCAGGGTACTCATATGCTTGGTTTCCCCAATCAAAGTAACATTTATTTATTCTCTTTCATTTAGCAAATATTTGTTGAACACTCTGTGGGGCCTACTATAAACCAGACACAGGTAATCTCATCAAAAGTCTTAATCTTTGAAGTAAAAAATTCTGGTGCAGAATAGGTTCTCATCTGGCTTGCCTAACCTCAAGGCTGTCCACCATTCCATAGCCACTATGACTGGTTCTTGCTCAGATGATGTCATAACCCAAATGTGTGGCTCCGGAGTTGTCACCAACATCTGTCACCCTGAGGAAGAAGCATTTCTGGACCTTGAAAAGGTCCTGTCCTGGGACCATGAGATGGGAGGATAGGGATATGGATAGTTACTGCTACTTCCTTGTTTGTACGTGGTTCACCAGCAAAGACCTCTTTGCCAATTTAAAAAATCTTAGTGCACAGAAATGTCCATTCACTGGCAACATATGTAAGCTAGGACAGATATAGACAAGCCATTCCAGAGACCATTATGCAATCCATGTAATATGTAATACAAACTAGAAAGAAATAACACCCTTAAAAAATACAGCAAACTTTCTCAGTGTTCTCCCTGGCTATTGCATCCTTATCAGCTAGACGGTGTGTTAAGACATGGAGTCCATGACTACCAGACCTACCGAGGTGGAGCTGGGGCCTGGGAATTCACATTGCTTTTTTAACAGCTCATTAGGTGACTACGGTGTAAAGTTTGAAAATTAAACTTTGGAGATTTATTTTAGCCAAGAGAATCAAGGGGAGTTATACGAAGGGAGTGGCATTGGAAGGGGGCCTTGAAGATATAGAGAGAGCGTTCTGTTGGTTTCTTTTCCATCTTCGCAATTCTCTCAAACTTTAATAAACTCAAAGGAGGAAATTGTTTTGTTTAAAAATATTATAAAGCATTAGAGAGAAAAAAAAGACATTATCTAGTATGGTAATCTTCAAACTAAGCTCTGCAAAATCTGGTGGCATGCAGGAGGCCAGTCAACTGGAGCTCTGGATCTCCTCGTTTAACCAGAATTTGAAGAAACTGCTTTAAATAAGCTAGACTCCAAAGGGGAGGGGGCGCAGGGCCTGACTCAGAGATGAGATCTTTCATTGTTTCTTTAGTAGGTATTCCTATAAATCCCTTTGTTATGGAAAAATTCTTCTACATATGATCCCAATGATACTCTTGAAGCCTGTATCTCGCACTACACCACATCTCAATAGATTTTTATCTTTGCCTAAAATCTCATTCCACAAAGGAAACTCGCAGCCATAGCAGCTAATTCTCCAGCCTCGTTTCCCTCCTCAACGCAATTAACTCACAGATAACGCTACACATGCAGTGGTGAGAGGGTACATGAGGGCAGCTCAGTTGTCATCCAGGGACTCTGCAGTGTCAGCCCATCTTTACAAGGTCAGCGGGTGGAGTTGTTCTAGACAGGATCTCTTTCTTCAGAATGATAAACATAGAGCTCAGTAGAGATAAGTAAACAAAGAAAATCATTCGGGCAAAAGTGGTGAAGTGGCAGAAAATCTAGCACTTGAAGAAGTGGTGAAGCTAGATCAGTGGTTAACATTTAAAATAATTTTAAGCAGTTTTATAGAAAACACTATAGTTATATTTACAATAATACAGCTTTTAAAATAGATGTATCAATCCGTTAATTCAAACCAAAGGTATATAGCAAGCTACTCCAGGTAAACAAGACAGGAAGATTCTCAAATTGATGACACCTGACCTTGAATTGACATTGGCTTCCCACAAGCAAGCAGTCATAACCCAATGAAGATGTCACACAGCGTCGGTTAAAAGAAATGGGTCGATAAGAACAAGCAAGTGGGGCTAACCATGATGACACACCTCCTCGTATATATTTGGCTTCAGCCCAAATATATCCCTGAACTTGTCATCTTAAATAAAATAAGAAGTGACATACTAACCACTAGCTTCTTCTCACCACTCACCTATCTGGGCTGATACAAAACATTTGATACTATTGACTAAACATCTTTTTCCTCCTTGAGGCTGCCACTTTCTTTTCCCCTACCACTCTGTTATTATCTTCAGAGGTTTTTTCCTTCCTCCATCCTTCTAAATGTTAGTATCCTTCAAAGATCTCGGGCTTCTATTTCTGTCCCTCATAGATCTCACCTCTTTCCACTATCACTCAATGGTAATTGCAACTCTCTTCCTTGAGGGTCTACTGTGTACCAAGGAGTGGTAAGTGCTTTACAAGTATTTTCCCTGGCCTTTAGAGCAATTCTGTTAGTTAGGGACAATTCTTGTCACTGTTCAATGAATAAATTGAAGTTCAGAGGGTTAATTCACTTCCTTATAGATACACATCTGCAAGAGATATAGCCTGGATTCAAACCCCAGTAAACTGGAACTCAATGCCTGACTTTTTCCCACACTGTCCATGCTGATTGTCATCTGAAGGCCCACACTACTTCCAACAGAGTGGGACTGGCAAAGATAGAGCCAGACAGATCAAGGACAGAAAGGAAAGTTTATGTGAGGCATATGTGAGGTGATATATAGTACAAGTGATATTTCAAATCAGTAAGAAAAGGATCGGTTTTCCAAGAAAAGATATTTTGACATGAAAATTTTAATCAAAATTTCAATTTAATTAAGCTTACATTTAAAATTTAAATATATCAACATTCTAGTTGGATTAAAATAACTGTAAATATGTACTTAAATTTTCTATACATATCATATAGGTTTACTTATGTTTTCTGTATTTACTTGTATTTTCTAGGTACATTTTACTGAATGGAGAAGAACTTTCAATAAAAGCTACTGAAGGTGAAAAGCATAAATCAATTAGTGAGAGACTCGGTTACCAAAAACCAAAATTTCCACAGGAAAAGAAATCTCTTAAATCTATAGCTCCAGGCCTATATTTCCTCCTTCCAGCTATCCATACTGCTGTCATCTGATGTGTGTTAATAGTTTGCTATCTTCGCATCACCATCTTTCCATAATCAAGTAGGAGAAAGCTCTTTGAACATTTAACTGCAACTATGACCTCAGGTAGGCCAAACTTTCTAGAACCCAGGTCCTTTTCTAATAAATAAAAAGTGTTGACCTGGAAAATTTCTGAGGTCTTTTCCACTTAAAAATTATGATTCTCTTTGTATAGCCTCTATTCCTTCTGTTGCAGTTTAAGAGAAATAATAAACAACCACCATTTCTTTCCTTGAGTTTAGAACCAATTATGAGATAAAACATGCTAGACAAATGGCAATCAAGGGAATAGCTTTCTTACTGGTAAGGTTTAGTTTGAAAATGTATCTTGAATCCACGGCCACATGAACATGCTAACACTGCCCCCAACATAGAATTAAATTCACCCACTAGTCAAAGACTGAGCTTGACACCACAGTGCCCCACCACTGCATAGCAAAGAAAGAAGAGGAGAGAAAATGAAATTGAGCCACACATGCTCATTTCCTTCCTCACTGCCTCACCAGAGATAGGAGGATAAACTTAGCTGAAGTCCCAGTATACGTAGTCATGAAGAAATGAGAAAATCCTCTCCAACTGCAGTGGGAAATTACTCCTCTCTCTCTAACTCCAATCACATATTCCTCCATGCCTCTTGATAACAGGCCTAGTTCAGAGTGTTTTCTCCCTCAGTTAGGAAAAAAACACAATATTCCCTAAGTTGGTTTTCCCATCTCTGACCTTCCTACCATTTCATTCTGTGCACCACTTCCAGATTAATCTTCCAAAATGACGTCATAACCATGGGATAGATACACAAAATCAGAATGTGAAATCAGGAAACAAGGATTTTAATCCTGGTTCTTTTGTTAATTAGCTACACGACCCTGAGCAAGGCACTTCATTTTCCCTGGTTTAGGGAATCCTCATGCAGAGCATGGCATGGGTTGATTATTCATTCCTATTCTATAATATCAATTCAAGTTTCAAAAACTTTCAGTAAATTTGTCTATACTATAAACCCCTTAGGATGGTATATATGGCCCTATATAATTGACTATGATTTCCAGACTTTATTCCCAGAACTTCCTAGAGGGTCTGGCTTTTCTAGCAAACTAGATCTCTGAAACATTTAGTACTTTATTATTCCTGTGCTGTTCCTTTATCTGTAGAGTACCTCCCTACTCCCAAAACTGCCTCTCCAGAGACTATTCTAGAAGATTCAGCAAAAACAATGCTTGTTTCCCGAGCCTTTTTGGATCTTCCCACATAGAAGTGATCTCACATTCAAATCTAGGTTGGCGCTATATTTGTCATATATCCACCTGTGCAGAGAAATTTATTGCTCAATTAATAGCCATGCCTCACTCCCACTTTCCTTGCAACTACATGGAGCCTTGTAAATAGATCTAGACAATGGACTAATGTGTAAAAGGGATACATCCTATTTCTGGGCCAAGTGACCCTTCAGTTTTCTCTTCTCCTTGTGTGGCAACCTGACATCTATGTGTTTAGATGTTCGTTTCACAAGACCTTGTGAACGAAAGACATGGAGGACAGCTTGATTAAGCAAGTGAGATTTGTTACCACAGCACAGCCCAGCCTGTTCTAATATAACAAACGATAGAAGGCTGAGGGTCACCGGGCCAACTGCTGCTTCCTCAATTGTACACAGAGATATCAATAGTACCATGGTAGTGGGGTATCTATAGGCATAATGAACAATTATAGTAACTTATGAGAATAATAGTTACTATTGGTAATACTGTAGTTTACTATTTTATATTATGCTATATGTAGTATAACATAGTATGTCACTATTTATTATTATATTGCTTATATATACAAAGTGTTCCTTATATTTAAATTTTTTTTTTACCTAAAAATCAGCTTTTTATTTAATGCTTAAAACATAATTGAATTCCTGCCCTAAGCAATAGGGCAGAGACTCAAATAAGAGTTCCAGTCTTTTAGGCATTGCATTCCTTCTCATTGTTTGTTGGATTCCATGATATTTTTCTACTTCCTAGAAACACAAGTGACTTTAAAACAGGCGATGAATAAAACTGAGGTTTAGAGAATTTAGGTAAACTACCGCGGTTCACACAGGCAGAGCAAGGTGCCCCATGGCCTCCAGTATAAAACAGCCTTGCTCAGGAAAGTGGTTTGGGAAGCCTCAGAAATCATACTTTTACCTCCTCTACACATCTTCCTCAAATATCACCCCTTTTCATTTTATTTTAAATTGTTATTACGAAAATTTTCAAGAATACACTCAGACGTACTAAAGCTAATGGTCCAATGAACACCCATTTATCCATGACCTAGATTCAAAAATTTAAAAATACTTACATTTTCTTATATAAGTGTATTGTCATTATCACAGAACAAAATTTTCAATTCCTACACTGATTTTTTAAAGTTTAAATTAATGAAAAAATTGATTTTGATGAAGAAATTATTTTGAAATGACAGAGTAACTCCTTGAAAACCTGGAGATGCCCCTCAAGTCCAGCAAAGCAGAGGTTCCACATGTTCGGTGACCCTGACAGTTTCCAGGCCTTGCAAGTGGTATATCAGTTGCCACATGATGTGAAGCAGTCAGCCAGCCAGTTCTCCTCCAAACAAAAAATGCCTACTCCCCTGATGAAAGGTTATCTCTGCCCCTCTCCAGCAAACCCTCTTCCCTTAGCCAAACGGCAGGATGTTTTTTGTTCCAAAAATACGTTTAGATGAGGGAACCTGGAATGGGACAAGGTGTGAAATGTGTAAGAAGAGACTCAGGGAACCGAGCCATTTCCCAAATCTTTGAAGTGTGTGTGCATGTGTATGTGCATATTGTTAGAAGTTTTGATTTGTATGGAAAAGGAAATAAAACAGCAGGAGATGGTTGAAAAGATTTCACACTCCTGACTGAAGCTGTGAAGATCAGGGAACTTGTTTGGTATTTATGACAGGGTTCCTAGCATACCACCTATAATCTTTGATTTAAAATAGCTAACTCTGAATAAGCTGGGACTTACTGTATAGCCTGGGCAGGTCACTCATCCTTAGGTGCTGGTTTCCTCACCTGGGCGATGGGGACTGAAGCCTACCTCTCATTAGTGTTAGTACAGAGAGGACTAGAGAAAATGTGCACAGTAGATATCATTCTATAGGGACAGGCTGTAGTGGGAATATGCTTCCAAGGACTTCATCTGGTTTCCCCTCTTATCCCTGTCATCCTATTTTGGAGTAGGTGTGATTTCTGCCCACTTCTTTTCTATCTCTGGTCATAAAATTTTAGGAGGGCTGAAACTTAGTCCCGGGTCACCTATAAAGCATGGTAGTGACAAGGAAAAAAGTGTTAGCTGGTCAGGAGCTCCATTTTCACGCAGGGGAGCTTTTCCTTGATCTAGTGCTTAAGACAGGACTAAGTACCAGGCCTGACACACCGTGGTGAAATTTCAAGTGCAAAGTAAAAGCGAAAAGTTGCCCAGAGGAAAAAAAATGCACACTTCCATGTTTCATATATATATATATATAAACTTGTGTGAGGTTAGATTGCTGAAGCTATTGCTTAGTATGGATAAATCACTGAACTGTTTTGTTCTCAGAAAAAAAAATCAATGATGGCTTAATAAGGTTTAGGGTAGGAGAGAAAGGAAGTTAGAATGAATCCCTCTTGCCATCTATAGTGAGAGGTAAGAAACGAGCACAATACTCAGTTATAGAGGTCCACAGGGAATGGAGTGTACTTGAAGCTGAACAGCTTTTTCAATTCTGAATCTCCCTGCTACTCAATTCCCTGAGGTAGGAATAGCCTGATGTATGGCCCAAAAAGTGCTTCTTTGGGCTTTACAAAGACACCAGCTAGTAGTCTTAGGATTTCACAATAATAGTAACAATAAGAACAAATAATAATAGAAAACACTATTATAAGCCAATCAAGTACTGTTTTGCATATGAAAGCTCCTCATAAGCAGTATCTCCTGACAAGGAGTTGTAGTTGAGAGTCCAATTGGAGGTTGGAGAATTTAGAGAAATTTAGAGAAAATGCCTCTTTCACTTTATTCCATCTGGAGACAAGTTGAAATCACTTTCTGACACATAGGTTAAAGCTTGTTCTGTAATGTTGGGGATTAGTGGAATTTTCCTCATGAATCAGGGAGCAATTCAGATTGGGGTAACTTCTTTGATCATTCATAGCTCAGGCACTACTTCCACCTGACTACGTATGCAATATTAAGCTTATGAAAAACAAAAAATGGGGGGATTGTTTTAGGTTTCTAAAAACCTTTTATTTCAAAATGATTTCAGACATATACGGAGTTGCAAAATTCATACAAAAAATTCTCTTATATCCTCCACTTGTCTTTTCAGAACTTGACACTTTTGAAGAGTAAGGACTATTGTTTGAATGATATCCCCTCAGATTGGATTTGATTGATGCTTGCTCATCGTTAAATTCAAGTTATGCATTTTTTTTTGCCAAGAATGCCACAGAAATGATGTTGTATCCTCCTCAGGGAGGTTATCAGAAGGTACATGGTATCTCTGGAATTAAACAATGTATATGTTCTCCAAAAGAAATCATCATTATTCAGAGAAGTTGCTAAAACTTGGATTCAGAAAAGAGATTGTGCTTTGCCCATCTTTGTGACTTAATCCTGACATTCCTGAAGTCAGAATTACCAGTGAAAGTCTGCAGGTGGGAAGTGCTTCAGGTCCCCAGTGATGCAAGATGCTTTTTGTTGTTTACAGAAAGTTCACACTGGAGCTGTCAAACACCTATTTCTGTTATGATTTGTATTATGGGTTATACAGGTCAGAAAACATGAATGACAAAATGCAGCATAGGTAGAAAGGCCCACACAATCTAATCCTTTATCACTCAGGCAAATGTTGGCAACAACTGTTTGGTTTAGTTATGTATTTACTTACTGTGTATTTATTGAGCACCTACTGGGTCCAAGGCCCTGAGCTAGGTCCTAGTGGGACACCAGGTTGTATGAGATACTTCAAAAGGCTCATTCCTAAGGATTAAATAAATATTTTTCTTAAAGAAAATGGTGGAATGAAAAGGCTAAATAATGGAACACACAAACATACACACACACATATACATCCATAAATAAGAAATTCTAAGGCAATTATGAGGTGCTTCTCCATTGGATATTGTTCTTTTGGTAATTCAGTGAACAAATCATTACTTTAGAAAATTTTCATGAAAAACATCAAACTATTATAAATGAAATTAATTTTAAAATCAATTATTAATGACACACAGTATGACACCATTTATGTGAAGTTCTAAAATAGGCAAAATTAATAACGTAAAAAATCAAAACACAGATTGTGGAGGTATAGAAGTATCTATTACTGCAAAACAAATGACCCCAAACTTAACATCTTAAAATAACAAACATTTATTATCAAATAGTTTCTGTGGGTCAGAAATTCAGGAGTGCCATAACCCAATGGTTTTGGGTCAGGGTCTTTCATGAGACTCAAATCAGGACATTGGCCAGAACTGCAATCATCTGAAGGTTTAACCAGGACAGGCTGATTCACTTCTAACATGGCTCACTCACATGGCTGTTGGCAAAAGGCCTTGTTTCCCCACTGACTGTTGGAAGCAGGTGTCAGTTCCTTGGCACGGGAGTTCTCTATAAGATTACTTGAGTATCCTCACAACTTGGCAGCTGGCTTCCCTCAGAACAAATGATCCAAAAGAGGGCAAGATGAAATGTTTGATGTCTTTAAAAATATACTCCATCATTTCCACAGTATCCAGTGGGTTGCCTTGGTCAACCTATGAAATGTGGGAGGAGACTGTACAAGGGTATATGGTGACCTTTGTGGGCCATCTTGGAGGCTAGCTACCCTAGGGGTGGGAGATTGACTGCAAAGAAACTATATGGTGAAATGAAAATACTCTACAGTATGACAAATATGTGGGTTACATGTATGCATACACTTGTCAAGACTGTACAACAAAGATTTGCACATTTCAATCATTTTACATTAAAAATAACTATACAGTTTACATTAAAAATAACTATAAATAATAATAATCAGGAAGAGGTGGAGAGTAAATGGAGGTACAAATGATACAAGCGTGGTAGGATATTGATCATTTTTGAAGCTGGATGGATTGGCACAGGTGAATTAATTAGACTAATTCATGTCTAGTGAATTAATTAGACTAATTAATGTCTAGACTAATTAGACATTAGACATTATATTTTGTCAGTTCAGAGTGTCATTTAGAAAGAATCAGGGAATTAAGAAATTGCACATATATGATATTTACGCAAGGATGCATCAAAATATCTTTAAATTTAAGTTCATGGAAATTTTCTAAAGTGGATCTCACATATCTCTGACTTATTTAGTTGTATATATGAGTGTATATTCATATATGTGTATGGGGGAGGGAGAAATTTCTTGTTGACTCAGGGTCATCATTATGCCTGGTTATTATTGTACTATCCCGTGAGTAATGCTTTTCTTGAGTAAAGGCAGTTGAAGGATAGTATACCCAGCAGAAATTCAAACCTTTTTCTTAGAAGTGGCTTTGTAAATACTAAATGACACCCCAAACACCCCAAAGGCAGTTAACTCTTTAAACAAAAGCATTGTACACAATGACCCCGGACTACTTGGCTTTTCTGAAATCTGTTCTCTTTTTACTATATTGTTTTTGTGTCATCTCTTCCTGTTAAGCTACAAGCTCTCAGCCCTAGAGCAACCATTACCTTCTAGTGCTGCTCCTACTCCACAGAGGACTAGGGAACCAGACATTGGTTCTAGTCAGAGACACAACAGCATCACGCATACCAACATTCACATCATAGTGGTACCCAAAGGAGAAGAGAGACAGCAAGGAATTGAAAACCTATTTGAAGAAATAATGACTGAAAACTTCCCTAACCTGGTGACGAAAATAGACATACAAGTCCAGGAAGTGCAGAGAGTCCCAAATAAGATGACTCCAAAGAGGCCCACATCAAGAGACATCATAATTAAAATGCCAAAGGTTAAAGACAAAGAGAGAATCCTAAAAGCAGTGAAAGAAAGGCAACTACTTACTTACGAGGGTGTTCCCATAAGACTGTCAACTGATTTCTCAGCAGAAACTTTGCAGGCCAAAAGGGATTGGCATGAAATGTTCAAAGTGATCAAAAGCAACGACCTACAACTAAGACTACTCTGTCTAGCAAGGTTATCATTTAAAATTGAAGGAGAGATAAAGAGCTTCCCAGATAAGAAAAAGCTAAAGAAATTCATCATCACGAAGCCAGTATTACAAGAAATGTTAAAGGAACTTCTTTAAGAAGAAGTGTGTGTGGTGGGGGGAGAGAACATAAATATGAATAGTAAAATGGCAATAACTATGTACCTATCAATAATCATTTTAAATGAAAATGGATTAAATGCTCCAATCAAAAGACATAGAGTAGCTAAATGGATAAGAAAAGAAGACCCATACATATGCTGTCTGCAACAGACCCACTTCAGATTGAAAGACACACACAGACTGGGAATAAAGGCATGGTAAAAGACATTTCATGTGAATGGAAACAAAAAAAAAAATCTGGAGTAGCAATACTTATATCAGACAAAATAGACTTTAAAACAAATACTATAATACAAGACAGGAAGGACATTAAATAATGATAAATGGATAGATCCAACAAGAGGATATAACCCTAGTAAACATCTGTGCACTTAAATACCGGGGGTTCCAAAAAAATTTATACAAGGGGATAATTTGGTCAACACTGCTCAAGCAGTGGTTCTCCATAATCAGAAGTGTCTGGATGCTGATGGTAACCACTTTCAGCACCTGTTGTAATTGTAGAAGTCAAACATGACTTGTATTCATCTTTTGTTATCGGTATATATTGAGTATTACGATTTTAATAGTTTTCCTTTCTTAAAATGTGTACACATTTTTTGTCACCCTCTGTATATAAAGCAAATATTGACCTACTTAAAGGGAGAGATTGATGGTAATAGAATCATAATAGGGCACTTTAACACCTCATTGACACCAATGGACAGATCTTCCAGACAGAAAATCAACAAAGAAATGACACACTAAATTAGATGATATTTTTAGAGCATTTCACACCAAAACATCAGTTAGCATATCAACAGGAAAAGCTAAAAGTGTTTTTCCTTAAGATCAGGAACAAGCAAGGATGTCTACTTTCACCACTTTGATTTAACATAGTATTGGAAGTCCTACCCACAGCAATCAGAAAAGAAAAGGAAATAAAAAGCATTCCAGATTGAAAAGGAAGAAGTAAAACTGTCATTATTTGCAGATGACATGATGCTATATAGAGCGAACCACCAAAAAACTATTAGAACTGACAGATGAATTCAGTAAAGTAGCAGGATACAAAATTACTATTCAGTTACATTTTTATACACTGATAACAAGAAATTAAGAAAAAGAAGTTAAGAAAACAATCCCATTTACAACTCCATAAAAAATCTAGGAATAAATTTAATCAGGGAAGAAAAAGACCTGTACTCAGAAAATTATAAGACATTGAACAAGCTACAAATAAATAGAAGCATATACCATGCTCATGGATAGGAAAAATTAACATCATTAAAATGGCCACAGTACCCAAAGCAATCTATAGATTCAATGCAATCCCTACCAAATACCAATGGCATTTTTCACAGAACTAGAATAAATAATTCTAAAATTTACATGGGAATTAAAACTAATTATGTTTATTTATTTGATGAGTTACTTACTTATTTCTTTATTCTTGTGTTTTTAATCATAATTAGAAATATACCTCTAATATGTTATACCTAATCCCCAAAACATCTAGCTTCATTTTGAAAGACATAAATAATATGCACCAAAAAGTAATTTCAGACCTGAAATGTACATTTTCAATGAAGTTCATGTATATTTTATATGAACTAGAAAGACTGAATCTTGAATATTTGGAATATAAGCTCTTAGTCCCCAGAGGGTTATTTGTTGTTTTAAAAAAAGGTTGTTTGTGTTTCTACTTGGACTTTAATTTCTTACTTTACATAGGAACACATTTTTGATTGATTTAAGGTGTTGACAGGTGAATCAGTGTCTCAACATTAAAATGGGTGAAAGCAGTTGTATTATTCACTGTAAAAAAAAAAATCACACTGGTCAAGTACTATCTAGGAAAATCTCTAAGAGATAAAATTTATATTGAGTTTTGTGGTTTATACTTATTTTCTAAAGAAAGAAAATTGTTAATTTTACTGGCAGTCACTCATACTTGAAATAAAAACTGCCAAATTTTTAATACCAAAAAAAAGCGGAGCACAGACCTTACAGTCAAACCGCCTGGGTTCAAATCCCATTTCTGCCACCATTTACTCATTTTTTCACTTGGTCTGTGTGATTTAACCTTTCTGTGTCTCATTTTCTTATACATAAAATGGGTTTCATAATAGTATATAACAGGATTGTTGTCAGGATTAAATAGGCTAATACTTATAAAGTGTGCAACACAATGTTCAGCATTACAGACACATTGTGTTTAAGATAAATCCTGAGGAATTCCTGTTTTGCTGCTTCAAGTGGTTAATAAAGGGCCGTGACACGCGGATACAAATTTACAGAGAGCACACACATATAAAATTTGTTGTTCTAATCACAAAAAACAACCAGGTTAATGTGATATGTAGAGAGAATAGGCTGTATAATCATACACTGTTTTTCTTAAAACTATAAGCAACTCACTTAAGTGATTATAATTAGAATTCCTTCATATACTAAACCTACTTTACAATTTTGCTCATCTAATTTCAATTATTTTCCAATACCATGTTTATCATCTTCATTACAAACACACATTTTCAGTACCAAATAGCCTGAACCCCAATAGCTAGAATTCCTAAGCTTTTCACACTTTCCCTACCTTTCTCTTAATTTAAACTCCCCTGGACCCTCTTCTACATTCCTATCTAGTCAGTCTCTTTGGTTGCACGCTCTTCAGTGTTCTGGAACTTTGTCCTCTCCTCTTCCGCCTCCTGAAAATATCAGTTCTAAAAATAGGAGGGCAAGAAGGTAACTAAAGTTCTAAAGGCACCCAGACAGCACTAGAAACAAGAAAAGCCTTTGATCATGTAAAAGACTCCTTGAATCTAGACCTTCAAGAGTAAATCAACCTGTGCCCATTTAATCTTGCCTTGTAGCTTAAAATTGCAGTGAGGCGATAAGGGATCTTGGTGTCTTGTGTTTTTAATCCTTTAAAACTCTCATTGATTCTATTTCTTCAGGCTGAGAGTAGCCTCGTTTGGCCTATAGTTACAGGTGTAAAAAAAGGTCAAGAGCACGGAAAGAATGGAGTGGGAATCTGTCTGAACCTCTTCCCTTGAGAGTTCTACAAATATCAAGGGCTACTACAATACGATTCCACACACCAGGGCATGCCTACCCTTACAAAATGACCAAACACACCTGCCCTAACTCCCTTAAATGTCTTTCAGAATTGAGAATGAAGGGCTTCAAACCAAAACCTGGGAAAATTAACATGCTAATATGAATAAATTTTGAAATGTAAATGATGGTCTCAGATCTTTGCTTGAACTGACAAAACCTCTAAAACTAGAAAGAATAAGGAAGCTGAGGAGAAAGGGAAGGTTAAACACTGAAGAACAGTAAATAGAAAGCAAAGACTCCAGAGAGAGAAACACTTCCTGGCATCTCACCAGGACTTGGCTCACCTTTATCTGTAAAGACACACCGAGCTACGGTGCAAGGGACACCAACTGGCCAGGTTTACTCAGGTCCAAAGCATTGTCGCGTACTGAGAGGTTTCCCAGGATGTGACAGTGCTAAAACCAGGTCTTTGGCAAGCCAGGGCTGTTGATCAGCCTAACTACACTTCATGCTCAGTGTGGCTCCAAAGGAGGTCATGTAAGCCAGAAATCATTTCAGGCGAAGGGCCCGAGGGCACCCTCCATCATCCAAAGCTATGATTCATGGGGCATTTTAGTTTACTGGAGCTCTTGCCTGCCTTCTTCTTGGTCCTCTCAGTGAATGGACAGCAGGCAACAGACCCACAACCTTTATAAGTACTATTTTAACCTTAAGTGAAAGACAGATTATTCCCAAAATGGATAAGTATTAAGTAAACTGGTTGTAATTAAAGCAATCAGCTCCTCCAAGCTTTAAAGTGCTGTGATTCAATGAATGATCCTCAAATTTTAACACAGATGTTAGAAGTTTTATAAATAACTGAATTCTGTCACTAACTGTGCTTACCATTTACTTGTTGCCCCTTGCCCACATATGCTGAGTTTTTCCTTTCCTTGCATTTTTAAATAATAAAATGATGTGCTACTGTCCATAAGGATCTATTTTAGCTTTTTCTTGTTTTTTTATTGGGGAGTCATATTTACCATGAGTACAATGGTTAAGGATCTAGTATCAGGCTGTACTAGCTTGAACCACTTACTAGCAGATGACCTTGGGTAAACTTGTGACTCAGTTTCTCCATCTGCAAAATGGTCATAGTAATACAGTAGCCCTTATCTCCATGAGGTGTGGTGATGATTGAGATTTAGAATTGCACCTGGCATACAGTATGTGCTCAACACATTTTAGCTATTTCTATGGACAAAAGAATAATTCTGAGATGTCTACATTCAATTTTTCAATTATAGCAGACGGAAAGTGAAAGAGACACGAATAATTAGCCAGTTACCAGTTGTGGGCCAATTAGCAAGACGGCCCACATTCTTGAATGTGTGTTGGAACTTTTTCCATCTCTAGGCTTCTATTAGTCTCCACTAGATCTACTGCTGCTTCCTGCAGATGCATGAGCTTTCAGGATTGTTGTCTGTAACCCATCAAAACTAGTGAATGTTTCTTCCTTGCAGACTGCGCTCCTATCATAGAACTGCCCCCACTTCACATTTTCCCACCCTTTTTATTTGTAGCCAATGTAAATTCTTTCCAAACAACTTAACATCTTTCTTCCCCAAACCATAATGCATAATATATACATAATGCATGTCAACTCCAGGACGGTGGACATGTGGCCTTCTCCACCTCGCCCTGTGGCTCCAGAAACCCTTTCTTTTCAAAAGGCTTTCAACCGTGGAAGTTAAGTTTTTTCTTTAACACTATTTATTCAACTTGGACTTCTCTGTGTGACAAATAATTGCAAAATGGTTGACCAGGAATAGGAGCTAGGGATTTAAAACACTGAACTTGAAGAAATAAATTTTATTGCTTCCCACTAATCAATAATGTTTGGTTTATTACCAAACATTGATCACTATATTGATAGTAACCAGCACAGACACCCACCCATAGCATAGCGCACTGCAATTCAGAATGGCTGGACCCAAGCCACTGGTCAGCCTCAGCTTCTCACTCAAGCAATGTAGTTGTGTCCAAGGATCTAAGCGTGAAAAACAGCCCGATCAAAGAAACACAATGCACTCTCTTGCAGTCCAATTAGAAGTATAGTTTAAAGTGTTGTTTTCAGGATCTTGTCTTTAAACAATCATTAAAGTGACTTTACTTTCACTTTCAAACGAAGCTGTTTCTGAGAGGTAGTTTACATCTGGATTCTTCTTTTGTGTTCCTTCTTCCCATAAATGGTGCTCCCACGCTGCCCAAGCCAGAAACCTACAATTTCCCTTTTCCTTTTCCACTTTTCTCCAATTAAACTGGCCAATTAAAGTGATCATTTTATTGAGTTACTTCTTATCAATTGAATACATCCTCTTCTCGCCTACCTTAATCCACTGTCAGTTTAAGCCCTAACTATCTCACTCCTAGCCTTTAGCAATAATCTATTTGCTTATGTCCCCACGATTCCATTTTTCTCAAAGAATTAAAGAGCCATTTTTTTAAAGTGCAAATAGAGGGAGGGTCATAGCTCTACCTTCTGCTTTAAACCTTTTATGATTCCCAGCTCGTGGCAGAAGGAGCGACTCTTTAGCGTGGTCTACACTGTCCTTCCGGTCTGGCTCTTGCTCCCCACTCTTGCTTCAGTTCCTGCTGTGCCCCCGCCAGCGTTTTGCACATAGGCACTGTCTTATTTATTTTTGAATCCCCAGCACTTATCCCACTCCTAGATTTGAAAAATGTTTGCATAATCAATAAATACCTGCATGCATAATAACACGCATGAACTTAAAAAAACAAGTTTTTGCTCTAGGTTTTCTATAAATAATTCAGATTTATTTCAGATTGTGAGAGTGAAACTTCAAAGTCCAGCTAACGCTCAATTTGGACACATAGGAACTGATCACAGAAACCACATTTTAAACTATATATGTATATATGTGTGTGTTTAAACTATATATGTATATATGTGTGTGTTTAAACTATATATGTATATATGTATTGTTTTAGTGTTGTGGGTGTGTGTGTGTGTGTGTGTGTGTGTGTGTGTATACGCACAGACATATTTTATAGGATGTAAATATTTTACTTCCTAAAACCTACATACTTTTAGTACAATAAACATGTTGATGTTGGCATCTTTTTTGCCAGATTAAAAAAATGATATGTTTTTGATAAAATAGTGACAATTAAAAATTAACTTTTAAAGCAGGCATCTAGAATTTTAGATACGTTTCATCATTAGGAACACTGAGAATAAAGGGGACCAAAGTGAGATCAAAAAGAAAAGCAGGAGGCTTTCATGATTGGCAGCCCCAGGAGTAGAGAAGGCCAAAGGAAGGCATACCTGAACAAGGCATAGCTGTGACTTGGTGTATTATCTTGTTGACCTATGCGTGTGGCAACTCATTGGCCATCATTTCAACCAGCTGCACTCATTTTCATAGCTAAACTGAGCATCTCCTATGTGCCAAGCACTGTACTAGGTCATGGGAAGACCTAGATCACGATAACACAGATCTTGACTTAAGGAGTTCACAGTTTAGCAAGCGAGACAATAAATTAGCCATTAAGTATTATAATATAGTAGCATATTCAAAATGCTATGGAACATAGAGAAGGAGCTTCTGCTTGAGTGATGGGGCAAACGAGCCCAAATAAAGGGAAACTGGAGAGGTGCCCTGAACTAGGCCTTAAGGGGAAATCATGAAGGGGGATCCATCAGAGGACCCAGTGTGAGAATTGGCAAGGAAGTTTGTGAATCGTAGAATGTAAGGTGCCAAATAGGAAGTGCGTGTAGGGTGATGAAGGAAACTAGACAAGTAGGTTGGGGACAGATGATCCAGTGTGAATGTCAATCTAAATAATGAATGGAGGACAGAAGTCACAAATCCATTTCCCTAATTTGATGCTCAGAAACCAGGCCACTCCAGAATGGGTGATTTCATTGGAAGGCCAGTCCTTATCCATGAAGCAATGGAATACTGAACTAGGGTCATTTTGATTTGTTAAGTTTCAAAATCTAGAATCATGCTTTTTATTCAATGTTGTAGATGTTGTCCCCTTATTAACCATAGTTTTCAAAATGCTAATCAAATAATATATAATCCAAACACAGGGATTTTCTAAATGTGCCTAGCCTCATGAGAGATAGCAATTTGATCTGTCCAGGAAAATATGTATTGTTTTAGTGTTGTGGGGTTTCTCTCCCTTTTCAAATTTATGCATTTACCTATACTTCTACCTCTTCTGTAAATGATTTAATATAGTCTATAGTGACTATAGAATAAAAGAAGAATAAAATATAAGTCGGAATAAAGAATTGTGATCAAGCAAAATGGGGAAAAATAGTTCAAGACCAAGGGGAAAAAAGAACACAAATATGCAGATGATAAGAGCAGGTTTCATTCTCTCAGAAGAGCTTCCTGGGAGTTGAAGCAAAAGAGGGTATGCCCCAGTCAGCTATAATTTCTCACTAGGAGAAAGAACACCATGTCAGTTGCTCCAGAGACATGGGTTCTAGACCAGGTCTTCTACTAACTTGTGTGACCTTGGGACAGTAACTGAGCCACTTTGTTTTTCAGTCATCATCCTTGAAATGTATAATAATATCTCACTTAACTTCCTTCAAAAGAATCAAAGTGCTTTGAATAATATACAACGTCATACAAATTTAAGGCATTATTATTTCTGACAGAACCCTGAAAAAATTGCCTTAGAAGTATTTGCTATCTGTCTACAATGATGAAAATCGAGTGACTGTCAGTAGTTAACCCTGCCACCATGATAATCAGGTTGACGTCCACATCAATTCACCAAGTTTGGTAACTCAAACACCAGCATCCCACCAGACTGTCATTGACCTAGCTTCAAATAGTACAATTCCTGGGACACACTATCTGCGTTTGTATAGAAACAGCATCTCTGAGTCATAGGAGCCCAGTCAAAAACATCTCTCAACTCTCCCACTAGAGGTAATCCTCTCTTTTGCTTTTATTATGTTTATTAGGAAACTCAAGTACAGAGAGCTGAGTTCATCCATACTCATGACATTATTGTCCCATTTATGGCACACTGTTACTGATAGCACATGCAAATATCTTCTCTTGATTTTTACATCAATTTATTTCTTTCTCCTCTTTCTCCATTATCTGTCTCTTCCCTCCAAATATGCACCCATTTTAATATTTGACATGTATCATTTTATTTGTGTATTTCCTTATAAAATATTTTCCTGTGTGTACTCATTTTCATTAACATAAATGCTACTGTGCTCTAGATTCCATTGTTTCTTACTTTCTTTGCACTGTTTTGAAGGTCTATACATGGTGGCCCATTGATGTCTATCTCACTGCTGATAGCATTGCCTGCATTTACTTCCCCATTTCCTCTGTGATCGACGCCCAGATGGCCTCCAATTCCTTACCCATAAATGTGCTGACATAAACGTTCTGTAACGTTTCCCTGTGAATATTGTTTAGTCTCATAAGCCTTAACAATTCTAATTATTGAGAAACAATTTAAATGAGACATTCTCCTTGTAATAAAATAGATGAACAATGATCTCTATTGTCTAAGGCAGGAAGAAGGGAGTAAATAGAAGAATTCAAATGGTTGAGTTTAAAATGAAAATAATGTGTTTTAAAGAATAGAAGAATCATCAATATAGATGTGCATGTAGAGAATACAAGAAAGAGTATGGGGAAAACTGGCTGAATTATAGGAATACTCAATTTTCTTTTGGTATTTCTGAGGTACGTGTAGTGGGAAGTAAGGAAGATGAAAGATTGGTAAGATCCATGGTTGACTTCTGAAATTGACTTCTTAAGTATAAATATTGTTTCATTTTATCATATACTTGTCTCACCCACATAATCATGTATCACAACTGACTCATACAATAGCTACATCCCTTCCTTTTCCCTTGCAACTTGGTGCATCAACTGCCAAGATTCCTCTACTTCTGCTTTGGGAACCCAAGACCTACTTGGGCTTTAGTTTCCTTCCCCACTCAAGTAATGATTGGCCTCAGGATATAATAATGTTCCTGTCATGGTTTCTGAGTTTGGAAAACATATTCGGTCTCCTCATCTAGGGACATCTGCTTTGCTAAACATACAGGCAAATGAACACACCAAAAGCAAATCATTGTTTCCTCTACATATCCTTCTACACCTGGATTGCAAAAGAGGACTGATTGCTACTCTGAACAAATTTCAATAGAGGGACGAGTCTGAGTAAGTCAAGGGTTCTGTGGGATGTTAGTGTTTGATTTAAGGTGAACTGAGTGGTGACCAAGGCATTTCGCCTTCTTATTTTCCTTACTTCCACATCTTCTCTACCATTTATTGTGATTTTTCAAATAACAAGCAGAAAATGTGATTTAGAGAGCAAGGCCATTTGTAGATGAGGAAAATAAGATTAATCAAATTGCTCAGGTTATAACATCTATTCTACTATCAAAATTAGAATAAAGATAATCCCCATCTTTCGTATTCTTGCTTTGGTTAATAGCTCACATTCCCATTGTTCAAGTTGCGTCTCTTGGGTAATAGGATATGATTTTTTTTGTAGATCCCCCTGGCAGGAATTCTCTTACTCAACTCCACTTGGCCTGCTCTTGAAAGTGTTTCACATTGCCATCTCCCTCTTTGTCAACTGACCCAAATCTCAATGCAAGCAGAAGGGACAAAGTGGGGGAATAGATGTATCCTAATCATTAAAATCACGTGCTGGGGCAAGAAGCCCATTTGCGTATATTAAAATGCACCAAAGAATAATAAGACTTTGGGTGAGTCTTAGAACACTTCTGGGCCTTCATTTCCTCTTTTGTATAATGAGAATATTAGTGAGATGATGTCTAAATATCTTCTATTTCTCTACTTCCTCCACTGCCCACTGCTGACTGACCTCATTGCATGAATTGTCTTCTTCAGCAATCCCAAATAAATTAAGGAAAAGTTGTGTATCTAGATACACATAGATGGCTATTATATGTGGTGTCATTGAATGTCCACTATGTCTCGGGCATTTTACATTCATTGCTTCATTTGATCCTCAAAATCATGTTGCAAGTTATTATAAACCATATTTTACATAAGAGAAAACAGAAATTTACAGAGGTTCAGCAAGTTGTACGAGAACCTGTAGTTAGTAAGTGATGAAACTTGGAGTCAAGTTAGTCAGCCCCAAAATCCAGTCTTTACATTAAAACATACTGCCAATCACGCAGATGGTGTAAAGTAACATGCAGACTTCAAAGGCCAAAATTGTTCTTCCATCCCAAGTACCACCAACGTATGTTAAAATGTTGGTGATTCTCAGATGGTGTCCTAGAAATTGGGAATATTGAAAAGTTATCATAGGTCTTTACAGGAAGAGATAGAGAAGAAGAGGGAGAGGGAGAGATGCCAAACTGAGTGTATAACACAGTTGAGAGGAGAGGATTCTTATTCTTGCTGGGACTTTCTGGGAGGCTTCACAGAGGTAGTAGGTAGAACTTAAAGGTATGAGACGTAGAGAAATGTCTTTGCCTAAGCAGAATGAGGGCCTGTATATTATTAGGATACTTCCAACTACACATAACAGATGACCTATAAGTTAACATGCCTTAAATATTAAGGAAAGGTTGTTATCTCATAATACGAAGTCCCAGGATAAAATGACTTCAGGATTAATCTCATGCTCTAGAACATCACCAAGGACCCAGGTTTCTCCACCCCCATTGTCTGCTCTCCTAATCCTAGTTTCCTTCATGATTGCAGGAAAGCTATGGCAGTTCATGATATTAAATACAGACATGACCATATCTAGAAGAATAGCTACTGCATCTTTCCATGAATTTATTTTTAAGAACAAGGATTTATTACCCCAGCAGACATCCCTTCATGTTTCATTTGCCAGAATCAAGGTATGTGCCTGTGCCTAAGCCAATCACTGGCAGAACAATGAGACCACCAAGTTGGGCTTAGGCCAGTCAGGATTGATCCGCAGGGCAGGGAACAGAGCCACTCTTCTCTGAGTCCTTGGAAGAGGGGTGTCCACCTCTGTAGAACCAGAGCCCTGCCCAGAGGCAGAATCAGGGAAGTACTGTGTGCAGGCAATTAGCATGGCTACAGTACACACAAATTAGGGAGGTGGCAACGCTCTGGGAACTTGACATAAAGTACGGTTCAGGACAGGATTCGATCAACAGGTAAGCAGAGCAAATTGAGAATTTTTAGGGCTACTTGTTGAAAATGAAAATACAGAAGGTAGAAAGGCACAGATAGAAGAACTTATCTTTGGTCAAGGAGAAATATGCTATATTTCCTTCTCACTAGGAAAATTGGGCTAATTTCAAGGGATTTTAGCATAGTTTCTATTCTGTCTAGATCACTAACTCATTTTTTAATATCCCCTAAAATTTTCTTTAGTTTTTTCTTGTTTTTTCAAATTTCTCTAAACACCTAGTGTATTGCCAGAACTCTTCTTGTTCTTTTACTGTTGGTCATTTCTTTCATGTGTATTGGTTTATTTCTGATCATTGAGCAAATAGTTCCTCCAACCTTAAGAGGAAGAAAGGAAGGGATGAAATGACAGATTTGGAGGTATAGGCCACCAGGTGCAAACTCTAACATATTAATAGAAATAGGCAAAAAGGAAAGCTCAGCCATGACAAGAGGAAGAGATCTTCTCTTCAAAGTCAGAAAAATCTCAAGGCCAATAAGTATAGGAAGAAGTATATTAATGACAGCTAATATTTTGAGTATTTATGCTGTGCCAAGCACTATACTAAACACTTTTCATATGTTAACTCATTCATTTCCCACACTGATCCCACAGATTAGGTACAGGGTCTTCATGTATAAAATGGGGATAAGAACTGAGGCAGGGAACAGTTAAAAAAATATTTCCAAGATCCCACAAGTAGTTGAGTGGTGGGACCAAAATTCAAATTCCAGTAGTTGGCTGAGATACCATTCTCTTTTCATTACTGCCTCTTTATGGGAAGGGATATTGCAAATCAATATTAAAAATAGCTCATATTCATTATGTGTTTACTAAATGTCTGGCATTGTGCTAAATATTTTCAAGCATCATTACATTAACTCTTCAGAGCAATCATGCAAGGTATTACTTGCATTTTGTAGATAGAGAAACCAACACTTAAAGAGATTAAACAATTATGAACAACGTTACACAGTGCATGGCAGAGCCAGGATTCAGATTCTGAATAACTCCAAAGGTAATGCCCTTAATTATGCAAACAATGAAAATGGGTAAACTTTCAGGTAAGGATCTGAATTGTAATTCAAAGACTAGAAGAATAGAAAGGCATGAAAGGCCCAATATATGCCAGTCACTGTGACAGTTGCTTTTATATCATTATTTCAGTTCATCCTAGTTATTAACATTCTTTAAGGATTAAGTCTCTATCTGAAAATTTGGATCGAGTTAGGTATTTCTTATTCTTGTCTAGATAAAATAAAGATTCATTAAGATACAGTCTCTTAAAAATTCACAATTATTTTTTAAAAAGAAGCCAAGGACAGCTGACTCAGAAGTCTGGGATCCTAGCTTCCGTTCTGAAAATAAACAGCAATACATTGTTGGGCAAGTTGTTAACTTTCTGGGCTCAGTTTCAACTAGAAAGTGACACAGATATGCCTGAGTGATATCATTCTAAAAAAGACTGCTTCTTAGGGATTCCTGGAATGTATGATTCATGGAGATAGCAATTCCCTGGCTGCTGGTGGTTCATCAATGTCAAAATCACTCAGCTCACAGTGAGTGAGACACACCAAAGGAATTTTTATATTATCATTATCTCCCTTTCATTCCTACTCACATGACCACCTTACTACTTGGATTCCTACTCATCAACTGGCCTTAGGGTGGCATGCCCCTCCCAGAGGCAGGGTGGCATTTGAATCACTGTTCACTCGGTTTTCCTGCCTATCCTCTTGCTGCTATCTCCTGGTGTCTGACCCCCATTTGCCTTCTTTGATTGTTCTTCTCCAACTCCCTCTACAGATTCAGGCATTCAGCAAGTACTAATCATGTGCTCACAGGGTGCGTTTTACAAAGGCTCTTTCCTTCCCATTCATTTCTTTTAACCAAAAATTCACGTTTTTTAAAAAAATTCAACGTTTGAGTACTTACTGTTTATAGCTGTGTTTCCCAAACATGCTTGATAATGGGAAACACTTAGGTACTTACTCAAACAATGAGTCCTTAGGACCCTCCTGGGAAGATTCCAATCCAAAGACAGGGATTTGAGAATCCCTGTCTTTCACAAATGCACCAGGTATTCTTATTATCAGGCCAATTTTAGAAAGACTGACATAAAGTATAAAGAAGTGTAATGCAGGGTCTCTGGTCCCGCTCCCCGCACAAGAACGCAGGATATGGTAAGACCAACAGGAACACCAACGGAGCCATGGATAGGGGAGTCATACCACTATACTCTCGCTGGCGGCTGGTCGAGACACAAAAGCAAGTATCTGCCAGCACCCCAACGAGGGGTCTTCCCGCACCCCAGTCTCACTGGTGGCCAGGTGAGA
The DNA here is from genome assembly GCF_964194185.1 of Rhinolophus hipposideros. Lineage (NCBI taxonomy): Eukaryota > Metazoa > Chordata > Mammalia > Chiroptera > Rhinolophidae > Rhinolophus > Rhinolophus hipposideros. The sequence goes on from NC_138049.1 coordinate 69,303,559, forward strand.
CACAGGAAGTAGGATCAACATGATCTGCAATGTAATCTGCTTGCTAACCGCACTTGCTAGCCACAATCCGCTGTCTGCTTCTCCGCCAACCATCCAACCCCCCGAACGTAGCCACCGCAGTTATATTAGTGGCTAATGGCTGACGGGTAACAGCTGATGGCCACCCAGCCACAGTGGATGGCCATTTGATTACAGCTGATGGCCACTTAATAACCCAGCCAACACCTTTCCACATGAGGTCGAGAGCCTGGAAACTGCTCTCTGGGACTCTGTCCCCATAAAAAGTAATCAGGCATTGTGATGCGACACTAAGAGGTTTAATATTATAAAACCTTAAGAAGCTTATAATCTATTTGGGGAAACAAGATCCACGTACATAAAATGATGGTTGTCAATACCATAGCGTAAGTCCTAAATGAGTACATTAGGCCATACAAGTGCAGAAGACCAGAATAATTTCAAGAGGAGAAAACTCTGGGCTGAGCTCAGGAATAAGACTTGAGTTATGCTGCTGAAGACACAAAAGATATGAGTAAGTATGGAGAGTGTGGGGAAGGGACCGTGTGGGGAGGGGAGAGTTTGGAATGGCAAAAATGTCAGAGAACAGGGAGTCCGACTAGGGCATAGGAAATGCAGAAGACTAGAAGTCGATAAGATCAAACTCAATCCTATAGCGATGGGGAGCCATTTAAGATGTATGAGCTGAAGAGACAACTAATGAAACATCCTTTTAGTTTCTGAGCTTGGTTATGTTCGTCAGCGGTTCTCAAGTGGAGACCTTGTTAAACTACAATTGTTGGGCTCCACCTGAAGTTTCTGATTCAAAAGATCTGGGAGGAAGCCTGAGAATTTGCATTTTTAGCAAGTTCCCAAGCAATGCTGCTGCTGCTAGTCCAGGAACCACACTTTGAGAACGACTGCTGTACATGATAGATTGGAGAACACAATAAAGGGTGAGGTGGGGAAGGCTGAGTGCCAGGACAAGGGTGGTGATTTAAAAATGAGAATAGGAAGACTTGTGAAAGAAATTGACGTGTGGTTGGAATAGGTACGGGAATAGAAGAAAAAAAGGGAGACAAATTTATTCAGAGTTCAAATCTGTGGACCGGAAAGGCAAGGAAAAAAAAAAAAGAGAGAATGTTGCATGTAGAGTCATCTGTCTTCATCACAAGTTGAATCCTCCTTGCCTTGTTCCACGTTGCCCCTCGTCACAGAAGTTAAGCAGCATGGACCAGCTGGTCAGGACAATATGAATGCAGATTTGCTATGGTGCAAGGAAAATGCTCTAGGCGTACATTGGATAGATTAAGCAATGATTGACAATGTCTTCCAACCTGACCTGACCCATTTAGCAAGCCTGTCCCCCTGGCCGAGCCCTGTAGCTTTGTTTCAAATCGGACTAACACCCAAACCGGAAATTCTTGCTTTGAACCAGAACCACAGCTGTTGTCACTGCCATTCCCACCCACCTTGGGGCAAGTGAACCTTGACTCACTAGAGTACCAGCAGCCAAACTTTTGGGGTGGGCGGCACCTTCAGTACCTCTCGCCCTTACCACAAGGGGGCCCTTTCCAGCCCTGTGGAGGATACAGGCCAACCTGGGTGTGGAAAGGAAGGAGCCTCCAGCCTGGGGTGGGGAGAATATCCAGTTATAACAGTCAGCCCTTGGGGAGTGCCAGCCAGAGAGGGAAGCTGGGGATCCCCCTCAGTGGAGAAGGACAGCACTTCCTGCTGTCCAGCCCTCACCAGGCCCCTAAAGCTGTGGGCACACACAGGCACACTGCTTGTCTTTCGTGTCCTGTCAACACTTCCATGCATTTGCTCTACCATTCATGGTATCAGCAAGAACTAGAAAGTCAATACCAAGACATCTAGACTACAGCCAAAAAAAAAAAGTTTCCCCCCCTCACATCACAGGAAGAGGAGAAACACAGAAATAAGCACCTAGAGGGCAGAAACTTCAGTTTACTTCATTTATTTGAACATAGAAAAACTTCATCTAGGACTATGTATCATGTTATGCCTCTGTGGAGACAAATCCCTAATTCTGTATGTAATCCCCCCTGTCAAGGGTATGTCTGGAAAGAGTCTGCCTCTGTGAACATCTTTCATGCCTAAAATCCCAGAGCTGCAAACCAGGTCTTTTAGAATGGGTGACACCCATAAAAATCATCTCATTTTGTCTAGCACACCAGGGGTTACATCAGCCTGCTGGGCTAGCAGTGTCCTGATATGGATAATATTGTTTCTCTGTAAGAAATATTTTATAATTCTTTCCAAGAAGAAAAACTTGTATTCACGTGTTCAAATGTCAACTAAGCTCCAGGCATTATATCAGGCACTGGGAACAAAGTAGTGAACAAAACCTAGAAAAAGCTTTGCACTCTGGGAACTGGTATTACAAAGGAGGAGGGGAGATGAACTGTTAAAAAAACACAACTAAATCAATTGTAGAAAATGTTAGAAGGATAAATCCTATAAGAAGCAATGAATCAAGGAAAGGGATTATAGAATGCAAGGAGTAGGGGATTATGATTTTAAATATACTATTTAAGGAAGGCCTCACTAGAAAAATAGTTTAGACGTTACCAGAGCGTAAAGAAGGGGTGGTTGAAGAAGGTAAAGGGGGTCAAATATATGGTGAAGGAAGAAGCTTAGACTTAGGGTGGTGAGCACACAATGTGATAACATAGATTATAGAATTGTATACTTAAAACATGATGTGATTAAACAATGTCACCCCAATAAATTTAATAAAAATATTCTTAAAAAGAGACTATATGTGTCAGTAATCAAGACAGTGTGTTATTAGTGAAGGGACAAATAGATCAATGAAACTGAACAGAAGACCGAGAAATAGACCCCCGTAAATATAGTTAAATGATGTTTCACAAAGGAGTAAAGACAACACAATGGAGCAAAGACAGTCTTTTCAACAAGTGATGCTGGAATAACTGCACATCCACCTGCAAAACAGTGAATCTAGACACAGACTTTACATTCCTCACAAACATTAACTCACAATTAGGGTTTCTGCCCATTTTCAGGAATCTTTTTCACTTTCCCGTTCCCGAATCCCGAGAAAAGTTGGTCAGGAAATTGGGAAAATCGGCTCCTTGAACCCAGGTGGTTGGTAGTATCCACCGTCACTTTGTGGAAATGATTCACCGTGGTGAACAGAAAACAGTATATATCTCGGGATCCAGGAATGGGAAAGAGAAAAAAATTCCTGAGAATGGGCAGGAATTCCCGCCTGGAAACCCTACTCACAGTGGATCACACACCTGAATGTAAACTGCAAAAATCCTAGAAGATAACATACGAGGAAACTTAAGATGACCTTGGGCATGGTGACGCCTTTTTAGATACAACACTAAAGGCACAATCCATGAAAAAATAGTTGATTAGATAGACTATATTAAGATTGAAAACTTATGCTCTGCGAAAGTAATGTCAAGAAAATAAGACAAGCCACATACTGTGAGAAAATATTTACAGAAGACATATCTAATAAAGGACTGCTATCCAAAATATACAAAGAGCTCTTAAAATTTAACCTTAAGAAAATAAACAACCCAATTTAAAAAATTAGCCAAACACCTTAACAGGTATCTTACCCAAGAAGATATCGGATGATAAGTATGCATACAATGCTTCACACGCTATGCCATCGGGGAAAAGGGGATGGATAAACTGGTATATCCACACATGGAATATTAGGTGCTAAAAGGAAATCAGCTATCAAGCCATGAAAAAACCTTAAGTGCATTCTGTGTTTCCCCAAAAATAAGACCTAGCCGGACCATCAGCTCTAATACGTCTTTTGGAGTAAAAAAATAATATAAGATCCAGTCTTATTTTAATATAATACCAGGTATAATATAATAATATAATACTGAGTCTTATATTAATATTTTTGCTCCAAAAGATGCATTAGAGCTGATGGTCGGGCTAGGTCTTATTTTTGGGGAAACACAGTATATCTAAGTGAAAGAAGGCAACCTGAAAATGCCACAAACAATATATTCCAACTACAGTTGACTCTTGAACAATGCAGTAGTTAGGGACACCAACTTCTTCAGTAGATACGCATATAACTTTTTACTCTCCAAAAATGTCATTGTCACTCAGCACTCAAGGGGGATTGATTTCAGGACATGCCGCCCCCCTTCCCACATGGATACCAAAATCCACGGATGCTAAAGTCCCCTATATAAAATGGTGTAGATCAATGCATATAGTCAACCCTCCACACACACAGACTCCCAACAACAAATGGAAAAAACCCACGTATAAGTGGACCCACAGAGTTCAAATCTGTATTGTTCAACGGTCAAATGTATATGACATTCTGGAAAAGGCAAAACTATAGAGACAGTAAAAAGATCAGTGGTTGTCAGGGGTTGAGGGGTTGGGAAGGGATGAACAGACGGAGAAGAGAATTTTTAGGACAGTGAAAATACTCTGTATAATAGATAGCATTATGATGGACACATGTCATTATACATTTGTCCAAACCCATACAATATACATAAAGAGAGAACCGTAATGTATACTGTACTACAGACTTTGGATGATTGCTATGGTAAGGCCAATGAAGGGTCATTAATTGTAACAAATGTACCCCCCTAGTGGAGAATGTTGATAATGGGGGAGGCTGTGCATTAGTGAGAGCAGAGGCTATATGGGAAATCAATGCACCTTCCCATCAATTTTGCTATGAACCAAAAACTGCACTAAAAAGGTCTTAATAAAAAAGTCTGAAGTCTAACAAAAAAAAAGGGGGGGGGGATTATATTCAATTCCAAAGACTCTGGGACCACGTTTGTAATTATCCATTACCAAGCAAAGCAAGTCATACAATGAGGGCATGTCCTATACAACTTACACCACAGAATCCAGAATGATATTCTAAACATCAAATACAATAGATATGCAGAATCAAAAGGGAGAATTAAAAGAGCCAAGTGCAGCCCTAAAACTCTGGATTATATCAGTGCCATAAAGCAATTAGGAAATCTATTTCAGAATTCAAACCCTTTGAAATTCACCCCCCCCAAAGTTCATTCACTAAGGCCTACTTTTACATCTTCCCTTAATCCAATTTTTATTAAGAATTTTGCTACCACACCAATACATTTGCTTAAAGAAAATAATTTTACAACTTTCACATTTTAGGGTCAGTTTATGCTACAAAGCTTTATTTACATAGTTCTCCAGAATATATTTCAGTTGTCCACCCACTGTTCCAAGTGTGAAATGATATCAAATAGGTTAGACTTATGGGAAAGCATAAAAGAGAGAAAACAATTTAATATATAGTGCCGATAGTGGTTATTATTTTTACAGCTTTCTTTCAAGGATAACCCAGTGAATTTTTCTACCAATGACATTTCAGAGTGAGCTTGTCTTCAAGAGTGGATTTCCACAGAATCAAGAGTGTAATAGTCCAACGTATTTTACAGGTGATATTTGACAGTTTCTGAGTAGTTGCAAATCAATTTTTCCCCAATTTATTTTCACAAGTCTTGGAAGAAGAGGAATCATGACTTTCATCACTACTATAGTGCTCATATAAAGTCTGAAATTAAAAACACACATCTGTTTTGTAACTTTTAAAATTCAATGTATTGCCACATTAATAAAGATAATATTTTAATATGCAATAAATTTCTCTCTTGTTCTTATAATTAGGAAAATATTTTATAAACTGTAGGAAACAATTAAGAATTTTAACACCTAGCTTGGCCTAACAGTCAGCTATTATGAGATGCAGCTCAATCTTTCTGTAAGAGAAATGTTAACATGCTATTAATAAGCATATATATGTATTCAAGGTCTTCCTGATCTCTATTACTTTTTCTTAAACAAAGCCAATCTCAGATAAATTCCTACACTAGAAAATACATTCATCAGGAAATGTACTTTCCAATTATATTTAAACTAATGAACAAAAGACATTAAAAAAAATCAAACTGTTACATTAATAAGTAATTAGCTTTATTTTAATAATTAGCTTTATTAAAATCTATATTTAAAAAAACGGATTTAAGACTAAGACAACCTCTAATTTATGAAGATGACATCTTTGCCATCAAGGAACACATAACCTTAGTGATAAAGGTAACTAATGCACCTCAATTTTATTTATAAAAGTCTTTAAACAACACAGTGGTAGAAATTTTAAATATGGAGATATGAAATATAGAGCAAAACTACAAAACAAATTCTTTCCAATTGTTAATTCCTAAAGCCAATGATTTAGCAATTAGCACTTGAGAAAATTTAAGAAATGTACCTTATGTTATATGAATACAAAATAATAGTGAATGGTTAACTCCTCTAGAAATGTGTCCAAGTTCTTGACATCGTAGATTGGCTTTACCCATACTCAGGAGCTAAAATCTCCGATAATTTTGTTATGATTGAAATATATAATTAGTAACTGGTTGGTGACTGAACAAGTTGGTCAACAAGGACATATAAGTTTCTAGAAATGACTAGGTGTTTGATGGCCATGAGATCCAAAAATTATGGTATAGATATAAACAGGTAATAGGAGGCTGAAAGGTGTGAGACATTGCTTTGAAAAATGTACTGCTACTAGCTTCACAGAAGTCATGTGACAACTACTGTGATTTTTCCAAGATGGTTTAAGAAAAAAAGTTGGCTAGAAGAAATGAATTCAAAAGCTGTGTTAAGAATGGAGTTAATTTAAAAGACAGATTTCTTATTAAATTTATTCCAGTTGAGACCGGACAGCAATCTTTTGAATGAACTTTATATGACAATCCACTTTCAATTGTGCTATCTGTACAAGAATAAACCAAATAAATCTACATTTGTCAAAAGAACATTTTAAGTATCTACAGGTACTTAACATGTACATCTGATCTGTTGATCTGATGACTGGAACAACTTCTCTTTGAATTACCCGTTTCATTGTCTAACTCACTAAACTATAAAAAACAATTAAAATAATGTAGATAGACAATGTAAATACTTACTTTAGCAGCTTTCAAAATGGAGTTAGGAGAATTCAGACCAACAAGCTGACCCAGAATATGTTTCATTTCTTCAGAGGTTCCCTTAGCCATCTGGTTACCTGCAAAAAAATACAAGCAATGACAGACTATAAATAAAAAAATAAAACTTCATACACAAATACACATTCTGTTTAACAGCACAATAACTGGCATTCTTGTAATTTATCACTGCTCATAACCCCTTAACTAGGATAAGTAAAAATATATGCTAACAAGTAAAGAAAGGTGATTTCATTTATTTTAGTATTTAGCATAAAAAGAAATTCCTTAAGAAAGGAGGCAGACGGGAAAAGAGCAGCCTATTCAGATTGTTTTTGTTTTGTTTTGTTTTGTTTTTTGTTATAGTCAAAAGTCTGTTTATATTAGTAAGCTGGTAATAAATTGATTTTTAAAGAAATACCTGGATGAGCCTGAATTTGAACATATGGGTGCTCCAGAAGCTCAGGAATGGATATTCTCCGTTTAGGGTCCCTTATTAAACAACACTACAAAAATAAAGATAATTTTTTTTTTGTAAAACAAAGCAAGTTTTCTTATATAATATTGATATTTTTTTCAGATTGCATCATATTACAGAAGTTGCTTTCTAGATAGGCTACTCAGAAATTAGATTACTTCACGACATATTTGCAAAATCCCCAAGCACGCATTTCAAAACTAACACTTTCAAAGAAACTTAACATGCTTTCAACAGCTAATTCAGTTAGCAATTCCTTTCAGTGGACCAGTTATATCAAGTTACATAATTTTAATCATTTCAGCTATTTTTTCGAAGCAAACAATTAAGTACAGTTGATCCTTGAACACAGGTTTAAACTGCGCATTCCACTTACAAGTAGATCTTTTTCAATAAAAACTGTACATGTATTTTCTCTAAATTATGACTTTACCATTTTCTTTTTTGTAGCTAACTTTATTGTAAGAATATAGCATATAACATACATAATATACAAAATGTATTAGTCGACAGTTTATGTTATTGATAAGACTTCTGGTCAATAGTAGGCGATTAGCAGAATTTTAGGGGAGTCAAAACTTACCCTGTTTCCCAGGAAATAAGACCTGGCCAGACAATCAGCTCTAAAGCATCTTTTGGAGCAAAAATTAATATAAGACCTGGTATTATATTAAATTATTATATTATATTACATTATACCCAGTCTTATATTATAGCAAAATAAGACCGGGTCTTATATTAATTTTTGCTCCAAAAGATGCATTAGAGCTGATTGTCCAGCTAGGTCTTATTTTCAGGGAAACATGGTATATGAAGATTTTCAACTAAGTGAAGGTAGAGTGGGTGCCTCCAACCCCTGAGTTGTTTAAGGATCAACTACTGTAAATGATATATTGTTCTTCTATATCCATATGCTATTATTGTTACCTTTAACACATCTTGAAGATCTTTCTCTGGAATATCAGGAAATTCGATTTCATGATTAGGGTCAATTATGGCATGTAATTTAGAAATCTGATTAATTATATGCTGAAATGGTGTTTTCCCATAAGTCATATAGTACAAAATGCATCCTAAGGACCAAACATCACTTTTAGGGCTTATCTAAATTTAAAAAAAAAAAGGGGAGGGATAATAAGTTGGCATTATTTTAATATAAAATTAAATGTAAGAATATTATACACACACATATATACATACTCTTATATTTAAAACCATAACTAAACCTCAATGAATATGCAAGTCTTTAGATTATGTTTACGTGACAAAACATCTTTTTCTAGTTTTTATTATATTTGGTGATTTTTTATCACGATACGAGCGTCTCTAAATCTTTCAACAAACTCATAATTAAAACATTCAAACAAAATACTCATTCTTGTCAGCTTGTGAAAATACAAAACTAAAACACATAACTACAAATTTTAAATTTACTTGTCTTCTCCAAAGTTAGTGTATTACAATAAATTTATTTAAATTTATAGTATAAGAATGCATAGGTTTCTTTAGAGGTTAAGTTGAGCTCTCCTAAACCCAAGAACACAAACTACAGAGCTAGGCTGAGCTGGGCGTGAATCTTGGCCTCATCACCAGCTGGTAATTCTGTGCAGCTCTGTCTCCTCACCTCTAAAATAAAATAATAAAAGTACGTTTTTTTGGGCATGAGAAGTGGGAAAGTAGCCAGTGGCAGGCCAAGAAAAATTACATACTAGAGTTGTACTTGGAAATGCAGAATTCACAAATGAATAAATGGTACGAAATAAAATGTGGGAATCACAGAGGAAACAAAAAAGACTTCAAAAGTTAGTTATCAATTCAGTGTTATTTAAGGGATCCAAATCAGAGCTAATTTAATCCTATTTTTTTTCTTTAATTTTAAAACTCAAAAAGTATCCTAGGTGCATTTCTTGTAGGAGCACACTGTAAGGTATCACCATATTAAAAGCATAATATTAAAGAACAATCTCAAATCAATAAAGAAGGGTGAAATTAAATCCCATGACGATCTACTTAAAAATACAAAGTCTCTGTAATGGCCTAAAAAGTTTTAGTTTAGAACTTGAAATAACTTTCAGTTATCTGTTAAGTTTATTCAGAGACTAGACCATTCCCTATTGATGCCAGATAAATGGGATGTAAATAACCTATATAGTACCTTTGATTTGGATTTTCCATTCTCTCTTGAGGACGACATATCTTTGATTGCTTCTGGTGGCATATAATTAACTGTACCAACCTATTTGCCAAATCACAGAAAACACAAATCAATGAAAATACTACATTCTGCTTTAGATTTTTGAAAACACGAATGCCAGCCAGATTCTTAGAAACTTGGGTAATTACAGATTTCAGTAATATATCTACAACAAACAACTGACAACAATATTAAGGCATATATTTCTTCACAACTACAGTGAAATAAATGGGGTTCATAATCAGCAAATTGACTCCTTTCAGAATGCTGCGCTTTTTCTGTGATTATCATGGGCAACTACCATAAAACTGTCCAGGATAAAATTATACCAATGGTCATGAACTTTGAAGGAATTGATCACTCACTTATTTCTATGCTGGAATAGACTCAGAATGCTTTTTTAAAATTCAACCAAACAACAATCTAGTTTTTCTCCAAGTACTTCCTGGGCCCATGTCCATACTGAGATGGGATAGGTATCTAAATCTTATGCAAGAGTTTTCATGGTAGGATTACGCCAACTTTATGTAACGTATTCATTTTCTTCTAAAATGCAGTTGAGTACAATATTTATTATGGTTTTTTGAATATGAAGGCCCGCTTAAATATTTTTTTCAAATGTAAGTGATAGAAAAAGCTTTACTTCTCTAGAAGAATGAAATACTCTTACCTCATGGACAATACAAAACACATAACTGCAATTCCCTCTTTGGTTGCTATTAGGAAACTGAGATCAAGTTTTGGGTGAATGTTAGATCAAGACCAAAATGATTTTCAAGATAGGTATGTATTACTGCTTCTATACTTCAACTATTAAAAAAATCATTCAAAATTGCTGGATATATTTCTACCAGATCTTGACTTTCTATACAAAATTGTATTAATCATGGTTTTGATCTGATTTTATAGTTATATCTATTCTTACAAAAAGGCTTCAAGTTCTTTTAAGAATGAGGTAGATAAAAATAAAATCCCCATTAGCAAATACTTCATAGGAGAAAAGGAATTAAACGCTACTGAGTAGTAACCAACCATTCACTAAGTCTTACCTGAGAGTCTTTAACAATACTTGTTGTATCTGGTTGCATTTGATTTGCGATCCCAAAATCAATTAACTTTAGCATTCCATCAACTATCAGAAAGTTAGCGGGTTTCAGATCACTGTGAACAATGCCTTCAAAATAAAAATCCATTATAATATTAGACAATGTAAAACATTCTAAGTACAAAAAATTTCACAATCTACTGGCTGAATTGATTCTTTTAGTCAGATTAAATATTCATTTTTGATATATCCTACAAACATATAGCACCTGCTATGTGCCAGACACTATTCCAAGTTTGTTGCTTGTATTGAATCATTTAATCCTCACATCAGTGATAAGTACTATTATTATCCCCATTTTTAGGTAAGGAAACTAAGGCAAAGAGTTTAAGTCATCTGTTCAACATCACAGGGCTTAAGTGACAGTGACAGTGTGGTGAGACCCTTATGCTCCTGACACCTCCATCCCTATAGCCTGATCTTGGTCACCGGTGAACTTATAGAGAGACATGAGGAGACAAATTACAATTAGGCTGGTACAAAAGTAATTGTGGTTTAAAAGGTTAAAAATTGCAAAAACCACAATTATTTTTGCACCTAATATTCAGGTTAACAGTTATTTTTAAAAAGGGTATAGTAAAGGCAGAAAAGCCCTAAAAAGAACCAAGGCCAAGTAAAGTAAAAATCTAATCCAAAAATAAGGTTAACAGTTATAAAAAACAAAACAAAACAAAAACCAATTCCCACAGAAGGCACACAATATAAAATTACAAAGAGTGAAATAAGTATCTCAGATTTTTAGGATGCCTGAACCCCAAAGTCTCAGATCTGCTATAATCCAAGTATTTGGGGAGACATAGGATTATGACTATGTTAATACTGATAAGGATACATTTTGCACTGACAGATTTATGGATGTGGGACTTGAGTTCATGCCCTATATTCTTTGGTTTAACAGTGTTTTAAAGAAATGGTCCCTTCATCTTTAAATAAACCCAAATATTTAGTTTACCTAGTCTAATGGTGCCAATAAACAATACCTTAAAATTATAGGTGCATTTCTCTAAGATAACACTATTAATGAATATTTTAACTTTACATAATAGATTTAAAAATACCATGTTGATGAATTGTATGAACTGCCTCCAACATATTTTTCCAGTAACTCTTGCGTTCCCATGGATTAATGGATTTTTTCTTCTTAAGCCAACTATTAAGATCAATATTTCCACACTCCATTACCATGTAGATGTACTGGTCTGTGATTTCACTGCCATTCAAAACAAATAAAAACAACGAAACAATAAATGGTTAGGTCACAAGGTATTTATTAAGATTTACAAGGTATTTATCTGAAGAAGTACTGAATTTTGCCATGTATGATGCACACCCATATTTTTGCCCCAAACTTTCAGGGAAAAGATATCCTTCCGTTTTAATTTTTTAATTCAAATTTGTATTTGTTTACGTTTAGGTATTTGTTTTTTGTATTAAAAAGGAATTTTAGCATTTATTTTTTAACATATTACGGTATAAGAAATTTTATGTAACAAATATTTACAAAACACAAGAACAGATACAAGGTACAAGAAATTTTAGGTACTGGTAACAAATTTATGATATTTACGCAGTATAGAAGGCCAAGAGCTCTTCGCCATTGCAAATTCATTGTAAGTTCAATAAAACTGATTATCGTATTCCAGGGTATTATTTTGCATACAGATATCGTTATTGATTTCTAGAATTATACTTTTAACCCATAAGCTTAAATAAAAGAATTAAAAACATTTATAAAGATACAGAATTAGTACTACCCTTGTATAATGTGCATCCTTATTTTTTCCTCACCAATTTGGGCAAAAAAAGTGCACATTATACATGGCAAAATGCGGTACTTTTTAAACTAAAAAAAGTTTCTTACTAATCATAAAGTCGAATGATCTTATCACTGTGTTGTTGTAGTTTATTCAAATAAGCAATTTCATTCCGGTAACTATCAATTGTTTGGTTATCTGCGTCTTCTAAGTTCACATATTTTATAGCATATATCTGTTTCTTTTCATTCAACACCTGAAATACCTATATAGTAGAACAAAGAGAAAAGTTTAGAATGTACTAACACAAAACTAAATTTATTAGACAGATTAAGGAACACTGATATGAATAATTAAAAGTGTCTGTGCTTATTTTGAGTATAGAAAGAAAGAAAAAATGTTAGAAGAGTAATGGTCCATTCTCAACTACCTGACAATGGGCACTCAGTAACTCAAAAGCATAGACTCTAAAAAGTCTCTATATTAACATATTAGAGAGGTAACATAAATTTCATATATGATATGTTCATAACACTGTTGGCTATTTTACCTAGCGAAATAAAGAAAAAGACATGCAGAAACATGAAGGAAGGCAAAAGACTGTAATAGTCAATTCACTTCACAGATAATGTTATAGTGTTTTTTCCATTGTGCCTGGAATAGACAATTTCATTCATGTGGTAGAGAATATTTAAAAATATGTACCAATTCTAAGCTATCAATATTCAGTTGTGAAAAGCAAATCAGGTCTAATTTTCAAAGTCAACTAACTTTACAGGAACAAGATCCTGTAAGCACGTTTAGGATCTCTAACGTCCTGATCAAACTGCTCTGGCTATAATGACAATCAACTTCTAAGCAATACTGGAAGGGCAGATGATTCATTTGGAAAAGTAGAAAACATTGCTAATGTTTCTAACCATCAGCAAACATGCAAGGGCTTCTAAAATGAAAGAATTAAAACACAAAATGCCAGTATAAGCAAAGAAAATTGTATTCATTTATCCTCTTTGACATGTTGAAATAAATATCATTTATTTAAAAGCCATTTAACCTTGAATACCCAGCAGATACTGGAAAGGAAAAAGAAAAGAGCGCAAGTGTATATAAGGTTCATGCATTACAACCGAACTAACAAGGAGCATCCAATAGGCAGTCAGGTAGTTTAGTTACTTTAAACTTTTTTTTTTTTTAAACTTTTTAAATACAAAATTCTAACAAAGTATTACTGGATTTACTTGCACACACAGCAAATTAGAGGGGGAGAGGCATAAAACAGTGATAGGGCAAGAGTCAACAGAAAATGGCAAGGAAAGAGATAAAAGAAATTTTAAAACAGCATAAAGCCATTTCGTATAAGGTAAACAGCCTTACAAATCTCAGAGAATGGAGATATCTACAATTCTGTTATAACACAACAAGTATGTTGTTAGTAGTACCTACTACACAGGTTTGGAAGGACAACTGGGATGATGTGTTTGGAGTGTAGCAAATGTTAGCTACCACCATTAAAAACAATTAGGGCAGAATAAAGTGGACATTTAAAAACAGATTAAAGTTGTCAGGTATATCAGAAGATTTCCAGGATATTAAACCTATGTAATAAGATCTCAAAAATTTTGAGCAAATGAAAACTTTTAAATCAATGTTTTGCATATGTGTGCTTTTACTTCTCTATTGTCCCTGCTCTGGCAAAACTCTTGCCATAACTGATGAGCTGGGTTAGGTAGCCCTTATTTCCATTTCACAGAGAAAGTGTCAGTTATAATTTTTCAGTTTTGTGGAACGTTAATTAAAGAACTATTAAGGCCAGTGTCTTGAACATGCCTATTAGCCCTTTGACTTTTCGAAATGCTCTTAATATAGTATAAGTTGGTCACCGTCTAAACTCTAGAATAGAAAGAGCATAAACAGTGTTAGTTTTATAAAGCATGTTTTTTCCCAGGCATGTTAACTTTGCCAACTCCATCATAATAATTAAATAACAATAATTGAATCACACTAAGAAAATATGGGCCAGTCTTGGCTTTATCACTTGACCCTTGACTTAAGTAAGCTTACATCTTCATTATACTCCAAGGGAAAAATGTTTAAGATTCTTTTACAACCCCTGAAAACATGCTACTAATATTTTACTTTGTCTATTAAAATATAGCTAAATAACTAATAAATAATAAATATTAACCAAAGAATTTCTGTTAAAGTAACAAAATCAGGTAATTTAAATACATTGATAAAAACCAATTGTATTACCCCTTTATTTCCAGGCCTGAAACTTGAGTTGAGGGAAAGAATAATGGAAATACATATAGAAAAGAAACTAATATTATTAAACAATTGCTACTTATGGTTATATACATACCTTATTTATAATAAGTTAACAAGACTGTCTCAAGCAAGTCTAGTTATTATTAGCTAGCTTCGAAAATTATACAAAGCCAACATGCTTTATTTCATAATCTCATCCTTAACAACTTATCATAGCAAAACAGCTGAGGGGAAACAGTTCATTTAACAAATGCTTCAGTTTCTCAAGTTCTAGATAACAGAGCAAACATCACTGAGCAAATTAGACAAACTTCTCTATGTTGATGGAACCCACATTTAAGTGAGGGAGACCCAAACAGCTAACCAAGTAAGGAAATTACAGAGCATGTTAGATGAGCTACAGAGAAAAATAAAGCAGGAAAGGGGAACGGAGTTCATTAGCAATTGAAAGTGAAAACTGTGGTTTTAAAGCATGTGATCAAGGAAGGTCTGACTGAGAAGACACATGAGCAAAGGTGTGAGGATATCTGGAGGAAAATGGACTCTAGTGTTCAAATAGATCAGGAGAGCAAGTACTGTGTCAATGAGACTAGTTAGAAGGTTATTGTAATAAACCAGATGACAAGATTATATTATCACTTGGACCAAAGCGATAATAGTGGAGGTGGCAAAAAATAGTCAGATTCTGGATATACTTTGAGGTAGAACCAACAAGATTTGTTAATTGGCTAGATATATGTGCGACAGTAAGTAGTCAGTGATGACTGCAGGTTTTTGGCCTAGTGATTAGAAGAATGGAGTTGCCATGTACTGAAATGGGAAAGACTATGAAGCAAGAGTTATCTTTGGAACATATTAAGTTTTAAATGTCTAATAGATGCCCAAGAAGAGATGCTGAGCAGTCAAAGTGGATATAAAAGTCTGGAATTCAGGTAAAGGCCTGAGCTGGAACTCTAAGTTTGGGAAGTATCAGCATATACCTGGTATTTAAAACTATGAAGCTGGATAAGAACACCAAAGGAGTGAGTGAGTTTAGAGACAGAAGAAGTCGAGGACTGAGTCCTAGGGCGTTGCCCCACTGAGATAGAGGAAGTCTGAAAAGGAATGGCCAGTTGCAGAGGAGGAAAACTGAGAGGCGCCAAACGGGGGCAAAATAAATTCAATGAGAAAAGAATAATCAACTATCCCAAATGCCAAGTAACCCAAAATCAAAGCTAAGAACTAAATTTGGCAACAATGTGCAGCTTATTGGTGATCTTGATAACAATTATTCTGGTGCATGATGATGGTAAAAATCTGACTTAAGTGGATTTAAGAAAATAGAATGAGAAGAATTGAAAATAGTAAGTTTAGGCAACTCTTTTGAGATGCCTTTCATCCAGAGAATTAGAACCATATAAATTCAGAACGCAGATAAACTTAGGAAATGATCTATTCTAATTCCAGAAACGCATTTGTCTAAAGTCTGTTTTTGAAATAAAAAACTCAAAACAAAACAAAATCTATTAGTCAAAAACCTTGCTGAATCATCCAAAGCATATTAGTTATTTACACCACGGTCTTGACTGACTTTTAGAAAGATTCTTTCATGGTAACACACAGCTGTCATTTGCCACCCAAGTCAGTGTTAATGTTATTTCAAGAAGAAATTTGGAAATATAGGACCTTGGAGGGAAGAGAAGGGAATTGGAATTAAGAAACCGGTCTAAAGAGATACGTCATTTGTTGGGGGTAGGAAATGGGAGCAGGGCATGAAAGGGATTTTTCGGTTCAAGAGCAATATGGGTCCCAAGAAGTTAAGAAACAGAGAGACTGAAAAGGTAAAAAAGACAAAGTTTTAAATAGTTTTATTTGTTTCTTAAATATTTAAAATACTTACCTTACTTGAACCTCCACTTCCTATCTGCTTCAAAATCGAATAAATTCTTCCTTTAACTGAAATGCATTCGTTTGTTGAAGATGCTGAAATCTAAATAATTAAGACATTCAAAGGTTCAAAGAACATGCCAGAGAAACTAGCTTGCATTTAATATAGTGAAATGCCTCCAATTTTGAAATTATCTTAACTCTTAAGTAATTAGGTATTAGTCACAATTACTTTAAGAAGGAATTTACATACTTTAGCTAAAGAAACACACGTATTAAATTAATAAACAAACTTCCAAGGTCTAACTTGCCACTTACATAGAAGGTTTAAGGGGGGAAAAATCACTTAATGTTCAACACACAAACTCATAAGCTATCCTTTTCCACCTTTCTTGTTCTTTTTTCTTACACAAACCTCTACTTTCTTACATGCTCGTACATACATACATGCATATGTACAAAAGCACACAATTTTTCTCATGTAGCATTACATTCTAAAGGAAGCAGTGTGCTAAGTTTCAAGTCAATTTGACAAATGCAAATTTTATCAATGCCCCCTTTTTGCTGGGTGATGTTCAGCAAGTCATTTAACGTGAACTTCAGCATTTTCCTCAGCAAACTTACAACTGATCTATGCAACATGCTCCTTCCTCCCTTGTACTGGAGCTCTCTGTGGACCTACAAACGCTTTGAACAGATGGAGTGGTATGAGAGGAGTTATTCTGAGCTGACAAGGAAGCTGAAGACACAAAGAGCACCTCATTAGGTGATTAACCAAGAGGGAACAAAGTCTGAATAAATCTTAGTTTAACTAAGTCCAGCTTTACATAGCAAATGGCAAAACCTTCCCTCAACATACTACACGAGATAAGGATTCTACTGTCTTTAACCTCTAGGTTTGAAAGACACTGTTGAGTCATGACATGTGTTTTCTGTAAGAAAGTATTAGGCTTTGAAATATATACCTGTTAGCGTTCATTAAGTTGTAATTTCATCAAGATTCTTCACTGCCCACCCTCTTTGGAACTTCCTCTCCTACTTACACTGTAAATTTCTGAGAGAGAAGAAAGCAGTTGCATTTCCTTTCCCCCTAACTGCTGACAGTTTTTAGAATAAAGTAACTGACTTACTTCTGATTAAATATCAATGTGAAGTTCAGTTTCCTACACAGGACCCATATTCCCCTTAGTCCATCCTCCTCAGTCACCAGAGTAACTGTTTCAAAATGCAAAAAAGTTCACTACCCTGTTTCAACCAGTTCCACAGCTTCCCATCCCTCTTGGGGTAAAAGTCAAAGGGCCCCTGAAGGACCCGAAGGATCACTCCAGTCCCTTCCTGAACTCGAGCCCCACCTGGCTTCTTTTCAGTTTCCTCTTGACACTGACCTGTTCTGGAATTCTCCTAGCCCCTTCACGTGGTCATGTTTCACCTGACTTCTAGATTTCGACTCAAACAGGCCCTGACTTAAGTAATAGCTCAATAAGTGTGTTGTGAAACAATGTATAAGCAAGCCTGGTCATCTTTCTCTTTCTCCTTTGTAATTTACTATATGCTTCAACCCTCAAAACACTATTACCTCTTTCCATAGTTAGTATAATCTATTGTCAGCTAATTTTTTGTTCCATTATTTTTTTAAATTGTGGTTAAGTTATACATAACATGAAATTTACAATTTTAGCCACGTTTAGTGTACAATTCAGTGGTATTATGTATGTCCGTTCACATTGTTGTGCAACCATTACCACCAACCATATCAGAACTTTTCAATCATCTTATATTGAAATTCTACATCCATTAAACAGTAACACTCCATTCTTTCCGCCCTCTAGGTTACCTAGTAGATAACCTTTATTCTACTTTCTGTCAGCTAATTTTCTTGCCTCTTGATTTGTAAAATTACTTGTGGGGTTTTTCCTTGCTGTTTTATTTAAATAACAACTGCTGCTAATTTATTATTTACAAAGTACCAGGTTCTGTCTTAAGAGTTACATATACATTAACTAATTTAATCTTCGCAATCATCCTATGGGATAGGCAGCTTCATTATCTCCATTTTATAGATGATGAAACGGGCACAGAGAGTTTAAGTAACTTGCAAAAGGTCATGCAGCTGGTAAGTAGTGAGGCCAAGATTCATAGCCAGGTAATCTCTCTTCAAAGCCCACACTTTCTACTTGTATTAAGTTGCCTCTCAGTTAGTCATTAGAAACTAATTTTAGTATTGAGGTCAGGAGAGTGTCTAAATTATTTTTTCTCCAGATGGCAATGCAATCTTCCCATCAGTAAAAAAATTTTCTCTTATTTTATAATAATGACTTAATATATTCTAGTAACATCTCATATTGCTATTCTGATATTCCTGAAAATTTATATTTATCAGCCAATGAAATGAGGCTGTTCACTAACAGATGGCTTAATTAGTTTAATGAAATAAAAAGTAACTCTTATAGATTACAGGAGAAATTTTATCTAGCTATTCAAACTGGATACTTTGGCCTAGCTAATGAAAAAAAAAAATACTGCACTAACTTCTTCAATAACTAACCTCTCCTAGTCAAGAGGCACTCTTATCAGAAGAGTTTTGCTTATTGGGACTAAGAATAGACAAGTTCTTAAGACTTTTCCTAACAACTAGATCCTGTGAAAACGAAATCTTTGAAATTGGTCATACCTTAACATATGCCATCATATATAAAGCTTATCAAACCTGTAAATTTTGAAGTGGAGTAACAGGTATTTGCTGCTGTCGCTGCTGGAAATAGGCAGGTTGGCTATACGGTGTTGACAACTGACAAGCAGGTGGAAAGTCATTCTTTACAACTGGAGTTCTAAAACTAGGAAAGATATTTTTTAAATTTAAAACATTAAAAATTTAAAAACAAGATTCTGACTCACTTTTTATGTGATTTTAAAAGGTGGATATAAGCTTAAATGTGTTACATCAAATAGAATCCAAGTCAGTTTTCATAATATAGCTGGACAATTTATTCTAGGTACACCATCGCAAGAAATTTTATTTGGGGGGAATTCTTTCTGAAAGTAACTTTTCTGTCCCCAAAAATTCTTATTGCAAAATAAATAAGATGGCATTTAAAATATGGACTTGGGGCTATTTAATAAGAATTTAGCCAAGGCAAAGATCAGCCTATGAGTAATCATAGATTTTTAAGAATGCTTTCTAACAATAATGTTCTACGGTAGCCTGCTGGAAAGATCTGGAAGCCAATTACATCAGAGGAGTTTAGGCTTTGAGTTTAAAGATGATCAGTTCACATTTGTGCTTTGCTTGTCTTATTCACTATTGTACCCTCAGTACCTAGAATGATGCTTACTTAGCACAAAGGAGTTCTACAAATATTTGTTGACCAAAAATAATCTAACTTCACAATAAATAACTACATTATTGCCATTAGCAATCATTCTTTAAAGTATTCTAAGTATAATAAAACGAGGTAATACATAGTACAATTGTATTAAATAGGTAGGAGACTAGGTTATAATACTTTCAAGGCCAGTTCTAATTAACATCAGAGATTACACCATAAAAATGAATAGCAAAAGTCATCATGAATTTGTTATCCTCTAATGCATTAAAAAAATACTAAAAATATAGCCATTGGTTAAAGAATATGATGTATCATCCTTTATTTCCTTTCTTTGAATATCTTTAATTTGCTTTTGCAATATCTCGTGTTTCCTAGCAATCAGCAGTGACCATCCAATCTTTTTACTCATCCTTCCTTCCCATCTATTTGTCTGATACCTCTGAACACCCCCAGAACTATGTGACCTATACAACCAACCTCTTTCAGAAACTATCACATTCCAATTAACACCTCCTTTGATATAAAATGTATCCACCCTTTAACTGTTGTAAGAATGTAACCATAACATGTTTCTCATTTACAGAGATATCCATGTGGCAATGCATGATTATCAAGAAGTTTTGCATACTTAAAGTATTTATAAGTTGCAGGTACAGATTACAATATGACAGAGACTTTTCCACAACAATCCTTAAAAAACATATGGTAGCCAACTTCGCCTCACCTTTCACAGATGAAAAAAACTGATGCTGAGAAAAACATTAATTCAAAAAGGCTTTAATGTAACAGCAAGATTCAACTCCAGATCTATTTGGCCCTAAAGACCATGTTATTTCTATTACACCAAGTTAAGAGCCAAAAAATTACCAGCTCATGTAATCTTCCAAGGCCCTGCTGCTGGGTGTCTTACAAGCAGATTTTCGGTCAATCCATTTAGGTACTGATAATGGCGGTGACTGCTTTGAAAGTGAAGAGGCAGGTTGCTCAAAAGTGGTTTGTTTCTGTTTAACCAAAATAAAAAACATCACTTCCAAAAAAATAATAATACAAATATAAAATACAAAAGCATGCTAAAATAGGTAGATATACGTATTCCAGACTTTAAAAAACTTTTTAATACAGCTCTTTCACTCTTAAGTTCTAAAGCCTGTTATATTCTGCTCCAAGGGATCAGAATAGGGAAACCACAGTATTTAACAAAACAGGATCTAATGTCCTCTCCTATCAGGTCTCTTATAACCAGTATTGAACTTTCAGAATCTAAGTTGAGTGCCCTGTGCTTCTAAAAGCTAGTCTTTCTTATCTTATCATTTGCAGCAACATGGATGGATCTAGAGAACATTATGTTAAGTGAAATAAGTCAGAAAGAGAAAGACAAGTACCATATGATCTCACTTATATATGGAATCTAAAGAAAAGACTATGAATGAACTAATCAGAGTCAGTTTTGGGGACGCAGAGAAAAAACCGAGAGTGGTTAGATGGGTGTGTGGGAGGGGGTTGGGGATAAGGGGAAAGGTGAAGGGATTTGGAAGCAGCTGGTAACCACAAGATGGCCTCAGGGTTTTTCTTTTGAAAATTAATTTGGGGAAGGTATTCTATAATGTTGTAAAGATTTTGTTGGGTATCCGATGGACATGCGTCCTATTTGGGAGACCACCTCAGGGATACTGTGGATACCTGATCATGGCATTGTACATCAGAAGCTAAACATTAATGAATGCCAACTATAATTTTATATATATAATGTGATGGTTCAGTGTGAGGTCGGAGGGATAGTGGATGGGGGGAGGGGGGTTCACAGTATGAGGGATATAAATGATGAACGTCTAAGTATTACCTTGTTTTGTACACCTGAAACTAATAAATTAATTAATAAAAAAAAAAAAAAAAAAAAAAGGCACAATAGGTATATAAAAAAATAAATAAATAAATAAATAAAATTTTATTGTTATTATTTTACTTTAAAAAAATAAAAAAATAAAAAAAAAAAAAATAAAAGCTAGTCTTTCTTTAATCAATAAAATCAAATTTCCCACTTATGTTTGAGGGGAAATGGATAAATATTAATTATTTAGCAAAATTTGGAATAGCAAATACCTATCTAGTCTTCTTCTCCCTTGTAAGAGACATAGAGCTTGTATAATAGAATTTATTTCATACAAATCCCAAGACAAAGATGAATGAACATCTTCTACAACAGGGATGGGCAAATTACAGCCTGCAGGCCGAATCTGGCCTGCCACCTGTTTTTGTAAATAAAGTTTTATTGGAACACATCTATGCCCACTTATTTATGTATTGTCTGTGGCTGTTTTCATGCTATAATGGCAGAGGTGAGTAACTGCAACAGTGACCTTCTGGCCTGCAAAGCCTACAAACCTTTTACAGAAAAGTTTGCCAACCCCTGTTCTACAGCATCTCAACCAAATAGAGAATCAGATTTTGTTTGAACACTATTAGCAACTGAGCACTCACTACTGTCTAAGGAGATTTGCTTCAATTTGGGAACAGCTTTAGTTCTTAGAAAGGATTCACAAGTGTTTAGATTAAATCAGTTTCTCTATTATAATTTTAAACCACTGGTCCACATTATGCTCTTGAGAACAACAATGGATCAATCTCTTCTACTTTCTACAGTTCCGTCCTTTAAGTTTCTGAAGATAGCTAGGTGGCCACTATCTCTTTTCCTGGATAAATTTTCCATTTCATTTAAGAGAGTTCCTCATATATATATATATATTTGGATTAGTAGTCAGGATGGTACTGAAAAACTGTTGTAGCAAGATTACTAAGCAAGGAGAGTGAAAATATTGTAGTCACTGAGTGGAATGTTTGCATTTGAGATATTGGAGATCAGAATTGAGGCTATACAAGTAGGAATGGGTAGCTAAGGTGAAATCAAGAAAATGATCACACGAGGGAGGAAAAAGTTATGAATTTGGATGCTAGATATAGGACTAATGATATATAGGGTTAATGAAAGCAACAAAAAAAAAGATAACAGTTGTTGAGTTGAAATAGATAGCAGTGAAGAAAGTAGGTATCTTGAAGCATTGATGGGAGTCACGAGAATGTTCAGAGATGACAGCAAAGATTGGTGGTTCTCAAAGAGTAATCCAGGAAAAGTAGGGACAAGGTAGTCCATAAGATCTTTTCAGGGAGTCTGAGAACTTAAAACTATTATTCTAGTTATACTGAGACATTATGTGTCTTTTTAATTTTCATTCTTTCTTGAGTATATACTGGAGTTTTCCTGAGGCTATAAGACATAGGGTGATAAAATAAATTGAATACAAAAGCAGATACGAGAAATCCACTCTTCTGGTAAGCTAACCATTAAAGAAATTGTAAAACAATGCCACTTTTCTCACTATTATTATTTTGTTTTGAAAAATACTTATTTTTCAGCGGGAATATAACTTAACATAATAAAGGCCATATATGACAAGCCCACAGAGAAGATCATATACTCAATGGTGAAAAGATGAAAACTTTTCCTCTAGGATCAGTAATAAAACAAGAATGCCAACCCTCGCCACTTTTATTCAAAGCAGTATTGGAAGTCCTAGTCAGAGCAATTAGGTAATTAAAAGAAATAAATGTCATCCGTATTGGAAAAAAAAGTAAAACTGTCACTATTTGAGGGGACATATTATATATAGAAAACCCTAAAAACTCCACCAAGACTGCTAGAACTAACAAATTCAGTAAAGTTGCAAAATACAAAATCAATATACAAAAATTTGCTGCATTTCTACACACTAATAATGAATTATCAGAAAAAAATTAACAATTCATTTATGATTTCATCAAATAGAATAAAATGCCTAGGAATAAATTTAACCAAGGAAGTGAAAGGCCTGTATATTGAAAACTAAGACGCTAATGAAAACAATTTCAGACAACTAAATGGAAAGATATTTCATGCTCATGGATTGGAAAAATTAATATTGTTAAAATGTCTGTGTACTGTTGGTGGGAATGAAAATTGTCAGCCACTATAAAATACAGTATAGATTTTCTTCAAAAACTTAAAAACAGAACTACCATATGACCCAGCACTTCCACTTCCGGGCATTTATCTGAAAAAAATGAAAACACTAACGCAAAAGTTATATGCACCCTCCCTTATGTTCACTGCAACATTATTTAAAATAGTCAAGATACGGAAACAGCGTAAGTATCCATTGATGGATGTATGTACACATAATGGAAAATATTCAGCCTAAAGAATGAAATGTTGTCATTTGTGACAACATGAATGGATCTTGAGGTCGTTATGCTAAGTGAAATAGCCAGACAAAGACAAATGATGCACAGTGCCACTAATATATGAAATCTTAAAAAAAAAAAAAAAAAAAAAAAAAAAAAAAAAAAGAAAGAAAAAGGAAAAACAAGCTTATAGATTGGTGTTTGCCAAAGGATGAATGGGAGAGGGGAGCCATGGTCTAAAGGTTTAAGGTCGTCAAAAGGTCGTCAATAAGTCAGGGAGATGTAATGTACAGCATGGTGATTATTCTGTATTAATAATAATGTATGTATGAAAGTTGCTAAGAGAATATATCTTAAATTCTCATTAAAAGACAAAAAAAACTTGTAGCTATGTATGCTGACAGACGTTAACTAGACTTATTGTGATCATTTCACAACATATACAAATATACACCTGAAACAAGTATGTTGTAATTCAATTATACATCAATAAAACAAAATACTTATTTTTCATAAGTGTATCTATATTCATGTTTATCATTGTTTTTAATATATTAACAAATATTTTTTAAATTTCTTGGTTTTATTTTCCAATACAGTAAACACAGATAAATATAACCTATGTTAATAAAAGCTCTTTCAGGGTCTCAATAATTAAGTGTGTAAAAGGGACTTCTAAGACCAAAATATTTGAGAACGAGTGAGTTAGAATATAACTGAAAATAAAAAGTGAGGCTATGGCGATGTATTAAAATAGGTTTGGCTCTCCAGTAGTCTACCAGACCATTCCTTCTGAAATGGCCCCTAGCCACTGGGAATGATCATTCTACCTGCTATAAATTCATATATATTGTTTAGTCTATATTTTTCTATTTTATCCATGAGACTAACAATAGAAAATTGTCAAATGCTTCGATATGCATTGCACTAGGTCAGAGACCAGCATGTTGTTTACTATATAGAGCAAGACAGTAAACATTTTAGGCTTTGTAGACCAGACAGTCTCTGTTCTAACTACTCAATTCTGCTGTTACAGTTGGAAAGTAGCCAAAGTCAATAAGTAAATGAATGGGCATGGCTGTGTCACAAGAAAATATTATTTACACAGACAGGCTGGGAACCAGATTTGACCCACAGGCTGTAGTTTGCTGACCCCTGCACCTGTCTACCAGCAATCCAGAAACACTCTTGAAAATAGAACTCAGGTTGACATTACTCTTACAGAACCTATGGCTGTTACTGATCATTGTTTTATAAATAATAAAAACAGCCCTTAAGTAAACTATTCCACTAAATATGGTGCATAAGGATTTAATAAAATAAAAAAACATTTAATGTGATCATCACATTATGAATAATGGCAATATTACACTTGAGGGGCAAAGAAAGTTACCTCTGTATCAATTGTTGGTGTTACCTCTGGAATCTGCCACTGATTTGAAGATGCTGCAGAATTCTGGTATACACATTCTGACTTTCTTTTAGACCGCCATTGTTTCTGGTTACTTTCTGGAACCTTTGGTTCTTGACGTTCTTTAGTTTCTGAAAGTGTTTTTGTTATTGTCATTAAAATGCAAGAATATTTGATAGTAGCAAAATTAAACCTAACCAATAGAACCTGTTGCATACTGTGTTAGCATTTTACTCTTAAAAACAAAGAGAGAAACTAAAAACTTCAAACCACTTATTGACAATTTGCTTTTATCAAGTCAATTTTACAAAGCTGCAACACAGACATTTTCCTAAATTGTAAGAAACCATTCTGAATATTTGCGGTCTTTACTAGAAAGCAAGTAACTAAATAAGTAAAAATTTAAAAAACATATATATGTCATAAATTTTTACTACTAAAAAGAAGATAATTCACCGCTTTTCATAGACCTTTCCTTTTTTAACAAAAAGATTCACCTTAAACTGGCCTGCTATTTAATTTCTTAAGGGTCTCTGAACAATATATTTACTCTTCTACGAATATCAATATTCCTGGCTTGATGATAAATGCAAAAATCCTAAACAAAATATTTGCAATTGATATACAAACTGTATAACAAATTATGACCAAGTTAGGTATATTCTTAAATGGAAAGTTTACTTAACATTTGAAAATCAATTTAATTTGCCATAATAACAGAACAGAGAAAAATATATTAACTCAATAAACAGAAAAAAAGCATTTGCTAAAATTCAACAACCATTTCCAAAAAAAGTAATGGTAATCTAGGTATAAAGCAAAACTCATGGTTTTGACACTTGATGAAAAGTCCCTACAAAAATCTACAGCAATTATCATACATGAGTAAATACATGAGTAAAATATTGAAAGCTTCCCTCTAAAAGATGGAATGAGACAAGAATGCCACCTATCAACTCTTCTATTCATCATTATACTGAAGGTGTTAAGTGCACTACAGCAAAGAAAAGAAAGTTAAAAGCCTTGGAAGAAAAAAAATGTTACATTATTTTCAAACAACATGAAGGAATAATCCATAGGAAAATATTAGAAATAGTCAGTGAATTTAGCAATGTCACTGTATCAATGATCAATAACAAAAAAAAAATCAGTTGTATTTTTACATACCAGCAATGAAGAAAGATAAGAAAATTAGAAGGATCCCATTCATTATCATAGCATCAAAAAACATCAAATATTTAGTAATAACTCTAGCAAAAGCAAAATTTCTACACAGAAAATGATTCCCTCAATAATGTTTTAAAGACTACTTGAATGAAGGAATATGCCAGGTTAGTGAAGTAGAAAATTTATCTGTTAAGATGTGAACTTGTGCCTTTAGATCTCAATCAAATCTCATTTTAAAAAATGGAATCTGGTCACCCCAATAAATAAATTTTTTTTAAAAAAAGGAATCTGATAGATTCCATCTTTATATGGAAATCCAAAAGGCCTAGAATAGCTAAAATAGTCTTGAAGAAGAACAAAGTTGGAAGATTTACACAGATATTAAGAAACAAAGTTGGAAGATTTTCGGACAGATATAGACTTACTGCAGTAATTAAGACAGTACTGTATTAGCACAAAGATAGACAAGAAAAAACAAAAAAACTATGGGACAAAGATGAATCTAAAAACAGGTATCACACACAGGATCACCTAATTTATAACAATTCAGTGAGAGAAAAGAGGGTTTTTTCACTAAATACTGCTGGATCCACTGGATACCCACATGGGGGGGATAAAAATCTTGACACTTATCTTACATATATAAGATACATAAGATACATATATATATCTTACATATATAAAAATATTAAATTGAGGTAGAATATAAGTCTAAATGTGAAATGATAAATCTTCTAAAATATATGTAAACATCTTTATGATCTTAGAGTAGGAAAAGATTTGTTTAAAGAAACAGAAAACACAAGAGAAAAAAATGAATAAATTGAAATGAGTGATAATTAAGAATTTCTTTTCATAAACTCTTTACCATATAATGGGAGAAGTCACTCGTAATACACATATCCAAAAAAAGGATCTGTATCTAGACGATATAAATATTTCCTAAAAATCAACAAGAAAATGAAAGAAACCCCAATAGAAAAACTGGCAAGAAACTCCAACAAGTAGTTCACAAAAGGATACCCAAACGGCCAATAAACATACAAAATAAAAGTTCCACATCATTAGACATTGGGGAAATGTAAAATTAAAACCACCATGAGGTATCACTTAGCAACATGAGAATGTCTAAAACTAAAAATCAACAATAAAACAACTGAGGTTATAAAGCAAGAGTGGCACAACTGCTGGTCAAAGGTAAACTGTCTGGAACTACCGACTGAAGATGAACATGTGCACATTCTGTGCCCCACCCCTACCCTTGAATACACTCCATAGGAATGCATATGAATGAACTATTCCATTGCACTGCATCCTTATGATTTGGGCAGTTTTCTGATTGAAAGTTTTACTGTACAAAATATTACTGGCACAAGTCTTCATTTAAAAACATTAAATTATGTGTCAGATTAGTACTATTAACAAGCATATTCACCAAAGATGATTTTTCAGTCATACCAGTTTTAATAGATCCCATGAAAATATAAAATATAAGTTTCCCCCAAATGCTAGGATTAAGAATCAATTCCCCATCAAAATAATGGCAAAAAAAACTACTGTAGGGTAACTCACCATCCCAGTTTGCCAGGGACTGAGACATGAGATTTTTTGCCAGGGACTGAGACATGAGATTTTCAGGACTAGAACCAGGAAAAATCAGGATAAACCAAAATGAGTCTGGGGCAAGCCCAGTTTTGTCTCAGTGTCCCTCCGCAGTCCAATTAAAAGAAAAAAATTACATTCAATCTTTGTTTGGACAATGAAAACCCAATTCGTGATCCTGTTCAAAAATCTTTAATGGTACTGTGACATCTAAAAGAATAAAAAATTTAAGCCAGCCATTCCAAGTCTACAAGCCTTATCTCCCATTGTTATACTACGTGTGTTAGTTTTCAGCATAACTAGACTGTTTTTTGTTCCTAAAACGTCTTATTTTTTTATTACACTATTCCCTCCATCTGGAATACTCTATCACTGTATTCCTTCCTTTAAACCCTCATAACTCTTCACGTTCTTCTACTTCACAAACTATTACCTTATTTCCCCTAAACCAAATTAGTTCCTCAAATTTCTCTCCTCCCTCTGAATTCTTACAGCATTTTATTTATATGGTTCTTATGACACTTTCTACATTGTACCCAGCATTATATTTAGAGCAGTGTATCTCCCACATTGGATGGTAACCTGCTTGGGACCCTGGCTCATTCATTTACATATCCTTAGGACACTTAACATAGTACATAGTACTCCTATAGCGGAAAATCAAATGTTTGATCAAAGGAAAAGGAGAATTGTCATATAAACACAGATGCTGTGTCCTTTCCAGAAACTATCTGTCAAGCCAATGGAGAAATGTAACTCAGATCCACTGCACTTTCCTTCCACTCTTCCTTTCATGCACCTTTTAGGCAAATAAACTTCCTTTGCTACAGAATTCAATACTTTTTATACATTCTGTATATTTCAACTGAAATACAAGATAAAGGGACATAGACATAGACATATATTGCAATTCTTAAGTGACTGGTTAGCAATCACAAGCAACAACGTGGTTTTCTTAAAGAAGTAAGTGTAACTTTTGTCACTGTTACCTTCTAACTTTCTGAGATTTGATTCAATTTTATTCTTCACGGTTACTGAATCCGTAGTAAGTTCAGAACTCTTCTCATCGGACACCAGAGGTTCCTTGGAATGGATATTCTGAACAGACTATATGAAAAGAAAAAGATTTTTAAAAATCTCATACTAATTTGTCTTAGTGGTCAATACACTAAAGTCTTATCAATGTGAAAATATTACTAGGAAAATTATCTATTATAATTATACGTAGACTCACAAACTCCAATTAAAGATTAACTTTTTGAATTACTGACTAGAGCAAAGGGAATGGACGTAACTATAAATACGGTCAACTTGCTTTCAATGGGGATGTTAATCAGTTGCTAAAGTATGTTCACTTAACAAGTGAGGTTAGAAAATTTGAATCCAAGGTACAACACGCCTCATTATTTTGGTACTATGATTATATTTTATCACCAAAAATAATAGCATTAGTCAAAATTAAGATTTGTGTAAGTCTAAAACCAGTAGTTATTCTAAATCCAGAAAGTAAAATTTTAACTCAACTATGCACTATTCTAAGGTAGTTGTGATTAGTTAAAATTATTTTAAAGGCTAGACCATGAAAGAAAGGAATGATAAAGAACATAAACTTGAAAATATACACATTGTGATGGCAGGGAACTAACTCAAGTCCAACAATAGTATAATCCCTAAAAATCAGTGCACCAGTGACTACAACTGTTTCTTCTCTTTGAAGTTCACACAAAGTTGCTCTGCCATCTCAGAATATCAGACTAAGCCCTCACCTCTACCCTTCACAATTTATTTTCTCATTTGTTTCTAAGATGCCCTGCTAAGATCATATGATTAAACACCCCAGGAAACTGAAGCTGTTCCCAACTCCAGGCCAACGAATCTGCTTAAAAAATGCATAGTAAGTGTTACTTCAGTTATCCCAGGAGATGGATGATCTTTGCTCTACCACCTGAATCTCAGAAAAACAGTTTAGGACTTCTGTACACCTTCCCATTAGAGGTCCTCTATCTTTTGGGGCTTCAGGAACACTTTAAAAGATATTGTATAAACTATGGGTCCCTTCCGCAGAAAAGGCTCCATGGACCCCTAGATCAGGAAACCTTGCTCCAGAAAAATATTTAAAAAGTAAAAATACCTTTAAATTTCTCAATTCACAGGAATCATTTCCACTTGATTTAGATCCAGGCACAATCTCCCGGCATTCTGATCTAGAGGTCTGTCTATTACCCACAAAACAAAATAATTTTAATGTTTAATTTGAAATTAATCTTTTCAATGTATTATTGTTTTCCATTTTAAACTTGGCTTTTCAACAATATACACGCTTTTTAATTGGAAAAATCTCTTAAAAAGAATATTTTTAAAATAGCATGATTGTAGTAATATGTGATTAGGTGCTGAGCAATGACAAAAGTGATAAAGCTGAGTAGTAGGTGACTACCTACTTCATTACATAAGTTTTACATAAATTACAAATTCACATAAATTATATAATTTAAATAAATTACATAATAACAGTTGGGATTAAGGTTTGACTGTGGGAAAGAAGGGAACAACAGTACATAGGTGAAACTACACTTCAGGTCACAAATAGTTTATGGACATGCACTAGAGTATAAACCCTTCCACGGGCCTCCACAGTGCCTGGCACACACTCTGTCATAACAAGCAAGAAAACGACTGGTTTGTTTTTGTTTTTATTTTCTTGGAGTGTGAGAAAGTCACCTTTATTCTTCAGCTAGATAATTGAAATGAAGATGACAAGGTAATAGTCCTCTCATAACACTTTGGAACTTAACCTTGACAACCAAAATGCTCTTTTCATATCAATGCTTAGTTGAGCCCTAAGTATAATAGGAATTTAAGTGTAGGAGACACCAACTAAAAACAATCAATTGTATTTTCTAAAGTTTATTTGCCAAGTGGTTCTCTGAAATCCAAGGAGATTTTTCCAATAGAAATTATGTTATATAGTGATTAGAGTTACGAATAGGCCAGAAAAACTCCCTTAGCTAAGCTAGAAAACTAGATTTCCATTTCTTTTAAGGGAATAAGCACCCAAGTTGAAGGAAGGAAAAGACACCAGATGTGATAAACAATACTGTATCTCTACTAACTCTGCCCCACTTCTTGATGCCCTAGTTTCTTACGCAAACGAATGAATTAATCACCTTTCACCACTGATAACCGCTCTTTTCCTTGAATAAGCTGGAAAAGAAATCATTCCTAGACCCCTCTTCACCCCTGCTATGAAGCCTTCTAGCCTTCTATGTACACACTAAGGAGAGATTCTTAGAAGAGAGGCTACCTATAAGTGAGGAATGTTCAAACAACTGGAGTTTGGGGGTATCTGCAATCTTTTAAGCTTCAGGTTGACTTAATATTTTTCCCTCCAAATTTCCTATTTTTTAATAGTTCCTTTGATGAATACTTTTAATGAGTGAAAAAGCAAAATAAAGTCATATTCCCCATTCATTCCTTTGTCCTTCACAACATTGAGAGGCTCAGTAACCTTTAATACTAAATAAAAATTTAATCATAAGTACTATTATGCAGTAAAAGAGCTTAAGAGCATTCTGTTACCAATCTTCAAATACTGAAAGCAAATTAAAAAATTAAAACCCAAACATACCTTTTCGTAAAACTTGGGACAGCTGAACCACCAGTCTCCTCATGAGAATCCGGGCTATTTAGAAGGTTAACTGGAACTCTTCCGAATGGGCATGACTGAAAATGTTAGAAAGATTAAGCAACCAACTAAAAAATAAACAAAAACCTCACCACTACCACCTTAATCAAAGTAGATTAAAACTGACTTACCCGTTTAGCTTTGCTTGTTTGTTTTAAGGGATTTCGATGACCTATCTCTGCATCTTGAGGGGGCACATTTTCTCTAAACAGAAAGAAAATATCCCCAATGTTTAAAACAATAATATTAACATATGTATTTCCATTGACTGCTAAACCCTGTTACTACTATTACATGAACATATATATGTGAATGTACAGATAATATAAATGTCTGATGAGTATTTAAAAAACTGGTCAGTCTCCTCACCCATACAAAAACCTTGCTTTCGTAGTCTGTCCTCTGGAATCACAACTGACACTCTTTTTCTGTAAATGTCCAAGTGAATTGGGAAATGATTCTTGGGTAGTTAATACTGTAGATGCTGTAAAAAAAATTGAAATTGTGATTAAATGTGTAAAGACATAAAAAAATACACAAAAAAATAATCTCACAAATAAGACTATTTAAAAAACCAATTCACAGATCTGTCCCTAAATAAGATACTCAGACATGAAGATGTTCAAGATAATTCTCTAAACTTCATAACTGTTTCATAATCACATAACTGTTTCCCCAGAGTAAAGGCACATGCCCTATTTCTACAAGCAAAAAGTGATTCTACTGCTTGGATCCAGTTGTATGTGTTTTCTCTTTTTACCTTATTGAGGTGATACTGGTTAGTAAAATTACATAGGTTTCAAGTGTACAGTTCTATAATACATCATCTACATATCACAGTGTGTGTTCACCTCCCATAGTCAGTTCCCCTTCCATCACCATTTATTTGACCCCATTTACCCAGTTGTTTTTAATGTGCTACCAGTGAGAGTTGGATCAACAATAAAATATCCAATGCGTAGTAAAAACTTTATTAGTTCCAAATGTCTCACCTCCTTTAAATCTGAAATTTAAACTTAGATCTTGACCATTCTACAAAAATCACATTTTTCTATAAAATATTATCCTGAATCCTTTTTTATAGGCAATCTACCACAGAAAAGTATTACCACACATTAATACATTTACCTGATAAACTCTTTTCCTCCTCCAAAAGCAGCTGCTTTTTTTGGAGGTTTAAATTCTGAATGGCAATTTCCAGCATTTGCAGTGGCACTGCTCCACATTCTACAGCTTTATGAAGAAGTTGTTTACTTTTTTTGAAATTACCTAACAAAGTAAAAAAGTAACTGTCATTTTAATGCAGCAATCTTCACTCTCCAGATACTTATTCATCAGGATCTGGGAAAAATTTTTTTAAAGCTTTAGGCAAAAACATGTATTCCATGGCTCATGTGCTTTATTTCATAAGCAAAAAAGTAACCTCATCTCTGATAAATAATTCATGTCAAATAGTTTACTTCTGTAATATGTAATTGATGTAACTATGCATTAGTATAACACCACTGACTATTTTCAGAAGTAAAAGAAGTGTAACAAAGTAGTTACAAACTGGGGACAGCAAAGGCCAACAAAAATACTCAGGAACCTCAGGGAATTTAGTAAAAGGAAAAACTAACCCCTAGATATTATAATAGTCCAAGGAGCATCAATCTGTTACAATGTATATAACAATTATCATTCATGTCATTTAGTCATTAAGATTGACTTCTTTTGCTACAGGAAATCCTCCATCAAAAGTATTCTTATAAAAAAAATGATAAAAATTAATCTTTAGATATCAGACTTCACAACACTATTCGAGAAATGCAAAAATAACTACAATTACCTTTTTGACTACAGATAAACTACCAAATTTGATTTCAACTGCAAACTTACCCAATATATTTTGCCCAGTATCATGTTTATAAATAGTAAATGTACACATCATGTAGTATCTTATAGAATATGTTCAACATTTATGGGAGCCACTGAGCTATGCTATCAAAGTACTTGGCACTTAGGTTATAAAAATGATTAAGAAATAGCTTCTAGTTTCGGACAGCTTACAATTTTTAAGAATATAAATATATTTGATAGTGATTAAGTGTACATTTATTGAGAGTAGTGATAGAATTTCATGTACTGACCATTTTAGGACAGCAAACAAAAAAAGGCTTAGATATGAACCAGGAACTAGAAAGCTTATAGACCCCTTTGAGATTCTGATAAAAACTACGGAATGTCCTCCACTCCCATAAAAATACACATACACACAAACTGCACATAAGATTTCAGAGATGTTGCATATTTCCTGAAAGCCTGTTTATCAACCCTGTTCAAAACAATCATAATTTTGATCTTGAGGCTACTACTACATTGCAGTGGTACAGATAAAGTGCATTTCTTTTTTACAGGTCACAATTTGAGATTTTCAGTATTTTCAATATTTATGTGTTCTAAAGATATAAAGTTTATAGTTGCTGTTGATAGACCATATACCTCAAAAAATTTCTTAAGTAGAATGAAGGAAAAATAGAGGATCTTAAAAGGCCTTGCCAAACTTACTTTAACAAGCAAGAAGGACGAATCAATTTTCCTAGGCAGGAAAGGGACGATTTTTTAAAACGTCACCTGATAGTGCATGACAGTGCAGAGGATAGATTAGAGATGGGTCGGGTAACTAAGACTCAGGAATCATCTGTAAAGTTCAGCGTTCTCAGATCACTTCCTGAGTTTGTACAATGCGTTTCTCCAATCTCAGTCCTTGAGAATCCTCTCCACTGACTGAGTCCCACTTTGGGCACCATCATGGGGATTCTGGCTGAGCCAAATCAATAATGGTCATGTGTATATCTGGTGGTAAATGGGATCAGGGATAGAGCAGAAACAAGGCTGAGGGAAAACAGGAACACATAGTCAAGAGGGTAGACTGAGAGTGGACCAGAGGCCCCAGAAAATGAGATAAAGAGAAAAGATTATGATTGGCCAGGCTAAAAATGTGGGAAGAGACTGCACTGGTCCTATCCAAAAGGTCATACTACAAAGAATCAGGTAAGCAAGAAATAAAAGCTTCTACAAGTTTTTTCTTTCTTTCCTTCCTTCCTTCCTTTCTTCCTTCTTTCCTTCCTTCCTTCCTTCCTTCCTTCCTTCCTTCCTTCCTTCCTTCCTTCCTTCCTTCCTACCTTTCTTTCCTTCTTTCCTTCTTTCCTTCCTTCCTTCCTTCCTCCCTCCCTCCCTCCCTTTCTTTCTTTAAAAAGGGGAACGACCAATTAATGCTACAATTATATTTTGATGTATATTTCAGTGCTATGAAATGCTCTGAAGCTATAGCATAAGAAAAGCTTACCTAAGCTCTAGCTTAAATATCTTATATCCTTATCCTACAAATACTCAGTAAAGAAGCCACTTTCTTTTTGACTTTTCCTGAATCTAAGCACAAACACCATGTCCATGCATATTTCCTGAGGTTACCCCTTACAAGTGGAAGAGCTAGTACAACAAATACTCTCTGCATTTCTATTTAGGTGGGAATCTTCCCCCATCCCACCCTCCTCTTCCTGTCTCCTCTGGTCAACTTTTATGCCTTTTGCCTCAGATTCCTACTTCATATCTATGATTTAATATTAGGATATAAGTTATAATAGGAAGCTTTCTTTTACTTAAAATTTGGACTTGATATTTCAAATTACCTTGTGATAGTTCAAATTGTGCAAAAGATACATGCACAAAAGCAAATTTCTTGCAATTTGCTCTGGCCATTTGAAAGTAGTCACGTGCATCATCGGGCTCTTGAATACTGTAATAAAGATTTCAGAGTCAAATTTTAAGAAAAGGACACAGCTAAACTAAGCTTGATAATTCCTCATCTATTTTCCAAAAAACATGAAGTATTGTTTTTTTCTATATATAAAATTAAATACTAATAAGTTATTTTTAAAAACCTTTTTAGGCTGAGTCAGGAATAGGAAGCTTGTGGAAATATGTATAATAAAGAAAATTAACATTATTTCCTTGAAAATTATAAGCAAAAGGATTTGCGCAAAAAATATTTACTTTCTTACAAGTAATCTTGACATGTTCTCAGTTTACCTTTTTGTAACATAGTACATATTGTGATTTAGTTAGTTAAATGGAGTTAAAATGCTAATACTTACGCTTTTAATTCGGCAAATCTCACTTGAATTCGAGCAAAACTCTCATTTTGGCCATATTTATCTGGAGGAAGGGCTTCAATTGCCTGACTATAACGACCAATCAATTTATTTAAAAGAGCATCATTTAGGGGGACACTGTTTTTCTCTAGCTTGACCAAGAAATTCAACCAGTCCTCTGGGTTGTTCGCCATCATTATAATTTGGTTAACAGTTCCCGAATTATCTGAATAAAAGAAACAAATATGCCATAATAAAGAGAAGACATGAAAACAAACACCAAATTGTATTTTTCCTATAAATTAGTTATACTCTCAATGTACATAAGCCCCTTAAAATACTTCTTAAAAACATTAACAACTTGTGTAAATGTAAGCAACTCCTTTACTGCATATATAACATTTATGAGGGTAAATTTTACCCAAAAAGCTATATATTTTGAAGGAAAAAGATGGAAATAAATGCTTTTTATTAATATTAAACTTAATATTAAAATTAAATATTAAAATAATTAATATTAAACATATTAAATACATTTAATAAAACATATATAGTCTTAAGAAAATTTTATGCTGTAATAGTATAATTCTACTTTAGTATTCTAACTATTCAAAGGAAACTCCCATCACCACCTGTACCAAATTCCTTAGAAAATTCATTAATAACTTATTCATTAGAAACTTATAATCCCAGTCCTATCATAACCTTTTTTTATCCAACATTATCTCCATATAACTCAAACCTATAAACCAACCAAACAAAACCAGTTTACAAAAGGTAAGCAACTGATATGGTCATTTTCTTTTCCAAGTTACCCAAGTTTCCCTGTAATTTTCACATTGTGATTTTTTACTTTCTTTAGTGTTAAATGTTTTTAAAAAAACAACTTGAATTAATGTAGGTCTCCTATATACGGTATTTTAGTCATTACTAAACATTATTAAAGTCTTCCTTCTCAGAGAAACTATCACTCCTTCCATTGGTTTCAGCTACCTTTGGTAAGGACTAAATCCTTACTTTTGTAACAAAATTACTGTTTCTACTTTCTACTAAAACATAGCACATTCATAATTTTGCTTTTCTATTTTACATTTAATCTGGTCTGATCTTAACTTCATTTTCCAGTGTTACCTTCCATTCCTTTCCTAACAAATTAATCTGCAGTGTCTAAAAAAGTCTTTACAGATCTATTCCTCGTGACTCTGAGTACCCTTTCTCCCTCTACTCAACACTTAAAGCATTGTCTTTATTGTGCTAGTATTCCTTTGTTGTCAAATACATTATAATGTAGCACAGTGGATTCTTAAATGCTTCTCATTTAGAAACCATGATTTTAAGCATCTTTGAATTTTTCTCAATATTTAATTTAATATAATTAGACATAATTAATCCATCTAATATAATAATCCTAATTATCAATATATCTTAGGTATTTGCAGCTTTAAGTGAGCTAAGGATTTCAAATAAGGATCCATCTACTTTAGTGTACAAGCTTTTTTAAGCGTTAAGTACACATAACAAAGTATGGTGGAACACAGAATGTGCTTAAACAGAAAATAGTTTGTGGGATGTTTTAAGTGAATATGATCTGCCATTATGACTAGATTACAGGTTCTTCCATTTATTTTCAATTCCTCATCCATTTAATGCTTATACAGATATGACAAACTTATCCAAAGGTCATCTTTCAAATAACCATAACAATCTGAAATATAGTAAAGATTTAGGCTTCTGAGCTAATAGTTTTCATAAAGGTTAGGTATTAAAATTTGAGCATTTTCACTCATTCATCATTCAATAAATATTTAAGTGCCTACCATATGCCAGGTACCATTATCAGCTGTGTAGATATAACAAAACAGGTAAAAACTGCTCTCATGGAGCTCAACTTTTAGCAGAGGACACAGAGAAAAACACATGAGTAAATCAGATATAAGGTAATTAGTACCATGGAGAAAAACAGTACAGGAAAGGAAGCTAGGAGGTACACTCTCACCCCAGCAAGTTGCTATTGTTAAATAGGTGAGTGAGGGAAGCGCTCTCTGAGATAACATTTGAACAAAGACCTTAAGGAGGTAAGAATGGGCAGATATCTGGGGGAGCCATGTTCACAGCAGAGGACAAGAGAAAAGACATTAGGGTAGGAGGTGGTCTGGCATAAAGAGGAGGTAGCAGAGAAATCTCTGTGGTTGGCACAGAGGGAGCCAGAACAGGAAAAAATGGCCAAGAGACTAATAGGAACACTCTCCAAATAAAAAACGAAATGTTTGACTTTGAATTTATATATAATTTTACGATTGGTGAGGATTTCTCAGTTTGCTGCAAGAAAGGAATGGAAAAAAATGGCATATCTATTGATGGCAGGCATATTAGCAGAAATAACAGCTGACAATAATGGAAGAGTTAAGAAAACTACCTCTGAGTACACTGTAATAAATGTTTCCTTTTTCAGAAAGCAGAAAATTGTGGGAATATTTCCATACAAAAGTGTGTACAGTACTCTAATTTTACCTTAGAGAGCACTCAAAAAAAAAAAAAAAAAAAGCAACTCACCGGTGGTATCAGCAGAGATCTTATTCAAGCTTAGCTCATCAGTAAGGTCTTCATTTTTAAATTTGTTTTTAAAATCTCTCACTTTGTTGATTATGGAATCAATTGTCAATTCTCTGCCACCCAAATCCTCGGCCTCCATTTCTAAGAAAAAATAACTGAACTGGTCATAATTCTTATTTTTACTAGCATTAAAGAAAAAAACAACTTGCAACCAGCCTTTTAGCATCCAGAAGACTAAAGAATTAGTTATATGAACACATCTTAACGCAAATATTATTAAGGTAGTGTTTGTGAAGCTATGTGCACAAAAACAACTGCACGTATTTGAAAATTGTCCAGCAAACTTTCCAATAGGCTGAGTATGTGTTTCCTTCCCACTACAACTTCCATGAAGCCATTGTATGACACAGACATTGCTGTCCGCCCTTAAAGCTTTCCATTTTTCTTCTACACACTGAACACCTCCCATTCACTCTTTTTCATTTATTTTCTCTGGGTCATCTGCAAATTCTGCCATTTAAAAAAAAAACAATGTGATGGAATGTTTGTTTGGATTCTGTGAGTGACATTTAGACATAAAGAATCCTTTTGGTAATGTGAATAGCCGTTCCTTTATTCACCTGCTTTATGTGAGGAAACCTGCACAACGCAAAGGCTTTCGTATCGGAATATATACACCAGCGCAGCCCTTTATGGATAAGAGGGATCGCAGCAGGCTTGTGCTTGCGCATATCTGGCAGAAGGAATGATTTGCTAACTTAATCCCTCTAACACCAAGACTACTGTATTCATATAATTCCAAGCACTGGCTCATCTGCATCGTGGTAATGCTTGGTCAACAAAGAGTCTGCAGTCTTCTTGGCAATCTCATTTCTGTAATTCTCAAACATCAACCCGGTAACCCAGTGTCGCTGGTATCAATGCCGCCACTGACCTTGACTTCAACAATGAAAAGGGGCGATAAAGTGGGCATCTAGATATCAACTCCTCAAGTCGGGTTCGAAAGGTAACTGTCAGAACACAGCCACCATCTCCTCCCTCTGTTCTCAAACACCAGACAACAGAACAAGTGTCTTTAGGGAGACGATCTCGGGTCCCCAAACTCTCCCCAGGTGCCCCGCCAGACCCTCTTCCCAGCGAGGTCTACACCCACCGCTTGCTTCCTGGATCCTCCACAAAATCTCAGGCTACACCCGGTGGGCTGGCGGAGGCGGCGAGAGCTCCCCTCCCCCTGCAGCTCGTTCAGCCGCGCCCTACGTCGTCTACCCGGCTCTGAGCCGCTCCCGCCTCGCCCCCACCACTTACCGTCCCGCGAGCTGCCGCCGTTCCCCGTGCGCTTGACAGGCCGAACTCACCGCCAGAAAGCCGAGGTGGGAAGAAAAAATGGAATCCGAACCCTTCTGCACAAACACGTTTGAATTTCCCCGCCGCTACTGTCGCGGCCTCCTATTGGTCGGTGCTGGCCAAGGGGAAGCGTCTGCTGTGATTGGTTGGTGTGCGTCAGCCCCGCCCCTCCCTCTGCGACCAGCAAGTCCCGCCCAGGAAGGGTCAGCTCCCGATCTGCACCTGCGCAGCGCTGCAGTCCGGGTTCGCTGCCTCTCCGCTGGCACTCCCCCGGCGCCGGGAGCCGGCTTTCCTGCACTTTCCAGTTTAACCAGACCAAGTGTTTTTCGGGGAGGGAGCCATTCCTGGGCAGAGTCACCCGTTGAGAGGAGAACAGGGGCGGAAACGCTGCTCCCAGCATCTGGACCTGAAAGGTGCCCTGTGCGCTGGTCCTTCCCGCCGACCAGCACCCCACGCCTGCGTCTTCCACGCTCCTCACTGCCGAGCATAAGGAGGATGTGGCAAGAACTGCTGGTTCACAGAGCTACCTTCAGCCCTGCCACCAGCTCAAAAATCTCAGTGCTTCGTCTTGAGCTCCCATTTGTGCTCTCATTCTACCCTTGAGTGCTTCCATGGTCCTTGCCTTGGTCAGAATTCTGCGCAGAACTCCGATGCCCATCACGATTGACACGTCTGAACTCGGCTTATCAGCGCCCCGCCCTCCGAGCTTGTCCCAAGTAAGGGCTCAAGTGTCCTCTGGGAAAGGTCACCTCTCGAGTAAACCACTCGGGTGCGGGGCTCTGATAAGTGGCTTTGTGATCCAGGACAACAAGATGTCTGTTTTATCAGCATCCTGACATGCTCTATGGTAGGACAGGTTTTCTTTTGTGTATGTGTAGGAAATGAACTGCAGCTGCCACTGATTTAACACAAAGCTGTTCTCAGAGCCCTCGCGTTCCCAGCTTTGGCTAGCATGAAAGCCCTTTGTCACTTAGTGCACCTGTCCGTACCTGCTGGCTATGTATTTTTGCTTCAGTAGAGCAAAATGATTTGCTACACGGTATATCGTGGTTGGCTAATCACCGCCTTGGCACACTTGGCATCTAACACGGGCTTTAGTCCGAAGGGATTTTCCATCTCACCAATTCTTGTTGATCTCCTAGGGGCCTGATCTCAAAACTCATTTTTCTGAAAATATTGCTGCTGATAACCTCACCCTAACACTTGTTTTTGTACATTCACTCCTTTGGTGATCTGTTTCAGTCATACATGTTTAAGTACCAACTATATGTTAATGACTCCCACATTTATGTCTCCAGCTGAGTTCTTTCTCCTGAACTCCAGACTCATATACCCATTACCTACTTAACATCTCCACTTAAACGTCTCAAATGCATCTTACACTCAAAATGTTCAAAACTTGAGTGCCTGATTTTTCCCTCTTCCTCTCAAACCTGCTTCTTACAAAATCTCTGCAAAGGAAACTTTCATTTTTCTATTTTTAAGCCAAAAACTTTGGTGTCATTCCTGACTAATCATAAATAGTGTCTAATCATAAATAGATCTAATAGGTCTAATCTAATCATAAATAGTGTCAGATCTAATAAGCTATTCCTGGAATTCTGGCACCTCCACTGCTACCACCCTATTCTCTGGGACCTTCATCACTCACCTGGATTATTGCGGTAGCTTTCTGGCTGGTCTTCTTTGCTTCTGACCTTGCCTCACCTCAATTTATTCTCCAGTATAGCAGAGTAATCTTAAATCAGATCGTGTCACTTCTTTGCTCAAAACCCATCAGAGCTCTTGATCTCAGGATAAAAGTCCAAAGTTCTTACAATGGTCTAGAGCTGCAATGTTCAATATGGTAGCCATTAGTCATATATGGCTATTGAACACTTGAACTATGGCTAGTGCAACCAAGGAATTGAATTTTTAAATTAACCTTAATTAAAGTTAATTAAAAATTAAAAATGAATACTAAGTACAATTATTGGAAGACGTTTAAGTATATTTGGAACAATCCAGGTATGTGAATCTACTTTTTCAAATGTAAATTTTATAAATGCAGATTAAGTACTTCCTATGAAAATGTCTGAGTTTGACATATACTGTAATTATAAATATGTACCACACTGGATTTTGAAGACTTAGTATGAAAAAATAATGTAAAATAATGTTATTGGTAATTTTTTAAATATTGATTATAATTTGAAATTATATTTGTGACATATTGTGTTAAACAAAATATATTATTGAAATTAATATAGCCTGTCACAGACCAGAGGAGACTAAGAAGACATGACAACTAAATACAATGTGGTACTGCATCCTGGAACAGAGAGAAGACATTAATGGAAAAACTGATGAAATCCAAATAATAAATAGCTGAGGTTTAGTTAACAGTAATGTACCAGTGTTGGTTTCTAAATTTGAACAAATGTACAAAGTAATGTAAGATCTTAACAGTAGGGAAACTGAATGAAGGGTATACTCCAACTGTACTATCTTTGAAACTTTTCTGTAAATAAAAAATTACTCCAAAATAAAAAAAAAATAGATTAAAATTTAATTTTACCTGTTGCTTTTTACTTTTTTAATTTGGGTATTGAAAATTACATATGTGGCTTCCGCTGTATGTCCATAGGACCGCAATGGTCTATGAAATCCTGTAGTTTTATCTATCTGACCTGTTTATTGTATTTATTTATTTAACTCTCCTCCGCCTACCCTATTAAAATGTAAACTCCATAAGTGCAGGAATTTGTTTACTATGTTCATTAAAATATCCTTAGTGTTTAGAATGGTGTCTGCTACATTGTAGGCATTCAGTCAATGTTAGCTAAATACTAACCTTTATGACAATTAGAGTATTTCAGAATCCTATTTCCAAGAAATATATAAAACATATTTGTATACTTCTTGAGGAGGAAGCTTTAACCATTTATACTTCTTGTAAATGCTCAAGAAATCTTTGTACTGTGTCTTACACACACTCAGCAACTATTTATTGACAGAGAATATCATTACAAGCTGTCTAGAAACAGTAGATACAATATTTGGATAAGTATTATATTGATTGTATACATGTGAGACATGTAACAATATACCATATTGGGATGAATAGTTTCACTGTAGTATTTAGTTCTCTACTTGTAGGGTGTCCATAGCTCTCCTACTTGACGCAGAATCAATGCCTATGATTCTTCTATCCAAATAGATTTTGATCCTTAGCTGTTGCTCATCGAGGCCATTGCAATAATAGACCAATGAGGAGCCACCAACAAAGAGAATAAGGAAGTGAAGTTGTTCTACTCAATATTACTACAATTACTCATTTGATTTAAAACCAGCTTCATCTTACAGTGAATAAACGTGTTTATTTTCAGAGGCAAGCCTTCCATAAAACAATACAATTCACTAAAGAACTTTGATTTTATGTTGAGATGGGAAAGTTTCACTTTTTTTGTTTGTTACATAAATAAAAGCATGAACCATGTAACTTTGGCTTAATCATCATTTTTTTTTTTTTGCTAATCTGATGATTTTCTGTCAACACAGTTGCCTTTATAATTCAATTATTGAAGTCATTGTTATGAGTTCACTAAGTCCCAAACTTTAGTTTCAGAAACTTTTCCCCATACTTGGATTTACTTTGTGCATGTGCAGAGGTTAAATTTCTAATTAATAATAAATGTAGTTCTCACGGCATGTAATAAGTTATGCACTGCTTTCTGGTGATTTATTCAAGGATAATATGTTATTAGTGTACCTAATTTTGGTGCATATAGGAATGGTGTGAACCTATAAGAATGGTGAGAGCCTGAATGAATAATGTCAGGAAAGCTACATAGCACAGAATGGACCAAGCCTTACCCAAAAGAAAAAAAAAATGCCAAGGACAGACAACAAAGCACTTCATAGATTATGAAGAAAAACAGCAATAACAGGTTAGATTATGTTCTGAACAAGAAAAGCAGCAGTGATAGTTTGGGACCACTACTTGGACATCAGATATTGTTTAGTTATTCAAGCAACCGATTATATTAACAAATGACAAAAGACAAGTAGAATTCCTATTTTTTCTCCAACATGGAGAATAGTATTCAAACTGGCAATCTTAAAAATGAATATGTTGAAACTCTTGTCATGTGAGACTATATAGAAAAGGCGTTTAAATTTCAAATTATCTGACGCGAATTATTTTTTTTTTATTTTAGCCATGTTTTCAATCTCTGCTATCAGACGGAAACTCACATAGCTGTGTAATATACTTGAG
Source organism: Rhinolophus hipposideros (assembly GCF_964194185.1). NCBI lineage: Eukaryota > Metazoa > Chordata > Mammalia > Chiroptera > Rhinolophidae > Rhinolophus > Rhinolophus hipposideros. The sequence goes on from NC_138049.1 coordinate 69,347,943, forward strand.
AAACTAAACAGAATATTTAAAAAATTGACTTTATAGTCCCAGAAACATTGTTGGCAGTCTCTGAAAGTCATGATAAACAGGAACAGGGATAGAAAATCAGAAATGGAGAAATGTTTCTTTTTAGAAATGTAGCACTTGGAAGTTGTAGGTCTTTATAATGTGAACTTTTAGCCCAATTCTGGAGTAGCTTATAGAATTGATTGGAAGCAGAGATCTCTAGATACCAGCGTGATTCATTAAGAACAACCCATATAGAATATACTAAATTCTCATTTTGATTTTTTTCTAAAATTAGGGAAGGCCAGAAATATAGAATAGCTTAACTCTGGCAAAGAAAGTGATAAAGACTCTCTTATTGTTTTTCTGAAAAAGAGAGGAGCATGTAAGCTCTGCGCTGTTAATGTGGGATGATTCTGCAACTCTATAGACCATAATTCTCAAAGAACATTGCTTAGGAATTTGAGGAGAACATGAGGTTGACCCCTAGTGGAAGGCCTCAGAACTCTGTTCTTGGTCTTGTTTTAAACTATGTATTTTATCTGTGTGACAAACATATACAAATAATGATTATTAATTTTGCACATACTAATTAAAGCAAGACAAATATGTTAGAAGAGAATAAAGACAAAGTTAACAACATGGAATGTATAGGGATAAATGTGACACCACACATTACGGTTTACCAAAAAAAAAAAATTCTCAAACATATAATTAGAGTCCAACCAACTGGAGAAATATGGTCCAGATTTATATTCTGGAAACAACAACAAAAGCTGCACAAAATAAGCATAAAATAAGCACAAAACAAGCATTTTCAAGCATTAGACATCTGGCATGAGAGCGCAGTGATCCCTGAAAGCAGAGAAACAAACAAATGGACCCTGAGATTGTCCCTAGATTATTTCCTGGAGAGAATTTCCAAGCTGCAGTGTGGGAAGGGGGAACCCAAACATTGCCTGGCATTCTCCATAAGTTAAGGAGATATAGCTTGAAGTCTGGGATGGCCAAGACAGGAAAGTTCACTGGGCAGAGTACCAGCAGCACAGAGAGAACTCTGGGAATCTACATAGAAGCCCCTTGAGATTGCAGCTGAATAACGATGAGTACATGTGTTTGAGGAAACTACTCCAAGGCCAGAGGAAAACAATAGCTGAAAGAATCAGAGGGAATAATCCATAGAGCCCATAAAGGGCAAGGAAGAGTTCATGTTCCTCAATAGAGCATCAGGCAAAGGACACATGAGGTTACCTCAGTACTGGGGCAAAATTAGCCCTAGACTAAAAGCTGTACTACTCTAGCCTTTAAAAGATCACATAATTTAACTGCATCCCAGGAAAAAGCTCAAGAATGTTGATAGAAATACAAGAAAATTCAACCAGGTCAAATTCACAATGTCTGGCATTGAATTGAAAGCATTAAAAGGTATTCTAAGCTGTAAAAGGTAACTACAAAAAGGACACAAAAACAGTTATTATTTCTGTATTCCATATGTTCCAGAAGTGAGAGGAAAATGCAAACATGCCAAGGAGAAATATAGAATATATGAGAAGACCCAAAACAAACATCCAGAGATAAAAAATACAATGTCTGCAATAAAAAATACATTGGATAAGATTAACAGTAGATTAGACATTGGAGGACAAAAGATAAACAAACTTAAAAACATACCAATAAAAACTATGCAAAATGAAACACAAAGTAAAAAGATACACAAAAAGTAAACAAAACATCTATAAGCGTTAGGACAACTTAAAGTGGACTAACATAGACATAATTGGAGTTTTCAAAGGAAAGGAGGGAAAACTGAAGAATGTATTTGAAGAAACAAACAGCCAAAATTTGTCTATATATGACAAAAACTATAAATCAACAGATTGAAGAAATACAACAAATCCCAACACGAGAAATTTTATAAAAATTGCACCCAGCTGCATAATCAAATTGCTCAATACTGTGATAGAGAAACATCTTAAAAAGCACCCAGAGAAAAAAAGACACATTACATAAAAAGGAACTATCACAAGGATGACAGCAGAAACAATATCAGCCTGGAGACAGTGGAACACTATCTGTAAAAGACTGAAAAAAAAAATTATCAACCTAGAATTATATACGCTGTAAAAGTATCTTTCATTATGAAGGAAAAATAAGGATGGTTTCAGACACAAAAAAGCCAAAAGAATTCATTACCAGTAGCCTTACACTATAAGAAATATTACAGGAAGTCCTTCGGGGAGAAATATTCTGAATCTACATAAAAGAGTAAAGAACACTGAAAATGGTAAATATATGAGTACATAATAAAGACATTTTCCTCATTTAAAAGGTCTCTTTAAAATATTAAATGACTAAAGTAAAAACAATGACAGTGTATTGTCAGATTTATAACATATACAGAAGTAAAATATATGACAATAATAGCACTAAGACCAGGAAGTGGGAATTGGAAGTATATTGTTTAAGGTTTTTCTACTATGTGTAAAGTGGTATGTTACTTGTGATAAGTTAAAAACTCATTCTATAAACCCCTACTGTCCATTATTGTACTGTATTTCCCTGAAAATAAGACCAGGTCTTATATTAATTTTGCTCCAAAAAATGCAGTAAGGTTTATGTTCAGGGGATGTCATCCTGAAAAAACATGCTAGGGCTTATTTTCTGGTTAGGTCTCATTTTCGGGGAAACACGGTAGCCACTAGCCATAAATAGATCTCGAGCAATTGAAATGTTACTAGTCCAAAATGAGATATGCTATATGTGTAAAATACACATCAGATTTCAAAGACATAGTGTGAAAAATAATATAAAATTTATCATTAATATTTTAATACTACTACAGGTTAAAATAATAGTAATTTAGGTATATCGGATTAAATAAAAATTGTATCAAAATTAATTGTACCGTCTCCTTTTAATGTCTTTCTAATGTAGCTAGTAGAAAAATTATAAATCACATACGTGGCTCACATTTTATATCTATTGGATAGTGTTCTAGCAACTGTAAAGCAACCACTAAAAAGCAACAACAAAACAAAAACAAAAAAGCAAATAAATAAAAAGTTATAGCTAATCGTTGAAGAAAAGGGGAAAATTAAAGTATTCAATTTATCAAACTGAAGCAGAAAATCATGAACGAGATAAAAAGAACAGATAAAGAAAATAGAAAATTATAGATTAAAACTCAACTGTATCAATAATCACATTAATTGTACATAGAGATTTTCACATTGAATAAAAAGCAAGTCCCAACTATCTGCTGCCTACAACACACCCACTTTAAATATGAAGACACAAATAAAGTAAAAGTATGAAAGTAAAAGAATGGAAAACGATATACCATGTTTACATTACTAAATAAGAACCAACAATACCTAACTTGGCAGAGGCCTGTGAAAACAGATTTAAGAGTTTTTGATCATCTAAGTAAATGATCCTTGATCTCTGATCTAGAATGTTTTTTGAATGTGTCCTCAGATAAGGATCCAGAATGGATACTTAGCAGAAGTAAGTGCATCTACTGGAAATTTAGATCAAATGCTTTAAAAATGTTCCAGAGTCACAGACAGCTGTGAAAATAGGCACCTGTTTCTTCTAATGATCAAGAGTAGTTTTTGACACATTGCAAAGCAATGGATTGAATACAAAATCTATTAAAGTAGGCTTAGATGGTTCAGAGTCGCTAACAACTAAAATGTCTCTGCCAAACCTTCACAATAGAGAAATGGGATTTAATTGGAATAATTTGCCACATTATTGGAATAAGTACTCTGATTACCAGCATCACCATTATTCACCATGACCTCAGGTCATAGATCTGGAGAGGAGAAGAGAAAGTAAAACAAGAAAGAGAAAAGGAAAATAAACATGTAAAATGCCCTCCTATGGTGTACTCTGTCAAGGAAAGAGCTAAGATGATAGCCCTTCTTGGTATTGCAAAGTGATCAAAATTTCAAATGAACCAAAGGAACATGGAAAAAAGAGCTGTCTTCAGGGTACAGATGTGTATTAGCTCGGGTTTCCATGCAAAATACTACAGACTGGGTGGCTTAAACAACAAACATTTATTTTCTCACAGTTCTAGAGGCTGAAAGTTGAAGATCAGCGTGCCAACAGAGTTTGGTATCTGGTGAGAGGAATAAACCCTTGCCTCCTAGATGTGTGGTTAGAGTGGCAGCCATGATGATCACTGAATGGGTCATTCTTCCTTTTTCAGCTGAATAGCTCTGTTTTCTTGTCCTGTAGAATCCTGGAATTTTGACAGCCTTTCTTCATTCTGTCCTGTTTTCTCTTTTCTCTGTCTTAGCTGACAGTGTTGCTGCTAGTATTATCTGATTCTTAGTCCTAGCCACAACTGAGATGGCTGATTACATCTGTAATCTTCTATTTGAAGTAACTGTCCAACCACAGGCTTGGTGTTCTCTTCAGAACAAGCTTTCTCATTTTTTGTTGTAAGAATAGACTAAGAACTTTCCAAACCTTCAAGAGGTCATCTATATTGCTGAACAATTCCTGCAATTTATCTCTCTCCTCTTGCATTGTACTATAAGTAACAAGGAGAGACAAGGCAGCACCTTCACCTTCAACAGTTGCTTAGAAATCTCCTCTGATAAATATCTAAGATCATCCCTTGCAAGTTCTACTAAAACACTAGAATATAATTCAGCCAAGTTCCTTGTCATTTTATAACAAAGATCATGTTTCCCTCAGTTTCCATAATATGGTCCCCATTTTTGTCTGAAACCTCACCCAAATCACCATTAACATCTATATTTCTACCAATAGTCCCATCAGGGCAATCTACACTTTTTCTTTTAGCATGCACCCCAAAACTCTTCTAGCTTTGACCCATCACCCACTTCCACATTTTTAAATATCTGTTACATCAGCATCCCACTGCACAGGACTAAAATCTGCATTAATCTGGTAGGGCTGCCATAGCAAAACACCTTGGACAGTTGGCTTAAACAACAGAAACTTATTTTCCCATGGTTCTGGGGCCTGGAAGCCTAAGATCAAGGTGGCAGAAATGTTGGTTTCTATTCAGCTTGCAGATGACACCTTCTCAGTATGTCCTGAAATGGCCTTCCCTTTGTGTGCAGGTGGGGAAAGTAAGAGAGAGATATGTGGTACCTTCTCCTCTTATAAGCACACATGACATTGGGGGTTAGGATTTCAACAGATGAATTTTAGGGGGACTCAAACATTCCATCCATAACAACTGTATATATATACATACATACATATATATACATATATAATATACATGTGTAATATACAGTGACTAATATATAATGACTATTATAGTTATATATTAGTATATATAGTGACTAATATAGTTATAACAATATATAAAACTATGTAAACACATTTAATGGTGCGTGAATAAATGAAAGCAAAAAAATCAAATGAGTAATCTCACTGGGAAGAACCAAATATTTTGAAAATGTTTGAGGATATTTTGAAGATGGAGTGGTATTCCTTAGTTTAGCCTGTGTGTGATTCACTCTTCTCTGCCTGCTAAAGCAACCTTCCATTTCTTTGAAAATTTTACATTCCTCAACTATTTCTGAGTCCCTTGAGTTTTGCACATGTGTTCATGTATAAGAACATGCAACTACTACATAGCATTGTAATCGTCTTCCTTACTCTGCTTAAACTACTCCTCTCAGGATCCTATCAGGTCTGCAGTTTAACTCTGCCATTCCCCCCATTTTATTAGTGTGACTGAGACACTGTTAAATCATAGGTTGGATGTGTGTGTTTGCTAAATTCCTTATCACAGCACTGTTCTAATGTGAAAGGTAGGTCAATAGAAGTTTGACCTCCATGAACCTCCTGGGAGAGGCAGTTGCTAGATAGCTGGTCTTGGTATGGAAAGCCTCCAGCAGAGAGGAGGAAACCAAAGCCACCTCAATGTCTTAGAAAGTGTCCTATCTTATGTCCCCCAGAGTAGACAGGACTTGAGATATTTGAGTCAATGTGGAAACATCATACTTTAGTGTGAAGAGTAAGCTTTGTGGTAGGTCACTGAGTCATGCCACTTGACATTTATTTTAAGGACCAGCTCTAAAAAATTTAAGTTTCTTGAGCATTGGGGGAGAGTGCTCTTAGAAAATAGAAGTGTAATTTATCAGATCATGACAGTTACCTGCTTATAACATTCATAGCCTTCCTAGTAACTTAGATGGGAAACAATGCTCATTACCAAAGTCTCTAATGCATGCATGATTTGGCCCTTTCTAATTCTCCAAGCCCTTCTCATTACACTCTTTCTCCTCTCTCTCTCGCACTAAGCTTTAGCTCACTGGTCTCCTCTCAGTTCCTTGGACACACTGAAATATTTCCTGCCTAAGAGCCCCACCTTTTACTGTTGCTCATGTGCAATCTTCAGTGTTTGGTTCTTTTCCATCTTTTAGGGCTCCATCAAATATTACCTCTTCACTGAGGCCTTTCAATTGTTCTTCATCACGTCATCAGGCTTATTCCGTTCATAGTACTTATCACTATCCGTAGTTATCCTGTTCATTTATTTATCAATGTGTTTATTACCTATCTCCTCCTACCAGGTAAGCACTTTGATATTAAATTCCTTCTTGCATACTTGTCCATCATTATGCTAAAAATATTGAATGGTATCTAGCATATTGTAGGTATAAATTAATGAAAATTATTGAATAAACAAATGAATGAATTTGTTTGTTTTGATCACCAGGCTATGAGGTCTACAAGAACTAGATCAAAATGTATTTTGATCACTACTGTATCCCCCCACAAGGAGGATGTACATAATGATTACATGTTGAACAAAAAATGCTAGAAAAGTAATAAGTCAAGGGGCACCACTAAAAACCTGAGACTAAACCACTTTGACCAGATAGTATAGTTATCCATGGGAGACAGATTTCAAGACCCCAGTGGATGCCTGAAACCATGGATAGTATCTATACAATGTTTTTTCCCTAAATATACAATGTTTTTCCTATACATACATATCTATGATAAAGTTTAATTTATAAATTAGGCACAGTAAGAGATTAACAGCAACTAATAATATAATACAATTATAACAATATACTATAATAAAAGTTATGTGAATGTTGTCTCTCTCAAAATACCTTATTGTACTGTACTCATCCTTCTTCTTCATGTAATAATTTGGGTTGATAAAATGCCTACATGATGAGACAAAGTGAGGTGATGACGTAGGCATTGTTTGGCTACATAATGTTTGGCTACCACTATTGACCTGATGATAAATTAGAAGAAGGATCGTTCGCTTGGGGTAATCCTGGGTCATGGAGCCAAGCCGATGTCAGTGGTTGAATGTCAGGAGCAGATGGTGTCAATGGTTGAACTTATCAATGGTCAATAATTGGGGAAATTTAATATTTTCGGATGTTGGTTGACTGCGGGTAACTGAAACCACGGAAAGTGAAACAGCAGATGGGGGAGGTGTGGCTACTGTAGTGAACTATAGCAGCATCTTCCATCTGTGGGTACATGAGTCTTCATCTCATTCTGAAGACACCATGAAAATGCCAGTGGTAGGTAGGTTTTCCCAGGACCTCGCCAGCCTGTAAATACATCGGGCTCATCTGAAGATTTCTAAAATTTCAGGACTTATTTCCCCTATCTGCAGAATGCTGGTCCTCAGCCTCAGAGTCGTTCCTTTTGGCATTTCTTGAAAGTTGCAGAGGGTTTCTTACTTGTAACCAGAAACAAATCTAGCCTCACTGAACACCACATATCTCTTCCAAGGATCACCACTGCTCTCTCAGATCCTGTTCCTCCAAGCATGTCATTCTTCCACAAACCCTGTTGCTAATCCACTGAGCACAAAGGATTTTACAACACAGCATGTGGTTCTTAAAATTTCACAGTAATTAACTTGGTGATGTGTAGCAAATTGGGTTTACCTCTCTTTCTTTCATAACTTTCAATCTGAGAAGTCAAAAACATGCATTATGTGCATGAAGTCTGACAATTAAGTTCTCAAACTCATCCTAGAAATAGTGCGACATGCCTCATTGCTGAATATCACTATGGTCACCTTCAAAGTACTCCCTATGGGAAGCTATGCACCGAAGCCAGTGCCTAGTTTACCCTTCAAAGCAATTTTGGAACTCTTTTTCTGGAATGGCCATCAGAGCTGTAGTCATATTACCCTTGATGTCTGAAGGTCATCAAAATGTCTTCCTTTCAATAGTTCCTTTATCTTTGGGTAAAGGAAGAAGTCATTAGGGGCCAGATCAGGTGAGTAGGGAGGGTGTTCCAATACAGTTATTTGTTTACTGGCTGAAAACTCCCTCACAAACAGTGCCGTGTGAGCTGGTGCATTGTCGTGATGCAAGAGCTATTTTGGGACCATTTTTTCACACACCTTTCTCATGCCAAGATTTTCAGTTAAGATTTTCCTGTTTCTCTATTGATGTTTACTTGGTCTGCTATGCTTCTCACAGTCAGCCAACGATTTTGACGCATGATTCGACAAATTTTTGCAATGTTTTCATCTGCTCATTATTGGCCACCCTGATCTCTCATCATCAGTGACATATTCTCTCCTCTCAGGAAAACATTTAATCCACTTGTATACTGACATTTTCTTCATGGCATTATCCCATAAACTTGGACTAACATGTCCCTGATTTCACTTCCACTGTTGTCAAGTTTAACAGGAAATTTATTGTTTGTTCATTGCTCTAATTCAAGCTCAGACATTCTCACGATGGCACACAAAAACATGCAACAGCAATAATGAACGCCACTCAGCAAGACACCGCCACACGTTGACAGGAACACAGCTGTGAGACACTGATATACCAAGGTTATGAAACCTTACCAAGCTGTTTGTACAGTGCTGCCAATGTAAGTGCACAGTGGTAAGTTTGCAAACTTAATTGGTAGACCTCATATGTACCTTAATGTTTTATGGAGTCCAGTCAATGCTCTTTTAGTTTTTGTGTATTGCCCACACTTAACTTAGGACTCAGACATGAATGTACGAGATTGGGCTGGGAACAAAGCTATATTAAGAATCTCTTTTCTCTTCTGATAACTAAGGGTTTGTTACTGGGAAGCTGATTGCACCTCCCTCCTTCCACCCTTAGAGTGAGTTCTCTCCAAGAAGACTCTATAGCCCCCTTTCAGTTTGACTTCCGTCAGAGTATCTCATAATTTACCCCAAGTACCTAGAAGCTCCAGCAGGAGACAAAAGTCAAGCTCTTTCACAAAAGTTTCTTCAGGCTCCGGGGAAATACTCTGGCTTCACAAACCCGAGACAAGCTTGTACCAGCCTGAACCTGTGGGAAGTGCAGCCCAGGTTCAAACTGAGGCTTTGCTATCCTGATGCACAAGAAAATCTTCAAATGAACTCCGTAGTGACAAACCTTCAAATTACACAAAGCCATCCCACACCTTTGGCAATAAAGGAAGGCAGCCAGCTGCAACAGAGTCCATGAGGTGGCAGCAAAAGCAATTCAAGGTCACCAAAGAGAACACAAATGCCAATCACCACACAACACATTCTGCCAAGAGCAAGGAGGAATGTGGGTTTTCAGTAATTCTGCTGAAATTCTGCCATGATACTCCTGAAACTGGGGACATAGGTTATGTGTTAATATAGAGGTATATAGACTGGAAGGATACAAAGAGCATTAAAATAGTTGCTATATTTGGATGACGGAATTGTGGTGCTTTTTCTAAATAAAGTTTAGTTTTTATACTTCCTTACTCTATTTTCACAATTAAAAGAAAAGGGAAAAAAAGTGAAGGTTGCTGTTCTGAGTATCTGTGAGCCTAACTATTCTAAGATCATCAGCACAGCAACAACCTCTTATTCAAACCAAGAATTAATGATTACTTCTAATTCCTTGTTCAGTTTGGGACTGTATGGGTTAAAACCCATAACATAGGAAGAACAGAATCTCAGTTCACAAATTCAAAAGTACAAAAAAATCATCATTTTTGTTTATAATCTATAAATCACTTGAAATCCAACTCTATGTCCCATTCTTATAAGCTGGTGGAACATTCAGTAATAATTGGGGCTCCACCTACCCAAGGCTATACCTTGTGTTTTTTGTGTGACTAAGATGTTGGAGGGCCCCTGATTTCAAGACTTTGCTCAGTAATCACACTGATTACTGCTGAAGTGCCAAGGTATTTCCAGGCGACCTCTTGCTTTGGTCCACGTTCAGGGTCCTGGGATCATTAGCAAGGCTGATAGTATCTGTGCTGAAAGGGAAGCTTTCTCAATGCCCCGAGAGAAATAAGCTCCTCTAGGGGTCTTGTCACCTCCTGTGTCTGAGGTAAGGAAATACTAAGGCCACCTGTTTGGAATGAATAATTCCAAAATAGCTATCAACATTAATTTGTAGAATAATTTCTGCAGATTAAATATAAGACACGGAATGGTTTAGAGTCTCTATCTATCTATGTATAGATCTATCTATCTATTTAATCTTACCTAAAATTATCTTTTAATTGTGTCTCCCTTGAGGGGCCTGAATTAACTTGTTATCTAAATACATAAAATAGCTCAAGACCTTTCTTCAGTTAGTTAAGAAAAAAAATTTAATACGTTGTTTTATTCTAATAATTTGGATCCTGAAATTTTCTTCTTACATTATTACATGTGCATCTCTTAGTGACATGTCCCAATACTTTCATATTGTTATTTACTTCAAAGCTTCTTAAGGATTTCATTCATTCAGAGCACGCAGATGCAACAAGGTGCTCATCTGGGGATAAAGTCACCCACCCACACACAGCCTGTTGCACAACCACATATACACACAGGTCTGATTAGAGTTCTGCTTGCGCCACGGATGTCCAGGATATTGACTGCGGCACCTGTCAGAGGCTCACCCCCTGCTTTATCTGATAGGACAAGGTTGCACAGGGTGTGTCCAGCAGATGGACTAGTCTTGTCAGAATGGAACCCACAAATGCCCCAGGGGCGAAGAAGGGAGCTACAAGGTCCCTTTCTTCTAAAAGCAGTCAACAGGAGAAATGCTAAGAGGCTCCTTTCCCATTGACTCTATAGATGAGTGCAGGAAGGAGAGACAAATAGAACAAAAGCAGACATTGGTAAAATGGCAATGTTTGTTTTGACGGCATAGGTATAGGTGTCTTATAAATAATAAGTTATCTGATTTTTAAAAATGGAAGGAGAGAGAAAGAGAAATAAGAATTCAAGGAGGGAAATGCAGCACGCAATTTAGTGAGTAAAACCGATTAGGTTAAAAAAGTTTCTTTGGAGTGGTACGTTAATAAAGTTTCAATACTAAATAATCAGTGATTTAGACTTCTGAATTGTAGTCACTTGGGAAAGAAATATATCTTACTATATAATCATATCAAATAAACCTTTATCAACATGTAATGATAATACTAATAATAGCAATCAGTCCTAACTTCCCGAAGGAATATCAAGGGTAAAACCAAAAATGCTAATGTTTTATTTTTGTAAGTAACTTTATAGTTTTTAAAGTTCTTTCACTTAAATGGTCTCATTTGATCCTCATATCAGGTTATGAGACAGGCAGCACAATTTTTTTCAGCATTTTGCAGACAGGAAACTGAAGATTAGAATAAGTGACTTGCCCCAGGTTACATGTCTGGGAAATAGCAAAACTGGGACTAGAACAATGGACTTTTCTTCCCAGTCTATTTTTATTTGTGATGGAATGATCATTCATAGCTCTCTAGTTTCTGTCACTGAAAATAGCTATTAATTTCCAGAGTTGAGTGAAGCTTGTCCACGGATAGGTATAATTTGCGATACTTACCCATATTGGATTGATGCATTTTGTGTTTGTTCTTTTTCATGTGCTGTTAAAATAATATGTGAATCAATTTAAGAAACAACTCAGTTCACAACTTTCCTTTGGGTTCTCCACGAGCCTTAGTCCTCAATCACAATTTAATTGGCAGATGGCTGAGTGCACCATTTGAAAATGATCACTTGTACCTACTCCACCCTTTGACCCAGTTTCTACCAAAAGTTAGCACTACAGCTATTACATTGCATATATTGCAGAAGCTTTGAGTTTGCTTAAACCTGTCTCAGCAATTTTCAACCAGGCTATTTAACTCACTCTGGAAAGGGCAGAAGTAGGAAGTCATACATGCAAGGACATGGCCAGATTCATTGTCTCCCCATCCATTTCCTAGAATCACCTCTTTCCATACGGGGCCAGGAGTCAACGTGCTAATGGATTAGGCTGGAGACTCTATTGGGTCACACAGACCTTGAGAGAGGCATATAAATGTTGTCAGCTCTGAAGGATCCCCAGAAGCCATGAAAGCTCCACATGTGACTCTGTTCCACAGAAAATACACTGCTTCACTTAGAACTTTCTGGTTACCCTCAGACCACTTTATGATCAGAAAGGTCCACTACTAACATTTGTGAGCTCCAGGGCAAGAGTATAAATAAAAGTCCACATACCACATGTCTAAATATTTAAAGGTTATAGCTCAGGCTAACAAGATGCAAAATGGAATATTTTCTTTCCTCCTACTGCAACAACAGTATGTCCATAATAACAAAATTGAAGTACGTGCTTAACGCTATGACTCTTTGTTACTGAGAGTTGGCAAAATATAAAAGATATTTGGATTTAATTATTACTCTACATTATAGGCATTTTTGTTGATGGGCCACTGACGTTTGAATGAATAATAACAAAAGTGTATAATTTATTAGTTATTTATAAATTGATTCATTCCATGAATTTTTCTTTCTTTCACTAGAGAAAGATCACTTATTATATTGCTCTAATTAAGACTTTTACATAATTTGTGCTCTACTGACAGTAGAGATCCAAATAACTAATAATTAATAGTAACTATTCAGAATACAAAATTTGAAAATATTTCATCAAAAATTAAGATAAATATAAAACTTAAAATTATTTTACATATACTTTTACAAGTTATTTCCTTCTAAAATATTCAAAATGATATATTAAAATTAAGTTAAAATACAAATTCTAATTAATGCATTTGAAAAATTTTAATCCAAATTAGTTAAAGTTGAATTTTTAAATTCATTTTAAAAACATTATTAAATCTTATTAGACATTTTCAGAAAAATAAAACTTCACAAGTCTATCACTAAATTGTGCTATATAAAGAATAAGTATCATACTTTATATATATTTTGTCTAGATCAGCACTGTCCAATAGAAATATAGTGCAAGCCACATACATAATTTTTAATTCTTTTACATTAAAAATTTTTCTAAATTAAAATATTACAAGTAAACATTTTAAAAATTGTTAAGATAGTTTTAATATATTTTATTTAATCTAACATATTAAATATTATTCCAACAAGTAATCAATATAACAATACTTAATGAGGTCTTTTACGTTCTTTTTTTTCATACTAAGTCTTCAAAATTTGGTGTGTAGATACACTTACAGCCCTTCTCATTTGGAGTATCTACATTTCATGTGCCCACTAGCTAAGTGGCTAAGGCCACCATACTGGACAGTGAGTATGCCTTGGTTGCCATGTAAACTATTACAAATGCTACATTAATTGTTGAGGGCCTTCAGAATCACAAATTGAAATACAAAGAGAAGCAAGAAAGTGGATGCTCCATACTACTGGGAATGACATTACGAGGAAGAACTTGGTGTGTTAATTATTTTATCTTCTTCTACCTAAGGACTTCTACCACTCTAATCCTGTGAATCAGTATCCATCTCCAACGTAGGCAGTGGCACAACCCACAAACCTTCATAGGTGCAGATACCCTTTATTTCAAAGAGCATAGGACAAGAGGGTTGAAGAACCTTTTAGGTTCTCCTCAGGGCCTGAATGGGGTTAGGAATAAGAGTGGATCTTTAGGGTTATAGATCATTCTGTGCAGTGCTAAGCACTAGACAATGAGTTAACACAGATCCAATGTGTTTGTTAATAAATTTATTTGTTCATGTGTCTATGAAAACTGGGGATCAGGGGAGTGGCTGCTCTTGCCTGGTATGAGGGAGATACAGGACAGTGCAGCCCTCGACTTAGTCAGGCTTCCCAGGAGCACATCAGAATAGGAAGGCCCTGAAACAGGCCAAACGTTCTCAGGACTATGCTAGATGACAGATAATGAATCCAGGATCACATTAGTTTCTCAGAGTGCTGAGAGTTACTGAAGTGTTCGGCATGAGGATACTCACTGATACATATTTCCTCCCTATGCTATGCTTCTTGAAGCATTGGCTTCAATATCAAGATTAAACTTGAAAAAAAGCAAGAATGGAAGAGAGTAAGACATCTTTTAATAGATGCATAAGAAATAATGACTCTCGAATGAAATTGGACTGCTGTCACCATGTACCAAAATTAAATCAAAATGGATCAAAGACCTAAGCATAAGACCTGAAACAATAAACTGCACAGAAGAAAACATAGGTACTAAACTTATGGACCTTGGGTTCAAAGAGCGTTTTATGAATTTGACTCCAGAGGCAATGGAAGTAAAAGCTAAAATAAATGAATGGGACTATATCAAACTTAAAAGCTTCTGCACAGCAAAAGAAACTATCAACAAAATTAAGAGCCACCAACTGAATGGGAGAAGATTTTTGCAAACAGTGCCTCCAATTAGAGGCTATTATACAAAATATACAATGAACTCATACAACTCAACAACGAAAAACCAAATAACCCAATTGAAAAAATGGGCAGAGGACCGACCTGAAAAGACATTTCTCCAAAGAGGACATACAAATGGCAAATAGACATATGAAAAATGCTCACCATCACTAATCATCGGAGAAATGCAAATAAAAACCACAATGAGATATCACCTTACCCCAGTCAGAATCATCAACAAGACAAATAGTAACAAGTGTTGGAGAGGCTGAGGAGAAAAAGGAACCCTCATACACTGTTGGTGGGAATGCAGACTGGTGCAGCCGCTATGGAAGGCAGTGTGGAGGTTCCTCAAAAAATTACGAATAGAATTACCATATGACTCAGCAATTCCTTACCTGGGTATCTACCTAAAAAATCTGAAAACATTTATCCATAAAGACATGTGTGCTCCAATGTTCATTGCAGCTTTATTTACAGTGGCCAAGACATGGAAACAACCAAAATGTCCTTCAATAGATGAATGGATAAGGAAGTTGTAATATATTTACACAATGGAATACTATTTGGCGGTAAGAAAAGATGAAATAGTACCGTTTGTGACAACATGGATGGATCTTAGCATTAGATTATAACGCTAAGTGAAATAAGTCAGACAGAAAAGGTAGAGAACCATATGATTTCACTGATATGTGGTATATAAAACTGTAAACAACAAAAGGTCAAGACAAACAAATGAAGGAACAAAAACTCATAGCCACAGATATAGGGGTTACCAGAGGGCAAGGGGGCGGGGGGCTCTAGAAGATGATAAATGGGGTCTAATATATAGTGATGGAAAGGGAACTGACTCTGGGTGGTGAACACACAATGTGAAATATAATGTATTACAGAATTATATACCTGAAATCTATGTAGCTTTACTAACAATTGTCACCCCAATAAACTTTAATAAAAAAATTATGAAAAAAGAAATAACGACTCTGATCCAACTTTCTTCACCAACCGTCAAGCTCTCTCTCTCACATATAAACCTCACTTATCATACACACACAGATACAAACAACTACAGGGGAGAAAGCATTGATTGTATTGCTTTTATGTCCCTGTTCCATAAAACATAAACCACAAGTAAAAGTTTATTATAGTGGTAAGACAGAATGCTCCGATTCTAGGCAATCCACAACCTCTCAATAAACTGCTCACTTAGGTTCCAGGTCTTGTGTCAGCCACCACTAGAACAGAAGCATGACTATTCTAAGTTGAGAAGAAATCAGAGCTTCTTGAGGCCTTTGCATTTATGACTGTCGTTTCCTTCAACTCTTTCTTCAGAGGTCACTTTTTTGGCTAAGCCTTTTTTGAGCATCATATTTTAAATTGAATCACCAGGTGCCCCACTATCACCCCAACTCCTACACTGCCTATTTGCCTGCCCTGCTTCGTTTTTCTCCACAGCACTTACTAATACCGGAAATAGTGTAGATTTTACTTTTTTAGTTTTTCATATTCTCCACTAAACTCCTCCACAACAATGAGAATTGCTTCCCAGTTTGTTCACTGCTTTAATCCTAAACCTAAAACAGGGTCTAACCTAACAGAAGCTACTCAGTGACTATTTATTGAATGAATAAATCCATGGGGTTTATTGTTCTGGCACTAGGTAGCAATCATCCTTTACTCTTTCCAACTAAAATTCAAAGCATAAACCACCTGTTAAAATAGTATAAACCTCTAAAATATTCAGGAACATAATGAAAGAAGGCAGTGGAATGGTAAAATAGAATATATTGTACTAGTAGTTAGAAATCTTCATTTTCATCTTATCTGTCACCAAATCATGATTTTGGGCAAGTCAATTTACTTCCCTAACATTTTAAACTCAGCCAGTTCTATACCTTTTTAAAAAATTAAATGTATTGAGGAAACATTGGTTAATAACATTATATAAATTTCAGGTATACAACTTTATAATACAACATCTGTATACTACCCATTGTGTGCTCACCACTCAAAGTCTAGTCTTCTTCCATCACCATGTATTTGACCTCCTTTACCCTCTTCATCCTCCCCCACTCTCTAGCCCCTCTGGTAGCTATCATTCTTTTGTTTGTATTTGTTTGTTTGTTTGTTTGTTTGTTTTGGTCTGTTTTTATTTGTTCGTTGTATATCCCACATATGAGTGAAATCATATGGTTCTTGTCCTTTTCCATCAGACTTATTTCACTTAGAATAATACTCTTAAGATCCATCCTTGTTGTCGCAAATAACAGTATTTCATCTTTTCTACGGCTGAGTAGTATTCCATTGTACATATGTACCACATCTTCTTTATCCAATCATCTGTCAAAGGACACTTAGGTTATTTCCATGTCTTGGCTACTGTGAATAATGCTGCAAGAAATGCAGCACCATTTCTTGAAGAGGCTTTCCTTTCTCCATTTTATATTTTTTGCTCCTTTGTCAAAAATTATGTATGTATGGGTTTATTTCTGGGCTCTCAATTCTGTCCCATTGGTCTGTGTGTATGCGTTTTTGCATGCCAGTACCATACTGTTTTGATTATTGTAGCTTTATAGTCTACTTTGAAGTCAGGCAGTGTGATACCTTTGGCTTTGTTCCAGTTTTATATTTAAAGAGTATTTTAAGAAAAACAAAAATCAAAAGCAAGTATATACCATTTTGCAAAGTTGATATGCTCCAAACTGGCAGAAAGATGTTATCTGTAGTTATAATCATGTTAAAGATGTTTTATCTCACCAAAATATAGGTTGTAAACTGTTTGTTTAATTTCTATAAAATTGATCAAAACTTTAAATGTAACAAAACCTGAAATAGATTATTTTTAAGTTATAAAAGAAAAACGCACATAACCATCTTTCTATATCTCTTTTTAGGTTACAGCTTTCACTCTTCTGAGTTTTAAAAATATTACAATACCCTGCAATATAAAAATTGCTTTTATCATCCAGAGTCAGTTCTCCTTCCATCACCACATAGATATATTCCTTTTCCACCTTGATTCTGGGTGGTGAACACACAATGCAATAGATAGATGATGTATTATAGAAACGTACACTTGAAACCCACATAATTTTACTAACCAATGTCACCCCTATAGATTCAATAAAGAAATGAAAAAAAATTATTGCTTTTATCATGTCATTAGTTTTTTAACTTTTTTTTAAATCTTAGAGCGACAGACTGCTTTTTTGCTTTAATATTATTCATTTATTCATTCTCACTCTCCACACATTCTTGCCGCTCAAAAAATTGTAATACATATTATTATGTTCATGTTTTAGAATATGGAATCCAGCAATGTTTTGTAGTTTATTAAGAATATTTTAATTTATAGGTTTGTTCTGTATAAGTTTATTAAGAATACTTTAATTGACAGGTTGTTCCATAAGAGTACTCAGTTAACCTATACATGACAAACAGAACAAAGTAGTTTTTTGGTCTCTGGGATCACACACATATTTACATTCCATGAGTCCATAGGGGTTAGGCTCGGCTAAGAGGCTGAGATGGCTGGCCTCTCTTTCCATGTGGTCTTTCATCTTCAAGGAAGCTAAATGGGATTCTTCATGAGAGCATAGCAGTGGTCTAAGAATTCAATGAGTGGCAAGGCCAGAGCATGAGTGCATGGATATCGTTGGCAGACTGTGAAAACTTGGAATGCACGTTAATTGTTGCTAATCTTAAAAATTTTCCAAAGTAGCCAAATATCTAGATACAAACTGCAGATTCTTTTAGTTATTATTATTATTTTTATTCTGACTTGACAGAGATATTTTTGAGATTTCAGTAAATTAGGCTATTTGGTGATCTAAAGTCACAATGTACAAATCCTTAACAAGCATCTGTTTGTACCATGTTGGCTGATGTCCCATTGGCCAAAGCTGACACATGACCAAATCAAGTGTGAACTTGAAAGGGGATCCACAAGGGCATGGATGCTAGGAGGAATGATTTATGGGGCATTAATGTGACAATCCACCACAAGGTCTTTGAAAATTGTAATATATAATTATCTTATTTGACATAATTATTTGCATTTAATTATATTATTCCAATTTATTATTAATATTATTTCGTGTTTCATTGAATTTATAGATTTCTGTTAAAGCAGCATTGTTTTTTTCTTTTCTTACATTACCCTGCTTCAGGATTTCATTAAATGTAAGCAAGTAATTTAACAATATAATCATAACAATTGCATGGTGAGTCAAATGTTTTAGTCCTTTAAAATTTTTTCGTTAGTAAAGAAAGTTATTCATATCAAGAGATCAAGGAAAGTATAATATTTTAAAACAATTTTTATGGGCAAGGAAGGTCCTAATTTTAAAATACTATGTCAAAAATAGAAAACAAACAACAACTGCATATGCCACACTAATCACATCTATAGACTAAACTGGGCCTAAGAGCTTTCAGTTTGCAAACTCTGGCTCCAAATAAAAGTAAATGCTAAAATTGGTATTTTAGCATAACAAGCCAAATTTGGTCCAGATAGGTCTTAAAAGAGTTTAGAATATTAATGTTTTCCACCATCTGCCACTTTCAAAGTAAAATTCTCAATATAATTTGGAAAAAAGATCACCACACAACAGACTGTTACAGAATCATATACATATTCATTAGTGATAAGCATAAAATTGGTTTGATTTAGTTATACAGTTAAAAGCTATTCAAGAAAATTTGAATGCAAGTCTTTTAGCCAGAATGATTATAATTTAGTGCCAATTGATTAAAGTTGGCTAAATCAGGCCTGTTTCATGATTACTGGTAATCACTTTGTTTGTGGAGGTGAAATGGGATGTGTAGGACCCTGCTACTCATAAGTATGGTCTGCAGATCAACATTAGCATTACCTAGGAACTTGTTAAAAATACGAAATCTTAGGCACCATGCCAGACATACTAAATTGGAATCTGTCAATACGTTTTGCTAAAACTGACTCCCAAAACTTTACCAGCATTTCATTTTTGGATTCAACCCAATAGTTTCTCTGAAAGCCTTGTGAAGAAGAACTATGTAGTAGCTTTCTGCTTGGCTTTTCTGACTGCATCACTTCAGGAGGCACATGACATCAGTTTGTCCCTTTGTTGGTCATGTTAACTTGATCATTTGGTTAAGATACCATCTGTCAATGTTCCGTTCTGAAACTTCCTTTTCTCCTTTGTAATTGATATGATCTGTGGAGTGATGCTTCAGATTATGTGAATATTCTGTTCCTTAACAATGCTTTGGCCAAAAATTTTAGCATTCATTGACAATTCTAGCCAGAATCACTACAGTGGTTGGAAATTCATGGCTTTTTCACTCTTATTCCATCTACATTTGTTGGTAATCATTTGCGTCAAAAGATACAAATATGGTACTCATTTACATTATTTTTTATAGAAGTTATGGAAACTTTATTTTGCTACCTCTAATGTAATTTACTTCCATTTATTCATATCTTCTCATTGAATAATAAAGTCTGTGATGTAGGAAGCACTAAATTGGAAATACCAAAATACTGGGTATGGTGCTCTTAGCTTTTCTTACTACTCACTTGCAGCTACTCACATGCCATTTCTGTTGCATGATATAAAGGAGAACAGATGCTTTAACATTCATATTCAGTCAGGGCATAAAAAGTATATTTCAGAACTTGCACATTTCAAGCAATCATTTCCTGGTTCTAGTTGTTTTGTAGTCACAATGTTTTATTTTTTTGCCTACTTATCCTTTTTGACTTTGTTTTTATTCAGCTTTCCTCTTTAGCTCCCACTTTCCTACTTAGAGGAAATAAATGTCTGCTCTTTACATCCGTAATGCTACAAAATTTTAATTCAAATTTTTATGTATCAATTATGAATAAAGATTTTTATTAATATCTATTACACCCTATAATCTACTATTTCTTAGCAAGTAAATTAACAAAACTTAGTGAATTGTAAATAGTAACCTTTATGGTGCTTTGGCTGATTGATTTTTGCCAAAGGATTATCAGGAGAGTGGAGACTGGTACTGGTAATTGGACAAAAGATAGAAAGCCTCGTGTGTGTATGTGTAGTGCCTGGCCGTTATTTCCACCTTACCCTCAATCCTGCCAAGTTAACAGGCTTTCCGGGTGATGCATGCTTTAATCTATATTTTCGAAATAAATCTATGATATTTACTTATCCATCCATCCATCTATCCATCCAACATTTGCACATATATTGAATATCTACTCATTCCCAGACACTGTTCTTAGTACCACAGATACAAAGATGACTATGATACAATCTCTACCCTTAAATAACTCTTATTCCTGTCTAGGAATAAACTCACCTGTAAGGCAATCTCCTCTCTTTTCTTTCCCAATAATTTCTTCTAAAATGTGAGTATCTGCTTGCCCTTTTCTCCTCAATGATGGTGCATATCAAGGCTCATTTTGAGGAGTTATTCATGTCTGCTGCTTCTGGGAAACTGAAAATTGCTGTGCAACACCTCTTGAGCTATTTTAGTAAGACCACTTGTTAGAGCAGGTACCACCCAAAGAACACTTTGTAGGTCCTACCAGGTGGCCCCAGGTTGGATACAGATAGTGGCTGACCATAGTCTTCGCTGGAGCCCCCCCCCAAGAGGCCCCAGAACCAACACCCCAGCTGGCCAGCTTCAGATCACACCAGAGTATAACCCAATTAGCGCCACAAATGACACACCCAAAGAGTGGATTCAGTAAGTACCTAAGCCCTGCTAAAGTAAATCTTACTCCATGGGATCAGCCCCTGCAGAATAGCTTGTCCGCTGAAGTCATGGCTAGTCCTCACAGCCAGTCAGCCTGAGTGTCAGTCCCACCCACTGATGTGCCAATAGCTATCAAGGCTCAACTACAACAGGAGATCACACACAACTCACACAAGGGAAACCCTGGAGCACCTGGCTCAAGTGAACAGGGAGTTGCACTACTGAGCCCACAGAACACCAACTACATAAGGCCACACTGCCAAGACTAGGAGACATAGTAGATCTACCTAGTACATAGAAACAAACAAGGAGGCAGCCAAAATGAGGAAAAAATGAAACATGTCCCAAATGAAAGAATGGGAGAAAATTCCAGAAAAAGAACTAAATGAAATGGAAGCAAGCAATCTACAAGATACAGACTTCAAAATACTGGTTATAAGGATGTGCAAGGAACTTAGGATATGAATAGATGAACTCAGTGATAACTTCAATGAAGAGATAGGAAACATAAAAAAGGAGATAGAAAACATGGGAAAAAAACACTCAGAAATTAAGACTACAATAACTGAAATGAAGAACACAGTAGATGTAATCAACAGCAGATTAGCCAAAGCAGAGGATCGAATCAGTGATTTGGAAGACAAGGTAGTAGAAATCACCCAAGCAGAACAGTAAAAAGAAAAAAAGAATTTTAAAAAATTAGGATATTTTAAGGGATCTCTGGTACAACATCAAGCATAACAACATTTGCATCATAAGGGTACTCAAAGGAGAAGAGAAAGAACAAAGGATTGAAAATCTATTTGAAGAAATAATGACTGAAAACATCCCTAAGCTGGTAAAGGAAATAGACACACAAGCCCAGGAAGTGCAGAGAGTCCCAAACAAGATGAATCCAAAGAGGCCCACACCCAAACACATCATAATTAAAATGTCAAAGGTTAAAGATAAAGACAGCATCAATCCTAAAAGCAGCAAAAGAAAGGCAGCTAGTTACTTATAAGGGAGCTCCCATAAGACTGTCAGCTGATCTCAACAAAAACTTTGCTGGCCAGAAGGGATTGGCAAAAAATATAAAGTGATGAAAAGTAAGGACCTACCGCCAAGACTACCTTACTCAGTAAAGCTATCATCTACGATTGACGGAGAGAGAGACAAAGAGTTTCCCAGACAAGAAAAAGCTGAAGGAATTAATCACCACTGAACTAGTATTACAAGGAATCTTAGAGGGACTTCTTTAAGATGGGGAAAAGAATATGAATAATAAAATGACAATAACTACACATCTATCAACAATTACTTTCAATATAAATGGATTAAGTGCTCCAATCAAAAGACATAAGGGGCTGAATGCCTAAGAAAACAAGACCCTTACATATGCTGCCTACAAGAGACTCATTTCACGTTGCAAGACACACAGAGACTAATAGTAAAGTATTAGAAAAACATATTTCATGAAAATGGAAACAAACAAAAAATGCTAGGGTAACAATACTTATACCAGACAAAACAGACTTTAAAACAAAGAGTATAACAAGAGACAAAGAAGGACCTGGATATTTATCTAAAGAAATCCAAAACACTACTGTAAGGGGATGTGCTCATCCATATGTTGATTGCAGGATTATTTACAGCAAACAAGATATGAAGCCAACTTGGGTGTTCCTGAATGGATGAATGGATAAAGAAGAGATGGTACACATATACAATGGAATATGATTCAGCCATAAAAAAGAATGAAATCTTGTCATCTGCAATGACATGGATGGACCTAGAGGGTATTGTGCTGAGTGTAATAAGTCAGACAGCAAAAGACAAATGTCATTTGATTTCACTTATATGTGAAATCTAAAGAACAAAATAAACAAATGAAACAGAAATAAACTCATAGATACAGAGAACATTTTGATTGTTGGCGGATAGGAGGGACCTTGGGGTGTAGGTGAAAGTGGGAAAGGGATTAAGAAGTACAAATTGGTTGTTACACAGCAGTTATAGGGATGTAGGGTATAGCATTAGGAATATAGTCAATAAAATTGTAATAACTATGTATGCTGTCAGATGGGTGCTAGATCTATCGGGGTGATAGGTGGGAGGGGCTTGGGGACAGGGTGAAAAAGGTGAAGGGATTAAGAAATACTAATTGGTAGTTATAAAATAGTCGTGGGACTATTTTATAAATAAAAAGTAAAGCATAAGGAATATAGTCAATAATATGGTAATAACTATGTATAGTGACAGGTGGGTACTAGTCAGGGTGATAACCTTGTAAACTATATAAATGTCTAACCACTATGATGTATACCTGAAATTAATATAAAATAATATTGAATATTAACTCTAATAGAAAAATTTTAAAGGGGGAAAAAAGAACTAGATGTATTGGCATTCCAAAAATATAACCCAAAATGAAAATATTAGACATAGGAAAATATATGACAAAGGAAGAATACACTGGCAAAAGGTAGAAACATTTTAATGAATTTTGTGCACCTAGATAGTAATATGCAAAGTTAAAATTATTAGAGGAATAAAGAAGTATTAACAAATCAATGTCATAGTGGAAAACTTTAACCTAATCAACAAATCATGCTGGGCAATCATGGTAAAACTCTACAGAATATTTACAAAAACTGATGCAATGATCCTCAAGGGAAAAAACTCCATAAATTCTGAAAAGTAAATATCAGAGTGTTTATTCTCTGGTCATAATGTAACAAAACTAAAAAGTGACAATCAAAAGAGAGCCAAAAAAATAAAATCCCCTTCACAGAAAATATTTTAATACTTCCTTTTAAATAACTTGGATATCAAAGGATATCAAACCTAAAATCTCATACTGTTTTTCAAAAGTTCTGGGAGGCAGAGAAGTTAGAAAATGTTATCATCTTAGCTAATGGAAATTAAGAAAAACTGGATAAAAAATACTGAAAACAAAATAACTAACCATTGAGGTAAAAAAAGGAACAAAAAGAACAAAATAATCCGATAGAAAATAAAATAAGTAAATTTCATCTTAAAAAACAAAAACAAAAACAAAACTCCCTGACCCTAAAATTTCCCTTGTAGAAATTTATGCCAAGAAAATAATTAGACAAGTTCACAAAATTGTGTAGACAGAAATATTAATAGTCAAAAAGATGTAACAGCTCAAATTGAAACAATGTAAATGCCCATATACCTATATTGTAGTGGATAAATAAATTATGGCATATCCTTATAATGGAATATTAAGTAGTTGCTATTCTTACATTGAGAAGTGCTCCTGATCTGTTGTTAAGTTTTTTTTTTAATTAATTATTTTTTTAACAAAGGCAACAACTTTTATTACCTTGCTTTTGCATTTAATGTTTTAGAACTGTACAAAGATTCTCACTTCCTAAGCAGAAATATCATTTGGATAACATTAGCAGATGCTTTATACATGCCATTTTAAATTTTCATTTGTAAACTACTACATTATGATGAGGTGCTCTAACATAATCACTTTGTTGTTATGGAACAATGAAAATTTCAGTTAGGAAAACAGGTTGCTGCTTACACTTGCTTGTACATTTAAATCCGGTAAGAAAGAAGTAAGCAGAACTATTGGAAAAGTCCATCATGGGAGCAGGCAACCTTTGGAGATGAAGTTCTTGACTCAGTCATCTTCTCCACAGATTTTTAAGAGTGTGATTTCATATTTTCCAGAAGCATCAGATTTAATTGCTGAATGTAAGGAATAACCACACTTTTTTTTACTCTGCGCCAAAGTCCAAAAGTCAATTTCTGATCTGGAAATCATGATTCAGTTCAGAGTAAACTCATCAGTCCCAGCACCCTTCAAAGCTTATACAGTCTTTCAGCTAAAAAGGCAGCGATGTTCCTTGAACAATGAACTATGGCCATCGGTAAGTCTTCAAAATGCCCAGATAATGCTCCTTTTATGCTGTCCTCAATGTCCTTCCGGCTAATATGTCTGTATTCATCAAATGTTAGTTTTAGTTGAGGAAAGCACCTTACACACAGGATCTCAGTGAATTTATCTTTGTCTGGGCCCCAACCCTTCTCACCAACATTATAGAGAATCTGGGCATCCTTTTTGGCCAGATGCTCATCCACTTGCAGGCTTTCATCTCTTCTACCATCTGTCAGAGACAACAGAACTTTCTGGAAGTCATCGGATGTTTCAGAACTAATGTCATCTCCAAGATGCTTCTTATATACTGTGTAGTAGGCTTGAGAGATCTCCTTCATCTGTCTGCTTGTCCTGGTGGTTAAGATTTCAATCAATGCATCTTCATTTGTTACAGTAGCCTTCAAGGATTTCTTCAGCTGCTTTGCATCAAACACTGCTGGAGGAGTCACAAGGGCCACCATGAGATTGCCCTTCAAGAAAATGTTTCAGTTTCTTCCCATATGCTGTTTGATATTCCTTAACAATCAGCAGCCGCTGTGCATGCAACCTCTCAGTCAGAATGCTGATGAGCGTATTCTCAACAGTTCCAGTTCCTCTGATTGCCTTAAGAATTGCTTCAGCATCCCCTGATGGGCTAAGGCCTAGATAATCTCGCACTGTCCCTCTGTGTCCAACCCAGAGAGATGCCATGATATCCCTCCCACCTTTGCCTTAAGTTCAGATCATACTAACCCTGAAGCGCCACCGCCCAGACTGGTGTGCCAAAGAACCGTGAGCCAGGTGTGTGTGCCGCACTTTGGAGCTTGTAGCTTGTTCCCTTTTGTTAAGTTTTTAAAAGCAGGCTATAGAATAGCACTATAGTAAATAACCATTTGTGTAAAGAAAAAAGGAGTTCACAAAAGCAAGTAAAAATCTGGAAAAATACTCTCTATTAGGAATGAAAGATGAGATTATGGGGGATTTTCACTTCATTGGATTATTACTTTTCCAATACTCATGAATTATCAGGAGACTCTATCCATTTACTAGAATAAAAATAATTGTTTATGAGGTAACAAAAAAGTAAACATATAAAATATTTTTAATTAAAGATGGCTGAAGGTAAAGATTGTAATTCCTGTATTATATCATGGATAGTACATATTTTTCATCTTTGTGGAGTGATGGGAAGAGTGGTGAAGGGAATACAAACACTGGAAATAATATAGAGCAATTAGTACTACCAATGCTTTTCTCCATTTTTTGTAAGTATTATCCACTTAGCAAAATTTACTTCTCTAAGACTTAGGGTTTTCTACAGCTCTTTTTATCAGACTACTTCCTTTCATTCATAATTCAACAAATTTCTAGGTTCATTTTTCTTGGAAAACATAGATTACTGATAACATTGACAATGTGGAAAGGTGGAAACACTAAGGGAAAAAATCAATAGTTTGATTTATAGTTCTGTATGGGCTGTAAGGCATTTTTTGTTTTTATATAAAATCATTTTTTATTATATTAATAATATACTCTCCTTGGTTTTTGCAGGTAACGTATCTTATTTGTACTCAATCCACAACAAAGAACTCTCTGTCCTCAAAAGTTTTGAAAATACTACAGATGCTTGTATTTGATTTGTTCTGTCACGATGCCATCAAGATCTTGGTTAAATGGCTGCCACTCCAGCTGAATGGACATGCAAATCTCCTTCCCTTTGCACAGACTAGGCGGGCTTTGGTTTTGGTCAGTCAGTGGTATTTGTAAACCACTTGTGAATTGAGTACTAGACTGTCCGTCTCCACACTAGGTAAAGAGACTCCAAAGTGGGTAAGTTCTAGGGCTCTAGCTATGTTTGGACATCTCATCAATGGAAATAAACATACTACTCTCCAGGTAGAGTATGGAGATGTAAGTGCCATTCCTGGTTTAAATTTGTCATCACTTGTCTAGGATTTTCTATGTGACAGGCGCCCCCTAGTGAATAGTGGGACTTAAGTTGGCCTGCATTATAAAAGAGAGGCTGGAGAGATACCTGAAGCTGTTTTAACAATTTCACATTTATAAAACAAGTAGAGATGTTAAAGTTTTGTGTGTGTGAATTGGGGTGAGAGTGGAGATCTGTTCTCCATAAAAAACATCCAGGATTTCACAATATAGGAGCAGTAATCAATTTTCTAAATGAAGTTCAAACTAATCAGAACTTTGCTAGGTCATCAAAGTACAACATGAATAGATCATTGATCTTTATCCACTCTCCAAATGTAGACTTGACTGGATTTTTTTAAATGTAGCTACTAGAATCTGACTGATACACCTAACTTGGGGTTGAGTCTTGAGAAACCATAATTTCAATCCAAAAAATTTTAATCTGATAAATATATTTGATAAATTATATTTTATTTGATTAGTTTCAAGAACAGAACACTTAATGAAGACTGGTTGCTTGAATGATACAATAGATTATTTTTAATTACCTCTTCTCTTTCTAAATCTCTTGCCACTTATAACAGACTTTATTATGTTCTGAAAAAGGTACAATTTTGACATTATCGTAAATATTTATTAGTTATTACTTACAGCACTGGGTTAGGTCCTCAATAAGGAACCCAAAATAATTCTTATCCTCTAGGATGCTTCCAATATAAAATAAAGTCAAAAATATATAACTGGGTCAACTGGAAGAGAAATCAAATAATTGATAAAAGATAATATCCATGCTGTTTTAACTGTGTCAAAGAGCAGCAATCACACACTTGACTCAGTAACCTTTAAATGGAACATCCTACACCAACAATTGGAGAAAAGGTAAAACAAAAAGTAGGTGACAGGTTTAAATAACTCGTTGAAAAGGTTATTGGACTATTCTTAAAGGTCTTGTTTGATGTCAGAAATTATTAAACTATGAACTATATGTAGTGTACCTTTGCTACTTTTCAGGGGTTCACTTTTCTGAGGTAGATTGTCCTGTTGCCTCCCACCTCATTATCTAAATTTTTCAAAATAAAAAAAAAAATTACTTTTTCTTCTTTTGCCTAGATTGTCCCTTGTCTCCTAAGCAATTATCTTTTTAGATTCACCTCGTTTCCTTCAGATCCTAACTGTAAGGCCTCTCTTCCTCCTCCTTCTTTGAATTCCTAATGGCCTAATTTACCACAATTATATCTCTGATTATTCCATGTGTATTAAAAGGCTCTACAAAACACATGCAAGCATTCATTCAAATTACAGTTGACCATGGAACAACCCCTGGGGTTGGAGGGGGGTGTGGTTAGGGGCGCAGCCCACTCACGCAGTAGAAAATCCGTGTATTAAATTGCCCTTCTGTATAAGCGGATTCCCCACCGACGATGGAAAACGTGTATCTATTGATTTGTTAATGAGTAGACCCCAACATCCATTCTTCATCACTATAGCGTCACTAATTTTGAAGGATAACTTGTGCATTTCCCTTGTCATAGTGACAACCATGTGCTTGTGGGAGTGAAGAACACAGAACCCAAGGGAAATCACCAAGTGAATGACAAGTAAGGACCAACGCTCCTGGCCTACCTCATCCTTGCCCACAAAATGCCCCTTCTTCCCTGTCGAGTTTCCTAAGATGTCTCCGGAGCGGATGCGAGGTGACCGGCGGGAAAGCGCTGTCCTCCTCCTCGGGGTCGGAGGCCGAGGAGGGAGGCTTGGAAGGAGCACGCGGAGACTCGCGGGGGAGGGCGGCCAGGAGCCACCCAGGAGTCCCGCTCCCGCGCCACCAGGAAAAGGGGTTGCGGGGACGAGGCGTGCGGAACAGCACGCGCCTGCGCGGACCTGGCGCCCAGCGCCCCCCGAACGCAGCATCCCCGCTGCGTCCCCGAGTCCCTGCGCGGGGGCGGGAGGAGGGGCGCGCCGGTCCTCCGCCCCCCGCGCGCCCACGTGACGCCAGCCTAGGAGATTGGAGCGGCGGCGGCGCGAGGCGGCAGAGTGGTGCAGCGCTCGGCGCTCGCGGCAGGAGCTCGTCTTCCTCCTCTTGGGAGCCTGGACGGTACCATCTCCTCTGCCCGGCTCGCCGCCGCCGCCGCCGCCGCAGCCGTGCCCCTGCGGCGCCCCGAGAAGGAGGAAAAGACGCTGCTGGGCCGCCGCCGCTCGAGGGGTCCCCGGCTGCCGCTGGCCCCGTCGGCCGTCGCCTTCGGTTGACCCTCCCGCGGGGTCTGTGCTTTCTCCTCCCGCCGCCGCCTGTCCCGCTGACCGCCGCGATGGGGCTCCTGGACTCGGAGCCGGGCAGTGTCCTGAACATGGTGTCCACGGCGCTCAACGACACGGTGGAGTTCTACCGCTGGACCTGGTCCATCACAGGTAACGCCGCTCGCTGGCGTCCCCATCCTCGCCCGGCCCTGCGGGAGACACCAGCCCCCGGCTTCCCCGGCACGGGCCCCAGAGCCCCTGGCCACTGCGGCCGTTGGGATGCTACGGACCCGAGGTGCCGGGGCGGGGGACCGCTGTCGGGCACTGGTGACTCCGATCCCAACGTTAAGGCCTCCCCCTGCCCGCCACGCTCGCGCGGTTTCCCTCGGAGCTTCCACCATCTCTCAGCAGCTTCTCGGATGCTGGAGGTGACATATCAGATGGAGCCTGTGCTGCCGAGAGTTCAAAGCAGAAACCGCCCCACCCTGTCTTCCCATATCTCCCTATCCATCTGACAGTTCTAATGTATGCAGAGGATTGGTTTTAACATTTAGTAATATTCCGTAGGGCGAGACGGATGGGGGCGGGGGGGACGCCGATGGTAGTTGTCCTTTTGCTTCGGCCTCCTCGTTGCTTTGACACAACCTGCTAACCTGCTAATATTTTGTCTAGCTTGTCCACCTATAGTATTATAGTATAATTTGGAATGAAAAGTAAAACGCCACCGTTTGGCATCGTGGACCTTGAACAATGTTAGTTTCCGGGGCTTTTTCAACAGCAATTATGTTTGAAGTGATTGTCTATAATGGATTTGCGCAGTGCAGTCACGGGGAGGGGAAGGCTAAAACACCGGGAAATAAATGTGTTTAGGAAGGGGGTCTCTACAGCAGCACCTAGAGGCTGCCCCAGAAGTCTACATATATAGTTTTCTTAAATCAGCAAACTTTTCCCTTTAGTTGTTACAGTTTGACAGGACCGGCAATTGGTTGAGTTATGCAGCTCTCCTAGCAGAAGCAAGGGTGATGTTATTTTTACATTGTACCATTATTTTCTTCAGTTACTTCGGTTGCTTTTGGTTTAAGGCATTTAAATGTTTTTGAAATAAAAATCAGGTTACCAGGATTTTAGAAATTATGTTATGATTTAAGGTTTTTAATCCTTTTGCAGTACTGCATTGCATTCCAGCAGGAGAGAAAATTAAGGTACCAGTTATGAGTCTGCTTTCCTTCCCTAGAAATGAAAATATATTCCTGTAGTTTTTGTGTTTGTTGTTAGAGTAAATGGGATAGTGGTTACAGCATGAATACCGTACAATGCATGGGATATATGTTGTGGAGAAAATGTGTTGCTGGAATTATTGCTGAGTGAGACAAAATGATTCTTTTACATTGATGTGGCTTTAACTTCTTTAGAAAAGTGTGTTCTTTTTCAGAAGCTCTCGCATTAAATACTGAGAAGTAAGCTATTTAATTAGCCATTGCAACTGAAAATGGCTGAAAGACAGTTTTTAATACAGGTTTTCCTTTTTAAGTCTTTCTTCTATGTACTGTTACACTGAAGTTTTACTGTACCTACAAAAGCTGGGAAAGATGCCCTTCCCTTCATCTCTGAAGTGATTTTTGGTTATTTAAACATTGCATCAGGGTTTGCAATTACACAGTTGTGCAGAGCTGAACATCAGACAAGCTCTTTGGCAGGTAATTGCACTCTGCATAGTTAAGAGTTCAGACATTGTCAAGATCCTCCAATCTCCATATAGCCAGAACCACACCCAGGAGTTCTCATTCGTTTCTGTCATTCCCTTCCTGCCTCAGAGCTTTCCCACTTCTTGAGTCTCAAAGAGAATTTAGAGCAAAGATAGAGTACACCTTTCTGTGATGGTTAATTCCTTTCTAATGATGTTTGCGTAAAATACATCACGAATGAAATAGGAAACTTGTGCGGTAGCTTTATGTGAAAGCTTGCTACTTTCCTGTGAAGGCATATAAAATAATATAATATTGTGGGCCAAGCCTGAGAAGTGGGAGTAGCCACCAGGACACAAGTGACCTCTCACTAGCAGGTCGGAGGGAAGGCATTCACCCATACTCTGGCTATCCACTTACGAAACCTGAGACTGCTTCCTTGCTTTCTTAATGAGCTAGCTACCCAGCGTAGGTAGATGGTATTTCTTAACTAACGTAGAGGCTTAGTGGGATGTAGTCTGTTCTGCCTTGCTGCTCTGTGAGGAGGAATGTTTTTCAGATTCAGGCAGAACAGACCTGACGCCTATGGTGTCCTATTTCCTTTCACTGCCTCACCCCCTCCTTTCCATGCTCTCCAGGTACCTTTTCTTGGACTCATTCACACTGCTCCAGTTCCAAGAGGATCTCTTCTCACTATAATTTCATGAAAATCTGAGTGAAGGAGTTTCAAAGTAGAAAAGTTGCTTATTAGATGAGCTGAAGAAAAAGTTGATGAGTCAGATGTTTGGAAAGAAGGGGGAAATAAAAATGGGTGGAGAGATAGATGGTCTTGAGAAATAGTGGTGAGTGTCGTGAATGGATACAAATTATTCACGGAGAGCAAGAATCGAGTGAGGCTCTGTGCCCTTGAGTGCTTTCATTCCCAGAACTATCTTTCTGTTTTATTTGTTCATTAGATATTTCTTTCCACTGAGGTTTCTGAGTGTAAATAGTCAGAATCTACTTTGGACTGTCATAACAGGAATAGTTACAGATTTGTAGAGTGTATTTGATGATCGGAGATATTTTTGTCCTAGGGCAAATAGTTACTGCAAAAATATCACTTTGAGCTATTGTATCAAATGGTGCTATTTAATAAAACATGTCCAAAGCACTGTATAAAAACAGAGCTTTTCAACAGCATGCCTCTAGCAAATACTGAATATGGCCCATAGTATATTAACACAGAAAATGTTACTTTTACTTTGCCTATTGGAATTAAAACTTTAGAAGAACTATACTTTTAGACAAACAATAAAACATTTTCCATTTTCCTATATTATATTTTTAGATATTTTGAACAAGTAAGTTAATCTTGGTTGATATTATTAATACATAGGAAAGTATAGACTGATACGGGACTTTGTACCAGTTGGTGAGGTAAGAGTAGGTACTTTAATGTTATTGTGTTTATTTTTTTCTTCTGTTCTTTTATTTTATGAGTACATTAAAATTATTAGGACTGGCATCTTAGACTCAAAGTGAATAGCTAATCAAGAAAAGTTGTATGTAAATTTTTTAAACTGATTAATCTAAATAGTCCCCAATCTGTAAATATTCAATTTGTCTATATCATCCATTTCATTCATTTATTATTTTAATAAATGATTACCAGTAGCCTTTTGTGTAACTAACATGTAGCATGAAAACATCCTGAAGAGTTTATAGCCAGCATGTCCATAGTAAGGCCATATGTCTTCTGAGCAACCATATTTCTTTTTGATTCTGTATGTTTAAATGGCCATTGTTTGTGGAGCATGTATGCACATGCATGTGTATATGTGTGCAGGTGGTTGACATTGTTCTCTGTTCACAGATATAGTACCTCACATTTTGGTGAAAAATTTGTGTTTACTTGGGAGTTGAACTTAGAGCATAAAAGGCCAGCCTAGCTGGGTCCTTAAATTCACTTCGGAAGGGGCAGAAGGGAAAAGGTAGTGAATGGTACAAGAGAAAGAAGGATGGTGATGAAATGTGGAATTTAGGCTCATATAATCATTCGGTCTTTCCACATGACTTGCCATGTACAGGCACAGTACTGGGCTCTGGAGAGAGAATGAGGACACTTTGTCATTGACCCCATGCAGCTTATGAAGTCTAGAGAAAAATGACCATGGTCTGAGGGCAATGTGATCTGTCAGTCAGGCCTAACTTGAGAGTAGGGAAGGTTAGAAAAGCCCTTCTCTACTCTCCTCATCTCTATTTCCACCTCTACTGCAGTCTCGAGTTGTGTCAAGAATATACCAGTCCTGATTTTAGAATATTCTAGTTGTTTCATCATGTGAAGATGATGTGGATACTATTGGAGAGTACTTGGATAAATAGAGTAAGGAAAAGGGTGTCAAAGATTGAAAATCAACAGAAACTGGGAATGTGCTTAAAGGCCAGTGAGTCGTCTGTTTTGCTGAAACTGGGGGATTGTGGGGGGTGGGGGGACATTTAACTCAACTCCAATAAGCTGGGCTAAAAGCACGTCTGTTCCAGAGATTGCTAGGCCCCTGAGGAGCATGTGTGTTAAACATTGTATAATATAAAGCTATTTATATTAGCTTTATTTTTTGTCACAGTTAACGTATAGATTTTTCATTTATTTTATTGTCTAAAATTGGTTTTGTTTGTTTGGATTAGCCTGGGAAACCAGTCACTATTTTTAATATTTCTCTGAGAAAAGACATTCCAAGCTCTACGCAATTAATGACAAATAAGTAGACCATTACCAGTTCCTAACGTGGGATCTCCTTTGGTCAGTGTTTTTAATGAGGTTCTAGAGTTATCCTTCTCTGATAACTTCCCTGGAGCCCCTAAGAGATCCATGCCATTTTATGGTGTTTTATGTTTGTTTTCTGGTTTGTATTCTTGTTTTTTCTTTCATCACAGTCTGGATTTTGTTTTTGTTTTGTTTTAGGGTTTTTTTTTGGTGGTAGACTCCTGGACTTTAATAGCTGATGTTCTTGTCCATTCCCAAGAGCATATAGCAGAAATCCTATTGCAGGTGAATTCCAAGAGGGTAAAACAATGCAGACTCTAAAACTGGTGTCAGGACAGTTTTGTACAGTTAGGTTCTTTGATTTAGGGAGAAAAGATTTTAAGAATGACCCAGATAATTATATCAGACAATGCATTTGTAATCTTAAGAGCCACAAAGAAGTTGGTCATCCTTTTAAAATTCAATTTGCTTTTTTTCCCCCTCAAGTCATATGATAATGACATTAGTAAATGCTTTAATATTGTTAACGTATTATTTTGGATTTGAGTCACTTATTATATTGAATTTAACATATATTGGCACATATAGAAGAGCTATGTAACAGAATTTGTCTTTTCTCATTTTAGATGACTCTTTTTTACCTTTTCATTATCAAGACATTTCTCCTGTTTAACAAATCAAGGTGCTAATGTTTTATTTTCCCTTGGAATGAGATTGTGTTATATTTTTTTAAATCCTGTGAGTTTGAACTTTTAGAAAAGAGAAGAAAGGTAATACATGGCCTTTCAAAACCAAATTTCCTTTCAAACCTGGTCAGTCAGTATTTCCCTGCCCACAGACCTGCATGCAGTCCTAGCAAACTTGGAAAGCTCACCCTTGAGTAAAATATGAGTGTGTCTAACTTTATGTTTCATATCACACTGTTGCCTTTGCCTTTATTGCCTTCTGTCCCCCACCCCCCTTCCCCCACCATGTACTCTACAGATGGCCTTTCACCAGAGTCCAGTGCAGTTTCCCTTCTTCATGAAACCTTTCTTGGCCATCGTACCCTGGAACCTTCATCTTTTCATCTGATCTCATTGCCTTTAGCAATTGCTCATGTACTTCCTTGTGCCATTATTTCTGTGACTCTATTGTCGTGAACTGTTTAAACCGTTATTATTTACCTTTTCACATCTCTGTATTTTTCTCCCCAACATTGAGGAGTGGTACAGGTATTTGTTAATTTGGTATGTATCAAGAGATGACCCCCTTAATCTAGCATAAGTTCAAACAATGATATATTTTGTTTGCTAAATACTAATAAGGTTTTGGACCACACTAAACTACAGGAAAAAAAAGTTGGTTAATTTTTATCACCTTAGCCATAAATTCAATTGATGTTGACTATATGTAATGAAGGAATCAACCTATCAAATCATTAATTAGCAAAAACAGGACTGTGGGTGCTTATGCTGTGTCCATGTAAGTTCATCGATTGTAACAAATGTACCATTCTGGTGTGTGATTCTGATAGTGAGGGAGGCTGCGCATCGTGGGGTAAGGTTGCGGAAGTGGACAGGTGGTATGTGCTAACTCTCTACTTTCCACTCAATTTTGCTGTGAAAATTGCTCTAAAAATAAAGTCTATTTAAAAGCAAAAACAAACAAACAACAACAAAACAGTTACTTTCAAGAGTTTTAAAATCAGACATAATTCTTCTCCCTTCATTGCCTATGCGGCATTGGGATACATGTGGACGTGAGGCGGGGTGGCATGATATAGAGAATGGGAAGAACACTGGACTTGGATTTAAATGACCGAGGCGTTGGTCCTGGATCTCCCGCAAATTAGCTTTGAGAGTTTGGGCAAGTCCATTTGCTTTTCCAATCTCAACTTTTTTCATCTGTACATTGAGAGACTTGAAGTAGGTCATCTCTAAGGTCTTTCCTGGTCTATCTAAAATTCTAGATAGAGGTGCAACTTTTAAAAATGTTTTAGATAGATAAAGCAATTTCACATCAATGCACATTGATCAATAATTTAAAAACCTCATTCTATGCAACAGTTCCAATTTTTTCCAAAAAAACCGTTATCAGTGCTGCCCAAATAGAAAAAAAAATTACAGATTCATATTTTATCTTTTTTACTTTCTCTTATCTGCTCCATAAGAAATAGGCAAAAGAAGAGAAAAACAAAGGGATACAGATATTAAAGCACCCGCTTTGACATAGCACTGTGTTGTTATAAAACTCTATTTAATTATCTAAATATTCCTTGAATTAACTATTTTGTCAAAAGTAGTAGCAATAACATTAAAGAATAAGTTTACTATACATTATGTACAGAGGGTGCCAAAAAATGTATACACATTTTAAGAAAGTAAAAAACTATTAAAATTGTAATACTCAATATATACTGATAACAAAAGACTAATATAAGTCATGAATATACATTTTTTTGGCAACCCCGTATAATATGCAACTTCTGAGGATGGCTTGTTACATGGTTTTGGGCAAGTTATTCATGGTTCTGTAGGTCTCACTTTTATACCTGTGCTGTGAGTGGATTGAAACTACATAATCTCAAAAAAAAAAAATAGAAACTATGTGATCTCTTAAGGCCACTTTATTGAATCTTCATATCTCCTAAAGCAATGGCTTCGATAGTCTAAACTTAATCTTTATATTTTTCTATAAAAATGCAAAATTTTATGTATCGTTACAAAAGATTTTTAATTGTAGGCACTTTATCTGTGAGCATTTCTAATTTAAATTTTAAAATATTTGTAAAGTTGCTAGAAATTTGTAGGTCTTAGAATATGGGGAAAACAAAAGAAACTAAATGGTTTTGGTATATGTTCCTTAACTCAAAGACTAATTTTAAAAATCTTATTTTTATCAGACGTTTTTTTTGGAATATTGTCATTCTTAAACAAATACCTCAATATAGTATTTTATTTGTTTTACATTTTAATTAGAATGTAAATCTTGGAATTTGAAAGGCAAATGAATTAATCCACTTGAGGAGTCAATTACTGTTAGGTGTCCTCACATAAAGGCATTTATGATTTTGAACGGGAGTAGCCAAAGAGTAAGCTTCTCTGTTTTCATTTTTATTTCTTTGTCAAATGAAAACTTAGGCACAAGATATTTATTGTTAAAGAATTTCATATATTTTAGCACACTCATGTTCATAACAGCACTATTTATAGTAGCCAAGAGGGGGAAGCAACCCAGATGTCCAGTGATGGGTGAATGGATAAACAAGATGAGGTATATACATACGATGGAATATTATTCGGCCTTAAAAGGAACGAAATGCTGACACATGCGACAGCATAGATGAACCTTGAGGATGTTATGCTAGCTGAAACAAGAGAGTCACAAGAATACAAATACTGATGATTCCACTTATATCAGGTCTCTAAGGGGCTAGAAAGTAGCAGATAACAAGGAAGACAAACTTGCTTTTGTATTTTGCTTTACAGCTTTTACCAAGAACTTCACAACAATAGTGGGAGATAGGCCTGACAGGCATTATTTCCATATGTTTAGAAGTTCCTGAGTGTCACAGAAGCTAAATAACTTGCAGATGAACACGATAGTGGAAATGGGCCTAAACAGGTTGTTTTGTTCCCCCATTACACTAGCCAAGCAAGAAAGCAATAATCAATACTCCAATCTATGTATCTCCTCTTATTTTACCTTATCTTATACTGCTATCTTATCTACATAGTATCACTGTTTAGAATACTAAATCTGAACAGTCATAATACCACCAGAGATAATCTAAAGAAAGACATTTGAAATGATCAAAGGGAGTGTAAGGGCTCTTGTATGAGATTAAACTAAAGAGTGATATTTATTTATATACATTTATTTATTCATACAATATATATGAATGTATAATTTACATATAAAATATACATAAGGGTATTTAGCTTGAGAAGATGAAGTTGACCTCCATATGATGGAATAGGCTACCACCAGAAAAAAAGTATATTCAAAGCGAATTATAAAAGTGTTTGCCAAATTTTATAATACAAGAACTGAAAACTATTGTTACTTATTGTAAAGGAATAAATTCACTGTTATAGAACAAAAGAAAAGATTTTGGTCAAAGTTCCCATTAAAATACACATTCACACTCTGTACCCTCAGTCTTCTTCTTCTTCTTTTTTTTTTTTTTGCCAAAGGAAGCACCATTTCAATTTTCTTAAAGCCTTAAGATCATTCGTAGTACCAAAGGGGGTGTTTGGACTCTGAACTCCCAGGGATGAAGTTTTATGAATGCTTTTTCTGAGAAGCCCAGAAAAATATGAAAACTGGGTGAGAAGGAAACTACTTACCAGCATTCTACCTTGGCTTCGAGGATATGAGGCATTATTCTTTTGTAACAACATTTTATTTTATTTTATTTCTATTTTTATTTTTATTTTTTGAGACAAAAAAATTCTTATATTTAAATTGTGTTCTCTATTTCTTAAAGCATAATCATACCGTCATGGAGAAGGACATTCATACATTATACGCCCCATTTTCCAGGAAAAAAGGCTGAAATCCAGAGAAATTTAGTGATATTGACTAGAGATGATATGACTTTATGGACGAGTGTCAGGCCTAGAGTCTGGATTCCTGAATTCTGTCCTAGTGACTCTCCCATTAAACAACATTTGCTCGGTCCTAAGGGTCTGGCCTACCTTTCTAGAAATTCTTTATTAGGGGAAATTAGAAGAGCAAGAGATAAGCAATGAAAATAGGTTTTCTTCTTATGAGTTCATAATGTGTTGATATTCTTTGCTTATTGTTTCATTCTTTAAGTGTGAAAAAAGGATACTGAATTTTCTGTAACATTTTGAGAGAACAGAGAGAACACTTTTGTAACAACATTTTATATATATACATATATATGTATATATGTGTGTATACATATACATATGTATTAATAAAAATATATGTAATAAAAAATATATCTAAATAAAATATGTTCCCCCAGACCTCTTCTTGCTCCATCCTCCCATTGGTATGTTTCCCTTTTTCCTATGAACTGGCTTTTATGAATATGTCATTGTTTTTAAAACCATGAATTTAGATATCATCTACACATGGTGAAACTCACAGCTATTTACTGAGCTTCTAGTAGGACTATTATGGATTATAAAATGCTGTAATATGCCTTTTATATACCTTGTCTTATTTGATGTTCATAGCATCCCTATAACGTAAGTATTCTATGATGAAGAAATAGACTTAAAAATACTGGAAAAGAACAGATCTAGGATTGATTCAAGATCTTTCTCCTTCCCACATGAGTGACCTTTTCCTACAGCAGTACAGCTCTTTATTCATCCAGCACATAATGTTTTATTGCCCAGTAATAATAGTGAACCTTTATGGGATGTTTACTGAGTATCAGGCACTGTGTCCAATGCTTTCTATGTATTATCATTTAATTTAATTTTCCTTTGGGCTAGGCACTAGTATCCCCACTTTCCAAGTGAGTAAACTGATTTTCCCTGGATCTTATTCATCTAGTACTAACCCTCCCCAAATCAATCTCAGAGTAATCAGTTTTCAGCTTGAGTTACACATTGATTTCCTCACCTCATCTATGTTACTGCTTTTTTTTCCTTTGCAGCCTCTGACTCCATTCCTATTTACTTTTCTTTCTATGGGAAATTCTGTAATTTCTCTCACTTTCTACCTTTATCATGATCTCTGTTTAGGCAAACTTGGAACCAAAATTGTTTTTTCCTCTGCTTTTTAACGTCTTCATTCTTTCAGGGTCTTGAGTGACTATGGTACAACTGAGTTACATAAAACATTTTTGCTCTCTTGTTCCAACCCTGCTCCAGATTCTGAGGCGATTTGTTCTCTCATACCTTCAGACACCGTAGCTTACCCTGGCCTTGCTGGTGAAGGTCTCCATTCCTTTCCGTCTGCTCATCACACTCTGACCTCTTGGTCATTTTTTAACCCAGTTTCTGGCTGGTTCACCTCTGCATTCTGCAAGAACTGCCCTTTCCTTATTTTCATCCAGGCTGTCTTCCAAGCTCAAACCATCATCCTCTTTCCTGAGTACATTGGGGGTTAAAGCAGAAATTCCCCATGCTCATCAGCCTGACTCAACAGGAAACTGATGTCTCATTTATCCACCGCATTTAGAACCTGCATTTTATTTTTAGAGTATATCTCAGATCGTTCGCTGTTATCATTGTACTGAGTTGTGTGATCCTTTCTTCTCTACTTTTGCCTTTTTCACCTCACTGATACCCACGCTCTTACTTGGCTTGGAGAATATGTGAAGCACCATAATTTAGGCTAGAACCTAGAAGGGGCCTTATGGTATTATTTAGTTTATCCCTTTCCCAGAGATAAGATCTTTCTTGAACTCTTCTTGACAACAGTTATCTACATTTTTCATTAAAAATTTCTTTTAACAAAAGTTTAAGGCTGCTTATATACTAGGTAGGTATTGTTAGAGAGACACATCAAGGGCCTTGGCCCTGGTCCTCACCATATTTACAATAAATGGAGGAAGACATGACTACCTCCTTAAGAAAAGGACTGCAGTTTACCTTTGAGGTGCTTTTAGTGTACAATATGGCATTGAGTAACCATTGTTTTTGTGTGATCAGTAAAGGCAAATGGATTTTTAACAATAGCAGTTGTACATTAGTGATTATTGGCCTCGGCGTGAAGAAAAGATGGAGTTGATTTGCCACTGCTGGTGCTGACTTACTAAAGAAGGATGAATTGTTTTAGAAAATAATATGTCGTACATACTTCTTGATGTCTTGAATATACTCTGAAGCTACTCACTATCTCTAGTTGGTTGTTAGGCTTGTATTTTTCTTTTGTTTATTGTAGGTTAAATAGATATAGATGTTGTTAGAAGAGAAACAAGTGGCTGATTTATTCAGGTAGATTCTAGGAACAAATTAATCAAACTTTCATGACTTGACTATGTATTATGTAAAGTAGGCCCCCATTTCTGAGCAGACTAGAGCAGTTCTTAGATTTTAAATGTGTAAATCACTTGGCAATCTTATTAAAATACAGATTCTGGCTTAGTAAGTCTGGAGTGAGGCCTGAGATTCTGCATTTCTAGTGAAATTCCAGGAGACGCTTTTCTGCTGGTGCCTGGACCACACTTTGAATAGCAAGTGAATGGAGTAACTTCTTTGATAATCTGCTACTGTGTACTACTATGGACAAAGAAGAATTTAAAAAACTGTTCAACTGTTGACTTTAAAATATATTTAAGAAAACCAAACAATGACATGGCTTTTTGTAGAACATTTCATTGTTTTTTACCTCGACAGAGACTTATAAATCCTTTAGAACCATATTGATCAATAACTGTTGCTTTTTTTCACCTGAATCAAAAGGGGAGTTTTGAAATGTCCTGAATGTGTATAGTTACAGCAGCTATAATAATAATAATAGAATAATAATAGTAAATTTATTTTCTAAATACTTTGTGATTTTCTTTGTCTGCTAGTCCTCAGTTGAGTGCATCCATTCGCTGGGGGCGTACACTGCGCAAGTTTGTGCTGTAGAGATAAGGGCCTCAGCCTCTTCCCAGTCAGTTGTGGGACGCAGTTAAGCAAACAGTGACGGGATAGGTGCACGGTATGATAGAAGTAATCACAGTGAGCTTTAAAAGTTTCACAAGAAATACATATTTAATACTTTCAAGTACAAAAAGAGTTCATGTAGGAGGGGCTTCCTTTAGAGGGTTTTCAATTTGAGCCCCAGAACAACTCTTGTGGTTTGGTCATCTTATTATTGCCCTTCCCCCCATTTTACCTAGGAGGAAATTGTGGCTCAGAGTTTCAGATTCACAATCTTTGGGGTCGAAAATGACTGATAGAGCTGGAATCCAGTTGTTCTTTCATCGGGTCCTGTTCCTTGTGCCACTCTCTCTCTGTTCCACGTGACTTCCCAAGTACTCACCCAACTAGAATTATTTCCTACTGTAATCTTATGCTCTTACTTGTTAATTCTAGGAATTTTTAATTTGGAAAATTAAAAATTAAAAATTAATTTGGAAAATTAAAAATTTTATTAATTTTTTTGAGGGGAGATGGTGACCAGTTTAGACCAATTGAGAAGAAGGCTCATGATGACTGGTGGAAATCCTGAGTTCTAAAAAATGTTAAAAGGTATCAGACTATCAAAAAAAAAAAAAAGAGGTCTATTAGAGACTTTTAAGGACGTTGCTTTAATGTACCTAGTGATAACTTTTTTTAAAATTAAAATTTATTGGGTGACAATGGTTAGTAAAATTACATAGGTTTCATGTGTACAATTCATTTATACATCACATTGTGTGTTCACCACCCAGAGTCAGTTCTCCTTCTATCACCATATATTTGACCCTGTTCACTGTCTTCTACCTCCCCCCTTACCCTCTGATAACCAATAAACTATTGTCTGTGTCTGCAAGTTTTCATTTCTTTGTTTGTTTGTCTTGTTCCTTTGTTGCTTTCAGTTTTATATCCCACATATCAGTGATACCATATGGTTCTTGACTTTTTCTGTGTCACTTATTTCACTTAGCATAATAATCTCAAGATCCATCCATTTTGTTGCAAATAGCACTATTTCATCTTTTCTTATGGCAGAGTAGTGTTCCATTGTGTATATACATACTGGTAATTCATTGTAAGAATTATAGTTATTTGTATGTAAGTAGAGGTTTCTAAAAGACTTGCACTACTTTAAAACTATTGGATGGATTACAAGTGTTTTATTATTTATTAAAATCTGGTTTAAATTTTCTTTAAAAAGGTTTTTTTCCAAGCCTCTGAATAATTCAAAATTCAGACTTAGACTTGTTATGTATTTGCTCTCGTGAATATATTATAAAATGTGCTTGTCTTCTCAGTAGGTAAGTTATAAAATGTTCTGTCTTCTCAGTTTAAACTCTTTCCCTAAGATTAATTATTGATGGTAGTTTTTCTTTAATTTGGTTTAACTCTTGGAAGAGAGGAGGATTTAGTGGTTGGATAGTTATCAATAATATTTGACAATGCCAACATTTGTTGAGCTTTTATTCTGTCAGACACTGTATATATAGCATCTTATTCCTCCCAACAACCTCCTGTTATCATCTATAAGGTCAAAGAGACTAAAGAACTTGCTCAGGTTTATTCAGGTAAATGAGGGAGCCAGGCTTCTAATTCTGGTAGTCTGATACGAGAGAGTCCATATTCAGAACCTAGAGAACTCCTCTAGATCAGGAAGAAAAGGTCTAGAAGACATCGAAGGGCTTGACTTTTAGTGGGAGGGACTCAGATTATTCCTGACATTAGACATTTGTGTGAAGATTTAGACTGGAGAGGGAATAGCAGAAGGAGTGACTTTGTGGCATCCATGTGTGCTAGAAACTTTCACATTTAATCATCACACATCAACCCTATGAGATAGTATTTCCTCATTAAAAAGAAAGGAACAGTTGATCCTCCATCTATAGAATCTGTTGCCTACCCCATCATTTGGGAAACACCTTACTCCTTTGGTCTTCATGACTTCATGTTCTCTTTTCTCTTCTTTCCTCTCTGGATGCTTTGCTGCCGTTTCTCCCATTCTTCCTGTAAGTGGTCCCTAGGGTTCAGTCCTTGCTCATTTTATTCTCTCATTCTACGTG
This sequence comes from Rhinolophus hipposideros, assembly GCF_964194185.1. Taxonomy (NCBI): domain Eukaryota; kingdom Metazoa; phylum Chordata; class Mammalia; order Chiroptera; family Rhinolophidae; genus Rhinolophus; species Rhinolophus hipposideros. Next base: position 69,391,374 of record NC_138049.1, read on the forward strand.
CTATTCCCCTTATGACCTCCAACTCTGACGTGGTTTTCATTGCCAGTGACTCCTCTGTGTTTCTGCAGCCCAGGCAGCCCTCTGCAGCTGAGCCTACTGGCTACCTCCAAGTAGCTGTCCCACAAGGACTTCAAACCTAAGATGTTTAAAAATTCACCTGGTCATCTCCTTCTAGATCTGCTCCTCTTCCTTTATGTTCTGTCCTGGATCATGACTTCACCATCTGTGGCACCAGCCAAGCCAGAAATCTGGGAATTCTCCTGAACTTTTCTTTCACTCTCACCCCTTACATCTAAGTCTGTAGATTTCCTCTTGTAACTTTCATATTGCCCATCTTTTCCATCACTAGTACAGCCCCCTGAATCCAGATTTCCATCATTTCTTGCAATCTAGTGGTCTCCAAGTCTGGCTGCCCATCAGAATCACCAAGGCACTTTGAAATCATAGTGTTGGGCCCCACCCACAGAGATTCTGATTCAGTAGATCTGGGGGGTGCCTAGGAATCTATTTTTTAATAAGCAGATGATGCTTATGTGGGCAGCCTCGCAACAGACAGATGTTTGAGAACCACTGATCCAACTGATCCCTCTTGACATGTCCTCTTCAGTACTTCTTCCACTGCCTCCACCATGAGCTTTTAAAAGCCAAATGTGATCCCCTATTTTTAACCAATTAAGTATCTCCCTATTACCTACAGGGTAAATTCCAACCTCTTCACCATGGTTTGTAAGACTCTCCCAGTTCTGATCTGACTTATAAATCTTCAGTAATTCTTGCCATCTTTCATTATATATCTCTTTTTTTTTAGGCCTCCTTTAGGCCTAAGAATAAAAAAATAAGTGTTTTATTTTTTGCTTTTGGGCTATTTATACATACCTATGGTTCTCTCAGGTAAGAGGAAGGGCCTTCCTCCCTCCTTGTTTGCTTGGCAAATTCCTCTTTTATTTTTCAAGAAACAGTTCAAATGTCTGTTCTTAAAGTCTGCCTTCTCTCCTCTCTTCTGTCCTAACATTGTTCTTAAGACTGTCCTCTGATTTTGCAATCCTTTTCCTGCAAAGCACATGATTTTTTCATGTCTGTCTTCTCCTCTAATAGGCAAGAAGTTTTGAGAGGTTAGGGACAAAATAACCTGCCCCAAATCACTTAGCTCAGAAGAGGTAAAGAGTCGGACTGTACTATCTACCACACTATGTGATTTTAAGATACAAATCATGTTAAGAATAAAAACCTATTGGCGGAAGGTGTTCAAGACCAGCCCCACTTTAGGTGGACGATTTTTCTTCCCATTTTTTTTATAGGTATAATTTATACATAATAAAACTAACTATTTTTAGTGAACTGTTTGTGAGTTTTGACAAACACATATAGTTGTGTAAACAATACATGGCCTTTCAATACAGATAAAATTGCGGGCTTGCTGACCAAACTAATGTTTGTAAATACATCAGTCCTACTTGGCATGAGCTTTATGAAACAGTCAAAATGTTCTAAATGGAAACTAGTTCCCGAGAAAGAGTTAACCCTGAAGGGTCCAGAGGATTAAGGTAATGTGTCTTGGTAATTATTATTAAAATAAAGTCTCTGGCTCCTGAACTTGATTTGCTTTAATATTTAGCTTTAGATTTGGTTAAATTTAATTTAAAACTAGGATAGGGAATTCATTATGAAAAAGATAGCTCTTTCTGCTAAAGAAAGAGCCAGTGGTTAGAAATTTTCTGAATTTAGGTATGATTTACCTCCCCAAAACTTCTTTTCGTTGGTTCTAATAATATTCTCTATTCTCCAGAAATAGAGAATAAATTGGATCTCTCTTTAGATCTATTAGTGTTTGATGAGGCCTCTTTCTTTTTTCCAGGCTAAACATCATTAGTCCTTTCCCACAACTCCTTGTGTCATGATTTCCAAAGTATTCAGGATCCTAGAATAGGTCTGCCGGATACAGCACCTAAGGAAGTGTGAAACTTGGTTTGTTTGAGTATCTCTTGTCCTTTTTTCTGCTAAAGAAACTTCTGTAGGTCTCTCTTATTTTCTTTCCCTTGAAGGAGAATGATTGATAGTTACAATTCTATTTTAAAATATCATTTGTACCTATAATTTAGGAAGAAATTGGGACATTTTTCTCCCTTAAAATTAATAGACATGGTGACTGAGTGGTGCTGGAATACTGGCTAGGATACATAAAGCAATTGTTCTCCCTTCCTGGGCAAGGCTGTATGAATCTCATTTGAAGATAAAGGGATCATTTCTAAATCTAAAATTCTATAACTCTAGTTTAGATAAAGGTTTACATGCAACATGAAAGAATTAAATAGGTTCAGAATAAGAGCAAAATCACTAACACACGAAGGCATAAACATATTAATAATATACAAATAAGACAATTTGACAAACAGATCTACTAGAATCAGTTTATATTTGTGCCATATTGATCCCCTCCAAAAAAGCTTTTCAAGCAGAGAATTTCCAAGAATGTTACATAAAACCCATTTGAATCTTGGCATTCCTTCATGACAGAATTTGACTCTAGTGGTGGCAGGAAGGATTGGGTTTTAATAGAATGTTCTCTCTCTCTCTCTCTCTCTCTCTCTCTCTCTCTCTCTCTCTCTCTCTCTCTGTCTCTCTCTCTGTCTCTCTCTCTGTCTCTGTCTCTCTGTCTCTCTGTCTCTCTGTCTCTCTCTCAATAGATTAATGGTATGTATTCCCACCCATACCTGTGTACAATTAGGATGTTGACAACATACTTGAAATATATTTTCTCCTACTCTAATATACATAATCTACCTTTAGATTCAGTGCAACTATAATGAATAGGGCATTTAATTTACTTTTAAAATGTTTTTAAAAACAACAACAACACTCAAACAGAAACAGATCAGACTTGTGGTTACCACAAGTGGAGGGTGAGGAAATGTGAAATTGAAGGCAGTGGTCAAAGGTACAAACTTCCAGTTACAAGATAAATAAATACTACTGATGTAGTGTAGGAAAGTTAAGAGAGTAAATCCTAGTTCTCATCACAAGGAGAAAGTTTTTTTTCCTTTTTATTGTATCTATATGAGAAGATAAACATTAGCTGAACTTATTGTGCTAATCATTTCACTATACATATATAAATCAAACCATCTTTTTGTATTCCTTAAATGTATACAGTGAAATATGTCAGTTATTTCTCATTAAAACTGGGGGAAAAAGCAAAAAAACCAAACCAAAACAAAGCAAAAAACACAAGCAAATGCACACATCTTTCTTAGAAGGTAGGCAACATATAAAGTTATTTTAACAAGTACATCAATGAAAAGCTGGATAGTCATTATTTTAAGGTTTTATAAATTATGTAAAGCTTCAGTACTCATGATTTCCATTTGCTGTTCTAATCCCTCTTTTTTTTTTTTTCAAAACTTGGGTAGGGGGCCTGTTTAGTAATGGTGAATTTTCATATCATTGTATGACACTATTGTGATGCACTCAATCCTTTTTAGTGAAAAGAGAACATAGAAAAGAAGTATAGGATATTTGAATTTTGTCAGAAGTACTAAACGAAATATTACTACAAGTAGTTCAAAAAGACACAAGTAATTGCAAAGAGCTGGAGGAATTCACAGAAATATTTTCACAGGATGGGAGTTGTTATGCTGTGGTTCAGGTCTCTGACAATTATTTACTACAATTTCCATAATAATCTCTGTAGGTGGAATTTTTGAGAACAATCTGACCCTTGTAAACTGTAAGGGCTAATTTGAGAAGGGTGTGGTGTGAAATGTGGGCTTCTATAGGCTGAAAACAGCTTAGTTTAGTAGTTGCTGAATGAATGCATGACTTGCATTGCTGGGCAAAGAAATGAGGGCATTGCCTTTCTGTCCCTATAGAAAGCAGTGCATTTAAGACACTGAGCCTGAGAGCATACGTGTATTCACTAAATACAGGATGAAGTGTCATTGACTTAGGTTGAAGTTGTATCTGAACCAACCTAGAGGAGGATCTGGGAAGAAGCTGTAGGAAAGGATTGCTATATACTGAAGAAACCTTGAATATCAATAAATGTACTGCTGGATTTCACTGAAGGGGTTGAGAGTAAAGGACTAATATGAAAAAAAGTTATCCCATCCTCATTTATTCATCAAATAAATGTTGCAACACCTCCATAGGTCTTGCAGTATAAGAATGAAAGACCCAGCTCCTGCCTTCAGGGTGATTACATTTTAAAGGAAGGTCACTGGACAATGTGATGGGTGCTGCAACAGAATAGAGACCTATGCAGGTACTCTGGCAACACAAAATGGGTCCCCTGATCAGTGAAAATTGCCTATTTTTTGGATCCAGTTTCCCTCATTTTCAATTCCATTTTTCTTACTAATTATTATTTGAAAAAGCAACAATTTTCAGAAGTTAAAAAAAACACACAAGAAACCTTAGGGATCACCTAATTTCTTGGTACTGAAAAGGGGGTCCATGGAGTATTGTCATAGCATCAGTTGGATCTTCCAAGAAAATGCAGAATCTTCTTAAAAATGGGCTGTACCCTAGACCTACTGAGTCAGAACCTGCATTTTAACTATGCCCCACCAGTGATTCTTCTTCTCCTTAGAGTTGGAGAAGCACTAACATAATTCACCTTCTCTCTACCAGGTTTTGTAGGGGACGAAGACAGCCTGTGCCCTATGCACAGTAGCGAGCAGAGCTGGCATTAAAACTCAGTCCATCTGTTTACTGGTGGTCTTGCATGATTTCTCTGATAATTTGACAATTTGACAGACAGATCTACTAGAACCAATTTATATTTGTGCCATATTGCCCTCCACTTTACCTATTCCCCTCCACGTTTTTTATTCTATTGGTCTCTGTTAGTGTTTCATATTGTCAGATCTTTAGCTTGTTACTCATGTTTCTCTCTTTGTTAGTTCTCTCTTTCAATTTCTCTGTTGAATGAGAAAATTGCACAGGTTACCCCCATTATACATCAAAAATAATGCATTTTTATTTATTCTTGATTTCAGGGCAATTTTTGGACTTGTTTCTCCAATTTTTTTCTACTTGCTGCTCAGAACTTCCTTTGAAGTTAATAGTAATTCTGTATGTAGTAAGAGTGACAAATAACTACATGATGTTAGAAATTAGAATCTCCTTACAGATGAATTTGTCTTCCTTTTGTTTTTTGTTGCATAGATGATCCCTTAAAAGAGTCCTTTTGCTCTTTGTATCAATCTCATGGAAAAAACAGTACCTGCCCTTTGGTTTGTGGATAGAAATCGCATGCCAAGCAACTCCTTCTTTAGTGACCTGAAGTAGAGCAGGGCTTTAAGGTTTAGGGAGTTGTGTATCAGCTTGTTTTTTCCTATAATAAAGAAAAATAAAGTAGATAAATAACCCATGTTTTAAGGGGGCCTTCAGCGTGGAAAGATAGGGTCATAGAAGTATAATAGGACAACATTAAAGAAAAGTGAACAGTCACTGATGGGAGCATAGCAACACAATGCCCTCCACAAAAGCCGGCCACTCCCTCCTTGTGAGAGGTTTACTCTCTCCTGTCTTTTAAGTATTTGAGTTTAACTTTGGAATATGTTTTGATTTAAGTGATAGAACCTTAATTTCTACGGATAGATGGATAGTAGGCCTCCTCTGTAAACTATGAAATAAAGACAGTTTTTCTGTTTTTCATGTTTTCCTACATGTTTTTCTTTTAAGTCACTATCCCACCTTTCTAACAACTCTGATTTCATAGAAATCATAGTGATTATGTCACTTCCTGACTTTGGAGATTATGTGATTAAATATTGTTCTACTTGTGCTTCATGTCTTTAGATTCTATTTTCTGTTGACAATATACAGAAACAGATTGATTTATTTTTAAGTAAAGTATTTTGAGACACAATTATCTAATCCAAAGCTATTTTGCGTTTATAGTTTTAGTAAGTGTCAGTTTAAGTAGGGAGACATTGTAATGAGCAATTAAGTTAAATTTATTTAGGCTACCAAGAATAAACTAGACATTAGATTCACAACCTTTTAAATGCTGATTAGCTTTTAGAGATATAAAATTTAATTTCAATATCTTTTTGTAATGTATTTTTGTTATCCCCATGTTTCATTTTCATGCTTCTCTTAAAAATGTTTTACTTATGACAAAATTCTATTATAAAATTGATTCATGGTTGCATATTTGAATATTAAAGACAGTTGATTCATTTTAAATGACATAATGTATTACTATATATATATTTACATATATGTAAGGTAAAGGATATATGCTTGAGAGAAAAAGCACATTAATTGGTTATATTCTTGGGTAAAAAATAAATAGACTCATGTTCTCAAGGAAAAAGTTAGAAAAATGTGTTGAATGTGGTGATTACTATTTAAATAAATCACAGAACTGTAATGATCTTTAACATAATCCCTGAAATATAACTATGCTCTTGTCTTCAGTATCCAGAAATATCCCAGGAAATGGCTTCCACTGCCCCTCCCTTTTCAGTGTATTAATTCATTTCTGCTTTAGGCATAGGTAGGAGGGAGCAGCTTCCAAACTGCGCTGAAATATTTCATATGCTTAATATGGAAGACAGGTTTCTCCTTACAATAATATCTATGGAATCTTTCATCCCAACTTGTCCTGTGTTGTTTTAGTGAGCTGTATTTCTTGTCTTTACTTTCTGGGTTCTCTGTAAACATAATGTGTGCCATATGTAATGAAACTTCATTTTCAAAAACTACTCACAAGAATTGGCCTTGTTTCTTTGGTTTTTATGCCATGTATTTTTGTTGGGACTCAAAAGTCAATGATATGTACTTGGTCAAACTAGGAAGACTTAAGTTGAAATGTTCATTTTGTAAAACATGTATTGTTTAATGGAATTTTATGTTATTTTGTTCTCTCTGTAGATAAACGTGTGGAAAATTGGCCTCTGATGCAATCTCCGTGGCCTACACTTTGTATAAGTACACTTTATCTCCTGTTCGTATGGCTGGGTCCAAAATGGATGAAGGCCCGAGAAGCTTTTCAGATGCGCTTAGTGCTCATTCTCTATAATTTTGGGATGGTTTTGCTTAACCTTTTTATCTTCAGAGAGGTAGGTAATTCCCCAGTGTTATTGGAAATTAAAAAATGAGAATATGTAAAACCAGCAATGTAATAGTGTACCCTAAGATAACTGTTAGCTACTCGAAAAGTAAATTTTATATTACTGACATTTTTCATTTTTGGATAACAAAAATATGAAACATACATAAAGTATAGGACAGTTTAAAATGGAATTTGAAGCAGACAGATTGGATTCTAAAATAACCCTTATTAGCTGTTCTGACATTGGAAGTTGACTTTTCTGAGACTCATTTCTCTCCACAAAACGGGATAATACCTATCTTGTTAGGGTATCAAAGATAAAGGTGAGATAATTTTTATATAGTGTTTAGCACATATTACGCACTCAGTAAAAGTTTGCAGCTATTTATTTATAATTCCTATTGAGAAGTTTCAGGTTTGTAAGTGATGTAATTATACAGATGTAAAATACCAATTTCAAGTGAAATCTTGTTACATAATGTATTGGGGTTGGAAGTAAAATGAGTTAACTGTTATACAACCAGTGCTTCTAGTCATCATATAGTTTTCTGGGCACCAGCAAATTTTCCATGATATTTTGTAAGGAAATCCTAAGGCTAGATTGACACAGCCATTTTTTAAGTTAAGAATGAAAGGCATTTGTTTCCCAAAAGACTCCTCATTAACATTCTATATGAACCCAGAGAACTGCACTGACGATGCCAGGAAAATAAATAGAACTCTCCTTTAAAAAAAATTTTTTTTCTTTAATTGTCATCTTAGCCTACAGAATCTTAACTTGGTAAAAACAAACAAACAAACAAACAAAAACTTCTATTTATTTGGAAACTTTTACCTAATTTGTTAGATGCAAACTACTCTGGATCAAGAATAGAAATCAATGCAACTCCTATATCTGAGTCATGCTCAATCAAAATTTCTCCTAATTTTATGAAGTAGATAGAGCTGATGTCTCAGTCCAAAAGTTAAATGTGATTTTTAATTTATATTTCCATTTTAAAATAAATTGACACAGTACATTTTAGAAATTCTAACACATTAAATGTTTAATGCATTTGAAATTTTTGAAGATAATATTGCTTTTCAAAATAATCTGAAAGATTGCATATTATATTTAGTGTTTTTAAATGCTGTATCTATTTTACTCCAAATATTATTCCCTTTTATTCCAGTTATTCTCAGCATCATATAAAGCAGGATATAGCTATATTTGTCAGAGTGTGGATTATTCTGATAATGTCAACGAAGTCAGGGTAAGTACATTAAAAATACTCTTAATTAGTCAAAGTGGGTTTAATTTTATGGTCCCCAATCTGTTAAAAATGTACTTTAATATAGTGGTAAGAGTGTACTGGATTGTTTTGAGTCAGTAAAGCTATGCTTTTTTAAAAAGCACATAGTTGAAAATCTGTTTTCATACGTGAAATCTGTCTTTCATGTGATGGTGTGAGAGTGAATAGGTGTTGGATTACTAGAATGCAATACTTAAAAAATGTTCAGTGTTTAGTGTAAATATGATATTTTATATTTTTGTTATTTAGGGTCAAGAATTGAAATTCATAAAGAGAGTAATTCATTTGTTAAGAAAGTTTGAGGAAAAGCACGTTTTATAGACTAATGTTTCTTAAATTAAGTATAGCACAATTTGTATAGGTGGTCTCAATTTTTATTATATTTGCAGAAAAAGAAATCACTAGTAACATAATGGTATCATATTTTACCTTCCAGTCACCTATATTAGGAAAATTACCATTTTACTCAAGTGAAAGAAATAATAAATTACCTTATTTCATTAAGTATGTATTGAACTCCTCTTGTGTACTGTGGTTCATATTAAAAATTATATACACATAAAATATATATAAAAACATATATGTCTTTTGTTACATGTACTATACATATAGTAATAATATAATATGTATTAGCTACCCTTGAAAAAAATAGCCTTTTGGGTTGGACAATATAAATACCGTGTTTCCCTGAAAATAAGACCTAGCCAGACAATCAGCTCCAATGCATCTTTTGGAGCAAAAATTAAGATAAGACCCGGTCTTATTTTACTATAATATAAGACCAGGTGTTATCTACCATAATATAATACAAGACGGGTCTTATATTAATTTGTGCTCAAAAAGACACATTAGAGCTGATTATCCGGCTAGGTCTCAGTTTCGGGGAAACACGGTACCAATGTTCATCAAAACCCAAGACCAACAACCTGCTTAATGTACTTACGATTGTATGTCTTCACTTCCCTATTAGCTTATGTGCTGACGAAAAATCACTCTTTTGATTGCCATATTGGTTTTATTCATTCACTGTATATGTACTGAACATCAGTCATAAGCAGATAGCGTAAGGGGCACTGGGGACACAGGTGAAAAGACCGAGGAGATCCCTGCCTTTGTGGAGCTGACATTCTAGTGAAGGGTAGGAGAGGCAGACAATAGTTAGGTAAACAAATGGTTAACAAGAAAATAAAATGTGTGATATGACTGAGAGAGAACAAGAGGACTACTTTATTTAGATTTGGTGTCTAGGAGAAATTTTCTTCTGATAACCATATTGTCCGAGAACCTCCTCAGTGGAGAATTGACTTCTCTGGTCTCACTTGGTTTGGGGAGAGGAAAAGGAAAAAGTGTTTAACTTGCTTTCTTTTACGGGACTGCACTTAGAAAAATCCCTTGGGTGAGACAACATACTAATGTTTTTAGGATAAAGTTTTAAAAACACCACTGTGGTCATTGAGAACCTACCCTCCTGGCATGCATAAACAGTCAGTTCTTTAAAAAATTAGCTATTTTGAGGACTGAAATCTAGGAGAAGAAAGAACCAGAGATTCTCAACAGATTGCATTTGAAATTTTCATCCCTTTGTCTTCTCTAACATTAGATGTAGTAGAATAAATGACTCAGGACTCATTTTTGTATTCATTATTATAAACAAGAAGTATCACTTTTCACTTTGATGTAGCTATTTAGATACATCTAATGCAGTTTACAAACAAAAGATAAGAATTATTTATTACTATGCATGAATTGTGACTAATTTAGAGGCCCAGACGGGGGAAAACATAAGACATCTCTTACCTTCTAGATAAAGCTTACTATGCCAAAATCGTTATAGTTACTTTATTTTAAAGTAATAACATAATAGTGGATATTAAATACAGTGTTGCTGTGAATAGTTAACTATTTCAAGCCTATTTTCAACTTATTTTATCATTTTCAACAATATTATTACCCAAGCAAATTCAGTAAATAATTCTCAACCTGTAAATACAAGACGATTTTTTTCCTTTGGACTTTCTCCTTCCTCTTTGCCCATACTTAATATAATTTTGCTTTTTAAAAGCAAAAACCAAAACCAAAACGAACAAAAACCCGTGGTATCCAACATACACAGTATAAAATGAGGAAGGGATCTATCAGCTCTAAAACATGTAAGCCTGTCTCTGAATGAATCCCTCAAACCCCTGACATACAGAGGTTTCTTCAGATGTGTACTGCCTTCTTTGTTATTTGTACATAGGACATGTATGATAGAAAATACTTGACTTGAAGTTCAGTTTAGCTTACTCTTACAGTAAGATTTTTGTAAAATATTTTAAATATGTATGCAGAGGTCACCTCTCACTGGGTCCTTGTATCCTTAATCTCAGGACGTATAGTAAATAATCTTTCTGTACCATCTGGTGTCTTAATTAGAGCCCAGGAAAAGAAAAGACTTATTCATGTAAGCAGGATTATATTTATGACCTAGGAAATATTTATTGGTTTTGTTTGTTTCAGTCTATCATTATAAAGATTTTACTGCCTAATAAATACTGTGTTTCCTGGAAAATAAGACCTAGCTGGACAATCAGCTCTAATGCGTCTTTTGGAACAAAAATTAATATAAGACCCTGTCTTATTTTACTATAAGTATTTTACTTATAGTAAAATAGTAAAATAAGACCGGGACTTACCTAACATAAGACCGGATCTTATATTAATTTTTGCTCTAAAATACATATTAGAGCTGATTCCAGCTAGGTCTTATTTTCGGGAAACACGGTACAAACTACTGTGATTAGGTACTTAGTTTGCTGCACATAATGAAGTGACACAGACTCACTAACAGAGACTAGTTGCTACACATAAACATGGTTGCAGGAATATCTGAAGTATAATATAAGCTAAACATGAACAACTGAAATACCTTTACAAAGTAAGTACCTCAGGTTCTGTACGAAATTGGAAAACAGCAGTGAGAATGTGATTCCAGCTCTGTATTCGGCAGTTTGGTCGCACGGGAATCCGACTGTATGATAGACCAAAATTTTCTCTAAATTGTTGGTACAGAGTAGATACAGATTTACTCTTTTTCTCTCATTTTTCCCCATGGATAGATGCCTAGGTTTCACACCTACTTAGGCAAAAATGATTCCATGACTCATACATTTTGTGCAATGAAAATTATTTAGGATTTATTTACAGTGGGTCGAAAACCATATGACAGTGTCGTTCTGGTGTTTATAGCATGCTTTTCCTTTCTTTTTACAGATAGCTGGTGCTCTGTGGTGGTACTTTGTATCTAAAGGGATTGAGTACTTGGACACAGTGTTTTTTATTCTGAGGAAGAAAAATAACCAAGTCTCTTTCCTTCATGTATACCATCACTGCACAATGTTTACATTGTGGTGGATTGGAATTAAGTGGGTCGCAGGGGGACAAGGTGAGCATTTTCAGGAACACATCTGCATGTTTAAATTATGTAACTGTGTTATGTGCAAAGTAATGAGAACCTGGGAATTTGACTTGGTTTATAATTTAACTTGCTTTCCTGGTTAATTATTTCCATGTTCATTTCATTTTGAAGAAACTAAAGCTTTAGCTTTTTATGTATGACTACTTTAATAGCTAAAGGTTTCCCCCAGAGATGAGCATAAACTAATCCTAAATGCAGAGAGTAATATTTTGATGGGGAGCATATCTGGTGATTCTGATCCAAAGGATACCAAGATAGAACTTCTCAGTCTGAAGGCTCTATCCCCAGTCCCAGCCCAGAGCCCACTCCTGCTCTAAAACAGGCTTTATGTCAGCCTGTTTGTTCTTACTCAAAGGAAATTGTATATAGCCTTGTTGATGTTCAGTATCATCTGAATTCACAGTTGAGGCTCATTCTTTTAAGTTCACCTTGCTACTTTCCATTTAACATTATTTAGAAGCCTAAGAAGTAAGTACTGTTTTGTTGTAAGTATGTATATTGGCACATCTAAAGGCAATGAGACATTTACAAATGTACTTAAACAATTATCTGTACCATGACATTTCCCCCCAAGAATGATAGAATAAAAAGTAATAGTTCTGTATTAGGGCCTACTTAAACCACTGGAGTACCCCATATAAAAACTTGCCGCTTTGAAATTCCCTTGCATTTGAAGAACCGCCCTTTTTATTTATATGTTTAAAAGACTGAATCTGAACTTTAAGCATACCTAGCATGATCTGAAGAGAAGGCTTTTCCTTTAGTACTATTTTATAATTTGTATTCCTAATCTGTATTCAAAATTGTTACAAAATAATACGGATTCATTTATTTCATGTCCAAATGGTTTATTGCCTAATAAAGTTTTCTGTATCTTGTAATTATGTTTTCCTAAAGCATTTTTTGGAGCCCAGATGAATTCTTTCATCCATGTGATTATGTACTCATACTACGGGTTGACTGCGTTTGGTCCATGGATTCAGAAGTATCTTTGGTGGAAACGATACTTGACCATGTTGCAGCTAGTGAGTTAAATGCTTCTAAAATTTCTTATGGTGTAATACTGAAAATGTTTGAGTTTATTAATTGTGAAGTTCTGAGTCATTTTGGACAATTTTCTATTTCAAAGTCGACTATTTCTGTGCTCCAGCTGTGGGAGTTGAGGCTGCTTTGCTCTGAGCTACCTGCTCATAGACATAGTTGTCATGGCCACTTGCTTTTTAAACGTCCTTAAGAAGCTAGACACAGGTCTTGTCTAAGAGAAACATTCTTTAAAAATATCTGTGAAGTGGATGAGTAAAGATCTAAGCATACCACAAACTACACAGACTCAGATATAACCAAAAAAAATAATATAACTTCTTTCTCAGGTGATTTCTTTTTGTTAACTTAAAATATTATTATTACGACCCTTCATCCTGCCCTTGCTTAAATTTTCTGTTTGCTGTTCTATTTTTCAGTCCTTGTTAATAGATCCCATACATTTAGGAAATAAAAGTTGAAGAAACGACATAGAGCCAAGAAAGGGGTAGGGTAAAGGAAAGGAAGAAGGACCAGAGAACTCCTCTTAATTCTCTAACACACAGTACTTAAAGAGCAGAGCTAGGTATTTTCAATCGCTAGTCTTTAGAGCAGACGATTTTCAGCACATACCCCTAGTCGGACTTCATGTAGGATTTGGGTGCATCAGTGTAACATTCAGAGCTGGGCACTAACCCAGTAATCAAACTGGAAATCCAAAACCAACCTGGTAGGTATTCTTTAAGCCTCGGAATTTATTATAATTTACTTTAATCATAGTGTGTACATAATTTTATCAGTGGAATCACATTTGGAAATATTCCTCTCTGCTTTAAGTTGCTAAACAGCTGGCTAACCAGACAGGAAACACAACTTTTGGGGAATGCTAGGTGTGAAGAATTCACTTGTAACTAAAATGTTACAAGAAGCTTCCTCCAGTTTTTGTGTAAGCTGTTTGTAGTTTGTGTAATTCATTTCTCTTAGTAATTAATAAATGGTTCTGAGAAAATGAAGAGATGACAAAAATCACGTGAATTATTTATATCTATTTTGTTGTGTCCTGCACCTGACTCCTTGAGCGATTCCATACACAATCACACCCACATACACACCCTATTTTGGTGATGCAGGTTCTAAGAACCATTGTGAAATCCAAAGTTCTTAAAATCTAGATTTTGCCATGGAAATTTTTAAGTTGTTTAGTCAGATATAAATTTGGGGCTTACATTGAATAAATTATTTTAATAATATCTAATATAATAATTAATACTGATAATGCTATCCTAAAGAGAAACCAGAATTGCTCATTCCAAACAGAATGTTAATTTTATGAAAGGTAGTGTATTTGCCAAGCCAGAAGTTCTCACAAGTTAATCATGTAAATTAATCTTGTGAAAAGTTAACCCTTGTTAACACCATGGAATTCATATTTATCTTGAGACTCATTCATTTATTGACATACTAGAATTTAAACTGATTTGCCTCATTAATTAAAAGATCTTAATTTTGGCTTTTGTCCTTTAAAAACTCTTAAAGTTAAAAATGATTCTCTCTTTTTGCAGTTATTCTCAAATACCTACTAAATTTTACCCCAAATCTTAATTTTTAACAGATAATATTACTTTAAATGTACATTACCTGTCTACCATTCTGTAAGAAACAAATAGGGAACCATTTTGATAAGTTTATTTTTAAAAGTGTGTATACCAGCTTACTGACATTTTTGTGGAAAGAAATCAGTCTAAAATATGGGAGGAAAACAAAAATTCAAGAGCCCCTACAATAATGTTTACTCTCTTCGGCCACTGACATTCCCTCTCGTTAGATGATATTATTCAGTATTATCCAACGAATATTCACTGAGTCCAGACGTTGTCCCAAGGATTCAAGAATCATCAGAACAACACAGGGCCCTTCCCTTTGGAGTTACATTCTAGTGGAGAGATGAGCGATTCAGAACTCACCAAATGCAAAAGACAATTTCAGATAGTTGTAACTCTTATAAAGAAAAAAACAACCCACACAAAACAAAGACCCTTTGGTTAATGGGATTGAGAGGACCCACTGGCTGGAAGTACTTTAGTTCTCATCAGGGAGCCCTTGCTGAGTAGATTGCGTTTGAGCAGCGACCTGAAATGAGAAGGAGCTAGGTGTGGGAGCCAGAAAACTATTAAACTTTGGATAATGTGGCAAAATTGGGGCCCATCTTAGCTAGATAGAAGATTCTGATGTTGTTAAAAGTTGTTAAAACTATTGCCAATAAACACATCCTGCATTTTTGTTCGTTTGCTTTTCAGGTTCAGTTCTTCGTGACTATTGGACACACAGCACTGTCTCTGTACACTGATTGCCCCTTCCCCAAATGGATGCACTGGGCTCTAATTGCCTACGCAATCAGCTTCATATTTCTCTTCCTTAACTTCTATATTCGGACATACAACGAGCCTAAGAAATCAAAAACTGGAAAAACAGCTGTGAATGGTATCTCAGCCAATGGTGTGAACAAATCAGAAAAACTAGTGATAGAAAATGGAAAAAAGCAGAAAAATGGAAAAGCAAAAGGAGAGTAAATTGAACTGGGCCTTAACTGTTGTTGACAGTGAGGAAGCTCCCATTTCATATACAATTTCAGGGAAAACAAGCAGATGAGGGTTTGGGAGTGGGGAGAAAAAGGCAAATGTGCTCCTATGTATTAGTAACCTTTAGATTGAGTAAAGTGTTAAGTACGGTACCCGGATGTTTTATTTATGAAGTTTTTATTTTAAACATTTTTTTAAAATTAGTTTTGTTGTCCAGACCAAAGCAATCATTATGTGACTTTGGAGGCTCTCCGTCTGCTCACATCTGTTTGTCTAACGCATGAGCTTTTTCATGCATCTTATATGCAGTCATTCTTCAGTCTGATGATCACAGAAACATGGTCTTTATGAGTTTTTTGGCTGAATTACTAATTACCTACTGATTAAAATCCGTTACCTTACATTTTCTGGTCCAAAGCTGGAAATGCAGATAATTTAAAATTTGCACATTTGAATTCATTTGCTGACTGGAATGGTTGAATCTCTCCACCTCTAGTCTGAATATACCCTTTTGGTTGTAATTCAATTAAAAAAAATCTGATGATCTCTGTAGACTTTTAGAGGCTTGATGATGATGGTGTTGGTGAAAATAAGAAATAATTATGGTAAAATACTGTCTGGTGACCCAAAGGTCACCATGACTTATGGCACAAATCACTGTGGGAAACAATTTTTTTGACGAAAAGGCAGCCTTTCAATACTTCTATTACTACCAGAAACATTATGAAAATTAAGATTATTGTCTGATTGGAACATAAAACAACTCATGTCCTTATTAGTAAAATAGTTACATTAATGTGCTTTTAGAAGACAATATGTTGATATTTATCAGACTTTCCTTATTTTGATTTGTGGCTGTTACCGATTTTTCATATGTGGAAATATACCTACCTCTTCTGTTGGAAAGAACATTTAAAATTAAATAAATTTTAATTAAAAAATCAAGGAGTCCTCTAATGTAAATTTTGATATTAACTTTCAAATTCACTAGTTTTTGTTTTTTGCTTTTTTACAAATAGCATACTATTCTGTGAAACTATCCTTCTCTTTCAATGTGTTTAATTTTGGAATAATATTTTCCTTGTGACAAAGTTGCAAGACCTTATTTATTAATGAGATGTGAAGTGTAAACACATTTTGGTGCAATATTCTTGACTCCTTGGTGCTAAAGATCATTAAATTCAGTGCTTGGTTGTTACAAGGTGTTAACCGTTAAGACACAAAATGAATAAAAGTGAGAGTAGTCAGAACGAGAAAGTTAAATTTGCTATTTACAAACGAAGTATTTCATGTAATGTAAATGAACAACTGGAAATTCACTAGGAAAGAGAACTTGTACTGTGTCTTATTACATAAGTTAAATTGTTAGGGGATGTTGCACAGGGATCATTATGGAAAGAGAAAATGTGACAAAAAAAAATAAAGACAAAAAAGCATGACTGTTTCTAAGAATCCCAACATGTCAAATCTTCATGTGCAGAATGTATGCTGTTTGTGCAGACCAACTATTTCAGAATATTTTGTAAACTATAAAATATTTATTGTGCATTAAAATTACACACCCCCTCCCCGCCAAACGCATGCAGTCATGAGGCCTACAGAAAATTTGCAACACATATGTGGTTTGGTCTAAGAGGATTCAGCACCTTTGTTTTTGCTGCTAAGTGTGTAATGACTAGAGATTTGTAAATCTTTGTGAATATTCTGTACTAGTTCCCCAGAACTATTCATTCCCTGCTACCTGATTTCAGCACAATAAATATACTACTGCAGTGGGAAAATGATATTTTTGTTAATCAGTTTATTATAATGTAAATTATCTGCTAGATGCTTATTTATTCAATTCAGTTGTTAATATTCTAAATTCTGCTGCTAATTTCTAATATAGAAAAGAAATTAAACGAGAACTTGGGTGTCTAGAATTTCTGGTAAAAATTTATTTTTTTTTATGGTAGCATATTTTTACTTCAAATATTAGTTGCCTTTGGAAGAACTTTTGAGTCCAAACACAAAACATATCATTTTCTTCTATTCTTACATTTGTCATTTCAAATGTAAGCTTTAACACTTTTTAATGTTGTGCTTTTTGTTGTTCTAAAAATAAAGTGGGGGAGCTCTTGTGTTCTTATGTTTAAATCATCCAGTCCTCACTGTACCTAAGGTTCTTCATCAAAGATGATTTTAAGATATGATAAATGTAGCCTTTTCTAGTAGCTTTCATAATTTCTCTATCATGACAATCCATTTTTTCATAAAACTTTGTCACTAAAGAAAAATTTTCTTAACATAGAAAATAGGGACTTCATTAAATATCTGCAATGACCAGAAATACCTAAGGTATGTAACAGTGCATTTTCCAATAGAATGGATGACTGTAACTCTTCATTTTTCCTCTTTTCTGTGTTACTCTTGACTCTGTTTTGCTGATGGACACTGACTGATGTCATTGTCATTAATAATAATGCTGTCAGTATTAGCATTATTACTTTAGTCATTCTCTTTTTCTCTCCGCACACTCTCAAGGTATTCAAAAGTATTTTCACATGGATTGTTATACTCATATTTTAGAGCATAGAGTCTAGCTGTGTTTTATAGATTATTAGGAATATTTTAATTTGCAGTTTTGTTTCTTATATGCTCCTCAGTTGCCCTATAAATAAGAAAGAGAACCTAGAGGTAGAAGTGATTTTTGCTGTCTTATCCATTTGATAATTTAACAATTCAGGCATTATGTATTGACCATTGGGGCTGAACTTTTGAATCTCATCATCATTAGAATGCAACATCACGCTGAGCTGTTCACACTCAGCTCTTTCCTCGTTATAGCCTTAATTTCAGCCAGCCATGTTCATAACACTGTCCTTACTGAGAAAACGACGATTGCAGATGTACGAAGTGTACAGTGGACGCCCAGTACAGACCTGGAGGACTTAGGTGTAAGATCCTGCTGGATGGTAAACAGAGCTGCAGACTTGACAGGCACCGTGATGCTGATCTCTGATCTCCGTACACAGGAGCCCAGCACCTGAGCAGTAACCACAAAACCTGCGGAATGAGATTGGTCACCTGCCACTCAGCATGCAAGCAGTTTTGACAAATAACCATGGAAAACAAGTCCCTGATAGTGTGTTTTGGAATCCATGTTACATCTTAGGTATTTTACTAGGCAGATGACATCTGAACATTAACTGTGAAAGGGAAGGGAAATAGACACAGATTCCTTGTTTCAAAACTCTATAAATCAAGTAAGTATTAGAAGTTGGTTTTCCTAACATAAAGTACAAAGGGAAGGCACAGCTATGAATAAAAAGACACAGCTTTTTAGTATTTTTTGTTTTTAAAATAGGGTGGAACATAACTCTACGTTCCCTAAGGAGATTGGTACATAATTGATACATAGAATCACTACCAGAATAAGACAGATTCTAGAATATATCACTAAAAGGGCATTGTGACTTTATGAAGAAGGTGGTCAAAACTGTCTTTAGATGATGATTAATTAACAGGAATTTTAGGCAGGCAAGGAGTGATCTGAGTTATCCCTTGGAGTTCTTTTAGACTTACTGGTCTAGGTTTTGCTGTATCCTTTGAGAAATTAAATGTTTTTTCTACCTGTTAAAAAAAAAAAAGCCCAGGTCTTACGTCTTCTTTTTTTCTTTGTCTTTTTTCATTTTACCACATAAAGCCATGTTTACATGTTCACATGTGAACAAATTTTTCTTCATACTTTTGTTCTTTGGAGATCCATCTGATCTTAAAAAGAAATTCAACTATAATTTTATTTTTCCCATTCTCATAGGTGAGGTTTTCCCAGGGAATGTGTCCTGAAAGTAGTATCTCCTTTGAGAATAAGTACATACTGAACCCACACCACTTGATATCTATCTACCTAATTATGATAATCTAATGAGCTCTCAGAAGGTCATATTGTAATCGAACATCTACACAGAGACTATGTCTAAATTCAAAGACATTCTATAACTGAAAAGTCTTAGAAGGTTTAAATAATACAGCCATTTCTAAAAAGATTGGCTCTTGAAATTATTGGGTATTTCCCAATTTAAGTACAACACAATTTAAGTGAGTTAAAGAGTATTTTATCTGTCCATATACTCCATCAGTCTCCAGGTAGCCCTGAATCCTCTTCTGCAACTTTAGAGAAGCCAGTTATGTTGTTACGTTTCTTAGTCGTAAAATTTTTCTTTGAATTTGCCAGGGGGAAACAGGAAAACATCTAGTTGAAATTCCTTCTTTGTCATCTCTGATGCATTATAGTTAAACTGAGTTTCTCCTCCCTGTGAGGAAGCTCTCCTAAGAACCAGTCTTTCAAGAATAATGATTACCTAGCTATTTGGTAATGAGAGGGTGGGTAGGTTATGAGTCTTGCATGGCAGGTAGCATTATGTTAGTGACATTCACGCCTCAGCCTTGAATGTGGCTTGTGTTCTAATTTCATTAATCTGGGAATGAAATACAACATTTACATTTTAATAAGCATACTATATAGTTAGGATTTTATCAGCTGAACACAAACAGTTGGACTTCAAATATTTTCTGAGTTCAGTTCTCCTAGTGAATAATAAAGATGTTATATGGTCCCAAAAGAACAAATAAGTGCTCATGAAAACTATATTTATTAAACAACATAAATGCTTGAAACTACAGATACTAATGAACCCTATATATATACTGTTCTTTCCTATACACACATATCTATGACAAAGTTTATAGATTAGGCACAAAAAGAGGTTAACAACAACTACTATTACAATAGAACAATTATAGAAATATACTGTAATAAAAGTTATGTGAACGTGCTTTCTTCTGTAATTTTTCCATGTTTCAGTTCAAACCTATACCTAACTTTCAGCTTTGCCTGCAGTAAATGGCTTGGTGTCACTCGTTTCAGGGAAACCCTTGCTGAAGTCTTCCTGTAGGCTCAATGCTTTCTTGCTCAACACGCTGTCATCAATCACAACATGTTTTCTATTCATGTCTTCCACAGATTTAATGCCTTTTGCTTCTTCACTAAGCACTTATTATTATTCACTGTGGCCGTAACTTTTGCAGTTTGACGTGTGACAGCAACACTAGCAGGAATTTATTTTTCTTCCCAATTTCACAAATGGAAGATTCATTTTTACCACAGATCCTAGCAACCTCAGTGTCTGATTTTTTTTCCCTTTCCTTAATTAGAGAACTTTCACCCTTTCACTTAAAGGAATCACCTTACAGCTTTTTCTTCCATATTTCAATTGCCCAGCCTCATTACTTTCACTTTGCGATCATTAAGTAAAACAAGGTTTGTTTGAACACAAGTACCCCGATCGCCTGACAGGCAGTTTGATAACCGGAAGGGCTCCTAAGTGATTAACAGGGTGGGGAGCATGTACAGCATGGATACACTGGACAAAGAGATGGTTCACGTTCTGAGCAGGCAGAGTTGACTGTGTGAGATTTCATTATGCTACTCAGAATGGCGTGCAATTTTAAATTTTTGAAATGTTTATTTCTGGAATTTTCCATTTGATATTTTTGGACCATAGCTGACAATGGGTAACTGAAAGGGCTGAAAGTGAAACCATGGATAAAGGGGGACTACTATAGCTATTGAAACTAAAGCCTTTGACAGATAAAGTGGCTGCTGCATTATAGTATTGCGGTGGAAACGAGGAATATAAAGCCTTGAGTGAGATGGCTGGTTCTGGTTGCCCCGCAGAGCTTATAGAAAGAAAATTAGCTTCTGTTTGGAATTTTTGGCTACCCTAAGAGGCCCAGTTCTATCTCGTTGCTACTGATCTGAAATTTCTTCAAAACAAGGTCCAAAGTTTGATCCAAAGTGGCCTGCAGAATTACAATTTAAGTTCACAGCCTCAATAATTTCCTAAGTGAAAGTTGTGGCATTAATTGGGAAAGGATGGGACCCAAAGAATTGGAATGGGGACATTTTGGGTAGATTTGGATGAATCTGAGAACCTGAATCTCTAAATCCTATTGAATATCCCTAGCCAAGAAAAGCAGCCCTCTTCCCTTCTCAGATGGCATTAATCCTTTGTTGCTTGAGATCCTATAATGACTTCAGTCAAGGTAGCTACCTTCCAAAGGGATTCTGATCTTCCTTGCGCCTGCCTTTTACTCTTACAATACCATCAAGTCTGTAAGGAGAATTAGACCACAGCATGCCCCAGGGGAACGAGTGCAAAATCTGCCCTGAGAGGTCATAACTTAGAATTATAGAATTTGACTAATTTTTACCAGTAGAAATGTGTAGAAATAGAATCTAAAAGTGCTAAGGAAGTAGAAAGAAACATCTTTAGTTGGACTAAAATTATTAATAGAGGTGCACTTATGAGAAATTCTTAATTTGAGGATATAGAACTACAGTGAGGAATAGCTTTAATGATTTGTCAGTTCAACTAAAACCTGGAATCACTGGTGACCTACATTAAATTGAGATATAATTTAGAAATTCCTTGAAATAATGGGGAGGGGAAATCCAAAGGCTTAGGGAGTTAGGAATGCTGGAGATGATTTATCATGTTCACCTCATTTGATGAGCCCCTCACTGTTTTGAGAAATACATTGGTGAATGTACATTGGTAATTCATCCTTGAAAAATTCTGTAGTGGATATTTGCTACAGGTTGGGGATGCTAGAGGCATTTTTCTCTACCGTCTTAGGTTTGAAACTTGTGAATTAAACTGATAAAATACAGATTAACAAGAAGAAAGTTTGTAATCTTTATTGATGTTAATATTTTTATTTTTACATACATGACGGCTTCATGGAAAAGAAGTAAAAACCCAAAGAAGTGGTTAGACTCACGGGTATATATACCATTTTAATAAAAGGCAATAAATTGTGGAGAACTGACTACAGACAAAAGTAAAAGAAGTCTGGGCTTCTAGGGCTGATAAAGTGCGGGAAAGTAAGTAGGAAATATATGGGGGAAACTAATGGTAGAGAAGGGTTATTTCACAAGTTTTATTTATGCAGACTCAGTGCCATTTCCCTTGCCAGTGACAAGGGGAAGGGAACAGCTAGCTCCACAAGGGAAATTTATGCCCTTCTGTTAGGCAGATAGAGGCAGGGCAGAGAGCTCTTCCTGTACCTCTTTTTTATCAATTGCCACTTTTATGTCAAAGTGGCATATTTTGGGGTGACATATTCTGACCTCCTTCAGGAGGATGAGGGAAGAAGGACACTGTTTCTGGCATGGGTTCCCTGACTTCAGTAGGAATGATGGTATTACAGATTGCCAGAGGGCAAAGGGCAGTGCTGAAATGCCAGAGACAGAGTGCATATGGTTATAGTAATAAGCAGCAGAGTCAAGAGTGGTTATTAGATTGGCTTAATCCATGAGTATTTATGGTGGTGGCTAATTTATTACGATGTCTCTAGGACTGAAATGGATAGGCAACTGTCACGCAGGGGACCCTGCTCGCTGCGCCATTTGTCTTGCAGGGTCTCAGCTCCCACTCCCCGCCAAAGAACGCAGGACACGGTAAGGCCAAAAAGGAACACCCACGGAGCCATAGATAGGGGAGTCAAACCAATATATTCTCGCTGGCGGCTGGGCTGGAGACACAGGAAGCAGGATCTACATAATCTGCCTAACAGCAGTCCGCACTTGCCAGCCACCATCTTCTTGCTAGCCCCCATTCCTTTTCTGCTAGCGTAGCCACAGCTGTTATATTAGTGGCCAATGGCCTACGGGTTACAGCTGACGGCCAACTAGCCACAGCTGCTGGCATCTGATCACAGTTGATGGCCATTTACTACCCGAGCCAGCACCTTTCTATGTGAGGCCGAGAGCCTGGAAACTGTTTTTTTGGGGTTTTGTCCCCACAGCAACTTACTCAAATCCTACTGGATCTGACTCTAAAGTTAGTGAACACAGGCCTGGCTTGAGTCACCACAATAGAAAAGCATAGCCCCTTACCAATTTCCATATTGAAGTCAGTTCATAGACCCAGAGCTACTTAAATAAATGGAATCTTGGGCTCCCTTGAGGAAATTCCCCGGGAAAATGTCACAAGAATCTACTATAAATCCTCCTCTTAGCTTTCACCAAAAGGAAAGGAACATAAGCAGACTATGAAGGGATGCTGATTTCATGCCCATCACTGGACACTCAAATTTGCTACTGTGGTCACCTTCAAAATGGGTGCATATGTCGGCTAGATAATAAATGCAGTTTGGACAGAGTCCATTGCACAGTGGGCCCAGTGGGTCCCCAAACCTACCCTCTTCAATTTCTGAATGTAGAGTTGGATTAGACAAACCCAGCCTCTGGCCGAATCTCCACATTGGTTTCTTATCTCATAGAATGAGAGCTTTTATGATGTGAATGCCCAAGTCAAAGCTCCTAACATATCTCCTCCTTCTTGAAACAGTGGATCAAAAGTAATGTCACATTTCTGGGTGAATGTCAGAAGTTCATGCCAGCTTCAAAAACATGAACGATTCAGGGGTGATGTCTTTTTTTAATTGTATACCCATTTAATTCCTGTTTGACCTGAGCAGAAATTGGAGAGTCTTGGAGAATGACAGTGGATTATCATTTACTTAATCATGTAACTCCAAGTTCAATGGCCGCTCCAGATTTTTTCAATTAACTGAAGCAAATCAACATAATTTTGGTATCTGATATTCAGCTATCCATCTGTTAAACGTTTTTCTTTTCCTTTCCAATAAAGTGATAACAACAGTTTCTTTCACCTGTATTCCTTCAGTCTTACCTCAGGATAATGTCAATTATGCAATATCCTGGAATGATCTAGGAATCTTGTTTGTCTCATCATGACATAAAACATTGCGTTGATCCATCATGTTGATTGGATGTGGTGAGTAGGAGGTAGCAAGTACCACAGATTCCTTGGTAAGGAACATGTGTGCCAGAGAGGGAGGGAAAAACAACAACAATGTAAATTCCAGGGTTGTGACTTGGTAGTGCAGTCGTCTGCAGTGAGTTGCGATTTTTTCTCCTCAGTGAAAAACAATTGCTACCCTTTGTCACCCATCATTAAAGAGGTGAATGATTGGTAAATCTCACTGGACTTTGGAAACAACATATATATATATATATATATATATGAGAGTGCTGTACTGACCCACTCACCAAGTAGTTGATAAGGCTGCCAGTTCTGAATGGGACCAGAGTAAAAGAAGGTGTGGGGACAAAGCCCCAAAAAAACAGTTTCCAGGCTCTCGGCCTCACAATAGAAAGGTGCTGGCTCGGGTAGTAAATGGCCATCAACTGTGATCAGATGGCCAGCAGCTGTGGCTAGTTGGCCGTCAGCTGTAACCCGTAAGCCATTGGCCACTAATATAACTGCTGTGGCTACGCTAGCAAAAAAGGAATGGGGGCTAGCAAGAAGATGGTGGCTGGCAAGCGCAGACTGCTGTTAGGAAGATTATGTAGATCCTGCTTCCTGTGTCTCCAACCCAGCCACCAGCGAGAACATATTGGTTTGACTTCCCTATCTATGGCTCCGTGGGTGTTCCTTTTTGGCCTTACCGTGTCCTGCGTTCTTGGGCGGGGAGTGGGAGCTGAGACCCTGCACGACAAATGGCGCAGCGAGCAGGGTTCCCTGCACGACAGAAGGCTTTATTACTACTATGGACTGCAGTGCAAGTTACTCTGTTATTTGAACCTTAAGATGCAAGAGATCAAATGGCGCTTGAAGTGTCTAGCAGAAAGCAGTCCATTTAGGGGGCCTCTGGTAAGCGTTGATTTAGAATTACAGTGCAGTCCTCTGGGGTTTTAGAGCAAAGCCATGACATATTCTCCAAATAATTATTCTTTTAAGAAACAGATCCTGGATTGCTTCTGCACCATGATAGAAATGTGTCAAAAAAAAAAAAAATATGTCATGCAGGGTGTCTTGCGGGGTCTCTGGTCCTGCTCCCCACATAAGAACGCAGGACATGGTGAGGCCAAAAAGCAACACCCACAGAGCCATAGATAGGGGAGTCATACTACTATAGTCTCGCTGGCGGCTGGGTTGGAGACACAGGAAGCAGGAGCCACACGATCCACAACCTGCCGTCTGCTTCTCTGCAATCCGCAATCCACACTCCGCCGCCCTTGGTAGCTTAGCCAGGGCAGTTATATCAGCGGCTAATGGCTAACCCGTAACAGCTGATGGCCAACTAGTCACAGCAGACAGCCATCTATTACCTGAGCCAGCACCTTTCCACGTGAGGCCGAGAGCCTGGAAACTGCTCTCTGGGGCTCTGTCCCCACAAAATGTATGTTCTGACCATGGAATATCAAATGATCAGGTAAATTGATCTGCCTGCCATGCACTTGGTATGACTCGGAATAATTCCTTTCATTATTATGCCTACATGCAACATTTAACAGTTTTTATTTTTGCAACTTTGTGCTGTGTTGGTTTAGAGATCTTAGTTCCCAAAGAAGGAAAGTTTCCACTGGGGGATACAATAATGGTTTCACTGAAGTTAAAGTTGATACTGCCACCTAGAATTTGGGGATTGTTATACCATTGCACAAATAGGCAAAGAAGAGAACACAGTGTTAGCTGGGGTAATTGTTGCTGCAAAATGGAGAAAAATAGGTATATGTCTGTCACCTAGACCCTCTTTGGTGTCTCCAAGTATCACATGGCCAGTGACAAAATGTAATGGATGTCTTTAGTAATCCCAGAGAGACAGTACTATACCTTTCAGCAATGAAGGTTCTGGTTATACGACCACGTAAAGAACCTTGTGCAGTTTAAGTTATGACTGAAGCAAAACACAGAATGAGCTGTGGAAAATTAAGTTAACCATGCTATTTATGGTTTTAGGACTGGTTGCAGGAACAAGATCTGAGATCATTTTGCATATTTTTTCTTGCATTTGGTTTATATTTGTATAACTTAACCTAAAATTTCCCCCTTTCTCTTTTCCTTCCTATTTGATATAAAGCATATTAATGGTGGTGAAATTTATGATTTATTCTTTAAAGGATATCCAAGAGGGATAACTGACCTGGAAGGGAAATGATCAGCATCACTAGATGCAGTGAATAGACTTTGAATCTTCTCTTTTCGGAGAGAGTGAACATGTTTTTGTTTATATGAAGGGCAATTGTATTATGCAAGATTGGGAGCATGTTGTTTTTGCTCTGGTTTTTGTTTGGAAGATAAACATGAGCAGAAAATTATGGATCCTGGGTAGAGACACAGCAGACTGTGCCTGATATTGTCTATTGTCATGTTCACCCCTTTCTTATCCCATCTCCCAGAACACAGATTGCACAGGTTGGAGTGCTAAAAGCCACATTTCCAGACTTCCTTGAAGCTGGAGTTCTGGATCTGGCTCATATTATGCCAATTAATTGCATTTAAGTGATTTTTTTGGAGAGAGAAGGCAGCCGAAACAGCTCAGCCTTAACATTGAAAGCAGCTGGATCCCATGTTCCGTCATTTATCATCAGCCTCCTTAGTGTGGAGTAGCTGTGATGTCATTGATGGTGGTAACAATGGCAGAAGCAGTTTCCTGACCTCTGACTCCCAGCGTAGTAATTCCTTAAATTACAAAATATTTGGTGGCTTCTTGATTTCTGTTCCTCCAGACCTACACCGTTATGTAAGCACACAATTTCTTCTACTAAAACCCTTCTGCTTGAAAACATCAGTTTCTGTTTCCTGCATGGAACCCTGAACAGTACAGACGAATACTAAGAAATTTCACAGCAACCTAAATTAAGTACAATATGATATAAAATAGTATTATTCTAAGAAAGCAATGGCAGTAAAATGTCATATGGCTCTAGCATTCTAATATGATTATTCTTATCTTTGATATGCTTTTTTCCCTTCCTTTGCCCAGGCATTCTTCTAACTAAATATTGAAGAAATGTTTCTCTATACTTGAAGGGGTACCAAATAATTGGTCTGACTTGGGCACACACATGTCTCAGCACAGCCCTGATTCCTAGACTTCTTGTGCCTTATTTTGGGAGTTTCTTTAAGATCCTAAGACAAGGTCTTGGATGCAGTTAATTTGAGCATTGATTCCAGGAAGCTGGAGTAAAAATGGGAAGAGAGTAGGATAGGGAAAGAGGGAAAGCCAATAAAGAGTATATTTTCGTTTAGTTACCACAGGGGCAACTGAAATACAATTCTGTTGGGAACTCTCTGACAAAGCATAAAGAAATGTTAGAATTTTGTGTCTGGAAAATGGAAGACTGAGGCAACCATCTAAGATTTCTGTCTCTCACTGGTTACCCTGTGGAGTTTTAACTGTATCTCCACCTTCCACCCCTGACTTCTGGGATATTCCTGTTCTTAGGCCAAGCAGCCCTGAGACAGAAGACGAAGAGAAGCAGCGAAAGCACTTGAAATGGAACACTGCCAGTTTTCATGGGACTTCGTTACAGGGCTGAAATGAGAGGTAGGTTTAGGGAATGTGGTTCTGAGCAACAAACACTTGTACGTATGACTTGGCTCTCAAGAACCTTCCCTTCTTTTTAAAGATTACTCTGTTTACAGTATTACTTTAGCATGTACAGTTTTTCACAATATTCTCTAGGCACACAATTCATTGTCTAATCCAGCGTGCTTTTTTAGAGTTACATAGTGATGTTATGATGATTGCTTAGAGAATTTTTATAACTCTAATTTGTTTCTTGTCAAGAGTAGTAATCTGGTAGAATTGAATACTTAAAAATTTCTAAGATATAAGTGTGCACATATAAAAATAAAAAAGTATCCAGAATCTTATAATGGAAATCATCAACAGTCTCTCTCACTCCATTCCTCTCCAGCCTCATTTGTGTTCCCCAGAAGCAATCATTTTTAACTCTTTCCGGTTTGATTTCTTCTGCTAGTCTCTTATTTGTAGTTCTAAATATCTTCTATCTTCTGGTAGTCCCTCATTTATATTTCTAAATAATAAACATGTGTTTCCTGCTGTTTCTAGATTTGCCAACTGGAGGCATTATATATTGAGTTCTGCTACTGTAAATGAGAATTCAACTCAGTTACACCACACCCACCTTGCTTAAGTCTAAACGATATACTTGTACCTCTACTTTTCCCATGAGCTACAGAAAGTGTCTTTTGATCTCACACTTTGTAAGATGCTAATACAAATGCTCCCATATTTCTTTTCTTTCCATACCTCCTTTCAGTTTGTATTCTTTATGTGTGTTTTTAATTCAATCCTGTAAATAGTGATACTATTACATTCTATTCAGTTATCGTAATTGTCATCTATACTTTGTTTTCAAGATTATTCTGAACATTGATAAATCAACAGAAGGCATTTGCACTGTTTAGACTATGTAAATTCTGTGATCTTCAGAACCAAATACTGTGCCCTGATTTTTCCTTTCTTGGACAGTTGTTGTTTTTCTTAGATTTTTGGATTGTCTTTCTGTTTCTTGATTTTTCTCTCTATTTTTCAATGACTCAAGTATATTATAAAATCTATGGAATCTCCTTTTCTCACACTCTCAATAATGAAGAGTGTGTTGCTCTCTAGGCCTGTTGTACAGCTGTCATTCTAGTAATTCTCTTCATTTTGCATAGCGATTATAACTGCTACTTTAGTCAATAGGTTCTTCTTCCATGCTTTATTCTCTAGTTTTTCTGGATTATATCTTTTCCTAAGACGAGTTATATAGGTGGTATATTTTCTGAGTACTTACAACACTCAAACTGTCTATTCATGTGCTTAATAATTTGGCTAAGGGCACAATTTTAGGTTGAAAATCACTATTTTTTTCTTAGAAATTTTGGGGAAAAAATATCATTATCTTCACATGACTAATGTTGTTTAGGAAAAATTGAATGCCAGTCTGAATTTTATTCCTTTGTTAGTGACCTGTTTTCTCTTGTCTGTTTTCTTTAGGTTTCTGAAATTTCACATTGATTTCTCTAGCTGTAGTTATTTTTTCATGTATTCTTCTACACACATGGAAATCTCTTTTAATTTTAAAAAATAGGTCTTTCTTTAATTCTCTTCTATATTCCTATAATTCCTTCCCCTTTTATTTTCTCGGACCTTTCTTTCCAAAAATACCATTATTTGAACATTATAGTACCTGAATTGGCTGAATCTCTTATGTTTTCACTGATATTTGTTTGTCTTTTATTTCATAATTCCACAATCTGGGAAACTTCCTTGACTCTATTCCAATGTGTCTATTGCATTTGTTTTTTTTTTATCAATCACATTTTAACTTTATAAGGACATTCATATTCTCTGATTTTTATTTTCTATTCTAATAAATAGAATCTTATTTTTGACTTATGGGTGCAGCATATTCTCAGATATTTCTAACATTCTTATTTAGAGAATTTCTCAAAATTATTTTTGTTCCCTGAATTACCTTTGTTTCCTTTAGGGTCAAATTTTCATGTACTGTCGGTCTTTCAATCTCAGAGCTGTGTAATCCATGATTGCCATTTATATTTGAACGTGACATAAGACAAAGGCTAATTTGGAGCTGTTTCTAAAATGATTTTGCTATAGTTAGGAAATCGTAGAGCCTTTCTTGTGAATTAATTATATTAAACATTATTGAGATAACATAATACACTGTATCTATTAATTGCTTAGAAAAGGATTCAGTGCATTGTTACTTCTACAGCATAGCTAGCATATTATGATTTATCACAAACCAGTTACAGTGATGCTCTGAATTTGGGTCCCTTTTGGAAAATATTTATAATGAAATACAAGTAAAATCTCCAATGCAGAGGGAAACCTTCCAATTGAAGAATTTTGGGAGGTATTAATTGTACCTCTGCTGTCCTGATACTGTTGATTGTGGATTAATATACTATAATTTGAATTCAGACAAAGAATAAAGGAACTAGCATGACTTCTTAATCAGGTACTGAAGCACTTCAAAGTTCATTTAATAGCACAATAAATTTAAAGAGCTTTCTATGTTACCTCTTATTGTTTCATATTATAAATTAATTTGCACTTGTTATTAGACAGTCAGTGCTAGAGTGCTCTGGTTAGAATAGCAGGAGAGATAATCAGATTTAGGGCTCATGATGAGACACTGTGACAATAATAGAAATTAATGACTTTAAATCCAGAGGGGCCTGCCAGGATCCTTAGATCAAAGTGCAGTACTAATACTATGTCCATCCCAGTATACATCTATAAATCTCCTACAGTTTGAAAGTACGTGTAATTACAAATAAAGCTACTATAAACATCCATGTGCAGGTTTTTGTGTAGACATAAGTTTCCAACTCTTTTGGCCAAATACCTAGGAGCAAATTTGAATTATTTGGTAGGAGTATGTTTGCTTTTGTACAATACTGCCAAAGTGTCTTCCAAAGTGGTTGTACAATTTTGCATTTCCCCACCAGCAATGACTGAGAGTTCCTGCTGTTCCACATCCTGTCAGCATTTGGTATTGTCAGTGTTTTGGATTCGGGCCATTCTAATAGGTGTGTAGTGGTATTTCATTGTTGTTTTAATATGCGGTTCCCTAATGACACGATGTGGAGCATCTTTTCATATCTTTATTTGCCATCTGTATAGCTTCTTTGGTGAGGTGTCTGTTCAAGTATTTTCTCCATTTTTAAAAATCAGGTGTTTACTTTCTGGTTTTTTTTGGGGGGAGGGTATTTCCTTATTATTGAGTTTTAAAAGTGCTTTGTATATTTTGAATAGCATACACGTCTGCAAATATTTTCTCTCAATCTGTGGCTTGTCTTCTGTCTTGATAAATTGTTTCTTTTTGATTAAGTAATTTATCATTCTTTGGGGCATACAAATTGGAACAAATATATCCCCAAATTATTTCATTCTTGTTTGTTACAGATAAATTGTGATTTTATAAATATATTGTCATAGACTGTTATTAAGGCAATATCACTTGCTTGTCAGAATAATCAGTCACAGACATTTGAAATTAATTACTTACATTTCTCATGTGTACAATTTGTTTCATTTATATACTTGTTTCATTTATATATATCATTTTTATTCCATTAATGTGCTGTAGACTGAACAGAGAAAGGGGAAGGAGGAATTCTTTTTTCGAGTGAGAAACTTAGTTCACCCCATATTTCATTTCTGTATTTAAAATTCACATCAGTTTGCCCACTTCTCTGTCATAATTGAGTGGCCAGGTTTTCGTGAGGATTCAATGAGATACTGCTGAAAAACATTTAGCCTAGGGCCTGGCACATATTAAATATTTAATAATACTCAGTATTATCTCAGGGTATCCATGATATTATTGTCACAATAGTAATCCTTATTATTATCATCATATAATTGTCATATAATTGTAATGCAACATATTAGTTATTTTGACTTATAACTGGTCTCATTTTAATTTATATTTATCAACAATCTTGGGAAGCAGTGCTTACCTGCTATGGAGCTCACAGCATACATGTTCAGCTCAGTTCAGGAAACGGCTTGCCTTCATTGTACACTGGACTGGGAGCTTATTTTAGGCAGTAGCCTCAAGGACAATCAGTAAGCAAATCGTATGCAACTGGAAAAAAGATCTGGTATTCCTATTTATGGAATTATAGAAAGTGGATCACCATGACCTAATGGGATTTCTTACCACTGTGGGTGTGGAATATTAACTATTTTCTATAGTGTGACATGAAGAGAAATAAAAAATTAAGGCAGATATTCAGATTATGTTATACTTTTCTCATAGATTTACTAAATACTTAGTACGAATTAATACCTTCGATTTTGGTCTGAAAGTTTTATTTACATATAAATTAATCTTGATTTGAAAGTTTCATTTAGGTATATATAGTTGACCCTTGAGCAACATGGGTTTGAACTGTGTAGGTTCACTTATAAGCGGATTTTTTTTCAACAAATACTGTACATTCCTTTTCTTACCCTTATGATTTTCTTAATAACATTTTCTTCTGTCTAGCTTACTTTATTGTAAGAGTACATTATATAATACATATAAGATAAAAAATATGTGTTAGTCGACTATGTCATCAGTAGGCTATTAGTAGTTAAATTTGGGTGGAGTTATGATAAATTTATGCATAAATTTTTGACTTCATGGGGGATCAGCACCCCTAACGCCTGCATTGATCAAGGGGAAACTGTATAAAAAATTGTGATGTAAGTGCTTCTTAAGATACCTAGACATGGCTATGGAATTGTACCAACACCTGAAATTAACTGTCTTTCAAAGATTTAATTTTAAACATCTTCAGTGATGATTAAAATTACAATAACTTATAAAGTTTGTAAAGTTGTTATAAAGGTTGTAAAGGTTAAAATTGCAACAATTTATGCATCCTTTACCCTTTCACATTCAGATTTTAAGTCAGAGGTTTCCTAATTGTAACTATAATTTATGTAAACATTTGGGGGACAGTAGTGTAATTCTGGAAACAAGACATTTCCTTGTCAAGAAGTAGTGTGATTATACAAAGAGATAATACAAGGAGAGCTTTGCCTATCATTTTTATGGTAATTATACTTCTGTTCTCTTAGATTACTGTTGAATCCAAGACTAATATTTAATTAAGTCTTTCTATGTACCAATTATTGTGCTAGCCTCGGGGGATAATAATATACATTCTAAGCTGGTGTGCCAATAACTTGTGGGGAAGACGGGCAAAGAAACAAATAATTATAAAAAGTATGAAAATTGAGGTCTAGACAAAGATGAGAGAGAATTAGAACTACTTCATAAAAGCTTACTTCTACTTTGTAAAGAGCTTTATAGAATAATATTTTTGTGGCTAGACTTGCATAGACTTGCCCTTAGCCTTTTTAGTAGCCAATGCTGTCTTAGACGTGACACTACAGAGGGTGCCAAAAAAATGTATACACGTTTTAAGAAAGGAAAAAGCTTTATTAAAATTGTAATACTCAATATATACCGATAACAAAAGATGAATACAAGTCACGTTTGATTTCTGCAATTACAAGAGGTGTTCAAAGTGGTTACCATCAGTGTAATTTTAATACAGTTTTTTCCCTTCTTAAAATATGTATACATTTTTTTGGCACCCTTTGTATATTAGAAACTCTTGATACAGTGTAAATAGAGCATACGACTTCTCTATACGTTGACTGAAGAATTCATTACTGAAACATGTGCTATGGAAACATGAGTCTGGGAAGACGTTTAATTTAAAAAGTACCTTATTTTGACTATGCATATAAAAATAATCAGGATACAAACTAGAAAAATTTGACCAAATTCTTACAGCCAGTCAGAGCCTGAACTAGAATCCAAGTTTCCTCTTTCCTATTTTATACTGTCATCATTAGCAGTTAGAAGCCATTAGAATATGTGAAAGAGGTACATAAAATAATAACCTCAGAGAAGTAGGAGATTTGTGGATTTTTACGATTACTTACAAATTTCCAGAGTTAACGTTGCAGATATAAGATTGTTAATATAGTGCTGGAGAGTGCACTAAATTTTAATCCATTTCTTTAACAAGTAGATGTGGTAAAATGGTCAAATTCCAACATATCACTAGAAGAGAGTACATAATAAATGCGCATGAACATTAAGGAAATTCTTAAACATGTTAAAAATAAGAGCTAGTTGAGACCAAGTTGAGCCAGTTCAAGTTGTAATTATTAAAATGCAATAGTAACTTACTAGATGTTTATTACTCGTAAAAAATGATGACGGAGTTTGCCTTGCTAAATAAGTTTGAATTCATCACTACTAGTGCAAGTTGATACTCTGGGAATGTTCCCTAGGCATAGTGGTGTTATACAACGCACTGAACATCTATATCGGTAGTTACCCAGTTATTGTTCGGTTGTGTTTCTTGTACTGCATTGGTGGTATAGTGGTGAGCATAGCTGCCTTCCAAAATGTGTTCATCATTCATTTGTTTGGCCCTCCAGCTGAAACAATGTCATACACAGGTATTAAACCTCAGGCCTACTCACAGGGCCAGTTGAACTTAAAGTTCATCTGGAATAAAAAGTTGTATTTGAAACCTAACCCTCAAGTAAGTCAGCAGTATTTACCTGGGAAAAGGCTTTCAGAGTTCTAAGTAGAGGTGCCAGTTCCATGGCTGACATCTCCACCACAAAGGAAGCAATGAGCTCCAAGCTATTGCTGGCAGCTCTAACAGCTGAGAGAAGGACCAACAAAGGCCAAGGGCTGAGGATAGAGGACAGTGAGGCCAGGTCAATGGGAGATAAACACCTCCCCAGCGTGGCAAGTGCTTTGAGGGCTGAGACAATATCTTATTCGACTTTGAATGGATATTTCAAGACTTAGGGTTTGGAAAAAGTAGGCATTTAAAAACAGCTGTTGTCATTTGTCTAGCAGTGGCTCAAGTCATTAATATACAGCTCACCCCAAGAGTAAATTGATAGCTTGGATTGTATCCATGGACTAAAAGAAAATTAGGCATCCAATTTTCAGAAAGCTTCAGATTTTGGAAATAAAATCAATGTTCCCTGAAACATAGTGAATAGTCAGTAAATACTAACTATTCTTATTATTTCTACTGATTGAATACCTGCTGTGGCCCTCTGCAATGCCTCTCTAACTCTGCCTATTCCAGCAATTTCAAATTGTCCCCATAATTTTGCGTTTCCTTTTATAAATATCCCAGTTAAATAAATACTTCTTGTTGTGGTATATATACACAATGGAATACTATTCGGCGGTAAGAAAAGATGATATAGGAACATTTGTGACAACATGGATGGATCTTGAGAGTATAATGCTAAGTGAAATAAGTCAGACAGAAAAAGCAGAGAACCATATGATTTCACTGATATGTGGTATATAAACCCAAAACAACAAAAGAACAAGACAAATGAGAAACAAAAACTCATAGACACAGACAATAGTTTAGTGGTTACCAGAGGGTAAGGGGGGTTGGGGGGGTGGGAAATGAGGGTAAGGAGGATCAAATATATGGTGATGGAAGGAGAACTGACTCTGGGTGGTGAACACACAATGGGATTTATAGATGATGTAATACAGAATTGTACACCTGAAATCTATGTAATTTTACTAACAAATGTCACCCCAATAAATTTAAAAAATTAAATAAATAAATAAATAAATAAATAAATAAATAAATAAATACTTCTTTCAGACCAATACATATCTGTTGTGCATTTCCTTGGTAAAAAATGCTGCCTAGAGAGCAAGTATGTTCAGCCAGTGAAACCCAAAACTGCTGGTATAGGTGTGTTTGGCTGCAAGTAAGAAAAAACGCAATATTAGCTTAAATGAATTGCTTTATTTTTTTTCTCACGTTTTCCAAAGTCTCAAAGCAGAGAGTACAGATTTGGTGCAGTAGCCATTTTTAGCGTGTTGAAGAATAAAATTCAAATAATTTTTATCCTTTTTATTCTCTACTGATCTCATCTTTATTTAAAATTCTGATGTTTTGTTCATGGATTTTTTTGAATTGTGCTGATTTCTTAAAATATTGCATTAAAATATTAATCTTGATTACTGGGGGTTTTTTTTGGGGGGTGGGGGGTGGTGCTTTAGTATACTCTTGAATTTAGTCCCTGAAAAAAGAGCCTCACTTGCCTTACCCCAGTCCTGGCCCTGCCTATTTCAACTACTATAACAATCGCTGTAAAACATATACATTCCTTACTTTTAAAATCTATCCCTTGGATAACTATTAAATGTTCTGAAGCTTCAGAACAAGTGAAGATATTTTAGAAACAAAATGAAATAAACTGGAGTTTGTGTTTTCAACTATTAGAAATGAGAGCAGAAGGGCCCAGCCTTCTTGAAGTGTTATGCACTGATGTGTCATAAAATGTAGCTGCGTGCAACAGGGGACTATTAACTAAAAGACTGTTTCTTGGCCCTTAGAAGCTGTGAGCCAATAAGTCCCAATTCTCTATTGGCCTCAGTTTCTTCACCCCTAAAATAAAGATAATAAAATCTGCCTTGCCTATCCCTCAGAGTTGCAATAAAGATCTAATGAGATCAAGAGTGTGAAAAGGCTTTTTAAGCTGTAAAGGTATGAAAGAACTTTGTAAACCGTAAAGCACCCCTTGAGGAGGTGAGGTTGGGACCGTGTAAAAGCAAACAACTAGAGAATGAGAGGCATAGAATGAGGGCCACAATGAGGTCAGCCCTCTCATTCTGACTGTGGGGAAAGTGAGGACAGAGAGCACACACCTCTCACCTACTTCAGCAGATCAATACTGACAGAGATGGAGCAGGGCCCAAGTCTCCCAAGCCTGGTCCAGGTCCTGACCTCTTTCTCTTACTCTAATTATTAGGTTGGTGCAAAAACAATTGCCTTTTAAAGGGTTAAAAATAATTTCAAAAATCACAATTGTTTTTGCACCAACCTAATGTGATCTCAAAGACATCAGATTCAAGATAGAATCAGGACAGATCCTTCTAAAAAGGAGAGACCAAAGTCATTCCCTTAGCGAGAGAGGAAAGTATTATACAAGGTGCATAAGGGAGAGAGGAAAGAGATGGGAGATGAGAGGTTCCGTTTCTGAGGCGTGGATAATTTCGACTGGGACAGGCAAAACTGGCATTTCCAGGCTCCCACTGTGAGGTGTGGCCACACAGACAAACCACAATGAGTTAGACTGAATTGGTTTTTCAATCTGGTTGGTTTTGCCTGTGGTACATAGACAGTAGCTTAACATAGAGGCAAAAATAGAAAAGGAAAACCGTGATGTAAGAATTAGTCATTTCTGTTTACAAATAAACTATCTCTGAAAATTACATTAAAATATTATGGCTCTTACAAAAATAATTTACCTTAGAAATTAAAGAAAACATGTGGGAAATGATCCATGGGGGCTGGGAGTGGGTAATAAACAAAATCCCTTCTCTAAATTTCTTCATTCTCATGAAATTAAAAATTTGCTAAGCTCCACCCAATTCGTCATTGCTCTATACCTGACTCATCAAACTAATTATTAGCTTTTACATCGTACAACACGCACTCTAATGGTATAACAAGTGAGTTTTTATTGACATTAGTCTTAAATAAAAAAAAGAAATTATGAGAGGAGAGAATACAAGAACCAAAGGTTTAACAATTATGTCTCATAGAACACAAATAAATGGTTCAAAAAGTAAGAATAAATGACATCACGTCACTATTGGGATCAATGATTTCTAAGGGAACAAAATTATCTGCATCTTCTCTAAGTCATTCCTAAAATCGCCTTGTTCCTTGAAAGTATAACATGCCAAAAAGCACTCAAACTGTTTTCTGGTTAGTGTAAACATTTACCTTGTTTCAGCGGGACTCCTCCCAAAAGACCAATTAAATTCTAGTGACCTATTTGAAGTGATTATGTTAAGCCTCCAGAAAATTACTACATCTTACATTCTTACATCAGTCTTAGCAATGTCAAATTTCCTAAAGCCTGACTACTCCTCACGAAAATATTAGGAATCCTATGTGAATTGTTTTGTCACAGATTAGTAGCCACTACTCTTCATTCCTGGAAAGGGTGGGTGCACTCCATGTGAAGGGAAGTGTTAGGATCTATGCTCTTAAGATAATGGCTCATATTCATTCTGAAATTTAAAAAGAGAGATGTATGCATCTTCTGCAGTCATAAGATGGGACTTTTTAAAGTTGATAATATTGCAGGAAACACACTCACAGAAGACTATTTTAAAAGTAATGTTTTCTGAGAAGGTGTGTTCACATGGTTGCAATGGTCCTACATCAAACATGGATAGAGGATTCCCCAGTGAAATGGACAGCCTAATTTTTCTTCCTCGGAGCTTGGGAATCTAATACAAGAAAAGTGTCACTCTGTGGAAGAAATATTTAAGCCATAATACAATGTTGGTGGTGGTAGTAATCTTTGGACGAGGAAGAGAGGAGGAAGGGAAGAGAAAACAAACTAGGTGCAATTGAAAGATAATCTTGGTTACCCAGTTCAAAGCTGGATTTAAATTTTATTTAAAAGAATTGTTTATATTCTCCATTCATATGAAATGAGAAGTAGATGAGGGTAAACAGGATCAAATTTATGGTGATGGAAGGAGAACTGACTCTGGGTGGTGAACACACAATGTGATATATAGATGATGTATTACTGAATTGTACACTTGAAACCTATGCAATTTTACTAATCATTGTCACCCAGTAAATTTTAATTAAAAAAAGAAGGAAAGAATAAAGTAAAAATAAGCATAAAATATTATCCTTTAGGAGGAAGATAGAATCATACCTCCTATGAACTTCATCCAACACTTTCCACCTCTTTCTTTCCCATTCCCTGAGCCTAACATTCAGACCCCACACACCTATTGCTTATCTAAAGGGAACACTGGCTCAGTTAATAGAAAAACAAGCTGAACTGGAAAGGGGAATAGGTTAGAGCAGTGGTTGTCAGACTTTAGCATGTATAAGAATGACCTGGAGAAATGTTTGAACATAGACGTTGGGCTCTACTCCAAGAGTGATTCTCTACGTTGGAGTGATTCTCTACTCCAACGTCCAAGAGTGATTCGGTGTAGGTCTAGGTGGGGCCAATGAGTTTCCATTTTTGATGAGTTTCCAAGTGATGCTGATACTTCCAGTCAGTAAATTCACTTTACGTAGTAGGTGGTTAGAGAGTCACCCCGAGACCAGGAGACTTTACTGTAACTTACACAGATTTGGCCATTTCCACTCTAATATTTTCCCTTGCCATCATTCCATGATTACCTTTCAAATTTTAGGGGGAACCAGTTTTAATGTAGAGGCTCAGATATCCAGTAGGGAGAGCAGTGTTGCTACTGAGGATGTAAACAGAAAGGAGGAGAAAGGTCACTAGGCCAGGTCAAGTCGGATCAGGTATCTGGTGTAACAGAATTAATTAAAGCTGATTTAACTATTATGGCTTTATGATGTTTAATGTCAAGTAGTTAATAAGTCCCTCTTATTAACGCTTTAAAAATATATTAGCCCCTCTTTGCTCATTTACCTTGTTATCTTGTAAATCACATTATTCAGAGCTTTCACTTTATCTATTTTCTAAACAAGATGCAATTGTAATGGAAATTTCTATATTAACCCAAAATTGATTTGAGTGATTTTAGATCTTTATGAATGGCTGTTTTTCTACTGTTGTTAAATATTTTATTACTAATTTCTGACCTCTTGAATTGTAATCAGAGAATGTGCTCTGAGCAACTTCTCTAAATTTTTCTAAAATTGCCATGATGTTTAAAATCGATGTATTTTCTCTAGTATATAAAATTAAATATTAATTGAATCAGACTGTTAATTATATTATTCAAAATTTTAAAATCCTTACTTATCACTTAATTATTACCTCTTGATTCTGTTTAGTGTTTGTAGTCTTTGGATCCTATTTTATCTCTTGCTAGTTTGCTCCCTCTTCTTTTCCTTTCTTGATTTTTCTTTACATATCCTATAATATTTAAGCATTAAGCATCGTATTTATTTTTACTCTGTCTTATGGCAATGATATTTACTTAGATTTGGTATTCTGATCCAACCTGAAAGCCTTTAATTTTAATAAAATATTTTA
The DNA here is from genome assembly GCF_964194185.1 of Rhinolophus hipposideros. Classification (NCBI taxonomy): domain Eukaryota; kingdom Metazoa; phylum Chordata; class Mammalia; order Chiroptera; family Rhinolophidae; genus Rhinolophus; species Rhinolophus hipposideros. Next base: position 69,431,247 of record NC_138049.1, read on the forward strand.
ATCTATTTACATTAATCATTAATTATCAGAAATATCAAAACTGACATTTGTTGTTAATTTTTATAATTTCTGTATTTTATGCTTTCTCTCTATTTCTATTTTCTCTGCCCTTTTAAATATTATTTTATGATTTTAAAATTCTAATATTTTGAAAAGTGTGCTGCTAATTTTATTTTATTAGTGTTTAGCTTCCAATTTTTAAAAACCTACTTGCTCCTGTTTTACTCAAGATTTTAACTTCAAGTATGAAAAACAGTTAATTTGTCCTTTAGTTAAAAAAAGCAAACAACTATATTTAGCATACTTTTACCCGCTCAGACCACTCTTACCATCACTCACTGCTTTTCAGTATTTGTTACAACAATCTTAGATTTTAGATCCCAGTTGTTGTTAAGGTTCTCTTCTAGGGATTATTTTTCCCATTATCAATTAAGTCTTTTAGCTACATCACAACAATAGTTTGCCTTTAACAGGGTTTATTGACCACCTTGGTTCCTGTATACAATGAGTACCACATTCTTCAGTTTCTTATTTTAATTCATATCACAGTGAACTGAAACACATCTCTGAGTATTTTTTTCAATAAGTCTATAAGTATTGATAGACTTTTTTAGTCCCTATATGCTTGTATCTAAAATTATCTTTCTGTTGCCTTCACCATATTCAGTTAACAAATTGATTGAATATCAAATTCTTGGGTCACACTTTTTCCCCTCAACACACACACTTCATTGTCTTTTTCCCCTCAATACACTCCATTGTCTTTTGTATCTCATTGTTACAGAAAAGAAACCTGAGAATAAATGGATATTTATATTCCTGTCCCTGAAATTTAGAAATTCCACCAAAATATAGCAAGACGTTCGTCACTCAATAAATATTTGTTTTATTTCATGAGACTTTTAAAACATACTGACTTGCAGTTTTAATTCAGGAAATTTTCTTTAATTATGTCTTCGGCTTCACCTCTTCTTTTTTCTAAGATTTCACATTAAAAAATTAGATTTCTAGGATCTTTTCTCTATATTTTTTGTCCTTTTTTTCATCATTTTTTATCTTGTTTTCCTTTATTGAGTTATAGTTATATATAGGATAAAATCGCATCTTCTTTGTCTTCACTGTGATTTAAAATTATTGTTCAACTTTACTGAAACATGATTTACAGAAATAAATGATCAAATTTAGGATAATGCCAACTGACATTTTAACAATATTGAATCATATGATCCACAAATATTCTGTATCTCTCCATATAAATCATTAGATGTTTTTAATTCTTCAAGCACCAAACTTTATTGATTTCAGATTGTTCTTTTCTTCAGAACTGCTCACCCTGATTTCATATATACAATTTTGTCTGAAATCAGAAATTTTCTAAAACTAACTTTTTTTTATAAGAAAATCTATTTAGAAGAAAGACATTTCAATTTTATCCAAAGCCTTTCTCTTCCTCAATAAATCTAGTAGTTTTTCTGTTTTCTCATCTGAAACAAAGCCCCACTATGCTAACTTTCTGTTGGTTATAGCCATGTATTCTAGGAGAGGAAAGGGGTTTTCTCCATGATGTTAGATTTTTGTTTGTTGTTTCTTCTGCTCCACCACACCAAATTTCTGGTGTTTTTACACTGCCCTTATGCCTTTGAGCCTCATACAAAACTATTTATGAGTGGAATCACATGGTATCTAGTGCTTGTTTGCAATAATCCAGTGTGTGTGTGGGAAAGTGGGTGGAGATGTAGAGAAAACAAGATTGATGATGAGTTGATAGTGGTTCAAGGTGGGTGCTGGGTACATGGGAGTTCATTGTACTTCTCTCTCTCTACTTTCTCATATGCTTAAAATTTTCCATAATTAAAAGTTTAAAAGGAATTGGCCTGTGTTACAAAAAACTAGAGCCAAGTTAGATCTCTGTTCTTTTACTATTGAGCTTATTTTACATTCATATTCTAAGATGTGTGTTTGTAGAGTGACTTTCCTTTCACACAGGTAGTGTCACCCACATCCCAGACATCAGGGTTTTGGATTATTTTCATGCTGGTCTTCCCCAAGCATGGCTGAAAGAAGTGAATTCTCATCCTACCTGACCTCTCAGCGCATTAGATATCACTGACCACCCACTTTCTTCTTCCTTTCCTGCCATTTTAGAAAGCACTTTTTTATCTTTCAGCCTCTCTGACTCCCTCTGTTTATTCTAGTTGTAGTTCTTGGCTTAGTCCTTGGTCTCCTTCTTTTTCTCTACATACCTTTAATTGTTGATCTTTCCAATTCCATTGTTTCGACTATCATTTCATTCATTCACTTGGTATTGTACCTTGTACTGGCTATTTGACTTGAATGCACTTTGATTTGTTAATTTGCAGAGTATTAATCTGTTAGTTTATTTTCCAAACATTTAAAAATCTTCCACTATGCTCCAGATACTAGGTTGAGCACAGAAGACAAAGAACTGAATAAAACATAATCCTTTTCTTAAAAATGTCACAATAACATGCGAATGGTTCCTTGATTTCTCTAGCTCTGATCTCGTTCCTAAGATTTAGATAGATGAAATTGCCAGTGGGGTCGTTTGTTAGCTCTCCAAAACTTGCACATTAAAAAAAAGTCTAACTTTGCCCTTCCAACACACCTACCCATGTTTTTCTCACCATTTCTGTTGGTGGACTCAGCACTCCAGCACTGAATTATCTTCCTTCTTTTCTCAACCTTCGCAGCCTTAATTCTGACCTCTTATGCTTTAGTCAATAGCTCTGTCCTGAACACCCCCCCCAACCTCTTTCCAGCCATCCAACATCAAAAGGCTTTACTCTTAAGAAATACTCCTTGACATTTATTCTAGTAAAAGTTAAGATACACGTTGTAATAATATTACCTTTTATTTGACAACTTCTATTCTTACCTTACATGCATTTTCTTAATGAATCTTCTATTTATGGCTATCTGAGAAGAATGTGTTATTATTTCATTTTGTATGTTGTGAAATCCAGTGATTTGCATAAGATTACACTACAGGTAAATGTCAGGGCAAGACAAATAGTTTGTCCAGTTCCCAAGCATGGCTTCTTTTCACTGCTTGATGATTGTGAGGTCAATTCTTTTCAGCTTCTCTTAGTAGCATTCCCCAATTGCTGTTCCTTCCGATGTTAATTGAGGCTACTAAAAAAACAAACAAAAAACAAACAAGCAAACAAAGAATTCTATCGAGACATGGATTTGGGAAATGGTAGGAAATTTAAATGGTTTCTTTTCTACTTGTATTCTCTGACTCTTTAATATGCTAATATACATTGTGAATATACAACGAACAATATGCAGCTTTGCTTCACTGCCTCTTAGGACTTGCTTTCTCCATAATGAATTTGAGGAAAGGTCATGCTAGAGAAAGGGAACTCTAGATCATAGTACTACGTTTTATTCCCTTAATTTCACTTGGAAAAATCTTAACTTTAATATTAAGATTTTGTTGACTACTATTTTGGTTGACTACTCAACAACAGGTTATTACGAATTTAGTCACATGTCATTTTTAATTGTGGTCAAAATCTTAAACTCAGCCCACCTGATGACTCATGGAGTCCATCACCTTTTGGCAGATAACGAGTTGAGTCTGTGTATACATGTCTGGGAAAATCAAAATATTAATTAATAAGAACTTCCATTTTTTGAGCACTTGCAAAGTTCAAGGTATTGGGGAAAGTACTTTTATAAGCATTGTCTCATTTAATCCTCTTACCTACCATGGGCAGACGGTAGTAATATGTGACCTCTATTTTACAAATGGGAAAATGAAGGCTCAGTAGTACATGCACATTCATGAACACACAGGTGTAACTGCAATGAGCTTGAGTCTCATCTGACCAGACCACATGCTTTTAGCCCCATACTCTCGTGCTCTGACTCACTATCTAAATATTTAAAAATAGATGAATCTGATTAAATGACTAGAAGAGTATAACAGAAGAGACTAGTGTCCCACATGACAATATTTATGGCTACATTCCCAGATCCTAGCACAGTGTCTAGCATGTAAAAGGAGCTAAGAAATCCTTGTTGAGCAGAAATCAAATTGAATGACAGTGAAGAGACTTATAAGGGAAGAATAGAAACAGTGGACCAAACTTGAAGAAAAGCATCAATTAAACAACATAGTCTCTTCACAGCAAGGATGTGAAGAAAAATCACACCACTCCTTTGGAATTTCTGGAACGATTTTGAGAGGTATTTGTTTCACCAGGTCATCACCTCCCTGTTGAGTTAGAGAACCAGTCTCCATGGCTGGCCTGTCATCATCTGGACTCTGTTGCTGCTCTATTATTACACGTTGCAGTTGCAGCAGGTATGAATCAGACATACTTGCACCACCTTGAGTTTCCTGAAGGAGACTCGCCTGTTAGTCATATATCAACTACTTGTCTGCCCAACGATTAGATTTGATCTTAGATATTTGAGCAGGTGGCATGTCAGCAATATAGACTGGTTTTATACGCAAAGAAATAAAAAGAAGATGGAAAACTCATTTTTCTAGGCAACTTATTCAATTACAAGAGAGACAAATTGCCAATGTTTTGATACCATCTTCAAAAGGAAGTGCATTAGTGTATTGAGATGAGTTTCTTATACCAAGATAAGATAATGAAATATATGTACTGTGGGTGATGACTAAAGAAGGAAATAGTAATTATCTAAGCGTACGAATGGTGTAAATAGCCGGAGTGGTAGAATTGAGTGACCCAAGGATTAAATAATTAGGAAAAACAGACGATGATAAGAGGAAAATGAGGGAACATTCAGTCAAAGGACTTGAAATTATCCTTTTTTGGATCCTAATAGTAATCTTAGCCAGATGAGCATGTGATTCAACAAAACGAGGTTCTCAAGAGTTACTTAGAAGTTGAAGGCATAGCACAGCCTCTTTGTCTCCTTTCAAAGCATTTTGGTCTCCTCATAACTGATGATATTCAAAGAGCATGCTGCTGACACCATTCCCATCCATGTGCCCATTAATATAAACACCAGTGTGCGTAGCGATCCTTTTCGTAGTGGAGACATCTGTAAAATGTTTCATTTTTACTTATTGACTTTATTTTACCCAGACTCTTTCTTAACAGAATTTGAGGAGATATGACACACACTGGAGTCTATGAAACCAAGTGACTTTTATCCATCCTAATCACAGATCCTAGCCTGAAGCATGGTAAGCACTTAAAAAAACGCATGTGTAAGGAATGAATACAGAAGCTAAAGGATTAAAGGAAAATCTGGTTAAAAGAACCATTACTATATTTTGGTTCAAAAATCATTCTTTTCAGGAGATTAACTATTTCTTGGAAGGTTTTGCAGGTTCTACCACACTTAACCTTTTATAATCTAATATCAAGTGTAATTCCTGGATTTAGGGAGCTTACCTCTCCATTGAGGCTTTGCTACAAGTTGCCAAATGCCAGTGAATGACATAGAAAACACCATCAGAACTTCTATATATCAATATTTCTGTCTAGAAACACAGCAGCCCATCACAAAATGCCTTAACTTTTCCTTTTGTAACATAACCATATACAAATAATAATAAAAATATTTACTAGAAAATTCTCTTGAGAATGTAGCTTAAGTGTTGTTTTACAAAATTTAGAAGAGTGATGAAAATTAGAGAATAGCAAATTCCCTGTTTCAAATTTGCCACTCTTGCTAAAAATGCAGTTACCAGGGCCCTTCTCCAGATCTACTAGATCTAAATACATAGGAGGTGAGGCCTAGAAATATATGCATTTTAAAAACTAAGAAAAACTTTCAGACCCATGACCCTATCATTTGTTATCTATAGAACCTTAGGTCTAGAGGGATGAGCTGATAAGGCCCAGGTTGCAGAGCTCAGAGTTCCAGCAGCAGAAGGCAGAGACATTTGTCTACTTCCCACAGTTCGTTTGACCCTTCCACATTATCCCTTGATGTTTGCTTTTTGATTACTAGCCTACATTCCTTGATTGTTGGATCCTGCTTCTAGGCATACAGATGACCTCGTCAGGTCCTCAAGTACCAGTGCCATTATGTTGGGAAGAGATGAATAAGGCAGATGTGGGTTTGTCTTTTGGGATCCTCCGTACGACCTTGGCCAAGTTACTTCATTTCTTTAAACAGCCCTTTCTGTATCTATAAAAATGTGGACAATGCTAACAACCTCACTGTGTTACTGTGTACTATGGACTGAATGGTTTTGTCCCCCCCAAAAAACATGTTAAAGTCCTAACCTCCAATATGATGGTATTTGGAAGTGGGGCCTTTGGGAAGTAATTAGGGTTAGATGAGGTCATGAGAGTGAAGCACCCACGATAGGGTTAGTGCCCTTAGAAGGAAGTGAAGACAACAGAGCTCTTTCTCTCTCCTCCATGTGAGGGTACAACATGAAGGTGGCCATCTGCAAGCCAGAAAGAAGGCCCTCACCAAGAATCCAGCCATGCTGGTGCCCTGATCTCTGGCTTCCTGCCTCCAGAACTGTGAGAAAGAAATGTATGTTGTTTAGGCCACCCAGGCCGTGGTATTTTTATTGTAGCAGCCTGTGCTGACTAATATACCATGAAGATTACATGAGGTAACAAGAGATAATGCCTGGCACATATTAGATGCTCAGTAATTATTATCTCCTTCCTTATGAGTTATTCTAAAAAGGGTGCGTAGTTGATGTCTCAATTTCCTGTGCAAATACCTACCACCCTCCTCTGTGCGATGACAGATCAAGACTTAGATGGGTACTAGGGGTGGAGGTCCAGCATACGTGTGTGGCAGGGCTTCAAGGGACAATCTGGTTAAAAGGGGCAACTTTTAGGGGATTTGTGTTGAAAATATAAAGCAAGATGATTGCTTTTGCTTAGATTCTATGCTCTTTGGGTGGCTTGAGGGATACTGATGGAGACTAAAATCCACCCTTGTCCCCAGTCACTCCTTGGTACTGCTACTGATGGTAGGAGCCCCAAATACCAGAGTGCTAGCATTAAATTCTCTACCTGCCTTGCCTTGACCCCACTAAGTTCAATGAGTGTGCTCTGTGACAGGTAATCTTCGGTGTGGAGATGGTTGTGATAGATACAATTTCATTCATTCATTCATTCATTCATTCATTCATTTATTCAACGGGCAATCATTGAATACCTATATTGAAGAAGCTTTTCTTCAAAGAACTCGGCATAATCTGGTAATCACCTCAGGCTTCTAGAACCTGTGCTCTGGCTCCATTCCAGTACACTAGACATTACCCTTGTTTAGCACTGTGAGCCGTGTACTGTAAAACAATCTCATATTTATCAATTCTTCAGTGCTGGCCCAGATTCTAGTCATCAATTTACTATGTTAAGAGTAGAAGTGAAATTCTAAGATCCAGTTCCACAGTCACTGCTGAGGGTAAGCACTTCAGCCACCTTCTCCTCCCCTGATGAATTAGTAGTTCTCTGACAGAAAGAATCGGTTTCTTCTTTAATTCAAAGTCACTAGTGTATTTCAATGTCAATTCATTTAAACATGTTTATTGGGCGCCAGGCACAGTACAAAAGACAGATAAGGGTTTCTGCCCTCCAGAGCTTGTCATGTAAAGGAATACTCCTTGACAAATCTTTTGGGGTTGGTGGGGAGACGGGCTTGGATTTCTGTTCAGCATGAGATGATAACGTTTATCAGTCAGTCATTAGTGGTGGAGTGCAGCCCAAGGTTAGACATTAAATGTCAGTGTTGATTGTTTTAGAGACATACTTTTCCATTGTACCTTTAACTGAAACAGGGAAAACTCCACTTCTGCTTTTGGGAACAGGGCCCTGGGGCCAATTTTGAACTCATTAGGCCCCTTGCCAAGCACCCGGACAACACCCCTCAGGATGTGGCCTCTGAGTGTGTGGCCTCCTCCCTACTTGTCTGTTGTGATGTCCCTGGAGGCCACTAGAGGGAGATGAGCGCCTGAGACAGCAGAGGCATAAGAGGCGCCATAGTTGTGATCCGGTCCCAGGGTCAGATCACAACTGTGGGCCTCATACACCTCTCCGTGTCACACATTGCTTCTGGTATACACCAATTTCTATCAAATAAAAACATTATGGTGTGTCCTCATCCACCTTATGTTCTGGATCTGTCATTGTGCAACTTCTGGCTTTTCCCCAAAGTCAAAATGACCTGGAAAGGCAAATGTTTTGAATTGATTCAGGACATCGAGGCAGCTACAACAGCACAGCTAAAGATACTCATGAAAGAGGACTTCTAGAACTGCTTCAGAAAGTGGCAAGAGCTATGGGATAAGTGTGTTTGAAGTGAGGGGGAGTATTTTGAGAGGGATTAATGGCAATGTGTCTTTTACTGTGATAATATTTTTTTAATTTAAACATTCACTGTAGTTTTTGATCACACCTTGTAGCCTGTGGCCTTGGCTAGAAGTATGAGGAGTGGTCCTCTACCTTGAAGCATTTCCTCCACGATCCTCTCCAAGGCCAAATATACAATTAAAGTCCTCTCTATGTTCAAGAATTTCTTCTAAAGATGTAAATATCTTTTTAAAGGAATGTCTTAGCTCAGGCTGCCAAAACGAAATACCACAGACTGGATGCCTTAAACAACAGATATTTATTGCTCACCTTTCTGGAGGCTGGAAGTCAGAGATCAGGGTGCCAGTATTATTGGGTTATTGATGAGGGCGCTCTTTCTGGTTTACAAATAGCCACCTTCTCACTGTATCCTTAAATGGAGGAGGAAGAGATCTCTGTTCTTTATGTCCCCTTATAAGGGTATCTACTCCATTATAGATAATCCACTCTAATGACCTCATCTAAACCTAATTACCTCCCAAAGGCCCCGCCTCCAAATACCATCACCTTAGGGTTAGGATTCAGCACAGTGGATGTGGCGGGGACACAAACATTCCATCTGTAGCAGAAGACAAGAACATATGCTTTGTCAGTGAACACTTCCGGAAAGGTTGCTTGACAGCTTGTGGGAAATCAGTTTCAGATCAGGAAAAGAAATAGATTAAAAGCCCATATTGCTAGGCAATAGGCAAAAGAGGAAACCAGGCGTCACAACAAAAAAGAGGACGCCAGAAGAGGGAGACCAGGATTACAATTGCTACATTCCTAGTTAACAGTTTTGTCCAGGGCTGGAACCTTTTCAGAAGGTGCATGTAGAATCTGAATAGGTGGCTCATCTAAAGTTAACAAAATACCTGAGGACCTGGAATGCATGACTGTAATTACTATTCATTGGTGATAATAATATTCTCAGATTGAATGAACTCAGTCAATCTCAAGGAGCATTTGTATTTCTCCCAGTAGTAGGAACAGAGTCCTAATGCCCTTTGTGTCTTAATAAAGTTGAAAGTAATCACAGGAGTGCTCATCATTACTCAGCTGTCTCTCGAAGCTTTTCATCTTGTGCGCTTTTCCTATTCAGAGTTAACAAAGGTAAATGGAATACTGAGAAGGTTCTTAGAACAAATATCTTTATTAGACTCACAAAAGGAAGCATTCCTCCTTTGCTTTCTTTTCCTCAAAGTCAGTATCAAGCAAAGAGTTCCTAATTGCTGCGAGAGGCTGCCTTATCATCTGAGAAGACGTTTGAATTACTGACCTTGAAGCACAACACTATTTTGCAGTCCTGGAGGCGGAGGTTTTTTGTGTTGTTTTTTTTTAAAATTTAAGATGATGATGTTAATATCAAATGAAATCAGCAGGGGGCACAATTTCTTCACAATCTGTTAGGCTTCATTTTTTTTTTTTTTTTGATGAGAAAGAAAAATGCCTAAGCTGTTTCTCTGCGCTGTTTTGAATCAGTGCTCTTCGATAATCCAAATATCAAAATGTCATGCACATATTCATTTTCCACAGTCGAAGGCAGACTAAGCCATCCAAAAGGGATTGGCGAATTTACTGACAGTGCCCTGCTAATGATGTCATTTCCACATCAATAATACTTTCTTCTTAAAAATAAACAATCATAGGGTAGGCATGTTCAGGACCTGAAATGCAAACACTATGGTGGAATCTATTGCCTATTTATTTAAAGTTTCTCCCTAGGAACTCCCAACATGATGGTGAACCCCCATTTTCTGAGCCTTCAGAAAATTAGTAGGAAGGTTTCATGTATTGATTTCATCTAGAATTGTGGCAGTTACTTTCGGGAGCTGTGTTTTGTAGCTGTCTTACACATCTTGAAATAGTCTGTGCATTCATAATACCTCTAAGTCAGATATATTGTTACTTTTTTTTTTTGATTTGCTTAAAAGGAATGGAAATCAATGCACTTGTCTCCTAGCATTCCCGTATGTGTGACATGGAATGAACTGGCAATGCTCAGCTGTCAACTCCTGCATTTGTACTTGGCCCTGACTCAGTGCTATCTTGGAATAATCACTTTATTTCTCTTGGCATTCATTTTATGATCTTATTCTTATTTTATTTATGATCTTATTCTTATTCTTATTTATGATTCATTTTATGATCAGAAACGGGTTATACCTAACACACAGGAATATTGGAAAGATTCTGAAAATCTCATCACTAAGGGGTTACCAAGTGTTCTTTAAAATTGTTATTATTAAATGTAGTGTTACTGATAACAGCCCAAACTTACACAGACCTTACTGTTTCAGGCCTCATTTCTTTGCATTTATCATCTCATCATATTCTACTTTAGAGAAGCTAGGAAACTGCCCAAATTCACTGATGTTGTAAAAGGTAAGGCAGAGAGACAAAGACGTGCAATCTGCCTCTAAAAATTATGTGCAAGATGTAGGATTTAAAATGTTTAATTTAATTTTTGGAATACGTAACAATTCACAGGTTTTAAAAGTGAAAATGGTTTACAATGAGAAGTTTGCTTCCACTCTATCCAATCTGTTCTCTCATCTGCCTCTCCCCTTGCAGCATACACTTCCCATATTTTATGCAATGACAAGCAAAAGCAAATACGTATTCTTCTCCCCTTTATGATGCAAACAGCATCACGTCTTGTTCAATATGCTGAACTTTGCTTTTGTCCTGGATACCTCCCCAGATCACATCAAAGAAGGTATTGTCGTTCATTTCTAGTGGTATAGTATTCCATTGTGAGAATGTACTGTAGTTTATTTAACCAGTCCTCCATTTATGAAAATGAGTTGCTTCTCATCTTATGCTATTACAAGCAATATCACAACACATCACTTGTGCATCTCATTTTGTAACTCTGCAGAGATTTCTGTAGAATAAGTTTCCAGAAGCAGGAGAATTCGGTTACATGATGAAAGTATTTGTAATATTGTATAGATATTGTCACATGGTCCCTTCTAGGAACTACACCATTTGCAGTCCCCCAGAAATGCTTGGAATGGCTTGTTTCCCAACAATTTCACTAACAGAGTACAGGTGACCCTTGAACAATACAGGGGTTAGGGACGCCAACCCACGCGCAGTTGAAAAACTTAACTACTAATAACATACTGTTGACAGGAAGTCTTACTGATAATCTAAACAGCCGATTAACATATTTTATATGTTGCATGTATTATAAACTGTATTCTTACACTGACGTAAACTAGAAAAGAAAATAAGTTTTATCTGTGAGTTTTTTCTTTCAATTTTTCTTTAAAAAAATTTTTTTTAATTGGGGAATATTGGAGAACAGTGTGTTTTTCCAGGACCCATCAGCTCCATGTCAAATTGTTGTTTTCAATCTAGTTGTGGAGGGCGCAGCTCAGTTCCAGGTCAAGTTGTTTTCAGTCTAGTTGTGGAGTCATTGTTTTCAATCTAGTTTTGGAGGGTGCAGCTCACTGTTCCATGTGGGAATTGAACCAGCAACATTGGTGTTATGAGCACTACACTCTAACCAATTGAGCCAACCAGCCACCCACTGTGAGTTTCTTCAAGTTGCAAATCTCCAAAAAATTTTCCAATAAATTTATTGAAAAAAAATTATATGTAAGTGGACCTGTGCAGTTCAAACCTGTGTTGTTCAAAGGTTAATTGTATATTGTTGAACTTTGGGATTTTTGCCAATATGATAAGTGAGGATGGTATCTTAGCAGTTTTAATTAGCATTTTTTAAAATTATAAGTAAGGCTAAGCATCATTGGTCTTTAGGGCCATTTATCCTTCTTTTTTTATGATTTGTGTGTCCATATCCTTGCTCACTTATCTTTTGGCTTGTTGAGCTTTTTCATCTCAATTTCTAGGAGTTCATATATATTAGAAAAGTAAACTATTTTATATAATAGTTTATATATAATGCAAATATTTTTCTTCTTTTGCATTTGCTTTTTATTTTGCTTATGTGTTTTTTGAGACCATGAATGCAATTTTAAATTTTTATTTGCTTGAGTTAAAATATAGAAATTTAATGTTCTAAGCTGTTAGTTATTCAAAGTTTAAATAGATTTTGTTCAATAAAAACATGTTGAGAACTTACTGCTGTGCTTCCCACATGGCGCTAAGTGTTTGGGACAAAACTGCGCCCCTGGAAAAGTTCCTAATCTAGTGGGTGAGGTACTCGTATTAGTAAATAATTCCAGCGTGCCAATGCTAAGGGTTACAATACGATATGAAGAAGGACTGTAAGATTACAGATGGTTTGACGAACTTTGAGAAGTTTGTGACCTATTTTATAAAGAAAGTTATTTTTAGAGTCTTGAGGGATGTGTAAGGTTTGGTAGGTGAAAGAGAAAGGAGGGGTCGATTAAGTACTCATAGCCTAGTTCCTGATTATGTCCAACAATAGCATTTGAACATCTATCTCCCCTCAAGACCATATAGGTTGACTTTTTCTTTTTTCAATTTGCCAAAACACAGGTAATAGTCTCAACTATCTCTTACTTAAATAAGAGGGGATATTGCACTCTTACCTGAAGGAAACTTGTTGTGATTGGAACTCTGTAGAGGTAAGTAAGCTTGTGGTGTCTTCAGATTCTCAGTTCCACCTAATGTCATTCTCTTCTAATCATTTAATATTAAGTCTAGCATTTCACCTCTAAACTGAAGAAGGAAAAAAAAATAGTTTAGAGCTGATGTATCTATAGTCTTTGATCATGACAACGCTATGGTTTTTTCTCTCAGGCTAGTCTCATAATTTCTGCAGAACTGGAAATTGTCTTCACAATGTGCCAAATCATCTCTTCATTGGTTGGATATAATTGATGGGCAAGCAAGGAGAGATAGCAGAGTCAGATACTGAGTGGTCTTCAGGATCTGGGAAAGATGGGACTGGCTACCTTGGTTCGAGGGGCAGACACAGTTCTTACCTGCCCACGCTATCTTCCCCTTGTCTCACCAAAGGAATTCCTGTCTGGTGCAGAGAGACAGGAGACCAGCCCATAGGTGTACTGTGACCAGTCTGATCTACTGTAGGCCAATCATGCCAATGCAGTTCCTCTTTCAAAACTGGATATTGGGCTCAGGGTGAATATATCTGCCTTAAAGTTTCAAGCTCAGTGTGGTATGGAACTGTTAGGGCCAATAATGCACAAGAAAAAGTCTGCTTGGAAGTTTCTAAGAAAGCTATTGATTTCCTAAAAAAATCAGACAGAAAGCTGACACCTGCCTCACTGCTTCGTCCTGCTGTGAACGTAGGTGTCATACCTGCAACTGCAGCCGCCATCCTGTGGCCAAGAAAACAAGGTGGCTATGTCCAGACTGCTTAACCTGTTGGGGCTGGCTACCCTTATCCCTTTTCCCACAGGACTACACCAAACCAAAAGGGACAGGTGATGGGCAACAAAAGCAGTGGGGTGCTCTGTTGCTGTGGGGCAAACTCTAGACTCCAGCAAAGCAGTTTTAGAGCCTGCAACTGCTTCTAAAGGAAAGGACGGGTGGAAAGTCCCACACCCCACAGAGCCCAGGGAAACAGATGAGAAGCTATCTTGTGGCAACCTCCCACAGGTAGAACAGTAGACGGGAAATAGTTTTGTGACAGTTCCTCACATATAATGCCTTTCTTGCAAAGTTCCTGAAAGGATGACAGGATGTTCTCCAAGACGTCAGACTGAACTGGGCCTGACCTCTGTGGTCTGTGTGGAGACCTGCAAGCGTGTCAGGGAGCCATGGCAGAGCCCATCCCCTGCAAATTGCAGATAAAAGCCTTTCTAATTTAGAGAGTTCTCATCCCAAAGTGGCAGGAAGAAAGGACTTCAGCTTGATGAAGGACATGTTTTTCAGAGGAATGTATTCTGCTTATAGTTTTATCTTTTGCTGAAATATTTCCTAGTATCTCCCAAGACTGATTACAAGGACATTTCCCTGCATACAAAGATAGTGTTAAAGTACCTTCCCAGGCATTTACAAGGACAGATTCCAAGGTCTTGCATGTGTGCCTGCACACTCACGCATGCGTGTGTGTGTGTGTGTGTGTAAGCTAAACACTAGCCATAAACCTCACAGACCCCCAGCATACTGTAGCAACATGCTTTTTGCAGCAGCTCTTTGTGAGTGATGTATATAATTACACATTCAAATTCATCCCCGGCCACACCAACTGGCTTGTCTCACTCTTGTTTCTTAAATTTATAATGCAGGTTTTGTAAAATCCAATGCAAAATTCCAGTCTTAACAAGCCTTAAAAGAAATATTTTTATAGCCCCTGCCTTTTCATGCCTGAAACAAAAGCTCAAATAACTGCAAAAGCAGAGCTCAGGTAACACTGCTTATTCATACGTCACTCCAAACATCAGGTGGGAGATGTTACTCTTACTTATTGATTAAGAGTATTCATGTCATATGACCTTAATGTACTGGAGTAGAATTTATGATGTCTGTATGTGATTCATCCTAGCTTTCACAGGAATAAAAACGAGATGAGCTTATTATTGTGGAATAGAATAGATGATCTCGGAGCTGGAAGGGACCTAAAGATCTCACCGTCAACCCCCCTGACTGTACTGGTGAAGGTAATTTACCCAAACAGCCTGTGTTCATGGGCCCAGAACAAGAGCACACATGGTGTCCCTGGGCTGCCCCTCCACTCCCACAGCACACTCTGTCCTGCATCACAAGGTACCTCAGGAGCATGCATGTGGAAATGCCAACCTGCTTGACCTGGCTATTGTGCAAACAAGCTTTTTATTAACTCTGTAGCTCCTTTTATCATTGTCTCCAAAAGACGATGTATGAAAAAATGTTCTTAAGGTCTAATTTGCAACCTTTTAAAAAGTATCCTACTGAATAACCTATTCACTGTGGATTTTAGAATTTTCTGGAAAGTCTTGATTAACTTTCCAAAGTTCTCAAAGAAGTGATGGACTCAAGAACACCAGGTTGGGGGAGGTGGAGAAGGGGGCGGCCAGAGGTGGGAAGCAGGAGGATTCAGTGAAAGTTCATGCATTCAATGGTGAGTCCCCTCCCCAACCCCAGGCTCCACTTTCCTCCTAGAACACTGGTAACTAGGCTTATCCTCTCCAGGTAGGAGCGTGGAGGACTCCTCTCTGGAGAGACAGGTTGGGATGGGAGAACAGATATACAGATATTGGAGGGTCACTCTACAAAATGGCCATCTCTGCCTATAACCCCACAGTGAGGTTCACCAGGAAACAAGTGCCAATACCACACACAGAACTTCCCTCCACTCTCCAGGGCTTCGCTCTTATATCAATAAGTGAGGATGGGTAGTTATTGAGGGAAGCTTCTAACATGAAAGACAGAGATACAAAAGTAAAACAAAAAAAGTTAAAAAGAACTCAGAGGGCTCAGGAACAATACAGAGAAGAAGAAACAAACACCTCAAACATCTTATAATTGAACTCCTCAGAGAAAGACAAGAAAAGAAACATTACATCCGTAAAATAAGATTGGAGGGCTCCTGGAAGTTAAACTTTGAAAGTGGAAGAGGAAAAAGTCAATAAGATTGCTAGGAGATAAACCTGAGGAACTAGACCAGGAAGTAAAACAGAAACAAAACCCTAAAAAGTTTTAGTAGGAAAACAGAAAACAAATAGTAAGAACTGGAGCTGGAGGATCCAACTAGGAGGCAGACTTAAATATAAATTTCTGAAAGGAAAAAGAGAAAACAGAAAGGGTGAAATTACTTCCAGAAGTAATGAGACATTTTCAGGAACTGAAGGATACTGATTTTCAGATGCCCAAGACGGCCCAGCCCAAGGAGTGAGAAAAACCCAAGACTAAGGTCTTCACAAAGAGGATTCGGAGCTTCACCCAGACCACTCGGAGCGCCCAGCTACCACTCAACTGGGTTTGTGCTCTGGCTCTGATGAGTCCTCCAGTTTCCTACTGGGATGAAATCGGTTCTAAAACACAGGCCATATGTCTGGGGGTGAACAGCATGTGAATTCTTGCCCAGTCCCATCTGCTTCAGAGTTGAGCTCTGCCGCTGCAGTTCATTTGCTGACTAGGGACCTGCTTCAATTCAGATGGTTCTTCCTGCCCCTCTCCCCCATTTCGCTAGAGTAGGGCTCCCATCTGATCACAACTGTTGTCCGCATCTGCAGAGAGCTCTGTGGCTCTCTGCTCATCAGAGAAGACTCTTGGATAAAGCTGCCACCTTGGCTGGACCCCATTCATTCCTAGATGGGGAGTGGGGTGCTATTCTTTCCACGGCATGCACGATGGAGGAGTTGCTTCCTGGGCCCCACCCTGCCCATTTCTACCTTATCCCTGATTCCCACTGGTCTGCGTGCCTCATGACTCAGCCTAGAGGGCTTATTTAAACAACATCTTATTATCTTATAGTTAAAATATACGCTGAGTATTGTTTTTGGACCATATGTTTGGGCCAAGAAGAACTATAGGCCGTAAACTATAAGATATCATTAAGTAATGCCTGTACTAACAAGATTAGATTCCCAGAGGATTTGTTGATATAAAATCTTTCTGTGAGTTCTTCATTAAACCCATAAGCCGTATCACCCAAATAAGGACATTTGAAAAAGAAGGCAGGCAAATAATAGAGAGGAACCAAGGAAAGCTGCACAGATGAAGCTTAGGGGGCTACCAGCCACTCCTTCACCAAGTGTTTATGAAGAGCCTACTGTGCACAGGGCACTGCCCTGTGCACTATGGATACAACAGAATATAGAGCCAGGTCCTTTCCTTATTGAGCTTACTTTCTAATAGAGAGACAATAACCAAGCAAACACATTTCACTTACCTGTTTTATTTCATAAACACACAATATGCCAAATAGTAACCGATTTAATCCTCCCAACAATCCTATGAAGCTGGCATTATTAACAACTCTATTTTTCAGAAGAGGAAACTGAGGCAGAGAAAAGTTAAATACTCTACCCAACGTCCCACAGCTGGCAAGTCACAGACGTAGGCTGCCCACGCAACTGCCCGCTCCCGGTTATATGCCTTTCCAGCTGCCAGCCTGCCTTCCTCAGGCAAGAATGGGCTCTGGGGACATGCTGAGGAAATCATGTGCTGTCTGGGGCACTTTAAGTGAGAGAGTCAGGTGACATGTCTGCATGGCTCTCTATTGTGTTTTGGGGCTCAAAGATCTCTGGAAAATATAGGGGAGCCATGGGGAGCTCTTTTCCCCTTTCCATTCTCATGCTTAATTTTATAAAAGAACTAGAGAGAGCTTCTTGTTTAGCCAGTAACGTCAAACTCCTTAAACTACTGCAAGGCCAGTTGTCAGGAGCAGTATCCACAATCATCTTGCTAAGAAGAGTTGCCATGGCTTCTTGGGAATTTTTATTTCCTCTCATGACTGTAAATTAGGTTCCGCAGGTGACATAATTCTCACCCACTTCAAATATGTGATACACGTCTCTGCTTGTTAAGGTGTTAATAGTTTACAACTGTGTGACTGTTCTTCTGTTCATATTTATCCTCCCCATTTGAGTATTTTTATAGTTGCTATTAAACATCACATCTGTAGGATCCCAGGAAAATATCACAGGGATAATCTAGCCAAAGAGATCAAGCAAAGGCTTCATCTTCCTTTTACTTTAGCCTCTACATTTCAACTTTTAGGGTTATCATGATGCTTACCAGTGTCTAAATTTTGTTTATATCAGTTGGTAATGAAACTGCACAACTGAAGTGTCCAACCTCTCTCCAACCTACTTTCCTTTCTGCAACTTGGAGAGTTTTAAAATGCACTGTAAGAGCAAGTATGGTGAGAGGCTTTCCTGGAACTGGCATGAAGCACAGCTGTGGAAGCTAGCATTCCCATGTAAATGCATCTCTTCACTGTTAAGTGCCGTACCTTTTCAGTAGGTGATCCATAGAAACGACACGATTGCTCAGGAGCTCAACCCTGGTATTTAAATTTCTTCTTCTCGACTTTAATGAGGGCATCTATCAGAGTAGTGGAGTGGGGTGACATTTACAATACTGCCAATCCACTCTGTGATTAGACACAAATCATTCAGAGGTTAGATTTCAGGCTAGCGGTGATTCCAGCATGTTCTAAATAGCAATCGTGGTAAATACAAAACTTGCAATAAGAATAACAAATAATATCTTGTTTTTCATACTGCACCTTAATTAGCAGTAGCGTTACATCGATGGTGGGTGGGGGTAGCTTCCACTATATACCAGGCTCTGAACACAATGGGCGGGAGTGAGAGAAGGGGCTTCTGGACAAATGAAGAAATAGAGAAGAAAATCAGGAGATGGGAAGAGGCAACTGGAAAAGGCAAAAGCCACAGAGCCTATGGTATTAGTCAAGGTTCTCCACAGAGCATTAAGTATGGTCTTATAAAAGACATCATTTTGGGGGTGGCCGGTTAGCTCAGTTGGTTAGAGCATGGTGTGTATAACACCAAGGTTGCTGGTTCAGTCCCTGCATAGGCCACAGTGAGCGGTACCCTCCTTAAAAAAAAAAAAAAAAAAAAGATACATCATTTGTAAGTTTTTGGTAAATTTATAAAGCTTGAGTCTCAGCGTTTAGATCAAGGTATATCCATGTTTCTTAATCTAAATTTCCAGAAAAATGAGAAACCAATTAATTCAGAATCTCAAGTGGAATGCATGCTTTATTGCATAGCAATAAAGGCTCCTCAGAACTGTAGGAAAACTGATCTATGCAAAGGCTGTTTGTGATGGCTGAGTTCTAATACCATTCCATCACATTTCTGAACATTGGGATCTAGAGGAACTTCATCATACTTGAGATGAAAGTCTTTCATTTTGGCAAATATACAACTGGTGATCCACAGGCAAAAGCCATGGCCAATCTTCAAAATAATTGCAAGGCAGGATCCCATACAAAAACTGCTACAACCCAGCCGCCTAGCCCACTTAAGGCACCCACGTAAAAGGCTGGTCTGCCGTACTGCTCTGTACGGAACTTGGACGCTAAATGCTATGCCCTCTGGCTTCATCGGCTCTTTCCTTCTCTGAATTACAGCTTCATTTTCTCATTGGCAGCCTTGTTTTTGCTTTTCATCCGATGGGACAAATTTCAGATCCTGTAGAAGGTCTTTTGCATCATGCATGGTTATTAAAGAGGTGGTAGCTTCCTGACTTACGATAATGGCTTGAAATCCTTTCTTCCGGTTTTGGGGGAATCCTGGCTTGAGAAATTGGTCTCAGAACTGGCTGTGTTCAGGAGTCTGAGTCTTCTGGGCAGATGTGTTATCCTCTGTTATAGGTACTGAGGTATCAGTCTTGATACCTTCCATTTCTTCTTTTCCTTTGACACTTTCCTGGTCACATCTGTTGTAGGCAGCTGAGTAAGATGGGTTGTTTGGTATGCAACATGGGATTCACAGATGCTGTATTTGGTGTATTTGGGGCAGTCATTGTTCATGTACATTACATTCTTCTCTGGCGTTTACAGATGGAAAAATTACAAAAATATTTCTGGAAACAATGTACTGTACTTCTGATCCTCAGCCCCTACCCCCAACTCTGCTGACAATATCTTGGGTTCCAGTTACCTTAGCATCCCCCAAATGCCTCTGCTTTAGGGCAGTTATATCATTATCTAGATCAGGCTCGATTGTAGATCTTTTCCTTAGCCTTAATTTAGACTTTGCAGCAATTTTTTTCACTGACATATCTTTAGACAAAGACGTAATCTGTTCAGTTTGTAAAATCCCTTCTTTGAGCCCCTCCAAACGAGCAGCCAGTCTCTTTTTTAAAAATGAAATTTATTGGGGTGACATGAGTTAATAACATTACATGAGTTTCAAGTGTACGATTCTATAATACATCATCTGTGTATAGTACTGTGTGTTCACCACTCACAGTCTAGTCTCCTTCTGTCACCTTATGTTTGACCCCCTTTTCCGTCTTCATCCTCCCTTACTCCCGTCCCCTCTGGTCGAAGTCTCTTTATCAAGTTGCACAACTCTTAATCTTCAGCTCGTGCTTTCCTTGCTTCTGCTAAAACTTCATCTGGTGCTCTTTTACCTTGAGCAGGTTCCTGAGGACCTATTTCTAGGGGGGCACTTCTGTCTATACTTGCCCACGTGGGTGTTTCACCTTGAGAGATCCACGTACATCTTGTCAGTCAGGTCATCTAGCCACAGGGATGTTTTCAGTGGCTGCAGTAGGACATAAAGAAGAGGGGGATAAAGGCAAACATTAGGAAGTAGAAATAAGATAGAGTCCAAGGTATGGTACTCTGGGCTGGCCTTCCTTTCCAGTCTCCCAAACTACATAGTTGGGCTTCACATTCTTGGGCTACTGCAATGCCTGACAATCACTGTGTCTCCCTTCACCACAGTCTTGCAGAACGCTGAGCACACGTGCCTTCTGCCACTTTGTTGGCTCCTCGATGAACCAGCAGCACCAACAGGCGTCTACGCCTATGATAGCAGCAGGGGCAGCAGACCCCGATCTCATAAGGCCATGTGAGATCATCTTCCTAGGCCTTTTCTCTCTTGATGTCTTTTTTTACTTACTTACTTACTTACTTACTTACTTACTTACTTACTTACTTACTTATTTATTCATGAAACAGGGTCCACAGTGCTTCTCTAAAATAAACACCTAAGATTAGGATTCCCTTAAAAGTTCACACTTACCCTGTCTAAAATGGGCTTCTTGCTTACTTGTCCACACTCACCCAAACCTGCTTCTCTCTCCCAGGCTTTCCCATCTTAATAAACAGTGCTGCTCAGTTGACGAGGCTCTTAACCAAGGTTATCCTTCATTTTTCTCTTTCACTCCCACCACATATCCACCCCAGCCAGAAATCCTGCCTCTGGTCCAAACCAATCACCTCTGGGGAGGATTTCTGTAATAACCCCCTAAGTGGTTTTTCTATTAATATTTTAGCCCCCTCCCCATCACTATCCTCCACCCCCACATAAATTTGTTTGTAAACTGCAACCAGAGGATCCTTTATAAGGCAAATTGGATTGTGTCACTCTTTTGCAATAATCCTTCAGTTGCATCACCAACATTTAGAACCAACCCAAAGCCCTCACTGTGGTCTCTAAGACCTGCACGACTGTATCCCCAGCTGTCTCTTTGATTGCAATTCACACACGTGACCCTTTGCTCACTCAACTGCCTCCTTGCTGGTCCTCACATGTCAATTATGGGCCTGCCTTAGGTCCTTTGCACTTGCTGTCCCTTTAGTCTGGAACTCCTTCCTCTACACAGTTCAAGGCCGACTCTTCAATTCATGCACTTCCCTGCTCAGAGACACCTCTCCTCTTGAGAACTCTATCTAAAATATCACTCTCATCCCCTTATTCCCCTTAATTTCCCCCTATATCATCATTGCATTATGGATACCAAGTTTCGCATTGTGTATTTTTTGTTGATTTGTTTATAGTATTTGCCTAATAAACTAAAACTCCTAAGGGTAGGGATTCTGCTTTGTTGTCATCAGGGTACCCCATGCCTAGAATGATGCTTGGCATCAAATATGTGCTTAACACATATTTCTTAAATGAATAACTAGATGCAAAAATTAGAACTTACGACAAACTGTCCTTGTTTCCCTGTTTTTCTCAAGGTCAATTTTGCCAAGGGCAAGGATAATCCAGTATACAAATAATGTGGGCATCCGTGACCAGAAATTGACTATAATTTGAACTCAAATCCTGTTGTATTTTTTTATGGCTCCCTATTGATGGTTGTAATAAAATTTTATAATGTTCTGCCTGATGAAACTTAACACTAAACTCTATTTAAATTATTTGCCCCTAGTGTTTCTGAGTAAAAAATCCTAGACCTGACTACAGCAGCGGATCTGTAGGAGATGATTTACTAGAATGGCAAGTGTTCCCAATCTGTGATCTGTGCAGGAAGATCAATATCCTTTTTCTAAATTGTGTCATTCATGAGAACATTTCCAGGGAGTTTCAATGATAGGGTCCCATTTACTTCCAGAGCTGTGTGCATAACTCCAATAGCCCCTGAAACAAGCTTGGAAACATCAGTGCATAAATCACTCTTCAAATGAGCAAGGAATATATGTCATGACTTACATTTACCTTCATGTAATAACAAATAAAGGAGAATACTTATTATTTATTTACTTTGGTTACATCAGCTTTTTCAGTTGTCCTAGTTGAACTTAAACGCTTTACCAAATGTCTTAGACTGACCTACATAGCAGAGGAGAGAATTTGCAGTGGCCGCTAGAACACTTAGGTTCGTTTCCATCACATGGGCAAATTTGTGGAAGCAACTTACACTTCTTCTGTTCCTCATTATACTAGAGGATAATACAGTTGAGATTTTCAAGAACCCCAACCTTTTCAGGAAACAACTACAAAAGGCTTCCTATTATAGGAAAAGAAATGAACAATTCAAAATATGTATGTAAAACATATTTGTGGAACAAGATTTGCCTACAAATGAATGTATAAAACAGATAGTTTCTCTAAAATTCTGTGTTTTCTGTATTTTTAAGCCTCCTGCATTTCTTCATGCATTCATTCCACAAATACTTATTGAGTAACTACTATGTTCTGCACACTTTGCTAAATAGAGCTAGGGATATGCAATTTAGAAGACAGACATGGGTGTAAACATGTATTATTTTTATAATTAAGTTAAAATAATATATTCTCTCTTGTCAAAATAATCTTGGTTTTCATAAAAGTTTGAGGGAAAAAATGGGGGAAGGGACTGACAAATTTTCAAGAAAAATCTTATGTAATTCAAATGAATTGAATAGTCAGGTTGCCTCTACATGGCCATAGAAGAATTGGATTGCATAAGTACAGAAAATATTTGCAGCTTTTGAAACTGGTCTCTGATATTTCTAAGAATACAACAGATTCTCGAATAACATTGAGGAGTTCTCTAGGAACTTAACTCCTATGTATATCATTTAGCCTGTGGTAAAATTGGTTTCATTATATGCCATTTCACTCCAGTTCCAAGAACCTATCAATGACGTTAAGTGAGGACTTACTGTATTTATTCTAGCTTAAAAAATGTGTTTTCCATGAGGTTATATGAACCTAGTGGCCTCCTTCTTGCCAATGGCTAGTACCTCTGCCACCCAGAGCAGAGACTGGCAGCCCCTTCATCTGGCCGATGAAGCCAGAGCTCTCATGATTTCTGGAGGAAATGCTCATTGTGCATTTTTGGAAAGCAATTTGGAAAAATGCACCCTCCGTTTTATGAGACATTTGAAGAAGACATTGATCACAGAACCTCCAGATTCTTTTTTCTGTATCTTTCTCCTTCTTAAAGATAACCTGCTCCCTTCAGTTTCCTAGGGCTGAATGTTCTCCGTGCACAGGCAGATCTGCGCCTAGGACATGATTTTGATAGGTCTGATGTGTCTTTCTCCTTTTCCATAGGCATTTGTATTAATAAGGCTCAACCCTTAAACAAGAGAAATCACTTCTGAATTTCTTATTTTATCATCTACGTTAATTGGAAACGTAGAGTGACTTTCAGCTCTGACATGCTGTAATTCTAACTGTGCGGCGTCATATTTGTCCAGGTATTATATGGGTAGAGAGGGGAAAGTGAGGTATAAAATTCTTTGTGGGAGACCCTACTTACAGTAAGGGTGATTTTCCTTACAAGCAACAAAAAGCCTAACAGTATTTTAACCAATAAAGTAATTTAATTACGTATGCAACAAGAAATCTAGAGGTGGGAGTTTCAGGAGTGGATCAGCAGCTCCACGCAGCCTGGCCACGGAGTCAGTCTCTCTGACAGGCTTGTATTTCCATCATGGTTACCTAAAGATCTGAAGCAGCTTCTGGCATCATATCTTCACATTCCAGGAAGGGGGAGGGGGGAAGGGGCAAAAGAACAGACTCAGGGTATTTCCACCTTTATCCAGGAGAAAACTCTTCCCCAGAGCCCCCAGCCTCACTCTGGGCAGAACTGAGTCATTCCCCACCTCTAGTAGCAAGGAGTTTTTAAGAGACCAACCATGAGTTACTCCCTAGGGTTAGGCATATTGAGAACTGAGCAAAATTGAGGATTGTTAGCAAGGAAGCAAGGGAATGTGTTTCTGGAAGGCAGTCAGTATGCTCCACCACAACCTTGGACCACATGACCAAGGAGCTACTCAAGTCTGTGGCCAGGCTTGAAAATGGCAGAGTCAAACACCTGGGCTCTCTCCAGTCCTCTCCACCTTCCTTCCTTCCTTCCCTGTTGCTTCCTAGTAAGCATTCAGTTTAAGAGAGGAGGAGAGTGTGTCATAAAATGGATGGTGATGTTCTTAATTAAAAGATAAACAAGATGTTGTAGAATTATGTTCAACTTTCCTATTCTTATCATTCTTTTCACATTTTTATTCTTTAACTTGAATTTATGCTGAACATTTTATCTAATCATATTTGCAAATTGGCTAGAAAATGTAAGAGATATTTTTGGTCAGGGTACTCTCTCACTGAAAATGGTCCAGAGATGATTGTATTCGATTTTGTTTTCAAAATCTCCACTTCACAAATGCCAGCACGTTAAGAAAACAGATGGTTTGATCAGAGGCTTCTTTTGCTGTATGCAGGCTAATGTTTTTGGCATCATGCCAAGACTTGATTTGTAATTTTAAAATTGCTGTTTTCCCAGGCTGAGCTTGGGGGTACCATCAAAATTCTTAGATAGTCTCTATGATGAGAAAGCCACATTTTTGCATGAGAGCTAATTCAAGAAAAAATTTTAAATGTGTAAAGGACACATGTTTTCCAATCAAAATAAAAATAATTTTATTGATTTCAATGGAGAAAAAGTCTCTATTTTTAGGACTTACAGTATTTATTGCATTCAGTAGAAGAATGTCAGTTTCAAATTCTCACTTTTTTGGTTATTAAAATATTAAAGTTTTGTCATCTTTGAAAAAAGTAAACTTAGATTCATCTAATTTTTTATCTTTTATAGTTGGGTAGAGTTTTAGAGTTCATAAAATTTGTTCAAAAATATTATTTCATGTTATCTTTAACCTTCCAAGAATGTTATTATCATTCCCATTTAAACTGAGGTTCAAAAAATAAAATGAGTTACCTAAGATCACAGAAGGTTAGCTCTGGAGTTAGGCCTAAACTGAGATTGTTATATCCATTGTAACATTTAATTAGTTCTTATTTTGTGTCAAGCACCATTCTGACACTGGAAATAATAAAATAATAGTAATCAGATCTAACATTTCTTTAGCATTCGTTGCCAGGCACCATCTTAGATGTTTACATGCATTATTTCATTTAATCCTCTCAGCAAACCTATGAAATAGGAACTATTAAAATTCCCATTTTATATATGTGGAAACTGAGGTCTAGAGACTTGCATGCGTTCATACTGTTAGAAATGGGGAATTACTAGTTCTTAATGGTTTAACGAGCACAGACCTCTCTGCGCCATAGTTGCAGGTATCTACTTTCCTGGAGCTGGACAGGGGAGTCATATGTACAGGCTGGAGCCACCTCTGGAAGCACTGGCTGCCATGATATATTGCTGCTCTTTGCGGTGCTGCTGTGTTTTTTCATGACTCTCAAGTTGCTGTGATGAAAACCTAACTCAAAGAAGCTGCAGCAAAAACAATATCTGTTGACTCCAAGGGAGGGCTAGGCGACCAGAGCACCCACTACGAGAAGAGCAGGGATGATGTTCGTCTCAGGCACCCCTGGAACCAGGAACTTCAGTGCTAATTGAATGCTTGCCATCTCTTGCTTTTGTTTCTTTATGCAAGTTGGCTTCATTCTTTCTCACTACTGATGGCTGTTTTCAAATGGTAGGAATCCCAGTCACCAACAGTTCACAAAATTCATCTTTTGACTTTCACCAACACAGAAATTCTGACTCTTTTGTGTCTAGTTGGAAAAAATTCCACATGAGGGCTCTGATTGGCCTGGCTTATATAAGATGTCACTCCTGGGCCAATTAAATGTAGCTAAGAAGACATAAGATGTCAGAACATGTTAAGAGTTGATATGTTCAGTTGTGCAGTTTGTGTACTTCACAATGGTGCCACCCAAAGAACATGAGGGCATTGAAATGAAGACCATACTCTGCTTACCAAGCCGTGTAGCCTGGAGTAGGGTTCTTCCCAAAGGAAGGTTGCCCTTTGATTCTCTCAGACACTGGAGCTTGCTACAGGGGCACCCACTGGGCTGAGCTCTTGTTTAAAACACTGACGTATAATTGGCATATAACATTATATTAGTTTCAAGTGTACAACATAATGATTCTGTATTTGTATATATTGCAAAATTATCACCATGATAAGCTTAGTTAATAATGTAATACAGTATTATTGACTATAGTCGCCATGCTATGTATTACATTCCCATGACTTGTTTATTTTATAACTGGAAATTTGTACGTTTTGACCACCTTCACCCATTTCACCTATTCCTCACTGTCCCTTCTGGCAACCACCAATCTGTTCTCTGAATCTATAAATAATCCCCCCATTCTTCCCCCCACCCCCCCCACACACAAAGTCATCTAGTAGTCTGTGGTTGCCCTGTATAAAACATGACAGCTTCTGAGGAATTAATATATTTGAGGATGGAGGAAAACAAGGGAAGTATTAATTTCAGAAAAGGAGGCGATACTCAACAGAACACTGAAAGAAAATTTAAGTCATCGGCCATATTCTAAGGTTGCCTGCTTAGTGACAGTGAGTAAATACTCTTCGGAAAACTGCTTCTATTTCATATACAACTATTTTAAAACAGTTCCCCAATTAAGTCATGAAACAATGATAAATAAAGGCTATAGTGTGAGCAAAAAACCACTGCCATTTCCTGGTCTACGCAGTACCTTGTGGAGCAGCTGGCTACTTTCCCAGATATACCCACCCTCTCTTTAAAGATTCAGAGGCTCTCTCACGGTAGATTTCAATTGAACAAGGTCATGGTTTTTGTGTGAAAGGCAGTCTGACATTTAATAGAGGTACCTAATAGTCTCTACTAGCAAAGTGCTACTGAAAGCAGTTCTGGTTACATTAAAATAACATTTTTCGCACCAGGTTTGTGAAGCTGTAAAGACTTAACAAAAAACAAAACAAAACAAAACCAAAAAAAACAAGCAAGTGATTTCTCATAGGTTGGAACAATGCCGTCTCTGGAATACAGTCTTACCACCTCCATCCAGCAGGCCCAGCATATTCTCCAAAGCCCCGGGCTGTGTGGAAGTAGTAAGACTGACAATGTGCCTAAAGATGGGCGAAAACATATTTACTCCTGAGCCATTCCTTTGATATTTAAATTCAGAAAATTTTTAAAACATTTCTGTTTTTTTCCTTAAAGCCACACAAAGGACTATTGTGCTCTTAAGCTGTAGGTTGTGATATTTTTAGTATGAAATAAAGAAAATGGTCAATGTTTTTCATGGTAGTGACTTTTAAGCCCACACAATTAATCACATTTAAAACAAGTTTCTTCATCTGAGTTCTTCTGGTTTCACCTCTTATTTTTTTGTGAGATGAGCATGGTAAACCTTGCTGAAAAACAAAAAAAGGAGAGAGGCAGATTATAACTGAGTTATTGTAGAGTTGCGTTACTACATTTTTTTCTTTGTTATCAGCACTGGTATTTTGTCAGTTGTCAACCCCCTGCAAATATCCTTCCCCTCGCCCCATAAGTCAAAAATGTCCTCTTTAGGGCATAATTGTAGTAACAATTACAGGACAGAATAAGTTCTAATAACACATTTGATAGCTCTAAACAATTATCTTCTATCAATGCACACAGTGACTGTTATTAATGGGAAACTCTTTGCATGGGCCCTGAAAATACCCAATAACTCAACTTTTCAGCATTTTGATTACTACATACTTCAATTTAACATCAAGAAATATAGGATTCAGTTTAGCGGTTTCAAAAGCAATGAATACAGATGATGAAATCTCTTCTTTCAGGCAAAAAAATTATTACACATAGACACTTATTTCTAATAATGTCATTTCAATTTATTTCTCAGTTGCCTGACATAAGATATATTTCTCCAGGAACTAGATGAGAAGTTAATCAGCATTTCAGAACTCAGGCATCAATTGAAAATCTTATTTGCAACTGAGTAGCAATGTTTCTCATCGTTTTCCTACACTTTCTTTTTTTTGTTGTTGTTATTATTTTTATTTTTCAAAGATTTTTATTAAAATATAGCTAGCACACAATATTATATTAGTTTCAGGAGTACACCATAGTTATTCAACATTTGTATACCTAAAGAAGTGATCACCATGGTAAGTCCAGCAACCATCTGACACTGTACCATGCTATCACAATATCATTGAATATATTTCCTATGCTCTACATGACATCCCCATGACTTATTTGTTTCATACCTGGAAATTTGAACCTCTTACGCCCCTTCACTTTTTTCCTGCCTTTTGTAATTTTTCAATTACAGTTGACATTCAGTATTTTTCTAATATTAATTTCAGATGTACAGCATAGTGATTAGACATTCATATAATTTAAGAAGTGATCCCCCTGACTAGTCTAGTACCCACCTGGCACTATATGTAGTTATTACCATATTATTGACTATTTTCCCTATTGTTTACTTTATATGCTTTACTTTATATCCCCATGACTATTTGGTAACTACCAATTTGTACTTCTTATCCCTTCACCTTTTTCACCCTACCCTCAAATCCCCTCCCATCTATCACCTGAATAAATCTAGTATCCATCTGACATCACACATAGTTATTACAATATTATTGGCTATAATCCTTACACCCTACATCCCCATGACTACTGTGTAACAATCAATTTGTACTTTCTTAATGCCTTCCCCTTTTTCACCCACCTTCCAAACCCACCTCCCAATTGGCAATCATCAAAAGTGTTCTCTGCATCTATGAGTCTGTTTCTGTTTAGTTTGTTCATTTTGTTCTTTAGATTCCAAATATAAGTGAAATCACACTGTATCTGTTTTTCTCTGTATGATATCCTGCACTGAGCACAATACCCTCCAGGCTCATCCATGCTACAGATGGCAAGAACCCATTCCCTTCCTGGCTAAGCAATAGTCCATTGTATATATGTACCACCTCCTCTTTATCCAGTCATCCATTGACGGACACCCCAGCTGCCTCCATCTCTTGGCCATTGTAAATAATGCTACAATAAATACATGGAAGCACATGTCCCCTTGAAGTAGCATTTTGAGTTTCTTGGGATAAATACCCAGAAGTGGAATTCCTGTGTTCTTCTTTGTTTCTTGTTATAACCCTTTTTAAAAGTCTGTTCTGTCTGGTATAAATTTTGCTACCCCAGCATTTTTTGTTTGTTTGTTTCCATTTTCATGAAATACCTTTTTCCATCCCTTTACTTTCAGTCTGTGTGTGTTTTTCAATCTGAAGTGAGTCTCTTTTAGGCAGTATATGTATGGTCTTGTTTTTTCATCCATTCATACCTCCTATGTCTTTGATTGGAGGATTTAATTCATTTACATTGAAAGTAATTGTTGCTAGATATGTAGTTATTTTCATTTTATTATTCATATTTTTGATTTTTTTCATCTTAAAGAAGTCCCTGTAAGATTCCTTGTAATACTTTTATGTTGGTGATGAACTCCTTCAGCTTTTTCTTAACTGGGCAGCTCTTTTATCTGTCCTTCAATTCTAAATGATAGTTTTGCTGGGTAATCTTACTTGTAAGTCCTTGCTTTTCATTACGTTGAATATTTTCTGCCAATCCCTGATGGCCTGCAAAGTTTCTGTTGAGAAATCAGCTGACAGTCTAAAGGGAGTTCCCTTATAGTTAACTAACTACTTTTCTCTTGTTGCTTTTAAGATTCTTTTTTTGTCTTTATTTTAACCTTTGGTATTTTAACTATGGTGTGTCTTGGTGTGAGCCTGTTTGGGTTCATCTTGTTTGGGACTCTCTGTGCTTCCTGGGCTTGTATGTCTATTTCCTTCACCAGGTTAGGGAAATTTTCCATCATTATTTCTTCAAATAGTTTTTCAATTCCTTGATGTCTGTCTTCTCCTTCTGGTACCCTACGATGTGAATGTTTTTATGCTTGATGTTGTCCCAGAGGCCCTTAAACTATTCTCATTTTTTTGGATTCTTTTTTCTTTTTGCTGTTTTGATTGGGTGTTTTCTGCTACCTTATCTTCTAAATCACTGATTCTATTCTCTGCTTAATCTAATCTACTGCTGATTCCCTCTACTGTATTCTTCATTTTAGTTATTGTATTCTTTATTTCTGACTGGTTCTTTTTTACATTTTCTATCTCCTCTCCATTTTTATGTTTCCTATCTCTTTGTTGAAGTTCTTCTCCCTGAGATCATTGAGCATCTTTAAAACCAATGTTTTGAGCTCTGACTCTGGTAGATTTCTTGTCTCCATTTTGCTTAGTTCTTTTTTCTGGATCTTTGTTCTCTTCTTTATATGGGACATGTTTCTTTGTCTCCCCATTTTGACTGCCTCCATGTGTTTGTTTCTATATACTAGTTAGGACTGTTATGCCTCCTGGTCTTAGTGGAGGGGTCTTATGTAGTAGGTGTCCTGTGGAGTCCAGTGGCACAGTCTCCTTGGAACACCTAAACCAGGTGTTCCAGGTTGTCCCTTGTGTTGGTTGTGTGTGCCCTCCTGTTGTACTTGAGCTTTGGTTGCTGTTTGCATGTCAATGAGAGGGATTGACCCTTGCATTGATTAGTTGTGAAGACGGGCCATGAATACAGTGGATGAGCTATTGTGGAGGGACTGACTTTATGGAGCAGGATTTGCTTTAGCAGGGCTCTGGTGAATGCCCAGTCGACCTTTGGAGTGTCATCCTTGGAGGTGGCTGGGTGATGTTCCAGCTTGGTCTGAAGCTGGCCACCTAGCTTGCCATCTCTGGGGCTGCCTTGCCATAGGCCAAGTTCAGTTTCAGGCTCTGCCCTGCTCAGGGCCACCTGGTATGGTCCAGCAAGCAATCCACAGATGCTGCCACCTGCTCTGGGCTTGGAGGTGTCTTGAGAGACCAAGCTGTGAACTGAGGCTGCCTGCCACTAGTGTTGGGCTTGAAGCTGCTCAGCAAAAGGTACAGGACTTGCTAAAGTTAGATCCTGCTTGTTTGGGTTTTGTGAATCTTTGTGATTTGGAAAAGTCCACAGCATGAGCCAAGACAGGCTGTTCAGATGGAAAAACCACTGGAAGTGGCTTGAGTGTGCCCTAAAGTGGGTGGGGCGGGGTCTCAGGGAATCACCAGGGCAGGGTGTCAAAATGGTGTTAGCAGGTTGATGGAGAATCATATATGGCACCTGCCTGTGTCTGCACATCAGTAGGGGGAAGGGCTCAACAAAGAAACAATAAATTCTGCCAATATTTCTGCCTGGGAGAAAGTCCTCCAGCCCTCACCCTACAGCCAGACAACTCAGTTCCTCCCTGTGTGTCCCTGGCACCTTTTAAGGTGCTGCTCCAGTGCTGGAACTCAGAGCAAGTGAGTCCATCAGAGAGTAAGTCCATGTGCAGGCCCTTTCAGAGTATCAATTGGTACTCTAGCTGCCCTCTGTCTCACCCAGCTACAATCTCCTCTGGTTTTCACAGCCAGAAGTTATGGGGCTTCTCTCCCTGGCACTGGAACCCTGGGCTGGAAAGCCTGATGTTGTGCTGGGACCCTTCACTCCTCCAAGTGTGGACCACTGCAGCTGAGATATCCCTCTCGATTTTTAACAGTCACATGCAGTTGTGGGAC
Source organism: Rhinolophus hipposideros (assembly GCF_964194185.1). Lineage (NCBI taxonomy): Eukaryota > Metazoa > Chordata > Mammalia > Chiroptera > Rhinolophidae > Rhinolophus > Rhinolophus hipposideros. The sequence goes on from NC_138049.1 coordinate 69,463,209, forward strand.
CAGTCCATTCTATGTCTCTGCATCTCCTGTCAGTCTTCAGGTGGCTTCTGTATGTCCTTAATTGTAGGACTTTGGTTCAGTTAGACTTCAGGTGATTCTCAATGATGGTTCTGTAACTCAATGTGGTTGTGACAGAGGCAAACACAGCGTTTGCTTACTCTGCCATCTCGATCAGAAATTTCCTTTCCTACACTTTCTTAACTCCTTTCTCTTCTTGCCTTCCACATTTATTAGTGAACATTAACAAATGGCTTTCTTTTTATTTTTTTTTAATGGGAACTAATGATAATGGTAGAATGGTTGTCACCTTGGTGTGGCTTTTTGTCTTTTCCCTTTTTCCATTCTATTCTCTTCAAGACTCAGATTAGGCCTCCTTTTCATAAAACCTTCCTCCCTTCCTCCAGAAAAACATCTTCAGTCCCGGGTGAATGAGAAGAGACAGATGTCCTCAGGTAGTTTAGCACTGAGCTGCTAGAAGGAAGGACTACAAGACTGTCACCTGGAATGGGCAAACTTTCATTACCAGGATGCTCTTCTCACTAGCACGGCATTCCACAGACTGGAAAGCCTTCCAATTCCCATTGTTATGCTATTGGTAGGTGTACCTGCTCCCTCCCAACTTCACCCAGCTGCAGAGGTGTGGAGGTCTCTCTCCCAGGGTACAACCCATGCTCTCGGAGGTATAGTAAGAGTTAAGGAACTAAGAGAACACTTTAATGTTTGCTTCCTATAAGACTCCCAATAATCTACTTTAACAACACCAAATATTGTTTTGTTTTTGGTGTTAGTCTCACACCTGCCTTAATAACTTGGTTTCTCTTCTCTATCTTTCCAGACAGCTCATGTTTCCCTTCTATACCAATCTCAATTGCAATCATCTGCATACTCCTCTGGTGATATTAGGCCATGTGCTCCCTGAGGTCAGGTACCTCATCATCTACTTTATTGTATCCAGAGAGCCTAGCATGATAGTAGAAAGAGCTCAACAAATACTATTGAATGAATGGTTGAAAGGTGAAAAATTATAGACAACAAGATTAGAGAAATGTGAGCTTGGGTACAACTTTGCTACATTTATAGATTTCTTGCATCTACTTTCTAATAGGATTTTATTTGGCCTCTAAAATCAGCTCTGATGTAAAAGCAGCCCCACTCTTGGAGATGGTATAATGCAGTAAGGAACAGTGATATGCTAGTAAATGTTTATTAATGTAGCTAATTTCAATCTATCAGCATGTTATCATTGAGTGCAGCATTCGGAAGAGATGTCCAGCAGGACAAGATTTTTCACTATTTCCAACAAACAGCACAATGTAAGAAAATTACCTCAAAACTTAGATAATAGTGAAATGTGAAATATTTAGAAAGTGTATTTAGAAGGTGTTTGAATATTTATTACCTTTGTTTTTAATATAATTATCTTTAATATAATTTTTAATAACGGCTGGATATAACAACTGGCTAGCAAAATTCCCAATCATTTAATAATTTTCTCTCCTGAAACTGTAGGAGCTAGTTTCAGATACCACTGGATAGAACTCTTCTTCTCAACGTGCCTTTAGTACTTAAACTTTGCCCATCCATCCTTGCTCCCACATAAGATCACTTCAACTACTTCCCTACTAGTATTTTCAACCAGGAATATCTGCTGTTTGATTGAAATAATTAGTTGCTTTTGTTAATAGCAGAGAAGTACAAAGGTTTGTAAGAAAAAGTAGATGGACCAGAAAGAATATTGGGACATTCTTTAACTCTTCAAAACCTAGAGCCTTTTACTAGGTATTTTGAGTTATAGGTGAATAACCGGCTTCAACTTAATATTTTTGTATTTGGCACCACAGGCCATGCCAATGCCTCACCATCTTCCAAATCCAACTTGATTTCAGTCATTCGTTTTCTGTTCAACTGTATTTTCTGGCTTATATACCTCCTCCTTAACCTTCTTTATTGTGCAAAGAACGTTTAAAATCCCACTTCATACCAGAATTGTCTCTTGACTTTTGGATGAAAGGTAATGTTCCACTACCATTACTCTACTACTGCCTTCACCAACCAAACCAAATTTCTTCTTCCTAAAAAAAGAAAGAAAGAAAGAAAAATAACATAACACTTCTATGGGCCTTGATTTTGTGAACGTCTTATGAATATATTGAATATTTTCATTGCCCTATTCTTTACTATGTCCATTTTAGACTGCTTATATTTTGACAGTGCCTAGGAATCATACTCATTTAATTTTCTTTGCATTTCACTCAGTAAAGAATCATGAACAGCTTTATAAATGTCTTTTCATAGCTTCTAGAATGGGGATATTCATAATGAAGTAATTGATAAGTGTAGAATCATGTTTGTGAGGGGCAACATATGAAATGATCAATCTGTCTTAGAGCATGATTCCTCATTAAAGAGTAAGTAATGATGATGACAATGCTTTCAAATTTCTGGCTTTGTCCTCATGTCTTAGCATATTATGTATGCACCATAGTATATGCAGGAGTTGTGCCAAGGCACATTCTCAAAAATTCACAGTCATTGTGTCTTTCTTTATATATTTTCTAAGTTATGAATACATAATGCATAAACAAATTTTAGCTATTTTGTGTGTTAAGAATAATGCAACAATATTTCAGTTGCCTTATCCTTGAAAACAGAAACAACCATTAAGTTTTTTCTAAACGTTTAATTCAGCACCACAATCATCATCATCTGGACTACAGATGGCAGACATACTTTCTAGAACTCTATTTCTAAGTAAACAGCATTTCCTTGAACAGTTCTGTAGAGAGAACATACAGTATTTACATTCCTCTTCATGCTTCTCTGCGTTTTGCCCAAGTTTATAAGCATATTTGGGATGAGCATAATATCACTAAAGAGCAAGCGTGGGTTCTCAAATTTGGTTAAGGAGGAAAACTAAACTAGACTATAGAAGACACCTTTTAGAGAGATTCTTTTGGTTGGGTTGTTGTGAAGAAAATTAACATATAGCTTACCCAATCTTTTTATAAGGGCATACTTATCATTTCCATTCCTATTATCTTTGCTCATAAATACCTGACCAATCATAATTCACTTAATTAACAGCTCTCTAAATAGATTGAGTTTGCGACCTTAGGGGATAGACATTGGAGGCCAGAAAATCCTTAGTTGTCTGGCCAAGCTCCAGAAGTGCCTAATCACATGCTTGGACTGAAAAAAAAAAAAGAACAAACCAAAATGCAAATGACAGCAGCAAAGACAGAGACCACTGTGTACAGGACAAAGGGAATGGAGAGGAAGTGAACCATCCTCCATCTTCCAATGTCTGAAAGGCCAGCTTTAGGCATAATATTTATAAAGTTCACTGATGTGCACAGAGCGAATCAGCTAAAAAATCAGAACAGACAGATGATAGTAAAGCCAGTTTTCTGGAATTTCTGAAAACCATAATTTCAAAGACTTGGCATCAGCTTTTGGTCATTGGAAATATGAAACATATAAAGAAAAATTTAAAAGAAAAATAAAGTTTATGGAAACCATCAAATTAATGAATTTACTAGGCTTATAGGAATTTATACTGTCTATAGCATAAGTATTATAGTTACAATTCTGAGGTTTGCTTCTAACAGTGTTGATTTCTTTTTATAATAAAAACTCTTTATTATGACCCAGTGGGTATAGAAGAAACACACCTTCACATAATAAAGGTGATATATGACAAGCCTATAGCTAATATCATACTCAATAGTGAAAAGCTGAAAGCTTTTCTTCTAAGATCAGGAACAAGACAAAAATGCCCACTACTACCACTTCTACTCAACATAGCATTGTAAGATCTAGTGACAGCAATTAAACAAGAAAAAGAAATAAAGAGCATCCAAATCAGAAATGAAGAAGTAAATCTCTCACTATTCACTGATTACATGATATTACATATAGAAAACCCTAAAGACTCCACCAAAAAAAACTATTGGAACTAATAAATGAATTCAGTAAAGTGGCAGTATACAAAGTCAATACACAGAAATCTGTTGTATTTCTATACACCAATAACAAATGATCAGGAGAAATGAAGAAAACAATCCCATTTACAATTGCATGAAAAAGCATAAAATACCTAAAAATACATTTGACCAAAGAGGTGAAAGACCTGTGCTTTGAAAACTATAAGATATTGAAGAAAGAAATTGAAAAGGATAAAATAAATGGAAAGATACCATGTTCATGGATTAGAACAGGGGTGTCCAAACTGTGGCCCGCGGGCCAACTGTGGCCCATGATCCATTGTTAATTGTCCCGCAGCAAATTCTAAAAATATATTTAGTTTACTTAAATAAACCAGGTGAAGGAATACGTACTTCACCTCGAGTGAGTAGCCTGGCTGTTTGTATATTTTACCCCATATGGCCCTTGGTGAAAAACGTTGAAAAAAATTTGGACACCCCTGGATTAGAAGGATTAATATTGTTAAAACATACTTACTATATAAAGTAATATGAAGAGTCAATGCAATCTCTATTAAATACCAGAGGCATTCTTCTCAGAACTAGACCAACTAATCTTAAAATTTATATGAAGCCACAAAAGATGCCAAATAGCCAACAACTTGAGAAAGAGCAAAGTGGGAGATCTCCAGTTCCAAACTCTACTGCAAAGCTACAATATTTAAAAGAGTCTGGTACTGGCATAAAAACAGATATGTAGATCAATGGAATAGAACAGAGAGCCCAGAAATAAATCTTCACATATGTGGTCAACTAATCTATAACAAAGGAGTCAAGAATATACAATGAGGTAAAGACGGTCTCTTCAATAAGTGGTGTTGGGACGACTAGATAGATGGATGCAAGAGAATGAAATTGGACCACTTTCTTACACCATATGCAAAAATAAACTTAAAATGGATTAAAGTCTTAAATCTGAGACCTAAAACTATAAAACTCCTAGAGGAAAACATAGGCAGTAAACTCCTAGACATCGGTCTTAGCAATGTCTTTTTGGAAACAAATGTGATTTCATCAAACTAAAAAGTTTTGCACGGAAAAGGAAATTATCAATAAAATGAAAAGACAACCTATTGAATGAGAGAAGATATTTGCAAATGATACATCCAATAAAGAGTTAATATCCAAAACATATAAGGAACTCCCACAACTTAATGACAAAAAGGTCAAACAATCCAATTTAAAAATAGAGGACCTGAATAGACATTTCTCCAAAGAGGCATACAGATGGCCAACAGACACATGAAAAGAAGCTCAACATCACTAATCATGAGGGAAATGCCAATCAAAACCACAATGAGATATCACCTCACACATATCAGAATGGGTATCATAAAAAAAAAGTCAACAAATAACAAGTTCTGGCAAGAATGTGGAAAAAAGGGAATCCTTATACACTGTTGGTAGGATTGTAAACTGGTGCAGTACTATGGAAAACAGTATGGAGGTTCCTCAAAAAGTAAAAAATAGAGCTACCATATGACCCAGCAATTCCATTTCTGGGTGTTTATTCAAAAATGTATATGCAACACTATGTTCATTGAAGCATTACTTACAATAGCCAAAATATGGAAGCAACCTTGATGTCCATCAACAGATGAATGGATGAAGGAAATATATAAATATATACAAATAATGGAATATTACTCAACAATAAAAAAGAATGAAATCTTGCCACTTGCAATAATATGAATGGACCTAGCAGGTATTATGCTAAGTGAAATCAATCAGACAGGGAAAGACTGTATGGTTGTACTTACATGTGGAATCTGAAAAAACAAAAATGAATAAACAAAACAGAAACAGACCCATAGATATCAAGAACATAGGGGTGGAGGGTGGGAGTATGGATGACATTTTTTAAAAAGCACACTCAAAAAATAAATAAAGAGAGGTAGAGTATATTTCCTACCTCATGAAACTGGACTGCTTATGCTACTTGATTGACAAATGGAATATGATGAAAGTGATATTCTTTGACCTCTGAATCTAAGCCTTAAGAGAGCTTATAGCTTCCCCTTTAAATTTTAGAACCCAGGAGCCATATAAAGAAGTCCAGGATGTCCTGCTGAAAAGAGAGGCTACATGTAGAGAGAGAGAAACCCTAGAGGATGAGAAGACCACCTGGATAAAGTGGACACATGGAGGAGTAAGTTGCACCAACCCACAGACAACGTCAAGGCCACAGGCATTTTGGTGAGGCCATCTTGTATTTTTCCATCCCAGCCTAAGTAACAGCTAAATACAGATACAAGAGTGAGCTCAGAAGATCAGCAGACCACTCTGTCCACCTATAGAATTGTGAGAAATAATAAATCATTGTTTCAAGTCACTACATTTTGAGGTGATTTGCTACACAGCACCAGATAACAGATACACAATAGTTTGTTCCTTTTTATTATTGAGTAGAATTTTATTGTATAAACATATCACCATATAATTTAGCAATTTATTTCCTTATTTGGGTTTTTTTCCCAGTTTTGACAATTATAGGACAGTTTCTATGAGAATTGTAATATAAGTTTTTTATGAATATATTTTAATTTCCCTTGAGTAAATACCTACGTGTTGAATTGCTAAGTCATATAGTAAGTATATCTTTAAACTACCAAATTGTTTTCTAAAATAGTTTTATCTTGATATATTCCCAGCATCCATGTATGAGAGTTACATTTCTAACCTTCCCCAATATTTAGCATTGTCAGACAGACTTTTTAATTTTAGCTATTTCAGTTAGTGTGAATTGGTATCACATTGTGGTTTTAATTTGCATTTCCCTGGTAAATGATGTTTAGCATATTTTCATATGTGTGTTGGCAACATACATAATTATAATATACAATTTCTTTTGTGAAGTGTCTGTTTCAGTTTTCGCAGTTTTCTTTTTTAAAAAAAGCTTTATTTATTTATTTTTAATTATTAAGTAGTAGTAATTTCTATATAGTCTGGGTACAAGTCTTTTGTGAGGTATTTGTATTACAAATATTTTCTCCCAGTGTAGCTTCCCTTTTTATCATATTAATGATATCTTTCTGATGAATATCAGTTTTGAATTTTGATGAAATATGTTTTATAGTTACTATTTTTACCTGTCTATGAAATATTTGCCATCTCTAAGGTCACAAAGATCTTTGCTGTTTTCTTCTAGAAGCTTTAAAGTTTTAACTTTTAGGTATATGTATCACGTATATTGGAAAATATACATCCATGTATGTACGTATATAATAGTAGTCTCCTCTGATTGAACCCTGACCAATACACAAGTCGAGCAGCAGGGAAGCTTGCACAGCAGCTTAGACCTATAAGAGAACCTTCTCCTTTTTTCAACTCCACTCAAAGTTTCTAGCATTTTAAGTTAATTGGGTTATAATGGTATACCCAAATGATGTGTATTTCGTTTCCAAATCCAAAAGAGACCCAGTAGATATTGTGACACTGTCTTAGGAGGTCCCAGATGCAGCAATTTTTCCTTTACCTTGGAAAAGATATCTCAATATGTCCTAGATCAGTGGACCTCTAGAAATTTCTCAGAAGTGGAAGGCCCTTATATTTTTAGGGATTTATTTTCCACCCTTTGACATGCATGTATACTAATAATTTTGCCTAGAACAGTTGTTACTTCCTGCTCACCAACCAGCATGGTATGATCAATGCAATGAAACTGTGATAGCATATGAATGGAGTGACTCGGGTCCCTGAGGACTAGATGATGGCATAGGGATGGAGAGCTGACATCACCCTAAGGTAGAACTTTGAAAGTATATTGTTGGCCCCGCCATCCAAAAGTGCAAAGTTCCCAATGCTCTTTACTAACAAGCATAGAGAAAAATGCAGTCACAAACTCAATAGTTGCATACCATGTGCCAGGGGATTTGCTCCAACAACAAAGCATATCTGGAAAAGCAACTGCAATTGGAATCACCACCTGATTACTATCATGTACTATCATTTCCCGAATTCTATCTGTTTTCTGCACAGGCAAAATAAGTGAATTCAATGGAGAATATTATGGAAATCACCATTATGCAAGAACATCTTTCAAGTCTTTAATGATGACACTAATGTACCTTTACATCAAGTAATGCAACATTACGTTCAGTTTACCATTTTGGTAGTTAGAGCAGTTCTTGTGACTTCCTCTTGGCCAACTTTACACTTCAAGGAGCCAGAAAATTAAGAACAAACCAAGCCCAAATGTGGCAGAAGGAAGGAAATAACAAAGATTAGAACATAAATAAAATAGAAAGTAAACAAAATCAACAAACTAAGAGTTGGGTTAATTTTTAAAGATAAAAATATAGAAAACTCTTAGCTAGACTAAGAAAAAAAGAAAGAAGATTCAGATAAATAAAATCAGAAATGAAAGAAGAGACATTACAACTGGTGATACAGAAATAGAAATTATCATAAGAGACTACTGTGAACATTATGCACCAATAAACTGGGTAACCTAGAAGAAATGGATAAATCCCTAGAAACATATGACCTACCAAAAATAAATGATGAAGAAATAGAAAGCCTAAATAGACTCATAACTAGGATGGAGATTGAGTCAGTAATCAAAAATACCCCAGCGAAATAAAATTCAGGACCAGTTGACTTCACTGGTGAATTTTATCAAATATTTAAAGTAGTGTTAATGGCAATCTTTCTCAAGTCTTCCAAAAATTGAAGAAGACACTTCCAAACTCCTTTTACAAGGCCAGCATTACCCTGATACCAAAGCCAGACAAAGACACCACGAAAGAAGAAAATTATAGGCTTATATCCCTGATGTTATAGATACAAAAATTATTAACTAATAGCAGAGTTTACTTATCTGTTCACCTACTGAAGGACCTTATGGTTGCTTCCAAGTTTTGGCAATTATAAATAAAGCTGCTATAAACATCTGTGTGCAGTTTTTCGTGTGGATGTAAGTTTTCAACTCATTTGTGTAAATACCAACTAACATGATTGCTGGATCATATGGTAAGAGTATGTTTAGTTTTGTAAAAAACTGGCAAACTGTCTTCCAAAGTGGCTGTACTATTTTGCAGCCCCACACCAATGAGAGTTCCTTTTGCCTCACATCCTTGCCAACATTTGGTGGTGTCCGTGTTCCAGATTTTGTCATTCTAATTGGTATGCAGTGGTATCTCATTGTCGTTTTAATTTGCAATTCCCTAGTGACATATGATGTGAGTATCTTTACATACGCTTATTTGTCATCTGTATATCTTTTTTGATGATCTATATCAGCTCTTTTTTCCATTTGAAAATTGGGTTCATTTTCTTATTGAGTTTTAATAGTTCATTGTATATTTTAAATAATAGTCTTTTATCAAATATGTCTTTGGTTCTCCCAGTCTGTGGCTTGTCTTCTAATTTTTTTGCCATTATCTTTTACAGAGTAGAAGTTTTAAGTTTTAATGAAGTTCAGCTTATCAATTATTTCTTTTATAGTGTTGCATATAAAATATCATGACCAAATTCAAGGTCATCCAGGTTTTCTTCTATTTTATCTTGTAGGAGTTTTATACTTTCGTGTTTTACATTTAGGTCTCTGACCCATTTTGAGTGAATTTTTGTGGATGCTATAAGATCTGTGTCTGTATCCAACTTTTTGTATGTGCATACCAAGTTGTTTCAGTACCATTTGTATTGCCTTTGCTCCTTTGTCAGATGTTACTAGCTCAAGAAACTGAGGGATTTAAATTATAAATTTTATATGTGTTTTAAATAACAAGCTTTTAAACAGCGAGAAACTAAAAAACATCTTTCTTTCCCCATCTCAATCACAAATCAACCGTTTTTCACTGTATCTGGGTGCTTAATGTAGTATATTAAGCCTTGGGGTTTAGAATCATGACTTAGTTTGATTAATGAATAGGATTAGTCTGGAAAATATCAAGATTGGAAGCATTATTTATTGCCAGATATATTTTGTTTTATAAACAAAAATGCAAGTGAGCTTCTTGTTCCATGTACCTGGGATGCTGGTGAATCATTAATCACAGCTGTCTTCCCTACAGCTATGGGTTTCCAGCAAGCACTGGCATTCCAGGTCTGCATGGTCCAAAAGACCATCTCTCAGATAATAAGAACATCATTCTCAGCTCATGCTGATTACAAAACTACACATATTTTTATTTAGCTTGTCTCCTGGGAAATAATTTTTTCCAATTAGTTAGTATACTTTTCTTTATTGCTAGCCACTACATTTCTGTTTTAGATTAAAGAGAAAAGAAGTTAGAAGATAAGTCATTTTTCACATAAGAAACAGCCTAGAATAATGTATGAATGGGAAGAATTTAAACCATATCCTTTCCCATGATTTACATCAAAGACCTGGAAGACCCAGGTTACTACATCTATGACTGTCTTCTTGATTGTTTATTTCCCAGATGAAGGAATCAATAAACTCACATGGAATCCAAATGGAATAAACAATACTGCCCGAACCACTCAATTCTAAATAGCCTCCTGAGGATTTTACATTAAATGGTAGCTTTTTGTCCTAGAAAAGAAAGTTAATCAAACTGTCCTACAGTTTCTCAGCAAAATGTCTAACTTGTTCCCAGAGCATGTCTTACACAGAAATGTAAATGGTTTGCCAGTTCCCAAGCTCATGGAATTCAGCAAAATTCTCCAATAACCCTACATTTTAAAATATATTTCTTTCCTTACTCAATCTTTTATACCATTTCTTCATTCCTTCAAAAGTAACCATTACTTTTTTCTTTACACTTTTGTAGGCCCAGCATGATGGATGACTCTTCAATTATAAAAAGCTATTATTGTTTATCATTTCAACAGAAATTGTATGACATTGTAGTAAATCTGTTGGTTCTTCACTAGTTTTGCTGTGCGGTTAAAATGCTTAAGACAGAATGACACAAGTGGCGGTATTGTGTTAGTATTTAAAGTCTGAGCAGAGATATTTTCTCTTTAGGATAATTCCCAAACTTCATAATTAAATGTCAAAATATAAGTAAAATTAAAAATAAAATGAAAAGAAAGGAAAAATACTTTAGATGCCAACCTTTAACTTAGAAGAAACTTAAGTCAATGTAGACATTTATAAAAGTTCATGAAAGTTTTTCCAAACAAAGCTGAACATCCAGCACATACACTACCTTACTGAGCAGTTGTCTTCTGCCTCATTGAGATTTTAAGTCCTACTCCTCTTGGTTTCCCCAGTGAAATCACCTGCCTTAGTTCCAGACTGTTTAGTAGCCATCTGCTGGGTATAGAGGAGTACTGGGCCCATCATGAATGCATGTGTCTCTATCTAGTCCATAGAAGTCAGGACAGATGCTGATATTTGTCACTCAACCAATGGATCCCACAGGGTCAACAGAGACACTTCCAGTTAGGAGACTTATTTCTATGGCTACACAGTCATGGAGAAGGCTCTGTAAGAGGATAGGCTTTTCCAAAACAGAAAAGGAGTATGGGAGGAAGAATTGATCAGGTCCAGTGCTACCTACTCTTTTACCCTTGATCCTGGATCTTAGATTACGCCTGGGACTACGGAAGGAAGAAAGAACAGTGATAGGGATCTGTTAGGTCTCTGGTCACAGCCTGAAGCTGTGTGACTACTTCTGTGTTCTCTGGCCTCATGATCTAACTTCAAGTTGCTGCTGGGTCCTGCCAAGTAGCACCTCAAATTTGCACATAATATTCATCCGTAAAGGCTGTCTGAGTAGCCAGTCACTTATCTTCTTAACCCCTTAGAATAGAAGAGGTCTATGGAGTCAGAATTTTCTCTGGGGTGTCCATCCGACTAAACTAGCCCTCAAGGGGAAAACCAATACAACAGAGCAAAAACAGCACATATCCGAACAAACATAGCAGAGAAATAAAAGTCAATGGCCAACAATTGATGGGTCTACAACTCTTAGGTGATTTTTTTTTTATTGAAAAAAGTGTGAGAGAAAACTAGCCCAGCTTACTTAAAAAATTTGAAATGAACCCAAAGCATCTTAAAGTATACGAGTTCTGACAATTAAGTTTACGAACTTATTGCAATGATGTTGCTAATCTTTTTTGACATCAGAGGGATTATTCATTATGAATTTGTACCAACTGGACAAAGAGTTAACCAAGTTCACTATTTGGAAGTGCTGAAAAACTGCATGAAAAAGTTAGATGACATGAAATTTTCGCCAACAATTCATGGCTCTTGCATCACGACAATGCACAAGCTCACAAGGCACTCTGTCTGTGAAGGAGTTTTTAGCCAGTAAACAAATAACTGTATTGGAACACCCTCCCTACTCACCTGATCTGGCCCCCAATGACTTATTTCTTTACCCAAAGATAAAGGAAATATTGAAAGGAAGACATTTTGATGACATTCATGACATCAAGGATAATAGAATGACAGCTCTGATGGCCATTCCAGGAAAAGAGTTTCCAAATTGCTTTGAAGGGTGGACTAGGTGCTGGTGTCAGTGCATAGCTTCCCAAGAGGAGGACTTTGAAGGTGACTGTAGTGATATTCAGCAATGAGGTATGTAGCGCTTTTTCTAGAATGAGTTTGCAATCTTAATTGTCAAACCACATATAGTTTAAAGGATTAATACTAAAGATTCATTACAAATTAATGAATTTATAATTAGTATAAAAAGAAGGGCTTATGTGCATTATGAATTCTTTTTAATGTTCCACATGAGACTCAACTTTGAATTCCAAACAGATGCCAAAATACATACCATTTTATTATTAAAACATTGTTCAGCCTTTTTACATCATTCATACAACTGCTGAAGGTCATTTGCTGCTGCGTGTGTTCTGAGTACTGAGATACTATGTGACTGGGTGTATTTATTTTTCTTCATGACACTTGGGTCCAGACCATTTTCTCTATAGATATCTGCTTATTCTTTATTCCCTTCAAATAATATCATGATTTATGATATATGCTAAGAAGTTTGTCTGTTTGGCAAGTTATTCCCAGCATTCCCCTGTCAACTGGAAGTCTGACTGCCTCCTCCCTCTGCCTGTGGAGGAAAGGTACACCAGGAACTCTTTTCGATGTTGAGCGTTAGACAGATATATTTGCTGCATGGAAATTACATCAAGTTTTTATATTATCTGCACAGGCTTATTCATATTGTCATTTGTTATTAGAAGAATGGAGACTTGACTATAACTTGCATTTCACTCAGATTTTAAAAAGCTTAAAGAAATGTTTATTATTTGAGATGTTAAATGATAAATGTGTAGCTTTTTAATATTAAAAACAAGTGTGAATACTTTTTAGGCTTAAACAATAAAAACAGCATTAAAGTACAGATTCATAATTAATGTAATTTTTATTGTATAAAGTAATATCGTTATTATAGAAAATGTAAAATACACAGAACAGTACAGATAAAATAAAAATTACTTTTAATACCATGGCTGAAATTTACAACTTCACATATTGTAGTATTGTCTTCTCATTATATTTATAGCATTATATAATTTTAAAAAAAATATGTGATCATGCTATATATACAGTTCTGTAGACTCATTATAAATCAACATCATCCCATATTAAGTATTCTTTTAAAACATGGCTCTGAATAGTTATATACTAATATATAATAGTTATATTATATATATATTAATTTATATATATTATATTATATATATAAATATATATAATATATATAATAGTTATATATAATATAATAGTTATATATCACGTGTTTGTACCATTATTTAACAATCCCCTACTAATATTTCCAAAGAAGAAATAGAAAATATAAACGTTTCTGTGTCTCATTCTGAGAAAACATTTTACATAGTTATGCAAGGTAAGAGTGAAATAATATATTAATATTTGAGGCATGTTCATTTCTAACTCTTAATAACAGGTAGTGTCAAAATAACTGTGTCTGTTCAATTTCCTTATTTGAGCGTGTTGCTCTAGTAGTTACACGATCTGCCAAGATTTGCTCCACATGCCAATTTTACTCTAGAGTTGGGATTTAGTTTCTTTCAGATAGATAGATAGATAGATAGATAGATAATGTATATATGTGTATATATTGTATGTAAATATATATACATATATATTTACTAAGGAAGGGGTGGGGAACTGATTAAGCAATGCTTTAAACGTTTGTTTTATTAGATTTTTCTGCTTGTTGTTGTTTTGTTTTTGTGTTTTTAAAAGGAAGAGGATATGCCATTCAAAGGTTGTCAGGAACTTTTCTGCCTGCATTAGTTGGAGACCTCAGTCACCTTGAGGTTGGTGTCTTCCTTTAGGAAAATCACATGAGTGGTGTCCCTTTGATAATATAAACACAGTTGATTCTCATTATTCGTGGTAGTTATGTTCTATAAAGTCACTACGAACTCTGAGTCAGTGAGTACTAAAGCATTGCTTCTAGTGGTCATTCAGGGTTAGTTTCCTAAGAGCCTCTGGTTGCAAGATTTTCATCAACTCATCAATATATAACAATTGTTATATATTCTTCTTTTATGTGTATGTCTGTTTAAAGACATCTTATTTAATACATATCGTTGATTCTTTAACATTGAACTCATCATGGCCGATTACACTTTAACTTGTGCCTGAAACAAGCTTACCTAACACACGTTGGGCACGCCACAGCCTTCTTTGTGCTTAGGTACACTAGACAGCACCTCAGCACTATGCGTGGGGGAATTTTAAAGCAACAACAAAAAGAGGAATCATCAACAAAATGCACAAAAATGTAGCACTAAATAGACCACACAAAGAACATGTGCTTACCATAAAGAGAGCTGAAACAAGGCAGAGTGTTGCTCTGTTTTACATCAGCTGAAATGTGTGCATAGGGCAACTCAAATTTTTTACAGCTCTGAACATGTCCTTGAATGACCAAAAAAGCTTCAGGAATACGGATTTCAGGGTTACAAGTAAATTTTATTTAATGGGAAAATTCACAAATAAAGAAATCTGTGAATAATGAGAATAGACTATGAGGAAAGAAGTTTCCCACTAACATAAGGGAAGGGTGCAATAAAATCCTCTGTGGCCTGACCAAAACTACTCTTTCTAATACCCCTTAGGATATGAATCTAGTGTCCTGGGAAAAGATAAGAGAGGTCCATTCTTTGCCTGTTGTGGTTGAACATTATTAAACTTTATCTTTGGATAGCTGATGATTCTAATTGAGCTTGTTTGCCAGGAAAGTTGGGCAGGGCCCTTGCAGGAGAACTCAACATCGGGTCTTCTGCACTAGTAATCCATGCTCAATCTAGAAGTCCTAGTTTGGCCTGAAAGAGGAGTTGATTTTGAAGAGAGTGGTTGACATCGGAACCTTCTGATCTAGCTACCCTGACACTGGGATATCCTTTGGGAGCAATGACCATGGGCATATAAATAATAGAGCCATAGCTGTGGCACCCAGGACTAGGGCATTTTTTTCTCCAAAGTATAGCATTTAAGAAATGGGATTGTTTTCCCTAAGTTACTTATTATAATCTTTGCAGACTTTTTAAAAGCAGCAGAAATCATCTGAATTTTCCTGGTTTTCTTACTGAATCGCTGGCCAAGATGTCCTGCTACTGCCCAACAAGGATTTTGGAGTACTCCTGAGGCCTGGTCCTGGGAATATCCATTGTAACTGCTGCAGATTTCTTCTGTCTTTTGGGGTTGGGAGTTTGTTTTGCAACAGAATCCATCAACTTTTCCAGGTTTTCTTTATATATTCCCTTCCTTTCCTCTGCCCAAACTTTAATTACCTAAGTTCCTTGAATAAGGTCTTGGGTTCACTTTTTGGTGATCTTTTTCACCCTAATGATTTACCTCTATGAGTCTCAAAATTGGGTCTTTGGGGCTTGACGTCTTCTCTGAGCTCCCTATTCTATGTCAACGGCTTACTTGGTATCTCAGATTGAATGTCTAAGAAGCATTATAAATCAGAAGTATCTAAAACTAAACTTTATTTCTACATTCTTGATTCACACTTATTTCTCTCCCTAACTTTCTATCTTAGTAAAAGGCATCACCATTCATCCAACTACTCAAAACCAGGAAACTAGGAGTCATCTTGATTCCTTTCTTTACTTCACCCATCATATCCAAAACAACAGCAAGTTCTGTCAGCTTCTGAAATGTGCTCGTGTGTCCATTTTTCTCTACTATCTTAGTGGCCAGTACTGCTATCTTAATCCTAGCCACCATGATTTCTTGCTGGTATGATTCCAGTTGCTTCCCTCTGGCCCTCTTGCTTTCACTCTCTCTTGCTTCCTTCCACCAAACACGAAAACAATTTTATAAAATTCGATCATATCACAGCTCTGTTTAAGACTTAATGGCTCAAATACATCACTCAAATATCACTTTCTCAGCAAGGCACTTCTTCACCACCTTTTCAAGCGATTCCTGACCCCTTTAGCCACCCTCTGTCGCACTACCACTTTGTTCTCTTTATCATACTCATGGCCATCAGTATTATTTTGTTTAGTTTCTTGTTTATTTGTGTATCATCTGTTCCCCCACTAGAACATCAATAGGATAGTAGGATAGTTTGACTTTCTTGTTCACGGGAATATCACCATGTCTTAGCATAATGCTTGGAAGATAGTTAGTTTTCAAGAGACAATTGTTGAATGAGTGAAAGATCTTTCAAGGAAGCCCAATACCTTAAAGAAGAGCTCAGAGCAAAGTTGCTCTGGTTGAATCGAAGGAGCTGAGGGTGCAAATGAGTGGTGGTGATGGTAGGTGGACCCCTGCTTGGTTCTCTCTTCTAGCTGCTTCCGAGGCTCCTTTAGAATAGAGTGAAAACCAGGGGCAGTGCAGGGAGGGGAAGAGCCAGCAATTGTCTTGTTGACCAGTCGTCTTGGTCAATAATGTGTAAAAGAGTTTAAAACATCACTGAAATAAATCAATAAGAATAGTAGACGTTAACTGCATTGTCTATTCATGGCTCCATATATTACTTGCAAATGTCTTTCTGCCATTGATAGAGTAAAAATCAAAAAACAAAAACTCCCTTTGCTGCAGGTAAAACATCTTAGTTGGATAGTTTTGTGATAAGCATTTGAATATTGCTTGGTGCAGCCATCAGCCAGGTCACTAACTCTCAAACTAACATTGGAAAAACAAATTATAAGCATGATATTGTCTTTTGAGATTAAGACAATGTTGTTTGTTTTATCATTGAAATTATGAACAGTTCACCTGTCAAGAAGTTCTCTGGTTTAGAAATTTCATGTAATAAATGTCTGGTCTGAAAATTAATGAAGATATTTCATAATTAAGAATAAGATATGCAATTTTAAGAAAGAGGATTAATTTCTTCTATTATCCAAAAATAAGTAACAAAGATTTTTTAGGATATTGATTTGTAGTACTACCTTTCCCAATGTAGTTATATAACTTGACCTTACCCCAAATAAGTGTATGATGTTCTCGAAGGAATATGTCTCATTTGATAAAAGCCACTACACTCCTGTAAGCCATAGTGACACATGAATCCTGGACAGATGGCTAGATTCCCTCAGAAGCCCCAAAGTTCTATTCAGTTTGCTCTTGAGAAGCTGGTACTTAGGATGAGAAATAAAACATTTTCAAGCTACTTTGTGTTTTTTAATTTATGTAAAAACTTCATTTTAAAATTATGTTTAAGTATTTACAAGTGACATTTTTACTTAAGTACAGTAACTGCAAGAATGGGATAATAGGTATTGGAAAACAGATCCATGCAGACGTATGCTTGTAAGCATAGGCACAATACAAATATTGATTTGTTGACAGTTCAAAATAGGAAAAGAGAAGGTACCAAGAAAGGGCAAACCCGTGGTACTATTCAGAACTCTTCAGCACAAGATACAAAAAACCCATGTCAAACTGGCTTAATCCTTTAAGAGGCGTTTATTGGCTTTCAGAACTGAAACACCTAGGAGTAGAGCTGGTTTCAAACACAGCTGAAATTGTGGGAACAGAGACATCATTAGGTTCCGTTCCTCCTCTTCTCTTAGCTTTTCCTGCATTACGGTGACTTAATTCTAAGCTTCACTTAGTACAGCTTGGGCAGCTTCCAGGCTCACAATGTCTTTACCACTAGCTGTGTGAGTGACACAGGTGTACCTCTCCCTCACTTGTCCTAGAAAAAGTGTTAGTGGGTCTTACTGGCTGTCCCTGAACCAGTCACTGCAGCCTGAGTAATAGCTCAGATCAGAGAGGACCGCTAAGAGTAAGGAGAATCCAGTCATGTGCCGCTTCAAGTCACAGGACAGGGACTCAGCCCGTGGGAAGAAGAATGGGAGACAGCTACAGCACCTGGGAGCAAGTCTTGGGTAAGTTTCTTTGTCTGAGCATCATTTCTTCATGGATAAAAATAGCTGTTCATAGTGTTGAAAGGATTGAATAGGATAACATAAGTAAAGCACTTAACAGAACAGTAGGCTTTAAATAAATTTTAAAGATGAATTAATCCTTACTCCATTTCCTTTCTGGCCGTTGACGCCAATCTTTCCATAAGCAGCAATGACCGCTGTCACCACTAGGTGGAAGTCGTGTGCTGGAAGGTAATGGACGGCCTTTTCGGCCCCTGGAAAATGAAGAATTGGCTGAAATGACGATTGACAGTTGAAAGAAAGCGTGGGGACTGAGTCCAATTCCTGCTGCACTGAAACCAGCCTGTGTGACCTTGATCAAGGTCAGAATTGATCTCTGGCCTTGATTTCCTCAAATAAAACGTGGAGGCCAATTCTCCGTTTAGCTTAAACATTTTTTTTTTGATTCTATAAAAAGTAAATCTTGTATTTAATACCAATCACCGTGACTATAACCTCAGAAGCCCCAAAATGCTCAACAGTCTTGGTTGTTAATATATACTGTTTAAAAATATGACTGTATGAAGCATAATCCATTCATTTATGGCTAAGTCCTTGCTACCCCAGGAGGCCTGAAAGAGTTCATGTAATTTTGTAAGGTGACTAATGGGTCCACAGAGATGCTCTCCAGTTATACACAGCTCAGAAAATCGTCCTCTGAGGCATGCAATTCAGAAACCTCACTATTAAAAAAAGTCACACTGAGCAGGCTTCAAAAGTGTTTTCAGTCATGTAATTATGTTTTAATGCTAGTTTCTTAAAATGACTTGGAAAAGAAGCAGCAGTTCAGAAAATTTCAGGTCTGAAATGTGTTGGAAGTATCTGGGGCAGCCGGAGGATTAATCAGAAAAGGGTGAGATTTAATTGGGCTCAAGAACGAAAATGCTGACTCTCCACTTTTGCACGAATCAAACCTTATACGTAACAAAGTTGAAATAAGATGATGTGATAAAAATTAACATTCGTCTGGTATAATATATTGGGGGAGGGTATGGTATTTCTTAACACAGAATTCTCTACTACAAGGAAGTTAGGTGTGGGTTTCATGCTAGTCAGTACAAAAATCCTTGCAAAAGGAGACCCGATTGAAATTCTAAGGGTGTTCACACATTTCTACATTCCACAGAGATGTGAAACAGCCTCATCTGAACACTTGACCTTTATTTCTCAGCATGCTCTTTTTCTTTTCAGGGTAAAGCCCCCTACATTCTTAAACCTGGAAGTTGGGGGTGAGGATTTGTGGTGAGGTATGGGTCAGATGAGTTTGTAGGCTTCCTTGACACTTTATTAATCTAAACTGTGCTTTACACAGTTTGGAAAAAACTGCGGGAAGTTTTGTGGTCTAAACATCATTTCTTTGTGGATAGAAATACCTACTTCATCGTGTTTGGAAATAGTTTCACAGTTTAGAAAAAAGGGGAAAGATAATTAAGGTATTGATTTTGTTACTTTGCTTCTGTAGAAGGATCTGAAAGAATGAGAGCTGTTTTGTTTTTGCTTCTCTAATTTTCCCTCCCCCATTTAAAGGAGGTAGCCAGGACTTGAAGATCTTTTGATTCTGGGTGGTTGTTGTGAGGTCTGTGAAGAAAGCCTGTCAACCTTAATGCCCCTGGAGGGCTTCAGACACAGCTTGACGGGCCTACTCCCAGAGTTTCTGATTGATTCTGAAGTCCGGGATGGAGTCCAGGAACTGGTATTTCCAACCATAACTCTCGGTTTAATATTGATGCTGCAGGCCTGGAACACCCGTTGAGGACGGCTGTGTCAAGGTCATCACACTTCCTTGCAACTTGGACACCTCCCTTCTCTTTCAGAGGCCTGGAACCTGAGCTTAAAGAGAGTGTTATGCTGGGAAGTGAATATATGTGTGGGGAAGGGATAGGTGAATGCATCTCTTGAGGGAACATGGAAGCTCTTGAAATTGAGGGAAAGGACATTCCCAAAGCTTAGGAAAAACATGGACGTCTGTACCTCCTGAACTCCTTGATCATCAGTGCCATTTCCTTAGGTGTCCCCCAAGGCTACGCTGAGCTCAGGTGAGAAAGGGGCTTGAAAGAAAGCTGTGTGTCCCAGAAACAGTGGAGCCCACTTCTTGGTTGAACTTCAGACAGTGATGAACTGGAGCACTCGCGACACACTGAGAGACTTGCTTATTTTCTGGGCACTAAATGTCTTCCAGGTGTTTATGTAAATCCTGGGAGGAGAAGACCCAAATACCTGATTTTTTTTTTTTTTTTTTTTTTGCCAATTCAATGGCATTAAGGATGGTAGTTTGATTGAATTTGATTTGAAGAAAATAATTCAATATTTCGTGCCTATCCAACTTTGAGTAAACACCACACCCACTGCATGAATTTCTGGCTTAGAACAGATAATCCACAGGTATCCTCAAACTAAGTTCCGCCCCTGCAACAGTTCTACGTTCACTTAGAAGGGAGGGGCAGGGCTGCTCTGCATAGCTGTGCAACTCTTGCCCTGCCCAGCACGTGGGGGCTGCAATCTAGTTGGGCTGGGAGAAAGGGGTGGCTTTTTCTAATTTCCTAGTGCACGCACAATTCCCGCATAATATTACACCATAAGAATACACTAAACTTCAGGCATTTTCCTGTTGACATTCATGTGGTTTCTACTTTTTACTGCCATGATAAATATCCTTGTACATTTCTCCTGCATATGTACATACTTGTTGGATACTTAGAAATGGAATTGCTCAACTACCTGAAATTTTTGCTTGACTTTGCCTACAGAAATTCAGCCAAATAGAGCTGCATGTGATATTAGAAGCAATTTGATTTCTTTCTTTTTTTATTTAATTAGTTTCAGGTGTACAAAACAATGTAATAGACATTTATCATTTATACCCCTCATAACATGATAACCCTCCTCCCCCAATCTACTACCCCTCTGACATTACATACAGCTGTTACGTTTCCACTGTCTCTATTCCTAATGCTGTACTCCACTTCTTGTAACTATATATATATGTATAAAATTATAGTTGACATTCATTATTATTCAGCTTCAGGTGTATAGTGCAGTGGTCAGGCATCTACACTGTCCATGAAGAGGTCTCCCTGATAAAACAAGTGTCCATCAGATACCCTACAAAATCTTTACAACATTATTGATTATATTCCCCAAACTGACTTTCGTATCGCCATGGCAATCTTGTGGCACACGATAGTGTTTTCTAATCTCCTCACCTTCCCTTATCCCCACCCCTCCTCCCATCTAGCAACCCTCAGTTTTTCCTCTGTGTCTCTGACACTGTTTCTGATTAGTTCATTCGTTTATTCTTTTCTTTAGATTCCACATATAAGTGAGATCATATGGTATTTGTCGTTCTCTGTCTGACTTATTTCACTGAGCATAATGTCTCTGGTTTCATCCATATCGTTGCAAATGGTAAGATTTCATTATTTCATTCTTCTTTATGGCTGTGTACTACTCCATTGAATAAATGTACCACAGTTTCTTAATCCAGTCGTCTACCGATGGGCATTTCGGTTGTTTCTTTTTAGCATGCAAAGATTTCTGAGAGTGTTGAGACCATTATCCATGGGTATATATTAGCCCACGCAGGTTGCTTTCCTCTGTGTTCTAGTTGAGATATATTGTTCAGAGCAAATGGAAGAAAAATTAATGGAGAATGAGTGGAAAATAACTAAAATAGGTACATTTGGAGTAAGCTTAAGGGTGCAATGCTGACCAACTAAAATTACATGAAGACACTGATTTCCTGAGGGTTGAGCATAAGGACGTTAAAAGATAGAAAATTGTCAAGGATTGGTTTGTGTCTCAAAATTATAGCTCAGTTCACCCATTTCCCACTGAAAAGGAAAAAAATAACAACACTTTCTTTTCCCCAGCGATTTAGGGCTTAGATAATATGTGTTAAGCCTTATTCTGGGTTAAGTAGACTTTGGGAATGATATGGAAATTTAACTATCATTGCAGTATTGTTTCTATTAGAAATGGATTTCTTTCCAAACAATTGATTTAAGTATATTCTTTTCGTAACTAAACATTATCAGAAGCAACCTGTCTGTGGTTATAAAGCTTGAACTTGAAGGACTCAGCTACCGTGTTTCCCTGAAAATAAGACCTAGCCAGACAATCAGCTCTAATGCATCTTTTGGAGCAAAATTTAATATGAGACCTGGTCTTAGACCCAGTCTTATATTATAGTAAAATAAGACCGGGTCTTATATTAATTTTTGCTCCAAAAGACGCATTAGAGCTGATTGTCTGGCTAGGTCTTATTTTCGGGGAAACACGGTAGCTGATTTTAGTAAGCATGTTTAAAATGGCTGAGCTGAGAAGAAATCATGTTTGAAAATGTCTAAGAGATGCCTTAATGTGTATTTACTGCGATTCTTGTTTGGGGGTGGTTTGTTGGCATTTTAAAAGCTAGGGTGTAATAACAATGTGCCTTGTCTCCCCTGCCTTTTAAAACAATGTGAGAGCCTCTAGGGCAACTCCATAGAAAACTAGCCTCAGAGACACAGACAGCCATCTTTGCCACCCTGGACAGTGGAAGCAGGCTTACACCGCCAGCCTCAGGGGACTGTTCAATTCCTGACCTGGTTTTTGAAAATATTCAAGGAGAAAGTGGGGACACATACGCTGGCTCTAGCCCAGCTAAATAAGACTGTTCTTTTTATCCTTTCCCTTTAGCCGCATTTGTTTGAGCAGCAGGTGAAGCGCCTTTCAAAAGACTGTCATCTCCAAGGGAAGTCATCTGTTTTACATTAATTGTCCATTAGTCTCCAAGCCTCCACCCATTAAAATCCTCAGCTACTCATTATGTATATTGTGCCCAAGTCCTGCTGTCAGCTTTCAATGTAGAGCTGTTTTTCCACATCTGACTTAATTGCTCTAAGTGCCTGTTCCTTTGAGACAACGTAGAGCATACCAAATAATGCTAACTTTCTCTCCTTGCTAGGCTGAAACATAAGCCACCGTGAGGACAGTTCAGCTGCTATTTAATTTGTTAGAGACCTTTTTGCCTTAGGTTCACAAAGTAGGTATTTTATACCTATACTGCTGTGTTTGCCTGCTGACTTCTGGTTATGTTTTGAATGGACTTCACTTTCTATAGGGAAAATACCCATAAATTTACAATTCTTCCATGTTATTGTGATGAGGGGTTTAAATTCCATTTTCTCCTGATTAGTTTAAACATGTAATTTTTAAATGCATGTGGTTCTCTGATGAACAGCTTGAACGAGATTGACTTTGTTGATGGAAAAATTAAGCTTTCATCCTTTCAAATTACAGCTCGAGGGGCAGCAACACAATAATGTAATTACTGTAGCTGCCGTATTATAACCGACTCACCTACCTTTAGCCCCACGGCTGCTGTTTTGAAAAAAAAATCCACACATTTAAATGAAGGAAGAGCAAGAAATCATTAACATAACCAATTTTAGAGTAGCTTTTAAAATTTTTAATAGGGTTAGAGACAAATAAAGCATGTGGGATTGAGAGAGAAACAGATGAACAGATTATCTTCAATTCTATACAGAAATGCTAGAAAAACAACAGTTTTGATTTATTCATTTAAAAATATTGTGCCATATTCCCACGTATTATTGCATTTATACATTTTTATTAATATTAAAAATAGCCACTTAATTAATATAAATTCCTTTCAAGATATATCATGGAATTCAGATCCTAAATTATGACTGTTGTCACTAATAGATTTTATTACAGGTCTTAAAATCTTTATCAGGGTTTCGTTTCATCTTGTAACTGAGTTTGTTAATAAATGGCCCTTCATATTTGGTAAGTACCTGTGTATTAATTTGCTTGGTTACACTTAAGCAATACCAGAAAAAGTGGAGAAGGAGGAGACTGACTTAAATTACAAGATATAATGAAAATCAAAGACAGAATTTTGTGTTTTCTATTTTCTGAAGATTATTGGAAAACAATATCCACTTTTGCCATCAGCAAATTATTTAGAACAAAAGTGAGCAGCAACCCTGGGAAACATTTACAGTGGGTGAAGTCAGCCTCTTCTTTCCTTCCAAGGGTTCTCTAACCAGTGCTCTCTCCTCTCCCTTTACTCAGCTGGGGGCCAATCCTGTGTGGAATCTCAAATGGTCCTTGTTAGTAACAAGGTATTAGCAAAGACAGCTACTAAGATTTAGGATTTTGATGCTGTGGGGACAGAGCCCCAGAAAGCAGTTTCCAGGCTCTCGGCCTCATGTGGAGAGGTGCTGGCTCAGATAGTGGATGGCCGTCAACTGTGGCTGGTTGGCCATCAGCTGTAGCCATTAAGCCATTGGTCACTGATATAACTGCCTTGGCTACAGAGGGGAGCCAAGGAGAGTGAAGGAGGAGACTGAAGGAGAGTAAGGAGAGTCGAGGACAGTTGGTCGGTTGGCAGCAAAGCGGACAGCAGATCGCACGTTGTGTAAACCCAGCCTCCAGTGAGACCATAGTGGTATGACTTCCCTACCTATGGCTCTGTGGGTGTTCCTTTTTGGCCTCACCATGTCCTGCGTTCTTATGTGGGGAGTGGGAACAGAGACCCCGCAGGCCGCCCCACCAGACACCCCGCACGACAGATGCTCTCAGAGGATTCTCATCTTCTTCATTTCATCATCATCTTCAGTCAATATTTTTGAGCAGACTATGTACAGAGGATAGGGAGACTGTCGGAGTTACATATTTCCAAATGGTAACCTTCCTCTTCTTGATGGCTTAGTACTCCTGATTAATTCTACCAGTTTTGTTTCTGCATCATGGCCCTAAAAGGTGGCCTCCTTCATCCATCTTTACAGAGAGAAATTCTTTATTACCCCCAAATTGCAGGCTAGTCTATTTATAAAAAATTTCTTTAATAGTTCATCTTATCTCTAGGATGCTCCTTTAGAAATTCTGTTAGCTTTACTCTCAACAGTTTTCAGGAAGCAAGTTTAGGAAAAAAACTACAGACTAACAGATTCAAAGACATATATTAGAAATTTAAAAAACCTCATACACATTCCTGTGCCCTTCGGGGTAGTGCTTCTTAATTCTAGTTGCTTTTACAGCGTGGTTCATGTTAGCCAATTACACTAGTTACTGTATTACACTAGAGGTGTAATAATTAGTTACAATAATTACACTAGAGGAACCAAATCCACCAACCCAACTAGTAGCAGAATTGTAAAACACTGGTGCAGCTTTATTTTGATTCTGAGTCATCATCTATTTTTATTTTTTATTTTTTTGCATAATCTTTTTTGTTACTGATTCATTTGGGCAAGGAAGTGATGCTTCTATATTTCTGTGTTTCTGAATTTTCACCACAGTGTTTTAATTGAAAGTCTGGAATGTTGTTCACACATATAGGATCTTGCTGTAAAGAATATTCTTTATAAGGTCTTTGCTCGGGGATTCAGTCATGCCCTTGTTGTAATTCCCTAGTATCTTTGTATTAAACCCCTCTGATTATGATTGCATCTGTTCCCTACCAGTCGCAAACACACGATAGGGTAACCTCTAAGAACCATGCCTGTAAGTCCCTTGCCACTACTTGTGTTTCCCCAAAAGTAAGACCTAACCGGAAAATAAGCCTTAGCAGGATTTTGCACGACGACATCCACTGAGCGTAAGCCCTAATGTGTCTTGTGGAGCAAAAATTGATATAAGACCTGGTCTTATTTTTGGGGAAACACAGTAGTGTGGGTGGAACCAGTGATCCCTCGTACCCAATAGAATATGGCAAAGGTGTGGGATATCACTCCTGTGATTATATTATTTTATATGGCAAAAGTAAAGGGGATTTGACAGGTATATTTAAGGTCACTAATTATTGTTGACTTTAGTTAAACAAAAGGAAGTTTACCGTAGGTGGGCCTGGCCTGATCAGATGAGCCCTTTAAAAGCTGCCCAGGTCTTCCCTCCACTTAGAAACTTGAAGTAGCAAAGACTGTCTCTTCTCCATTGCTTCCTTTGAAGAAGGAAGCTGCCATGAATTGTACAGCCACAAGGATATAAATTCTGCCAACAACCTAGAGGAGCTAAGGAGCAGGTCCTCCTAGTTGAGTGTCCAGATGAAAATGCAGCCCAGCCAACACCTTGATTTCAGCCTTGTGAGGCCCTGAGCAGGGAACCCAGTTCCACCATGCCCACATTCCCGACCCACAAAAAGTGTGAGATAATAAATGGGTGTTGTCTTGAGCTGCTCTATATGAGGTAATTTGTTTTGCAGCAATAGAAAACTAATACACCACCCTTGCAATAAAGATATTGTGTGGTTGTTATTGCTAAGTATCCCTTACATCATTATCTACATAAATAATAAATATTTATCCATGAACTACATACAAGGTCTTCTTGACCTTTGTTGCTAGAAAATGTACCCGAGTCACAGCCCAGGCTATAAAGATGACTTATATGGAGCCCTGATGTTTCTTACAGGATTTGGTGCCAGATGACTGAAGAGCAGATTTGGTGCTCAGAGCATTACGAATAGTTCCTTTCAAGTACCAGAACTTATCTGGTCTTTTTACTACCTTTCCATGAGCAGTTCTCTAACATTTCAGTCCCTTTTCATCCAAAATTATCGCGGCTTTCAAAGAGATTTTGTGTGCGGGGGTAATGTTGATCGCCTATGGTTTGAAATGAAAATGGAGCAATTTTTAAACACAAGACTACACAAGCACAGTTCCATTGACAATCAGGACAATGACATCGTCACTCATCATGAAGCTTCCAGAAAAGCCCCCTGGTTCTCTTGTGAGAGAACAAAAGGAAGAAAGCTAAAGAACATCATAGTATTATTATAAATTGATCTGAAAAGGGTCAATTTATAAACAGACTGAAAAGGGTCTTGTGGATCCCCAGAGATTCCCAGGGCACAGTTTGAGAACCACTGCTTTATATTTTTATTTTTCGTTTCTGTTCTGTTTTGCATAGCATTAAAACTTTTCTCAAGTTGTATTGAGATATAATTGACTATTCACATTGCATTAAGTTATACTAAGCAAACCAAAATAAGTTTATGAAATATAAGATGTCAGCACTTCACAAAGGAAACAAACAACAACCTAGCTATGTAGTCATGCTGGTTGTTGCTTACTTGCCCCTTGGACACATCACCGGCCCATTTTTGCTCAGTTTGTGCCCTGGAGGCTGACCTCTACAGATTACATCATGAGGCCCTAGCCCTGTGGCTTCCAGCTGGGTTCAGCCAATTGGAGGCACCAGGGGGAAATGGAAGAAAAGGAGGAGAACAAGGTTAAGGTCATGCATTTATCTTTCTCTTCCCTGCCACACACGACAGTTCTGACCGACAGCCCTGCTTCTAAGGCTACAGCTCTTAGCTGAGCTTCAATTACAAAGTTCCTTCCCTTTCCCCTTCAGAGATGGGGTGGCAGTGACTTTTTGCTGCTATTAGTCCCTCGTGTCTCACCGTACCTTGTTGGCCTCCCTAAACCTGCCCACATTCAATTCATTACTTTTTTTATGTTTTTATTTTAAACTCTTTTGATTATTCTGTGTCCTGAAGGACCGTGGCTACTAGGGTGACTTTAGACCAGTCGCCTCAGCTAACAGTTAGTTCCTCAGTTTGTTTAGCTGTGAGGTGAAGGGCCTGGGCAACATTTCCCAAGTGGTTTCTGTCCATCAGGCTCACCACATCCCAGTTTGTATTTTGTGGTCAAATATACAGGGGTAATCAAAAGATACAGTGAATGTTTAAATTTTAAAAAAAATTATTATGGAAAAAGACACAGTGCCATTAATCCCCCTCAATATACTCTCCCTCGCTTCAAACACACTATCCCATCATTCTCGCCACTTTCTGAGGCAGTTCTGGAAGTCCTCTTTTGTGAGTGTCTTCACTTCATCCTCCATCATGACAGTGCTCCGTGTCACACATCACTTCTGCTACAGCAATTTCTGTCAAATAAAAACATTACAGTCTGTCCTCATCTACCTTATTCACCAGATCTGGCACTGTGTGACTTCTGGCTCTTCCTCAAAGTCAAAATGACCCTGAAAAGTAAATGTTTTGAATTGATTCAGGACATTGAGGCAGCCACAACAGTGCAACTAAAGACACTCACAAAAGAGGACTTCCAGAACTGCTTCAGAAGGTAGCAAGAGTGATGGGAAAGTGAGTTCAAAGCAAGGGAGAGTGTTTTGAGGGGAGTTAATGGTAATGTATCTTTTATTCTAATAACTTTTTTATTTAAACATTCACCATATTATTTGATCCCACATATTTGGGAAACACTGAATATAATGTACCTTTTTGGAGAGCCACAATTTATAGCACCATGTCAGAAGCTCTGAGAGGTTATAAAGTAAATAAGTCTGTCTAAGTTTTGTAACCCTAACACAGTTTACTATGGAATCACTGCTTTCACAGAAATCCTAATAACATCTAGTAACCACTGGACCGGGTCATCTCCAGGTCTGCCAGATCTGGCACTATCTCATTCTATGGAGAGGTATCTGTATGTGTATTATTAAATAATAGGAACATTTTCTGTTTGTCCCTCTATCTTGAAATCTAAAACATTCCTATGCATGACACTCAGCTTCCTTTGAGCAATGGTGAAAACTTAGCCCCAACCTTGCCCTCAGATGTTAAAGTGCTCCAGTGACTGGCTGAATCAACCCAGCAGGTCACCTCGGGGCTCCTTCCACTTCCACTTATCCTCATCCTCTCAGGGGAGAACTGGATTGGGTGGTAAGAGTAGGAAATAGAAGACCTAAGGCTATTTTGCAGAAGTTACTGAATATGGGATTCTATTTCTGTGACCTCAGGGCAATGTTGAGCTTCTCTTCTGACCACGACTTTGTTATGGTAAAGAAGTATTCCTCTCATTAAAATCAGATTGAAATTTGAATTCTGGAAATAGCAGAACACAAATTTACATGGAGTACAATGGAATCCAAGCACCGATGAAGGTGGTGGTGCAAATAAGGTGTGAGTCCTATAGAAAATATCCAGAGGCCTGTCGTTGTCATGAACAATACGGGCTCCCAGCAAGTCTTAGGGTCCCTCCTGGATTCCTTTTACAATAAGTGGTTACCTTTTTGACCAGTTTCTGGAAAAGCCAACATACATATCCTCTTAATTTCTTATTGCCATTGCCCAGTATCAGGCCATCCCATTCCAATGTGATACAAAGTGGGGACCTACCCCTAGTTCCAGGTTTGAATCCTGACTGAACTAAGCCAGTTTGTATGGTCCCATTATCTTTTCAATGATAGGTCTGGGGAGGGGGCCTTGTTACCCACCTTCTAGCCAGTGGGACATACAAGAGGGCTGGTGTATTTGGAAGGACGTTGGGAAAATTGGCCTTGTTTCAAAAAAAAAAAAAAAAAAAAAACCCACCAGAAGCTATGCTCCCTTTTTACCACCCAATGTTGTTTTGTTTCTGGCCATCTCACTTGGGAATGCTGCAGCCATCTTGCTTCTACATGGAGAAGGACCTAACATAGAAGTGATGCTGAGGACAGCAGCGTATAGGGTGGGAGGAACTCGGGTGGATGGCATCACTGGGCCTCTGGTTGTGCATACCTTCCATTCTATGTCATTTAAGCCAGTTTGAGCCAGTGCTGTCTGTCTCCTGAAACTCAGATCTTTCTGACAGATGCCCCTGTTCATAAAACTACTCATACCATGACTACCACCCTCAAATTCTTCCCAGGAATCCCCTGCAAAGGTGTAGGAAGCAATAGAAAATTAAACATTGCATTTCTGTGGTTCACAGGCCTCCCTCCTCCCGTGCCCCAGGCATACAGTACCAGTGCCAGGGCTGACCCTAGCAGGAAGGCATGTCGGCACAGCTCAGGAGTGCACTCATGGATAACAACACTTGTCTGGAAAGGCCACCCACTGAACATTTCCCGACAGAAAATTTGGGGAAGGGCACATACACGGGTTTCTTCTTTCCAACAGATGCCCTAATTGAGTCTTGCCTTGGCACACACTTTTAATTACTGTGTTTACACATACATCTTCATGCATGTATGGCCATTATTATATCTCTATTTTATTTGGAACTATTAGAAGGTGGGGACTTAATCTTTGATATGTGTCTCCTGTATTTAAGGCACTACAAGGTAAGTAATAGGCATTCAAGAAATACTTTCTCACTAATATCCCTGCTTGTTTGTATTATAAGGAAAGAGAGACATGAGAAAATGAATCCTTTGCGTCTGTGTCAGTCAGGGTTCAATCAGAAAAACAGAAGCCATTCTAGGTTTTTTAGTTAGAGTTGATAGAGGAGTTGAGGCTTGTACACCATTAGAAGGTCTGGATAAGGAAAGGCCAGCAGGTGCTTTTGGGACATCTGAGCATGTAGGGGTCTCAAGGGAAACTGGGGCTGCTACAGCGATTAAGCTGCCCCTGGTGGGTATTTCTCAGGAGGACACCCCCTTTCCCCCAGACACAAAAGATATGCCTGCAGCTGGCACCAAGGAAAAATGGCTCCTCCTTCTTTATGCCTTTGGCTGCTTACTGTGAAAATCTAACCTGGAGGCATATGGAGAGAGAACTTCTGGGAAATGGGGCTCCTGGTTTTCCTCTGAGACACCGAGAAGTGTGTGTTTGTGGGGGGGGTATATATGTATTACAATGAAGCCTAGTTGCCAATAGACAACCAAGCAACCTTTCCCCCTATATTAATAGCAAATAAAATCAAAACAAAAGCAAGAGCAATTGTTAAACAGTTATCTTTAAATTACATCAAGGACAAGATCACTCTGGCCAAAAGCATTTGATACGCAGTTTATTCGTGGAGTACCTGCTATACAGAAGTGGAGGCATTTTTTTTTTCTATTAAATCATTTCTTGCTCAAAACTCAGTCAGGTGCTTGGGATGTGACACTGGAGCCAGATATAGCAGCATCAAGTTCACTGGCACTTTCTTTAGAAGCCTGAGATCTGGAGCAACTTTTTGAAATCTGTAGCCTTAAAAACCAATACAATTCAGTAAAAAGCCACACATTTGCTGGCAGTGGCTTCAAGTACGCAGTAAAAATGACAGAAACAAGTTCAACCAAGAGATTAGCAAACTTCTTCTTCTTGATTTAAGCTGGAAGAAATAGCTTGGTAGGAAAACCTCGATGTTTCTAAATTTATACACACATCTGCACCTACACGGTGTGTTCCAAATGATCGTCACATTTACAGCTAACCTAGTTTTCTAGGATGAGCCTGAGATGAAGGGACAGAGAGCAGCTAATTGACTGGAAGTTAATGTAGCAAGACATAAGGCTTTGCATTTTGTATCAAAGACGGTGGTGTTTCTAGGGGAAGCCTGATGCATTGGTTAAGAAGAGACATCCAGTTATGGACCCAAGTTCCCAGAGGCCTCCAGAGAGAAATCTGCCATCCTTTCAGTCAGCAGGAATTCTGGGAATTTCCCAGGTCCTTGCATTTCCTGCAGCAAAAACCCCAACACCAAAAAGCACTGGGAAGACAGAGGCCCGGAGAGGTGGATTTAGGTACATTCTGAAGGTTATTATTTGCTGGAAGCTCTGGTAAAATAATTGGGTGTGGCAAGGAGAGGGACCGTATTAAAGGAAATTAAGTTTGGGGTCCATTATTCATTATTTTCCCTATTCCTCTCACACATTAACATAGACATTGAAAAAAGACCATCTATGTATGTGTATGTGAACGTTGATGGGCTCAGAGGTTGCTAACAACATTCTGTTGAGTAAATGAGGCCTATAACATCCACCTGTATGCAACACGCTCAAGTGCTCAGCAGCTGGGTCTCCTCAGGGCCTGGCGTTTGCAACACGTACCTCATTGCATCTTTGAGCAGGACTTCTGCTCACATCAGTACCTTTCACCCCAGTTTGTATTGCTGTGGCCAGTGTGATTTCTCTACTGCGAGGAGTGGGACAAGCCACCTCCTGAGATTGAGACTCGAGCCTGTCTTTTCGCCCCTGCTCCCTGAGAGGCACTGTCCTACTAGTATAGCCCACACGGAGTGACTGGCATCCTGCAGTCTGCCCTGTCTTCATATCTTGCACAGTGGAGCTGAGCATAGTCTGTGCAGCCAATTGCACCCAACGTCTATCTGCGAAGCCCATTTGTTCAGCAAGTCAGTGCTCATGCTAGCGGCAAGATGATAGAGATTGAAATGGGTTCTTTGGGGTTTTGAGTGAAGTGCTTTCTGCTTGTGAAATTATGTTCTATCTGTCAAGTACACAGAAATAGGAGCACATGGAAGCATATACTTTAGTGCTTAAGGGGGGAAAGTCTGAGTAGATTCCTGTAAGGAAAAATTAGTGTATTGACAAGCATGACTGCACGGTCTCTTCAGAATTTTGATGTGTATACTAAAAAATGGTATCCTTTCTACATAATACTCTCGGCTCTCAGTTCACTGATAAACATGTTCATTTGGGAGGAATTAAGAGATCTCGCACACACATAAAAAGATTTATTTTTGAGCAAAAGAACAGCGATACAATCACTGCTATATTGTAGAGTTTGCAAATCAAACGTTTTTATAGTGATTATCAATGCTTTGTATTGCCATTATTGGCTTAATTTTTAAACATACTGCAATGCAAATGGTCATGAATATGTATCTCTGTATTATATTTTATTTTCTATTTTCACATCTGGTGTTTGGTATATGTTGCATGCCATGCTGTGCTAAGTCCAGCGTTATCAAGGGGCCCAATGAGTGGCAAATATTGTATAGTATAAAGATTGTGTGATGAGCATGGATGTCTCACAAATATGTTTCACCCATTCAAATATGGGCCACTGTCCATAAAAAGAATAATACAAGGTGACGAGTGCAGTGCAAAGGCAATTGAGCTCTTTGTAAAGCCACTCGGCATGCCTCATCCATAAGGATCATCTCTGTGTGTTCAGGACAATGCAAAGGGCATTGATTGAAGTAAAACGATCACAAGAAAAGTCAGGCTGTGTGTCCAGTCAGGTCCCTCAGTAGTCACTTGGGAATCAGAATGTTGTTAGCAGCTCCAAGTGACTTCTGGGATCGGGGCTGAAACTTAATGCTTTGTGCCAGGTGCCATGCCAAATGCTTTCCATGAGGTGCCAAGGGGCCCCTCGCAAGAAACCGGGCAGCTGAGGTGGCGAGGGCTAGAATCCTGGCTCCTCCAAGGACTACCTGTGTGTGTGACTTTAAACATGTTATCCACTCTCTCTACTCTTCAGTTTTTCTCACTTGTGAAAGGCAGACAATGATAGTACCTCATGGGTTAATACAAGTAAAATGCTTAGCACAATGCCTTACACATGGTGAAAGTTCAATACATTAAATATCATTACAGCTTTAGCTGTGAATAGTCCCTGCCTGTGAGCAGCTTACAATCTAGTTGAGGAGGGGAATAATCTATGAGTCAGACTAAGAACAAGTAAGACTTGCTACAGACCACAAAACCCAGAAGACAAAGAAAAGGAGCGCAAAATGAGCTGGTTAGAGCAACCAAGATTTGATATGAGCACCTGTCCCTGAAAGGAGTCTGGTCCTTCAGCAGCTTGTGGAGAGGATCTTGGGCAGTAAAGAGCTGGGTGAAGTATTTTGGTTGATGGCTGGTTCACAGCAGTTGGTAAGTGCTTCATTTTCTTTCAAGGGTCTATTTAGGAAACTTTATCATAGGAAATACTGGAATGACTTAGATTTTTCCAGAACAGGAGGAAGCTGTAATATAGCCTCTAACTCAATCTAATCCATTTAAGAAATTGACACCCCAGTGATAGTTTTTCTGACACAATCCAACTTCATCAGCCTCATGAAGACCTTTGCATTATCACTGGCTCATATAGCTTTTTAGTTCTTATTAAATGCTGGGCTTGTGCAGATAGCCATTTGGAGGATGGAGCATGCTCTTTGCTATTAAGAGCAACCAAGTGGCTCTTTGATATAAAAAGAAGCATTTGTGGGAGGTGGAGAAGATCATGTGACTTCCCTCAGGAAGGAGTTCTAACATGTCCTTTAAGAGCTTTTACACACTTAATTTCAAAATGTAGGTGATAAAACAGATGGATTAACATTTGCTGGCTTCCTTAATTTACCTTCTTGAATTATTTGATTGGTACTTAAAACTTAGAGACAAGTCTAAATTCATTCAAGGCTCTACTGCTTTTGAAATAATTCCAGAGTATTTTTAAATTGCACTATTTCTTTTTGGTTCTGACACATAAAATAATTTTCCCCTTAGACATAACTGCTTTGCAGAGGAATATGTAGCATATACAGACAGGGATGAGTGGGAGGACAGAGAATTGGGAAGCAATACTTAGAATCTTAAATTCCCATTTGCATCCATTGTGTAGATCAAGAAAATTAGTTCATTATGTGTTGCTGCAAAACGTGTGTCTACAAGCCTGGCAGGAATCACAGGTGTCCCTATATTCCCTTGCCCAGTAGCCATCCCTTTCTGCAGTATTGGAAATCCATACGAATTGACGAGGAAGAAATTAAAGCAGTGATGTGAAACTGGCCTCGGAAGTTCCTTTCTTTGAATTTAAACTGCATTGCCTAGGGAATGGGGTAGAATGGGAAGTTGCGGTTTGTTGATTAATAAAAATTCCAACTAGTATGTAAACTGAAGCTCTTGAGCCAGGATCTTCTATTCTTTCTGGAGCTGAGACATATGAGGATGACGAGTAAAGAAGACAATGCCTTCTAAGTGGCACGTTGCTGATTTCTACTCATCAGATCCAATCATATCTACACTGGCACTGACACTCTTATATAACGATAATTTTTGTTTCGTTATCTTGCCCTATCCTGGCCTAGAAACTTCTCAACCAGTCAAAGATTACTGCAACAGTCAACCAGCAAGTCTTCCAGCTGCTTGTCTCACTTCGTCCCCATGTCATGCAGCCTACCCTTACCTGATCAGTTTGCCTAATCTCTCTCATGGTGCCTCCTCTACTCTGCCTCACCACCTGTGAATCAAACCAGAAAATTTGATGTCCAAACAGAACTTCTACTCTGTATTTGGTTTATGCCATTGTCAGCCTGTAAAATACCTACTTCTCATTCACAACTTAGCTTAGGTATCACCTCTAAAGGTATCTGAATTTCCAGATTTCAGAGCTGCTTAGGTTTTTGTCCCCATAGACCTGTCAAGGCACATGTCACACTTTTTTTGCACGAATTTACTTACATGTTTACTATCCCCACTAATCTGTAAGTTCGCCAAGGGCCATAGCCAAATCTATCTCACCTTTATCTGCATTTCCAAGGCCTGGCAAACTCCTGGTTTGTGGTGAGCTCTCACAGATATCTGTTAAACTAGTGAATGGATAGAGCGTCCTGCCATACTTGATGAAAGACATTTAGGAAAAGAGATGGTTTTCAGGCCCCATGAGCCTCGGCCATCCCCACTACATTAAAAAAGACTGGGTCAAGCGGTCATATGA
The DNA here is from genome assembly GCF_964194185.1 of Rhinolophus hipposideros. Taxonomy (NCBI): domain Eukaryota; kingdom Metazoa; phylum Chordata; class Mammalia; order Chiroptera; family Rhinolophidae; genus Rhinolophus; species Rhinolophus hipposideros. Next base: position 69,498,876 of record NC_138049.1, read on the forward strand.
GTATGGGAAAGAGGACTCAGAGGACCCGAAAGATGGCGTCTGGACCAAATCAGCCTGGAATCTTAGAAGCTGCAGGTTTGACATACAAGGGACAAAACAAGTTTCTGTTCAGAAGTCACCTAATCTGAGAGATGTTCTCTGACTGGGCTCTCTAGAATGTTATTCCCTTGCTGTCTCCCAGCCCCCTATCTTTATTTGTCTTCATCGTTCTCATCACCATCTCATCTCATCTCATTACTGTATTATACACCCCTCTCTCTATTGCCTGGTCCTCACTAGAATGGAAGATCCACAAGAGTAAGAACTTTGTTGAATTCACAGATTCTGAAATAGCACCAGGCACATGGTAGACACTCGATAAATATTTGGTAAAAAAAAATAGAGGAATCAATCATTTTTTTTTTCATGGAATCAATGAATCCAGTTGCTCCTTGTCCCAAACAGGATTAATGATTTAATGAGCTGAGTTCTCTGGGAGTTTGAGCTGAGAGTAAGAGATGAGATGGAATCAGAAGCACCTGGAAAAGCTCAGGAGCTTAGGCCACAAAGGAAAGAGGCCATCCTGAAGGCTTCTCCATCCTCGGCCAATCAGTTTTATTCATTACATGACCCTAAATCGGGACTCAGTTTGTGTTCATTTTTCCTTTGTTTATCATTCACTCATATGTTCATTAAATGACTCAATAATATATCTTTTGTTCTTATGTCACGCAGGGGACCCTGCTCGCTGTGCCATTTGTCGTGAGGGGTGACAGGTGGGGTCTCAGCTTCCGCTCCCCACATAAGAATGCAGGACATGATGAGGCCAAAAAGGAACACCCACGGAGCCATAAGTAGGGGAGTCATATCACTATATTCTCCCCGGCGGCATCCGCCTCTCTGCAATCCGCTCTTGCTAGCCCCCAATTCTTTTGCTAGCGTAGCCACGGCAGTTATATTAGTGGCCAATGGCTTACGGGTTACAGCTGACGGCCAACTAGCCACAGCTGATGGCCATCTGATCACAGTTGATGGCCATTTACTACCCAAGCCAGCACCTTTCTATGTGAGGCCGAGAGCCTGGAAACTGCTTTTTGGGGCTTTGTCCCCACAACCTACCATATGTCAGACAATGCTGGGTGGACTGAGGGCATGGATATTTTGTTCCACAATGCCTTTTTCCTTTAGGCCACACATTTACAAAACCTAAAGTAAAATGTGCTATGATAGACCTTGCATAAAGGTCTAAGAGAAGATAGTTATGGGGAGATTACTTTTTTTTTTTTTAGACAGGAAAGAGGTGCCAGGAAACATTTCACAGGGAGGTGACATTTAAACAGAGTCTTGAAGGATGAGCAGATATTCTCCCAATAAATGCTGCTGTCTTCCAACAGGACCTCTCCCTCACCCCTTGAATGTTGATTGTGTCACCTAGTGTGACCCCTCCCATAATTAACCTCAATGACCCCTGCAACCTTTCTTCTTGCATCATGGTGCATGAAGCTATAACCTACTTGATGATGACTAATAGTGACCCTCCCCACCCCAATTTGCTCCAGACAGGACACCGTGGGATCTTGGGTATGTTTCTTAACCTCACTATACCTTAGTTGTCTCTCTTGAAAAATGAGAATTTTAAACTGGATAATCTTCACACTACTTCCTAGCTCTAGAATTCTTTCGAATATAACACTTAGGAAAAATATTAGGAAAAGTATTTAAAATAAAAGCACCTCTGTTATCCTGAAAGGCTTGTTATCCTGAAAATTTATTCATACAGAAACTTTGTTCTACCCAATAATATTGCATAAATGAGGTGTTGCTGTGATGATGGTTCTCAGCTTATTAGTGTAGCTGACAACATTAGTTTATAAAATCCCAGATCATCTTTCTGGCAAACATGATGAATCCAAGATGCAGGGTTGGGACTAGAAAATGCCCTGTTTCTTCCCAAAATGTACAGACTTGGACAATCTTTGTATCTGATGAAATCTAGAAAATTATACAAAACTTAAGCTATCATTAAGGTTTTCTTTTTTTTCCTTAAGATTCTGTTAATTGTAAATATACATGGCCTAATCCCTTGGAATATATTACATTTCATTTATAGAGATTGTTAAGTTCACATGCCTACCTCTACCACATGCTGAAAGAGGAAAATAGTGATCTGGTAATTGCATCAAACTGCTCAGATCCAGCCATAAGCCATCTTCAGGGAAATATAAATAGATGTTTTAGTACCACTTACTGGGTATGTGCAAATGGAACAGAAGTTCCATTATGTATCTCATGCACCAGGGGCTTCGCTGTGAACAATGCTGCTTCTAATGCACTATTAATGCTATGTAGAGACCACCAACAGTTATCACGAAATGTGGGCTGGGAGAGGCTCTGAGATTCAGGATAACAAGCCTCACTATGGCACTCTGAGTTTCTTTAAAACCTAAGGACACAAGATCAAATGACCTAGCAGTTCTATTAATTATGATCATGTGACAGCTTTTTTTTCTTTCCAAATTCAATCTTTTTTTCCTTTGTAAATTCAGTCTTTTTTTTCCTGATAAAGTGACACAAATACAAAAAACTAATTACTGATTTGACAACTGTTCTAGTCAAAACAGACTGTTCATGTGTTATTTTTTGTCACATTAGAAATTAAAATTTGCTATTCCTGTCAATTATATCATGGATAACCAATATGCTTCTGGAGTTTAGTATAATTATTAAACAGGAGAAAATATGCTATTAAATAAGTAAGAAAATTTCATTCTTTTACAAAGTTTAGTGTTTACTATTAAAGAGTAAGAGTGCTAATGGAATCATAATTTGGGGTTTTAATGAGAATATGAGTTCTAATTGTTTTGTAGGAGTACTTTATTTTTCTTCAAATACAGTTTAAGCTAAATAAGATAAATGTTTTGCTTTTCCAATTAGCGAAGGTCTAAAAGTATGGTAACATACTTTATTGCAGAGAGTGTCAGAGAGGCACTCTTAGATTGGTGGTAGGATATAAATTGGTGAATCTCTCTGGATGGCAATTTGGAAAAACCCTTCAAAATTAAAAATTTGCATAGCATGAGGTGGGACTGAGTGAAGTGGGGTGGGGATGAGGGAGCTGGGACAGCCTGAACAGGGTAAGGAGTGGGTCCATACTAGAGGGTAACCAGACAGGAAGTATCAGGCCACAGCAGGCAAGACGGGTGTCCCCAGTGTGGGATAGCGGTAATGGCAGTCTAGTGCAGGGCATCAGGGCCCTAGAGGGATGAGGAGGACATCGGCATGGTGTGGAGCAGCTGGACACAGGGTTTCAGAGCCCCAGTGAAGTGAAGTCGTCTCTGTCACCTTGACAGCAAAAAGTACATCCAGCTTCAAGGACCCTAAAAATGGGCTCCTGGGGTGGCTAAATCAGTGCTTTTCAGACACTATTTATTTCAAACTCCAACTACATAAATTTTCACATCTGTGTGCCATCTACACTATTAGTAAATATTTGTCTTCCAATTGAACCTGTTTTACTTAATATTTTTGTAAAAAGAATTTTTTAAAGAATAGATTTCTGCTCTGTGTGGAAAAGCAAGATGGCTTGCTGTAAAGAGAAGGTAAAGGTAAAAAGAAATACTCAAATTTCCCCAAATATTATTACATTCTTAACATTTAATAATTAAATGAAACAATAAAAAATAAGAATAATAAGTCAAATCCATTTGTACAAAAAGTGAATATCTGAAATATAATTTCCTCCATGTGATTAAAATTATAAACAGTTATTCACAAAAAGCATCGTTTGGTTGGATTTCATTTAGGTTAAGACGAACATGCATTTCTAGGCCAGTGAGATGATTGGGTTTTCTAGTTTTACTGTTAGCAAGTTGGGAGAGAAAACCTACCAACATATTGTACAAAGCTACAAAGGGCATAAAAGGTTATTTGAGCATTAATTCCTAGTCCAAATGCTGTAAGAGGCTTTTGTTCAATTAAATACGGTTTTAGGAAGTAATGAGTTCCAGGGGCCACAATGGACTAGACTAGGCCAGAACCAGCCTTGCACTTCCACCCAACCCCCAGGTCTCAGCTACCTCCACTAAAAATCAGCAGGGCTTGTCAACAATCTGGGAAACGGTAACCTGACAGTTGTCGGTTAACCAGGTTTTACATGAGGGTGCATGTTGCAAATACACCTCTACCCCTTTCTTCTTTGGCTTTTAAGGAAATACTATCTTCTAGAATTCCTGACACTCCCAGAACCCAGTGTCTAAGGAAACAGCTGTCCCTAGGCAATATTTTAAAATAGGGCAGTCTATCTCCTCCTGTCTATTGCTTTTTACTTTCCTTTGGTTCTCTTCCCAACCCTGACTCTGCGCCTTGGGTCAAGAGCGGCTTCTCTCTAACCAACGCTACCCTCACCTCACTCGAGTGCACAGGGAAGGACCTAAGGGGCCACCAGCTTGGGAGATGCTGCTGGGCATTGTGGGATCCACATCGAGCTCGGTGTCGGAAAACTGGGTTTAGACCTCAACATGTTTAGAGAAATCCCTTAACCTCTTTGATTCTTAGGATTCTCAGGCCAAAGTGGTGCTAACTGAAGACTATTTTATGTGGCCCACCTTCAAGCCTTTGGTAAGGAGAAAAGTGAAATGAAATGTATAAATGCCCGTTGTAAACTATAAAGTACCCTGAAAATGTTACCACGATGAGGAGGTATTAAATATGCATATTGTACAGAGGCTTGTGTATTTCACATAGGGACATGTTTGCGGTTTAAAACAAGGCTTCTCAACCTCAACCATACTGACATTTTGGGCTGGATAATTACTCATCATGGGGGTACTGTCCTGTGCATTGTGGGATGTTTAGCCGCATCACTGGCCTCTAATCACTAGATGAGTGATTAGTCACAACTCCCCAGTTGTGACAACCAAAGATGTTTCCATCCATTTATAAATGTGCCTGTGGGGAGGGGAGCTTAATCACACCAGTTGAGAATTACTACTATAAAAGTCAGAAAGCCTCTTTTAGAAAAATAATCTATTTCTAGCAAATTATCCTGAAATAACCAGACATGTACACAGATTGTTGGGATTTTTCCCCCTTAAACCACAACATATTTATAATATGTAAAAATTGAAAGTTACCATAATGTTCAATAATGAAGAATTGGTTAAAATAATTATGGCACAGCTGTGTGATTGAGTACTATACAGAAATTACATTGCAAAGGCATATTTACTCTCAGAATATTCAGCACTGATTGACTACATTTTTAGCTGCCCCGACAGTTAGGTGGAGGCCAGATGGCCAGTTAGGCCACTGATAATGGAGTGGGAGGAAGGGTGTTATTTCTAGGCTAAGACAGTTAAAAGTGGAACTTCCTTCTCTACTTTCTCTTCCACTTTGGCAGCTACCATGTAAATCATGTGTTGAAGAGACATTGCCATGGATGGAAGCTTCATGGGTCCCTGAGACACTACCTGGATGAGAGCTACCCTGAAAAGCCACTTGGTGCATAGTGGCATTTTCGTTTATCCAGGAAAAAAAAAACTTTTGAGCCACTAAGATGCCAGCGTTTGTTTGTTCCTCTTGAATGGCCTCTCCTAGCTACTACAAATATTTATGCTTATAAAAGACTGGAAAGATAGAAAGCAAAATGTAAACACTGGCTACATTTCAGTGGTGAGCTTACCCGTGATTCATTCATTCATTCATTCATTCATTTCAACAAAGGTTTACTGAGCCCATGTGCACCAGCACAGTGAGAAGTGCTGGGGTTCAATGATGAACATGGTATTGTCTTTACCTTAGGGAATTCTCAGTCCTTTCATAAGTCAGAAGCAACAGCAGATAAGAGAGTCTTCATACAAAAGGTGAAAAAAATAAAAGAGAAAACGATCCTAACACATAAAGGAGAAAATTCTGCATGGGTAACCTGAAGAGATAGAAATAACTGGACTGAGTCTTCACATACCTTTCATGGAGCATACGTTGCACAACTGGTACAAACTAAGAGTAAAAACTCAGAGCGCCAGGATGTTCTGTCATGGTTGAGCAAACCCAGTTGTGAACACGGTGTGTCAAAGGAGATTTCATTAGATTGTATTAAATTGTGCCACCCCTGCTTAGGATTTTATGTTTGTACTCTTTCTGCTCTATTTGCTACACGAACATTCATTATTTTAGATCAAAGAAAACAGAGGAAGCCACTCATACTTCCCCAGTGTCTCTCTCATTAAAATTATTTTCCCAGTTCAGTCCTCTTTGTTCACAATCATGTCCAGTGAGAGAAATAGAAACAGGTCTTAGGAAACCCAATTATGTCAGAGGCAGTTTCAGGATCAGATAAAAGGGTTGGGGGCTGGAGCTTAAGAAAGGCCTGACAGGGAATAACTTCACATTTCCAACAAACTGCCGTGTTCAGAACTCTCTTCCTTGGGATTAGTTTTGAAAGCACTTTGTCTTAAATATAGGCATTTTCCAGTTTTAATTTCTAAAACAGAAAAAAAAAAATGACTTTCATTCAGAAAGGGGTGAAATAATTTTCTGCATTACTTTATAGCCTCATGAATTTAATTACTATATCAGCCAATAAAGGAAACACAGTGCGTTCTGTGAAGTGTTTTGGTAATATTCTGCAGCTACAGGTTTCACTTCTTTTATTTAATGAACCCATAACATACATATAAGTGATTCTTTTAAACAGAGAGATATGATTCTCAGTTCACTGGGGAATGAAAATATGATTATTGTCAATGCATAAACCATGCCCAATTAAATGTTTCAGTTGGAATAATCTCATCGAAATCAGGACCTGACAGCACAGCTTGCTGTAACTTATTTTAATTTTCATTTGTTCATAGAAAATGAGAACTTTGTGTTCCAAAGACAAAAATAATGCATTGAAAATTTCAAAGGAGTGGTAAAAATGAAAAAATTAGTGCTCATCTTCACAGGACTTGAGAGCATTAACATCACATAAGTATCAGAGTCCGAGGAAGGCTCTGGAAAGTGGGGTTCCATGTCTTTGACTATGGCCTTGCATGCTTGTTAGCTACATGCTTAATGTGCTGTTTGTCTACACCTAGAAAACAATGACAACCCCTCTCCCCGAGGACGAGGACGCAGGCATGCCAAAGCTGTTGCTGTGACTAAGGCCCTGTAACAGGCTTGCATGGAATCTTCCACAGGGAAAGGAAGAATGGCCTGGGTGTTGTTCTTGAACGATCCTGTCATGTTCAGGCAGCTGGCCAGGATCTCAGGAAAGTGGAGGCTGACAGCGAGATGGGGGACTTTCCAGTGCTGCTGAAAGTACAAACAGCTTGCTATGGACTGAATGTTTGTGTCCCCCCAACATCCATATACTGAAACCTAACCTCCAATGTGATGGTATTTGGAGGTGGGGCCTTTGGAGGTGATTAGGTTGTGAGGGCGAAACCCTTTTGAATGGATTAGTGCCCTCATGAAAGAGGCCCCAGAGAGCTCCCTCACCGCTTCCACTATGTCAGGTCACAGCTAGAAGAATGTTTTCTAGGAATCAGGGAGCAAGTTCTTACCAGACACTGAATCTGCCAGCACCTTGATCTTGGACTTCCCAGCCTTCAGCACTATGAGAAACAAATGTGTGTTGTTTAAACCACCCACTCTACGGTATTTTTGTTATAGCAGCTCAAACTAACACACAGTCCAAATGTGCAGTATGCCTATTAGCAAGTAAAGTTGGTTTTCTTGCTATTCATTACAAGTATTGGTTCATTTTGCTATAAAATATTATATTTCCATTGTAGAAAGTATAAATTATATGAAGTAGGCAGAAGAAAGAAAAATTTTAAACCTGTGTATTCCCATCACTTCAAAGAAATAATCACAGTCAATATTTTGGAATCTGGCAGACCAGATTTTTTTCCTGTATATATATTTAATACTTTATAAAATTACACATTTTAAAGACTATTTTCAATTTTGCTTTTAAATTCAGTTACATTTCAATACCGTCTTTCTACTTGACTCTGTGTGCATCTGCATAACTTTTTAAAAGATTTTCATTAAAAATATAGTTAGTATACCATATTATATTAGTTTCAGGTATACACAATAGTTATTCAGCGTTTGTATACCTAAGGAAGTGATCACCAGGATAAGTCCAACAACCATCTGACATCATACCACGCTATCACAATATTATTGACTATATTCCCTATGCTGTACATTACATTCCCATGACTTATTTGTTTTATACGTGGAAATTTGGATTACTTATTGCCCTTCATCTTTTATCCCCCATTTTAATTTTTCAGTTACAGTTGACATTCAATGTTATTTCATATTAATTTCAGGTGTACAGTATTTGGTTAGACATTTATATAAGAAGTGATCCCCCTGACTAGTCTAGTACCCGCTTGGCACTATACATAGCTGTTACTATACTATTGACTATATTTCCTGTGCTTTACTTTACATCCCCACCATTATTCTGTAACTACCAATTTGTGCTTCTTAATCCCTTCACTTTTTTCACCCTGCCCCCCAAATCCTTCCCATCTGTTTGTGCTATAATATTTCCTATCAGGCACTCATGCCTCCCTAACTGCTTTAGGGAGAATGTTGAATTCTATTGTGCATTTGTTTGTAAAGTGTGAGAGAAATTTCCTATACTACTCAGTATAACCTGGACCCCTTTCGAAAGACCAGAGTTGTAGTTGTGTTTTACCTGGGCTCAGACCGTGCATCAGCTCACACCAGGCCTTTTTCAGCAATTCACTCCCAAGGCTGTATTCTGGACTTTGACCTCACTTTGAACTTTTCTACTAATGACATCTCAAATTCTACCCCAGACATCCACTGCTTATCCATAGAATCCTCCCACCTCACCCACTCTGACAATTTCTACTAAGCTCTCTTTTCGTTTCAAGACCTCCCTGTTCCTTCTGCCCTCCTTGTGTATCTGGAATGCAGGATCATCCCTCTCTATCAGCCTGTCCTTGGACCACAAATCAATTTTGTTCCATTTCTTCCCTCTTTCTCCTCTGCCATAGCTGCACTGCACTACCTTGTCCAAACTCTCTCACTTCTTTCTCCTTTCCTGTTCCAGCATCCCATATACTTTAGGAGAGATATTAACATGCCAGGCAGTTAGCTGGCTGCTCTCTCCCGTGGATTGCTTGTCCCCCTGCCAAACCCCCAATAGCCATATTGGTGAACTGCATCCCTTTCGTCAAATCTTTTAGGACAAGGAGTACCTCCATGAACATCTCCACTTGATCTTAGCCAAAAGGCCGAGAAGCGATTCATGAATATCTGATTTAAAATTGTAAGCCATAGCTCTTCCACCCTCACAATATCTAATACCCCTTATCCTGAACTATGATTTCCATACTGCATATCACTTTTTAGCATTACATTCTACTTACTAATTACTTATGTTTACTCTTTATTTTCAGTCCCCCTCCCCAACTAGAATATTTCCCACAGACAGAGATTTTTCTGTTTTGTTCACTGATGTATCCCTACCTCTTGAAACAATGTCAGCACAAAATAGATGTTCAATAAATTGTTCTTAAATATGCAGATGAGTGAACAACTGGTTTCCAAGACCATGATCCCTTGCACAAGGCTCAGCCAACGGGCCTCTCCCTTTGCAGTTCTTCCCAGTTTCAAATATGCCTCCCTTTTAATATTCTCCTCCTCATTTTGGACATAAAATCTGTGTCTATTTCATAATGAAAATATGGAGGGAAAATGGACCCAGTTCTCCCAGTTCTTCCTTCCTACCAAAAGCATCCACCCACCTAATCTCTTTCTCCCTTTCTCAGAAGTAGAGCCACATGTCCTTCTTCCTTTAAAAGTCTGGCAAACTGACAGTGTTTGCCCCCCTGAATGAAGCACTTTTTTTTTTTTCTGTGAGAAGAATTAGGAAAGAGAGAATTTCCCCACACTCTGGGGTTAGAGAGGAAAGCTCTAGAAGAAAGGGGCAGAGCTGTGCAGCTCAGAGTTTATGTAACTGAGGTAGGATCCTTGGGCACAGTCAGGATGACTGTGAAAATGTGCCTGGGGGAGGGTACAAGTCTGGAGGTTTAGGTAGTAGAAATGCTGGGTGCAAGTTGCTCAGTCACAGTGGGGCAGGATACTAATGAAGAGAGAGACCCCTGAATGCAGTGAGTAGAGAGAGGCAAGACCCAACTCTCCAAACATCTTTTCTTCATAGGGTGGCAGCTGCACAAGAGCCAGAATTGAGGTGGAACCTACCAGCAGCCTCCCAGGAGTGGGCTGTTCCTCCCCAGCTCCACCCACTCTCCACTCCCTAAGGTCTGGGATAGCAGCAGCCACTGGAGAATCACTGCCACCTGGTGGCCACTGCAGCAGCGACAGCCGCAGAGCCCAGGATACCCCTGCAGACAGAGTTGGCTGCTCTGTTCTTTGCTTCCTACCAGTGGACTCAGGATTGGGTAACCCCAGGTTTGAGTAAACCCTGGAGTACTTAGTTTGATCACGACGGGTAAGGAGGAAGGGGAGAACCTGGAAAAGAAGACAGGCATTACTGTAATAGCCAAATGGAGACTCCAGTCATTTTGATAGTGAAGGAGATGTGTCATTTTATACTCATCACTCTGGAGAAATTAGGCAGAGGTAAGATAGAGGAGGCTTTGTTTGCCATGCTGAGTTTGCCTTTTCACATAGGCTATAGGACAGAAGGATTTTAAACAGGGAAGATAATTGATCAGAGATTGCTTTAGAAATAAGACTCAGATGTATGGATTGGAGTAAACAGATGGAGAGGGAAAGGGTAAGAGAGAGGGAGAGGGAGAGGGAGAAGGGAAAAGAGAGGGAGAGGGAGATGAGAATGGATGAAAGCTGGGAGACTACAGCAATATACCAGGCCACCCTCAAATAGGCATAAGAAGTAGAGAGAAGTAGACGGATATGGAAGGTACTAAGAGCTCATTAAATGGATTTTATTGATCTTCCCTTGAGTATACACAGAATATTTTAAATCTCATAGCTTAATTAGTTAATTTGACAATTGGGTTCCTATTATCTGCCAGGCTAGGTGCTAAGAATACAGAAGTAAGTACAGATGGTCTCTGCACTTCAGGCATTTAGTCTTCTCCAAAGAGCCAGCCGGGCAAATGGCTCAACCAGTTGGTTGTAGAGTCTGATTATCTGAGTCAAACTCCAGCTCACCTTTTTACAAGCTGCAAAACATTTGTTTGTTTACTCATTCAGAATTTTAATTTCTTCACCTTCCAAAAAAGGAGGAACCATAGAACCTCAAAAGAATATACTGGCTAAAGTATTTTGAACAATGTTTAGAGTATGTTCAATAATTAAAATGCGTCTGTGATGACTTTTTTGATGTGTTAACTTGGTTATGCTACAGTCCCAGGTTATTCAACCAAACATTAATCTGTTATGATGAAGGTATTTTGTCGATATGGTTAAAGTCCATAATCAGTTGACTTTAAATAAGAGAGATTATCCTAGATGATCTGGGTGGCTGTCATGCAGGGACTCTGGTCCTGCTCCCTGCACCAGAACGCAGGATATGGTGAGGCCAAAAAGGAACACCAACGGAGCCACAGATAGGGGGTTCATACCACTATTTCTCGCTGGCAGCTGTGTTGGAGACACAGGAAGCAGGAGCCACACGATCTGCAATCCACCGTTTACTTCTCTGCCAACGAACCAACCCCTAGCTAACTGCAATCCACACTTGCTAGCTCAGCCATGGCAGTTATATTAGTGGCTAATGGCTAACTGGATACAGTTGATAGCCAACTAGTCACAGCTGATGGCTATCTACTACCCGAGCCAGCACTTTTCCACGTGAGGCTGAGAGTCTGGAAACAGCTCTCTGGGACTCTGTCCCCACAGTGGCCTTGATTCAATCAGTTGAAAGGCCTTAAAATCTGGAACAAAACTTCCCTGCAAAAGAAATTCTGCATGTAGATAACTTCAACCTGTGCAGGAGAGTTTCAGCCAGCACCTCCTTATAACCTGCCTTATGGATTAGTGCCCTTATAATAAGAGACACCTCTCTTCTATAGGAGGGAGGGATGGAGGGGAGAGAGAGAAAATGAAAGACAGACAGAGAGAGAGAGAGACAGACAGAGAGAGAGAGAGAGAGAGAGAGAGAGAGAGAGAGATCTTACGTCTTCTTTCTCTTTCCTCCATGTGAGGAAAGCAGGAAGAGAGCTCTCACCAGAACCCAACCATGCTAGCGCTCAGATCTCGGACTTCCCAGCCTTCAGAACTGTGAGAAATACATGTTAGTTGTTAAAGCAACCAGTCTGTAATATTCTTGTTATAGCAGCCAGAACTAAGAAGATAGCAGGCCACAAATTCTGCCCAGAGACCCTGGATGGAGCTCACTTCTTTCCTGACCTTCCTGAGGCCTGGTTATCAGTTATTTTTTCTGTGAACTACTCAGCAGGCTTCCAATAAGTTCTTTTGTTATCTATTGTTTATATTTATTAGATTTGGTTTCTATTCCTTGCAACTGTAAAACTCTGATTGATGCTTTAGGATTTTTGCCCTGAGTTCTCTTCTCTCCTCATTACACATGCTCTTCCTAGGCATTCCATCCCCTCTGTAACTTCAGCCACTACCCACACATTCTCTACTCTTTGTTTGTATCTTCAGCATAGAGCTCTTCTTGAGTTCTCTACCTGTACATTTAATTACCCAGCTGTTCTTCTTTTGGATTGCTCCCAGGAAACCAGAACCCAACATATCTGTCATGAAGGGTGTGATACGGGTCTCTGGTCCCGCTCCCCACATAAGAACGCAGGACATGGTGAGGCCAAAAAGGAACACCCACGGAGCCATAGATGGGGGAGTCATATCACTATATTCTCTCTGGCGGCATCCACCCTTCTGCAATCCGCGCTTGCCAGCCAGCCACCATCTTCTTGCTAGCCTCCATTTTCCATTAGCGTAGCCACGGCAGTTATATTAGTGGCCAATGGCTCACTGGTTACAGCTGACTGCCAAGTAGCCACAGCTGATGGCCATCCAATCACAGTTGATGGCCATTTACTACCTGAGCCAGCACCTTTCTATGTGAGGCCCAAAGCCTGGAAACTGCAAACGCATCTCCTCACTCATGGTATCAGATGCATTGGATCATCTCACCTCATCACAAGAAGTACGGTGAGTGCAGTACAAGATATTTTGAGAGAAAGAGCACATTCACATAATTTTTATTACAGTATGTCGTTATAATTATTCTATTTTATTATTGGTGATTGCTAATCTTTCGCTGTGCCTAATTTATAAATTAAACTTTATCATAGGTGTGTATGTATAGGAAAAAACAGTATATCTAGGGTTTGGTGCCATCTGGTTTCTATTGGGGCTCTTGGAAAGTATCCCCTGAAGATAAGAGGGGACTGCTGTATCTTAAAAGATTCCGTAAGGAGGTGATTATGAAAAAGAGGTTGAAAAATATTGGCCTGTACTTTTTCCCCATAAGAACTGTTCACATATTTTTAGGCATCTGTCCTATTCCCTCTCAGCCTTCTCATTTTCCAGGGAATGAAGAAGCTCTTTTCTTCACTCCCCATTGCTGTTTCTAAATCACTTTTTTCCTACATCCTCCTTCAAAATTCCCAGCCATGCCAAGAACACTGTACCCTCTTTGAAATCCTCATTTTTATGCCCTTATTTACCAGGGACTTGACCGCTGGCTCAGCATCCCCTTCTTCACCCCCATTCTTGTCATCTTTATGGGTGACTGACTCACTCCTCTCAGTTCACTGATTTCCTCACCCCTGTTACTGTTTTTTTCTGCCCTGTGTTAGCCAACCTTCTTCCTCCACCCCTTAGTACATCAATATCTGGGTCTTACTCCATACTCTCTTATCACCATTTCTGACATTTTTATTTCACGTACCTCCCTTCTTAACCCCTACCTCCAGTTCTTCCAGCTGCCTCGCTCCTGCAGCAATTCTCCAATTATACCAAGGCCTTCAATCCGCTGACCTACTTTTTTAAGCATCAACAACTCCATTCCATCTTCTTGCCTTACCCAGCTTGGATTCTGCACTGCAATATTATGATCATTCCTTTGCCTTACCTCTTTGTCTTATTCACCTTGCAAACTTCAACCCTGGTTTAAATCCAGCTGGCTGACTTCTCTGCCTTCATGTGAGCCGCTGGAGAAAGAACACACAAACTGGGTCCTGGTTTTAAATTTATATCTAGAAATGAATGGGCACTAAAAACTGCCTGAACAAGAATATTTTCTTTTTAATCACTATATCATTATTTTGCCTAAAGAGAAAAAATAAATAATTCTCTAATATCGTTTAATATGCAGAGCATTTTAAAAATGGCCTTTGACATAATACATCATCTGGGATTTTCATTTCTATAAAAGACATTATTAGAACAATGAGTGAAATTTGAATGAGGATGGTAGCTTAGCTAATAGTACTATATCGATGTTAATTTCCTGATTTGGATCATTATGTGTTTATGCAATATATTTTCCTTGTTTTTAGGAAATGCACACTGAAGTATTCATTGGTAAAGTGCTGGATATGTCTGTAACTTACTTTCAAAAAGTTTTAAGGTGTGTGTGTGTGTGTGTGTGTGTGTGTGTAGCAGGGAGAGAAAGTGGTTTTAAAAATGAGGTAAAATTTGAGGAATCTGGGTAAAGGGCTACTTGTACTATTCTTTCAACTTTTCTGTAAATCTGAAATAATGTCAAAATAAATAGTTTACTTAAAAATGATAATTAGTAGCCTTTGAGACTTATAAAAAAGCATCATGATTTTATTGCTTGAATAAGAATTTGTACAAAATTAAAATGCAAACACCATCTGCATTTGTTTAGATAGAAAATTATTATAACAGTGATTGGAAAAAATCAGCATATATGCTGAGAATAACAGATGCTGTGTCATTCATAACATCAATTCCATTATTAAATTAAAAGTCGATAAAACACTAATTATACCTCACATTTCTCTACTGAGTTACCCCTATTTTTACCTCTTTCTTCAAATATCCCAACATTTTTTTTGCATCTCTACATATCGTTATTGTTAATCTTCCTATATATCAATAATAAAACTATCTACATGCCTTGTCTCCCTGTAGCCATATAACCAGTGTTTGGAACTCTGTATCTGGTAGACTGCTTGTCTCCACTTTGTTTAGTTCTTTTTCTGGATTTTTGTTCTGTTCTTTCATTCAGAATATATTTCTTTGTCTCCCCATTTTGGCTGCCTTCTTTTGTTTGTTTCTATGTATTAAGTAGGGCTGCTGTGTCTCCTGATCTTAGTAGCATGGCCTTAGGTAGCAGGTGTGCTGTGGGGCTCAGTGGTACAGTCTTCCTGGTCACCTGAGTCACGCACTCTAGTTGTGTCCCTTGTGTGGGCTGTGTGTGCCCTCCTGTTGTAGTTGAGCCTTGGTTGCTGTTTGCACGTCAGTTGAAAGGATTGATCCTTCGGCTCATAGATTGTGAGGATTGGCCATGACTAGAGTGGAACAGAGGTGGTACAGGAGCTAACCCTACAGAGCAGGATCTACTTCAGCAGGACCCTGGCGCCTGCCCAATCCACCCCTTGAGTGTGTTGTCCTTGGAGGTGCCTGGATGTTGCTCCAGCTTGTTTAGAAGCTGGCCACTGGGCATGCAGCCCCAGGGCCACCTAGGGGGGACTCACTGCAGGTCAAGTTAAGTTGCAGCCTGTGTCCCACCCAGAGCCACTCAGCAGGAACCACAAATCAATCTGCAGATGGCCACTACCTGCGCCGTGCTTGGAAGTGCTTCAAGAAACCCAGCTGCGAACCAAGGCTGGCCGCTGCTAGTGCTGGGTTTAGGGATGCTTATCCAGAGGTACAAGACACAACCGAAGCCAGATGCTGCTTGTCTGGGTTCCGCGAAGCCAGACTCTTTGAGAGACCCTAGGAAATTCTGCAGCATGAACCAAGACAGGCAATTTGTACGAAAAAAGCCAGTGGGAAAATGCTGGGATGTGCCTGAAAGGTGGGTGGGGCGGGCCTCAGAATCACCTGGGTGTGATGAACAAATGGAAAGGGAGGTGTGAACAAAGAAACAATGGCTTCCACTAGCTTGCCATCCTGGAGAAAAATGCCCGTCCAGCCCTCCTGCTGAAGTCAGACAACTCAGTTTCCCTCTGTATGCCCGTCGGTTCTCCAGCTGCTGCCCCAGCACTGGAGCACAAAGCCAGTGATTCTGTCAGGAAGTCCATGTGTAGTCCTATTAAGAGGAGTGCCTGGGATTCCAGTTGCCCTCTGTCTCCCTCAGCTACAATCTCCACTGGTTTTCACAGGCAGAAATTATGGGGACTTCTCTCCCTAGAACTGGAACTCTGGGCTGGGGATTCTGGTGTGAGGCTGGGACTCCTTGCTCCTTCAGAAGGGGTCTCCCCAACAGAGACATTCCTCCCAATTTTTAATGGTCATACACGGGTGTGACCATTTTTTTCATCTTTTTCATCTTTGTTTTCATCTTTCCTCTCTGTCTAGGGGATTTCATCTAATCGTATGGCCATACATACAGTCATTAGACCACACTCTAAATTTCCATCCCACTCTAACCTTCCAGCACTGACTTTTACCCTAAATTCCAAACAGCTACCTGCCAACTTCATTGTCTAGCTGGATGTCTAATAGATATCCCCAAACTAACAAGTCTTCTACATCTCAGTAAATGGAACCACATTCCACCCAATACTTATTTTCTGGTGTTTTTTTTTTAAATGATCGTCAAACCAGTGCATGTGAAATGGTATTTCACTGTGACTTTGATTTGCATTTTCCTAATGACTAATGGTGTTGAGCAGTCAACCCTTGCCCTACCTGGATGCAAATTCTGGATCTTCATTTTGTATTCAACCTGCTTGCCCTTTGTATGCTATTTTCCCTTTTATCTAAAATTTATCTCCTAATTTCATGTGTTCCTAACATCCTCTTGTGACTGTCCTTGATTGATGCTTTTGGACATATTAAAACCCATGGTCCCTATCTACCCATGAGTCTGTCTGGACTCCCGGTTCCTGCCTGTATGACTTGATCTATTCTATAATGCCCAGTCTCTAGTGATGACAAAAGTATGTGAAAGGTCTTGGAACAAGGAGGACAAAGCTGAGAAGGGAAGAAGCAGGCCACTACCAAGAGTCCTGAGGCAATTCCAGAGGTTAGGGGTAAAACTGATGTGGATTGAATAATTTAGCCTCTGGTCTCCTTCATATATTTCTTGTTAAATATAAAAATGAAATTACTCAGGAAGGAACTGCAGCCAACTAAATTATAGGTCAAAGTTTCTCAGACATGACTGAGCATTAGAATCACCTACAGGACCTTAAAAAGTACAAGTTCCTGTTCTTCACCTCAGAAAATATGATTCAAATGATCTGCTATGGGGCCCATAAATCAGAATTTGTAAAAATCCCCTCCCCTTCACCATGACCTCACTCCAGTGATGTCAATGAGCAGCCAGAGTTCAGACCACCGACTAGGGGGAACTAGGGCTACAGTTTGTCCCAGATTGTGGCCAGCAAAGAATAAGACACCTGGGTGAGCAGAACTTGCTTAAATATGACAGCTGTAATATGAGAATAGAAATTCTCTCCGCCGCACAGAAAAATACAATGGAAAACATCCCCCTCAAAAAAGCCATCAGTTCAACAGAACATGATGTCCACTCTAGCCATTCTTCCTATAATTTTTTCTCTTTGGAATAATCCAGGAAAATAGCACCAATGTATAAAGGTATATGCATAAGTATTTTTTAAAAATCATATCATCTGTACAGTTCCACTGCCATGCTTTGCTCAGCACAAGACTGGAAAAATGGCCAATGTTTATAGAATTGTCCACACACATTAATTATAGAAAAGCTGCAAGGCTTAGGAAGGGCCTGTCCAGTATGTGTTGAAGCTTGTTTGTACCAACTAACCAGAACTGATTGTTATCATAGTTTCCCAAATCCATGTTCAACCAGGTTGCCATATGTAGCTTGAATTCAGCCACAGTGGTAGTATTTACACCAAGAAAATTGGTAAATGCTTCAAATCAAGACTTTTCTTTTGGAGTGATGGTTGTTATTAGCATACTCCTGGGCCTGATCAAAAACTCTGATGCTCACTGTTGGTAAACTCATGCCACATATTCCCTTGCATCATTTGCTCTCAGTGAAACAAAATGTGACTGCTGACTTTGCAGAGGTGTGGTGAGGAGACTTAGTACACCATGACATTTAACTGGCACCATCCCATAGAGTGAGGCTTGTAAGGTGTGTACCGAGTCAGTCTGTTTGGTCACGTAGCTCACCTCTGTTCCAATTTTATCCACACTGATTTTTCTATATTGGCTTTGCTTGTTTTATCATTTTGGAAACATGTTTGTTAGAATCCTGAATCACTTAATAATTAGACAGTTCTATCAATAGTAATTATAGATCCTCTTTTAAGTCTTGAAAATTTGAAAACACAGACTGTGACATAGAAAATATCTCAAAAATAAAACATGAAAGAATGTTCTTCAATTAAACTACTGAAAGAAAGTGGAACTCTTCTCTCATAAGTAAGGACCATACATTTTTTGTTTCTATTCTAAGTTGACTTATAGACTATATACTAACCCTGCATATTATATATATGAAGACTAACTTTTTTGCTTGAAATGGTATCCTGGAAAATTCAGAAACAAAGTCAATGCCATCTTAGTTCAGATTATAAAATTTGTTCTGAAATACCTTGACTTCATAGGTGCTTAATTTCTATTCTATCCCAGGGCTGGTAGAGTTACTTTCTACTGATACAAATGATTTTAATATGGAAAGACAGGTCCCTTTTGTTACCACACAATGAACAATCTTGAACTCTTTATCTTTTGGCCACAACATTTAATCTCCATCTGACATGATAATATGCAATTGGATTCATTACTCTCTGAAGGCCAATAGACATTAAACTTTCATCTGATGATTCAATGACATCATCAGCCCACCAAATTATCTTTATTTTCTTGGCTTCCTCCACATTTCCTGAGCAGTGACTTATTATTTGTTAATGTTTGACATAGTTCAATACATATGGTGCTGCTGGTAATAGGAAATGGGGAAGAGTTAAAATTTACCTCAAGATGGAATGTAAATAAAAATTACTGGATTGATTTTTACATGTCTAATCTATGCCATGTGGGGTTTTTTAATGATCTACACTTTCAAGAGAAACCAAGACAGAAGCCTGAATTACTACAGCATCCATATTCACAGGGTTGCCAGAAGTGACTATTTCAGGTCTTGGGTCAATGAGTGCAACACATTTATGAAGAGTAGAAAGTTGTTTATAGATCTTTGTTAGTCCACATGCCAGTACATGAGCCAGCATCTATCTTTGGAGTGGCCTTGTCTATTTGTCATTTGAAAAGCAAACCTCTCTGTGCAAACCCTTGAGGAAAGAAATGTCCTCCAGTGACTCCCATGCTTCACCACTAGGGGCGCTGAGAGCCAGTCATCCAGGCCAAGTGGCACCCAGAAGACTGGCTAAAGGCTGAGTGAGGTACCTCATATAGAAATTGCAAAGTATTTCTGCAAATAGACAAAACAAACAAAACAACAACAACAATAACAACAAAAACCGTATAACACTCTTAAAGCAAATCCCTGACCAACTGAATTTTTCCAGAATGAAGTGTTCTCTTTTTCCATGTATTTTTTCCACAGAGCCCATGAACATGAAGTCTTAATGCCTTTCTGGCATTTTAACAGAATTTCCAAACATTTATCAATTTAAATGTCGATATATTTTTAATTAGTAAAAGACAGAGTCACTATTTAGGTATGTTGAAGGAAAATTCAATTCATTATAAATGATCTAGAAGCTGTATGTGCTTCAGCTATGGAGAATCAATCCTCCTCAGGACCTAATGAGCCCTAGCTTCTGCATTAAATTGGTGCCTGTCATTTAAAATTACACACGGATATATACATACCTGCAAGAGGGGTACATTATTTACATGTAAATAGTACATATACTCAGGTTTCCTAAAAAGTAGTTCATTTGCTATGGGGTTTATAATGGGTCTTCTTGCATTTTTAAATCTTTTATCAGAGTATGAATTTAAGCTATTCAATCACCAAGTGACAATAGCATGCAAATCCTTAAAGTGACATGCGATGCAAAAGTAATATGACTTAATTAAATCATATCTGCATTTCTGATCCCAAGCTTACATGTCTCCAAATAGCAAAAGAACGCCAAGCCTCTCCCCTTCCACCTCCCTCACAACCTGCACCTCCGAAATGTATTAACACATTCGATTCTTTTTTCCATTTTCCCTCTTCATCAGCGCTGACATCCAGCTTCCATCATGGCTATTAGGATTACTGAGTACCGCCACATGACAGGATTTGTAGACTCTGATGGCTAGAACAATAATAAAAGCATAAATAAAAGAAGTAGGCTGCAATTTCTGTGGGTGAGGGGGTGGGGCTGGGGTGCTATTGAAGCAAAGGCTAGCTCCCTCCAGGGGAAAACTGGGACGAGTGAGCACACTGACCTTAAGGCCAAAATCAGGGAGATTTAGATGTTTCAAGAATGACGGTTTGTTTTTTTTGTTTGTTGGTTGGTTTCCATTATACTCGTTTTTTTAAAAAAGAATTCATACAACTCCCTCCCCTCACCATATTTTTTAAACAATATAAAAATACCTACAAATATAGGGGGGAAATGATGACCATGTTTCCTCCAGGGTTATATGTACATAGAGAGAGAAAAGTCAATACAATGACATGTCCACCACACCCTTCCTTTATGGGTGTTGCTACATGATTAGCCTCACCAAATACAGAGCATCCACCCAAATTTCCAGGCAAATGTTTACTCCCATAATTTACAATATCTGTGAAATGTGAAAGCCTAAAAATAAGAGTGAATAGAAATATTTAATATAAGGCCACTAATGATAGAGCCCAGAAAAAAATTAGAACAAAAATGTTTAAGCCAATTTTAGCAACACCAGAAATCTCCAAGTTCCACACTCAGCTGACACAGACTTTAAAGTCTTCACTGCTATCATTTTTAAATTTTCTTTGACAGTTGAGAGTGACAGGTTGGCTTCAATATACTAAACGCATATATGAAATAGATGGGTCTGCCCTACACAAAATTTAGTAGGAGGTAAATTTGCCTCGTGGGGAATTTTTTGCCTCTGCTTTGGGGAAAGTTTTCTGTGAACCCCTGCAATGTCTTCTATTCTCAAGTTTTATTTGCTTACAAAAACCTAATCTTAGAAAAAGGGCTGATAAATCCAATCATGCCACACTATAAACCACTCCCAGGGGTGAAATTGACTCCCAGGGGTGAAGCCTTATGCCAACACTAAAAAAAAAAAAAAGAAAGAAAGAAAATCTAATAGTGGAATTTAACCAAAATCATCTCAAAAACAAAATTTTAGAGGCTGGCAGTTTTGCCCCCAAAATATTAGAGGCTGGCAATTTTGCCCCAAAGCAGAAATAATTTCCATGTATGAATTACCTTGGCTAAATTTTGTGTTTATAAAAGAATGTATTTAAAATTTTGCTCAGGCTACATATGATCCCCGACTTAAGATGGTTTGACTCATGATTTTTTGACCTTATGACAGAGTGAACGAGATAAGCATTCAGTAGAAACCGTTCTTTGAATTTTGATCTTTTCCCAGGCTAGTGATATGCGGTAGATCCTCTCTCATGATTCTGGGAAGTGGCAGTGAGCCTCAGGCACAATCACCAGAGTAAACAGCCAATACTTTACAGTGTGCTGTGTTGTCAGAGTGTTTTGTGTATTGGGTTCAGGGCCCGTTTAAGGTAGGCTAGGCTAAGCTATGATGTTTGGTAGGTTAGGTATGTTAAACGCATTTTCACTATTTTCAATTTATAATGGGTTTATCACTACATAACCCCGTCATAAGTCAAGGATCTGTAGTCATTTTTAAATTCTATCAAAATTCTATGGTGAGCCAGAAGCCATTTTAGAAAACAAATCTTATCCACAGTGGGATGCATGTGATAAAATACAAATATGTGGTTAGATCCATTACAGCAGTATTTGTGATAGCAAAAAAACTTCAAACAACATAAATGTCCATCCATAGGATAGCAGTAAACTGATTGAATACCTTGCAACCTGGATTTTTTTGTGTGCGATTTTAAAAAAACTGTGATAAAATATACACAAATATAAAATATAACAAAATTTACTGTCTTAACCATTTTAAGTGTACAGCTCAGTGATATGCAACCATTTAAAAATAAGGTTGATCTATATATGCTAAAATGATTAAAACTTTCCAAGGTATGTTTTTCAAAGGAAAAAGGGCAGAACAGGATGTATCAAATGGGTCTACTTTGCTTTTAAACTTTTTATTTAAAATACACCTAAAAATAAGTAATGTACAGAGAATAATTTATCACGGATGAAACTGGCAATTCTCTTTTTTTAGCCTTAGGTTTTTGGGGTTTTTTGCTTTTTTTTGTTTAAATGAGGAGAATTCTTTCCTATGGAAAGAGCTGGTACAATCACATATTTGAAAGAAGTAATAGTACTGAACCAGAGGGAAAGGGTAAAGAGTTAGTGTGCCACCATGACTTGGTGAATCCATGATTCTATTTCCCATCCAAGGTAAAAGCTTTCCTAAAATAATGTATGTATAAGCTGCACACTACACCTTTAGCCATCACCTGCCCTTTCAAATATCTGGTCTACATGGAAAGACAAAGAGAAGAAAGGCCAAAATAAAAACAAAAAGGAAACAAAAGCAAAACAAACCTCTCAAGAACAACAAAAACCCCCAAAGCCTTTTAAATATGCAAGGCCTGAGGTCAAAAATATCCCCTTTAAACAAAGGAAGAAAGTCATCCCGCAGAACCTTAATAGAAATTTCCACTCCGAGGCTTTGTAACATGCTGAAAACAGGGCCCTGGGAACGCTGCTACCATCTTGGAGGTCATCCAACTGGGGTGGAGAAACTTGAATAGCAGGTCGGATGCGCCTGGAACATCACTGGCCAAATACCTGTGGGTTGTCCCAGTGGAGAGCACAGCTGAGGGACAGACAGTGCCTGACCCCAGCACGGAGCCACTCCTGTCCCAGGTGACCTATTTGTCTTAGGTCTGTCTCACATTTTCAAACAGGAAGAGCTGGCTTTCTGAAGTCTGCATTTCCCATTCATCACATAACACGACAAAGCACAAACACTTTACTATCCCAGAAGGCCATTTCCAACAGACCTTCTAACCAAGGTTGCTCAGCAAGTGAAAGTGGACAAATACAGATGAGAAGCAACATACAGCTACTTGGTGGAGGGGACCCGATCAGCAGAGAGGGGCCTTACTGCCTCAGTGGGCCAGTTCTAAACACTGCTATGCAAGCATATGCACACCCTCGGCGTCCTGGGCTCTGAGCATCAGTCCCAAACCTCCTGAGCCATCCAGAAGGCAGATCAGAAGACAAAAGGGCGAGGGCACAGATGGAGAAAATGGATGCCAGATTTTAATGACAAGATATCCCAGTATTTCTAGAAGTGGCTGGAATGACCACGGCTTTGGAACTGGACAAACCGATTTTTCTCAATGTATAACAGTCAGTATTTGTTTTTCACCTTAAGGAACCTAGAGCCGAAGCTGGCAATTCTTAATATTGGTCATATTTCCCTCAGTGTGTGTGTGTGTGTGTGTGTGTGTGTGTGTGTGTGTGTGTGTAAAGAAAAACAAGTCCAGGTAAATTTGAAGTCCCTTTGTCCTTCTACCCCTATCCCTGGCACCTAACTCACCTCTTGAGAATCACGAGTTTAATGTATATTTGATTCATCTATTTTTATATTTCATACAAGTATAAGTAACATGAATACAGCATTATTTCGTGTGCCTCTTTGAACTTCTATAAATGTTATAACCTCTTCAACCTGCTTTCTTATTCCTCTGTCACTCTGAAGCTTGTTTTCTTTATTTGACATTGTTTTAAGTGTGATTGCCTTTTGTGTGTTTTGTTAAAATGGTATGTGTATATGCTGGATTTTGCAAGGCTGCTTCCTGTCATACACGAGATACTATTAATAATATTCACATCTAGAAAGAAACACTGGGAATTAATGGGGAGGGAGTTTTACTTTTCATTTTATATCCTCTGAAGTATTTGACATTTTATTATAGTTGTTAGTTTTGAAATAAAATGATTAGTTTAAACATGCAAAACTTTTATCCTGTTCATGTGGCAAGATATGTTTATGTGGTAGGTTTGTGGGTTAAATGATTTTTACCCCGTTGATGCACTAATGTTGCCCATGTGAAATGGAGCTGTAGAAGACATTATGCATTATGATGAAAGCAGTGGAACTTTTAGAAAATTTGTAGGTTCTAGGGGGGAGGGGGCCAAGTGATTACACAGAGGTCACTCAGTTCATTTAGTTTAGGAAAACTGAAGAAAAAAATGTCTGCTAGGAATGCATTGAATTGGAACAGAAATGACTGAAAGGGCCGCATGTTACATGTACAGAGGAAGTAAACTGGAATGAGAGTGAAAAGTTCTGGCTCCAAGTCTTGGTTCTGTCAATAACAATCACAGATTTTGACTATCCACTTATTTCTCTCATTTCAGTTTTGTTCCACCATAAAATGAAAAGACACAGATTTCTCCTTCATTCATCCAGTAAATGCTTATGGAAACTTTAGTTGGTGCCAGGCACCATATTTCCACAGGTACTGGAAATACAAAGGTGAACAAGATGGAGTCCCCTCCCTCATGGAATTCCTAGCCGCATACTACTGGAGGCCAGTTGACATTCTCAGAGTCTAAACACCAAAGGCTAGAAATATGCAGAGTGCCAACCAAAAGGCCTGTGAGTTCTGGGTATTCCCCTGGCCACACTCAGTGGTGCGAAATCAGAAGCCAGATAACAAAGAACAGTTACTCCAAGAGTCTCAGCCGGAGTCCTGGGTCCCAAACAGAAAAAGTCTACTTTGCTAAGGAGATGGGGAACTTGGCTTCAGCTGAGGAGCAGCAGGATGACTAGAAGAACCACAGCCAGGGCTATATAGGGAACCTGGAAGGGGAATGTACCTGTGAGGAAATAGAAGAGGATATTTGATTCTTTTAACTTGAATCAATTTAAATCAGGCTATGAAATTTATTCTATCTTAATAGTTTATATTTTGAGATTCTCTTGACTGTTTTTTTTAAGTGTATGAACTTTAAAATGGTTGACCACATAAACTGTGTCACAATGAGTCATATGGAAGATAGAGTCACATTGGGGGAGAAATCTTCCCTTTTATATTGAAATTGCCCATATGGTCCCTGCAGTGATACCATGAGTCACGCAGAGATTTCCATGTCCTGGGGGCAGAGGGGTGTCCAAAGAGGGGGGTTGTCCTCAGGCTTCTCAGTGAGGGATTTATCCAGCAGAAGTATAGCCAAAGTTGAAGATGAACAGAAAAGCAGTGGCTGACTTGGGATTAGACTTTGAGGACTATAATATAAAGAAAGTAAATAAGTATCTTATAAAATGGGCATAATAATACGTACTTCCTGGGATTACCATGAGGAAGAATAAATTTTAAAATGTGGCTATATGCTATAAACTATAAAGGGCTTTACAAGCCCTTTATTATTTTTATTATTTTATTTGGTGTTCTAGAAGATATAGGGAATATAATTCCTAGAAATTGTCTCATTACCTGGGCTCATGGAAAGGTGCCAAAAGCCCTATTGTAGTCTAACTATTTCAAGTCTCATCCTGTGAACAGCTGCCTTATCTCTTATTTGTGAAAAGGACTCTCAATTCTAGAGGGTATATTATGTGACCTAGTTCAGCAGTGGTCTGGGGACATTTAGGGAAATATGATTCTAGCAAAATCCAAGAGAGGAATTCAGATGGGTATTTAGATCAAGAAACACACACACACACACACACACACACACACACACACACACACACACACCCCAGAACCTTAAAAGCCCTTATGGGGTTTGCCTTATGATGGCAAATAAGGAATTACAATCTCTGTCTTGCTTGGGTCCTTCTTCTCTATTGTTCCTAATTATGTAACATATTGTCATGAGTATCAGACATCCAAAAAAAAAAAAAAGCATTTTCCAAGTCTTCTAAGCTAATAATGGCTGTGATAAAACCTGCATAGCATTTTAAAAAATATCCTTACAATCTTTGTCACAATAGATACAATGCTCAATAGCTACACATTTAGAGAGAAATGAGCCTAAAGTTAAAGAACTTTTGAAATAGCATGGTTCTTTTTTTTTCTGTAAACACGGACTAGAGAAGCAATTTCTTAGCCCAATACAACCAATAGCTTCAAAAGATTTCCCACTGTTCCAATGAAGGAATGCTTTATGCATACATAACTCAAATTTGACAATTTCTAGTCATTATTTAAATGAGAGACTTGAGTATGTTAACAATTTAAGAGACACTTAACATAAAAAGAAATCATTTGGACTTTACAATTATCCATTCCACAATAAAATGATGGGACTTTCCTCTGGAAAACACAGAGCAGAACAAATAGAAAGAAAAAGAAATAGAATAAAGCCAAAGTTTGAAAAAGAGAAACGAGAAATCATGTTATTTGAAGCGGATGAGTTGCCATTATTCATTCAATAGCTTTTGGCTAATTTTTGACACAGAATTTTGTGCATGTTGGACCCATGAACATATCTTTGGAAACAGCTCCTGAACTAAATGGTTTTCCCCTGGGAATTCTTGAAACTTTCAGTGTCGTTGGGATCAACTCAAGGCCTAAAGGTTAATATTAAAGGGAGCAAATGTCTGAAAGAAAGTCTTGGGTCCTGTTCACACAAGTCCTAGAAACAAAGGACAAAAAGAACAGGGACCAGTAGGAAAACAGGCTCTGGCTTCCTACTGAGTAGCAGTACTGGCACCGCAGAGCATTACGCATCTTCTATCAAGTGGAATACAACTGATATTAAATGGCCCAGGGAGGGCCATTTATCCTACCGTGTTTCCCCGAAAATGAAACCTACTGGAAAATAAGCCCTAGCATGATTTTTCAGAAGGACATCCCCTGAACATAAGCCCTAATGCATCTTTTGGAGCAAAACTTAATATAAGACGAGGTCTTATTTTTGGGGAAACACGGTAGTACAAAAATGTAAGTTTCCATTTTTCCCCAAAAAAATTTCTATTAATTTGGCCTGTTGACACCTCACTTGCATGCGTTTTTCCCAGTAGGTAATAGACTCCCTCAAAGATGTCTTAGACTGATTCCGTAACTTGTCAAACATGCTTGATTACCAAAACAGGGTCATTTCCTTTGTTAAAAGTCAGTCCCTCTCCACTCAATATTTCTATCTTAAATTTAATTTAAAGGTCTCTTCCTACCCTCTTTCTTCTTTCTCCTGTTACCTAGCACAGGCTGGCTTCACTTTCCAGAGGCTTGGATGGGAGGACACGGAAGGGGTGTTGGGACAGGTCACGTGGAAATGGGAGATGTGTCCTTATGAGGCTACACAAAGCAAGTTGATTTCCTTTTTTTTCCTATCAAGGGGGCAGCCCTTTTTTCATGATATTATTTATAACTATTATCGAGTATTTATGATGTACTAGGGGCTGTACTGTGCTACGTGCACTCTCATTTAATCCTCCCAACCCCTTATGAAGCAAGTATTACTATTACGAACCTCATTTTTATAGAGGAAGACATGTAGGCTTATAGAGATTAGATGAACTTGCTGAATGTCAGACATTTGTAAGTGACAGAAATAGAATTTGAACATGATAATGCGGTTGCTGTTCCTGTTCTTTTGGTAATCTGGTTTCATTACCTAGATTGATCCCAGCATCCCTAGGAACCATACCCAATCTTCGGGCCTCAGTCCCAGGCACACGCTGGGAACGTGAGGGACAGTCTTGTCCTTTCTCCACCACGCTATGCCACTATGTCAATTTCCTTCCACTTGAAAACAGCCAGGCATGTTCTCAAGCCCAGTGGCCCAGCGAACATTCAATCAGGAAATAAGACACCATTTTTTAATGGTTTCTTTAAAAGTTTCCCCTTTTTAAACACTACCAGAAACCTTAAAAACGATCCTCTTGGCTAGAAAATCATTAGAGACCAGTACTGTACCAAGGACGGTGTGGTGGGAAGGGCCCGCCCCGGCGCAGGTCATCAGGCAGCATTGTCTGCGGAGAATTTAAAAGCAATAATAAAACCAGTTGTAAGTCAATATGCCTTTTATCATCACCATACACTCGCAATTTTGAGCCACATCAGTGATAAAATATTTCTCCCTGTAAGTAACTTTTGTTGGTCTAAGTTCTAAGCAATTATTGGTGAGAGAGAGAGAGAGAGAGAGAGAGAGAGAGAGAGAGAGAGAGAGAGAGAGAGAGAGAGAAAGGAGCTTCAAATGAATACGTTTTTAATTGCTTATCCTTTAATAAATATTTATTCTGTATGGAAGTTAATTTGGAGAACTTCTTAACCAGCTGGCTTCCAACACACAGGCATTCTGTGACTTGCATTGCTTTCAAAAGTGAGTTCAGAAAGGTTCAGTTTGGAAACAATCATCCAAAGTATTCCATATTCCTATTTTTACACAGTGATTCAAAGATAAATAATAATAGCACAGCGATTGTAAACACAATAAAATTAGAGATCTTGAATTCTTTTAGTCTAAGCGGCCCCTTATGGAGTTTTTATTAGTGTTTAAAGCACAAAAGAGTGAAACCACAAACTGTGAGGTATGCTATATCCAGTTGATATGTGCAAATTTCAGTTTTGTTCATGCAATATTTTACCGAATTTGAATACTGCCTTTTGAGGACCTGATATATATTCCCTTTTTAAATTACTAACTAAATGAATCAAGAAAATAAAACATTAAGTCAATGGTACCATTCAGCAGTGACAGATATTTAAAAAGCATAGTACTTAGAACTTATTTTTGCAAATACTCTCAGTGTTTCACACACTGAGCAAATGTGCAAAATGGTCAGATATTTCTATATTGAAGATGGTAAAGCTGAAATAAAGGAATCACTTTTGGACTTCTTTGCTATTTCTGGAAAGGTGTTGCTGAGCCCACAGAAGAGATGTTGACACAACTGAATGATGGTGAATGGGTATAATCACCTGCCGTGGTCGATGATATGACAAAGTCGAAACTGTGACAGATAGTCACAGTTGTGTCAGGCACAAATTAAAGAAATTATTCCCGATCCTTATGTAAGTCGTATGTAAAGCACTCTTTGAAACTTTGCAGAGATCACTTCTTTTGGAAGTGTTGCTTTATGTACGGCTATCTTGGAACTTTGGAAAAAAATTATTCATTTATTTAATTCTCACCAAATTTATGGAAAACACCGCGGAATGTGTGTATAACACTGAAAAGACCTTCCCAGATTAGATGGTGTGCTCATTATGGAGCTGCACAGTCAAAACAAGTTTGAAAGATTAATTTCAATCTTCAAAGAACTATACAATCCAAAAGAAAATGTGGGTCTAAGAGGATTAGCTTAAAATTTTTCCCAGTTGCATGCAATTTTTCTTTTCCGAGTTATCTTTTTTCCTGGTTGTAAAGTTTTAGATGAGGTTAATCAGACCTCAAAATATTTGCAAGCAGCCAAAATCAGCCTTGAACAAGGTACAGTGAAACAGCAAGCTTTAAAATTGTTTGAAGATCACCACAAACAAATTCTGAAGAAGGCTGTAAATTATGCTACATAGTTCAAAGAACAACAACAGAAAAAACCCCACCAAAATGGTATCGAAGTGAAAACATCTGAGCTACAGAAGATGCAGAATCTTATCTGAACTTCCCTTATCTGACTAAAACAAAGCTTTCCAAGAATCAGCTGTCAATGAGGCAACTGTCCTTGGACACTGGAATATTCCAAAATGTTGTGTAGACAAGCTTCATCAGAACTTTCCATCCTTTGAAGCTCTAACTCAGTGCCCCATCCTTTTACTAAGTTGGTATATAAACCTTTATTCCTAAATGTATTTAGAGTACTCCCACATGCAGAATACGTTTTTGTCCTGTTAATCTGTCTATTGTCAAGTAATTCACAGGCCCCTGACCATTTGGATCTAAGTTGGTAAAGAAAATATTTTTCCTGCAAACAACATATAAGAAAATGGGTACCTAAATAATAATCATCATCATAATAATAATCACATTTAAAAGAATGCCAGGAGAAATAACAAGAGCTGCTGGCCTTATATTGCTAGAAGATATAAAAACAGCTAGGATTGAACCACCTCATTGTTTTTACCAAGAACCGGACATTTGTTCTGAAGCAAGGAATCAAATAGTGTCTTTGATTTTGTTCAGAGCAAGAAAAACTTTGAAAGTTTTTACAGAATAAGATATAAATTTATGTTGAATTTTCTAGTAAAAGTGTTTTAGTAAGTTTTTTCTGATTGGAGACATTTGAAAGCTGCAAGAATAAATCCCAAAGAAACCATGACATGCTCAATATTGCAATTTCTGGAATTTATTGTGAAATGGGATTTTTATGAATCTCTGCCAAACTTATCCTTAAGACGTTTTAATATGTATGTGTATTGCTTCACGTGTAAAAAGCTTTTGAAATTAAAACTAATAAAAACTACTTTTTCACCAACCATGAGGGAGAATAGATCGACAAATCTGGCAAAAAATGAGTATGTGAAGAAGATCCATTCTGACAACATTCAAGTTTGAAAACAGAAACTGTAATATCATTCATTCCTGTGCCAGACCAATATGAAGACATAAATTTTTCCCTTTTTTCAAAAACATGCATTAACCTAATTGAAATATATTAATCTATCATCTTTTCCATTTTTCTGCAATAGTTTGTTAATTATTTTTAATTTTTTTACTAGCATGACTATAGTTACAAAAATCAATAAAGCACTTTGCACTGTTGGCATTTCTTTTCTGCATGTTATTATTATTAACATTTATTTCAGTTTGTGATCATTACTGAAATAATTTTGTGATGGAGCAGAGAGATGTGTGAAAAAACTGTTCTGGGTGTAAATCCTTTCGTGAGTCTCTCAATGCACCTGTGCTTGAGCCCCTCCTCCTCAGCCTCCCCTCACAGACTTGCCCTCCACCCAGCTTCTCTTTCTTCCTGGCCTTCTCTTTCTTCTCTTTCTTCTGGGCCATCTCATTTCAATCATGGAGGCTGAGGTTTTATACTAGTAATGTGAATCAACAGGCCCTTAGACACACTTCTAGTTAGTGTTTGAACTAGAATGTGGGGGTACTTAGTACCATTTGTTCTCAGAATTGGCCTTTGTCTTCAATTCTGGAAAACTGGAAAGATTTTGATCAGCCCCTCACACCACCACATATTTTAGAACAAGTAGGAGACCAGTTCTTGAATCGCTTCTTCTATTGCCTTGATTGTACCCGATTGGCATTGCGTAACAGGAATATGAATGATTTTAGATTAATGGGATAGTCTTGAGACTTTCCCTAATAATGACTTTTTAAAAAATTCTCAGCTTTCATTTAATTATTGTACATTCTTTAAACATGTGGTTTTAAAATAGAAAAGTAGAGAAATTTAAAATATGTGATAATATAACTTTAATGCACTGGAGAAAAAAATAAGATGAGTTAACTTCCTTGCAGCTGCTGCAATATAGACAGGATTTTCCAGTGATGGGAAACTTTGCTTCCATTTCTGGTTGAAAAAAGATAAAAAATGGTTCTGATACACTCAGTGTTGTTTTGCAAAGAAGATTTATACTTATTAAGTTAGGTTTAAAAATGCATGACTACATGACATAAATCCTCTCTGAAATCGTTCAGAGTTGCTCTCCGGCAAGTCATATTCCAGTTTCTTCATCTGATTTTGCTTCCCCAGGATAGACGTATGAGAGTTTGAGGGTGAATAATTCCCTTTGTGGTTCCCTCCTGGGAAGAAGTCATCAATGCAGGACTGTAAATGAGCAGCTCAGGCTGTGTTTCTTGGTCGATGAGCCAGAAGGCTTGGCAAATGGAAGGCAGCTTTTGTTTTTCTTTTTTTCCTGTTACTGGTTGGTAATTTATGGACTTGAGATGAGTGTGTATTTGATTTTCTCTGTGTAAGCTAACCCCTTCGGGTGGAGCCCATGGAATAACACTGCACAATGAGAAAGAGAAAAACAAGATAATGAAGCTTATGTCTTTTGCTTTGGAAAGGATTTTATATTTTGTTTAATGATTTCTTTATAACTTATACTACATGAAAAGAGAAAATTGAGGCTTTTGTATGTCTGCTCTCCATTTAAAGAGAATATTAGTTTTAGTTCACTGACAGAGAGGCAGGAAAATTAGTAAACTGAGTTTAACCGTGATTGATGATTTCCTGAGAAAATTCTTAAATTTTGCATCTTTTATCTTTTCATAAGAGACGCTATCTAGATTTGATTTTTAAAAAGGAATTCCAAAGTGTTTCAAAACTGATTCTTCAAAGGAAAAAAGCTTAATCATAAAGGCGAGGCAGTACGGTCTTGATGTACATTTAATAAGGGTTTTAATGTCTATTAGCACTAGGCCATTTCCCTTTTATCATTTGTTGAAATAGCAATACTTCAGTGAAATACACTGGGACCTGGAGTAAATATTTTCACATTCAATTAAGATTAGCTCCCAGTCCGACAAGTCACAAACCACCTGGGTTGAGTGCCTCAAAACCTTTCACCTACCTTACAAATCAATGTTTTCCTAATGTAAGAAAACAATTGTGAAACTATAAATAGATGTTGAGTGGAAATAAAATACAAGTTGTGTTACTTTTATTAATTTATGATTCATGAAGTCAACTGAGCCTGTGACTGGATTTTGTCTGCCCCCCAATTTTTCCAATCCCATTCTTTTCTGTTGGCCACAGAGGTAGGATTAGCTAATCCTGTGCTTTTTCCCTCCTGGCAACAGTGATTGATCCAGGTATGAGTCTGTCACCATGCAGGTCATTGTCCTTCCCTAGAGCTGAAAAATAAACAGAGGAAAAAAAGTCTTTCTTTCTAGCTGGGTTACTAAATCGGGCCTTCCAGGGTGTAGGTTACCTGCCTCAAAGAGACCAATAGGAGAGAGAGACCAAGAATATAAGACTTGAGAGTTGGGGAAGGGAGAGAATCCTGGCCACAGTGCTCTCGAGGACTCATCTCTCAGCCCTGTTTCTTGAAGCACTGACTTTAGGTTTGTTATCTAACAAAGCAGCTCTTCCAGCTATCTGAGCAATGAATCCTCTCTCTCTCTCTCTCTCTCCTTTTCCTCTTAACAATCATTTGAGTTTCTGAAACTTGCAGCCAAACAGTCCAGACTAATACATGTGCTATTTTTACAGCACTTATTTTTGGTTTGTTTTTAAAATTTACTTTTAGTTTACATGCAAGAAGATTCATTTTTTGGATGTGCAGTTATGTCAGTTCTCTTAGCTTTACCAAATGCACAGTGTCAAATAACAATCACCATCACAAGATACAGAAATGGTCTATCATACGCCCAAATGCTGACACTTTATAGTGAATCTCTGCACCTGAGCCCAACCCCTAGGGACCAGTGAACTGTTCTCCATCTCAATGTTTTTTCCTTTTCCAGAATGTTATATAAATGAAACCATATGATATTTAGTTTTTGTGTCTACCTTCCTTTACTTAGTACAGGTGTTAACGTAAAAATAAAAAGGCCTTTCAAAAGTGAGAGGTAACAAACATTTATTTGAGATCGAAGAATAGCTAATCGGAACACTCAGGGATTGGCAAATGTTTTCTGTAAGGGGCAGGGTAGTACCTATTTTTAGCTCTGTGGATCACATGGTCTCTGTTGCAACTACTCAACTCTGTCATACTAGCATGAAAGCTGCCACAGACAATACTTACAAGCATAGATGTGGCAGGCTTGGCCTACCAATTAAATAGTTTCTTGACCCCGATTTATCATAATGCATTTGATGCTCATCCATCTTGTTGCTTATATTAACAGTTCGTTCATTTTGATTGCTGTGTAGTATTCTACTATGTGGAGGTACCAAAGTGTCTTCATCCATTCAACAGTTGAAAGACATCAGGGTTGGTACCAGTTGTTGGCTATTACGAATAAAACTGCTATCAACATTTGTGTACAGGTTTTTGTATGAACTTAAGTTGCGTTCTTTTGGGTAAAATACACAGGAGTGGAATTCCTGGGCTGAATGGTTGTTGCATGTGTAGTTTTATAAGAAACTGCTGAGCTTTTTTTCAGAGTGTCTGTACCATTTTGCATACCCACCAGACAATTCTACTCCTTATCTTTGCTAGCACTTGATATAGTCAGGTTTTAATCGTCATTCTAATAGGAGTGTAATAGTATATTGTGATTTGAATTTCAATTTCCCCAATGAATAATGATGTTGACTACCTTTTCAGATGGCTATTTATCTTTGATGAAGTGTAGATTCAAAATGCATATTTTTTATTGGGTTATTTCCTTTTTTTTTGTCAAGTTTTCAAATTCTTTATATATTCTAGACACAAGATGTTTGTCATATGTGTGATTTATACATTTCTTCTGTCAGTCTGTGGTTTGTCTTTTTGGTCTCTTAACATTGTCTTTCACAGAGCAAAAGTTTATACGTTTTGATGAACTCTGATCATTTTTTTCTTTTATAGTCATACTTTCAGATTCATATCTAAGATATCTTCCCCCAATTCAAGGGCATAAAGATTTTTTTCTGAAAGTTTCATAGTGTCATATTTTACATTTAGGTTTATAATCTCTTTTGGGGTCATTTTGTATGAAGTGTATGATGTCAAGGGTTTTTTTTGCATATGGCTCAACGTTCTTTCTCTATTGAATTGACTTTGCGTCATTGCCAAACATCAATAGACTATATTTCAGCTCCCTATTCTGTTTCATGGATCTACATTTCTATCCTTTTGCCAATACCCCATTATTGTGATTATGATAACTTAATAGGAAATCTTGAAATCAGGTAGTATGTATTCCCCAACTTCATTCTTCTTGAGCAAAATTATTTCGGCTATTCTAGTTTCTTTGCCTTTCTATATAAATTTTAGAATCAATTATTTTGCTATCTAAAAAACATCCTGTCAGAGTTTAGTTTAGGATTTGGGGGAGAATTAACTTCTTAAAAATATTGAGTTTTCCATTAACATGGAACATCTCTCTATTTATTTAGGTTTACTTTGATTTTATTCTTGTGTTTTATAATTCTCAGCATGGAGAACCTGTGTATATGTTTTGTTAGATTTATATTTAAGTATTTAATTTTTTTGGAAAGGAAAATTTTCTATATCAATTTTTAATTGTTCATTACTAGTACACATAAATGCAATTGATTTTTATATATTAATTTTGCATTCCAAGACATTATTATACTCATTCTCTTTCTTTTTTTGTCTACATTTTTAAAACATTTACATTAATGATATTGGGGTGACATTGGTTAGTAAAATCATATAGGTTTCAAGTGTACAATTCTGTATTACATCATCTACATATTGCATTGTGTGTTCACCACCCAGAGTCAGTTCTACTTCCATCATCATATATTTGATCCCCCTTTACCCTCTTCTATCACCCCCCTCACGCTTTACCCTCTGGTAACCACTAAACTGTTGTCTCTGCCTATGATTTTTGTTTCTTTGTTTATTTGTTTCTTATTTTTAGTTTTACATCCCACATATGAGTGAAGTCATATGTTTCTTGACTCTTTCTATCTGACTTATTTCGCTTAGCATGATAATCTAAAGATCCACCCATGTTGACCCTTTTACTCCAAAACCTCTCCAACACTTGTTATTACTTGTCTTGTTGATAATAGCTATTGTAATAGGAGTAAGATTATATCTCATTGTGGGTTTGGTTTGCATTTCTCTAGTAGCTAGTGAAGTTCAGCATTTTTTCATATACCCGTTGGCCATTTGTTTGTCTTCTTGAGAGAAGAGTCTATTCAGGTATTCTGACCATTTTTATTGGGATTATTTTCAATTAGTTTTATGAGTTCTTTCATATATTTTGGATATTAGCCCCTCACACTCATTTTATTTCTAAGAGCTGTTTTCTAGATTTCTTGGGATTTTCCACAAAACTATCGTGTTATCTTTGAATAAAGACAGTTTTATTACCGCCATTCCAATCTCTATGCCCTTTTTTCGTTGCATTATTGCACTGTTTAAAACTTACAATATGATACTAAATAGGGTAAATGTAGTGAGAAATAAGTATGGTGAGAAAGAATACCCTTGTATTGTTCCCAGCCTTTGGGAAAAAGTGTCTAGTCTCTTGCCATTGAGTATGTTAGTTGTAAGGTTTTTCTGTAGATACTCTTTACCAGGTCGAAGAAGTTCCCTCTATTTCTAGTTTGGTGAGATTTTTATTATGAATCATTTGTTTATTATGAATCATTTGAATTACACTGATTGATTTTCTGATGTTGAACCAAATTTGTGTCATGGTGCATTATACTTTATTTATATTGTTGGAGCCTATTTGCAAATAATTTGTTGAAGATTTTTGCATCTTTCATCATGAGAGATATTATTTTGTAGTTTTATTTTCTTGGAATGTCATTGTCCGGTTTTGACATCAGGATAATACTGGCCTAATAAAATGGCTGGGAAGTCTATCCCTTCTTCTATTTTCAGGAAGAGAATGTATAGAAATAATATAATTTTTGATTTAATATTTGATAGAATTCCCAAATGAAACCATTTGGGCCTGAAATTTTCTTTGTTGGAAAGTTTGCAATATAAATTCAATTTTCCAAGAGATGTAGTACTATTTTTGAATGAGTATTTGTAGCTTGTGTCTTTGAAGCAATTTGTCTATTCATCTAAGTTATACAATATATGGGAATAAAGTTGTTCCCATATTATATTTTCAGTATCTCTAGGGTCAGTAGTGATATTCCTTCTTTCACCTTTATACTGGCAATCAATCTTTCTTGGTCAGTTGGGCTAGAGGTTTATCCATTTTATTCATCTTTTCAAAAATCCAGCATTTTACTGCATTTTTTTAAATTGTTTTTCTCTTTTCAATATCACTAATTTCTGCCCTTTATTATTTCCTTCCTTATATTTGCTCTGCACTTAATTTGCACTTCTTTTTTTAGTTACCCTAGGAGGAAGTATAGAACATTGATTTGAAACCTGTTCTAATACAAGATTTCGTGCTATAAATTTCCCTCTAAGCATTGGTTTAGCTGCAGTGAAATTTTTTGACATGTGGTATTTTCATTTTCATTCAGCTCAAAATATTATCTAACTCCTTTGAGACTTCTTGTTTGACCCATATATTATTTAGAAGTGTGGTTTTTTTTATTTCCGAATATTTGGGGATTATCTAGGTATCTTCTTATTGATCTCTAATTGAATCCCATTACTGTCAAAGAATATATTTTGTAGAATTTCAACTATTTTACATTTTTTAATTTTTATTTACTTATTTTTGGGCAAAAACATGGTCTATCTTGGTGAAGGTTTCACATGAGCTTAAGAAGGAAGTGTATTCTTTGCTATTACTGACTGGAGTATTCTGTAAATAAA
This sequence comes from Rhinolophus hipposideros, assembly GCF_964194185.1. NCBI lineage: Eukaryota > Metazoa > Chordata > Mammalia > Chiroptera > Rhinolophidae > Rhinolophus > Rhinolophus hipposideros. The sequence goes on from NC_138049.1 coordinate 69,536,356, forward strand.
TAAGAATATTTGCCCAGGACACAGAGTACTGGGTTGACACCTACAGTTTTAGCATTTTTAATGACAAATCCACAGTTATTTGAATTTTCATTTCTTTATAAATGTGTCATTTATCTCTGGCTCCTTTCAAGACTTTTTTTTTTCTTTATCTTTGGTTTTCAGCAGTTTGATTATAATGTGCTTGGGTATGGTTTTCTGTACGTTTATTTCGTTAGGAGTTCACTGACCTTGAATCTGTAAATTTATGTCTTTCACCAAACTTGGGAAGTTTCCAGCCATTATTTTTTCAAATATATTTTCTGCACGCATCTCTTTTTCCTTGCCTTCTGGGACTCCATTGGCAATAAATTAGACCATTTGATATTGTCCTATACATCTGTGAGGATCTGTTTTAAATGCTTTTTCACTTAGTTCTGTTCATTCTGCTGCTGAGCCTATCTCGTAAAATTTTCATTTCATATATTGTATTTTTCAGTTTTAAAATTTACCTTTTTTTATTGTTTGTGTTTCCCTGCTAATTTACATTTGCTTCATTTATTTCAAAAATGTTCGCCTTTACCTCACAGTACACAATGGTTATAATAATTGCTTTTAATTCTCTGTCTGATAATTCCTATTGATGTGTCATCTTGAGGTTGGTGTCTGTTGATTATCACTGCCCTCGAGAATTATTCAGGTTTTCTTGTCTTTTTATATGTTGAGTAATTTTCTATTGTATCCTGGACATTTTGAATGTCATATTATAAGACTTTGGGTCTTGTTAAAATCCTCTGGATAATTCTGATTTTGTTTTAGCAGGCAAACAACCCAGATAGGATCAGATGGATTGTTCTGGCTTACCATTTGTGGGTGGTAGTTCAAACGTTTGGTTTTCAAAGCCTATGTGCATAAACCACTGAAGAGTCAGTGTGAGACTTGGGCAGTAAGGATAAATAATAATTTTATTATCAGATCTTTTGCTGAGCTTCTTTGGGTCTGTTCCACACATACACAGCTTGGGAGTCAGCCTGAGACCTGTACATACAGAAAATTAAGGGATTCCCTTCTCTCAGAGTTTATTTCATTCCTGGTACTGTCATGTAATTCTGTGCACCTTATTACCCCTGGGGTAAATTGATGAGGGATGAGAGAGAAAGAGAGAGAGAGAGAGATCACAAAGCTATTATATGACAAGGACCCATATCTTGTGAGTCTAAAAATGTGCTCATGACAGTCTCAAAGAACTAGAAATGTGCACAGTAAGGTGCAAGACCAAAGGAAGAACCTTTGTAAATCAATGAGGTCTTTTGTATGATTCCTGACTTGTCATTACTATTATTAACTTCAGCATAAAATAAAATAACAAAATAACTGCATTAAATAACATAATAAACTGTGGTATAGGGTGAAAAGTTTTGATTTGGCATGCAGTTATTTAACATAAATATCACTGGTAATTTCTCATGAGTGAAGGATGAAGTCTAGGTGCCATAGCCTTTCATATCTTGCCTCCTTACATATTTCTGGCCACATTCCTTATTATTCCTGTTCCACACACTATAATTTTTCAACATTCCTAAACACCTCAAGCCATTTCAGAGCTGACGTTTCTCTGGTTTCTGCCTTCTCTGCCCTTCTGTGGAGGCCACAGAGAAGGAACTACCTATGAGTTTACTATGGATGAGATGACCTCATCTGACTTCTTTACTAATATTCTCCTTTTCTGTGCCTGCTTCTTTCCCACTAAGCTATGAGTTCCTAGAGAATGGGGGCTACTTCTTATTTTTCTGTGAACATGGGCCATACACAAGGGGAGCCTAACATTTTGTGACTGAATGAATAAATTGAAGCACAAAAAGTACTTTTAGATATAATATTTTGAGGAAGTATTACACTTTGAGAACATTTTGTGTGTCAACATCTAACGTTTTATTTTCAAGCTTTCTGAAAAAATACTAAATGCAGCATTAATATATGTCAAATAAATAATGAAAAAATTACCAAATGAGTTAGTGGATCATAAAGTGGATCAAAACAATAAAATAAAGCAGTACTTCCACGTGCATTTAATAATCACTCTCACTTTAAAATTCAACACAGTTTCATGTGCAATTAACTCTTAACCTTCACTGACATTTAAATCTATCAGCTGACAAACTTAATCCTTAAAATACATTCAATGTAAAATGTTTAAAATTTGTCAGGGAATCTGAGTGAAAAGGTATGAACAAATACAACTTTCCATGTTAGATACTGATTTCATTATTTCCGACTTGGGAAAATAAAGTCAATGTTTAATATGGCAGCGGATGACAAATGGTAGTGGCTAAATGAGCTGCCTGTGTGTATTCATTCTGATGATAAGTGAAACAAAAGGGATCCACTGTGAATTACGTCTGTGGCACGGATGATTAAACCCGCATGCGCAGTCACAGCGTGACTGAAGTATCATCAGATCCATGGTGAGCTGGCTCCTCCAGATGCTGTTTGCCCTGCGGAAGCAGCAGGCAGGCCGATCTTCCTCAGTTCAGTGATTTTACTACATGTATACGATTTCAGCCAAGTGTAAGAGAAAATATTCAGAATAAGAGCAGCAGCGGAAAGCCAGCCAAGCCACAAATGACAGGGTAGCCATGTCAGAGAACCCAGATGAAAGGAACAGGGCAGCTTGATAAGCATTAACAAAGGAGCAATGGACACCCTGTATTCCACAATATTGTCCAAGCCAGACTAGAGAAAATCATGTCTCTGCTGGTTTTGTAAGCTAGCAAGGAAGGAAAATTCAAGGAAATATTCAAGGAGATTAAAATATAAAAGCACTTTTTTCATACCCGGCCCAAGTACACCACAATAGATTAGTAGAGGAATTTAAGAACTGTGTATGTGGGGAAGGGTGTGTGGGGAGGAAGGGGGCACTACTACAGAGATAAAAAATTCTGTCATGAAGTTGTTTGTGTTAGTTTACTTCTCTTCTCCATTCAACAGATATTGATGAGGATATTGCTAGGATATGTAGAGAATGCAAAGGGAACAGGTCACATCTGTGCCCAGGTTGCCTTATTTGGTTAAAAACACACTTTACCATTATCAATTTGATTGTAGTTGGAGGTTATAATAAAGACCATCTGGTTCTTACATGAACACATTTCCCCAGAGTCCAGAAATTTCTGTATTACATTGGATTCCATTATTACTATGTTATTATGGCGATATCTATTTTGGGAGGCATTTAGCATCTTTGGGGCCATAGTAATGTTTAGGAAATGATTTCTACAAGTGCCTGAGCATTAGTATCTATTTCCAGAAAGGTGAAGAGTTAGGGGTGTTTTATTTATATATATGTTCATATTCAGCAATTTACTTGTTTCCTAAAGCTTTTTATTAACCTGGTAGTCTCCCAGGCCATTTTAGAAATCTTTTTTAGGTATGTCCATTAAAACTGAATTATACTTGCTCAGCAGGCAGATAAGTTATTAATACTAGGTGTCAGTTACTTATAAAGTCTTTTCAGCTTTTATTCTAACATAACCATGAAAATAGACATGGATTCATAAGCTCATGGACTAAAATATCTGCCAAAGTGAAATGGGGGGCAATTTATCTTTTGTAGGACTCTGCATTTGTGGGTTTTTAGAGCACCTGGATACAAGCATGGTTAACATAATAACTTCCAAGTTGAATGTGAGAACTAGAGAAAGTGTGGGGGGGTAGGGACATCAGTAAATGTAAGTACAATGCTTGAAGAAACATATCTGAAAAGATATTATTCAGACTGATATCAAATAGTTTGCTACCTATATTTTCTTCTAGGAGTTTTGTGTTTTCAGGTCGTACATTTAAGTCTTTAATCCATTTTGAGTTTATTTTTGTATCTGGTGTAAGAGAGTGGTCCAGTTTCTTTCTTTCTTTCTTTTTTTTTTTTTTTTTGCATGTAGCCATCCAGTTTCCCAGCACCACTTGTTGAAAGGCTGTCATTTCTCTATTGTATATTCTTGCCTCTTTTATCATAGATTAATTGACTATACAGGCATAGGTTTATTTCTTAGCTCTCTGTTCTGTTCCATTGATATATGTGTCTGTTTGTGCCAGTACCATACTGTTTTGATTATTATCGCTTTGTAGTATAGTTTGAAATTACGAAGCATGATACTTCCAACTTTGTTCTTCTTTGTCAAGATTGCTTAGGCTATTCATGGGTTTTTTTGTGGTTTCATGTACATTTTAGAATTATTTTTTCTATTTCTAAGAAGAATGTCATTGGTATTTTGATAGGAGTTGCATTGAATCTGTAGCTTGCTTTGGGTAGCATGGGAAACAAAAACAAAAATAAACAAATGGGACTTCATTAAACTAAAAAGCGTCTGCACAGTGAGGGAAACCACAACAAAACAAAAGGACAACCTACTGAATGGGAGAATATATTTATAGATGATATATTAGATAAGCGGTTGATATCCAAAATGTATAGGAACTCATACAACTTAATAACAAAAAAATAAATGATCTGATCAAAAATGGGCAGAGGACATGAAAAGACTTTTTCCCAAAGACATATAGATGACTAACAACATATGACTAGATGCTCCACATCACTGATCATCAGGGAAATGCAACTCAAAACCATGAGATATCCCCTCACACCACTCAGAATGGCTATTATCAAAAAGTCAACAAAAAACATGTGTTGGCGAGAATATGGAGAAAAGGGAACTCTTGTGCACTGTTGGTGGGACTGTAAATTGATGCAGCCACTATGGAAAATAGTATGGAGACTCCTCAAAAATTTAAAAATAGAGCTACCATACAACCCAGCAATTCCACTAATGGGTATTTACTGAAAAAAGGAAAACACGAATTCAAAAAGATTAATGCACCCTGGGTTCACTGCAGCATTATTTACATAGAAGCAAACTAGATGTCCACAGATAGATGTATGGATAAATAAGGTGTCTTCTAGAATATAATGGAATATTATGCAGCAATAATAAAGAATGAAATCTTACAATTTGTGACAACATGGATGGGCTTAGAGGGTATTAAGCTGTCACATAAATCAAACAAAAAAATACCATATGATTTCACTTATATATGGAATCTAAAAAGAAGAACGCACAAACAAAACAAAAGAAAAACAGACTCATAGAAACAGAGACAAAAGGGATCGTTACCAGATAAGAGGGGAGTGGTGGGGGATAGGTGAAAAAGTGAAGGGGAATATAATCAGCAATATTGTGATAAGTTTGCTTGGTGACAGATGATTACTAGAATTAGTAGGGTGATACATTGTAAGGCCTGATAGATAAAAATGTCAAATCACTGTATTGCACACCTGAAGCCAATATAATATTGTATACCAACAACACTTAAATTTTAACAAATGTAAGTACAATGCATTTTGAAGGACTTATGCTATTTTAAATAATTCTCTGAAATATTCTCTAGCCTCTTAATAACAAGCGGCCTTTATCTGTCTTGACTGTATTTTCTCAATTATTTGGCATTTGGAAAAAATACTTCACTTTATGCTTGCTACATTACACTTGTTTATTTAAACTCAACAAACATTCTAAAGCTTCTACTCATACTCTTTTCAACTGAGAAGCATGTATCCCAAGGGTCATTTGCAAGAAAGCCTGACTAGCTAAAGCATAAACCATGGGGGCAGTTTCTACAGTCTAAATTTTGTGCAGAAGTTAATTTAAACATTTTTATATTAAAATTACTAATATTAGATGATAGATTTGAATCCAAAATTCACACAACTTTTTAAGATAAACCACAACTTCAAAGAAATTCTATCCTAAAGCAGTCTGAAGTCATATACTCCCCTGCTATAAGTGGTACCTAGGGGCAATATGTGAATACATGCTGTGCAAGACAACTTACTGGGTACGTAGCACTGAGAGGTACAAAGAGGCTGGCCATTTTCCTTTTACTCACAGAGCTTATAATAAGAAAGTAGAAAATGTGTTCACAATGAACATAGACAGAAGGTATGGAAAGACATGAGGGAAAGATTAATTCTGATTAATTCAAGTGCCATGTGAGTGTTAGTGCTTGGAAAGAGCCTGGAAATCCAAATAGAATTCCAACAGATGAGATGTGTGAGAGGACTTTTCAGGCATTGTGATCAGCCTGTGCAAAGGCACAGAGGCATGGACTGGAATGGTAGACTTAGGAACAAAACATTATGTCGTGGCAGGGCACAGGAAAGATTTATCAAAAGTTGTGCTTATTTATATTTTTTCTGTGTTGTTTCAGATAAATCAATATCTAGTCTTTAAATAAATCTTCCTGTGAAGAATTAGCTTCACAAAGTGAAAAATAACTTCCCCATTTATCAGCAAAAAGATTGTATTTTTAAATTCATTTAGATTGGGGCACAATTGTTTATTATTATCTTTTATAATAGATTGGGCGAGAATTTTTTCCCCTTCATTTACCCACACAGGGAATTTTCTATTTCCACACACATTTATGTAGTGCCTACCATTGACTGGAACCAACGGACAACGATTGCCTCCCCCTCCAAAAAAATGATAGAAAAATCTTCTCTGAAAGAAGGTATTGAGCCATTTTATCTAAACATTCATGTTCCTCTAAACCTTAGGGGAAGGCCAAGGTTTGTCCCAGATGCTGAGATGATCTGAGAGAGCAGCTTCTGCCCTGGGTGGGGTCTCCTATATTCCTTTTATCGACATATCTCAGCTGAGGCCTGAACTTAAGTGCTCAAGAAAAACCAGTCACCTTGATGCCACCAGCTATAGATTATAGTTCCCAATATTCTCCCAAACTTGGTAGAAAGCAAATAAATTGCATTATTTGGCTCAATACCAGCATTTCCTTCCCAAAAGTTGGACGGTTTCCCTAGAAGCCTACGCTTACTTCCCCTCACTCAGAAGTGAATCCTTGCTTTCTTATGAATAATATTGAAAATTCTAAATTATGAAAAATCAAAAATAACAACCACACTTAAACTTTTATTGGACTGAAAAGAACAGTTGTTGATATGGAAAATTATTTCAGTGTCAAGAAATACATTAACACTGACCCACATTAAGGTCATAGAGTGACATAACTACAGCTGTGGGCTGTGCACCAGTGTCCAGGGTCAAGAACTGAGTTTTTCCAGTGCTCTCAGAGCTACCAGGCTGGAATGATACAAAAAAAACAAAAAGCAAAGTAAAACTTGCTATGTATTAGCCACAGTGTTAATTTATCAGTCCTGGGATTAATGGTCAGAAATATTCCTGTCTAATGATTGGTCATACATTTCTGCCACCCACTGTACCTTCTCTGATCCAGGATCCTGGGAAGACATCAGAAGGCTGCTTGGCAAGGATGGAAATAGAACAAAGGAAGGCAGGAATCTGAAGGCTAAATTATACAGGTCTTAGTGCGGCCCCACAAAGGGGAATCATCTCTGTTGTATGAGAAGTGATACAGCATTGGGTGTGTGGATTTAGAGGTTAGCCAGATCTCAATTTGAGCCTAGCCTGGCCATTTATCAAAAATAACCCCTAAAGAGTTATGCTGGGTGCCGGCCCTGTGGCTCAGGCGGTTAAAGCTCCATGCTCCTAACTCCAAAGGTTGCCGGTTCGATTCCCACATGGCCTAGTGGGCTCTCAACCACAAGGTTGCCAGTTCAACTCCTCGAGTCCTGCAAGGGATGGTGGGCTCCGCCCCCTGCAACTAAGATTGAACAAGGCACCTTGAGCTGAGCTGCCTCACAGATCGCTCTGTTGGTTGGAGCATGGGCTCTCAACCACAAGGTTGCCAGTTCAATTCCTTGAGTCCCACAAGGGATGGTGGGCTGCGCCCCCTGCAACTAAGATTGAACGCGGCACCTTGAGCTGAGCTGCCGCTGAGCTCCTGGATGGCTCAGTTGGTTGGAGCGCATCCTCTCAACCACAAGGTTGCCGGTTCTACTCCTGCAAGGGATGGTGGGCTGTGCCCCCTGCAACTAGAAAACAGCAACTGGACCTGGAGCTGAGCTGCGCCCTCCACAACTAAGACTGAACAACTTGACAACAACTTGAAGCTGAATGGCACCCTCCACAACTAAGATTGAAAGGACAACTTGACTTGGAAAAAAGTCCTGGAAGTACACACTTTTCCCCAATAAAGTCCTGTTCCCCTTCCCCAATAAAATCTTTAAAAAAAAAAAAAGAAAGAAAGAAAGAAAGAAACTCTGTCATACATTGGAAATGTTTTTTAAAAAAAAGAGTCATGCTGCCTCTCTGAAGGCCTACATTTCTTTATCTGTTAAATGTTATGTGAATAATAGCAACAGCTAATCCTTAAAGAGCAGCTACATGGACCGGCTGTGTGCCCAGTGCTTTGTAGACATCTCTCAACTGACAACAACCCTCAGATTTTCCCAGTTTTGCAGATGAAGAAGCTGAGGCACAGCTGCTCCCTACAGAAATGTGGAGGTTTGTCCCCACTGTGATATCTTGTAACTGCCCCCACTTGATGGTGAAGGACTTTGCCCCTTCTCCAGGTTTCTCATGTCTTACACAGGAGAAGTGCATAAATGCTCTCCAGATCCATGGACTTTTGAGAGGAAATGGGGTCTGCAATGGAAAAGAGAGCTCTGGTTCTGTGACGCAGAGGGGAGGGGGACGCGTGGTGTCTTCCAACCCGGCGTGGAGCTGCTTGTCTCCTAAAATACCTAAAATCAAATACATGTCACACTGTGAAATATAGTTTTATTCCTGCCCCATCCTCCAAATCTCTACCTGGCCAATAAGAGTGATTCATATGTCTCTTATTTAAATGTTTTTATCCTGATTTTGTGTCAATTACGACTCCTGACTTCAGTTCGTTAACTGCATTCACACCATCCCTTCTCTGTGGTGTGTTCCCTCCCTGACTAGCAGTGAAAGGGGTCATGCCCAAAATATAGCTCCTTTCTCCTGTTTTCTCCCATCATTACAGAAGAGGCTTAGATACAATTACATTTCACCGAGCCACAGAAATTCTTTATCTTGTGACCAGAATATTAACATTTGCCAGGTCATGTGTGTGGAAAAAACACACTCTCAAGTTCTTTAGTAACATGTAGCACATACCAAGATAAGACGAAATCTGGCTAAAATGGTATTCAGTGAAGAGAGCTTCTAACCTTGTCTTCCCACCCAGATTACTAGAACCTGAAAGATAATTACCACTTGTTTTAAAATATAGGTGTTGTTATTATTCAGGCATGCAAGGACAACAGACCAGGAGACAATATGTTTGTTTTACTCACAAACAATATGTTTGTTTTACTCACAGATCCCACAAGGGTGGGGCCTGCCATGTTTTCAGGACCACACAGACTTAGCACCAGACTTAGTCAGGAGTCAGATGGAGCAAGGGGAAAATGTGGGCAAGAGCCTTTATTGTGGTTTCTGTGGGAAAGAACCAGTGAGGCAGGGTGAACAGGTTTAGGATTGACTAGTTTAAATAATATCAGCGGGCTCTGGGGCACTGGGACTGGATCTAGTTATTTGGAATGGGACCCTGGGGTGATTAGAGCAGGTGCATAGTGGCCCAGAGTGTGAGAACCCAGATAAAGGAGGTGGTTGGGGATTGTGGACGCTGGATTGGCTGGTTTGCATATGAAAGGTGGGTTTACAGGGCAGTTATTTACTATCTCTAGAAATTAGCTAATCCTGAGAGGATCAGACTCTTTGGAGTCAGCAAGGTCCCAAAATGTGAAATTATCAGACAATAAAAAGCATGGTTAACATACCAGTTGAGTGAAATTGGTGTCTATCTATTAATAATATAAACATTAATACTAGAGAAGGTCATTAACTTAACCCTTAATAAAGATTACAAAAGAAGTAATTAAAAATAACTTAATGAAGACCATATGGAATAAAAACTATAAACAAATTACTCTAAATTAGCTTGGGCATAGTTCACTGCCACAAACTATAAATAGTGTGCAAACATAGTGGTCTTCATAATAATTTCCAATGCTATCTCACTAGGAATCCCTAGGACCCTTCTTGACACAGCTAAGGGCAATTTTTTGGTTTGTTTTTGTCTTTTCTACTTCAGTCCTGATATCTCAGCACCTGCTGAACCTGTCTTTTATGATTCCCATCTGTCTAGTGGAATAGTCATTTCTTTATATTTCTTATAACTAATTTCAAATATTTTCGTTCTTTCAATCTATAACCATTGAAAACTGAGATTTTAGGAAGGCTAATGTTCTCCAATTCTATTTCTATAATTGTGTCAATCTGTTATTAACCTTAAAAAAATTTCAGGAGTTCCTCATGAAAGGCCCACTCACTTAGCTGAGAATCATGTTGATATTCAGAGTGACAGAATTCTATTAGTTTGTTTTCTAAAAGGTTTTTATCTAATACTTGGTCATGAAATAAATGACATTTTCTTTGATTAGCATTCACGTTTTACCTTCCATCTGTAGCATTAATCCACTTGGAGTCCACCTCAGATAGTCAGTTTCCCTGTGCTCCAGGCAGATTCACTCTCCCTGCACTGAGAGCTCTGCTAACATATGGAGGTTTAGTGTATTTTCACAAGGTGAGTGGCTTTTGTTTGGGGCATTATTGCATTCTCCCAAATCAAACTCCATGTTCAAATTCTATTTCTGTCACTTAACAAATGTCTGACATTCAGCAAGTTAATCTAATCTCTACTTGTTTTCCTCTATAAAAATGAGGTTCGTAATAATAATACTGGCTTCATAAGGTGTTGGGAGGATTAAATGAGATAGTACACATAACTCAGTACAGCACCTGGTACATCATAAATGCTCAATAATGGTTATAATTAATATACCATTATTAACTATATTTAACTATATAAATATTTTATTTTATATTCTGGTATCAAATATTTCCAGGATCCAATGTCTAATTCTGTACTTTGTTATTTTTGTTAACTCTCAGTTGTGGTGATTTATTTCCTCTTGCATTTAGTGGTTTTTAATTTCATTTCATGTTTCCTGAAACATTCTCTATAAGACTTCTTTGTGTTCTGGGTTTGCAATAATTATAGTAGAGAATTCAATTTCCTACTGCTTGTCACCTTGTTTGGAGCAGCTTGGTCAGAACTACTTTTTACCTCTGTGCTGTTTCACAGTCCCTTCAGGGCACCTTTCATGGAGGTAGGTTGTCTGGTCACAGCATCCCTGAAAGAGGATGCTCCTTTAGAGGTAGCACCTCCCTAGGGCTGCCATCTTAAATGCCAGGGAGCAAAGTGGGATAAAGGGGAAAAAACATTTTTCGGGTAATTACATATGACAAGGTTTAACCTGGGTGTTTTGTATCTGATCTATCTTCTAACATGGAAAATAGTTATCTCATATCGTGAACCCTGCACCTTCACCACTTGCTAATTGACTCAAACAACTAGGGAAGGCTACAGAGAACTGGTATCCTGAATATGCCGGCCCACATGTTTGACCCATAATTTGAGAGTGAATTTCAACACTAATTTAGTGTCTGGGGTTGTAGATCTAAGCTCATCAAAGATCCATACGTATCCGCATGTATTTGAATATTATGCTCTATGTAGGATGTTTCAGGTAGCCTGGTAACAATGATTCCAGCTTTGCTATAATACACAGATTCATTATATCCTTGTGACAATGCCAGAAGTTTGGCTTCATCACCCAAGGGAATGTGTTGATTTATAGAAGTACCTATAGACATTTCTGAGAAATGGCCTAGCTCTATTTTGAAACCTTCCTAATCCAGCTAGATCAATCCTCTTGTGTACAAGCCATCAATATTTCCATAGGATAGTTTCCATATGGATAATCCCCATGTTAATATGTTAAAACAGTATTTAAGATTAAATATCTAGTCAAATGGAGAGGCATTAAAAACAAAGACCAGCTGTTGTGTCTATGTACTTGGGAAAGAAACAGCTGGAATAGGTATGGCATAGCTGAAGATGTGCTTTGTGTGAAGAATGTACCCTGGGGGTGGGGGGGGAAAACATTTGCAATTGTATACAAGTGCAAAGGAATATACCCTGAAGTGGGAAATAAGAGAGAATTTTGAAAGCCAGGGTCTATCTTCAGTTACATGACAAGAATGAAGAGTAAAAGCTTTGAACATTATTGATTACAAGGCAGCCGTGATAAACCATGGAGTTTTAATTAAATCCTGCACACTGGCAGTGAGTCCAAGTCCTAAGTTTGTACAAAGTTTTAGGAATTGAGTATTAATAGAGCCGCTTAGGGTATCTAAGTGGCCTGCACACAGTAGGTCTGTGCTGACCAAGATGGTAGTACTAACCATTTGTGGCTATTTAAATGTAAATTAATCTAAACTAAATACAGTTTAAAATTCAGTTCCTTGGTTCCCCTAGGCACATTTCAAGTGCTCAGTAGTCACATGTGGCTAGTGGCCACTGTATTAAACAGCACAGATATAGAATATTTTCATCATTGCAGAAAGTTTTCTTGGACAGCACTGTATTAGACATTCAATAAATACATGTTCGATGAATGGTTGCATGAATGTCCAACATTTGAAAGGGGAGAAAAAGTACTTCTTTTGTATATATGTATAAAATTGTACCACTTTATTGAAGAAGACATAATATTTGGGGAAAAATAAAATAAAAAAAAACAGTGGTGAAGTTATAAATGACCTTTTAAGAAGTGTAATGTCATGATTCCATTGGATACGGCTTGGGTTTCTGTAACAAATTCCTCCCCTGAAATCTTCAGTACAGTCTGTTTTGTTCAAGAAGACCTGCATGGTAAGGACTTTTTTTTTTTTTTGAGGAGCTCAGTGAAGGGGCTTTACAGTCATGTGACACATGACGACCTTTCAGTCAGTGAAAAACCCCACATACAACAGGGGTCATGAAATGGAGCTGAAAATTTCCTATCACCTAGTGACGTCATAACATTGTAGCACAACTTATTACTCACATGTTTGTAATGATCCTGGTATAAACAAACCTACTGCACTGCCAAGTGTATAAAAGTGTGTAGCACATCGGATTACGTAAAGTACACAATACGAGATAATGATAATGAACAACTATGTTACTGTTTATGTATTTACTATACTATACTTTTTTTATCCTTGTTTTCCAGTGTATTCTTTCTACTTAAATTTTTTTCCTACAAACAGTATGCTGCGTTACCCTGGCAGCAGCCTCATACACCTCATGTTTACCACGTCACTTGATTTCATAATGTTCTCTTGTGCTTCCTTTAACCTTGCGTTGTTTCATATAGTAACATGCGGTGCAGGCTTGTAGCCTACGAGCCATAGGCTACACGATACAGCCTAGGTATGTAGTACGTTATACTTCCTCGGTTTATGAAAATGCACTCTACGCAGAAAGACAAAATTGCCTAACGATGCATTTCTGAGAAGGTATCCCTGTCATTGAGCAGCACTAGGCTGTATTTTATAGGTGTATTTATGATGTAGAACAGAGGTCAGACATAGGGAAGGAGGAATCAGGAGGTTGAGAAGGTCGTGAAAGCATATGTCCATCAAGAACAGACAGGAACCTTAGGGACAGCTTTGAAATTCCACAGGCCTGGGAACCAGGTTTAAGCCAACCTTGGCTGATATCTAAGCTGTACTTTAATTATACCTTTAATTATAGTGTTTGAGGGGTTGGCAGGCCACATCTGGCCCAGCACCTTTATTTGTAAAGCTTGCATGTTAAGAATGGCTTTTAGATTGTTCAGTGATTATAAAAAAAAATCAAAAGAATAATATTTCCTGACACACAAAAATAATATGTAATTTAAATGTTAATGTTCATAAAATGTTTTGTTGGAACACAGCCACCCCATTTGTTTACATATTATCTATTGCTGATATCATGCTGTAATAGCAGAGTTGAGTGGCTGCAATAGAGACCACATGGCCTGCAAAGTTTAAAATATTTACAGTCTGGCTCTTTATAGAAAAAGTTTGTCAACCCCTGTACTGTACCATCAATAGTGAGAGAAGGGACCTGCAAACCGGATATCACAAAACACTGAGGCCAGGGGTGGGTTGCACTAAAGCTGCCTTATGGGGAACCAGAACAAAACAGGTTTTAGAAGATGAGAGATGATGGTAGGAGTAGAGAATTACTTCATAGGAAAAAACCCTGTACATCAAATGGAAACTGCTAAATTTTATTGATGATTATAGCAGGAAACTGCACAGATAAATAGATAACTATATGACTTAAGGTAGTTAATTATCTAGCCTTTCTGAGGAGCAGTTCAACATCACTTGCTCTTTGTACCACACAGGGTTATTTTGAGGGTCAAATGCAAATATATATATAAAAGCCCTTTGTGACATGTGTCATAAAAGTGTGAGGTATAATTCCTATTGATAATAATTGATAATAAGTATGATTAAGAAGTTGATTCTGAATACTTATTGGAGACAGAAAAGATGATGGTCATTATTTCACTGGGGAGTTGTTAGACAAAGTGTTCTGAAATACCTAATAAGAATATCATTGAGCTGTAGTCAAGGCCAAGTGACCTCCCCACAGCAGACAAGTTCCAAGTATGCCAAGCATTCCACTGCATGGGCAATGCTGCCTACTCACCTGCTGCTCCCCCGCTCCAGCTACCTATCAACATCAGGCAAATGTCCATCTGTGATACAGAATAGTTCAGCACCAGATGCTACAGGTCAGTGCCTTGACAAATGCCAACTTAGGGCCGCTGCCCATTAAAGGCTCTGTGACAAGTCAATGAGGGGGGAGGATAGAAAGCCTAAATTGTGGCTTCTATTCTCCAAAATATATATTCTCCTTGGGGGATAACAAAACACATTGGATTATTGGTGATACGCGAGTGCCAAATGAGAAATTCTGGAAACAAATTATAAAGTCGTTTAGAAAAGAAGGAGCCAAAAAGAGCAGAAGTCAGAAAAGGCCTCCTAAAGAAGGGAAGAAAAAGCTGGGGTGGATCTTGAAGGCTGGCGAGGGAGAAGGGAGGGGAAGAAAGGCATTCTAGATGGGGAAATGGACGAACAATGGCTCAGCATTGGGTGGGAGAAAGGCACACGCCAAAAGAAGAGAGACCATCCAGGCTGAAGCAGTGAGTATGATGGGGAGGAGTTGGACATAGAGCAGAGACAGGGGTCTGGGAAGGTTTTGAAAGGCAGGATGAAGCGCTTCTTTCTCAGATTGATATGGAGAAACCTAGTGTGTTTATGTAAAGAGGAAGGATACGAAATTGACGTTGAGCAAAACAATAGTGTAGGGAAGAGTTACTGAGCACAAGGAAAACAGACAAGCCAGATGATATTCCAAAAGGAGAGAGATGAGCTGCAAGAAATAGACTGTGTACCTTAGCTCTTATAAGATAGGGAAGAAATAGTCCTAACAGACATATCATCTATAGTTTCTGAGGAGAAAATGTAACAAGAGTCCAAGAATAAAAATGGAAATTGTGCATCCAGCACTGAATTCAGGCACGTCATGCCATGACCGACTGCTGGCCATACAGCCGATGGCTTGATTTACACATGGATCTAATGAACTTCTTCAAAAAGATAATGAATAGAAGCATGAGCACAGACAAAGGGCTCCTTAGAATAAGTGTCCTAAACAGCTGGGGAACCACTTGCCCCAAACGTAGATTTTTTTCTTTAGTTACTTTCTACATGCATGTACTGGTCCCATTCCATTTCTTTTCACTATCTCCCAATTTCAGCAAGTTCCTTCCACATTTTTGTTTATTTATTTTTGGCATATACATAATTAAGGCGCTCACCCCAAACTTCCAGAATCTCAAGTCGAAAGGATGTGTTCTACTGTTTGTTTGATCCGTTCTTTCTTCGAGACTTCTCTGTCTCAACTTGCCCTGTAACACTTCCTACTGGTTTTCCTACTTTTGAGGGTGGTCCTTCGTTTTAGGTTCTCTGGGACTTCCTGAACTCTCTCATCACAGCCACTGTGCTGTCCAATGGTGAGTTTAGCCACCTGAGTGTTTCACCTGCACTTCAAACTCACAGTGTACACAAGCAGCCTCATGATCACCCGTTTCTGTTAATTACATCAATCAACCAAGCCAGAAAATGTGGATGTCACCTTTTATGCCTCCCTCTGCCCAACAGCTAATGACATCTCCATAGCCATGACCCTAGTTCAAACCCTTCTCATCTCTGAATTAACTTTCTAATTGGTCTCCCAACCGTTGTTGTTCCCCACGTCACCTTTCCCTGCACCGCATCTTTTTCTCTCACTGCCAACTCTGTGATTTTCTGAAAGTGCAGATATTTTTCTTTGACACTCTTGCTTTAAATCCTTTTTTCTTTTTCCCTTCCCTTTTTTCTTTTTATTTATTTATTTTATTAAATTTATTGGGGTTGATATTGGTTACATAACTTACATAAGAACATTATATGAGTTTGAGGTGTATAATTTTATAATACATGATCTGTGTGTTCCATTGTGTGCGATGCCTCCTAATACCTGTAGCAGTGCTTCTCAAACTTCAATGACTCTGAATCACCTTGGAGCTTGTTAAACATGATTTTGACTTAAGTGGGGGTGTGACTGGCATCACACGCTGCTGCTGCTCCTTGGACCACACTTTGAATAAATAGCAAGAGCCTCAGGTTCATGTCCAAATGTGAGGAGGGACCCCTTACAGTCTGGTCCCTGCTTAACATTATAGCTGCAATTCCTGACATTGCCTGGAAAACTCTTGTGATACTTCAGTCACTCCAAACTTTCACTCTGTCTTCACCCAGTGAGCCTCATGGTTTTCTAGCCATATTTCTCATCTTTTGTCAATCAGTAAAATAAGCACCAGCTGGAGATTACTCCATATTCAAAAGACAAAAATCCAACAAAATTTCCATAACAGCAGGGCGATATGTGTGTTACAAGCTCTTTAGTATGAAATGGTTCAATAATATCACATTTGTTTCACATTTCTTAACAATTCACCTTTGAGTCTTTACTATGGTAATCTTTTTCTCTTAATGAAAATCTTACTAAAATTTTCATGAGACCAGTGGTGAGAGAACAGAATTATATTAAGAGCTTTATAAAATATATATATCTTTCTCTAGATATTGTCTTTTAATATTTTCATTGGATTATCAGTTGCTTATCTTCATTCTAGTTTTACAGTTTATTTTTCTTTTATCATTAGAAGTGGCTAATAAAAAGGTAGATTAAAACACATTAGCTTTTCGACCAGTGTTGAAGATAATTTGCTTCTCCACAAACACTGGGAAGCAACTTTTATGTAAGAGATCACCCTCCTCTTTTTTTGAGCCCAGAACAGATATTGTAGGAAGAACAATCTCTCATAAGGTAGTGAACCATTAGGTTCAGGCTCATCTGCCATCACTTCTAGCACCACAAGCCAACATCTTATTAATCATGGAAACTGCTGAGCTCTTTTACATATTTCTGTGCTTTTGCATATGCTGTTTGCTTAGCTTAGAACTCCTTTCCTCACCCCCTGTAGCTAACTCTTCCTGATCATTCAGAACTAGGTCAGATGTTACCTGGATTAGGAAGCCTGAACTGATTGCCCCAGCTGAGTTAGCTTCTTCCGGAGTTACCTACGATTACCACCATTTATACTGCTCAAAAAATCTGATGTATTTGCATGACCCCCCTCCCTCCCTCTTTAGATGCAGGGACCTTGTATCTCCTGTGCCTAGCTGGCACAGGCTTGACTTATAAGATGCTTCTGGTAGACAGAATAATGCCCTCCTCCTCCCAAAGATGTCCACATCCCAACCCCTGGAACCTGGGACTGTGTAGCTTTGAGTTGGCAAGGTGGACTGTGCAGAATGAATGAGTGATCTTGAAATGGAGTTTATCCTAGATAATTATCTGGGTGGGCCCAGTGCAATCACAAGGGTCCTTTTAAGAGGAAGGAAGAAGTGTCCGGGTCAGAGATGTGAGGTGAAAGCAAAGGTTGAGGGATGCAGCCTTCAGCTGAGGCTTGCAGGCAGCCTCTAGAAGCTGGAAAAGGCAGGAAAATGGATCTTCTCCTAGAGCCGAAAGAACGGAATGCATCCCTGCCAACAACTTGATTTTAGCCCAAGACCCATTTTGGACTTCTGACTTCCTGAACTCTAAAATATATGTGTGTTGTTTTAAGCCACTGCGTTCAGATTTGTTACAGCATCAATAAGAAATGAATACCTACTCAATTAATGTGCTTTCATAGAATATACGAATAGAAAAATGCCTCGGGGCTCATCTTCTATGTCCTTGTGTTTTTTCTACCTCCTCTTTCTCCTTGAGCTTCAAGGGAAGCTGCAGGTGATGTTCTAGGACCTGACCAACAGACCTTTTACATCTATAGGTGTTTCCCCTGCTGCGCTTTGCTGGCCCACGTGGATCAGTGCTTGGGAAATCTTATTTGGTCTCTAGTTTTAAAAATTTCTCTAGAACTCCTTGAGAATAAGTACTGATAAATTTAAGCATAACACTTCTTGCAATCAGCCGCTGCCCTCCACCAGATCTCCACACTCTCTACCTCCTCCCCTCCACCTGCCCCCACCTGAAGACAGGAACACCTACCTCTTTTGAGAACCCAGGTTTCCTGACCCAATTAGGAAACTTTCTGAAATACTGCAAAACTTTCCATTCCTCAGGCCTTCATTTTAAATTTCATGTGTGTAACTATGTACTGAAAAATACGTTTTTTAAAGGTAAATTTCCTTTTCACACTTAACTTCACAGGTCTTCTTAATTGATACGCTCATCAGTAACACGAAGTCCACTCTATAACGTGTAATCAGCTATCAGGCCTCTAGGTGTCGCCACCACCCAAGTCCTGTTACCAAAGGGCTCCTGACTTTGTACACACCGTACCTGCTAAGCATTTATTTTTTTCAAGATTATCCAGGAGAAAAATATACATATTTTCACCTATGTTATATATACACAAGATGCATTTTTTCATGTATATAATCACAGAACATTGCCATTTTTCTCTGTTCCACTCTAGCTCTGGTTTTCTGTGCAAAATTCAAACTAAGAGAATAAATAATATACTTAACTACTTTTAAATTTTATTATTTTGTTTTATTTTCCATATAAGCACTGGGACATCCTGGATTTTGTTAGACTATCAGAATATTTGTTAAATATGCACACAGTGCCACAGACAAACAAGTGGTTTTCCTTATACAACACTGTTTCAGTGTTTTCCCTTCCTCTAGATTTGCATGTATTTTTGGAGGCTACTATGAGTTGATTTGGTTTTCAAAGCAAGGGGGAAGCAGCAAACTTTGAAGAGTGGATCATTTAGAATTCTGGAAATATTCTGAAGTCCACTAGTCACTAACATTTGTTTCTTCTCCATTCTGAAATTTTATAACATTAATGTAAATATATGGTATTTTAATTTGAAATAAGAATGCCAAGTGAGAGAATTTAGAAAGGTTCAAAAAGATTGAAACTCTCCCCTCTAGTTCTGCTACTTTCTGATTTTATGAAGTTCTTCTCTATGTTGCCAAATTCAGAAGACTTTTCTGTCTTGATTTCAAAACACATGACAAGCTTTACAAAAATCACCAGTTCAGTTGCTCTTTTTCTCTTTATGCTAGAATACCTTCTTGCTTATGTGTCCTTATTTACGTCTTATCATTGCTACCACTTCTGCAGTCCTACTTGTCACTCTTTCCCTGTGATTCTTGTTAACGGACTTTGTAATTATTAAATATTATTTCTGATGATGGCTGCTGTAGGCCATAGTTCACAGGCTAGGCCAAGACTTAAATGCAGTAACAGGAAGGAACATTCTGTTTACAGATCCTCCTTGCCCGTCATTTTTGTTTTTTTAACTAAGATTTAGTAGAACTAAAAAATGGAGACAAGTCTCCATTAAGATATATGTTTATGTATGTATACACATGCACATATAAAAAGGAGAGCTTTCTAAATCTTACATTTGATATTTATACAGTTACTTTCCGACAACTTTGAATATAACCAAAGCTATTGTTAGGCAAAGAACTTTGACGACAATCAAGGTTTTTGTAAGACAAAAGAACATGCTGTTTTTATTATCCACCCACTTGCTCTACCCAAGGAAAATACTGAGCAGCAGTTAGCTCGTATTAAGGGCCCTATCTAGTTACTGCTAAACGGGAAGAATTCTGTCAGGCTTCAAAAACCAATTTGTATTGATTTCTGACTTTGGAGTTAAAATTAATAAGGAGCCCAGGAAAACCAGGACTTTTCCTTGAATAGAGAAACAACCCCATGGTTATATTAGTGACTGAATTGACTATGATAGTTACGTGTTTTTGTCTGTTTGTTTTTAAACTATGTGTATAAAAGAATATCAAATTGAAAAAATGGGCGGTTACATAATACAAATATCATATTTTGGTCTGCTTTCATTGTAAGCCAGCGCTAACCCTTCCATTTGGCTCTTGGAGAAATTAGAATGTTTAGTAAACTAACATTTTTGTAAATAATAAATAGTCCCAAACCTCCCTGGCATACCTATTAACAGGTGACAAAGTCTGAGCTTATGGATTAAGGGTAATTAATTCCTGTAACTAACACAAACGTTACTACTGATTTACAGACACTGGTAAAACCCGTATCATAGAACTAAAAGGGTGCAGAAGCTCTCTAGCACAGGTCCTCATGACCACAGAAATCCTTTCCACCTACGGGCTTGGTGGCATCACGATGACATCCACACTGTAAGCTCCCATGACAGAGCCACACAGGAAGTTACTTTTTTGCCCTGACCAAGTCCAGAACAGTGCCAGTGCTCTAGTACCTGTTATTCTTGATTTAGTAAACACGTCCTGATGGCACACAAACCCTCAAACACTAAGGAGAAAATCGAAACAGGAAACGGGCAAACCCAGCGACCCAGCAGTGAGCCGAGAGTGGCATTGGTAAAGAGCAGAGTGTCCTGGGCCCGTCATCTTCTGAAGCCAATTTCTCAATACAATTAATTTTTCTTTCACTTCAGGTTCACTTAAAAGTTAATAAAGGAAGGGCATCTGGCAGGATCATCTCTCTCTCCATCTGCCCACCTGCTTAATCACATGCTGCGATGGACTGAGAGTCGGGGAATGCACAGTCACTGGATTTCATTGGATCTGGCACCTACCATTTCCTAATAACCTTCTGCCTTGTCTTCCATGAGAGGTAAGATCCTTTTAGGGTGAGTGAATCGGTCAGACTTTGCAGAGAATTTTTCCCCATTTTCGGTTTGCCACAGGAGTCGATTGAAAACAAAAAAGAGAAAGAGCCAAAAGCTAAGTTCTTTATAAAAGTATTGGGTCCTTGGTATGTGTTGTTTTAGAATTAAAGAGATATTTTAGTGCTAAGCTAAGACCAATCAATGCTCTAAAAATAGTTTGGTGCATAGCCTCTGAATAACTGATTACAAGGAGTCATTCTAGAAGCTTTAAATATATACTTCAGCATCATGCTTTTTCCTTCAAATACAATTTCAACAGCTTTGTAAAACTGAGAACCCCAAAGTAAAGATGGCGAGAATGACCTTTCCATCTTCCTGTGACATTTATATTTGTGACAAGACCCTCCGCAGCTTAGTTAACAACTGAGTTGCTAGCTCCCACAATGACGTTTTGGATGCTGGACAGTAAAGCATTAGTACTGTCTGTAATGCAAATTTTCACTTAAATTACCTATACTTCACAAAACACAGGTAAGCCTTTTGCTCTTAGTGAGCATGGCTAATTGCTGATGAGAGGTCACTAAGAGAATTCTTTTATGATACATGTCAGTTATCAATTTATTATGTTTTTAGCTCCAAATTCACCCTCCAACACATGTTCTGTAATAATGGTCAGAATTCCTGAAGGCATCCTCGCAGTGAGCACATTAAGCTTTCTCAGTAGAGGGTGCTGGAGGAACACTGCAGGAAGTGGGCCTTTCCCTGGGGCTGCTGCCCGGTGGGTTAGTGGTGTGGGCCTGATGGTACTGACTTGGCTGGGGGGGTTCCAGAACACAGGGTCCCTCAGGAACTTTGCAGCTGGTCTGGCCTGGTGATAACCTCCCCACAGTCCGCTGATATGGACACATGTTCTAGGTCTCCTGTCTGCACCTCCACTCTCTAAGCAAGCGCCAACACCAGGCCACAGCTCGTCTGGCTGCTGCCTGCACTTCCTGTTGCCAGTAACTGTAAGCCAGCCCCGCTTAGGGACACCAGGGAAACTCTGTCATGGTGTGGGCTGCAACTAGCACTTCTCCAAGGAGCTCTGAAGCCTGGCCTCCCTTCCAAGTTTGTCGTTCCTTGGGTATTCTCCCTCAGCTCCAGGGTAAAATATAGTTTTCTTATATCTGACAGTCACTCTTTTATCAAAGGTTGATAATCCTTTCTATTTAATACCCCATTTAAATCACTGTGTGGTGTTTCTCTCCTGATTGGTCACAGACTGATACATTTTATACTTGGTAACTTGGTAATTGCCAGCAGAAAAGACATAAGGAATTGACATTACTAGTGATACAATAAGAAAATACTAGACTTTTAAGTACATGGCTATGTGTTTAATTATCAAATAGACTTGACCACATACTAATAAAGCATGTATTTCATTTGACTATAGGGTCCGCTTTTATATGACAAATTTATTGTACACAAGTAAAAAGAGAACATACAAGTAATGTCTGTCTCTTAATACAAACCTGGCCCGAACCAAATAGTATAAAACACAAACGCGCGCACACACACACACACACACACACACACACACACACACACTCACAGCAGGTTCTGAGATACTAAGCATTAAAGATTTATGCTCACAAAGAATACTGTACTTTCCTTAACATCATGCAAATGTAAACATCCATCCTCGGTATCAACAAACTCCATACAATGGTCTTAATACAAAATAGATAATTGATCTGGTTTTTATATCATACTTGGGCTTAACTGGTGATTGGTGTAATTATTCCCTCACTGAAATAGAAAAGGGCTTATTCTCTCCTTTCTCAGATGTTCACCAGGTGAAAGACACAAGCTGAGGTATAAAGAAAAAAATATGACTCATTAGCAGAGTTCTTGGGCTTTGGCTGGAGAGCTCATTTGGTGACTCCTATATCTACTACCAAAGTCACGCAAAGGATGCTGTTCCAATCAGCAAAAAATTACAATACAAATTAAAACAATATGTATATTGAAAATACGACCCAATAAAGGGCCATTTGCAGTAAGAATGAGTAATAAAGTTTTCAGTAATGATGAAAACATTGGAGAAAAACAGATCTTCACCAACACTTAAAATCCATTCTCTACTAAAATAACCCACTTTTAGAAAGATGGTTCTCTTTTGGCAGATACTACAACCATCCCAATTCCCCCATCACCACCTTGTCATTTTGCCTGTTTATCTGATTCCATCCTCACTGCAGATGTAACTGTTTATGTTTCGGGGTTCTGGAAAAGCTGTCCCTAGAGAACTGGGTCCCTTTAGAATGGTCTCATTTACAGGCAGCCTGTTCCCTAAATGAGTCAGTGGTAGGGAAAACTGTCAGTATTCAGCTTCTCATTGCTGGCTGGGATACACTATAACAACATTTATTAGGCACGTAAAATAGTACAGTAAGGGAAGCTGCAGCTGGAGTCATTCCTTCTGGTTGCCAATCTGGGCTGTAAAAATACTGCTGTTGTCATCACTTTTGCTAGTCCTCATACTAGTTAGTTAGGTAGGAGGTGGCTGGGAGCAGATTAAGAGTGTTTTACTACTAAAGCCAGGAAAGAGTGAAAAAAGGATAAATCTGGTCTAAGATAAGAGAGTCAATGCCAAATTGCTGGTCTTTTTGCCCCAGCTATTGATTTCGGAGTCATCTTTGAGCCTAGATGTGAGCTGTCCCAGACTCAGAAGCCATGTAACAGAGTGATGTTATTAGTACATGACGTGAAATGGATTGACAGGGAGAAAAATATTATCACAACTTAACAGATGGGATAATCATATCAATAAACTAAATCAGACTAGCGTGAAAAATGTTTGTCTATAATTTATCTCAGACAAGTTGTTCCACCCATCCCAGAGGCTAAATCCTACATACCGGTGGTAGTTCATTAGAATGACAAATAATGAGCCCCAAAGCAACATACAAAGCAGCCACAGGAAACAGATGTTTGGCATCTCTTGACTGCAAGCGCTGTGGTACAAACACTCGCTTATTTCAGGGAAGGGTCCTAAACAAAATCATCCCCCCAAACTGTCTTCTACTTAACGAGTACTGTTACCGGCAATTTACTGTAATGACAAAACTAATACAGGGTTTCCCAAAAAACTATTTTGCTAAGAAAGTAGCAAAAAGGAAATGGTTAAAACCCCTGGGCAGGGAAAGAAAGATATTTTCCCCTTAATACTCATATTCTGTTTTCATCTTTGGCAATGAGACAAGAAAGAAACTTTGAAAAAGCAGATTATCCATATATTCTTATGAGCTCAAGTGATTTTTTTCAGATATAGAGGATTAACATTTTAGGAAATCTAGGAAAAGTCCTATTAATATCCGTCACTATTGCGCAGATTATAGACGGTTATCTGTGTGGTTCATTAAATTTCCTCTTTAACAAAACAAAACAAAAAAGCCACATAGCTTAGTTCACAGATGTGGGCCAATTGAACAGGGACATCAACTTTGTAAAACAATAAATGAACAAGAGGCTGGACACACAGAGAGATGTCCCATATTATAATGCACACACATTATGCTTTATTCCAGGAAAAAAAGATCCCACCCCACTACAAAAATGCTTCAATCTAGAGTGACAAAGGGCAAAATGAGAAAAGCATTTATCTTGGCAGCACTATTAGAAAATTATATTCCAGAAGAGGTTCACATTTCCTTTCATATTACAAATGAAGGAATGAGATATTTTCCCAACCTCCCCCCCACAAACTTTTTAAAGGTATTTATGTCTCTATTGAAAATTCAGGTAAAGAGGCTGGTACAGAACTGTACTGTCTAATAGAACTATAATGCAAGACATATACGTAATATAAAATTTTCTAGTGGCCACATTTTTTAAAAAGTGAAATTAGTTTTAATGTTTAATTTAACCCAAAATATCCAAAATATTATCATTTAAAAATATAATCAGTATAAAAACTACTAGTGAGATATTTTACATTTTTTTTCATACTAATTCTTCAAAATCTGGAATATACCGGGGGTGCCAAAAAAATGTATACAAGTGGACACTTGGGTCAACGTTACTCAAGTTCACTGTCATCAGAAGTGTCTGGACACTGATGGTAACCACTTTGAGCACCTCTTGTAATTGCAGAAGTCAAATGTGACTTGTCATCTTTTGTAATCGGTATATATCACTACAATTTTAAGTTTTTTCCTTTCTTAAAATGTGTATACATTTTTGGGGGGGGGACACCCTCTGTATTTTGCACTCACAGCACATCATAAATTCCACTAAGTACATTTTAAGTGCTCAATAGTTCTATGTGGCTTATTGGTACCATACTGGAAAGCACTATTCTCTACTATAGAGCTTTCATTTCTGTTACATCAATGATGATAGATATGTGCATTACAGATTTTTCAATGAAAGGTTTGGTAATAGTGAATTTTATTATAGAATCAAAAATGATGTATATTTTAGAGTGTGGAGTGCTGTTTTATGAAAAGATCTAAATCTTTGTGCCATTCATTATAAGCAGTTCCGAGTTTTTAGTTAATATGCTTTCAAATGCCAGGGCCCTTAGCGTTATTAAAAATGCTGTCCTCTGGTTAGCAGGAGCCTCGGAAGATAAGATTGCATTGTAGTTTCTTGTTTTTATACCTACCAGTTTCCATGCAGGAAAACATGCTACTGCCACAACACACTGGATTATATTCACGTGATCCTGATCTCTCTCAGCTTAAGGATTATTTAATTATGAGTCCAGGTTCAATACAATTTTTTACAACATATATTATTTAATTTAATTTTTTTTAACGTATAACATTTTGGTCTATTGATGTAAGCCTATTATATGTTGATATACTAAGGAAATGTGCATATATAAACATACAGGCTATATAAAGATTTTCTTCTGGTGAAATTCTGTAGCAGAAAACCAACAAATCACGACATTAATTTCCTTACCAAATAACTGGAATTGATGAGCCTTATAATAGCTTCAAAGGCGGAACCCTCCTAGAGCATAGAGAGGTTCCAAAGTACCTCTTCTCTTGGCCTGTTATGCCAACAAGCTGAAAATTAGCACACACACACACACAAAAACACACAATATATGCATTTAACTTTATTTTCTCCAAATAAAATAAAGTTGCACATGCTTTTCATACTTCTGGAAATAGCTTCAGATGATTTTTCTACTCTAAATATGTTTTCTCTTTAATAGTTAAATAAGTGTTAACTGATAAAAGGTTTAAATATAAAGGACTTTTCAAAATTAATAATTAAAAATACAACACAGTAGAAAAAAGGTAAAAGACATGATGGGGCATTTCCAAGTAGAAATACGAGTTCTCATAATAAAAATGCAACTTATTAGTAATTCAGTATGTGCAAAATGAAATCACAATGAGATACCATCTTACACTCAGGTTGGCAAAAATTTGAGTCTGACAATCCTAAATGTTGGCGAAAATCTAGAGTCCTGCAAATTCTAATATACAGGTGGGAGTGTAAGTTGATACCATTACTCTGGAAAACAATTTGGCCTTATCTATTCAAGCTGATGATATGCTTTATTGTACAACACAGCAATTCCATTCAGGTATACATCCACTTTAGTGTATGATGTTCATAGCAACATTTCCTTTTTGTTTCCGAGAAAGGTACACTTCAACAACCAGCAAGAGAAGGGAACATTGTGATATAGTCATACAATGAAATAAAGCTTAGCAGTGAAAACAAACTAGGGTACTTGTTTCAAAATGATAATGCCCGGTTGTAATGAACATAAAAAGGAAGTGACAGGATACAGTTTAATTCCATTTAGTATGATTTAAGGAAACATACATAGAGGTAAAATGATAAAGGTTAGAAAGATTAACAACACACAAGGTTCAAGAGAGGGGCTCCCACTATCAAACAGGGATGGGAAAGGGACAGAAAAGAGCACACACACAGTGCCTCAAAGGAAAGACAGCAAGCTGGTGGCAGGCTGTACACAAGGGTTTATTATTCTTTATGTATGTGTGCGTGTGTGTACATATATGAAATACATGTATGAAATAATTGCATGTATGAAATAATTTTAAATTGGAATGTAGGTAACAAACATAGAAAAAGAAGACACAGCATGTTTCAGATGATGCCCAGCTCCTGAAGCATTATGCACTTGCCTTAACTATCATTCACTCCTTGGCTGCAAACTACTGCTTTTGCTTCTCTGTCTCTTACCCTCTAGGGTGGAGACTATTGTCCTGCTCAGATAGTGCCCATAACATTCTAAGAGCTCAACACCTGTTGATTGAAATGATGACCAAACTAACCTGATGTGCATTTCTAGAGACAGGAAAACTAGGAAACTCTGGGTTACAAGTGGGCGGTGACTATTCGGCTTATTTGGTTTCATGATTTAGCACATTCTGCAAATTTACAGCCAGTCAGTCCTCTTTTATCTCCTCCTTCATCCTCCCTCTATCTTGGTGTTTAAGGTTTGAAATAGTTCAGAGATGAGGTCAACCTCAGATACTGCCTTTAGAAATATTTTCTTCTGCTTTCAGAAGTGGCTGCATCAAAGGGGGCCCTTAATAAAGGGTTGCAGTTACGCTGTTACTTGTTTTCTACCCCCAATTAGGGGAACAAATCCACCAGCTCATGGCTTCAGTGTACTTAGGAAACCACGGTTAATGATTTGAACCAACCGAGGGACCAGTGATTTTACACCATCCATGGTCCTGGTCTCTGTCTGAGATAATTCTGTGGTCACCTCCCAACACACACACACACACACACACACACACACACACACACACACACAACACACACACACACACACACACACACTCTCTCTCTCTCTCCCTCTCCCTCTCTCTCCCTCCCTCCCTCCCTCCCTCCCTCTCTCTCTATACATGTGTGTCTCCTCGAATGGTCAAATGATATGTCTGCATTTTAAAAATTAATCGGCAGGTATGGGGTTCACAAGTGGGAACAGAAATACAGTATTCCAACTAAACAGGAAGGTTTCAACTAAACACAGAACTAAAATTAGAAAAGGTATTGTAGGAAACATACACTCCATTTTCAGAATGTGTTCTCTCAATTTATTCCTCTTTAATGAATATAAAATCTGAGATTTCACCAATGCCTTTAAAGACAAATGCATACAAACTGAAATCTAAAGACAATAATTATGCTGAGCAAAGTGGGCCCTGATACTTAAGGAAAGCTGTTAAATGAAAAGCATTTCTAGAAAAAGCAAAACCCTATATAGCAAAATCAAATTAAACAAAACAAAACAAAACAAACAAAACAGAAAGAGGCTTTGGTACCTTTCAATAACAAAAGACAAAAATAAGTTTAGTTCATTATTAAATCCATGTAATATAAAAACATCTATGTGGGGGTGTTGAATAAATCTATAAAAAAGAAACAAATCTAAAATATATTAAAGTCTGAGAGAAAAAAAAAATCTTCCTTTTCTTCTCTTTGATTTTAATAGAACACCAGAATTTGGAAAAACAATTATTTCCCCAACTAAATTTCCTTCTGGTCTGCATATACCTAGCAGGATGGCACTCTGTATTTTATCTGATTTTAAAATGGCATACTTTGATTTTTAGCAGCACATTTCCTTTGCCACAACAAGCCTACTACAGGAAATAAAAATTCTGTCTTGAAATGCCCTTTGATATTACATCTATGCCTGCAATTCCCATTCACTTCTTTCCTAGGCTTTTAAGACTGTAATTATCCCAGTCTGAAGGCAGCTGGTTAAAGGAAACCAGAAAGTCATTACATGTTTGCAATCAGCTGGTAAAATAGTACAAGCAAGGACAAAATATTCTCTGAACACAGTGTGGTCCCAGAGGGCAATCCCTCAGTACTCAGCAGAGCCTGGGTACTGAGTCAACGCCACACAACCAGTGCTTCTCAGTCACTCATAACAGGTCTGGCACCAGCAGGGGCTGGTCGCTCCCATTTCGTTGTTATCAAAAAGAAAAAGAAAAAAAGAAAAAAGAAAAAAAGTGGGGCTGCGAGTAGATGATATGTAACTGCAGTAGTAAGTCTGCACTACTATTTAGTCAGTTTAGGAGAATCATACTCGGCCTACTATGACCATTTTAATTCAAAAGTCTTAAGACAAATCTGAGTAGATTTCTCTGTCTAGCAAGTATGGTGTTGATTGATCCTACAATCCCAGAATTTAACTTGCAAAGCCTCAATCTTTCCAAGTTGGTTCTTGGTGCTCACTGGCAAGAGTAGACTAAATATAAGTTAGATCACTGTACTATTAAACATTTTTAAATTGCTGTATCTTAAAAAGAAATTCTAAGTCTTATCAGAAGATTCACATACTCAAACATAATATCCAGTTTAGGAAAAAAAAAAATTCCTGGATAGTCCCTGGGATTCATCTAACGCAATTTGACCTGGATGTTATTTAATGCCAACTAAGCAATAATAGACATGATTTCAATAGCTTTCCTTGGAGACAAAATTGTGGATCATGTATTTGTTCCAGTCAGGTAGAAATCTGTGGCGTGCTTTTCTTCCAGTTGTAGTCCTGGGCTGCAAATCTCAGGCTGGGGTTTCAGTTTTAGCATTCAACAGGTTCTTTAGAAGAGTCCACATTTAGCAAGTCGGAGGGTGAGATAACCCATGTGACAGGGCTTTAATGCTTCTGTTCTTTCAATTTCTTACAAACTTCCTGCTCAGAATCTCAACAGCAGGTCCAGCATCGGGATGCTGAGAATAGCAGAATATAGTAAGCAGCCCTCCAAGTTTATCCTATTCAAAACTGTTCCCACGTTTGGCAACCAAAAAGTCTATGCTGCTCTGAAAACTTCCTGGACTCATATATGGAATGAGAACATGTATCTACATTACTCTGAAAAATCTGTGCATTGGCCAGAAATATGAACTAGCAAAGTTAGAGGACCAATAAGCAATAATTCAGGGAAAAAAATTAAGTTGTACAGCAATGTTAGTATCTTTTCATATGCCTCATCAAGGGTTCACAAAATATATCTAACCAAGATCTTCCTTTCTCAAAAAAATATAATCCCTTCACAAAATACAATAAGCAGCTATTAGGGGAACTGCACTTAAAAATAAATGTGCACTCATGCATAATAAGTTGCTAGAGCTAAAAATGCCTTCGGATATGGGTCAGATAATTTTCCTATAAATTTACTATCTAATTAGTGCACCACTTAAAATATATATTTTAAGGAGTCTTATGCATTTAGTTGAAACTTTCCCCTTGCAAGAGATAAAGAAGGATCTATTTTTCAAAATAAGTTATTTCCATCCCCGTCACTTGGTTCTAATCACACATTGTTGCAACAGTGATTTCTGGAAACATCTGTAGAAGCTTGAAGAATTTATGGGGGTAAAAATTTACATTACCAAAAGGAGGCTAGAACATCCAGCCTTTTCTATAGGTCTTATGACGAAGCACTGGAATAGTGACATTTGTGATTCTGCAGCAAAAATCTTTATCCCTTTGTCAATCAGCCACTTCTTTCTTTTTTTTTTTTCCTTTCTGATCAAAGAATTCTAACAGCCTGGCAGACTAAGTTTAAAGATACAATCTAGGCAGCTTAAAGAGACGCAGGCCTGAGCAACACTGGCATCAACTACACCTAGGGCAGATTCAACATTTTGTCTCTGATGGCGCTACCCACTTATTTTTCAGTCATTAAGGAAGCACACCTGTAACGGGTTACAATCCCTCTAGGTGAGTTAGGCAACTGCAGGCAATTCTGAAAATAAGAAAAAACCCACCACAGTTTTGATTTGGTTTAAAGCAATCATGCAATCCCATTATACCCACGTCTTCCAAAAACACCTTTTCCAATGCAAGCAAAGTTACTGATGATGCATGTGGCTTTTGTCACAGTGATGCATTAGGTAAGCAGGTGTGTGCTGAGTACCAGGGGGCGCTCCAAAATGCATCTCCGTCGCCTTCCACTTGTCTTCCCTAAGGTTCTGCCTATTTGTTAAAAAAGAAAAAAAAGTCAGTTAGTGCACTGTATTGATAAGAAAATTCACCCTGACAGTGCTATTGTAAATGTCAGGAACAGAGATGTTGGAAATCACAATAACTCCCATGTGACTGATAAGAACAAATTCTGGGTTTCAGGATCAGAGCCCAGATTTAAATTACACACACCTAACCTACCAAATGTAAAAGTGGAAAGAAAACTACAGGCCCCCTCACCCAGGTGCTGGTTAAACAGTACTCCTGAGAGGAGTCTCGGCAGTTAACCAGCACCTGGGTGAGGGGGCCTGTAGAGTGTGACCCAAGGTGAAAGACAGCACTGGTATGGTCATTCCTAGTGGTGCCCCAATCCTCCAAGTGCCACCCTGGCCTCTCTCTGCAGGATGGCTCCATGATTCAACCACTATACAGACACCTGGCCTAGGCGGGCCTCTGAGACCCTCTCCAGCTCCGGCTGGTCAGTGCCCAGGGTTTACCAATTGTTGCATATTTTGAATATCACCCCAGAATAGCAGAAATAGCAGAATAGCAGAAACTGTCTACTTCAGGTCCTGCTTTGAGTCTCTTAACATAACAAACTTGATAGTTTTCTACCTGAAAATTATTGGTAAAAGGCTTCCTTTTTTCTTAGGTAGGCACCATGGTGGGCCAGCCACTGATGGCTCCAGCCAGCCATAGGAGAAAGTGGCTCACTCAGTGTTTCCGTATCTTCCAGCTTCTTGAGGAAAGTAGGAAATCTGTATTTTAAATATTAGCAACCCATTTAAATTTTTTAAAAAGTCTGGACAAACTCATCCAGAGTCAGTGTGGCCTGGAGGCCACCATTTTGTAACCTGTCACCTTCCTCTGGACTGTGACAGAGTCTACACGGCACTTGTGTCTTTTGGGTCCTTGAACGTTCTTTTCCTACCATTTCTTTTCTTTCTCCTCATGTTGTAAGAGCAATTGCAGCTACTAATGGTGTTTTTGTGTGTTCCCTGGCAGGCTTCCTAGTCCTGTCTTTTATGTGTGTATACTGTAGAGAGAGTAGGAAAGAAGACGAGAAAAGGGGGTATCCATCTTGTGGTACATTGCACCTGTGAATGCTGTGTCTAGGCCTTAGAACATAGATCATATGAATTACCACCAAGGTAAAAAACAAATAAACAGAAATGGGGAAAATGCTGAATTGCTCTTAAAAATAATTTTAGCTCTCTCCTATGAAGATGAAATACGAGTTGCTATTGACCCTTAAGGCCCCAGCTGGTTCATGAGAGAGGGTGGCACAAACACTGCACCACAGGTTTCCACGTGCTTCTGCTTAGGTGTGACTGCCTCAGGTATCTGAAAGTGATGGGATGGATGGGTGGGGATGCTCAGAGCCCTAACTGCCAATCAAGTCGATGGCATCAAGACCAACTTTAATGTGATAACCACAAGTCATGTGAGAATGCATATTTTATAGATCGTAGGTTTCCTGAAGAATTTTTGAGAGAACAAATATTTTTGAAGACTAAAAGTCTCAGCCAACAGTGTCTCTAAGGAATCTATATCTTAGGGGACAATGAGAGCAAAGAAAGTAAGCATGCGGTACTTTTTTAAAAGGCTTTTGCATCAACAAAGATGTCCACTAAGTTTATGCATCTATTACATTACTCCTACTTCAGTTTTTTTCCAGTTCTTTGAAGATAAATCTTAATTATTTAATATCTTTGGAAGAAACATGTTATACAAATACTATAATTTTCCTAACCAGTATCCCAATGTTCCATCTTTATAAAAATAGTTTTAAGAACCTTTTAATATTGTATGTGTGGGTTTTCCTTCTGTTTAAAACATGTGCATGGGAACCACCCACAACCATCTGTGCACTTACTGAAGTAAAAACAAAGCAATATTCCACATCAGCTATGAACTACACAGGTGCTGGTATATAATTTATATTACTGATAGTCACTGCCTTCCTCCCACAGGTATTCCAGAAATGGTACAAATCCTGGGTAGCCTCAAAAGACCTATTACCTACAGACATCAAAGTTCCCAGTAATGTACTTTCATTTCAATTCAATGTTAAAAATAGATACTGCAGAATTCAGTCTCTGTGAAAAACAGTCAAGACCTCAATTGCTATGTGCACCAAAAATGTTAATGTGGTTATCTCTGGGTAGTGGGATAATAGGCAATTTTTATTTTCTGCTTTACACTTTCTTTGTATTTTCCCAATTTTTCTAAATGAGCCTAGATTACTTTCATAAACAGCAAAAAAAAGGGTGTTGTTTTTCAGAAGGGAGAAATAATCAAAATAATACCTTATTTAATAAAAAAATGGTATTTTTTATTTTGAAATTAAATCCACGTGCTTCACAAAGTTGTGATAATATATGTCTTTTCTAGGTCTAAATATTAGAAAAGTTTGAGCTTTTTATGTTCTCTAAAAGACACTGACATAATAAACTAGCTTTAGAAACATTTTGATTAGTTTAGGAATTGTGTTTTTTTGAAGGTTGACCATTTGATATTGCAGACCATCTCCCTTCCAATGTAAATCACTTAAACATTCAAAAGGCCTTAAAATATGGTTTAATGCTGCTATTAGGTTGGTGCAAAAGTAATTGCAGTTTTGGACCGTGAATTTTAAATCATCATAACTAGGCTCAAATACATCTTTATTAATCAAAATAGGAACCATTACAATCAACACATTTTTGCCAATGAGAAATAAGTTTGTTTATTCCTGTAGCATAAAAATCTGTGCTTTGGGATTCAATGAACTCTTGGAAAGCATTTTCTGCATGCTGCTGGTTGTGGAAGTGTTTACCCTACAAAAAGATGTCGAGATGCTTGAAGAAGTGGTAGTCGGTTAGCGAGAGGTCAGGTGAATATGGCAGATGAGGCTTAAAACTTCATAGTCCAATTCGTTCAACTTTTGAAACATTGGTTGTGCAACGTGTGGTTGTGTGTTGTCCTGGAGAAGAACTGGGCCCTTTCTGTTGACCAGTGTGGCTGCAGGCATTGCAGTTTTTGGTGCTTCTCATCGATTTGCTGAGCATAATTTTCAGATGTAATGGTTTCTGCAGGATTCAGAAAGCTATAGTGGATCAGACCTGCAACAGACCACTAAACAGTGAGCATGACCTCTTTTTGGTGCAAGTTTGGCTTTGGGAGCTTCTTCTATGTCCAACCACTGAGCTGGTCGTCACTAGTTGTCACATAACATCCACTTTTCATCACACATCACAACCCAATCGAGAAATGGTTCGTTGTTGTTGCGTAGAATAAGAGAAGATGACACTTCAAAACGACAATTTGTTTGATTTTTGGTCAGCTCATGAGGCACCCACTTATTGAGCTTTTTCACCTTTCCAATTTGCTTCAAATGCCGAATGACCGTAGAATGGTCGACGTTGAGTTCTTCAGCAACTTCTCGTGTAATTGTAAGAGGATCAGCTTTGATGATTGCTCTCAATTGGTCATTGTCAACTTCCAATGGCCGGCCACTATGCTCCTCATCTTCAAGGCTCTCGTCTCCTTTGCAAAACCCCTTGAACCACTACTGACTGCACTATATGTTTGTTAGCAGTTCCTGGGCCAAATGCATTGCTGATGTTGTGAGTTGTCTCTGCTGCTTTACAACCCATTTTGAACTCGAGTAAGAAAATCGCTCTATTTGCTTTTTGTTTAACATCATTTCCACAGTCTAAAATACATATAAAATAAACAGCAAGTAATAAGTCATTAGCAAAAAATCATAAAGCGAGAAGTGCGCATTAAAATGGTGTATAACATAACCACATTTATTTAAAAATGTATTCCAATGTCAAAGGCAAATTTCAACAATGCAAAAACCGCAATTACGTTTGCACCAACCTAATATTTCACAAAACATAAAGTAATGTAAACTTGCACTTTAAAACAGAAAAACACCTAGTACTACTTTTGCTACCTTAAATTCTTCTTGGAAGGAGATATAAATTATAAATAAATTAAATTATAAATAAAAATAAAGTCTAATATACAGCAACAATTGAAAACTTTCTAGGAAAAAAACTGACTTTCTTTTTATGTTTTTACATGGGGCAGTCTCTAATTGTGCCTTTGAAAAAGTGAAAGCTAAACATTCAGGAGACTATATGTACATTCCTCTAACACCTTCAATCTCAATTGAGAACAATTCAAGAAAGGTGAATTTTAAAACAAGAAAAGATTTACCTACCTTTGATGCCAAACGTGATTTCAGGCCTAAGAATGAAAAGACTGTGTTGCTTTCCTTTGATTCAAAAAAACTGTCATAATCCTAGAAAAACAAGGGGAGGAGAAAATAAATGAAAGCAAACATTATCTTTGTATTGGTGCTTTTGAAAAAGTGTTTATGGAAATAAAAAATTTACGATTGCTCCACCCAGGCCAAGGAAGAGCTACATAAATCTACTGGGTTTGCTCTGCTTCTGCCTAAAAATATTTTAGAGTATGATGATGATGTTACAAGTTTTTAACCTAAAGCCTGTGACAAGATTAAAACATAAAACACTGACAACAGAATGAAATTGGAACACACTCCCTTTCCTTTATGTGCCAGACTAACATTTATTTGTGTGAAATCACTCTGCCCTAAGATTTTATTCTATCCCTTTAAGATGATCCCTTTAAGATGAAAGGTTGCCTCCCAATTCCACTCTTGCTATTTTGTTATCTCCGGCTTTAAAAAAAAAAATCACTGGGTAAACAGAAAGCTGTAAAGGTCATGTGTCAGTGTGAGTGCTTCTATTCTGCTTTTGAAGTTTTCCACATTCTTTAAGACTGTGTCTTTAGAAAGAATAAAAAAGATCAAATAAAAACTAGAGGAAACTATATTCTTTATAACATTTACCTTTGATTTACAAACAGAATCATTTTTCTCTTCCTACTTTCACAAAAGAAGCCATTAAAGAATTTTGGTCAATATGTTCATCAATTGTTTCTTTTCAAAAGTTTGCATATATAATACTAGTACATAGTTTCTAAGTTGATACAAAGCAGTCTTAAATTTGGTAGAAGTCCGTTTGATAACTTTATCCTAAGGATAACTACTGTATGCAGACAAGGATCAGAATCATTTTTAGACATCTGCTTTGTGCTAGGCGCCTCATAAGAATCCATCATTTAATCACCACCACAGCCCACCAGGTTGGAGACGGGCTCAGAGCAAAGAAAATAGTTGCCCAAGGTTGACAGCCAACACATGAGAGCGAAATTTGGGCCCAGTTCTCACCAATGGTGTGAGAGTACTTTCTGTACTCTCTGATGCGTCTGGATCAATAGGAAACCACATATGGGGCACCCTGTATACAAGTCACTGCTAATGAATACACTGCTAAGCCACGCCAGGGCTATCACAGGTACTTTTGAAACCTGTCTAGGAATCTAAATGAGAGTCAATGACTTCTAGGGATTTGCTTCTTGCAAAGCATGCCTCAGCTGATAAAACCATCTTTGAATTATTTGACTCTGTGTAGATGCTCTCTTGTCCAAATGCGTTAGCAAGTTGAGTCTCATGTGACTTTGACAGCAGCGTCAGCCTCAGACCTTGTACCCGATGTTCCTTCTGTAGGTCTTCATGTGGTAGCTCCCTCCATCACTTAGGATCAGCCCATTTAGGAAGAGAGGCCGTCCTTGATCATTCCAAGGAGCAACAATACATCTTAAAACGGTGGCTCACCAAAGGCCTCCTTGAAAAATGGAGTTTTAAGCGGAAATCTGAAGAATGAGTAGAGTTAGCCAAGTAAAGGGTGGGGGGGAGGCATTCGGGACACAGAATAGCACTAGTAAAGAGCAAAGCTTGACAGAAATCAGCGTATGCCTGACTTTGTAAACAAACAAAAAAATATTTTAAATTTTATGTTAAGTACAAAAGCAAATCAATGTATGGGCTCTGAGAAGGGGAGCAGACAGATCTAGGTTTCCTTTAAGAAAATACCTAAGTTAACTGTGAAGAATGGCTGAGAGAGAGAACAGCAAGAAGGGAAGCAGTGGGGAAAGTAAGAAGACTGCTGTGGTAATGCAGGCAAAAGATGGTGGCAGCCGGAACCAGAGCAATAGTAGTGGCATTAGCCAGAAGTGGACAGACTGGAGATATAATTAATCATAAGTGATTGTGGAACTAGTGTAGGGGGTTAAGGAGAATTAAGAATTAAAGCAATTCTGAGCTTGGTGACTTGACAGAAAAGACCTGGGGAAAAAAGACATTTGAGGGTAAGGTTGGAGGTGAGTTTCAAAATGTCAGGTTTGAGAAGTTGTATGATACCCAAGTGACGAAGATATGAACTGGGCAGTTGGGGGTTCCTAGTGACTCTAAGATATTGCCGATTTTGTAGAATTTTATGGAAAATCTTGTATTTTTTTTAAATAAGAAAAATCTATGTCGCAAATAATACAGGTCTAAATTTGATCTATAATTAAAGCAAAATCCCATGAACTGAATACGTCACAAGTATTCTTTGTAACAAAGATATTTCCAAATAGTTGAGAGACATTTAACTGATCTGGGTTCAAGAAATAATCCAGTTCGATACATACATCCTCTCTCTGATCATTGGTTGCTTACATTCAATGTGGTAACAGGAGGAAGAGAGCTAAACTACAGCCAGATTTATCTCATCTTTTTAGATATCCACTATAAGAAAACTGGGGTACTTGTTCCTCTTCATACCATATTGTGCCACTATTTGGTCTAAATTCTTTCCCTAGGGAATCTCATTTACAGTCATGGCCCTAATTAAATTCATACCTCTAGCTCTGATTTCTTCTCAGTTCTGGTTCTATATAAACAACTAACTGTTGTTCATAGACTCTTAAACACAAGAGATAACTCACAATTCATGATCTTCCTTCCACACATGAGGTGGACCTCTCAGAAAAACAGTACCACCATCTAATGGGCTCCACCAGTCAGAAATCAGAGCACCACAGGACTCTTTCCTCTTTTCCCTCAATCAATAACTATCTTACATATTCCTTCAACCCCTCCATTTTTCAACATCTGTTTCAATGCTCTAATCCAAGCTAGACTTCAGCAATAGCACCCTAATTTATCAACCCTTCTCCAGTCTAACCTATTTCCACCCAATCATTCTCAACTGAGGACAGGCTGATCTTTTAAAAATGCAAATTTGATCATACTCCCCTCTGCTTACATCCTTTTCTTCAAGATTTCTCATTGCTTTTACAGTAGATTAAAATTCTTAATATTGCATAAAAGGTGCTATGTGGTCCAGCTCTGACAGTCAAGACTGGGGAGAAGAGAGGTCTTGTACTTCCACCTGCACCAACCACCATCTGGCTCAGAATCATTTCTGGGAAACTGAGTGGTCTTTATGCTCAGTCAACTGTAGATGTGATGTCCAGCAATCTACTGTCTGAGTTAAATGACTTTGATGAACTCATTTAGCCTCCTCAGACTATTTCTTCCTTTCTGCATCAGATATTACCACAGACTCCTGAAGCCTCCAAATTCTATGAAATGATGGAGCATTCAGTGGAGTTGCTCTTAAATGGGCTATTAGCTGCGTCCAAGTGTAAAGCTGCCTACATAGTCTAGTTACTAGAGATACCTATTTGAAAAATTTACCCCTCTCTAGTTTAACTGAACAGGAAAAGGAAGAGAAAAAAATGTTAGGACTAGTGACTTAGTCATCAAAATACTGTCCTTGTTCTTGAATTTTGAAAGGCCGTTACCTGTTTCTAGTCAATAATCTCTGATGTCAGTGTGAAATACTAATAATGTAAGAATAAAAAACTAATAATGTAATACAAAATGAGAAACCATGTCTGACTCAATCTCTACAAATGTAGTGTGAATTCTACTTTAAAAGACTGAAGTGCTAACTAACATGAAAATATCACACATGTAAAAGATCAAAAGGCAAGTTACAATGAAACTTAATGTGTGTAATTCATGTTTCAGTGTTTATCTTAAAAACCTTACTCTTAAAATTCTCCAAATAACAAAACTGAAAATATGGTCAACTCTCACAAGAAAGTTTCATATGTATAATAAACAAGACATATAAAAAATATATAAGCAGAGAAAATATGTAACATTATGAGCAATCTGTTTAACTACAATGAACCAAAATGGTTCTCATAAATTTTAGTCACCAACAAAGGTACTTAAAATTTCAGATATTTAGACATCTCAGAATGGCAAAATTTCTTGTTTATATAAATTCTTTTTAACTGCTTATTTCTGTCATAAAATTATATGCATTATTTTTATTTTATGAACCTTTATAACTGTGTGCCACATGATTATGGCTAGGAGGCTTCTTACCTGAATATTGAATTGGATCCTCCCAATAGTTTAGATATTGTCATGTAAGGCAACTAACTCCTTCCAAAGTGACAAATATAATATTTGGTAAGTAACTTTAAAAGCAGAATAATTTAAAGGAAGTCATTTTTAAAAGTCAATGTTAGAACAGTACCTGACACATCAGGTTACCAATAATACTTGTCAAGTGGATGAATTAGTTGTCTATTAATTACTGATTGATGTGCCATGTTTTAGGTTAATCTCATGCTAGTAACATGTGAGTAGGTCCTATTTCTATTCTATTACCATGGGTTTTGAAGAATTATGCACAAAATTGCTTTCTGACATTCAAAAACTTTTGAGTGGCCTGACAAATTTCAAAGTGTAAATGGTTAAATTATTTTGTCATGTTTAGGCAAAGAGTATGTGATAGATAATTTAAAATCTAGAATTTCTTGATAGTTAATACCTCCTTTCAGATAACAATACATTAAACAGTATGATGTGAAATAATTTAAGAGTAAAATAGTATTAGAAATTTTAAAATCACACCCTATTAAGACAAAGTTCTTATATTATGGTCCTAGGCATTCCTTAATAAAAGAGAAAGATCTGCTTTCTTATCAAATTCATTTCACTTATCAAGTTTATACAGAGGGTGCCAAAAAAAATGTATACACATTTTAAGAAATGGAAAAAAACTGTATTAAAATTGTAATAATATATACCGATAACAAAAGATGAGTACAAGTCATGTGTATACATTTTTTGGTACCTCCGGTATACCGGGGGTACAAAAAATGTATACACATGACTTGTACTCATCTTATATATGTGTGTGTGTGTATATATATATATACATATATATATATATATACATACATACACACACACACACACACATATATATATATATACACACACACACACACACACACACATATATATATATATAAAGGTTTATACTGCAAAAGTTAAAAGCATTGTATTTTAAAAAGTCACTATAAAGTTTCTAAATAGGCATGCAGAATTCTTTATAGTCAAACACACTCTGAAGTGTTTGTAAATACACATCTCAAAATTGCACATTTCTGGACAACCAACTTTCTGTTAACTATAGAATATAATGATCATTTAATAGCACCTTTGGAGAATGGTACAAACACTCAAAGCATATATGTTCAAGATAAAATTGCCCAGTTTTCAAAAACCGGTATATTTTTATTACATTAAAGAAAAAGGATGAAAAATTCATTTTTAGTGTTGGCGGATTATGAAAAGAAAAATTTCTGGACTATGGACATAAGCATCACTAAGTACTGTGTCTAACGGAACATTTATCTAAGTGCTGCAATTTTAAGAAGAATAAAGCAAGCTAAAAAGCTGTTAAAAAGAAAAAGGAAAAAATAACTTCCATCACCTATACTTTTGTTTGTGTTCAGGTGAAAACCAATGTTAGAGACATTTATAATAAGCTCACGATAAAATCAACAACAGGTAGAGTTCACAATAGTCTCATTCTTCCAAATTGCTTACTTAAGGACATTACCCATACACTGCGGTTAGACTATTATGGACTAGACAAGCATTTGAGACAAAGACTTTAAAGTTCTTTGCCCTTTCAGTGTTCCCTAAGAGAACAGTGAGGAAAACCTACAGCAGCCACTCTGAAAAGCTGTACCACTTCCCACGCTAAGTAAATGACAATTAAGTGACAGACCCATATTATTTCTACATGCCAAGGGCATATCCAAACAGGAGGTAGCAAAGAACAAAAACAACATGTGGCCTACACGGAAATGGTAGTAGCAATTAGTTCTAAATGAGCCAAAGCAAATTTGGTTTACCCAAAATGTTTTTTAAAAATTATTTTTAAGACTATAAGAGCTACACTGCTGCTGCTTAAAATGGGCAGAGCCTCCTTCTTCTTCAAGTTTCTTTCAAGCCTGAGGGTATCTCTGAGCAGAATTTCTTGACAGTTAGTGCTATATTCTATTTTATAAAACCCTGAAATAAGAGGAAAAAGAAGTTTTTACTTCCAATACTGGTAGGACATGTAAGATGTTAGTTGTCTGAAACAGCTTCATTCAGCAACTTTTATGCCAAATATCAAAAATATGAGTGAACCCAAAGCTAAGAATTTTAAATCCCTAATTCATGTTTAACATTTCCAACCATACCGGTACAAGATGGCACAGCAAGCAAATACATCTATCCAAGCACCAATTGAAATTGGATGGAACATTTTTTGTGCTAAACATAGGAAAAGGAACCAGCAACAAAATATTAATAAATACCCAGAGAAGTAAATCAAAAGGCTAAACTTAAGAAAATCTCTTAGTTATTGACATTTATGTCATTCTCCTTTAAGCCACAGGGATTTAGTAAAATAGGGTTATACACCCTCCTCTATGACTGCCCATCCAACTAAACAGTTCCATAGAGAATAGTATTTATGTGTTTAAAACAATATCAATATATGTTTATATAATAGTTACTATCATTAAAGAGAATGTGACCGTTATAAACTTCAGCAATGCTAAATGAAGTGTGTATGCGTGTATGTGTGTAAATCAAGGAGAAATGAGAAGCAATAAGAGTGCCAATTTTTCTTCATCTTTCAAAGAGAGAAGTAAATACTGTTTACATTTTAAAATCAAGGAATATAGATATTAGTATATGAAAGAGTGGTGATAACTTAAGAACTTTATAAAAGAGGTTACATCTTGGGAACCAAGGGGAACCATAAAGAAAGGCAGAAGAAAACTGATTCCTCACTTTTGCCCCTCCTGTCAACAGGCTTTGTTGTCCTAACATTGATATAAACATGGCCTTAGTGTCTTAACAGTTTTGTTTTCTTTTCATTAATCTTATCTGCATAATGCTCAGAGAGAGAGAAAATTTTTAACAAAAAGAAAACCGCCATTTTGGATATTAGTTAATATATACTGCAAATGTGCAATTGGGGTGGCCTGAAACTGGATAAAGGTTTTCAATATTCATAGCACAAGTCATCATTTTTATGAAAGACATGTCCCAGGGACTCACCATTATAGAATGAAGTAAACATCTCAGTAGGGTGAAAATGGGAGATTAAACATTTATAGACAGAAGAATAAAAACTAGGGTTATATAGAAGAGATGAAACTGCAAAGAATATCTAATTAAATTGTTATGTTTCTAGGCATACAGCAGATCAGCAATCAGTGATAAAGAGGAATTTATATCACCCCTTCCCCACCACCCAAGTTGTCCTTTCCTAGTATCTGTAAGGATGCCATATAAGGTTATTTACAGTCAAACATGTGAAGAAGATTCTCTTTGAGTAGATAAGTGATCTTTTAGACAGAGGGCCTTGGAATACAGATTTTCAAATTTAGATCACAGTAACTGTGGGATATGTGAGCTTCTAAAAGAGGTGATTTCCCAAATAAGCTTGCTTTTGAGACATTTGTTTTTCACTTTTACTAATAAAACAGGAATGCAAATGTTCAGAACCTTGACAAGGCATGACCCAACAAAACAGGGTAGTTACCTGCTCAGCTGAAAACATCTCTCTTACCCATTCACAGACCCAATTTTTGTGATGTTCTATGTTCCTAGCATTCTGATAGAAACCAGGTGCTAAGATAAATGTGCCACGGCACCTACTGAGGGTGAGCACAAGGAACTCGGAAACTGGCTGATGGAAAAGGTATAAAAAAAAAAAAGAAAGAAAATTCTATGAGATGAATGTCTAATGAGGCACATGTTTGCTATGTATGGGGGAGGGGGAAAATAAACAGAATCCTAGTTAATTAGAGAAATCTTAATAACAAGGCCCTTTTGAATTGAGTTTTGAGAGAGAAATAGCACAGAATTGTGTAGGAGGGAAAAATTACAGGATTTGGTAACCAACTGGGTACTGAGGTGACAAAAATGGGTGTGGGGTGACTTTTAGGGCTTAGCCTTAAGTACCATGTAGATGATTGTAGCAGTTAAACCTACACAAATCACATCCATATTTTAGAGACAAAGCACAATGTCCTGGGGTAACAATGAAAATTTTGGACTTTGGCTTTCCTTTTTTTTTCTTTATTGACTCTAAACAGTTCTATTAACACGTAATTACTGCAGTCAGGTTTCAACGTTGGTCAAAATTTCTGTCCATCACTAGATTCTACTCCATTTTGCCAAAAGATGCACTTAATTTTCATGAAGGGAAACTTGGGAAGCAGATAATCCTGTGTTTCTCAAAGGTGACCCCTGAAGAACCCCAGGAGGCAGAAGGAAATGTGAATGGACCATCTAGAGAGGGGTAAACTATGCAGATACCTGTGAGCCTTGCATAGTGTTGACATTTTTAAAGGGTTAGAAAACAAAACAAAAACAACCAAACAAAAAAAAAAGAATATGCAGCGGAGAACTAAGTGGCCCGCAAAGCCTAAAATATTTACCAGGTGGCCCAAACCACAGTCTAGAAGATTGGAGGTTAGATTTTAAGGCACCACCTACAAATGTGAAATTTCTTTGAAGTCTTGTTTAATATTAAAATTCATGGAAATCGTGCCTCTTGCCCCATAATATATCAATAGTGTTTGCTTTGCTATTAAAAAATATGTTTTGCAATGTGCTCAAAATCTTCAAGTCACATGGCTGCTCTAGGAAGATCGTAGTGTTTATTCTGATTTTGGGCACCCCTAAGC
This sequence comes from Rhinolophus hipposideros, assembly GCF_964194185.1. Lineage (NCBI taxonomy): Eukaryota > Metazoa > Chordata > Mammalia > Chiroptera > Rhinolophidae > Rhinolophus > Rhinolophus hipposideros. The sequence continues at coordinate 69,580,377 of NC_138049.1, forward strand.
CCCCAAATCCAACTCTGGTTTTACCAGCAACACATATGATAATCATCTTGTTTTAACTTTTACTAGTTTTCATTCACCAAGTGACTTTTGCTTGACCTTGAACCCAGATTTTGGGCTACCAACAATAACCATTCATATCTTGATAACAGTATACCCCCAAAATATTTCTGTTTTTTGACAGAGGACTCTAAGGAAAGGAAGAATGGAGTAACCTAAAATGAAAATGCACTTTCTGAAATAAATTCAATTTAATGCACTCTTCAGTACAGCTTTGCCAGTTACAAACTATTGTAACTGCTTGGGTACAAATTTAACATTCTACAAGTATCATCTGAAAGTGCAAAAAAGTAATTCAATAGTTTAAATAATCTTATAAGTTACCTCATGGAAAATGATCAAAAGGTTATTTTTCTATAAAACTAGTCTGCTGTCTATCAGCTGAGCTGTCCTCTCTTCATTATAAGACAGGACTTTCCATTAGTAACTCCGGCCACACTCCCATCTCTCCATCTCTCTCCCCACCTTCACCCAATGCCAAGTTGAGAAATGGTATCCTCAGTAGAACCTGCACTGACTTATGACTATCTGAATGGTTACTGTATACTTCCCCTTTGATAGTTAATCCACAAACTAGTTAATGTGACCCTGGTTAAATGAAATGGCTGTATTCCCATTTCTTAACTACCAGTTTTTAAAAAACAAAAAATAAAAGAATAAATTAATTCAGCAAAGTTGCACAAAAAAACAACATATAAAAATTACTTGTGTTTGTATACACTAATAATGAACAATTGGAAAAGGAAATTAAGAACATAATTGTATTTACAATGGCACCAAATGAATAAAATACTTAGGAATAAATCTAATTAACCAAGGAGGTGAAAGACTTGTACACTAAAAGCTATAAAACATTGCTGAAAGAAATGAACAGAGACACAAATAAATGGAAAGATATCCCATATTCAAAGATAGGAAAACTTAATATTTTAAGATGATAATACCACCCAAAGTGATAAAGAGATTCAACATAATCCCTATCAGAATCCCAAAGGCATATTTTTTTCAGAAATAGAAGAAAAAAAAAAAATCTTAAAATTCAAATAGAATTTCAAGGGACCCCCCCAAATAGCCAAAACAAGTTTAAAAAAGGACAAAGTTGGAGGACTCATACTTCCTGATTTTAAAACATATTACAAATCTATAGTAATCAAAACAGGGGTACTGGCATAAAGACAGACATATAGACCAATGTAACAGAACACAGAGTCCAAAAAACTAAACTCATGTATATGGTCCAATGATCTTCAACAAAGGTGCCAAGACCTCCCAAAAGGAAAAGGACAGTCTCTTCAACAAATGGTGCTAGGAAAACTAGACATCCACATGCAAAAGAATAGAGTTGTACTCTTACACCATATACAAAAATTAACTATCAATGAATTAAAGGCCTAACCATGAGACTCAAAATGATAAAACTCCTGGAAGAAAACGTAAGGGAAAAGCTTCATGACACTGTATTTGGCAAGTAACGATTTCTTGGATATGACTCCAAAAGCACAGGCAACAAAAGAAAAAATAGACAAATGGGCCTACACCATACTTAAGAACTTTTGTTCATCAAATGATATAATCAACAGAGTGAAAGGCAACCTAAGAATGGGAGAAAATATTTGCAAATTAGATATCTGATAAGAGGTTAATATCCAGAATATACAAAGAACTCTTACAACTAAACAACAAAAAATCAAATAACCCAATTAAAAAACGAGTAAGGGACTTCACGGGATAGTTTCCAAAGATGGTATACAAATGGACAATAAGGCATGAGATGCTCAACATCATTAATCATCAGAGAAATGCAAATCAAAACCACAACGAGGTATCACATCACAACCATTAGAATGTCTACTCTCAAAACAAGAATTAGAATAACATGTTGGTAGGGGTATGGAGAAACTAGAATCCTTCCTTATGCACTATTGGTGGGATTGTAAAATGGCACAACCACAATGGAAAACAGTATGGTAGTTCCTCAAAAAATTAAAACTAGAATTACCAAGTGATGTATCAATTCCATTTCTATGTATATATCCAAAAGACTTGAGAGCAGGATCTTGAAGAGATATTTGCCAACCCATGTTCATAGCAGCACTATTCATAATAGCCAAGAGGTGGAAGCAACCCAGTGTCCATCAAGGAATAAATGGATAAACAAAATGTGGTATAGACATACAGTGGAAGCCGTAGAAAGGAAGGAAATCTTGTCACATGCTTCAACTGTATAGGGTGAATGTTTGTACACTCACCCAATTCATATGTTAAAATCCTGATGCACAAAGGCCTCTGAGAAGTGATTAATGCCCTTATAAGGGAGATCAAAGAGAGCGCTCTTGTCCCTTTCACTATGTGAGGTCACTACGGGAAGTTGGCAGTCTGCAGCCCGGAAGAAGGCCTTCACCAGAACTCAGCCACACCGTTACCCTGATTTTGTTCTTCCAGCTTCCAGAACTGTGAGAAATACATTTCTTTTGCTTATAAGCTACCCAGTTTGTGGTATTTCACTATCGTAGCCTGAATGAACTAAGACATACAACATGGATGAACCTTGAAGACATTATGCTAAGTGAGATAAGCCAGTCATTAAAGGACAGATACTGTATGATTTCACTTCTATGAGGTATCTAAAGTAGTCAAATTCATAGATATAGAAAGCAGAATGATAATTATCAGGGGCTAGGAGAAGGAGACAAAGGGGAGTTGTTTAATGGGTACAGTTTCGGTTCTGCAAGATGAAAAAATTCTGCAGATCTGTTTTAGAACAATGTGAATATACTTAATATTCCTGAACTGTGCACTTAAAAGTGATTAACATAGTAAATTTTATGGTATATGTTTTACCAGAATAAAATCTTTTAGTAAAAATACATAAAGAAATCCAAATGTTTTTCTTTGTTTGTTTGTTATTGTTGAATAGGGAAAGAGGAAAGAAATGAAAAGGGAGTTAATTTTTCCCCTTTGTGTACATGAAAATGTGTGCATTTTCATTTCTGGAACATTCCACACATGCAGTTCCACAGCAAAATTTAAATGTTGAACATAAGGATCTGAGTTTTCTAAGATCCAAATCAGACACTAAAACCTATCAGAAAAACCTAGGCATTGAAATTTTTACCTTTAGGACCTCATTTCCAGAGAAGAACCTTGCTTGTGGAAAGGCAAGAACAACCAGTCTATGCCAATTGGGTTCTTGACTACAAATAACTGATATAGATACTGGCAACTTAAAAGGGAAGGGATTTATAGAGGTACAGTGGGGAGCTCACAGAATCCACATTAAACTGGAAGATTTAGAAAACAGGAGGAATTTCCATGACTGGGTAGCCAAGAATACACCCAGGCCACCCTCCAGGATTAGTCTCATTAGGACACCAGCCATAGCTGTGCCTGGCTGCATTGTCACTGAACACTCATTGCCACCTCCAACTGATCATGCATTTCTGCATCGTCCCCTCAATGTTAAAATTCTGGGGTGGGAAGAACTGATTGGGCATGCCAGGGAGCTTCCATTCAGCAGGAAATTCTTCCCAATACATAGAATACCCAAATGCGAGAGAGAGAAAAGTCAATAGTCCACAAGTAGCTTGGCAACTGTTTATGTCTCAAATACTTAGCTCATTCAGTTTAAAATATGGCAGTTTTCCACAGGTTATCCAATGAGAGAAGAACATAAATGATCACTGGGTAAAGCAAGGTACACAGGAACAGGTGGGATAAAGGAGGCCATGGTTAGTTGTCCTCTAATGATTTCCTTTTGTCAAAGTCAAATTTAGTTGACCTTGATAAGAGCAGACACTGTCTTTAAAACTCCTGCTAGAACAGACTATAAAGACAGATAGTCTGTTTGCATGTACTAGCATTGCTGTTACCATCACCATGGGACTAACACTGCTCAAGCAGAGCAGATGCCATTTATTTGGCACAGTTTAATCAATATGTAAGCCACTAGCCAGATTCCACACAGCCTATCAGAAAAATTTTCCATAGACTGCATAAGGCAAAGGTACACAGAGATTTAGAAAGTCATAAAGAGGTGAAAATAAAAAGAAGGAATTAATTTTATTTCATATGACGCTTTTATTCATTCCATGCACTCCTCCATTCAAAGGGTGCTGAAGAGTTTTGCTTTTATAAAGATAGACCAAAGATGTCTTTACCTCCTTTCTCTTGAAGTCAACAAAACAACAAAGTTTAAAAACAAAACAAAGTTTAAAAACAAAACAAACAACACCCCCCCCGCCGAATCTCCACTTTTCAAAAATAAAACTAGGAGACATCTATAGCCCTGAACTATAACACATGCAGGAAGTGGGTGGAGAAATGGTGAGCAATGTTAGAGAGCAGAGGATGATCAAACCTTAGTGTCTGCAGAGGTAGAATCAACAAGGAACATGCTGCAGGGCCCCCAGAAAACAATCAGGAAGTGGAGACATTGCTACTGTGAAGGTGGGGTGAGTGGGCAAAGTCAGAAAACAAGGAGACTGAAAATCTGTGTAAGCAGCAGTTAGACTCCCAGGTGCCTCACTCTCCCCAAAGAGCTAGAAGGTACAATGTTAATAAACATGGTTTCTGGGAAGCAACAAATTTAAAAAACACCAGCACGGAAGACAGTGAGGGTGAAAACAGGGATATGAAGGGAAAACGTGCATGACAGAGAGTGAGACCCCCCCCAGTTCTCTCACCCTACAGGGCCAGAACTCTAGTAGCCAGAGTGATATTCCCAAGCAAGAGATTGAAAGGCCATTCTCTGGAAAAATTAAACCATCATCTGAGAAAAGATCTACAGACACTACTATCACTATCTGCATCGAAAATGCTGACAGGCTACCTAGTCATCCTACAGAGAATTCCAGTGGAAAACAAGCCTACAGATATATAGAGGCACAAACACTGCTTCTAATTAGCTTTCTAGTGCCCCACCACTTAAATAAACAAAAGACAAGGATCATTAGACATCTGAAGAAAGTTTGTCATACTGGAGAGAGAAGACCAAACTAAAGTGAAAAAAATAAATTAGTGGAAACAGGGACAATACTGATCAAAGAAGAAAACTTCAAAGAAATCATATTTAATATCTCCATTGAGCTAAGATCTTGCATTCATCTCATAAAATCACAATGTTATTAAAAAATAATCAGAAATAAAAAAAAGTGGGAGGGAAAAAGATGTCATAAAATTTACAATGAAAGGATTCAGAGGTAAGTTAAAAAATCTCCCAGACAGTATAACAAAAGTTAGAGAAGTGAACAACACACACAAAAAAGAGATAAAAATATTAGAAAATCCATGTAAGCACAATGTCCAAATTAACAGGCACCCCAGAGAAAGAGAACCAGGAAAAAAATCCAGGGAGAAAATTTTCAAAGAAAAATAATATAAGAATATATTTAATAACTCAGTCATATAATTCTTGGATTATAAGGACCTACGGAGCACTCAGCACAGTGAATGAAAAATAGCTTATATGATGGTAATTCACCAAAAAATTGTAGAAATCACTTACAAGTAAAAAAGAGACCTTCAAAACTTGCATAGAAGAAACTGACAAAAACATATAAAATATCAAGGAAAATGGCATTAGAATTCTCAACTGCAGCACTGGAAACTGGATGAAAATGAAGCAAAACCATCAAAATCCTTTCCAAACTAGAATTCTATACCCAGCCAAACTACCACTCAACTGTAACACCAGAATAAAGGCATTTTCATATATGCCAAGTCTGAGGGACAGAAAACTGCTGGATTTTCGTTTTAAGCCTTCTAGCACTATATTTGACTAACAGCTTTACTTTATTTTGAGCTGTACAATTTACACATATTTTCAACTATTATCTCATTTTGGTCTGTAGACACAAGAGTACATTTTTTTAGGCTCTGTAATCATGAACGGGATATGGCCTTGGTTACCACATTCTTCTACTAATAAAATATGAGATCTTGATATAAAAAAATTCCACAAAATACCCTTTATTCTTATATAATAATGTACTTAAAAAGGTCTTTAGAAATAGTCATAAATATTCTGTGAAGATAGATATTATTATCCCTTGCTTAAAGATGAGAAAATTTAGGCTTAAAGAGATCAGTGACTTTCCAAAGGTGTCACAGCTAACATAAAATAGTACTACAACTCAAATCTATGCCTAGTGCCATGTTCAGGATTCTCCTCATGACATGTATGTAAAAATAATCTTTAAGGCTTTATGTTTCAGTATCTCATTCTCCTGTATACACACAGGGAATTGTCCTTTCAAGCCACCCAAAGCACTGTTATCCCTTTTCTCCACCCTAATGACAACCCAGCTATTCATTTCACCTCAGGCACCTCAGCACGATAGCCTAGCCTCTTGCCCTTTTCCAGGCCATCCTTAAAGAACTGTACAATAGGTTCCCAAATAAACACTGTCTTATAAACTTAGTGGTCTAGCAAAAGGCAAATCCTACCTACTTATGATAATAGAAAGAAACTTGATTTTTTCCCCCCCTTAATCTAAGGATTAGAAGGAAAATAGATAATTACACGAAAGGGACTTCATCTTCTCATACGCTACATGTAGCAGACAGGCAACTAATGTATTTTAGATGTTCATAATGACCCATCTGGCTCACTACCATAAAAAAATGAAACTCTTGTTTATAATCAGCTATTAGTTTTGTTATACTATAAAGGGGAAAAGATTCAAGAATAATTATCCCGTTCAGTCTGCCCCCCCTCCAAAATGTATTAATCAAAAAGTGTACTTTAAAATTTAGAACACAATAAAACATGCACACAGCTTCCCTTCCCACTCCCTTTTCCAAAGCAGAGACAAGAAGACTGACAGGCACACATGTACTCACATTTACACACAGTCTGTGACATTGGACTCATATCCCTGTCTCTCAAGTTCATCCTCTGTTAGACTTGTGGACATGAATGGGCACTGGGTGAAAAGGTCACAGTCCTCACTGAAAAACCCCAACTGTACTCTGAGTGATTCTGAGATCTGAGTCATGCAAAGAAATAGTGTGATGACAATCTAGCTACTTACGCCACAGTATCGGTCACCATTAAATATCTGAGGTGGCAGAGGATTGCCCTGAGCGGGCTTCTTTTCCGGGGGGATGTTTTTGTACATCCATTGCCTCTGTTCTTCTGACATTGTGATATCCACCTCCTCAAACTCTATCTTGTTAGCTTCCAGAAATCTAACCACATCTTGCTGCTTCTTCTTTATCTAAAGAGAGAAGACAAATAAGGAGACATGCTTATCTGAAACAATAGGTAGATATTGCCAAATTGTACTACATTTGATGTCTCATTGTCAGAAGTCACTGACACAAAAAACGAAGCAATTTACATAGGAGTCACGCACTGTCCACTCACTGGCTATCCAGCAGAGGTGTAAGCAAGTACTCACACAGTGATTTCTTCACCTAGACTCCCTGGAACTCTGGGGCACAACTCAGATTAGCTGGAAGAAACAGACTATGTACACGGTGAGAGAATCATATAGTTCTCAGGGCCATCACTACTCCCACCTCCCACCCAAGAAGTTGACATTTACAGTCATTAAAGCTCCCTCTGCTCAAAACCACTTGAAAACCATGGATAGCCCATCTGAGATGTCAAAATTTCACTGATTCCCGGGAGCAGCAACATTTTTATTCCCAAAGCAGCCTCTTTCAGATATTCCACAGCTGTATCCAATGTCATGAAGGCACCCTTTCATCAATTCACAAGAGAAAAATGTTCTCCACTTCTAAGGTGAGCATAAACAACAAGCACCATTTCACTTTGAACTCGATTTGTTAACCCTTTTCATTCCTCTGACCTTTCATGTTTCCTTCCTCAGTCACTAGGGGTCAGGTGGGCTCTTGAAGAGGTGCAAACACATCTGTAGTTTTCAAAATGTTATGACGAATCTTCTTAGTTTAAGGGTCTATATTCACTAATGTAGATGAGGTGCTAATATTCAATTTCTTAAAGACATAGCATGTAAAACATGAGCAAACAAACTTGTTTTTTCTAAATGATTCTGGAAAATCTGCACGAAGAATGGCCAGAGAAAAGAATCATTTTGAGAGGTCAGGCAGTCAGAAAGACCTCTCATCAATAGAAAATATTAATAAAATGCTTGAAGAACAAACTTTCACATACCAACTGTCTCTAACAATCCCAACTTCCCTCCAGAAGTCTCAACGACAGGTGTCTGAGGTGGAAATCTGTTACATGCCATGAGCAACGAGGTTGTGATCACTGGGCTGAAGTCTATGGGCATAGTATGGACGAAATAAAAAACTGACAAAATAGGACATCTTTAAGTTCAATGGTATACAATGAGAGAATTACTTTATGATTACAAATCCAAACTGATAATAGTATTATCTTAATTTCTTGAATGAAGCCATTTTTCATTTCTTAAAAAGTTAACTGTTTTCCTTCTTCACTATAGAAATGTTATATTATTTTGAAATTTTAGCTTGCAAAAGCGTATCATACGCTTGCAAAAGCGTATCCTACTTAATTTCCCCTTACAACTGTACAAGGTAGATTTTATTGTTCCTGAGGTCAAAGGAGTCACCTATTTTGATCAAGATCCTACTGTGTGTTCTTGTCAAAACAATAATGTCATTCTCCTACTTAAAACACTTCTGCCTTTGGAAAATGTACACATTTCTTAGCAAACAGTAAAATGTCCTTCTTGATCTAGCTCCTTTGACTACAAAAGCAATTTATTTGTATATTTAAAAGTTTGGAAACTGCAAAACAAACAATAAGTTACCTACAATCTTATTACCCAGACTACCACCGCCAAAATTTATTAGAGGAAAGGCTCTGGATTTAATGTCCACAGATGGAGTTCTATGTATCCAGCATATTTCAAATGTTCATGAGAGTGATCAACAATGAAACTGCTCGTGCCAGCCCGGTGGCTCAGGCGCTTAGAGCTCCATGCTCCTAACTCCGAAGGCTGCCTGTTCGATTCCCACATGGGCCAGTGGGCTCTCAACCACAAGGTTGCCGGTTCAATTCCTCGAGTCCCGCAAGGGATGGTGGGCTGCGTTCCCTGCAACTAGAAACGGCAACTGGACCTGGAGCTGAAGTGCGTCCTCCACAACTAAGACTGAAATGACAACAAGCTGAAGCTGAATGACACTCTCCACAACTAAGATTGAAAGGACAACAACTTGACTTGGAAAAAAAGTCCTGGAAGTACACACTGTTCCCCATCCCCAACAAAATCTTAAAAAAAAAAAAATGAAACTGCTACACAGTCAAACCTTAGTTTTCCATATAATGTATAAATATGGACCTCTACCCTAAAATGTGAGTACCTAAAAAATTCATATTCTCAATAGTAAGCTACATCAAAGACACACATACAGCTTCTTTACTTCTCCACACCTCTCCACTCTCCAGCCTATACACATAGATAACACACACGCACACACACACACACACACACACACACACACCATTTATTGCTAGATTATAATCCCCTACAGATCAATTGGTTTCTCCTTTCACAGGGTTGCACTAGGTAAAAAGAGCTGCACTTTGTCCCTTTCACTCAAAAATATATCACAAATACTGTCCCCTGTAATTAAAAGTCTTCAAAAGTATGACTTTTAATATCACCTGGCAATTCTATCATGTAGCTATATAGTTAACTATTACTCTATTGTTGGATAGTTACCACAGTTGTAACTTTCACCACTAGAAATAACATCATTTAGCAAACATCTTTACTTATAAAAGTCTTACTGTATTTTGGGATACTATTTTAGGACAAAGGCCTATGAATGAAACCCAGGTCAAAGGGCAGAGACATTTTTCAGGCCCTTGATAGACCCAGGTTTAATTGCTTTTCAACAAATCCACGTCTGACATAAAGTACAAAGTTCCACTTATAAAATAAATAAGCTTTGGGAATATAATATACAACATGGTAACCATAATTAATAATATTGTATTGTATATTTGAAAGTTGCTAAGAGTAGACCATCCAAGAAAAGCAATTTGTAACTATGTGTGGTGATGGATATTAACTAGATTTATTGTGATGATCATTTTGCAACATACACAACTATTGAATCATTGTATTGCACACCTGAAACTAATATAATGTTGTATGTCAACTATACCTCAATCGAAAAACAACAAGGCCACCTCAGTTTACATTCCCATTAACAATATTTTAAAGTGTCCATGTCTCAATGCCTTTCCTTTCTTATAGGCAATGTTTGAAAGTTATATTGAAGAAGACTAAAGTTTAAACAACGTGAGGTGATGGATGTTAACTAAATTTAACTGCAGTCATCATTTTGCAATATATACATACATCAAATCATTATGTTGTACACGTTAAACTTATACAATGTAATATCAATTATATCGCAGTAAAAAAGAGAAATAGTTGCTGTTCTGAAAAAGAAAAGTCAAATGTATCATTACACACTAACAATGCTCAGGAAGCAAAAGAAAGTTCCTTACTAACAATGGTGATGATTGTCAGCACTGTAAGGAGTAAAATGTAAGAACTATATTTTCAAAAAGGGAAGCAAGGGCAGACATGACCAGGTTTGTGTTTGAAAGACATCACTTTAATACTATGCAACCTAAAAAGAATAAAGGAGAAATTCTGTATGTATTGTCAAATTCTGTATGAAAAGGTCTCTAAGAATTTATATATATATGAAAAAAGCAACAACAACAAAAACAAGAAGCAGAACTATGAGTAGATTCGGCACACTTTTCTGAAAAGAAAAGAGAAAAATAGGAACACATTCGCATTTGCTTATATTTATGTTTTAAAACACTCTTAAAGGTAATATAAGAAACTACAAAAGTGGTTGCCTAGGGGCTGGGGGAATGGGAACTGGGTGATGGGAACAAAGTTGGAGCAAGAGTTTTCACTCTCCACATGTGTAAACTTTAATCTTTTTTTTGAACAGTGTGAAAATGTCAACAGTCAAAAGATTAAACAGAATTTATTTTGAGAGTAAAAGAGAGAGCTTCACAGCCTGAGTGGAGCAGGAGTACAGGGCCACAGAGACGCAGTGTTTTATATAAATCAAGTTTCCCAACAGGACGTGAAGGAGGACTCAGAGCATTTTGTTACTCAGCCCCCCTGTTTCCTTATACTTATAAGAAAGGCCAGATGATTAAAACAAAATTTTTAAAAAGAGCTAAAGCCACAGAAAATTAATACTATAGCAAATCATCCAAATAAATAAAAAAGGAGACATTTAACCCAGAGAAGGAGGTTTTCATGTGGATGTTTGTGATACTAGCATCAGGAAGGAAGATGAGTCATGCCACCAAGCACTGTTTTTAAGATCTGCTGAGGTGAATGTGGCCTGGAACTAGGGGAGCCCAGGCTTCAGTGGCAGGGGACAGACCAACTCAGGAGACAGGGACTTGGGAGCCGTAAGGGCCTGAATAATAGAAAGGCTTTCCACGTGGCAACAGGAAGCCATCAAGGGCACTTTACTTACTGGGCAAAAATCCAGTGTTCACATAACAGTAACATACTCATATATGTCATTTCCTTAACACAAAGAGCTTTCTTCTTCCCATGTTTCAATTGTTCTGAAACAAAGTGTACCTCACAACCAATATCAAAATAAGTTTGGGGGGCAAATGGAAGAGAAGAATTTGTGGGGCAATAGTGGCTGCTTTCACCCATGTCAACTTAGCCATGTGTGGAAGGAAGGAAGGTACCTATAACTCCTGGTTTGTTTGTTTTAAACACACTTAGAAGCCATGACAGATAATATTAGTTATTCACCCAGAAGCCTCCCTTTCTTTCTTAATACAGAAGCCTGGTTTTGTTTAGGAAAGCAATGTGCTCAACTACAAAATTGGTTACCCACACGCCTCTGCCGTTTGGGATGATCACATGACACAGCTCTGGCCAATGAGCTATATGGCAGATGTTCCTTGGAAAGGCTCCGCATAATGAATGGAAAGATAAATTCCATTTTGCCCTTTGTCCTCCTCCTGTATCCCTTGCAGAAAAGCAGAAGTGGTGCCCAGAAGTGCAGAAGCCATTTTGCAAATGTGAGAACAAACACCATATGCTAAGGATGGCCAAACAGAATGGCAGGAGCCTGGCTCCTTGAGGACATTTTACAGGTGTCACACCAGTGTTGTGCAGCCTACTCTAAACCTTTCTGTATTAGACAAATAAGTCCCTAATTAGTTAAGCCTCTCTTTATCAAGTTTTCTATAGTTTGCATCTAAATGCAATGCTACTTGGTTGAATTCTTAATTGCTACTTAAAATGTCTTCAGAGACACTGTAGCACGATGGATTGAAAATAAAAGCTATTATTGCACAGCAGAGCCTGAAAATAAAAGCTGTAAGACATGAATTTAATATAAGTGAAATGAGTATTTGTCACTGAATAAACAGATGAATTTTCATTATTGTTTGTAAAACAAACAACAAAGTTGTTTGACCTAAAACCAGAAAATATGAAAGCATGAAAGTTGCATTTCATCTTATCATTCAAACATATACCATTACACATCATCCAAAGCACTTAAAGGGACCAGCAGACACTGCTAAATCTTAGGGGAGCTCACAGGTAGGCAAACTATGATCCACAGGTCAACTCTAACCCACTGTTTTTGTATGGCCTACAGCCAAAAATAGTCTATATTTTAAATGGAAAAAACCAATAATAGTATTTCATGACAAGTAAAAGTTGTATGAAATACATATTTCAGTGTCCATAAATAAAGTTGTAGTGGAAGATAGCTACACCCATTCATTTACATATTGTCTATGGCTGCTTTTGTCCCACAGCGGCAGAGCTGAGTAGTAGTAACAGAGGCAGAATGGTTCCTGAAGCCTAAAGTATTTACTAACTGCCCTTTACAGAAAAAAATTTGCCAACCCTGGGCTAGATCCCAGATCTTCATTTTCGATGCAGAGTTCACATTTTCAGTGAGGCCTTTCCTAACCACCTGATTTTACATTTTTACCAGCCACTCCAGAACTTTGTTCTCACCTTCAGTGCTTCATTTTTCCCCTTAGCACTTAGCCTCTGACATACTGTATGTTTTATGTATTTGTCCACCCCCACCTCCACTAGAACATAAATCCCCCAGGGCTGGGGATTTTGCTGTTTTGTTCACTGCTGTATCCCCAGGGCCTAGAATAGTGTCTGGCACATAGCAGACATTCAATAAATATTTGTAATGAATAGCCAGGATTCTCACAAGTGGAAGGGCTACTCTAACAGTGGTGCTGATTCTCTCATCATGTAGGATTGAAATACTTTTAAGTGTCACCTCCTCAGAGAGTCCTCTTTAACTACCTTAGTTGAAGTTTTATTTAAGTTTATTAAAACTTTATTTGTTTACTTGTTTTTACGATCATCTTTCTGTCTCTCCACAACGTCAGGTCTGTAAGCACCGGGACTGGCCCACAGGAGGCCCTCAGTAAATATTAACTGAAGGGATGATTAAAGAATTCACTCCAGGGCCGAACATCAAAGATTTCCAGGTGATGTTCAAGAGACCAAACTGAGTTGGTAATTTACTTTAGGAAAAGATGTAACAGAAGTTTAGCCAGAGATGTAGGCCCAACACCGGTAGTTCTCAATTAATGCTGAAGTTGTATGAATTTAAAATCAGAGTGTCTAGAATGCACGTCTAACTGTAAGTAGCCCAAATGATTCACATGAATTTCTAGACCCTGACATTGACATTGATACTGATCAAAGTTGTAGGTTTAAATAAATGCTACTGTCAGTTAATTTTAAAAATTGCAAGTACATAATGTAGTATTTTATTTTGCCCAAGGGATGGCTATTGAGAATTAAGCAAATATGTTGGTATTCCCCTAACTCTGGCTCCAGCTATTGTAGGATTCTATCACCCTTAACAACTTCCACCAAAAATCTCCAGGAGCTCTGAAGCAAGCTCCTCAGATGTGCTTCAAAGCAGCCTTCTTTGCAACTGCCAGTCTGAACGTGCCCTGCCCAACACAAATTCATATGTTGAAACCTAACCCCCAAAGTGACGGTATTAGAAGGTAGGGCCTGTGAGCAGTGATTATGAGGGCAGAGCCCTCACAAATGGGATTAGTGTTCTTATAAGAACTTCCTTGCCCTTTCCACCATGTGAAGACACAGCAAGAAGCCCTCAGTCTGCAACTGGGAGGAGAGCTTTCACCAGAACCCAACCATGCTGGCACCCAGATTTTGAACTTCCAGCCTCCAAAACTGTGAGAAATAAATCTCTGCTATTCATAAGTATCTCCCACCGCAGTCTATCGTTATTTTGTTATAGCAGCCTGAATGGACTAAGACAATAAATCTTCACCCTTTCAACTCCAAACCCTTGCAGGACCCACATCTGCTAAGTACCCCAATGCCTGCACCGAAGCCCTGGTGACCCACCCTCCCAGATGCCTGGGTGATAAGCTGTGTGGGCTGGTGCTACTGAATCTGCTGACATAGCACAGACACTCAGTGACCCATGGAAACCTGTGTAGACACTTGTAGCTTTCAATGGCAACCTCCTGGCTCCACAAGTCCCTAGGAATTGGATCAGAGGACAGGCTAAATAAATTACATTGCACTTGACTTAGACTTACACCCTAGTCTGTGGCGCTGACATCTAAAGAAACTTGCACTTCTCCATTCTCTTCTTATAGGATTAGTTCTTTCCCAGAAGGCTGCCAGTTAACTTACGTAATGAAGCAGCTCCTGCCAGATTCCTTCCATAGGCTTCTGGACATGTCTAGTCATGTTTGAATTCCAGTACATAGTTGATGCAGCACCCTGGGACCTTGGGATCACTAATAAATAAACAATCAGTTTGAATTAAGATAGATTTTTTTAATTAAATTGAGATTTAATATGTGAGCAATTGTGGGAAAGCAAGTTTAAAGACAAATGCACAGATGGAGGACGAGGAAATTTTTAAAAAGAGTATATATTTTAGGATTACACTATCCTAGTTTTAATTATGGTCCTGTCAGTTGAATAGCCTTGGAGGAATTACTTAGCTTCTCTCTCAAACTCAGTTTCCAAATCTGTGAACTGAACCCAATATCTTTTCTTCATTACTTTATTGCGAGGATTAAGTAAGAAAAGAAACAATAATAGGCACTTGTTCAGTTGTTTCACTCCTTCAAACATATTAGCTTTTCTTTCTTGCCCCAGATGTAGCCTTCTGCAAAAAATATAAATGACCTCTGGGTACTTTCAAAGGCTTTGGGTATTCAATGCAACAGTTCTTTATTTCACCTATGTTCACACTTCAAATGCAGTTTTCTTTTTTCTGACCTGAGGTAAGGCTGATTAAGGCCTTTTATGTATCTCACATGGAAAAAGTCAAAGACAGTCAGAGGAAAGAAAAAAGGACAGATTTTCTTATCATTTGACAAAATTTACAAAGGAGAGGCTGGATTGGACTAGGAGAGGTAGATGGCCGTGAAATAATTCCTTCTTTCAACTAAAAAAGAAGGAAGAAAGGACTGATGATCTTTCCCTTGTCAAAGACCCCAGAAACTTTCCATTGACTGAGTAGGGTACCTCAAAAATATATAATTTCATGGCATTCTTTAACTAACACCCCACATTGGACTTACTAGGCATTATGTTGTAATAAAGAGGATACAGATGGCAAATATTGTGGCAGACACTAAGCTAGTTACCCCAAAGCTATTTGTTACCTCTGCTGTGAAGGCTGGAAAACTAAAACCCCAGTTTTCCCAGCCACCCTTGCAGCTGGGGCAGCCATGTGACCCAGATCTGGCCCTTGAAATATGAGCCAAATTCCATTGGGTGGAGCTTCTGGACCAGGCTTTGCTCTCTTGTTGAAGTAGATGGATTAAGATGCTAGGGCTCACTGTGTCTGCGCTACTCCTTCCTGCTGGGAACCCAGGTGGGAGGGCTACAGATGCAGCCTTTCCATTGAGAGGCAACAAGCATCAAGGAAGGAAAGGCCAACCAAGAGAATCAGAAACAGGGCCGGCCCAGTGGCTCAGGCGGTTAGAGCTCCATGCTCCTAACTCCTAAGGCTGCTGGTTCGATCCCCACATGGGCCAGTGGGCTCTCAACCACAAGGTTGCCAGCTCAGTTCCTCGAGTCCCACAAGGGATGATGGACAGCGCCCCCTGCAACTAAGATTGAACACGGCACCTTGAGCTGAGCTGCCACTGAGCTCCCGGATGGCTCAGTTTGTTGGAGTGCGTCCTTCCTCTCCACAACAAGGTTGCCAGTTCGACTCCTGCAAGGGATGGTGGGCTGTGCCCCCTGCAACTAGCAACCGCAACTGGACCTGGAGGTGAGCTGCGCCCTCCACAACTAAGACTGAAAGGACAACAACTTGAAGCTGAACGATACCCTCCACAACTAAGATTGAAAGGACACAACTGGACTTGGAAAAAAAAAAAAAAAGTCCTGGGAGTACACACCGTTCCCCAATAAAGTCCTGTTCCCCTTCCCCAATATAATTTAAAAAAAAAAAAAGAAAGAATCCTAGAAACAAGGCCTGCGCAAATCAGCCTCCAAGCTTACCAGGAGAAACCCAACACTTGCATTCATTTAAACTCATATTAGGCTGGCTCTCTTTTACAGAAAAACATATTCCTGACTTAAACTCACCAATGTTTCATTATTGGGTAGTAAGGCGGGTGGGTGTAGAATAAGCCCCAATAAGCCATGTGCTGTCAACATTCTAATGCTGTTTAACTAAACATGAGATTACACATAAAGTACCGTGTCTCTAGTGTCCATTTCAGTTTATCTTACTTGAAAGCAAATGCCAGCTTACCAAGCCAAAGACAACAATGAGAGAGGCTGTCTTGCAAGAGATTGAAACTTGAGTTTTAGGGAATCAGTATCAGAAAGATGGATTATGAAATAAATACAGGGTAATTTTTGAAAGAACTGTTATGATGTTATAAATGAAGCAATATAATGTTAATGATGGAAAAGATTATGCTTTTTTCGTCTATGTATCATTAGCACAGTCCCTGGTACACACACTCAATATGTTTGTATTAAACACAGAAATATTATTGAACTTTAATAAATACTTTTAACATCTTTTTAACCAGTTAATATTTAAGGTCCTGTTTTCTTAACCAACTTGTATTGGTTTCTTTTTTCTATATTTATAATGTTAAGTCATCTTTTAAATGAAAAACATTTTATTGAAAAAAACCCATAATCTTATCATTCTGAAATTATATTTCATATTACCTTCCATGGAGTCAACATTTGGAAACATACTTTATCATTATTATTTATTTATTTATTTATTTATTTTATTTATTTATTTTAATTTATTAGTTTCAGGTGTACAAGACAAGGTAATACTTAGACGTTCATCATTTATATCCCTCACACTGTGAACCCCCCTCCCCCCATCCACTATCCCTCCGACCTCGCACCGAGCCATCACATTATATATATAAAATTATAGTTGGCATTC
The DNA here is from genome assembly GCF_964194185.1 of Rhinolophus hipposideros. Classification (NCBI taxonomy): domain Eukaryota; kingdom Metazoa; phylum Chordata; class Mammalia; order Chiroptera; family Rhinolophidae; genus Rhinolophus; species Rhinolophus hipposideros. The sequence goes on from NC_138049.1 coordinate 69,597,876, forward strand.
ATTAATGTTTAGCTTCTGGTGTACAATGCCATGATCAGGCATCCACAGTATCCCTGAGGTGGTCTCCCAAATAGGACGCATGTCCATCGGATACCCAACAAAATCTTTACAACATTATTGAATACGTTCCCCAAATTAATTTTCAAAAAACCCTGAGGCCATCTTGTGGTTACCAGCTGCTTCCTAATCCCTTCACCTTTCCCCTTATCCCCAACCCCCCCGCACCCCGCCCATCTGACAACTCTCGGTTTTTTCTTTGTGTCCCCAAAACTGTTTCTGATTAGTTCATTCACATAGTCTTTTCTTTAGATTCCGCATATAAGTGAGATCATATGGTACTTGTCTTTCTCTTTCTGACTTATTTCACTTAACATAATGTTCTCTAGATCCATCCATGTTGTTGCAAATGATAAGATTTCTTTCTTCTTTATGGCTGCGTAATACTCCATTGTATAAATGTACCACAGCTTCTTAAACCAGTCATCTACCGATGGGCATTTCGGTTGTTTCCATATCTTGGCTATTGTGTAAAGGGCTGCAATAAACATAGGAGTGCATACTGATTTTTGAATTGGAGTTTTGGATTTCTCCAGGTAGATGCCTAAGAGTGGAATTACTGGATCATAGGGTAGTTCCATTTTCAGATTCCTGAGGTACCTCCATATTGTGGAAACATACTTTATATAGTTGCTACAACATACATATTTTGGGATAGGATGTTGAGGACCTTCAAGTTGTAATATTGAACATTAGCTCACATTGTTCTAAGAAAAACTTTCTGAAGAGAGAAAAGGAAATTTTTTTAATTATTAAAAAATATAATTAGAAATATTGTTTGAACTATATTTATTTTAATTGCTATTTTGTGGACATTTTATAATACACATATTTTATTAGTATAGTAATATATGCATGAAATTTATTTAAAATATACATATATTGGGGCTATATCTTCAAAGAATTTCTTTTTTATTATTGGGGTATGCAATCAAAAACTTTGCAGACCACTGTACTAGAGAACTAGGAGACCAGGAGAAATGCTGGTGTGCAAACAACAAGATTATATATTATTTCCCTTTATAATGTATAGAAGCTTTTAAGCCAGAAGGCAAATCTCTATTCCAAACATGTGAGAATTATTAAATACTATTATTCTCATTTTTCAGTGCCTTTTTTCTTATACCAGGTTTTAAAAGTCAGTTTATAAATTACTACCTTGCAAAATCAGCAAAAATGGAGTGGGGGGAAAAATCCCACCATGTTCTCTACAAGTATGGCTTAAATTTTGATATTCTTTGCCTGGAAGCATTCTAGCATACCTGTGATGGGGAAAATTACTAGACTCACAAAGAAATCCTAGAAAACTAACCAGTTTCACTGTAAATATAGAAGTATGTATACTATACTGCTAATATATTTTCTAAATGAGACAGTAATAAATCTAGAGGCAGAACAATTACCATTGTTCTTCGATCATAACAATGTTCATTTTCCATCTGCACCTATATATTTTGGGAAAGTATCTTTTCAACAATATAAAAGCAGACCTTCAGATTGTAGTATTGATCATTAGCTCTCATAGTTCTCACTGAGAAAAATTTTTTGAAAAGAGAAAAAGGAATTCTTTTAATCATTAAAATATATTAAAAAATTTGATAGCAATGTTAACACATACTAACGTGCTTGAATAAGGCAAAATGAAGACATCATGACATCTAGCAATATCCTTTATAATCTATTTTCTCTTCATACTAATACTTCTGCCCTTGAGGACATCACATACTTCCAGGACTTAATCTATCACCTCTATGAAGATATAACCAAAATTTGCAGTTTAAAATTGACCTCTTTTACAAGATCCAATCCTATAGTTCCAAAGCCTTTCTGGAAATTTATGCTTAAATGTCTCACCATCATCTCAAACTTGACTGGTAAAACAACAAAAATAATAATAACCTTGTTGTCACAAGGTCAAGCCATCATTCACCTCCTTCTCCTAACTTTTCCTATTAACAATACACAACTTTGTTGTTGATTCAGCATAACAGAACCACCTATAAGTCCAAAACTTAACACTGTTACAAAAATAACCTACCTAAATGAAAACATACACACACACACACACACACACACACACACACACACACACACACACGTTATTAAATTTGATAAAGGGAACCTCTCCTGTGCTCGATCTGGTAGCACTGAAACAAGGATGGTGTAGAGTAGGTGGGGAGGTCGGTCTGGCCATGCCAAGCCTGACTCAGGTCTGTGAGGGGACCTGGCTTTCAGTGGCTTTTTCATGATGGTTAGAGCTCTTTGATAAGGATGCCAAGGACAGTGAACTGATCCTCATCTAGGCCACTTAGCTTTGATTTACCTTCTAGTCTTGGACAATCAGAAAGGGATGGATCACCTAGTGCAAGGTACTTATTCTATCAAAGCCTCCGTTTCCTCATCATGAAAATGCAGATCATAATTCAGCTGAGGGTGGTGATGAAACTTAAATGACATAATACAAAGTTCTTAGTGCATGGCACACCAAAATAGCTCCACACACACTAGTTACCATTTTTATTATAGTAATTTTTATTCTAAGGCTATTCTAAGACCTCATCAGCTATTCTGTTCCTTTGCAAGCATACTACTGCTAGTCACAGGGGATCCCTGGGCCCACTACAATTCCATGGCAATTTGGCTTCTCTTTCTCCGTTCATTCATTGTTTCACTCATTTGTTCATGCCACAAGGACATTTTGAGGGTCTAGCAGGTGCCAGGCAACACCCTAGGTATAAGGGGTACATACGTGCCTCTGCCTTACTTCAGCTCTCCCCCCAAAAAGCTGTGAGTTATAGGGAGTCAATAGAGCACCGATAATGCCCGAACTATAAAACTTGATTTAAACAGAGAGGGGATCCACTCACGGGAATGTAACCTTTTGTGAGGATGGATTTCTCTTTAGACATGACCATAATGTTGTACTCCAGCAGAACATGTTCTAGAAAGGTTTATTTTCCACCCAGGCTCCTACTAACCCAGCCATACACCCATCCCAGCCCAGTGAAGCAGGCTAAAGCAGACTGAAAGTGACAAGGGCAGAAAAGGGTCTCCTTGGGCACATCCTTGCACAGAGGCTTGTCATTAGCAGAAGTCCATCTGCCTCATCTAGACTCACCAAACCCAGGAACATATAGGCACTGTTCACTTTTGTGTGTTCACAAGAGTAAACTTTATGACTTTCCCATCTCTGCTGCATACAGGGAATAAGAACAGGAATGCTAAAGTTAAACCTAGAAAAGTAGAACCAGGGGAACCAGAGATTGTGGCCAGGTAAAGAGGAATTAACAAGTGCCGTCTTAGGACTTAAGAGTCCATCTTGGCGTATTTTTATTTGTATGATTCTATTTATATAAAATGTTCAAAGAATAGACCAATCTATAGACAGAAAGTAGATGAGCGGTTGTCTAGGGCTGGAGTGAGGAGAATGGTGATATTGAGAATATGGCAAAGGGGTGTGGGACTAGCACTTGAGGTCCCAAATTCTCCATGTGGTCTCCCACCCCTCCTTTCCCCACATGTACTTCCTCACCACCGTGACTAACCCTTGTTTCCCCTGCCTTGAATGCCCTCTTACCTCAACACTGAAGTCCTCCTCTTCCTACAAGGCCCAGCTTAGATCCCAACTCTCGCGTAGTACCATTTCAGTCAGGTATACTCTCCACTTACTTCCTCTGAATTTTCAGGGAATAGGCTACCTATATTCAATTTGTGTTTAAGAGCTACTGGGTCTTGTCTAGTCCAATAATTTTAAATTGTGGAAGGCAGGGAACAGATGCTATACCTCTATGACTTTAAAGGTATGACCTTGCACACTACATCAGCAAACAATGAAGCTACAGAAACAATGGATGTGAAATTGGCAATGCCTGGACCATAATCCTGAAATGAATCATTTGTCCTACAATTATTCAATGACCTGTCAAGCTACTCTTTGGACAAAATGATAACACTGAGACACAGAGCTTTGTTAAGTAAGTTACCCAAAATAATTCACTATGTAAATAGCAGGAGTCAGGACTGGAATCCAGATCTCCTAACAAGCAGCCCAAATCCATGTCTCCATTCTGCCATATGATTGACATTTCGGAGTTGGGCAACCAAGAACTCTTGTCCCATGATATCCTCCCAAATGAAAATACAAACCCGTAAGCTCCGTATTTTTATTTCAAGCAATTTTTTTTCAAGATATTAGCAAGGAAGCAGTTAATAATCAAAAATTAAGCATTCCAGGAAACACACACTGTATCATGAGCCAGAGACGCAAACCCGAAGGAAAGGGGAAAAAAAGCAACCCACAAACATTTCAGATATTGTAATTATCAGATACGGAATATAAAAATGTTTAATATGTTCAAAGAAAGAAAAGAGGGGCGATTAAAAAGTTAAGTGGCAGGTTGAACTTCAGCAAACTAAAGTTCTTCAAAATTTTGGAGAAGACAGGAGACCGGCCCATAGCCATAGGCTAAGCAGTCAGCCTACACAACCTCCCAGCAACGCTGTCCGTGGGTCCAAACAGGAATCCCAATTATGTGCAGAGAAGCACAGACCACTACCACCACTATAAAAACATTTGTGTATCTGCTCCACTTCCGCCAGCTTCCTCTGGAACATGAAGACCATATGTGTATCATAGCTGCATCCTCCAAGGGACTCAGGAGGGTAGCTTCAGACTAGCTGCTCCTCACATACTTATCAGCTCACGTGTCTCTTTTCCTACTTGCTTGATGAAATATAAATGGCTCTAACTAATTTCTCCATCAACATGTGTATTAAAACTAATTTTCGTTGGCATTAAAAAAAAAAATCCAAACTTGTATTACTTAGTGAAGCCACAATAAAACATTAGCAAAAGCATGGAATGAAAGATGTGGGTGGTTTGATTTTATAGTTTTTATATTCCCTGTCAAGATTACATGTTTACTTCCTTAAGGGAAAGAGCCAGCCAAGTATAAAATATGAATTTAGGATGCTACTATGAAAATTATATACAACTGTTCATGCACATGCTTCCTGATAATTAGAGGATACTTTGCAGAAAAGCTGCTCTGGCAAAACTTGCTACAATAGTCAAAATCCTCTGCAGTAAAGAGGAAACCCTGCTGAGCAGAGTGTTTTCCACAGGCAAGAATACAGGACTTCAGCCAAAAGCTGTGCCTTTATCCGCCACAGGAGACGCTGCTCTGTAACAGTGCGTTTGGGAATACATTCCCATTTCTACAGTAGTCCATCCTCGAATATGTGAAAAGTGACCCTACAAGATGAGATAGAAACTACTTCTACTTCTACTTGAAAAATAATTTGGGGGACAGCAGGTCATTTTCACAATTACATTTTACAGGGGATCATATAATTAGTTCATATTCTCATAGTAGGTACAAATTGATACCTCTTAGAGAAAGTCTGGATGCTCTTACCTGCATTCTGTGGACCTGTCCCCCTCTCTTAGGTTGGCTGTATCATCAGCTTTCTCCTCCCTCCTTGGGCTACTGAGCAATGCTGGTATACCTTGTCTGCTGAAAAACCCCAACTATCTAACTTCAGCTGGATACTCAATTCTGTTCGACCGGTACAACCACCACTGGCAGCTTTCACAACTTCCTCAAATCTCCACATGCACTCGACCTTCCCGCAAATGATCCCAATTCCTGCATTCCAGACAAGATAAAGTGTGTCTTGAAGAGTGCCTCCAAATTCTGGGGGTCTCCAACCTCAAATTTCTCTGTATCTTCAGCCATATGACTCTGCATTCCATTTCAAGTCAAAAGAATACGTGGAGAAATTAAAAAGCAGGATTAGAGAGAGAGCACAGAGGACCAGCAGGAAGAAAAATCAAGCACTCTTTAGAAGGTCGACGAGTTACTGTTCACTCAACAGGTTTTAATAACCTGGAGATGGTCTGACATGCTAGATGCTGCCTAGGAACTAGGGGCACAGGTGATAAAACAAGGCCTCCAAACCGAATCACTGCGTAGTGTAGTGTAAGGCTGTGTATGTGGGGGGGATAGGGCTTGCCAACAAGTAACTTCCCCATGAAACTGGCAATAACACAGGACTTCCCACAGGGCCTGAGCAGCCAAAAAGCAGGTGTTCAGGCAAAGTGCACAGGGAGGGCGGCAAAACTAGTAACACGTAAGCAAATAATAAAAGCACAGCATCAGAAATATTGAAAAAAAGGAATATAAAATAAGCAGCTCCCAGGATGAGAAGGAAAAAGGATCCACAGCTATAATATCGGAAGGCAGACAGAAAGGAAAATGGAAGGCAAAAAAGGAGTTGCACCACGGGGACAGCTAGCAGCAAATAAATTACTTTCCCCTGGAATTGGAGATTGAGGTTTTCTGTAAAATTGAAGCTCGTCCCTTTAACACAATTTATTACTATTTTACTTTAAACTATTTTTACTGTAGAAATCTTTCTAAACAGTACCTTGTGTTCCTGCATTGTTGAGCAGACTACATCAAACCAAAACATGCCAGACCTGATTTAATCTGTTCTGGACTATGAATCACTATCATGATCCATTTTCGTACTTTGATGTGGTGCACTGACATTCTCCGAGGCCACTTAGGTGTAAAAGCCTGCTGCTTTACTTCACAGCAAACGGCCAAAGCTGTGCTTCTGGAATTCTCCATTTCTGCCTTCCTTCAGAAGGCACCTGTCAATTCTCAGAACTTCCTGCTGGGACTGCCTCAGTGGGAACCAACGATTGCCGATTGCTGAGGCCTGTTTCATTCACAGTTGTCTGGGTGAGGCTTCGAAGGGCCTGCTGGCCTGGTAGAACGCAGGACAGCCAGTTTGCTTCGCAGTGGCTTCTCTGCTTCTTTCCACGTGGGGGGTTCTAGAATTCTGGTCTCTGGATAAGAAAAGTAATACTATAATAAAATTATCCCTAATGACACAGATTCTTCATGCCACTTATTTAAGAAGCAGTCAAATACATCATGTCCCTTGCAGCTTTTAGGTTTTCCAAAGCACACTTCCATCTGCAGGCTTCAGTCCTACGCCGGCGTGGTCAGGAACCCTTGATTAGCTTTTTATGTTTGATGCAGAAGCTACAGAAACACTTCTTTTTCACTTGTTCAATAAATACTATTTGCCAAGTTCTCTGATAGGAACTCTGGGGGGAATAAAAAGATGAACGGAACAGTCCCTGACCTCAGGGAACTTATTTAGCACATGTAGTTCAAACAACCTGGGTACAAAATAATTATAACCAAGAGTGGAGTGTATTGAGGCTGCAAGAGAGCAGTTCACAGGCTGTGCCAAGAAGGGCTATCGGGAAACAGAGTCCTCTCAATTTGGAGGGTGAAGTGGGAATGGAGGGCCATGCGCAACGCTTCATCGGAAAACATTACTGGCACTGGCTTCAAATAAAAGACTAGTGCTAATGCAGAATGAACACAGTCAAGACAAAGAAAATAAAATGAGAAAAGCCACAGAAGGCCGGGAGTAAAAAAACCTTGTGTGTTTACGCAGTAGTCCAAAGAATAGTGACAGAAAATGCTGCAAAGGGAAGTCAGACTCAGCTCACAGAGGGCCCAAAATGCCAGGCCAAAATGTTAGGCCTTGAAGCTGTAAGTTCTCACCTCAGGGGCCAATGAGGTCTTTCTAAGCTTTCCAAACCTAACACACAGACTTAATATTTTAAAAGGATGAGGCTTTTTTCCTTCCTTTAATGGAAAAGGAATCCAAAAGGTGAATTATTAATCATCTCGTTCCTGTTAATTATCTCTTGAACCAAGTTCACTATTAAAATGTCGCCGTGGAATTAACTACAGAGCATCCATTTGTCTTGCTCTCACACTGCAGGAAATACACAGCAGTGGAAAAGGAGTCATTTAGTCTAAAACAAAAGGCAGCACGGATATACAAAACAAACTCAGGTCTCTGACAGAAAAGAATGGAGACTGACATCTGTTTCAGTTCACAAGCTCATACAAAATATTTGGGGGGAAAAAAGTATTTTAATTTTCCCGTGGAGGCTTTTATTTAAGTAAAATTTTCTAGAATCTTAAAAACAGCCACCTTCCCAACTCAGGAGATGCTATTTTTCTGTCTAGCTCTGAATGTGACTTCCTTTGCCCTCATCCAAATAAAATACTGCCCTTGAGATATACCTACGGGATGGATAATTTTAGCATTATATTCCATGACTCTGTGTTGTCCTCCATTTTCTGTGTTCATCTTTTCTCCCCAGTCAGATTATGAGTTATTTGATGTGTGGGGGGGTGTTAGAAATCATGCCATATACCCATTCTGCATCCTGAACATGACTGAGCACTGACCTCTCACAAAATATGTGAGAACTGACTAACTCAATTTCCAAAATATATATCCCCTAAAGACTCAATTCTGTGTTACTCATATTGGTTTGTGGGTGGATCACAAGGAAAAAACAAAAATTCTGAGCTAGGAGAGCTCTTAAAAGAGCTCTTAAAAAAAAAAAGGCTCTAAACCAGTTGTTAAAAAAATAACATCAACATTATCAGTGAATAGGAAAATGCAAGTCAAAACCACACTGAAATACCACTACACACCCACTACAATGGCTATAAGCAAAAAGACAGAGAATAGCAAGTGTTGGGAAGGATGCAGAGAAGCTAGAACTACCATACATTGCTAGTGCAAATGTAAAATGGAATAGCCATTGGAAAACAATTTGGTAGTTCCTCACAAAGGTAAACACAGAGCTACCACACAAACCGCCAATTCTACTCCTAGGTATATATACCCCAGAGAATCAAAAACATATGGTCACAAAAACTTGTACATAGATGTGCACAGCCGCATTATCCATAATCACCAAAAAGTGGAAACCACCCAAATATCCATCAACTGATGAATGAATGTGGTATATTTATACAATGGAATACTATTCAGTCATAAAAAGAAACAAAGTGCTGATACATTCTACAACATGCATGAACTTGGAACATTATGCTAAGTGAAAGAAGCCAGACTCAAAAGGCCACATATTGTATGATTCCATTTATATAAAATGTCCAGAGTATGCAAATCCATAGAGACAGAAGTAGACTTGTGATCGCCAGGGGATGGAGGGAAGAAGGAATGGAGAGTGACTGATAATGGACTTGGGGGTTCTTTGTGGGGTGATGACAGATTCTGGAATTAGATAGCAGTGATGGAGGTACAACATGGTGAATATACTAAAAGCCATTGAAATATACAATTGAAAAGGGTGAATTTCACGGTATATAAATTATATCTCAATCAGAAAACAACAAAAACAACACAATGAGAAACCTGAAGCCCAGAGAAGCTAAGGTTCTTATCCAAAACCACAAAGCTGATTGAATGGCATCAGCAGAACCACACTCAAAGTCTCCCAAATCCCAGTGCAGTTATTCTAGGTCCACAACACACTGCTCTAGAAGCATGAGGATAAGCAGTGCAGACTTGAATTAGTCATTTATCAGCTCACACCTCAACAGAAGAGGAAGATGATTTAAATGATCTCTTCAGTTTTTTCCAGTTATAAAGCAATCTGAGTCTTCTCATCTTGTGAGCATTTTCTCTCTGGTACTAGATTAGGGCAGGGGTTCTCAACCAGGGCTGATTTTGCTGCCCAGGGGACATTCGAGAATGTCTGGAGATGTTTCTTGGTTGTTACAACTTGGTGGGTAGGGGGTGTTGCTAGCACCCAGGAGGTAGAGATCAGCCCTGCTGCTCTATGACTATAATGCACAGGACAACCCCCCATAACAGAATTATTCAGCCCAAAATGTCAATATTGATGCTGGTGACAAACCCTGGCTTGGGGTATGAACAACTTCATTTTTAAGCTTTTCAGGAAGTTCTGTCCTAGAGAGTAATGACCTCCAGCAGCAATTCTGAGATTACAGAGTGACTGGGAGGCTTGCACCAAGCACAGATGGGAAATAGGCACTTTTTACCACGCTCCCCCCCCCCCCATAGTAACTGACTTCTACAGAGTCAAATGTCCAAATGCCCACAGCAGCCAGGCAGTTAACATAAAGGAAACAAAGCCAACAGACACCTAATAACCATTGAGGACACACAGAAAAAAAGTTTCCCATTCTTCATAAAACATATATGACACATACATGAAATCCTCTCAATATAACCTTGTAGTTTCCCACTTTTGATAGGCATATATGCCAAGATATACTTTCTATATGAAAAGGACAGTACAAGCTCAATAACATGCTCAGAATAGGGAAGATAGTGGGAATAGTCGGGGGCTAGGAAGACCCCTAGGGTACATGCCAAAATGAGGGGTCATCACTAACCAGTTACGACGGATCCAGGCCATGATGAAGTGAGGCCCTGGGGCCAAGACATCTTCAGAAGAGGGGGAAATCCAGATTACGTGTGTGTATGTGGGAAAGAAATCTCCCAGTATTTAAAATCTTGACTCAATAAATGGTTTTTTGAATATTGCTGTCAAAAACAAAGGGCTGCCAGCCTCTGCAATCAGACTGTGACCTCTAGCCTTCACTAACCCTAATAAACAATGTCAGTTTAAGGTCTTCCTATAAATGCATTCCATCAAACTCAGGACCTATTGTCCAATTATAAGAACAATTTTTTTCCTTAATTAAATCTTAATAGCTCATTTACAGTTGAGAATTCACAAAAGACAAGAGAATTATCGCTGGCTTAAATTTAAATAAAACTCATAAAATTATTAATGCCTGGCATTTTATTAAGCTCCAACAAGTTTAGAAATGGGGATACTGAGACCAAGAAGACTTGCTAAGTCATGGCTACTGGTTAGGGTACCAGAGTCATTATTCGAATCCAGGTCTTTCTGCTCCTAAAATCCACATTCTTTCCATCTTGCACCTTGTTTATATCCCTCAGATTTCTTCTATGTACTCAGTTTATGAGGCTCTCTCAGTAAATTACATGTAAAGAACCGGATCTTTGTGAAGTGTATGAACAGCAGCTTTGCAACCCCACTCCTGCTGGCCCCTCCTAAGCATGTTGGTCACATTATTCCCTTTACAGCACTGCCCGTGTTCCCACAAGCCCTTCTGCCCTCCCCTCCAACCCACAAATAACCCTGACTCTGGTCTCCCACTTTCTACTCACTCTTGCATTGAACTTCCCCAGTAGGCTTCAATATCCTGATGAACTCTTTCCACCCAGAGGACACTATTTGCAGGGTAGAAAACAGGGAAGTATCAGTCCATTGAGAAAAAGTCTTCTGGGAACCCAGGATCCAAGATGGAAACAATGAGGGCACACACTTCCACATCCACTATTTGTCGCAGTAGATTTCATCTTGCCCAAAAGGTCCCAAGAAATTGAATCCCATCCCTGGGTTTCAGCCACCCAGCCAAGCCTTCCTTCTCCCATATTACGTTATTACCCTCCCATCCCATCCTGTTCAACATATCAAGTCAGTTCCAGTCAACTTTGTCACACAAAGCAAGAGAATCATACTTGAAGCAAATTATACACCTGATTTTAGGACATCTAACAAAACATTCAACAGTCCCTTCAGAGCACTGGCTATTCTAATCTCTGATTCCATCCTTTGGGACATGGATATTAGGAAATAGGATGGCAATGATCTGGGTGTCTGGACCTTCTGGATTCCATGACAAGGCAGGTTATGTAAAGTTTCTGAACTTCAGCAGTTTCCTATTCTATTAGAGTGGAAGAGAGAATGAGGGAGAGTGGGAGGGTGGAATTAATATGAGTATGAATATGAATGGTTACCATGCTGAGTTACTTTAAGGAATAGAAATAACAAACACAAAGCCCTAAGTACTTTCTGCACATGGTGTGACTGGTATTGTTATGAAGATGGTGATGATGATGGTGATGATGATGATGCTATACTAGCTTTCCATTTCAGCCCACACTCCTAATAGCTTTTATCAGTCTCTGCAGAAGCACAGCTACTGCTTTCACATGCCCTGAGGACACTGTGCCTAGGACTAATTGCTCAGTGGCTGAGTGGAGACCCCTGGAACTGCTCTCTAGGAGTCCTGCTCCCCTCCCCCCCACCCACACTTTTTTAGCTTGAGATCACACAGTTATCTTAGCCAGCTGACTAGGTTCTCACTGGGCTCCAATCATAGGCTCTTCCAGTGGGCAATGGGGGGTAATAAAAAAAATACTGGACACAAAATCAGAAGACAAGGGTTTGAATCTGGATTTACCGAGCTGAATGTTACTTAATCTCCCCGTACTTCAATATTGTCCTCTGTGAAACAGGTATAACAAACCAGTTTGTAGGGTCATTGTAGGGATTAAATAACCTGCAGGAAAAATCCTATCACATTGCTTGGCACAGGTAAACCTGAACCTGACTTTTCAGTGCTCCAAGGCTCAGCACGGTGGATGGGCATATCCTAGAGTCCACCTATTCCAGTGTCTTTCTCCCTCCCCTGTTTCCACCACCTTCTTCCACAGAGTCCTCTTACCACCATTCATCTGCCCATCTGCTAGAATTTAACGCACCCACCTGTGTATCACAAGCATCAAGATTCAGCATTCAGTTTCACCGTCAGGATAATCACTATCTTTTCTGGGAAGTACCACTCATTTTCATTAAACACAGAAATCCTGGCCCTTCTCCACCATCCTCACCTCCAAATTTGGTGAGACGTTTGCAGAGAATATTATCCATCAATGCAACCCAGGGTTTCATATTTATCTTCCTTCTTACTCAGAGACTCAAAATAGTCTACATTCAGTTACCCAAATCTAAAGACAGACTCCAAATGCACAAAGTCTAAGACAGGACTGGTAAACGAGCGGCATAAGCCCTGTTCTTCCCTCCTATGGTGCCAGAGCAGATATCAACTGTCAATCACACTGTCTGTCTCCCAGACAGGCTCCAAAATCCCTTTCTCAGCTCTCCAGGCAGTCACCACCCATCAGTCCGAGCTGTCACTTGGGATGAAATCTACTTGCCAAGTTTAGGAAGCTTTAAATCAAACCAGGACTCTATAAAGTCCTGTCCTACCACGTTTCCCCGAAAATAAGACCTAGCCGGACCATCAGCTCTAATGCGTCTTTTGGAGCAAAAAATTAATGTAAGATCCAGTCTCATTTTACTAAGACCCGGCCTCATAGTAAAATAAGACTGGTCTCATATTAAGACGCATTTGAGCTGATGGTCCAGCTAGGTCTTATTTTCGGGGAAACAGTGCGTACAAAAAAGAATAGTGTTCATTTGCATAGTAGTAAGCACTTTATAGGCAGTGCATAAATATTTAGCAACTCAAGCACAACATGCTGTATACCTATGAAATGTTCAAAAATTACACAGGTGGTTTGTTTGGGGAATGAACTCAAATTGTAATGTTTTTGTTAATTCAAATTTCAGTTGAGAACTCTTTATAGTTAAATTTACTAAAAACGCTCCGAAAATTATATCAACATACACCCTCAGCTTAGTAAGTACTATGTACTGTACACAATATTTTGATGATTAAAGACCTTACACAATCCAAGGTTATAATTTTTATTTTTTATTACCGCTATTACTACTACTCTTGCTGCTGCTGCTGCTGCTGCTGATATAGATATAACAGACAATATACATTAAATACTTGCTATGTACCTGGCACTTGGCTAAATACCTCATGTGGAATACTTCAGTCATTCAATGTTCACAGTAATTATACGCAGAAGGTACCCTTCCTATCTCACTTTTACAAATTCAGAGGCTGAGGTTATACTTGCCTACGGCCACACCACCCTCAATGGTAGAACTAGAATTTGGACTCGGCCCTTGCCCTAACCATGAGTCTATACTGCTTTCCAATGATAGATAATCCATAGATAGGGATGGGGCAGAAGTAGGTGCTTGGGTTGAATATAAAATAACTCTGGAAATAAATAAATCAGCAGATATTCAACCCAGACACCAACTTTGGCTAGTAAGTAGATTATCATAAAAGGACAATGCAACCCAAAACTCCTGTCAACTGGGGGTCCAGGCTTATAGAAATGGCCAATTCCTATTCAAAGGAACTGTCCTAATAAATATAATTAGGAAAGTAGAAAACCAACAAGCTTCAGTCCAAACGGGAATGTCATGAATGAAGAAGACCACACTCCCACTCCTTGTGCAACTCCCAGAAGAAAAACAAACTACTCAAAGCTATGTTGGTTACTGTTACTTTGGGTTCTTTGCTTTTAATATTGGATTGGTATGCCGCAATAGCTGCTGACCTTAAGTCTATTTACATTTACCAAATACCACTGAACTGACCTGTCAAGCAAGTCACCTATTTGGGCCTCTCTTACTCTCAGCCCTCCACTCCCAAAGCCACTAGATCCAAGATGACAAAAAGCCATTTCCAGCAGGAAAAGGAAATACATCCACAAGTACCGAGAACCCTGCACCCTCAGTAACAGCCAATGTTCCATTTCCGGCTTCTGGAACTCTAAAGCAATACTGGCAGAGAGCCCACAAAGGTCGTACAACAGGGCAGACACCTCTCCCTGCCCTTCCACTTTTAGGAGTCACTTCCAGGAAACCGCTTTTGGGGTTCTGCCAGGTACAGAGGCAGCCCCCTCAGGAATAAATAAGCTGTCAGTGGTAAGAGAGAACCAGATCCAGACCAACCAAATTGTTCTCGAGTTTCCCAGGGGCCACACCGACCTAAAAGTACCTGGGTATATAGGTAGAGGGGGCCCCCATCTGCCAGCATCTAGTTCCGCTTTCAGTCCTACAGCAAAGCTGTGATGAGTCCAAAAGGGAAACATTCAATTCCCAGTTGATTTCCTTTTTCAGAGTTTGGGGAAAGAAACAAACATAAAGGAAATAACATTAACTTTAAATTATTAGGTTGGTGCAAAAGTAATTGCAGTTTTTGCAATTATTTTTAACCTTTTAAACCACAATTACTTTTGCACCAACCTAATACCATACCCAGAATTCCTGAGTAACTAGCCAATGCTGCCTGATAAACTCAGATAAACCTATTGAAAGAAGAGAGAAGGGAAAGTGCACTGCCTTCAACTAGATTGCTCTGTTGCATGCGACTGGTATAGGCTATCAATCTCCAACTCCTCTCCCCATCCCCACTCCTCCCAGCCATCCCAACCGCCGCCCCCACCCCTGCCACCCAAAAAGAAAAAGAAAAAACTAGGCAATGGTACATACTGATCACTACTGCCCTAAGAAACCACAAAACAGAAAGGTTCAATGACGTGTTTTTGAGCTACATCTATAAAGAGAACCCCCAAAAAGACAACTGTACATAATCAGAAGTGGAAATTTCCCTCAAACATTAATATGCATTTGCCATTTGATAGAAAAAAATTCACTAAATTTCTAATTGGGAAAGCTAAAGTCCTTCTGTGTAATGGATACACAGTATAACAAAAATGAATCACAGAACAATAACGAATACAGGAATGTAATTTAACTCAGAACAACTTAAGTTTCTACTAACCCTGCACCTACAAAAACAAAGACTAGAGCAATTCCTGCTGAAAATTGCTGCAACCTAAAAGTGTCTCATTCTGAGTTTAGAGTTTGGAGAGTAACTTTTTAAAACATTTGACATTTAACAGCTAAACTAATAACTTCTTGATCCCATTTTTTAAAAATCTTCATTTCAAAATAACATATTTTAAACTTTCATATGTAATGATCAGTAAATTATGCTAATTTTCATTTTTAAAAGTGAAACATTCATTAAGAATCTAGACTTTTTATTGTCATCGGTTTCTAACTTTCCTGAAAAAAATCATTTCTGAACTTTTAATAAATTTTTAAAACAAAAATCTAAAGAAGAAATATTTTTTAGAGTTAGTATCTCACACTGGTTTCTCCCGAATTGTTGAGGGTTTTTTTGTGGTTTTTTTTCCCCACTAGAGTTGTTTTCCTTCTCTATTTTTGATCAAAAATTGAAAACCAGAAAACAAGACTCAAGCAGTCTTATATTCCTGCAATGTGGAAACCACCTTATACTTCATATTATAAATATTTGTCAAAATTTCATTTCCTCAAATAGATAGAAATGTGTACTGAAAGTGTCCTAAAACAAAAGGATAAAAATCCCCCAATTTCATATAAAGAAATCCATGACCTTGCTTATATTTATATTTACAAGTTTAAAATATTATTATAGAACGGAGACTATCAAATTTGGGGAATAGTAAAATGAACTAGAAAATCTGAGGTCAGGTCTTCACTTGGGACATTGATAAATCTCCCCTTCTAGCAACAGACCTTAGACATTGACTACAATTCCATTTAATTCCATATCCAGCTGCTACCTTCAAGATTCCAGAAATTGGTCCACAGTCTTTCCAATTAAAGGGGAAAATTCCATCAATTAGTCTTTCTTTCAACTGCTGTTATGGGTCAAATTGTGTCTCCGAAAGATATGGAAGTCCTAAGTCCCAGTAATTATGAATGTGACTTTATTTGGAAATAGGGTCCTTGCAGATGATCAAGTTAAGATGAGGTAATTAAGGTGGGCTCTAATTCCATATTACTGTGTCCTTATAAAAAGAGGAAATTTGGACACAGAAACAGACAGACACACACACACAAAAACACCATGTAAACATGAAGGCAGATATCAAGGTGACATATCTACATGCCAAGGAACCCCAAAGATTGCTAGCAAAACATCAGAAGATAGAGAGGCTAGACCAAGAGTCTCCCTCACAGTGCTCAGGAGGAAGCAAACCTGCCGGCACCTTGATCTCGACTTTTAGCTTCCAGAACTGTTGCTCAAGCCCTCCAGTTTTTGGTACTTTGTTCATGGCAGCCCTTAGGAAACTGACGCACATGCCTTTCCAGCCCGGCCTTCCCTTACAATCCTTGTCATTGTGCCCCCGACTTATTTCGCTTCTCTTGATCATTTCACATATGTTCCCACCTCTTCCCTAATCTCACTCCACACCCACTCCTGCCAATCAATGCCCTTTGGCACTGTTTCTCGTCAGGGGTACCCCTGTCATTTTGCATGGGGCAGTTCTTCTGGGGGACTGTCTGGCACACTGCAGGAGGTCAAACATTTCTGGGGCTCTCATTCCCCTGCAGCTCCACAATGCCCACAATGGACTTCTGCTCTAGAAGCTTTGAAGCCACTTGCCTACCAGAGTTTGACACAGGGTCTCACTATCTACTGTTTATGATTTCATCAGGTCAGTTCACTTCAGCCTCTTCATCTGTAATATAGTATGGCCATGTGACTCTGAAGATTCAATTAGTTAAATATGCTAACGAGCCCAGGCTTACTCTCCCTAGCTCCTTCTGTCATTAGAATCACGTAGGAATTAACACCCAGTCTGTTCTACACGGTCACATGCTGACTTGAACCCGTCAGAGACTTCCTCACACAGTGATGCTTCACTGAATACATTCTGTGGAGATGTAACTGCTTAACGGGTCATGTTTAAAATAGTTTAAGTCACGCAATGCAGTTAGCTATGCCTTCTACAGTTGCAAAGAGCAAGACAACTCTGAGTATAGTTTCTATGAGTTCTCCCACCACCTCACCCCAACTTGAAACCATAATTGCAGCCCTGGGCAAAGTTCCATGTTGTCCAACTTTGCTTCCAATTTCTCTGTAACTTTTGCTCCCAGTGAAGGTCCATCTTGTCTCCCTTATCTGGGGATATACTGCTGTCTAGCTCATTTCACCCTGCCCCATGGAAACATTACTCAAGTCAATATCAGTGCTTCACTCTTGATCAAATGGTTTCCATCCCAAGACTTTGAGAGGCAACACTGATTTGTGCCATGAGGCCATAGTCTAAGTCTGTTCTCCTGACCACTACATACACCTAGCACCTAACAGCACCTAACAAATTGTACTTAGTAGGTTTTCAATGACTGTTTGAAGAATGCAAGAATCAATCCATGCATGAATAAATGCATTGCTGAATGAACGCATGAATGAATATATTCAGGAGTCAGGAGACCTGGCTTCCATTTAACACTCAGCTCTGCACTGACTGATATAAATGACCTGAGGGCAAGCCACTGACTCTCTATGCCCAAATTTGCTTCTCAGTGAAATTAGGTGGTTGGACTTCACGAGAAATCTCTTTAGGTTTTCTTCTATCTCTAACAACTGAACCCAGGAGTTTTAACGACTTTATTTCTTTTTTGAGAAATTTTAGTCAAGGTGGGGTGATCAGATTTTTCTGAAGTCACCTACCAGGGGTCCCTCCCTGCCAGAGAGGGCCTGGATCCTTGGGGACAAAACACTCTAAAGAGCATACAAGCTGCAGATACGGAAGAGATCTCTGAGATACTAAGCACTGTGGAGTTTGTTATCACATGCATCTTTCAAGGACTTAGAGTCCACCTTGTTTTCAAAAGAGGTCCATAGGGACTTCTGCTGCCTGCTGTCTCCCACCCAAAGCACCTCCCATTCCAGCTTGAACAAGGTGGGCTCATGCAGTCTCTCCCAGTCTCCAAATCTAACTCAATCCCTCTCCCTGCCATCTGCCTAAGGCTCCCACATGCATATTTCATGATTTCTGGCACATTTCCTCCTTATCTGACATCCTGCAATGCATCCCTCTGCTGCCTATATTATTTCTATCTCTAGTAAGAATGTTCCCGAAAGAGGTATGTGTCCTTGGGCTGTACTTTATTACTGGTGGTTTTACCTTTCCTATCTTATCTCCCCACCTGGTCCCTACCTGAATTCCTTGAGGATAGAGACCGCACCCTCTATTCTCCTCCAGTCTCCACAAAAACAAGGACAGAGCTAGCCAGCAGCAAACCCTTAGAAAATACTTATTGAATGAATGAAATAATGAATGAATGAAATAATTAACTGATTTCCATATTTGTAAATTAAAAATTCATATATTTCCTGGATAAAGTTACCAAGACCGCCCCTTTCAGGTATACAACCAGAATGAATTAAATTTTAAAATGACTCTTCTATAAATATACTATTTTCTTCACTACAATATGAATGACAGCAACATTATCAGCTGCATAAGAAATCTGATTTTCCAGGTATTCATAGCATAATAATGTGGCATTGCTTTTATTTCCTAGTAAAAACAGATTTTACCAGAGCTGTGGTGGATAAAAGGGCAAATCAGCCTTTGGTGTTAATTATTCCAACTATCACTGTTCTGTGTTGAACCCAGGAAGTTCAGGGAAATCAGAACAAGATATGAGGATTTTCTCTAAGGAGACTGTTTAAATCTACTGACTAGGGCAGAGCGTCTTTTTGGAAATTCCTGGGACTTACTTAGTTAAGTCTAATTCTAGTCACATTCCTTCCTTGAGGTTTAATAAACATCAGCTAAAGTCAAACTGATTCGGGAATCGAATTGTTTGTTCTCCCGAGCACTTGATGGTCACGGTTGGTCACCAAATAAAACAGTGCCAGCGGTCAACACAACACTGCTGGAGGGAAAACACTAGGGCTATGCCATCAAACTTAATATAGCTTACTGCTGTAAAACCCATTAGCCTCCCCAGCCCAATAGTTGACCTAAACAACTTCACTATCTCTTGGAAATCATTATTCTTGCATATAAGCATAAAATTATCGCCAAGTTTCCATATTACGTAATTACAGAAAACCTGTATACTGATATAGGAGATATTACAATTAGAGCAACTCAGTGGCTAAGTATTGACTGAGACCTGAAAAGACTGGGTCCATTAAAGTAGATAATTAGTGTATATTGGCTGGACATATGTGATAACAGAATATGTCTTCCAACTCAAATCAAGGCATGTCAGAACACACACTATCAGGCGAGCAGTGAGAGGACCTGAGACATTACAGTAAAACACCGAAGGGAAAAATAAATTCACTTTGAGGCTAATATGTATATTGTTAAAGTAAAAGAAGCTGTTACAAGGATTTATGCACATTTACCCAACTGATGAAGTCAAAGCATTTTAATGCTAGGGTGCAATTCTGAGTTTTTCATCACAATCCTTCATTCTACAGAAGACAAACTCAGGTAGAAACGGAGCACCTTATTCAAGCGTACACCACTAGTCGGAGACTTCATTAAAACTAAGTCTCTTAAGTCTAACTTCATGTGCAAAATATAGAATATTAAATTTAAAAACTAAAAAGGCACATAGCAGGTAGGCAATACATAGGGCTCCAAACGGTCTTCATATACTACCTACTGACAGGATAAGCCAAGTAATTATCTCAAGTTTTGACTTTGACTTGTCCAACATACCCTAGGCTGTTAATACGATAAAGCATCCGTAGCACAATCAATAAAATGCTACTGGAACAATATCGAAGCATGCAAGTTGGTGGTGAAACCACAAGCTTTGAAGCATTCTCATGAAGGAGTGCATTTGAAAAAAATTTACCCACAAAACAGTACGGGTTTCGAAACACATTGAGTGTAGCTTCAGTGGAGAAATCTATAAAAGGCAGGTATGACTAAGCAACCACAAATAACTAGAAACACCAAAACTTTCAGGAGTCTGGGGACCAGCGCTTGCCTGTATATAAAGATAAGTTGGCATTTCTCATCTGTTGTTCCTAATGCAAAAGGGAGGGTTGTTTGTTTGTTTGCTTTTTGTATTACAGTGTTCATTTCTTTTTAAATAAAACGCCTCAGTGGTTTATAAGGATTTGCAAACAACAGTTTACTTCATCCTTCATCCCACGCGTTTCAGAAACAAATTTGGGGACAATCTGTTTGACTTGCTGGGCAGGCAACTGGCCAGACCAAATTGTAAGCAATTAACATTACTGAACTTTTTGATGTATAAGATTATGTATCTCAACAAAGAGCCTCTTAAATTTATAGTTTAACTCCTAGCTAAGGAAACCAAGTCTTAAGAATCATATAAAATATATCGCTTGCTACCTGTCTTACTCAGTGGGCTATCAATTATAGTACGGGATTTTCCTTAAACTCTGATATCTATTTAACTTCTCTTCTTCTTCCTGAAAAAAATTCTTCCTCCTTAAAATATTCAAGAATATCGACCAACGAAACAGCTTAAAATAATTAAAGAGACCCCAATTTATACAGCCCCAAGATGAAATTGACCACCGCATTACAGGGGGGGAGGAAGAAACCAAACATACACATTTACATAAAGATGTAAAAATATTTATAGCACCTTAGGCAAAAAAAAAAAAAAAAGACGACAAAGCAAACAAAAAATCCTGTCCCGTCAGGAAAAACTTGGTTTGGAGTTCTCTTAGCGCAGGTATAAAACTAAAGAAATGTACTTGGGGACGGGAGCGTGGAGAGCAATTACCATTTAAACTTGTTTCATTGAGACGCTAGGTTAGCAAACTAATCAGCCGGAAAGCTCCCGTACAAAACATAACCGGGCTGAACGTCCCAAAGGCGGAAGAATTAACACCAAGGAGAGGGGCACCCTGAAGCTCTCGGACACCCCCTTTCCCAAATCCCAGAGGCACACAACTGGCGCTGGGGGCTTCCCGAGTGGTCCGCCTCTCGGGCGGTGCAGAGGGGGCACGTGAGTGAGCCCCGGTCCCCAGCCACCTTTGCTCCCGCCCTTTTCATTGTTGTCCAAGTGATGGGTCACCTGCCGGGAGCCGGCTCGCGCGGCCGGACGTGCGGCGCGACCAGACGCGCAGGGGCGGGCGCCGCGCGCAGCGTCCCTACCCGCGCACACCCGACCCCGGCCCGCCGCGGATCACCGCAGCGCTCACCGCCACGAAGCCCGAGGAGGACGCGATGAACACGCGGATGACCATCCTCCTGCCGCGCCGGGACGCACTGTCTGCTGCCGCGGACTCTGGACTGGCGCGGACGCGGAGGCAGAACTCAGCTGAGAACCGTGGCCGCCACCGGGCACAGCGCTCCCTTCGGGTAAGATCGCGGAGATCTGGATCCCTCCCGCCGGGTCCACAGCTAAAAGCTCAGCGCCTCCCGGCCGCTGGCCGAGGGAGCGGGGAGGGAGGGGGAGGGGGGAGCTGGGTGCGGGGCATGATGGGAAATGTAGTTTCTGTGGCTCCCTGGCGTGGCTGGTGGCCCGAGCTCATTCAGGTTGCCTCCGATTATTGCGCGTCAGTCCCGTTTGCGCACAGGTGGCTGGAAGGGAGCGGGAGGCAGGGGAAAGCCTGAAACAAAAGGTGGCGAGGATGCTGGCGACACGAGGAAAAATAAAACTGGGCAAAAAGGCTTGGTTCAAAGTCCACGCTTAGGTTCTGTGTTGCGGTTTACTGGTTTGGAGCATCCCCACCCAGAAACGCAAACAGGCAACGATCGTCTCAGGGCGGTCTCCGTGGGGCAAACCCCAGTGACCTGCGGCTTGGGGCGGGCCGGGTTCTCCGCCGGCGGCGGCGGTGAGGGCGGTGGGACTGGGCGCGCCTCTGTTTTTTTTTCCCAGCGGCTCTGGAGATTGCAGAAAGGTGACTCTTTTTAGATAAATGAGAGGTTTTCTTTTTCTGTAGACGTTGAAAATTAGAAACCCAGATGAGAGCACAACGGATATTTTATTTTTCTTAGCAAAACTGTAATTGTAGTAGAAAAATAAATACCAAACGAAATTAGAATCCTTTTATCAACATTGGGAATCAGGACCCCACCCGCTCCACCCCCTACCTTACACAATGGTTTTGACTCAGTGCACCTAATATTTACAGTTGAGCCAAATCGGTGCTTTTTTCAGACCTGCTGCACATTCCAGCGCAGTCTCCCAGGAGGATGCTGTTAAATAAAAAAGCTTTCATGTAGTTGCTAATAGTTTAGGAATAGTTCTCTAGCAAGTGCTTCTGTTTCACAAAAGCACAACCCTCTCACAGTTTTGTGGAAATGAACCAGTTTTCCCTGCAGGACTGTATTTACTTTCTTCCTTTCATCAGGGGAGCTTAGCAGAGTTCTGAGGACAATGTTAATTAATAGTTCTAAAAAGAAAGAAATTAGATGATGATGCCTCTGGCTTTTGGAAAATTTCGCGCACGAATACTAATCATTTTGGAGCATTTGTTTTCAAGCTTATAACCTTCCCTATTACTTATGTTAAGTAATTTCTGTAGTATTCATTTTTAAAAAATAATTGTTTTATTTTTTAATTACAGTTGATATACAACAGTATATTAGTTTCAGGTGTATAACAGTGATTAGACATTTGTATAACTTACGAAGCAATCACCCCAATAAATCTAGTACCCATCTGATACCATATATAGTTATTACAATATTACTGACTATATTCCTTATGCTATAAAATAACAGAAGATACAATCTTAATGGGACTTTATTTCTTCTTAGTATTCAAAAATTTTAAATTAAAGTTTTGCTGTAATTACTGTCTCTCTGCAAATGTACTTTAATTTGGCTACCATAATGTGGAAATGAACATTTATAAAATTGAAAATAATTTTCTTAAAGGTAGATGCTAATTTTCTGTATAAATGCAACTTCATAAAAGTCAACATTTTCTTCAGTTTGAAATTATTCAGAGGATAAAGATATGGTTAAACTTAACAAATAGGAACTCAGGGTCTGTCCTCTGAAATGTACCAGAATGGATGAAAAGTTGAGTAAGTCATTTTCTCAGTCAGCAGAGCACCAATTGTCTGCAAAAGAAAAAGGTACAGAAATAGCGACAGAAGAAACACTGTACCAATAGAGTGTTGTGTGGATATAAAGGAAAAAGGGGGAAAGGATGACCTTTTAGAAGAGACTTTTAAGATGAGTAGAATTTCTGCTGGCGGGTAGGGGAAGAGTGCAGGGTGAGAATATGCAGAGTGTGTGAGAATAACGAGGAGGTGGTGATGCTTCGGAGAGGGAAGTGAGGAGACTTACAGGGGATAGGGTTGAAAATATAAGTTTGAATGAATACTACAAGGGTTTCTTCTTGGTTGTCTGTCCAGCCTCTTGCCCTTTTCTGGAATCTGGTCCTCTGCTCTAATCTAAGAGGTGTAGGGATAATGCCCCCAAAAGCCCTGTTAGTACAGTATGACCCAGACCCTTGGCGACAACTGACTGGTCTGGAGTGAGCGCCTGACATAGCAAAGTCAGGCAATATCTCTGACCTAAGTGTTTGGAATTAGGACTGGGAGAGAGAGAGTTTGAACTTTAACTTGTGACATGGAAGCTCAGAGCTTTCAGAACCGTGTTCTACCATGAGAACCAGAGAAGCTATAGAAGCTAGTCAAGAAGAAAAAAATAAAACAGATATGTGGAGGGTGACAGAGATGAGTTTCAGAGCATCCTGAGTTTTAGTCCAGGGGTCCTAAAATTATGACCTGTGTTTCAAATCCAGCAGGGGTTTTTTGTCAATAAAGTTCTATTGGAACACATTCCTTTTCATATTGTCTATGGAGAATGACAAAAACCACGTGGCTGGCAAAGCCTAATATATTTACTGCCTGGCCCTTTGCAGAAAAGTTTGCCAATCCCTGTTTATGGTTCAACCAGCTCATGTATCCCTGTTCTTGAGACTTGTGTAATATCCCTGTATGCATATCATAAATCCCTCATTTTACTTAAGCTGCCTCAAATAGGTTTCTGTTTTGTGCAACCCAAAGTGCCCTAGCTGAGAAGTTTGTACTTAATTTGTAAGCATTCTGACAAAGATAAGGATATGATCGGAGCTCTACTTTAAGAAAATTATTCTGGTAATAATTAGCTCTGTTTTTTCCACGTTGGATGAAAAAGTTTAGAGCTTGTGTGGAGGACAGAGTGGTAGCCGTCCAGGAAACCTCAAAATTCAGTATGGAGTTGAGACCTGGAATTAGTAAACAAAGTGGAAGAGTGACCAAGAGTAGAAAGCAATCTGGGATATAAGCTAGAGCTCCAAGATCAACACCAGGGTATCATATACAGGGAGGATTAGATGCCCATCTGACAAGTAAAGGCTGCAGATAAAGCAGGCAGCTGAAACTCAAAGACCAATGCAGAAAACTGAGTAGGTCATTAGGTTTTAGGGAAGTTGTTCCTGCATTGCCTAAGACTTGGTCCCTTTTACAAGTCGTGATAGACCATCTGGCTAGAATTCTGTTTGTTTTTTTCCCCCTTAGCTTTATTGAGATATAATGGATGTATAACATTCTGTAAATTTGAGGTATGCAACATGATGACTTGATATATATATATGCATTGTGAAATAATCACAATAGGGTTAGTTAACAGGCAAAGTGTTTTAAAGCAAGCTTTCTTAACCTTAAAAAATGTTTCTAAATACGGAAAATAAGAGACAAGATTACAAAGGAAACTACTTATATTGCAAAACATTTATCAAAATATTAAACAATTTTTGATATGGTAATAATATACATACTTCTTTATTAATGCATTAAATATCATGACTTAGTAGTGAGTCAAATAACCACCATGATTTTGAAGTATAATTGGAAAAAATAAAATTTTGAGGTATTTGCAATGATTGGAAAATATTGAAATAACTGTGATTTCTATTAGTAACAAAGTCACAGATGTTTGCTGCTATTACGGTTTGTTGCCTACCTTCATAATTGAAGGAATTGGTAAATTTCAGTTAGAATTTAGTGAAAATATAAAGATGTTATTTTTTTCTCATTCAAGTTCATGAACTTGCTAAATTCTATCTACAAGTTTCTTGTGGGGTGGGGTTGGGGTGTTCAAAAACCCCAGGTGAAGAAATGGTGATGTTGGACTGTGTTCAAATCTGCAACAGTTGATGAATTTGCCTATGAAGAAAATACAGAAAGAAAGAAGGAGCCAGGAAGAGTCCCTTGGAAATCTCCGACATTTAAGAATTGGAAGGAGAACAAGAATTTAAAACAGTGGAGGAGCAATTACAAAAGTACAAAACCAAGAGTACAATATCATAGAACTCAAGAAAAAGAGTTTTAAGTTTCAGGAAGTAGAGAATAGTAAGAATGTTACTCAGCCTGGAAGTCAAGAAAGATGATAATGAAAATGGAGGCTTTGAGTTTGTCAGTTAGGCAGCCTGAGTTTATATTCCAGCTTTCCACTTAAAACATTGGGCAAATTTGTCACCTCTCTAAGCCTCGGTTTTCATGTCTATATAACGAGTAAAAAATAATGGCTATTACTCAAGATTGTTGTGAGGACTAGTTATGCTTAGAGTATTCTCTAAGTTATGCCTCATAGTGTCTGTCACCTCCCAGCCACCTGGTCACAGATGTTTGCACCACATCTATGACTTCCCCGACTGTGACCTATTACAGCTTAAAAGTAATGTATGACCTATGACCAACCTTGAAAATACATGTTGGTCTTCTTTCGGGAATTTACGGCTGGAAAATTGAAAGACTAAGGCAATTAGCAGTAGGAATATAAAGGTATACAAGGGCTGGAGGAAGGTGACGAGAAGCTTTGAGCAAGTTGAGTTAATGAGGGAACTGAAATGAAGAATGAGAAGAGGAAATCAGGCTGTGACAAGAGGAGAATGGAGCCACAACGGAGTGAAGAGCGGAGACACGAACGAGGAGACTGGCGGCTGTCTTACTTCCAGGCTCAGTTGCCATGAATCCAGGTCTGCCACAGGTCCTGCCCTTGGATTGCTATTTAATAAACCGGTCTTTGATCTTGAGCTAGTTTAAGCTGGTCTCTTTCCTGGTGACTATACACTCCTGACCAGAATATCCATGTAAAACATGGATAATAAATCATGTTCCTATAGGTGTCAGGCAGGAGACATCAAATGAGAGAGGCGAGGAAAGTCCAAGTGCACACGTGTTCACGATGAGGAATGGAGCAAACTGGACGGCACATCTCAAAAATTCGTCTATTTGTCTGAAATATTTTGATTTTTCAATTTCAACTTAATTTTTAAAAACTGAGCCAACTACGCCAAAAGCATCTGCAAGTCCTGTGCAGCCCTAGAGTTCTCCAGGTTTATTCCTCCAATGTAAATAAAGCACTGAGCCCAGTGTTTGGTACCCAGTAAATCCACAAGAAACACTAAGTGTGATTATAATGATGGCTTATCATTGCTGACCTTTGCGAGAGCACTTCCAGCGGAACGGTGGAGGCAGACGCCAGTTTGCATTGACTTGAGGATTGATAGCTAATGAGACAGTAGAGGCAATGATATATGTGGTCTTTTCTAATTGGAAGTTGAGGAGTGATAAGAGAGGACAAGCAATGGTGGAAGTTTACAGTGGAATCAGGGAACATACACATTCTTCATTAAGGTTTAGCTACAGATTAAATAAAGAGCTCTTTTAAGCAATCTGGAATATCAACTGGCCAGAATTTATTTATAGAATGGAATTAAATCCGATTGATAATTCTGTTCTGTCGGAGCTGCCTTGTCCTTAACAGTACTTAATCCAATACTGTCTGGGTCCCCAAGGGTTTAAGGAACTTCAGTCACCACCATGCCTGTCACAATCCCTACCCTGATCCAGGCAATTGCTCCTCTGAAAGCTGAGTCGGCACATTTGGCTGTTAGTAGGTGACAGATTTGTGGGAGAGAAGGCTATAAGCCAAAGGGCAGGGGTAGGTCAGAGTCCTTAAGGAATGAGGCCTCTGAGCTGGATCTCGATTAATGTCACAGCTGTATGACCTTCGATAGGCAGTTTATTTAACTTGCCGATACCTCACTTTCCACACTGCTGTTGGAAGAAGATATATGTAAAATGCTTTTTCACACAGTGCCTGGGATATAAAGAGGACTAAGTATTAGCTATTACTAATCATGCAAAGTAAATCAGGGATGGCCTTCATTCGCATAAAGCATATAAATCTTATAACAATTTCTGTTTCATGACTGTGATTTTAACTTTTTAAATAACAAGGATCTGGTTGTATAAGCTTCTTTGTACAGTGCCATGTTCAATTCAAGTACTTAACAGGGTCTTTTTTATATTAGTGGAATTTAGAGGCCATACCATATTTAAGACAAAAGGAATATTAGTGAAATGAAGCAGCAATAAAGACCAATAATGTGGCTTGAATTTCCTAAGAGAATTCATCCACTGCTTTTATATTACTTCATCAGTCCCATTCTGTCTGTTCTTAATACAATAAAATCTTAATTAACAGAAACCATGCTAACCAATCCCTGAACTGGATGGAACTTTTGGGACTCATGTTTAAGGACTGGAGGCAAATTATAAAGTAAGGAATCAGGCTTGAAACCAACATTCAGGACGTATTCTTGAATCAGTTCACATTCACTCCAACCAATAGAGTCCCCTCTCCTCTCAGACAGGAGAAAACACTTTCATTTCCCCAGTGCCTATTCCCACACAAAAAAAAACTGAAAATAAGTATGAGAAAACAGGAGAATGGCACAAGCCACCATCTTGAAACTATGACAAGGTGACTTTGAGATCTGCTGGTAATGAAAGGAAGAACTGAAAACCTTGTATGCAGTTCATTTTTTTGCAGCTGTGTTCATTGAGCATGTGCCAGATGCTAAGCTAGATACCGTGGATTCAGTAGTAAAGCAAACTTGGTCTCTACCCTCGTAGAGAGTATGGTTAATTGGGAAGATGAACATTGAACAAGAGTATGCTAGGTGCTTGAAGGAAGAGACTAGATTTTGTTGTTTTCTTTCGTTTTTTTAATCTTGTAGGACTCTCCTAATCAACTTTTTTTGATATATGTATACAATCTCTACCCCCACCCCAAGATTACATCCCATGTCAGGAGATGGTATTGCCATAACAAATAAAGTTTAAAAGTTGCTTAAATACAGAGGGTGCCAAAAAAATGTACACACATTTGAAGAAAGGAAAAAACTATATTAAAATTGTAATACTTAATATATACCGATAACAAAAGATGAATACAAGTCATGTGTATGTATTTTTTTGGTACCCCCGGTAGTTCTAGGCAACACAAGTTAGAGGAACTTCTAATACTGTATAATATTTTGGTTATTAGTTTACTACTTTATAAATGATTATTATAATAAACAAAAATGTATATTTAGGTTATTGTTGAATTCTGAAACATTTTGATTCTTCATGCATATATTACTAATGAGTTTTCAGTTCATTATAATTTCTTATTATGTTAGGCCTAAAGGCCATTTAGAATAATTGCAACAGAAAAAGTATAAAACATGTTTATATATAGTTACAATTAGAGAAATGGAAAAGTCAGGTTAAACAAAGTGTCATTGTTATAGCAGTTATTTTTATAATTGTTTTTCCTATGATTTTGAAGGGCCTACTGAGTGGAAATTATGAACATTTGCTTTTAGTACCTTTTAATACTTTGAACCATAATGATTTTGAAAAGAATGATGAGGTCTTTACATTTAAATTCCTCGACTCTTTCCTAAAAGTAAAATCAATAAAATCTATTAAAAAAATAGAGAGCATTTTAACGTTAAGTTACCACTTCGTTTCCTCAGTTCTTTGCCTTTATCTCTATCCGATTCATTCATAGGCAACTTAAATTGTGGATATCATTCTGTAGGACTTTGGTCTCCACTGCAGTGAGAGCCTTTGATTTTAAAAAGCATCTTCCAAGAGGAAAAGCATTTTTGAACTAAGTGAAATTCCTTTTAACACTGATATCAGGGAGCAAGACTTCCTTACAAATCCAATTCAGTGTACTCAGAAGACATGAACTGGCCAAGATATCACTACGTATATGACAAAATGAAGCACTGAATAGTGAAATTCTAGTCCTTCCAGTGTTAATTGCTTCCTGGTTGTAAATCAGACACATTTGAAAAATTCATTAACTTTTTCTTGCCACAAGAACAATATAGTGAAATGCCTTATTTTACTTTAACCATAGCTTACATTTGTCCAAAACATATAGCTTTTTAAAAGCCCAATCCATTCAGTTTAATTTATTTGTTGAACATCTGTTCTAGAACAGTAACTTATCAAACTTTCTCTCTTCAGCAATTTTCATTTATTTAAATTTTTAATAATTATTAAGAAATAATCTCTTAAAACCAGAAAATTTTTAATATGTCCTTGTAATTCCTGAGATGTGTATGACTTTGATAGCTGTTCAATAGATGGGACGTTATAATACAATTTTAATGCCATACCATAAACATTTATTGAGTTTCTGCTAGGCACTGGACATTCTACTAGATTCTGGGGATATAAAGATTAATTAAGCAGAGTAGTGTATTGGGAGTGCAGTGAAACCATTTTAGCACAAACTGAAGTTCTGGGTGGAAGTACAAAGGTCAGTGAGTGAGTGGTTGTGTGAGAATAATGCAGAGAGACATGGAATATGGGTCCCTTGAAAGGAATCTTTGTAGTAAGAACTAAAGTTTACTTGTAATATATCATTCTTGTTTCTGTCTTAGATACTAAAGTAGAATACTATTTTAGGTGGTTAAAATCTCATCAGTGTCTGTTTTCCTGTAATTTGCTACATTTTGCCTTTGTTCCTTGGTTAAGAGTAACAGTTAGATACTGGAAGTTAAGGTTGAGGGTGAGAGGTGCTGGAGAAGTCCATTCTACAGTACTGAATAGCAACTTACGTATCAGCCTAAAACAAAGACAAGCTGTTCAAAATCCACTTCTGTTCCCATATCAGTTGATATACATGCAGCTACAAATTTGGCTCAACTTGACAAATTTACAGCAGTCACAGTGACATCTGATTATTTCACATAAGAAGATTGCAGGGAGGTGCATGCAGGTTTATTGTAGCAGTCCAGCAATGTCCTCGAAGCCGGGGCATGTTCCACTTTTCATTCTGCCATCCTTAACATATGTTCTTCCTTGGGCTCGTTGCCTCATGGCTGCAAAGTGGCTGCCACAGACGTGAATATGGCATCTTCATACTACCATCCAAGTTGGAACAAAGAAGAAGGCAAGCAGAAAGTATGCTTTCCTTTTATCACGAAAGAAACACTTTCTCAGGAGACCCCTAGCAGAATCCTCCTTAAGCCTCATTGGTCAGAACTAGGTCACACGGCCACCTGTAAAGGAGGCTGTTAAAATGTAGATCAGGAAGGAGAATACAAGAGCCAAGATGGATTTAGGACTGTTGCCATTCATGCCCTAGGAATAGAGTGGCAGTTGGGTATATCGGCAACCCAAACTAATAAGAGTTGTGCTAGCAAAGAAGAAGATAGGGGTGGGGTGTGGGGTGAGTGGCAACAAATAGTGATGCTACAGTCATTTGCTTGGTGTGACCTTGGGTAAATTATGTAGCATCTGTGCCTCAGTTTCCATTTAGTAAAATGGACATAATAATAAATCTAATTCCTGGTGAGAATTAAGTGACATAATCCATGCCAAGTGCTTGAATAAACTAACACTACATGTAAGCATTCATAAATATTAGTTACTAATAAAAAGAGGCACTGTATTTCCCAAAGTACTTGATCTCAACCAAATTCTTCATATTCCCTGGACAGTACCGTGTGCAGAAGATACAGGACTGGAAAACATGGCTTCCAAGCCTCAGAGAAGGGTTCTTTCCACCAGACTTTTGTCCGCGATACGGTTTAGACCCTTGCTGTTCTTTCCCTGCAATACTCCCTATTCCTCTCCCATGCTCCCATTCTCTCCTCTCCCTCTTCCCCACTTGTCCTCTTTTCCCATACTACATGTTTCCTTACTCTGTCATGACTCCCTCCCCTTCCTTTCAGGCCAGGAAATTATCACTATTTCACCCTGCTTCTGACTTCAAGGCTAAAAAGGATGCTGACCCTCACCTAGGACTCTCCAGATTCCTGTGAGACGGTTATCCTTCAAGGACTAATGGGTGATATATTCAGAGCTAGGTTAA
This sequence comes from Rhinolophus hipposideros, assembly GCF_964194185.1. Taxonomy (NCBI): domain Eukaryota; kingdom Metazoa; phylum Chordata; class Mammalia; order Chiroptera; family Rhinolophidae; genus Rhinolophus; species Rhinolophus hipposideros. Next base: position 69,629,520 of record NC_138049.1, read on the forward strand.
TTTATTCTGCATGTGCTAAAGCATAAGTAATTCACAAGCCAGGTGATAGTCATGCACCTAGCATGTGTGGATTAGATGATAAGCACACCTCCTTGCATTAGTTTCTTTTTGCTATATCACTCTCAAAAAGGTCAAAAGAAAATTATTTAAGGAAAAGGCAAAAACATTTCGATTTAACCAACTTGGTTTATTCATGGGGTTTTTTTTAAAAAAAGAGTGGGACATAAATAGGACAAAGAACTTAAGAAATGAACTTTGAACAAATAGATTTGCAAATCAACTACCCAGCAAGAAAGAACATTTGTTTATCATTTCACAAAAGGCAAAACGTGGCTCCTGTGAGATGGATGAATGGTACATGTCAGAAAAAGAAAACCAGAGAAAGTGTGTGTTGTGAGCTTTGTGTGTTGTGTGTGTTGTGGGGCGGGGAAAGTCAGGATAAAGAGAACTCACATATACTATATTTAAAGCTATTCTGACAAATCTAAAACACTTATTTTTGAAAATGGAAGCTCAGCTTCAGTGTGCAAGAAAATCTTTCTTCAGCCAAATGGTATGACTTCTGAATGTTAGTAAAATCCCATGTTCATTTTTTTAAATGCCTTTAAATTAGCAGAAGAGAGAAATGACTCCCATTTGTGCCTACTAGAGAAGGAAAAGGGAATAAACGCAGACGTTAAAACCAAGCTGTGTTAAAGCCACACCCCTGCCCTCATTCATCACTCCCCACCTCTCCATCTAAACAGGAAAAAGCCCGGGATACTTAGGGCTGGTATCTAAGGGAAAATAGCTGCAGTTTGGTTCCTGTTTACCCTCCTCTCCATCAAAGTCAAGTAGGTTGATGTGATGAATCCTCTGGGAATCAACTGTACCTGCTGTTCTCTGCCTCCGCCCAGCTGGAAAGCCTTAGTAGGTCAAAACCTCAAATGCCTGAGAGGACCAGAGGGTATAAACAAAGGCAAAAAGGGTCACCAGTAAGATTATACAAGGTAAACTGTTTGTTTTAGACTAAGTAACAGCAACAGTATAGCACTACCGAATAAAGTATGCCGTAACAAAAATGAATGAGGAAGATGTGTATATACTTACATGGATTCTCAGGATATGTTATTAATATTCTTAGCAAGGAACAAAAGGCATACAGCAGTGGGTATAGTTTGCTTTCTTTTGTGTAAGAAGGGTGAAGAAATTACACATACAGATGCAAAATATCAAGTCAACAGAAGTAAAATAATTGGTTACCTATAGAGGTCAGGTGATAGGGAGGACAGTTAAATGACTATATGGATGAATACAGTCGATTTTCTGACTATATTTTTATGTAATTTTGAATTTAAGCCATATAAATACTCAAACATGTTTTACCTGTCCAAATATAAAATTTAATCACAAAGAAAAATGAAAGCAAACTATATTTGAAAGAAAATGAAACAAGTGACTCCAACTGTTTGTCATGTGGGTGACATCAGATACATAGAAAATAATTCTTCCAAGTGACTTTGCAACACAGTACTCTTACTGTCCATCTTTCACTGAATAAATTCTAAAGACAAAAAAGCAATGCTTCCCCCAACCCCCCCCAAAAGTCTAACATTCACCAAGAAATTATCTGGTATTTCAATTTTAAATCTACTTTATATATATTGTAGACTATGGCAAATCAGTAAATGTGTTATTGATATTTGGAACTGAGATTTTCTATGTAAGAGAAAAGAAGTACAAATATAAAATCAAAACAGTTATGAAAAACCATGTAATACGAAATTTGAATTGGAAATATATGAACTCATAATTTAAATAACTATATTTCTTAGCTTTGGCCACAGAAAGAGCTTAGAGGCAATGGTGCTCCAACAGCAATGAGCTCCCAAGTTCAGCTCCAAAAAATTGTTTTTTAAATACTATTTTCCAATGAAAGGTCCTAGGGCTCTTTGGAGAAATGGCTGATTCTCAGTCAAGGACATGAAAAGTACAAGGTAAGCCCAGGAATCTTCTTGTGCCAAAAACAGGGAAGTGCTCAAAGAATGATGGGACCATCTCAAAGGACACAGGATCCATCCAGCTTGAAGAAGCTCCCTCTAGCCCAATCTGGGGGCAATTTGAGAACCGAAAGTGACAGCAACCAATGATAAAAATTGAATAAAAACCCACAAGTACATAGGACTGTTCAAAGAAAGAGAGACAGAAAAAAACTAATTTGCCACCATTAAAAGTGACTATAGCAACTTCTTACTCTGAAAATTAGCAAAGAGAAGAAGCTCTTACCCTGCCTTTTTAAAAGGTAATTCACTTAATTCCTTACCTGTAGGTAAGGAAAAGCTCTTATTGACAGAGGTATGCCTGCAAATAAATGAAGAAATGATACTTTACAAAATCACCATTTTGCAACTATCAATGAAATCTATTAATACTATTAAATAAATATCAACGGATGCTTCTATCATTAACTACAAGGTTGCTGTGGACAGATTATACCCTGCCAAACAGATTTTCCAAGGAATCCCACAGCTTTACATTGGAAGTACCTGTGGGTCATCATGAGCCAAGTGATCGTATTTAATAACATCACTACTGGTGGACAACCTGACATTCTCTGTCTCCTGACTGAAGCTATATGGAGCCCAAATCACCTATGAAGTTTCTCCTCCAAAAAGGCTTCAGCAATCACAGTCTAAGTCCAGTCGATCTTTAGAACCAACTTCCGGTTTACAGGAAAAAATTAGGGCAGGGCGGGAGGGGGTTAAGTAACATCAAGGGGAAATAATCAGAGAAATCCAGAATATAGGTTATTCTACCAAACTTTGGCCTGCACTCTTCTAAAAGTCAGTGTCATGAAACAAAACAAACATACCAAAGGTTGAAGAACTATTCTTGTTTAACTTGTTTAACCAAATACAATGAGTGAAACTTGATTTTATCTTGGTTTAAAAAAAAAAAAGCTATAAAAGCTTTTGAAGGTAAGGAAATTTTAATCTGGACTGGCAATTAAACTTGGATATAAATAAGAAACTATTAATTTTCTTAGCTGTGATAATGCTATGTGGTTATGCAAGAGGATACTCTTATTCTTAGGTGATGCAGGATGACATAGGAGGAGTGAAATCTCAAGACGTTCACAGCATAATTTCAAGAATTTAGATAAGAGGGAGAGAGAGAGAAAGAGAGAGAGAGAGAGAGAGAGAAAGAGAGCCGAAAGAATCAAATATGGCAAAATTTTAATAATTGTTGAATCAAGGTGTTGGGTATTTTTCATAATCAAAAGTTGGTTGGAAATTTATATATGAATTAAATAGAGTAAGAGCCAATACTCGGCACTTAGTAAATAGATATACTCCATGCATTTTTCCTTTTGCTTTTGCCCTGAGCAAAGCTTCCCAAAGTGACAACGGCAGTGTGTGAGAGCTGGAAGGGACTGCGGAGGTCATCAGTCCAGCCCCTTAGTGTAACCATAAGAAAAATGAGGTCTGGTCTCTGAACACGGTGGTTGGTGCAGATTCAGGACCCTCTTTGAGGCTTTGTGTTGTTCCCGGTAAGAAAATGAGTTTTGGAATCAGAAAAACATGGATGCAAAGCCCCTGTGTGATCTCAGCAAGTCACTTAACATTGCTGAGATATACCTTCTTCCTAGTCTTCCTAACAGGATAATAAGCATTCTCTCACATAGTCATTAGAGGACGAAGTGAGGAAACGTGTATGAAGAGCCTAGAGCAGAACTGCCACACAGCCCAGAATCTCAGTAAATGTTAGTTCTTGTTGCTCCTGCCTGCAGCAACTCACCACCCTCTACTTTTCTCCTTCCCCCAGCTTTTCAGCATCCATCTCCCTTAGGCTTTCATGAGAGAGGCCAGGTGCAGGATCACATGGCAGCAGGGGTCCTACTCCCCCTTTGTGGCTGTTCTTTCCCTGGCATCTGATGTAAGACATGCTATGTCATTGCACGAAGGAACTGCCATTAACAGCTCTTCAGGGCCTTGTGCCTCCCAAACACAACAAAAGAAGGTGGCTTCAGCCAACAGTTTTACAAAATAAAACCCTGAAGAAATGAAGGATGGTTTACAACAGATTTTTTAAAAAGAAAAATAAAATACTAAGAAAAATATAAATCCGGAAATCATCGTACAATAGGTGGGCACAGTTTATTGTGTGCTACAAGTCATAGACAGCAGGAGCCAGTGGCTCTTGAAGGAAAGTAGTAAATAGCCACGACTTGTGAAATGTTTAGTACATATTGGTTACTGCACTAGGCACTTTCCAGATGTGAGGACACTCAACCCTCTTAGCAACTCTTTGAGGGAGATGTTGCTCCTCCTGCACAGATGAGAATACTGAGACTCTCAGAGATGAAGTGATTTGTCTAGTAAGCTGCAGAGCTGCATTTGCCTCTGGGTTCTATTAACCAACGTGGTGCAGCAGGCTGTAGAGTTGCCCTGCACAGAAATAACATCACAAGGTCACTGTGGTGATAAGGGTCCATTCAGCTGGTCTCTTAACAGCTGTCTTACTGACAGATCAGTCAGTCAGGGAGTACAAGCAATGTGCAAACTCTCTATGTAGTGCACCCCCCCCCTTGCTGATTGGCTGAATCCCAAGCTCCATTTGAGCCCCTCACTCTTACTTCAGGAGCATGTGATCCCTGCGGTGGGGTTTCTGAGCTTAAAGCAGCCGGGGGGCATCATGGCTTCCTGTGCAATGAGGTGGCTTCCAAACAACCTAAGAGTGTGTGCGGGTGGTGCCAAGGCCAGTGTTCACTACAGATGCTAATAATGAGCCCTGTGGACTGCCAGTGTCCAAGTCAGTCTCTTGTGCGAGCAGACTTTCAGCCGAGCTCTTAGAGGGGACCCAGGAGATGCTCGCTTGGAATAAATCCCCAGGCCACCTTCAGTCACTTCCATTGTACTTCCTGTTTCAGCTCCTGGAGTCCCACCAAATCAGAAAATAGCGTTTAGCCCTCCCCTTCTCCATGTACCCGGCTGCAGTCCGTCCTGGCTTAGAGTCCCAGTCCTTCTCGAAACTACCTTTTTCCTCTCCCGTGGCCACTGACCTCCATGAACCAGGAAACACATACTTCCTTTCCATCAACAGACCTAACTGACTCAGGGTTTGTCTCAGTTTGAATCGGAGGCTTTTCTAAACAACATGCCAAATACGTACTCATAAGCTCCCCTGAATCCTTCCTGGAACTACTCAGGTAAATAAATGAGTGTCTACTCTGCGCAGAGCTCTGCTCTTAGGTTCACAGGGGATGCTTCAAACCCAGCAGAGGCAGAGGTGGTTACAATGTGAAGCCCAATGTAAAAGAGCCTATGACCAAAAAATAAAATAAAATAAAACAAAATAGCATGCCACACTTTAGTCAGGCTGAGTTGATGATACAACTCTCCTGAATGACCACAGCAGTACCTAACAGTTCCAGTGCAGTTTCTAAGAGCCAGGCACTATGCTAAGTTCTTCACGTGAACTCTCGTTTGCAATAACACTATGAAGTGAGTACTGTCCACACTGAAAGGTGAGCAATCTGAGGTTGAGGAAATTGCTGAGGTCATGCAGTTAGTATGCGGCAGAGCCATGGGCCAGGTAAGGTTTGTGGCTCCACTGTTCCCACCTGGAATATCTGCACCACCTTGTCCCTCAGGGAAATAAAAGAAGCCTAAGCAGCACAGGAGAGCAAGAAGTGTGAAGACTGGACAAAGAGCAAGAAATGGGACTGAGAAGGAAGCCTGGGGATACTGACTAGAAATATTCTTTAATTTAGTGTTTTTCTGTCAGTTGCCTGAGTGAGAGAGAGGAATCCAGGCATATTATGTGGCATTTATTGTGAAACAACATGAGGGAAATAATATTTCAATTTCTAGTTAAAATAAGTGGCTTTGTCATAAAGCAAAGAGTCAGGACTTAGAGTATGAAGATAGGGGCTAAAACCAGGTCTGTGTCACTGTGAAAACAACACAAACTTTTATGGAGCTTCTGCCATAACACAGGTAATGACACCTTTACCGTGACCTCTCACTTTAGCTCTCAGTTTCTTCATTTGCAAAAGGGGTATAACCGTACTTCATAGAGTTGCTAACAGTGTCAAAACATATTAAACATTTGAAACTTCCTTGTGAACCGTAAAACGCTTGACAAATGTTCAGGGACGTTACTGTCAATATGCAGTATCATCATCATCATCATCATCATCATCATCATCATCATCCCATTGTCTAGCATTGCCTAGACAATTCACAGATGGTATGGCCATGGAGCCCAAGAGTGGAACAGCTAGAGACTGAACATCAGTACCTCATTTTGTGCATGGCTCTTCTCAATGCAATAAGGCAGCTTGTTAATTTCTCAGATGAAAACCTGCAGGGTCGGGAGCTTAAATAAACTTCCCAACCTCATATGTCTTTTAAAAAGCAGGTCGAAAAACAGAACAGCATTCTTCTAGTGCCAAGAGCACTGAATGTGCTCCTGCAGATGAATGTGACCTTTTTGGTGAAATACGAAAGAGAGAGAAGAGTCCCATTCTTACAACGTTTGTCATTACTTCTGACAAGTGAAAATGGTGAGATTCTCAAAACTTAAACTCAAGGTGGTTTAAAAATAGAAAGCCACCTATTCCTGCTGATATGACTCTCTCTCCAAAATGTATGTAAGTGAGGAATATTGTTTTTCTTTCTATTATCTATTCATCAAGTTAATCTTTACTTCAAGCTTCTACCTGAATAGACCTGAAATTCCATTCCCCTTCCTGGGTTGCATGAGAATCGGGGAAGGAGGCTCACAGAGAGCTAAGAAAGACGAAAAGTTCTCCAAATAGTGGTCTTTGACACAGTCCCTATGTCTCGTGGTCAGCTTGGGCTGCTATAACAAAATACCAGAGACTGGGTGGCTTAAACAACAGACATTTATTGCTCACAGTTCTGGAAGGTCAAGATCAAGGTGCAGGTAGGTTCATTTCCTCATGAGATCTCTCTTCCTGGCTTATCGAAGGCCACCTTCTCATTCTGAGCTCACATGGCCTCTCCTCAGTACGTGTTCCTTGTGTTTCTTCCTCTTCTTACAAGGACACTAACCCCATCGAGGTGGCTCCACTCTCATGACATAACCCAAACCTAATCACTTCCTCAAGGCCCCACCTTCCCATACCATCACCTTGGGCGTTAGGGCTTCCATTTCTGAATTTTGGCAGGACATCTGTATTCAATCCGTAACACTGTGCTAGCCCTGAGTGGCCCCAGGCCCGGAGTCATGTGACTGTGCCTCGGCCACGTGTCTGGCACCCATGCTGGGCATTTGGGGCCTGAGGGTATCCTCCTTAGGAGCTATTCACCTGAGGCTTAGTGCCCTCTTCTGAACAGACCCAGCATTCTTGTCCAACTCCCAGCAGGGCCCCAGAGTGTTCCTTCTGCTCCTGGGCAGAGGTCTGGGAAAATCCCTCTCTGATCTAGGCAGAGGCCTTTTCTCACTTCGATGTCTTCCAGGCCTCTGACTCTCCCTCAAACCCTCCTCTCCTCCATGGGTTTGGCTTTTGGAAAACAAAACCCAGACGGGCCTACAGACCCTTCTGCTTCCCATCTTGCCCCGTGCCTTCTCTGAGGCAATGAAATGCGAATGGGGAGAAGTGGGTAGAGGGAGGGAAATGTTATAGAGACAAAACATAATAGCTCATACTATCATGCAGCCACAATATTATGCACAGACTATCTTCTTGACACTTGGGACAGCAGATGTGACTTCTCCTCTCTCATTGCCTCATGGCTGGGCTCTGGTTAGAGCTGCCCCTGCTTCACATCCCTTAATGCCACAAACTCACCTTCCTTCAGGGACAGTACAATGATGTCACTAAAAGAATCAGGTTCAAATAATTTGCTTTTCAGGAGTAACTGAAGTAGAATTATCTGACAGGAAGTGATTCCAAAGTTCATCCAGACCTTATTTCTAAAGTTTACATAAAGCTTTATCTCTAGAGTACAAATACTGTAAGGCTTTGAGAATGAGTAAAACTCCTCTGTATGATTTCTGCCGAAAGTCCCCAGAAACTATGGATTATAATATGATATACTATAAAATAATATTAAAAATGAGTCTATTTCACTCACGTAGGTGAAGGCAGCTCTTTCTTTCCCTAGGTCATTGCTTACCTATTTCAGGCACTTTCAGGACAAAGGCCTACTTCAGACACTTGGACAGCTGGGCTTTGATGTGGGTTTTGATGCTACAGTAAGAATGAGGAGAGATGCCCTTCAAAACTTCCCTCTTTTGAGTTGCAGGTTCTTTTGGTTATGGCCCCTACAAAGGACAGACTGGTTGATCTTTTATTAGCTGTGGTCTAACCAGGGTGCCACTTGCCTTCGAGGCTAGCAGCTCTGCAGAGATGTCCCCACAGTTAACCGCCTCTCTGGTAAAGGCCAGCCTATCTGGCCTTCCTCAGGGAGCCTGAGGTCCTTTGGGCAAAGCTAGAGACAGCAGGGCCCACAGTCAGATGCACATGAGGGCTGCACCCAGCCCCCTAGATGGCCAGGAATGACAGATGCATGTGAGCGGCACCGGCCAGCACTTGCTGAATCCACAGAGCCGATGCCCTACCTATTTCCCACTTGATGAGCAGACAGTTTTTGGTTCTATGTGTTTTGTGGATTGCTGGAGAATTTCTGTGCCAAATATTTAACATTGAGCAAGGTGGGCTTCTCTGTAACCAAGTAGGTATTTGAGCTGCCTCTTCCTGCTTTCAGTTGATATGAGCTCAGGAAATGGGAAGTGACTTTATCCAAAGCAGAACTTACTTAGAGAGGAAGTTTGTTGATGAATCTATCCTACGCTTCATTTCAAAGTCAAATCAAAATGATTTTTGAATTACTTACTCACTGGTTTGGATTACTTAGATGTTCCAAGCTTGTATTTTAGCAGCACTGCAATACAGAGGAGGTTGCAGAAACCATCCTTATCTTATCATTAGAACTGGGTTACATTTTCTCACCCACTTAAAAGATCCTTGATAATTATCTGCAAGTTCCCAGATAAAGTGGGGTGAGGAGAATAAAACCGTCCTGGGGAACGCTGGCAGAAATCATTGTAGGCTGCACCTGGGAGAATGGAAGTGAAGACTACACATACCTGTGCTCTCCTGTGGTCACATTATAAAAACAAAGCTAGAGCCCAGCCCTGCCTAACAGCGTGCACTTGCGATTGTTGCGTGCACGACCACGTTTTTTGAGCCATTCTTATGCCATATTCTTTGCATATAATTAATCCTCACAGAAAACCAGCAAAAGAAGCACAATGATCTATGCTTTACAGAGAAGGAGACAGGTTCTGAGTGGTGAAGTGACCTGTCCGAGATTACACAGCTAGTAAGTGGCTTAGCTATTATTAGAATCTGGATTGGCCCAACACTGGAGTCCATGGCTAAATATTTTCAAATTAGAGACTTGAGTTATATACTGTAGTTAATTTAAGGTCAATTGATTTAGCGGAGCTCATTAGGTAAAAGAGTAGAGGAAAAGCTGTTATTTAATAATGGAAATAGGAACAACTGTCATTTGTTGGGTAGGATTTGATGTGTCAGGAATATTTCTAGGCACCCTTATTTTATTTAAGCAACAAGACAGCCCTTGGATTGTTGTCCACCGTTATAGATGAGGTCAGGGAGACTCAGAGAGGTTACCGAGGACCCTTTCATGGAGCAGTTCAGGGCTGTCAGCACCATATAGAAAGATGAGGCCGAAAGGGGTAGTCAAGATGGCTTAGTCTAACTTGTCTGTGTTACCTGTTGGAAAACTTGGGTTTGGAACCTTGTCCCCCCAAAGCACACATCATCTAATTAGTTGTAAATGCAAGGCTAGAATACAGGCTCATTTTAATTATCAGTTCTGATTTGAGTGCCCATTATGCAACCCACATGGCCAGGTGCCCTGTCTCCCAGACCCAGGGCATTTTCTGTCAGATGTTGTAGACAAAGCAGGATGTGGGGCCCGAGGTCATGAAGCTCATGCCTCGCTCTGCAGGAATAATACTGCCGCCTAAAGAGGAAAGAAAGCAGGTAATGACAAGGATTGAGGAGGGAATTGTGACCATTCATGTACTCGCTCTCTCCCCATTCATACACTGCACCTCTTCTGCGGGCCGACTTGCGTGCCAGGCACCAGCCTTTTCTTGAATTGTGAACTATGACAGATGTACACGTAATTCCTGAGATCTGTCAGACCTTGTATAGAAAGTAGGACATGTCAGACTTTGTATAAGAAGACTGTATACAGGCCAGGACGTGAGCTCTCAGTCATGGGAAAGGCCACAATTAGGGAGAAACATTTTCGGCCTGCCCTTGAAGCCAGAGGGGAGGGATCGGAGCTGGAGCATGCATTATAACTGGATCCTAAATGTGAATATCAAAAATACCATTCTGAGTTACTTTTGGTACATTTGGATCCTAAATGTGAATATCAAAAATACCATTCTGAGTTACTTTTGTCCTACATGAAATTAAGCTCAAGCCCTTTGACTAGATCCTCACTGGATGATTTATTAATGCAGTTAATAGGAATAATGAGAAGCATCTGTTTCTGGAACAAAGGGCCGTATTCATCAAGTACAGGACTTGACAATTACTGGGGGCATTTATGAAGATAAGAGTGTTCCCACTGTGTACCAGGCAGGCACAGGGTATGGCGTCAGGGGCTTGAGACCTCTGTCTCTGCAAGCCGGAAGCATGAACTCCCAAAGCACTTTATTTATTGGCTCTAAATATTTGTATATTATTTAAGAAATGTATGTTGAATGAAAAAGTACATGACAGAGAAAAGTGAGCTGAACGAGTTAAGTAACTATCCAAGGTTATATAACTAATTAGCAGCAATCTTGGATTTGAAGCCTCCATCCAATTTTTGTTTCATTTTCCCAATTTGCTTCATTGGAATCTTTCAATATTATAAATAAAAAGAATAGTAATATTGTATTTCTCTTTGTTCTAGAATAAGAATGTCAGGAAAATGTCTTGCAATCTTTGAAGAAGCAAATGGAAAGTCAGTGTATGGAAAGGCAAGCATTATCTCAGGCAGCCGATCTCTGCAACTATAATAAGTTGCACAATGACATTTCTGAAATTCTCTAATTTGACATTGGAAATGTGCAGAAATGCAGTAATTCTCTTTGCTGGGCTACATGAGAAATGAGACTTGAATGGCCTGCCTTTCTTTGGTCAGATAAATGGATGACAGTATTCTAGCCAGTCTCTTCGAACTCTGCGTCCACAAGCATATTTGCCGCATTAGTGGTAAATAAGACTGTTTATAATTTTAGGCGGCTAGGCTGAGATGTGACTGATTCAGTGTTTTGGAATCCTGACAGCTAACGGAAATATAGCTATGTGTCTGCTTGGATCAATATGGCTATTGTATTAACTGTGGATGAATAAACTATTAATAATTGCCATCGATACAAGGATTGTGACAACTCAGATGCTTCTGTTGACTTAACCATGCTGTGGGAGTGGGGGTGGATGAGGCTGGGAGAAACGTGAGGAATGAAAGACTCTCCTCTCATAGGAGAGCCGCCTGTCCTTGGGGGGAGAGGGCAGGGCACCTATAGATCAGGACCTGGGCTTGGAAAGGCGGGGCACATTCTTGAGTCAAAGCCAGTATCAGGTATGGCCATTCCTCCTCTTCAAGTCAGACTCGTCTGGATGTATCTAAGCAATGTCTGTGGTAGGCAGACACAGCCTCTGCAAATAGAACGTGCTTCCTGCCCTTTATATACATTTTCCTCTCAAAAAAAGTTTATTTGGCAGCCCATGAATGCTACCTAATTGCTTTAACTATCAGCACACCAGCCTGAAATACAGATTCCAATTTCCAGTGTCATGATTGAAAAGGAGCTTATCACACAAGGGTAAATTCTGTTGCTTGCCAATGAGGAGGCACCTCTAGCACCAGTAGTAAACATAGGTTTAGTGTAAATGATCAGCTGGAATCTACACCCCACCCTGTTTCAGCCCTGATAAGGAGAGGATTGTTAAACCATAGAGTGCTACCCTCAGTCTCCCCAGCAATTTTGCAGGGTGTCGGAGGTTAGTCTTACCATTTTCATAGCACGTGGCTCTGCATACCAGCATCTCTGGGGGCAGTGTACCCAAACCTTGCCAGGCATGGGACAATCACCTAGGCAACTTAAAATAAATGCGTATTTTCCAACTGTGTCCCACATCTAACGAATCAGAATTGGTTGTGAGGGGAATGGGGGTGGGGGTAGGACTGCTGAAGCTCCATTAAACACTCCAGGTGGTTCTGATCTACAGCCAGAATGGAAGCTGGATTTCTAGGTTGAAATTTGGGGGAGGGGGTGGTAATGGATTTTGTAGGTCACAAGACAGAATTTTCCCTGAGTAATAACTGCTGAGACACTCTAGCAACCTTTATAAAACCATGGTCATAATGCCCTATGTCACTTATGTTATTGCCATCGGTTTGAATTGTAGTCTTTTTTGGATGTAGTTCTGGGTCCTATTAAGTCAGACTTTCTTGAACACCTACCATGTGCCAAGCCCTTTGGGCAACACAGTGGGTTAAACATGTTTCCTGTCTGCAGAAAGCTAACACTGAATTTAGACTATAGGAAATAAGACTCTTACACATGAATTATCAGATGATAATTTAGAGACTGAAAGAGCCACAGGAATTGAAGCGATGATCCTGGCACATCTTGGTCCAGGTGCTGTTGGTAACTGTCCTCCTAAGAGGCCAGGGACAGCCTTTTCCCAGTCTCCTGCTGCTTTTCTCTTTCTTGTGATTGACACAACGCCCAAGGGTGCAATGCATGAGTCCTGCATGCATCTGTCCCCACAGGGTTAGAATTAAGCAGTATGGAAACACCTCCCAGTCTCTCAGGGAAGAATTGAAGGAAGGCTGGAATATCTAGTAAGGCTGTAGGTCTGTGGAGTAAGGACTCAATAGGACTGTGGGTTTAAAGAATGGGGGAGATGGTAATAGTGAAGATAAGAGAAAAAGAAATGAGAAGAGCTGGGAATTCTGCCTTCTGCAGGTACACCAGGAACCCAGCATGTGTGATTTGCCCTGCTGTGCCTTCTGAGCCTAACATTCCTGGATATGTCCATCGGACTGCTAATTCTCTTAGTTACTCATGCCTATTGCAAGGCCAGAGTTCCACTGCTGTGGTGTTGAAGCTACAGAAAATCAGCTGGTGGGATAGAAAGCTCCAAACTGCAGGAAATGTTAAGACCAGGTGAACCAAACTGCGTCAACTGAGATGACAATGAGTGGGAGCATCCAAGGACCATGTGCAGAAGGGTGGTTGTGAAGTGAGGTTTATGGACATCCTCATAAAACGAGTGCTGGAGGGAAAAGATGGATGGGATTCTGGTGGTAAACTCAGCAGCGAAATCCCTGTTAAATTCCCTGAAGAATTCCAAAAATGTACTACAGAGGGGTATTTGTTTCTCTCTGTTCTACTAGAGAAGCAAAGTACGTTTTTCTTTTAAACAACTAGAAAAAAAAATTATGTCTATCTCAAAACTAGAGCCCAAAGTTTAGTTCTGAAAATAATGAACGTCCAAAACTGAAATAGTTTTCTTAAAAAAAAATTTTGTAGGAGGTAACAGCATTACTTACGCAGAGCTTTCCATCCAGATTGTAGAGTGTAAATAAATGACAAAAGTTGTCAATTTATATAAACTCAACTGAAAAAGGAAATTGTCCCGAGTTTAAATGACAAAAAAAACAACAAAAAAAAGGTATTTAGTTAAAAAAAAAAAAAAAAGTGGGGGCGGAGGGAATGTAGGTTTCTGATTTCTCAAAAGCCAAAGATCAAATTTCCTTGACACAGTAAGCTGTGACATTTTAACCAAAAAAGCAGGTGGCTTCTGAAGGGTCTGCCAGCTAGCCAGACAGGCACCAAAAAGTCAGATTGTGGTTTTTTTTGTGATGCAGCGGTGTCAGTCCCAGTTACAACCACCCAGCAATGCTCAGCACGATAGGAGAGATGCGGTGGAACCATTATTGTGAGAGCAAGAAGGTCTGAATTCTTCCAGCAAGGGTGTCTAATGCCCGACATGAAGGAAATAAGTTTTCAAAGACCTGAGAATAAAAAGAAGGCAGCTATAGCTGCATCTATGACAGAGAAGAGTTAAGAAAAACAAAATATATGCCCTACGACCTAGACCGTAAAAATGTGTGTTTGGATTGTCCCGAGACTTCAGGCACACCCTATGATCTAAGCAGGCACACTTGTCCTTTCCTTCAGCAGAAAGGACTCTTTGAAGTCCCACCTGAGACCAGTAGGATGCCAGGTGGTTTGTGAGCACTCCCTCAGCCAGCTGTTCTACCTGACTGTATGCCACCTCCGGAAAGGCCATTTCTTTCTCCCCATCAGCCTCAGTATTCTAACTTTCAAAGTCAGGTTTTGAAGAGCCATCAAATAGTACTATAAAGTTTCCTTACATTATTGTTTATTTTAACTTGGACGCCTCTAGATTCTTTCCATTAGGGATTAGTAGGATTAAGTCACAACCTGATGTCCAGGAGAAGAATTAACTAAAGTAAAATTTTCCACCAAAATTATATTTCCAGATGAAATTTGCTTCCTATTGACCAGCTCGGCCATAGTATTTTCTGACACTTGTTTCGTTTCCTGATTCATTCTGCAGGAATAATTTCTCTGTTGAATGTGTTTAATCAAACTGACTTTAATAACCATACACATTCAAGTTATTTTTTTAATTTATTGGGGTGACAATTGTTAATAAAATTACATAGATTTCAGGTGTACAATTCTGTATTACATCACCTATAAATCCCATTGTGTGTTCACCACCCAGAGTCAGTTCTCCTTCCATCACCATATATTTGATTCCCCTTACGCTCATCTCCCATCCCATACCCCCTTACCCTCTGGTAACCACTAAGCTATTGTCTGTGTCTATGAGTTTTTGTTTCTCATTTGTTTCTCTTGTTCTTTTGTTGTTTTTGGTTTATATACCACATATCAGTGAAATCATAGGGTTCTCTGTTTTTTCTGTCGACTTATTTCGCTTAGCATCATACTCTCAAGATCCATCCATGTTGTCACAAATGTTCCTATATCATCTTTTTCTTACCGCCGAATACTATTCCATTGTGTATATATACCACAACTTCTTTATCCATTCATCTATCGAAGGACATTTTGGTTGTTTCCATGTCTTGGCCACCGTAAACAAAGCTGCAATGAACATTGGAGCACAAGTGTCTTTATGTATAACTGTTTTCATATTTTTTGGGTAGATACCCAAGAGAGGGATTGCTAGGTCATATGATAATTCTATTCGTAATTTTTTGAGGAACCTCCACACTGCCTTCCATAATGGCTGCACCAGTCTGCATTCCCACCAACAGTGTATGAGGGTTCCTTTTTCTCCACAGCCTCTCCAACACTTGTTACTATTTGTCTTGTTGATGATAGCCTTTCTGACTGGGGTGAGGTGATATCTCATTGTGGTTTTTATTTGCATTTCTCCGATGATTAGCGATGTTGAGCATTTTTTCATATGTCTATTTGCCATTTGTATGTCCTCTTTGGAGAAATGTCTCTTCAGATCCTCTGCCCATTTTTCAGTTGGGTTGTTTGTTTTTCTGTTGTTGAGTTTCATGGGTTCCTTGTATATTTTGGACATTAGCCCCTTATCGGAGGCACTGTTTGCAAAAATCTTCTCCCATTCAGTTGGTTGCCTCTTCATTTTATTAATGGTTTCTTTTGCTGTGCAGAAACTTTTAAGTTTCACATAGTCTCATTTGTTTATTTTAGCTATTACTTCCCTTGCCTTGAAGTCAAATTCATAAAATGCTCTTTGAACCCAAGGTCCATAAGTTTAGTACCTATGGTTTCTTCTATGCAGTTTACTGTGTCAGGTCTTATGCTTAAGTCTTTGAAACATTTTGAATTAATTTTGGTACATGGTGACCGATAGCAGTCCAGTTTCATTCTTTTGCACGTGGCTATCCAATTCTGCCAGAGCCTCTTTATTGAAGAGGCTGTCTTTTCTCCATTGTATGTTTTTTGCTTCTTTGTCAAAAATTATCTGTCCATATTTATGTGGTTTTATTTCTGGGTTCTCAATTCTATTCCATTGGTCTATGTGTCTGTTTTTCTGCCAATACCATGCTGTTTTGATTATTGTAGCCCTGTAGTACAAGCTAAAGTCAGGCAGTGTGATACATCCAGTATTGTTCTTTTTTCTTAAGATTGCTTTGGCTATTCGGGGTCTTTCGTGGTTCCAAACAAATCTGATGATTTTTTGTTCTACTTCTTTAAAAAATGCAATTGGGATTTTGATGGGGATTGTGTTAAATCTGTATATTGCTTTGGGAGATATGGCCATTTTAACTATGTTGATTCTTCCAATCCATGAGCACGGAATGTCTTTCCATTTCTTTGTGTCTTCTTCAATTTCTTTTAAAAATGTCTTATAGTTTTCAGCATATAGGTCCTTCACGTCCTTGGTTAAGTTTATT
The DNA here is from genome assembly GCF_964194185.1 of Rhinolophus hipposideros. Classification (NCBI taxonomy): domain Eukaryota; kingdom Metazoa; phylum Chordata; class Mammalia; order Chiroptera; family Rhinolophidae; genus Rhinolophus; species Rhinolophus hipposideros. The sequence continues at coordinate 69,646,001 of NC_138049.1, forward strand.
CCTAGGTATTTTATTCTTTTTGCTGCAATTGCAAAAGGAACTGTTTTTAGTATTTCTTTTTTTGATATTTCATTGTTGGTATATAGGAAAGCAGTGGACTTTTCTACGTTGATTTTGTAGCCAGCAAATTTACTGTATTCATTGACTGTTTCTAATAGCTTTTTGGTGGAGTCTTTAGGGTTTTCTATATATAGCATCATGTCATCTGCAAAGAGTGATAATTTAACTTCTTCATTCCCAATTTGGATGCCTTTTATTTCTTTCTCTTGCCTGATTGTTCTGGTGAGGACTTCCAACACTATGTTGAAAAGCAGAGGTGACAGGGGACAGCCTTGTTGAGTTCCTGAACGTAGAGCAAAGAGCTTCAGTTTTTCACCATTTATTATGAGATTAGCTGAGGGTTTGTCATATATGGTCTTTATTATGTTGAGGTATTTTCCTTCTATACCTATTTTATTAAGTATTTTAATCATAAATGAATGTTGTATCTCGTCAAATACTTTTTCTGCATCAATTGATGTAATCATATGATTTTTGTCCTTTATTTTGTTTATGGGATATATCCCATTGATGGATTTGTGGATGTTGAACCATCCTTGTGCCCCGGGGATGAACCCCACTTGGTCATGATGAATAATCTTTTTAATGCATTGTTGTATTTGATTTGCTAGAATTTTGTTTAGGGTTTTTGCATCTGTATTCATCAGAGATATTGGTCTGTAGTATTCTTTTTTTGTGTTGTCCTTACCAGGTTTTGGTATCCGGGTAATGTTGAACTCATAAAATGAGTTAGGGAGTACTGTCTCTTCTTCAATTTTTTGGAAGAGTTTGAGCAGAATTGGCATTGGGAAAGTTTTGGATGACTGATTCAATTTCATTACTGGTGATCGGTCTGTTTAGATTTTCCAGTTTTTTATGGTTCAGCCTAAGAAGGTTATATGTTTCTAAGAACTTGTCCATTTCTTCTAGGTTATTGAATTTGGTGACATATAGTCCTTCATAGTATTCTTGGATGATCCTTTGTATTTCTGTGGTGTCCGTGATAACTTCCCCTTTTTCATTTCTGATTTTGTTAATTAGTGTCTTCTCTTTTTATCTTAATAAGTCTAACCAAGGGTTTGTCAATTTTGTTAAATCTTTTCAAAGAACCAGCTCTTTGTCACATGAATTTTTTCTATTGTCTTTTTGTTCTCTATTTCATTTAGTTCTGCTCTGATTTTTGTTATTTCCTTTCTTCTGCTGACCTTGGATTTTATTTGTTCTTCTTTTTCTAGTTCTTTAAGTTGTAACATGCGGTTATTTATTTTGGATTTTTTTTGTTTCTTGAGATAGGCCTGTAATTATATAAATTTCCCTCTTAAAACTGCTTTTGCTGCATCCCCAAAATTTTGTAGGATGTATTGTCATTGTCATTTGTTTCTATGTATCTTTTGATCTCTAATTTCTTCTTTGACCCAGTCGTTCTTTAAAAGTATGTTGTTTAACTCCACGTATTTGTGTTTTTTCCTGCTTTCTTTGTACAGTTGATATCCAGTTTCAAAGCCTTGTGATCAGAGAATATGCTTGGTATGATTTCAGTCTTCTTAAATTTGCTAAAGCTGATTTTATGTCCCAATATATGGTCTATCCTTGAGAATGATCCATGTACACTACAAAAAAATATATAGTCTGATGTTTTAGGATGAAGTGCTCTATATATGTCAATTATGTCCATTTCATCTAATGTACCATTTAGGGCTGCTATTTCGTTATTTATTTTCTGTTTGGATGATCTATCCATAGCTGTCAATGATGTATTTAAGTCCCCTAGTATAATTGTGTTTTGGTCAATTTCTACATTTAGTTCTGTTAGTAGTTGCTTGGTATATTTCAGTGCTCCCTGATTGGGGGCATAAATATTGATGACTGTTATGTCTTCTTGTTGTATAGTCCCCTTTACCATTATGAAATGTCCATTTTTGTCTCTTGTTACCTTTTTCACCCTGAAGTCTGTTTCATCTGATATCATTATGGCTACACCTGATTTTCTCTGGGTACCATTTGCTTGGAGTGTCAGTTTCCACCCTTTCACTTTGAGTCTATACTTGCCCTTGTAGCTGAGATGTGTCTCTTGGAGACAGCATATGGTTGGGTTTAGTTTTTTGATCCAATCTGCTACTCTGTGCCTTTTGATTGGTGAGTTCAGTCCATTTACATTTAGGGTGATTATTGATATGTGAGGATTTCCTGTCATTCTGTCTTTAGTTTTCTGGTAAGGCTGTGTCTCCATTGTTTCTTTGCCTTTTTCTGTTGTCTATTATTTCTGTGTGGTGGTATTCTATGATGTTTCCCTCTGTTTCTTCTTTTATTACAGTATATATTTCAGTTCTGGATTTTTTTTTTGAGTGGTTACCCTTAAGTTTATGTAAAAGAAAGTTTGATATTTAGAGTATTCCATTTTCTTCAGCACGCTTACTTTCTCCATTCCCATAATCCGGTTCAGGCCTTTACTCTCCCCCTTTTTATGTTTTGGTTGCCACAAATTGTCCCTGTTGATGGTGGTCGAATAGCCTTCTTTAGTATTTCTTGTAGTGCAGGTCACATATTAGAAAATTCCCTCAGTTTCTGTATGTCTGTAAAGGTCTTTATTCCTTCTTCATATCTAAAGGAGATCTTTGCTGGATATGTTATTCTTGGCTCATAATTTCTCTCTTTCAATAGCTTGAATGTTTGGTTCCAATCTCTCCTGGCTTGTAGAGTTTCTGCTGAAAAATCTGATGATAATCTAATGGGCTTTCCTTTGTAGGTTACCGTCTTCTTTTCGCTGGCTGCCTTGAGGATTCTTTCTTTGTCGTTGATTTTAGACAGCTTCAATACATTGTGCCTTGGAGAAGGCCTATTGGGATTGAGGTAATTAGGTGTTCTATTTGCTTCTTGGATTCGAGGATCCAGTTCTTTCCACAAGTTTGGGAAGTTCTCATCGACAATTTGTTTGAATATATTCTCTGTTTCCTCTCCCTTTCTTCTTCTGGTATGCCCATTATTCTCATATTGCTGTTTCTGATGGAGTCAGAAAGTTCTTGTAGAGTTCTTTCATTTCTTTTAAGTCTCAGGTCTCTTTCTTCTTCCATCTGTGTCATTTCCAGGTTTCTATCTTCGATGTCACTGATTCTTTCCTCCATCTGGTCAACCCTACTACCTAAGCTGGCTATTTTATTCTTAATTTCTTCTATTGAGTTCTTAATCTCCAGAAATTCTATTTGGTTCTTTTTTAAAATTTCAATCTCTTTGGTAAAATGTTCATTTTGTTCTTTGATTGCGCAGTTTCTGAGTTCATTAAACTGCCTTTCTGTGTTTTTTTACATCTCGTTAAATTTTTTCAGAACTGCAATCTTGAATTCTCTGTCATTTAAGTCACGTATTTCCATATCTTTAAGTTCCTTTTCTGGAGACTTTTCACTTTCTTTCTGAGCTGTCTTCTTGCCTTGGTTATTCATGGCAATTACTGATTTATTATTTCTCTTCCTAGACATCTACAGGAGTGGCTCCTGCAACAGGTTGATAGGAAGAGATCTTTCTTTTGTTTTCCAGTACTTGTTGGTAAATGTTTTCTCTCTGACTGCAGCCTTTTATCTCTTTCTTTTACGGTAGTACTATGTTTTCTCTGCACTATTCCAGCTTCTCACACAATGGGGGGATTCCCTAGGAGTCGGGCTTCTCCTCTGTTAATAGTTCGCCTGGGTCACAGGGCGCAGTGTCCGTGTGGGTATGTGGAGAGCTTTTGAAATTCCAAAGCTCTTCCTGCACCAGATTCAGAGCCTGTGTGTTTCAGCAGTTCTGTTTACTCCTGCAGGTATCCACCCAGATAGGTGGGGACGGGGCGGGGTGAGCTGTGAGAGGTGTCCCAGAGCAATGGTGGCGACCACTACCACAGCTGGTTCTGCTTCCACAGCTCCCTCCCCTTTGCCGGAAATAGTTGGGCTGCGAATCTGTGTCTGCGTCCACAGTTATTAGAAAAGCAAATATTCTGTTCTTTTGATTTGACACTGCTACTGTTTCGCTTCTAGCACTGGGTAGGTGGGGGTGGGGCGAACTCTGGGAGGGTAGGGAGGGTCGGCTAGTCTCCATGCCTAAGGCTTCTGTCCTCTGCTTGGCAGTGAAGGCTTAAACCACCGTTTTCAGCCTTCTTCCCTCAGTCTTTGCTCCGAGGTCTCTGCCGTGAGCGTTGGGTTCAGCCGTGTTATATGCTGCCCCCTCAGCCCTGTGGGCTGTAAGTGGAGCCCTAGCAGTCCGAGTCCTTCCCTCTCCCGCAGCTGCAGTAGTTCCGGGATGCAGCGAGCTTGGAGCACTGAGCTAGGTCTGCATCCTGCGCCCGCCCAGCTTTGTCTCCGCACTTCTCTTTTCCCTCCTCCCCCGCTCGCGCGATTCGCCCACCTTTAGGTGAATGCAGTAGTGGGCCTCTTCGTCTTGCCTGTATGCTGTGCAGGGAGTCCTTTGTGGAGTTATTGTTGTTAGATTAGTTGTAAATTCAAGGGGAGATTTACAGAGGCTCACATCATGCTGCCATTTTGATAATGTCTATCTCCAAGTTTTCTTTACAAAACTTGCATTTGACACCAGCAGTCTGTGGATAATAACAATGATTGTTTAGCTGCTTGAATCCTATACCACCGATTCATATTGGCACTTATTAACATTTGAATCTAAATATTTATTAAAATAATTCCCCACATTTTAAAATTTACTATGAATGTCACAGCTTTACCACAACATTGAAAATTCAAGGTGGTTTTGTATAATACTCTGAAGAAAGTTATGGTCTTAATATTTGTCTAAATAATTCCTCATGCATCTTCAAGGGCAGAGAGTAGGCAGTTAAACTGTAATGGAAGATTGGAACACGATTATCAAGGTACAGCAAGTCCTCAGTTAACATGGTTGATAGGTTCTGCAAATTTAAGCAAAATGATCTATAACAAAACTAGTTTTACCACAGGCTAATTGATATGCATAAGAGTTAAGTTCCTGCAGCATCTCACCAACGTTATAATGAAATGATGTTGAATGAATGGACGTTATTCGAGGACCTGAGGTATTCATTTCTATGCTTAATAATTCAACAATATATTTTTTTCCTCACAACTCTGTGGGTGCCTGGGTGATTCTTCTGCTGATCTCTCTTGGCATCATGCATGTGGCTGCACCCCTGTGGCAGATTGGCTGTCAGCCAGGGCACATTGATCTTACCCCATGTGGCCTCTCCATATAGCCACCTTGGACTTTCTTACCATGTGTTGGTCTCAAGACAGCGTTCTTAGAGGGAGCATTCCAGAAGTGTGCAAACAGAGCTGTAAAACCTTTTAAACAGAAGCCATAAGACCTATGTCACTTTTGTCATATTTTATTGGTCAAAGCAAGTCACGAAGCCAGCCCTATTCAAGAGGATAGAAAACAGACTCCACCTCTTGAGGAGAAAATGGCGAAGTCACATTGCAAAAAGCTTGTGAGATGGAAGATATTGATACAGCCACTTTTGTAAACCATCTACTACTCTCCACTAAAATAACTCACATTCCTCCCACATGCAAAATATACTAACCGCCACCTCCCTCCATGTCTCGTCCTATTATGGCATCTGCTCCAAGTACAGCATCTGATCATCTCAGTGAAGTGCACATGTGGAAGAATGAGTTCCTTGTGTTCCGTGTGCAGCTGCTCAGGTGTGCTTCTCTCTGTCTGGAAACTTAAGAACTGAAAAGACAAGTTTTCTTCTCCCCATACACTCAACACACAATGATGACACAAGGATATGCAAACTGCGATAGACAAATGATTATATACTGTGCACCACAGGACCCTAAAGGGAGCAGAGGGTATGCATGGAAGACATGGAGAAGTTCTGCCCTCAGGAAGATAGATTAGGAACCTATATAGTCACCTGAGGGATAATAATCGTGAAACCATCACCATTTCCTGAACATTTACTCGTACCAGGCGTTGTTCTGAGCACTCTCCATATACTTTCTCATTAACTTTGTCACCAACTTGAGAAGGAAGGGACCTATTTGGCAACTGAGGAAAACCCAGGCTAAGAAACGATAGGTGACGTAACATTGTGGCTACAGTGTTTGGAGGTGGGAAAGTTGAAGGTAGTTTTAACTTTCTAGCTTGGATAGTAAGTAGGATAGGGAAAGCAGAACAAGTGATAGAAGATGGAAAAGTTGGATTAACTTTTGGATATGTGGGTTCTGAGACGCCTGCATATCAGAGAAAGGCTGAGGACAGCAAATACCGACTTAGGAATAATTGGTTTTCATGGGACTCTAATATTATTTTTCCCAGGGAGGCTGAGAAGCAGTGCGAGGATGAAATGCTGGCAAAATCCAACACCTGCCCGATTCTAGCTTGTCATGACTGGAAGCTGCTGAGCTGTGGCTGGCATTTCTAAAATTTCATGTTGTGAGCAGGGCTGGTTTTTCTACCAGTTGTGATACAACAATTCTTATCACAGAACTTGCACAAGCAACCTCTATTTCTAGTGAGAGATATGGGTTTAGAATATTCTCTTGTCTGTGCTGGGGAGAATGCACTCTTTATACATTCCCCCATATGAGGAAAATTGTCAGTCTGTCTCATTTCTTTGTAGAGGACTGTTCTTGTGTTTTATTTGTTTTATTTGTAAATCAGTTGGTTTATTTGTAGATCAGTTGGTTTATTTGTAAATCAATTGCAATTAAAAACATAAATGTATCAATTGTTGTGACATTATTTAATTATAAATGAAATAAAAAGAATAGCCTCTCAAGAATTGAAAATCAAGGTCACTATAATACTTCAAAGATTCTGTGATACTCTCAGGGGAAATTGTGCTTGCATCCCAGAGTGCTTCACATGGAAGCAGACATAACGAGCTGTCGTGTAGTGTTTTGTTTTGATTTACAACCACCTTTTTAAAAAAAATAACAAAAAAAACCCTGGTTTCGCTGTTATGTCCATTTTAATATTTAGCTAGTTATCAGGTTGTACAACCCTTTGGTGTATGGTAGGCAAGAATACAGATGGTACAGTAACCATAGCAACAGCGCTTAGCCTTGTTTTCTGCCTGTCAGCTTTTTTTCAACGTCATATTGCTTTTAAAGCAGGGGCACTCGCTTGCATTCTCTGTCTCTCTCTGTCTCCGTGTGTCTCTCTCTCTCTCTCTCTCTCTCTCTCTCTCTCTCTCTCTCTGTCTCTCTCTTTCTCCTTCTACCCTGCTTTTCTTCTATCTTTTCCCCACTCCCCTTGTACATTCCCCTTCTGATCACTCTCCGCCAACTAAAAGAGAACAAAGAAGTTTCATATAACTTCCTCCTGGTTTTTCAATCTCTGAATTATCCAAACTTTAATACGAATCTGAGTTTCCATTATAAAACTGCATTTTTTACTTTTCTCTTTTTTACTTAAATAGGAGATGTGGGACAAAAGCAATTGTAAGTCCAAAAGTTACCAAGTAAGACCCTTTTTCTTAACCTTTGAGTTCAGGCAAACTCACATAAGCCCATGTACCATCAAAGACTCTTGGAAGCAGATTCTGCTACTTCTTTAGAGAAATCTAACTTTCAGCCACCCTCACATTAAAAGTCTTCCTTGACTCTCCGTCCCAAGGGCCTCATACTTAGGCATACTAATTAAAAATGTTGAGCCTGTTACAATTTGCCCCTCTGTACATTGCTAAGCAGAATATCTGATGAGCACATTTGGAGTTTCTGTACCTGGAAAATCGATCTTCTGTACAAGTACTTCAGGGCGGCGTTCTACCCTGAAACATCTCTGTGCAGAAAATATATTTTATCTAGAGTTTTTAAAATGTTATCCCCTCAGAGAAGCCTTGCTCAATCTTGGTTATTTTCTTAGTTCCCTGTACACTTTTCCAACTGTGATTTATATTTATTTGTTTGATTACTTGTTGGTATGGTTTCTGTTTCCTTTTTACTTTGGCTGCTAGGAAGCTCAAGTTAGTGCTCAGTCAGTGCAGCTGTATTTGCTACTAAGCTAAGAGTATTTCCTTTTTTTTTTTTTGCATAGCTTTATTTTCTTGTACTATTGTAATTGCATTATTTTTATGCTTTTAAAGTCATCTCAATCTTCTTGAAATCAAGTACCATATAATTATAATAATAAAGATGCTTCATAGTAAAATGGTTTTTCAGGTATTTCCCAGAGAGAATGATGTATACTATGAATGGTTTACTCTTAAGTGTTGACATAAATATGAACAGTGACCAAAGAAACTTTAAATAGTAGAAAACTGAAAAGGCTTTTTTTTTTTTTAACTCTTCAGCAATGTTACAGGGTATTGAGTGAGAATAAGTAAACACTGCATGTAAAACTGATTGTGTTTATCAGTAAAACAGTTGAAGTTTAAAGGGTAAAATCCACTTGAATTGCTAAAGCATAACTTTACTATATTTTGTGTGTTTATATATACATATGTGTGTACATTCTTGCAGACCCACTTAAAACTGCTTCTCTCTGGGACCTATGTGGTTCCTTGCTGCGTTTCTTAGAGAAGAAAAACCTGTCTGAACATCATGATTCATGAGTTTCACCACCTTAAGTAAACAGTGTTGCCATATGACCCAGGTTTGCAGATTCAGGATATAAAATCCTTCAACTGACTCTGAGATTTGTTTGCAGTTGATGGAAGGAGAGGAGAGGAAGCTTAGGAGGGACTCCTGAGACACTTTTAAATATCTGTGGCCAGAAGAGGAAGCTATGGTGAGGGAGCAAATCAATGACATCAGTGTCACCTGGGAAGGTGGTGTGACAAGTGAGGATTTATTAATAGAAAGGACAGTGTCACATTGGGAAAATGTCACACTTAGAAAACAAATGATTAGTGGCAAGAGAAGCTGGGAACCACTTCAGATGAAAGACCGAAGTACTTTCACAGCAGTAAGAAAACAGACAGTATCTACTTCTGTGCCTGAGGGGACAGGAATAAAAATAAGGAGGATCAGTTTGGTTTTCCCCCTGGCCCCCTTGGTGAGTGGGTGGAGGGTGGAAAGATGGTGAATATGAATAATGCAGGTTCTGAACCGTCTCAAGAATGGAGGGTCCAGTGGCTCCCTGTGTACCTATTCCTAACTCTGGACAGGGAGATATAGCCGGGGGACAAATGGAGAGTGATCTGCCTTCTGCTTACAGTTACTTTTCCTGTCTGCCTAGCAAGGGACAGAGCGTCCTTCACCTTACAGAGTCCCATCTTGCACCTTGGAAAACACTCAGTCACCAAGCCCCATTCTCTCTACCATCACATTATTTATTTCTATGAATCTGGGCTCATGTTGGCTAATACTAGGATGAATTGCTTTTTAGAAGTTTGAGAGAATTAGGTAATGCACCCATGTTCCCTGTTTGGAACCAGTGGGGAAAAAAAAACTCACCCTGCGTATAGAGGCTATTTGTTTTATGATGGTGGTGGTGGTGGTGGTGGTGGTGGTGGTGGTGGTGGTGGTGGTTTTTTTGGCCATTTCCTTTCCTAATAGCACCCAGTTTCTATTCACAGAACATCCTCTCCCCTATTGTAGGCAGTTTCCAAAGGAAAATTGGTAAAGTGCTCAGTCCCAGCCAATTGAATCCATTCCATAGTTGATGGACATGTGTGTTGTACCCGTCTTTTGCTGTTATGATAGAAGCTGCTATAAATATTATTACACATTTCTCCTGGTGTTTTTGTGTGCAGAGAGGGTATTTGCTAGGTCATAGGGTATGTACAACTTATTGCCAAAGTTGTTTCCAAAGTGGTGCCTCTAATTTTTACTTTCACAAGCAGCTGATGAGGGTTTCATTATTCTGAGACCATGCTAACACTTGGCACTCTCCAAAATTTGAATTTTGTTCACTAGTTTGCCATAAAATGATATATCATTGTGGTTTTTTTTTGTTTTTTTTTTTAATTTATTTATTTATTTATTAGTTTCAGGTGTACAAAACAAGGTAATACTTAGACGTTCATCATTTATATCCCTCATACTGTGAACCCCCCTCCCCCCATCCACTATCCCTCCGACCTCACACTGAACCATCACATTATATATATAAAATTATAGTTGGCATTCATTAATGTTTAGCATTGTGGTTTTAATTTGTATCTATTTGATATTGAATAAGGTTGAGCACTTTAATTTTTTATAATGACTTCCTTAGGATATAATTCACATACCTTACAATTCACTTATTTAAAGTGTATAATTCAATACTTTTTAGTTTATTCACAGAGTTGTACAACCATCACCGCAAGCAATTTTAGAACATTTTTATCACCCCACAAAGGAAACCCCGTGCCCATTAGCAGTCATTTCTCATTTCCCCTAGATCCCTCTGCCCTGGGAACTTTTTTTTATCTCTGGATTTGCCTACTGTGGACATTTTCTGTAAATGGAGTCATATAATATGAGGTTTTCTGTGAGTGGCTTCTTCCATGTTTGTAAGGTTCATCCATCTTGTACCACGTATCAGTATCAGTACTTACTTTTAATTGACAAATATTTCATTGTATGGATATCCAGCACTTCATTCATCAGTTGAATGTTGTATAGAAATATATGGGTTATTTCCATTTTTGGACATTTGTGTATAAATTTTTGTGTGGATATATATTTTCATTTCTCTTGGGTATGTAGCTAGGAGTGGAATTGCTGGGTCATATAGTAACTTTTTTTTTTAATCGTATCTGTTTACCCTACAGTTTCTTCAACAAATACTGGGGTACCATAAAATTGTATACAAGTAGGCACTTTGGTCAATGTTGCTCAAGCAGTAGTTCGCCATAATCAGAAGTGTCTGGACGCTGATGGTAACCACTTTGAGCAACTCTCGTAATTGCAGAAGTCAAAGGTGACTTGTGTTCATCTTTTGTTATTGATATATATTGAGTATTACAATTTTAATTATTTTTTCCTTTCTTAAAATGTGTATACATTTTTTAGGCACCCTCTGTGTTTATTGAGCACTGTCATGATTAATCAGCCATATTAGGTACTGGTGACACGCAGTGAACAAAACAAACAAAAATCCTTGCCATCATGCAGCATATATTCTAGTGTGAGGAAAGCAAAAATAAACAAAATGAGTTAATTTATATAGTATGTTACAAGCTGTTATATGTTGTGGAGAAAAATAAAGTGGGAAAAAGGATTTGAGAGAAGGTAGAGGGAACTGCAATCAGGCCACCTGCGTATGTGGTCGTGTCCTGCACAAGGATGTTTGGTGAGGGGCTGAAATCTAGCTGTCTGCTGGGGAGAAAGGTACCTTTTCCTTACTAATCAGGGTGGGACTTCAGGAGGCTGCAGGTGGTGACCAAAATATCTGCTTTTAAATGGGGCACTTCTTGAAATATCCTTCTGGCAATACTGAGTTCTTGAGCTGTTGAACTCTGGATACAAGCCTTTAACTAAGTTTTACACCTGATACTACCGTTTCTCCGAAAACAAGACCTAGCAGACAGTCAGCTCTAATGCATCTTTTGGAGCAAAAATTAATATAAGACCCGGTCTGACTTTATATTATGTTATCTAAGACCCGGTCTTGTCTTATATTAGTTTTTGCTCCAAAATTGTTTTTGCTCCAAAATTGTCTGGCTAGGTCTTATTTTCAGGGAAACACGGTGTATCTAAATCTTTTTGTTGATGAAAGAATCAGGCTTTATAGAATTAAAATCTTAGTCAAGTCTACAACATTCCATCAGTTGTATTCACCCTGTCTACATAGCCTGGCAGGCTGTCATGCCATAGCAAATGGGTTTGATGAGATTTCCTTTCACAGAGTCAAGCTGAGCATTCCTCACTTGATTATGTGAAGATCAAACCCAGTAACTTTCTGGGGACTCTAAGTGAAGCTGGATTGTCTATAATTTTGAGGGCTGTCACAATTTTTCATTAAAAAAGGAACATAAATAACTTTTGACCTTTTCAAGCATAGCTTATATGCCTTGTCTTTCCAATGTTTCTTAATAAGAGTTAATGGCTTGGCAGTAGGCTAATTTCTTGAATATTCTAAGTTGCATGCCAATTAGCCCTTCCTATCTAAAGCACATTTCACCTTTTTCTTCCCAAGACAAGTCATTCTTGACTTGTCTGCCACTCTCTTGCTACAGATGGTACATATTACATGTATTAAGTTGCAGTTACTTTAAAAAAATTAATATTAAGGTTTGAAAACTTGTAGTCTACTTAGAGATATCAGTTGTGATGTATGCCCTGTAAAAAGAAGGCAACATTTTCACTGTACTTCTTCGTTCTCTGGATATCATTAATAATATTTTCTTTCTACCTTTTCTCTGAAACTTGTTACTTTGCTTTGTTCAACTGATTTTGTCCTACTGTGTTTCCCTAAAAATAAGACCTAGCCGGACCATCAGCTGTAATGCATCTTTTGGAGCAAAAATTAATATAAGATCCGGTCTTATTTTACTATACTATAAGACTGGGTCTTATATAATGGAATCTAAGATCTGGTCATATACTAATTTTTGCTCCAAAAGACACATTAGAGCTGATGGTCCGGCAAGGTCTCATTTTCGGGGAAACACGGTATATTATGTATGTGAGTATAGGGACTCAAACATAAAGATACCAATTTTAGTTCAAATTTAGCACAATTCCAAATTCCACCAGGTTCTTGTTTTGTTTTATCTTATGGATCTTAACAAGCTAATCCTAAAATGAAGGATTCGTTAGAATCCTTCCAACGAAATGAAAGAGCAAAAGTCAAGAATAGCAAGTTACTCTTGAAGAAAAACTATTAAATGGGGCCTGTTCCAGATATAAAATTTAAAAATATATGATAAGTTAGTGTGGAATTAGCAAAAGAATTTTTTTAAAAAGAGAGAAAAATGGAAATAGCAAAGCATCCAGAAACAGAGCCAAACACATAAGGAAACTTGATCTTTAATCAGTGGCATTGTGGATCAGCAGAGAAAGATAAGCCTTTCAATAAGTGCTGCTGGAATTATGGATATCTATATAGAGGAGAAGTGAAACTGGATTTCTACCTCGCGCTATACACAAAAATCTATATCAAGTGGAATAAAACCCAATAAACAAAACTCAAACTTTTAGAGTAAATATAGAACAATATTTTTGTGCATTGGGGGTTGGGAAAGATTGTGTTATCAAGAAAAAGAAATTCAAGCCTTTAAGGAAAAGATTGTGAATCATTTCAACCATATTAACATTTAAAACATCTGATCATCTGAAGACACTATTTTAAAAAGTAAGGGAAGGGTTTTTAGGTCTAAGATGGCAGATTAGGTAAACACTATGCCTACTACATCCCAGGATCACACCATAATTACAAATAAATATAGAACAATTAACCTCAAGAATCATCTGAAGACTAGCTGAACAAAACCCCTATAACTAAGGATATAAAGAAGAGGTCACATCGAGACTGATTTTAAAAAAAAAAGTGAGAGAAGATAAGCCACTAGAGAAGATATTTGCAGTACATACTGTCAACTAAGATTTAGTATGGAGTATAGATCTACAAACCAATATTAAAAAATCAAATAGTAACGTATATGAACAAGCATTTCACAAAATGGGAAACCCATGAAAAATGCCGAACCTCCATAATAAAGAAAATGTGAATTAAGATAAAAATGGGTGCTATTTCATACCCATGAAATCGGTAAATATGTAGTCTGATGACACCAAAAATTGGAATGAATTTGGAGCAGTAAAAATGTTCATTTATTTGTGAAAGTGTATGTTGCTATAAGTACTTTGAAAAATATGTTATATATGTGTGCACAATGATATATATGTGTGCACAGTGTTATATATGTGTACACAAAGATATCATGAAAAACTGGAAACAACCTAAATATCTATCAACATAACAATAGAGAAATAATTTTTAATATAATCATACACTAAAAAAAAAGAATGAATACTAAATGCAAGGTGATAATCCAGATTAGATTCTGGAACAGAAAAAAGGATATTAATGGGAAACTGGTGCTATCCAAATAAAGTCCATAGTTTAGTTACTTGTAATGTACCAATATTAATTTCTTAGCTTGGACAAAATTATTGTTGTTTGGGATGTTAACATTAGGGGAAGTTGGGGACATGGTATATGGGAGCTCTCTGTACTCTGCAACTTTTCTCTTAAGTCTAAAATTATTTCAAAATAAAAAGTTTACTTTAAAAAAAGAATGAATAGAGCTGCTTGTATCATTATGGATAAATCTCACAAACATAATGTTGAGAAAATACCAAATTGTAGAAGACACACATAGTATGTAACCAACTATATACATTTAGAAGCATTCACTATAATATGTCTTATTTAATGACACATACATATGTGGTATAACTTTAAACATATGTATGAGTATGTGAATGATAAACACGAAATTCTGAATATCAAGGTGGGGGGATGGTATATGTTCAGGAAGGTTGATGGTAGAACTTAGATTTTATTTATAATGTTTAATTTCTTAAGTGGGGTGGTATATACAAATATAGATTTTGATACACATTTCTCCCTTTAAATTACCAGAAATATTTGAATATAAAATAACGTCAGTTTCTCTGGAAAGAAAAAAGGAAGGGGAGAAGGTGTCAAAGGAAAAAGGAATGGGGTGGGGAGAAAGAAAAACTCAGTACTATACAATAAAGGATTTTAAATTCTCTTTTCTAAATGATTTGGAAGTCTTACTGAGAACTAGTTTAACAACCTCTTGTAGTATTTTTGAGAACTGGAGTTTGAGGGATATTTAGGACAACAGCCATCTGAATCAGAATCTCAGGGAAGCTCAAATCAAAGTTTGATTCCTAGACCCAAGATGTCAAAAGATTTGAGCTCAAATAGGACCCAGGAATTTGAACTTTTATCAAAGTCTCTAAGTGTTCTTACACCATTTACGTTATGGTTATCTAGGTAAACTGATTTGGTTTATTTCAGCCATTAATTGATCTTAAACATGTATATATTATGTACATACATAAATACTTTGAGTATGAATGTATGTATGTAAGATTTATAGGTAGCCTGAATTAATGAATGGTCCCAGCTCGGAGATAATTTGATCAAGAGATTAGCTAGGTAGGTAGTTAGCTATCTGATAGTGTTCTTAATGGATCCTTTGATAGTCTGGTGAAGTTTTGGATCCCTTTTCAGAACAGTGCCTTTAAATGAATACAATAAATTCTGTAAGATTATAAAAGAAACCAATTATAGGGGCAAGTTATTAAAGTAAACAAATGTGTGATATATTAATGTTTGCTTTATTTAGGCATTGGATAACAAGATATACTGCAGATATAATAACTATTCTAATTACAAAGTATTGATGAATTGTAAATGATATTTGGCAATATTTTCAACAACCATAATGTCCCATGAAAACATCTAAAATTTCTATTGGCCTCCAAGTCACAGAAAATGCTTTACACTATTGTAGTTTGTCGCCTATGTTCATAGTTAAAGAAAATACTAAGTTCCAGTTAGAAATGTGTGAAAATAATAATAATCTGTAGATCAGGAGCAGATCTAGAATGGAGTGAAGCAAACACACTCAGTCTCAAAATTTAAAAAACTCAAGTTATCAAAATATTTTAATGCAATACTTTTAAAAAGTCAAAATTAAGGCAGAGAAAATCATGATAAACAAAATGTAAAAGTTTTTAAAGAAGGAGAGCATCAATATAGATGCCCTGAATTCTAACCACACACCCAAAGTATTCTACCCATGAACTCCCACCCCAGATTAAGAATTTTTACGTTATAGGCTGGTGTTCTCACTTTTTCACTTTTCCACTGCTTATTTGGCATTGTTTGGGCAGAACCATCAAAATATTCTAAATCTCATTTTTGCCTCAATAATCTTTATTTATGACAAGCAATACAAACAGGTTTCTCTGTTTATGTGCTATATAAATTCCGTAAAGTTTCAAAATCTAATAATTCTCTCCCAGTTCTCTGGCAGTGGTGACGAAAGATTTTTAAAAACAAATGGTAAAAAGTAATTTTCACATAATACAGTTTCTGTGTTTATAATCAATAAAGGCAAGTCATTCTAAAAATAATTGTGATTATTTTTCTTATAATGTGAGATTTTTTTCCTATAAAAATAAATAAGTTGGTGGTGGTATTTCTACAAGGAGCAAGGAGAAATGTTCAGGAGAGCAGTGCTAACGGGTTAGGGATCCTTCCTTCTCCCCGACAAGCTGCCTTGTAGAAATGCCATCAGAGACAGGAAGAACAATAGCAACACGTACGTTTTTCAACAAAATTTTGCAATTGGTTATGGAATCTTTGGAGAACTTTGATTTGTTTTATTTTCAGTGTGTTTCTTTCATTCATCGCCACCAGTACTGAGGCTCCACCTAGGGCCCTTTTCAATAATTACATTCATATTCATTAAAGCTTATCTCCCTTGTGAAGGCCATGTGGAAAACACTTATGCAAATAAGAGAGAGTGGTTGAGTCTTTGTTTTGTTCCAAGCATGCGTTTTTCACATACAGATTAGGTTTGGTCACTTCCAGGAACAGAAGGAATGCTAAGACAGTCTACTACCATGGGCCTCTGGCCAGGCAAGGATATGGTTAACATCTTATCTCTGGCCTTGGAACTTTGGCCTCCAGAAATGCGGCTGGCTAACCTTTGTAACAGGTGGTCCCAGCCCGGGCAGGGTGGTAAAGTGGAGAAACAATGACCTCCTGTGCATCACTGGGAAGGCCAGCTAGGAAGGGTGGGAGAGGCTGAAGTCAGAAGAGGGCAGAAAAAGATCAAAGGGCAGGCCTACAGAATTTGGTTTACAAGTTACAATACAACAATGAAAATCTTGGTTGTCTACCTTTTATATTTCTTTTAGGTGAATTTTCAGCATTTTACTACTAGTCCATTGGGCATTTTGTTTTTTTGATTCCCTCTCTTTCCAGCAGTGAGTAATGTGGAATGATTTGAGCTAGCACCCCAGAGTGTTTTGACTCACACCTGCCGTCTGTCTGCTTACTCACCATGCAGCCATCCTTCTTCCCCTGATCATTTTTATTTGATATAAGAACTGGCAGGCAACAATGGCTGTATTAGGAGATTGCTGGATTCCCAGTTTTCTTTATTCTTGTGATGATAGCAGCATGGCATATTAATGTTTCAGATCTTCCCCTGGCTTTTTCTGGGAATTACCATATGTTCCTAAAGATAGTGTGGGTGAGTTTCATAAAAGGAGAGGTAAGGGGATTATTTTTTTAAATGTTATTCTAAAATGGTAGACATGTAGACCATTCGACTCAGCACAGAACAAAGTGGAAACTCCCCAAATTATTCATATAAGAACTAATATAAATCCCAGCCTCCAATTTCAGCAAAACTACTCTGACTTGCTGCATGTTCCCATTCATAGTCATACTCTGTAGAGTTTGGGTGTAAATTCTCTGTGAAGGAAGATAGGACTGTAAAGAACTAATTCTCTTTACATATAGTCATTGAAACCATGGGTACAAAGCAGAAATTGTGCTTAAAGTAACCACTGTAGGTACATATCCGGACAATTTAGGCAAACAAACCCGCTTTAAAGTCAAGATGCAAACCAGAAGCATGGTTATTCAGCTAAACATCTATTACATATGCTAAAAAAAAAACATTTTAAATTATTTCACGTATGTAAAGAACACATAATATACATGTACAGTATATTATAAAGTATAAGTAAATACAGTATAAATATACATGTACAGTATATTATAAAGTATAAGTAAATACAGTATAAATAAGAAAAATATAAACATTCTTATACCCACCACTTAGCTTAAGAATGAAAACTGTAACATATTTTGGAAGACCCCTCTGTGCCTCTCACCTAGTATTACACCCTCTAACTTACTCCATTCCTTGCTTCCTAGGTAACCATTATCTTAATTATGGGTTATCTTTTTTTTGTAGTTTTAAAAACACTTATGTATCTCTAAATAATGTTTGTTGGGTTTTGTATGTGTTTGAATTTTATATAATTGTAACTGCAATATGTGTATTCTTCTGTCACTTTCTTTTTCATTGTCATTGTGTTTCATTCATCTACATGAATTATAGTCCATTTGTTTTCATGTGTATTAACTATTCCATTATATGTATCTACCACAACTTATTTATTTAGTCTCTTGTCAATGTCCTTTGGGTTGGTTGCAGTTTTTTATTATTAAAAACAGTGCTGCAATGAATATTTTAGTACCTGTGTACTGTTGCACATATGTGAGAGTTTCCCTAGTCTAGGGTATTTATCTAGAGTTGGAATTGCTGGGTATTAGGTTGGTACATCTTCAGCTTTACTAGAAAATGTCAAATTATTCTCAGAGGGGGTGGGACACATCTTCCCTCTCATCGCTGTATTTAAGAGTTTCTGTGGTCCCTCATCCTCATAAGCATGTTGATCTGTCAGGCTTTAAAAATTTTGCCAATATTTTGAATGTAAATGGCATTTCAACCTTTTCCTGATTACAGGTGAAGTTGGACATATTTTTACATGTTTACTAATCATTAGTTTTTCCCCTTCTGTGAAGTGGGTATCCATGTTTTTTGCCCTCTTTTCTATTGGTTTGTATGTTGTTGTTGTTGTTTTTGACAGGAAACACACACATACACACACAGGAGTATTATATATATATAATACTGGAAAATTTCATATATATATATTAAACTTGTTCTAAGTATGTCAGAAATTGGAACACATAAGCACCCTGACTTATGTTTTATCTTTTCATATTTTAAAAATGATGTCTTTAGCTTTTTAAAGGGTGGCAGGAGGACATTTGAGAGTGGTCAGTGTAAGCCCCGTATGCATTGGAGTAAAACTACTCTTTAGTGCTAGCTGCCCCCAAATAATTGTTAAGCTTAATGGTTAAGCATGGTGGGTAAACCTAAATTTTTCCACTTTAAATTCCCTTTTGTTTTGTTGCCCAAACCTAAATAAATATTTTCGCTAATAGATTATTGCTCTTTTACTAACAGATAATCTTTACCTATAGAAATGTATTTGGAAAACTTATTTTACACAGCAATTTTGTAGCCATTGAAACTAACCTTTTATCAATAAAGCGCTATTGTGTAGATGTTAAAAAAATAACATTGTGTATTTTAATAAACAGAAGTTCTTATTTTAATAGACTTATATTTATCCCTTTGACTTTATGGATTCTGCCCCTTTTTTGTCTTAAGAAATTATTTTTGTAACACAAGGTTGCAAACATAATCTCCTATATTTTCTTCAGTAAGTTTAGAAACTTCCATGTATTTAATCCATCAGAAATTCATTTTTTGGTTATGATACGTGTCCATATAGAAAACAAATCGTCCAGGCATTATTTATTAAGTTGCCCATTCCTTCCACACTACTCTAAAATTGTAGCTATGCCTTCTTTCATATATGTGCAGGTCTGTCTCTGAGGTTCCTATTTTTGTTTCTTTGGTATATTTGTCTGTCTCTGCACTTGTGACATACTAGTGAAACTTTCAATAACCCGGGAAATCCAGTGGGCACATTCTCTCCATCCTCATGCACATTTTTTCTTTAATAGCGTATTGGCTATTCTTTTTTCTCCTTGGCTATGTTTGTTCTTTTGCTCTTTTATATAAATTTTACAATTAGCTTATCAGACCCCCCCCCCAAATAATTTAATAAACTTTTTCTTCAGGCTTACTTTCTTTAATTATAATTTTTCTATAACATACTCATAGACTGAGTCTGCACAAATATGTTGTTAAATCATTTTAAAGGAGTGCTGAGAGATTAAGGAATGAGTTATATCTCAGAAACATCAATCTTAAACATTTTCAGTATTGAGTTTCATTTTGTTTATAAAACATGAAACATCACAACCTATAGGAAACCCGTCAAGATCAATGAATGGAGATCTTATATATTCTATCCTAGCTAGCTCATATTTGAATCAGGCCTATCTTGGGAGTTCTACACTTTCAGTAAAATCAGTTAACAAGTGTTTATTAATAAGTAATTGTAATGTACTCAGCCCTATTCTAGATAATATATAAAACATAAATGGAGTAAAATATGATTTAGGTCTTCCAAAGATTTATAACTTATTGTAGAAACAACTGATTATCAATAAAATTCCAAACTTTGTAGTTTTGACTATGAGTAATTATGGAATAACAGTTCAGAGAAAAGAGAGAACAGTGTTGATTGAAGTAATCAGGATAAATTTAAATAAATAGATTTTTTTTTTTTTTTTTTTTTTTAGGAGGGTGCAGCTCACAGTGGCCATGCAGGAATCAAACTAGCAACCTTGGTGTTATCAGCACCATGCTGTAACCAACTGAGCTAACCGGCCACCCCATAAATAAGTAGAATTTTTTAAAAATAAGGAAAGAAAGAATAAGGTCTGGTACATAATAGACTTCCAATAAATATTTGTAAAATGAGTGACATCAAGGAATATTTGGCCAAATAGGTACAGAAAGCATATAGATGGTGGTCCAATGGAAAATTCATTTGATAAGTTAGATAGAAGGCAGCATGAATCAAGGATAAACTGAACCAGGTAGTTGATTAATACAGTTTTAAGGCAACAAAGGTCTGAAAAAAGTGCCATGGCAATGTGAAAAGAACATAATCTGGTGAATTAAGAAAATATTTATAAAGGAATCAATGAAATTAGTGACATATTTGGTCACTAATTAGGAATTATTAACACATAATAATTAGTATCTAATAAGAAATAAGAAAGGGAAGAGTCAAAGATTATCTCAAATTTTCTCACCTGGGATCATGAATTGTGATTATACTACTGATTCCTCTCCTTCCTCCACAAATTAAGAACTTGGAAGGACTTTCTAGCAGGTTTGACAGAAAGAAAAATACTTTTGTTCTGGACATACTAAGTTTGGGACATTAGAAAAATATAAGCAGTGGGAAGCATGAGATGAGAACATAGTTAAGATGTCAGCTAAGTTTTTAAAAGCTAAAATATTAATAGGGTCTCTCAGCCTGAAAATTTAAATAGAGCTATGTTCCGATGGCATACTGTTGAGTGCATCTAAAGGTCTAGTAGAGGCTACTGCTTAAATCAGGAGGTTTAAAGTATGAATTCAATATAATTGCAAGTCTCAAATATTTGACACCGGCAATAAGCCACCTCAGAAGTACTTGCTCTTGCTCTTGCAGAATCCAGAATCTGGTAGGCACTGAGAGGCTCTTGGAAGTAATTCATCCTAAGGGAGGAGAGTGTTGCACAGGTCCTGGGATAAAACGAGAGAGCTCTCAGCTCCATTACACCTCTGCTTTCTACCCTCCTCCTCTCCAAACTAACCATGGGGAACACCTCAGTACTAACCATATGAATGTTGAGGAAATATGCAAGTTCTAAGAAGCAATTTGTACCAGTGCATATCTGGAAAGAGCTATAGCAGGAAAAAGCATCAGCAATGATGAACTGGACGTCATCGCAGAAAACTGAAGCGGGAAGAAGGAAATTAGTTGCTGCCTTGTAGATAAGGAGAGGACTATTTCAGGAGCACAAGAGAGATGCCCTTTAGAGACTCCCATGATTCATTGGGAGAAATGTAGAGAGGGAAAGGAGAGAGTTGTAGATTTCTCAAATTTGCACTATACCAAAGCATCTCACTCAATTAGGGACAATACCATACCCCAAAAGAGTGATTTTAAATGTGTGTAGACATTTTTACTTATCACAGTGACTCTGGGTCCTATAGGCGTTTAACGTGTTGAGACCAGGAATGATAAGCTAATGCAGTGCTCAGAACAATCTCACATAAGGAATTATCTTTCTGTACCAAATGCCGATAAACAGTGCCTCTGTTGAGAAATCATGCACTGTAACACTACCAAATAATATGGTAAACTCTGAAGCACGGTGTCTTCTAATTCTTTCTTCTACAATATTTAAAATGTTTGATAAAGGACAAAACAACTACAGTTAATGGGCATTAATTTTTACATCAAGTATTATGACAGAAGTAAGAGACACATAATTTTCAAACTCAAGGAAAATATAAACTAATGTTGATTTTTTAAATGCAAAATTGAATAAAATACAGTGCAGTTTTATATTCTTAAAGTTTCTTCTGCTACACATAAAGATCCTTGTAGGAGGCCTAATTATTATTGTATTCATGTTTTAAAGAGATAGAGAATTTTTTCTTTTCCAAATCCCAAGAGAATGGAGATTATGAGGAAATTCAGAGAATGAAGGACTTAAAGAAATTTATCAAAATCTGTGGTCTCTGATTTCAGGGAAAATAACATATAAGTCATTCCAAGAATAGAGTTTTCTTTCCTTTGTGGAGGGGGAAAAAAGAGCAATTATCTAACTGAATGTATTCCTCCCTTCCTAAGTAGGTTTAAATATTATATCCTCCTGTCATTGAAAGTCCATTTCTTCCTTGTTCTTGCAAGGAAAATTCCATTTCATTAATTTAAATGGGAATTTTCCGAACAGAAAGAGCGAGAAAGCTTCCCGAGAAAAAAGAAGAACATACTAAGTCAGAAGCAGCAGGAGATCTACCAGAAGAGCATCACGGGTCAGATATCAAAGAGAGTTCACCTTCAGCAGCACAAACTGCTGGGGCATAATAATTTCCTCTCTATTATAATTACCAAAGTGGAAAGCATATTCTAGCCCTTCATACATAATGTATCATTTTATCACCCATCTTGAATATCAAAAGGATTCAGTTCTGTGAGTGTCTTGTGTATTTTTGAGAATTGTTATAAGTGAAAATACGGTATACATTTTAAGTTAAATAACGAGTAAAATGGGAGGGTGTCCTTGTTGAAAGAATTTGGGAACTGGGAGAAGGAATGAGTGTACTCATTTTGAATCCAGAGATAGCTCAAGATCAAATCCTGGCTTTACTACCTGCTGTGTAATTGCATAAACTTCTCAGCTTTGGTTACTTCATCTGTAGCCTCAGAGATTAGCATTTTCTAAGAAAACTTCATGGCAGAAATTAGCAAAAGATGCAAAATTTGCAATATTGAATTTTAAAAAACCTAAAAATTGAGTAAAATATAGTGCAGTTTTACTTAAAGTTTCTCCTGCCAGCCAGCAATTTATCTATTTATAAATTGAACAGTTCTTTCTTCAGCTCATCTCTTGCAGTACTTCTAATATACAACTAGCAGAAACCAGTTGACGCTGCCTGGATATCTTTTTAGTCAGTGTCACAAGTTCATTAGGTATATTTTCTATCTTCCAAAGTACCATAGGTGACAGTTTTCAAAATTGTTTCACTACTATACAACATGACATCATTTTTTCACCTGCTCTATCTAGCAGTTTACTTATCATTGTCCAGCCTTCACCACTTGTTTGTTCAAAAATTTTTCCAGCCTTTGCTAACAGTTTTCTTTGCTAACAGCCTTGGTTCACAGCTTTTCCAGTTTGCTCTTGGTGCCTAGTGCTAAAGCCACTGTGACACATTTTAAATATTTGTTATGGCAACACCCCACTTACAGAGAGAAATGTTTGTATCAATTTTTGCTTATAACAAGCCACTCTAAAACATAGTCCCTTAAAAGCATAATCATTTATTAACTCACAAATCTGTAGAGAAGCAATTTTGGCTGGACTTACGGTAGATGATGGTATCACTTAGACTCACTCAGGTGGCTACATTCAGCGGTCTGGTTGTTAATGAATGACCTCTGTGGGGACATAGCCAGGAGTGCAGTTTCTGGGCTCTCAGCCTCACATAGAAAGGTGCTGGCTCAGGTAGTAAATGGCCATCAACTGTGATTGGCTGGCCATCAGCTGTGGCTAGTTGGCCGTCAGCTGTAACCAGTGAGCCATTGGCCACTAATATAACTGCCGTGGCTACACTAGCAGAAGATGGGGGCTAGCAAGAAGATGGTGGCTGAGCCTGCAAGCGGCGGAGTGAGGGTTACAGATCGTGTGGCTCCTGTTTCCTGTGTCTCCAACCCAGCCACCAGCGGGTAGTGTGACTCCCCTATCTATGGCTCCATGGGTGTTCCTTTTTGGCCTCACCATGTCCTGCGTTCTTATGTGGGGAACGGGACTAGAGACCCCGCCTGACACCCCACATGACAGCCTCACTCACATACATGGTGGGTGGCTGGAGCAACAGAGGCAGTTGGCTCACCTGTCTCCAACATGTAGCAGGCAACCCTAGGCTTCTTGCTGCTGAGTTCCAAAAACAGAATGAGAAAGGAAGTTTCAGTATATAATCACTTTTCAACTCTTTGCTTGTGTCACATTTGCTACTTCCTCATTGGCCAAGCAAGCTCCTGGGTCAAGCCAAAAATCAGTGTGGAAGGTAACTATCCAAGGTCATGGGTGTAAGGAGGGACATTTTGAAAACAATCTGTAACAGGTGGTGATGCCTGAGTTTGGTTTTAAAAGGCACATAGGATTTTACAGAGAGACAGTGGGAGGGAAATTTCATTGCAAGAAGAGGGTACATTATATTCAAAGACACAGAGGAATGAACATCATAATTTATTCTGAAAAGGTGGTGTTTTTTTTTGCTTTTTCTTCATATTGACAACATTCAACCTTGCATATTTCAAACTTCAAAATTAGAACTTAGGTTACATTTTGAGTCTAATTTGAATTCCACTCAATTTGCTTATCTTTAAAGATGGTATCTTAAAAATCATGAAGGGAACAGTAAAACAAGCAAACAAAAAATATTCATGTAGTTGACCCAGCTTGCCTTTCAGATTTCAAATTGTCATCACTTTCTAAATATGATAAAATTTAAAGAGTTAACGCACCACCAACAAATAAAATGAATCATTAATATTATTTCCATTCAAGACAATTCAGATTGGAGTGGTGGTAGTGGTGGGCCGTGCATGAAAACAATAAGCACACCAGTGGAATTCCTTGAAAAAAAAAACCAGACTCTGTTAGCTATCCTGGATTTTGCATAACTAGATAGAAGGAGAACCAATGATTAAGTAAAGTTTGTTGGTGATGGTCAGTTTTATGCAGAGAATAGTTTAGCTGGTGATAGTAATTGACCTGTTATGTTACACATCCTACTCTATGCTTAAGTGACATTATACCACTCTCCATATTTAATGTTCTGCAGTTGAAAGAAACATGTGTTAGACACATTTCACATTTAACTCCAGGGGTAGAAAAATTTGCTACCATGTTTCTCCAAAAATAAGTCCTAGCTGGACAATCAGTTCTAATGCGTCTTTTGGAGCAAAAATTAATATAAGATATAAGACCTGGTATTATATTATGTTATATTACATTCTCTTATATTATGCTATACTATACTATATTATATTATATTAGATCCAGTCTTATAGTAAAATAAGACCCGGCATTTATATTATATTATATTACATTATATTATATTATATTATTTATATTATGTTATTTATATTATATTATTTATATTATTTTATATTATTTATATTATATTTATTATATTATATTATATTACATTACATTACATTACATTACATTACATTACATTATATTATATTATATTATATTATATTATATTCCTGGTCTTATATTATAATAAAACAAAACCGGGTCTTATATTAATGTTTGCTCCAAAAGACACATTCAAGCTGATTGTCCAGCTGGGTCTTATTTTCGGGGAAACTCAGTACCACATCTATTTTATGCCACTGTCAAGGTGTCTGTTATTCAGCATTTACCTCTGTGATCTATATAGCGAAAATTGTTGTTCAGAGCAGTTGTAATCCAACTTTGTACCTTGGCTCCCTCATGACTTGTCTGATATGACAGTTTGCAGAAGAAGAATGTCATACATTTGAAAATAAGTTAATTACTAAGCTGTTACATTTGGAGTCTTGCAAAATTACTATTAATTTTTTTGACAAAGGTGTAGGGAAATTAATCTTAGAATTAGAATTGACTTGGAGATTGGAAATATGGTTCAATTGTTCATTTTAGCATTTTCCAAAGACTGAAGGAACTTACCCAAAGCCACAAAGCCAGTAAATTGCAGAGTTGAGACGCTAACGCAGACCACCCATATTGGTCTACTGCTCTTTCTACCACATCATGCTGCCTCTGATCAAAATAACATTTGTGGTTCAAATAAACCACCATTTCATAACCATTTCAAAAAGTTATGTAAATATTTGATATTAGCCTAAGTTCTAAGTGCTTAAGATAGGACAGTGAATAAAATATAGTACTTTCATCTAGCTTACGGTCTAGTTAAAATAATCACATAGCTGATGATTTTGACATTTTGTAACTGTTTGCCCCTGCATTCATTCATTCGACAAATATTCCATAAGCACCTAATATATGTCATCACTTTTCTAGGTACTGGGAAAATGTCAGTGAATCAGAAAATAAAATACCTGCTGTCATGGAGCTTACAGTATAGTATTCGTTTTTTAAATGTATTTTCTTTAGAAATAAATATAAAGTATATAAATATAAAACATAAAGTAAATGTTAAAGAAAGTAAATAATACATATCACACACATAAATTATATGGCATACTGCGAAGGTAATTTTCTAGTAATCAGGAGATGTGGATTTTAATTTTGGTTTTTGTCTGTGAACAACTGTATGAGTTTAGGAAATTTACGTAACTTCTCTGGGTCCCAATTTACTAGTCTGTAAAACAAGGAGAATAGACTAAACCTGTACTATCCACTACGGTGGCTAAATACCAACCCTGGAATCAACCATTTCTCCTAGAAGCCCTGGTTTCTTGGGACATGGAATGACATTAGAGACCAAGATCTAGACACTAGGTATGCTTGTTGGTACTGGAATATTTTTGCTTCCAGGGCCCTTTTACTGACAGAGCTCTTCCTGTTTCTTTTCCTTAAGAGTACTTGTCTTCACCAATTTATCTCAGTCATCCCTACTTGCTTCTGATTCTTTCATCCTGTTTGCCTCCTTTTTGCATCTGCAATACACAGTTACTATATCAATCAATCCCCATTCCTAATTTGCCCTTCTTTTACAGATCCAAAATAGCTTCTCTGTTATTCTTTGGAAAGTTGATATACATTGATGTACTTCTTTTATTCTTTTATTGTGGGACCTGGAATATAGATCAGTCTACTTTCTTTGGTGGGTTGGGGGGGTTAGGCAGGGATGAATGTATGAATGGATTGTGATTTGTTCTATTTTCACACTTTCATTTCACCAGTTCTTACATCAAACTGGTTATTTGGCCTACCAGTTAGAGTGCAATATTCTTCCAGCAGCCACCTTAGCCCTTTTTTCCTGTTATAACTTTCTTTACTAAATCCTTTTACTTTTTTAAATTTGAAATTCATTCATTCATTCATTCATTCATTCATTCATTCATATATGTATCATGATTGTGCTTTGTATTCCAGATAAGATGAAAGAGATATACACACACTGCAATAGTAATTCTAATCAGAATCTATGCCACCAAAATATTAATAATTGCTTTCACTCAGTGATAGATACATGGAGAGTCATTATGCTAGTATCTCTATTTTGGCATATGTTTGAAAATTTTCCTAATAAAAAGCTAAATTATAAAAACACCCAAAATGCCAAGAATGCATCTTATAGGTTCACCTCAGTTTGGTATCAGAAACTTTTGCTGAGCAAAAGCTGTTGCACCCTGGGTGAGAAGATCACTGAGGGATTTTTTTTTTTTTTTCCCTCACAGAGAACTTAGGTTGAGTTTTCATTTTCAATATATAACTATATTTAATGAATGAATTCTGTGGTTTAAATATCCTTAAATAAATTGCTTCCTCTTTTTAAAAAGGATTCTAAAAATAACATTCCTATTCTGTATTTACACAGCCATGGAAAGCTGGTTTTGAGGCCAGGACCTAGTGCTATCCTTATGTATGCAACACCCTAAGCCATTGCCTATTTATTTGACAGAGGTTGACCCTTCTGTGTATGGATGACCGGTGCCCAAACTGCTGATACTATAGTCCATCCATCTCCAGAGCTGAGCTGTCTAGAGGAATTACAGCAGCAGACGGCTTATACCCTCTTCCCCGTTGTTCATTTCCCAGGCTGTGTCACCTCCTTCCTTGCATGCATTGCTCATTCAAGTGAAACTCATTTGACCCTTATAACAAAACAATGTGCTGAAATGTTTAAATTAGTTTTCTCTTTTAGGAGATTCTCATTTAAGATATTAACTTGCATGGTAAACATTTTCTTCTTTGATGATTCCAAGGAAAACAAGAGCCCAGTCAGATTTGAATGATCATAAGTCCTCGATCGGTGAGGTTCAAAACAATAAACTGTAATGTACATAATGGTCTGTACATTCCAGCCTGATTAACTCCAAACTGCCTGTAATCACAGTAACTTTTCTCCTGGAAGCATTCTGGAAAAAGTTTTGCATGCCAAATGAGACATGTAAATGAATAATTGTCTCATAAAATACTAAAATCTACTTAGAATAAAGACATTCTCTGGGCAATCCACTGTTTGCTGGCTGCAGCAAGGTTGTGTCCTAGAAAGCTTATCCACTACTAATTATAATGCATTTTCCTCCAGTGCACATTTAGTCCAAATGTAAATATTCCAAACATAATTACCCTTGGAAAGCTATTGCATGGTAATGGTTGTTACAATCTGGGAACATTCCCAGTGGAATAACGCCAGTTCTCTCATTTCTCTATTAATATTTGCCCACATTTTTTTTTTCTTTTCATGTTACAGATGTTCTGAAAACCTACGCTGGATGCTTTTTGTTGCTCAGTAAGAATTTAAATATTTTACAGTTTAACAATAATTTGAAAAATTCAATATCTTCTTTATAGTCACAAATATTAATTTTTCTTGTCATGAACCACTAAAACGATCATAAATTGAAAAGGCAAAAAATATTTATAGATAGGTATTAATTTCAATAAAAATAAAAATTTGACCTATAGTTATAATTCTGTATTTCTTCTTTTCCCAATCATCTTGTTTATTATTGGTTAGTTTTATAATTATCTATAAAATATTATTTAAAAATATTAATTGCAGATACTACTTATATCTGCAGATTAAAACTAAAATAATTTCATGTTTTTTTGTCAAAGTTTGTTGAAATGTATATAATATCATTCTATGTGGAAACCTGGGAGTCTATAATTATGCATGTGGTCCGGGAAGAAATACAAATTGACACTGGTTATTTCGTGTATTTCTCACATACCCAGAAAAGCATGAACTGTAAAAGCAAATATGTTACTTTGGGAAATTTCCAAAGTACTTTACCCTTTTTTAATCATAACAGTTAAATATGTTCATGATAGATGAATCAGAACATATATTTAAAAAATAAACATAAAGTGACATCAGAAACATGGTAGCATGAGGGCACCCCCTTGGTCTCTCCCCTTGAAGTTACAAGTTGAACAGCTATGATTCGACAAAGGATTCCCTGTACAACAACACATAAACACGTCTGAGAGATCTGCGCATTGAAACATCTAAAGGTGGGTGAATCAGGGCAAATGGGAGAAGGGAAGGGAGAGGTGCAGAGATGGGGTTTGCAGATGCAGCCTGGAGCTCACTGCCGGTCCAGGACAGGGGAGGATTCAGGCTGTAGGTTCACTCTCTGTGGCCCAGAACAGTCCTGCCTGAGTGATCATATAATACGGCTGAACCCAGCGATTGGGGCAGAGACCTTAAGGCAAAGACTGAAAACAGGAGTGTGACAGCTGTGGTCTAGCAGCCCTCACTGCCAGGCAGAAAACAAAGCCACAGAGCCTGGCTTCCTCCCCACACCCTCCCAGAGCTCGCCTCCCCCACACGCTCCCAGTGCTAGCAGTGGGCCCCAGAAGAAACTGTAGCAGTGTCAGATTAAAGAGCAGAATATCTACAGCCCTTAGAACTGGAGAGACAGTTCCTGAATGGAGAAGCTCACTGCAGCTAATTCCAGTGACAAGGTAGGAGATATACAGGTGAGATAGCTGTGGTCTGGCGATTGCCATTACTGGGAGGAGAACAAAGGCCCAAACACCAGCTGCTTTTCCCAGCCCACCCCTCCTCCACCTTTCATGGCTGATCCCAGTGGGAACACCCAGGACTGCTGAGGCTCAAAGCTGTGTATCTGGCTGCAGGGGAAGCACTGGGATTTCAGAGGCTCAGAACCCCATCAACTACTACATCCTCCAACAGGGGTGGTGTCCAGAGACTGAGGCAACCTGGTCACAAAGGAGACACCCACCTCCCCAGGGAATCTTCCACCATGAGAAGCCTGAACGGGACAAGAGAAAATAAAACTCGCCATCACTACCTACTGGAAAACTAAAAAAAAGACCTATTTGTATCAACCTACTGCAGAATTCACTTCTGTAGATGCCCAGGCAGAGAAATAATCTATCAATTACTATGAATAACCAAGGTAATAAGGCAGCTCAGAAAGAAAATGAAAAATCTCCAGAAAATAAAGACATGGAAATATGTGACTTAAATGATGGAGAATTCAAGATTGCTGTTCTGAAAAAAAAACACACAACCAGATGCAAGAAAACACAGGTAAGCAGTTTAATGAACTCAGAAATAAAACCAATGAACAAAATGAATATTTTACCAAAGAGATTGAAATTTTAAAAAAGAACCAAATAGAAATTCTGGAGCTGAAGAACTCAATAAAAGAAATGAAAAATGAAATAGCAAGCTTAGGAAATATGAGGTTGGACAATCAAGTTCACAAACTCATCCTAGAAAAAAATGCCACATACCTCATTGATGAATGTCACTACGGTCACCTTCGAAGTACTCCCCTTGGGAAGCTGTGCCCCTACACCAGCACCTAGTCCACCCTTCAAATCAATATTGTAACTCTTTTTCTGGAATGGCCATCAGAGCTGTTGTCATATTCCCTTGATGTCCTGAATGTCATCAAAGTATCTTCCTTTCAATATTTCCTTTATATTTGAGTAAAGAAAGAAGTAATTGGGGGCCAGATCAGGTGAGTCGGGAGGATGCTCCAATACAGTTGTTTACTGGCTAAAAACTCCCTCACAGACCGTGCCTTGTGAGCTGGTGCATTGTTGTGATGCAAGAGCCATGAATTATTGGCGAAAAGATCGTCTAACTTTTTCACACAGCTTTTTCAGCACTTCCAAATAGTAAGCTTGGTTAACTATTTGTGCAGTTAGTGCAAATTCATAATGAATAACCTCTCTGAAATCAAACAAGGTTAACAACAGAATTGCAGCAAGTTCACAGACTTCATTGTCAGACCTCATAGAGCTGACCATATGGAGGAAAGAGTTAGTGATATCAAAGATAGAAATCTAAAACTGACACTGATGGAAGAAAAGAGAGACTTGAGAGTTAAGAGACTTGAGAGAAATGAAAGAACTCTACAAGAACTAGCTGTCTCCATCAGAAAGAGCAATATAAGAATAATGGGCATACCAGAAAGAGAAGACAGAGAGAAGGGAACAGAGAGTCTATTCAAACAAATAGTTGATGAGAATATCCCAAACCTATGGAAAGAACTGGATCCTCGAATCCAAGAAACAAACAGAACACTTAATTACCTCAATCCTAAAATGCCTTTTTCAAGGCACATTATGCTGAAACTGTCAAAAATTAATGACAAAGAAAGAATTCTCAAGGCAGCCAGGGGAAAGAAGATAGTAATCTACAAAGGAAAACCCATTAGACAATCAACAGATGTTTCAGCAGAAACTCTACCAGCCAGCAGAGAGTGGAATCAAATATTCCAACTATTGAAAAAGAGAAATTACCAGTCAAGAATAATACATCCAGCAAAGTTATCCTTTAGATATGAAGGCATAATAAAGACCTTTCCAGATATACAAAAGCTGAGGGAATTTTCCACCACAAGCTCTGCATTACAGCAAATACTGAAGGTTATTCTACCTAAAGCAAAAAAGACAAAAGGATACAAAACCATAAGTAAGATTAGGAAGAGACAGACAAGAAACAGGAAATGACAATCCCTGCACAGATTAGGGCACTAGACACTTAAACATAACATAAGGGTAAAGGAGATAAAAACATAAAAGAAAAAGAGAAGACAATTTGCTACTGCAACTCAGAAATGAACTCACAGCATAAATAGGGATAATTTGTGACAACAAAAGCATAGAAAGGATGGGGGTAAAGGTCTGAATTTGCAAAGGGGAATGGAGATAAAATGCATGCTGAAGAAAGAGGAATATTGTATATATGAAAATTTATTTTACATAAACTTAATGGTAACCACTCAAAAAAATACAGAACTGAGACACATAGCATAAAAAAAAGAGGAAACAGAGAGGAAAAAATCATAGCATACCACCAAACTAAAATAACAGACAGAAACACAAAGATAAAGAAACAGTGGAGACACTGAGCTACTAAAAACCAAAAGATAAAATGGCTAGAGGAAATCCTTATATATCAACAATCACCCTAAATGTAAATAGGCTGAAATCCCTAATAAAAAGGCACAGTGTAGCAGATTGGATCAAAAAACAAAACCCAACCACATGCTGCCTTCAAGAGACATATCTCAGCTGCAAGGACAAATATAGACTCAAAGTGAAAGGGTGAAAACAATACTCCAAGCATATGGCATCCAGAGAAAAGCAGGTGTGTCCTACTTATATCTGACAAAACAGACTTCGTGATGAAAAAGGGAACAAGAGACAATGATGGTACATTTCATAATGATAAAAGGGACAGTACAACAAGAAGACATAACACTTAATCAAGATACTTGTATATGCTTCCAATCAGGGAGCACCAAACTATATAAAGCAACTACTAACAGAACTAACGGGAGAAACTGATAAAAAAAACAAAACAAAAAAAACACCACAATTATAGAAGGGGACCTAAATATGCCATTGACAGCTATGGATAGATCATCCATCTAAACAGAAAATAAAGAAATATCAGCCTTAAATGACACATTAGACCAAATGGACATAGTTGACATTTATAGAGTCTTTCATTCTGGAACACCAGATTATACATTCTTCTCTAGTGCATATGGAATATTCTCAAGGATAGACCATATGTTGGGACACAAAACTAGCCTCAGCAAATTTAAAAACATTAATATCATACCAAGCATATTCTCCTACCACTTGCTTTGAAATTGGAGATCAACTGCAAAAGGAAAAGTGGGAAATTAAACAACATGCTACTGAAGAAGGACTTGGTCAAAGAAGAAATAAAACAAGAGATCAAAAGATACATAGAAACAAATGAGAATGAAAATACATTGTATCAAAATTATTGGGATGTGGCAAAAGTGGTGTTAAGAGGGAAATTTATATCATTACAGGCCTATCTCAAGAAACGAAATTCCAAATAAACAACCTAACATTACATCTTAAAGAACTAGAAAAAGTAGAATAAATGAAACCCAAAGTCAGCTAAAGAAAGGAAATAATAAAAATTAGAGCAGAATTAAATAGAGAACAAAAAGACAATAGAAAAAAGTAATGCAACAAAGAGCTGGTTCTTTGAAAAGATTAATAAAAATGACAAACTCTTGTCTAGACTCACTAATGAAATACGAGAAAAAACACAAAATGAGAAATGAAAGAGGAGAAATTATCACGGATACTACAGAAATACAAAGGATCATACAAGAATACTATGAAGAACTATGGGCCACCAAATTCAATAGCCTTGAAGAAATGGACAAGTTCTTAGAAATACATAACCTTGCTAGACTGAATCACGAAGAACTGGGAAAACTAAATAGACCCAATCAACAGTAAGGAAATTGAAACAATCATCCAAAACCTTCCCTAAAGCAAAAGTTTGGGACCAGATGGCTTCACTAATGAATTCTACCAAGCATTCAAAGATGATTTCATATCTGTCCTCCTCAAATTCTCCCAAAAAATTGAAGAGGCAATACTTCCTAACTTATTTTATGAGGCCAACATTACTCTGATACCAAAACCTGTTAAGGATAACACAAAAAAGAAAATTACAGACCGTATCTCTGATGAATACAGATGCAAAAACCCTAAACAAAATACTAGGAAATCAAATACAACAATGTATTGAAAAGATTATACGTAATGATCAAGTGGGGTTTATTCCAGGGACACAAGGATAGTTCAACATACGCAAATAGATCAATGCGATACATCACATAAACAAAATAAAGGATAAAAAAATCATATGATCATATCAATAGATGGAGAAAAAACATTTGACAAGACACAACATCCATTTATGATTAAAACGGTATAGAAGGAAAGTACCTCAACATAATAAAGGCCATATATGACAAATCCTTAGCTAATACCATACTTAATGGTGAAAAACTGAAAGCTTTTCCTCTTAGATCAGGAACAAAACAGATATGCCCGCTGTCATCACTGTTATTCAACATAGTACTGGAAGTCCTAGCCAGGGAAGTCAAGCAAGAGAAAGAAATAAAAGGCATCCAAAATAGGAATGAAAAATTTTAAATGTCACTTTTTGCAGATGACATGGTTATGTAGGAATCATAAAGACTCCACCAAAAAACTATTAGAAAGAATAAACAAATACAGTAAAGTTGCAGGATACAAAATCAATATACAAAAATCCATTGCTTTCCTATATACTAACAATGAAATTTCAGAAAAAGAAATGAAAAAAAACACACAAAAACAATTCTTTTTGCAATTGCAACAAAAAAGATCCTTCACATTCTTTGTTGGAAATAAATTTAACAAAAACCTATACACTGAAAACTATAAGACAACAATATTAAGACAGTATTAAAAAAAGTTGAAGAAGACACAAAGAAATGGAAAGATGTTGATTGAGACGAAAAAAAATGGCGGCGTGAGGTGAGCCTCTGTAACGCTCCCCTGGAATTTACAATGAATCGGACAACAATAACTCCACAAAGGACTCCTTGCACAGCAGACAGGCAAGACAAAGAGGCCGACTACTGAATTCACCTCCAGGTGGGTGAATCGCGCGAGCTGGGGAGGAGGGAGAGGAGAAGTGCGGAGACGGAGCCGCGCGGGCGCAGGACACAGACCTAGCTCAGTGCTCGGAGCCCGCTGCGCGCGGATCTTACGCAGCTGCGGGAGAGGGAAGGACTCGGACTGCTAGGGCTCCGCTTACGGCCCACAGGGCTGAGGGGGCAGCATACAAAACCGCTGAACCCAACGCTCGCTCACGGCAGACCTCGGAGCAAAGACTGAGGGAAGAGGGCTGAAATCGGTGGTTTAAGCCCTCACTGCCGAGCAGAGAATGGAAGCCTTAGGCACGGAGACTAGCCGCCCCCTCCCTACCCTCCCAGAGCTCGCCCCGCCCCCACCTGCTCGGTGCTAGAAGCGATAAAGTAGCAGTGTCGGATCAAAGGACAGAATATTTGCTGCTCTGAGAACTGTGGACCGCAGACACAGATTTGCAGCTCAACTAGTTCCGGCAAAGGGGAGGGAGCTGTGGAAGCAGAACTGGCTGTGGTGGTGGTCGCCGCCATTGCTCTGGGCCACCTCTCACAACTCACCCCGCCCCTGGCCCCACCTATCTGGGCGGATCCCTGCAGGAGTAAACAGAACTGCTGAAACAAACGGGCTCTGAATCTGGTGCAGAAAGAGCTTTGGAACTCCAAAAGCTCTTCGCGTATCTATCAACCTGTTGCAGAAGACACTCCTGTAGATGTCTAGGAAGAGAAATAGTAAATCAGTGATTGCCATGAATAACCAAGGCAACAAGATAGCTCAGAAAGAAAATGAAAAGTCTCCAGAAAAGGAACTTAGAGATATGGACCTTTGTGATTTAAATGACAGAGAATTCAAGATCGCAATTCTGAAAAAACTGAACGAGATGCAAGAAAACACAGAAAGGCAGTTTAATGAACTCAGAAACACAATCAAAGAACACCATGAGCATTTTACAAAAGAGATTGAAATCTTGAAAAAGAACCAAATAGAATTTCTGGAGATTAAGAACTCAATAGAAGAAATTAACAATAAAATATCCAGCTTAGGTAGTAGAGTTGACCAGATGGAGGAAAGAATCAGTGACATCGAAGATAGGAACCTGGAATTTACACAGAGGGAAGAAGAAAGAGACTTGAGACTTAAAAGAAATGAAAGAACTCTACAAGAACTTTCTAACTCCATCAGAAAGAGCAATATAAGAATAATGGGCATACCAGAAGGAGAAGAAAGAGGGAAGGGAACAGAGAATATATTCAAACAAATCGTTGATGAGAACTTCCCAAACTTGTGGACAGAACTGGATCCTCGAATCCAAGAAGCAAATAGAACACCTAATTACTTCAATCCCAACAGGCCTTCACCAAGGCACATTGTATTGAAGCTGTCTAAAATCAATGATAAAGAAAGAATCCTCAAGGCAGCCAGGGAAAAGAAGACGGTAACTTACAAAGGAAAGCCCATTAGATTATCATCAGATTTTTCAGCAGAAACTCTACAAGCTAGGAGGGAATGGAACCAAATATTCAAACTATTGAAAGAGAGAAATCATGAGCCAAGAATAATATATCCAGCAAAGATCTCCTTTAGATATGAAGGAGGAATAAAGATCTTTCCAGACATCCAGAAGCTGAGGGAATTTTCTAATACACGACCTGCACTA
The DNA here is from genome assembly GCF_964194185.1 of Rhinolophus hipposideros. Classification (NCBI taxonomy): domain Eukaryota; kingdom Metazoa; phylum Chordata; class Mammalia; order Chiroptera; family Rhinolophidae; genus Rhinolophus; species Rhinolophus hipposideros. The sequence goes on from NC_138049.1 coordinate 69,682,518, forward strand.
CAAGAAATACTAAAGGAGGCTATTAGACCACCATCAACAGGGACAACTTGTGGCAACCGAAACATAAAAAGGGGGAGCGTAAAGGCCTGAACTGGAATATGGGAATAGAGAAAGTAAGCGTACTGAAGAAACTGGAATACTCTAAATATCAAACTTTCTTTTACATAAACTCAAGGGTAACCACTCAAAAAACATCCAAATCTGAAATATATACTGTAATAAAAGAAGAAACAGAGGGAAACATCATAGAATACTACCACACAGAAATAACAGACAACAACAAAAAGGCAAAGAAACAATGGAGACACAGCCTTACCAGAAAACTAAAGACAGAATGACAGGAAATCCTCACATATCAATAATCACCCTAAATGTAAATGGACTGAACTCACCAATAAAGAGACACAGAGTAGCAGATTGGATCAAAAAACTAAACCCAACCATATGCTGCCTACAAGAGACACATCTCAGCTACAAGGACAAGCATAGACTCAAAGTGAAAGGGTGGAAATTGACACTTCAAGCAAATGGTACCCAGAAAAAATCAGGTGTAGCCATAATGATTTCCGATGAAACAGACTTCAGGGTGAAAAAGATAACAAGAGACAAAGATGGACACTTCATAATGGTAAAGGGGACTATACAACAAGAAGACATAACAGTCATCAATATTTATGCCCCCAATCAGGGAGCACCGAAATATACCAAGCAACTACTAACAGAACTAAAGGGAGAAATTGACCAAAACACAATTATACTAGGGGACTTAAATACATCATTGACAGCTATGGATAGATCATCCAAACAGAAGATAAATAACGAAATCGCAGCCCTAAATGACACATTAGATGAATTGGACATAATTGACATATATAGAGCACTTCATCCTAAAACATCAGACTATACATTCTTTTCTAGTGTACATGGAACATTCTCAAGGATAGACCATATATTGGGACACAAAATCAGCCTCAGCAAATTTAAGAAGATTGAAATCATACCAAGCATATTCTCTGATCACAAAGCTTTGAAATTGGATATCAACTGTGAAAAGAAAGCAGGAAAAAACACAAATACATGGAGATTAAACAACATACTTTTAAAGAACGACTGGGTCAAAGAAGAAATTAGAGGAGAGCTCAAAAGATACATAGAAACAAATGACAATGAAAATACATCCTACCAAAATTTTTGGGATGCCGCGAAAGCAGTTTTAAGAGGGAAATTTATATCATTACAGGCCTATCTCAAGAAACAAGAAAAATCCCAAATAAATAACCTCATGTTACACCTTAAAAAACTAGAAAAAGAAGAACAAGCGAAACCCAAGGTCAGCAGAAGAAAGGAAATAACAAAAATCAGAGCAGAACTAAATGAAATAGAGAACAAAAAGACAATAGAAAAAATTAATGTGACAAAAAGCTGGTTCTTTGAAAAGATTAACAAAATCGACAAACCCTTGGCTAGACTCACTAAGATAAAAAGAGAGAAGACACTAATTAACAAAATCAGAAATGAAAAAGGGGAAGTTATCACGGACACCACAGAAATACAAAGGATTATCCAAGAATACTATGAAGGACTATATGCCACCAAATTTAATAACTTAGAAGAAATGGACAAGTTCTTAGAAACATATAGCCTTCCAAGGCTGAATCATGAAGAACTGGAAAATCTTAACAGGCCGATCACCAGTAAGGAAATTGAATCAGTCATCAAAAACCTTCCCAAAATCAAAAGTCCTGGACCAGATGGCTTCACCAGTGAATTCTACCAAACCTTCAAAGAGGATCTAATACCAATCCTGCTCAAACTCTTCCAAAAAATTGAAGAAGAGTCAGTACTCCCTAACTCATTTTATGAGGCCAACATTACCCTGATACCAAAACCTGGTAAGGACAACACAAAAAAAGAAAACTACAGACCTATATCTCTGATGAATACAGATGCTAAAATCCTAAACAAAATTCTAGCAAATCGAATACAACAATGCATTAAAAAGATTATTCATCACGACCAAGTGGGGTTCATCCCCGGGGCACAAGGATGGTTCAACATTCGCAAATCCATCAATGTGATACATCACATAAACAAAATAAAGGACAAAAATCATATGATTCTATCAATTGATGCAGAAAAAGCATTTGATAAGATACAACATCCATTTATGATTAAAACACTAAAATTGGTATAGAAGGAAAATACCTCAACATAATAAAGGCCATATACGACAAGCCCTCAGCTAACCTCATAATTAATGGTGAAAAGCTGAAGCCCTTTGCTCTACGTTCAGGAACACGACAAGGTTGTCCCCTATCACCTCTGCTTTTCAACATAGTGTTGGAAGTCCTCGCCAGAGCTATCAGGCAAGAGAAAGAAATAAAAGGCATCCAAATTGGGAATGAAGAAGTTAAATTGTCACTCTTTGCAGATGACATGATGCTATACATAGAAAACCCTAAAGACTCCACCAAAAAGCTATTAGAAACAATCAATGAATATAGTAAAGTTGCTGGCTACAAAATCAATGTACAAAAGTCCATTGCTTTCCTATATACCAACAATGAAATCTCAGAAAAAGAGATAGAAAAAACAATTCCTTTTGCAATTGCAGCAAAAAGAATAAAATACCTAGGAATAAACTTAACCAAGGATGTGAAGGATTTATATGCTGAAAACTATAAGACATTTTTGAAAGAAATTGAAGAAGACACAAAGAAATGGAAAGACATTCCATGCTCATGGATTGGAAGAATCAACATAGTTAAAATGGCCATATTACCCAAAGCCATATACAGATTTAATGCAATCCCCATTAAAATCCCAATGGCATTTTTTAAAGAAATAGAACAAAAAATCATCAGATTTGTTTGGAACCACAAAAGACCCCGAATAGCCAAAGCAATATTAAAAAAAAAGAACAATACTGGAGGTATCACACTCCCTGATTTTTCCTTGTACTACAGGGCTACAATAATCAAAACAGCTTGGTATTGGCGGAAAAACAGACACATAGACCAATGGAATAGAATTGAGAACCCAGAAATAAAACCACATAAATATGGACAGATAATTTTTGACAAAGAAGCTAAAAACATACAATGGAGGAAAGACAGCCTCTTCAATAAATGGTGCTGGCAGAATTGGATAGCTACATGCAAAAGAATGAAACTGGACTGCTATCTGTCACCATGTACCAAAATTAATTCAAAATGGATCAAAGACTTAAGCATAAGACCTGACACAATAAACTGCATTGAAGAAAACATAGGTACTAAACTTATGGACCTTGGGTTCAAAGAGCATTTTATGAATTTGACTCCAAAGGCAATGGAAGTAAAAACTAAAATAAACAAATGGGATTATATGAAACTGAAAAGCTTCTGCACAGCAAAAGAAACTATTGACAAAATAATGAGGCAACCAACTGAATGGGAGAAGATTTTCGCAAACAGTTCCTCTGATAAGGGGCTAATATCCAAAATATACAAGGAACTCATGAAACTCAACAACAAAAAAACAAACAACCCAATTGAAAAATGGACAGAGGACCTGAAGAGACATTTCTCCAAAGAGGACATACAAATGGCAAATAGACATATGAAAAAATGCTCCACATCGCTAATCATCAGAGAAATGCAAATGAAAACCACAATGAGATATCACCTCACCCCAGTCAGAATGGCTTTCATCAACAAAACAAATAGTAACAAGTGTTGGAGAGGCTGTGGAGAAAAAGGAACTCTCATACACTGTTGGTGGGAATGCAGACTGGTGCAGCCGCTATGGAAGGCAGTGTGGAGGTTCCTCAAGAAATTACGAATAGAATTACCATATGACCCAGCAATCGCTCTCCTGGGTATCTACCCCAAAAATATAAAAGCATTTCTCTATAGAGACACGTGTACGCCAATGTTCATTGCAGCTTTGTTTACGGTGGCCAAGACATGGAAACAACCAAAATGTCCTTCGATAGATGAATGGATAAAGAAGTTGTGGTACATATACACAATGGAATACTATTCGGCGTTAAGGAAAGATGATATAGGAACATTTGTGACAACATGGATGGATCTCGAGAGAATAATGCTAAGTGAAACAAGTCAGACAGAAAAAGCAGAGAACCCTATGATTTCACTGATATGTGGTATATAAACCAAAAAGAACAAGACAAACAAATGAGAAACAAAAACTCATAGACACAGACAATAATTTAGTGGTTACCAGAGGGTAAGGGGGCGGGGGGTGGGTGATGAGGGTAAAGGGGATCAAATATATGGTGATGGAAGGAGAACTGACTCTGGGTGGTGAACACACAATGGGATTTATAGACGATGTAATACAGAATTGTACACCTGAAATCTATGTAAATTTACTAACAATTGTCACCCCAATAAAATTAATTTAAAAAAAAAACAAAAAAACTATTATTTAGAACAATGATCTAGTGGTTACCAGAGGGTAAGGGGTGGTGGGAGATGAGGGTAAGGGGGATAAAATATGTAGTGATGGAAGGAGAAGTGACTCTGGGTGGTGAACACACAATGGGATTTATGGATGATGTCTTACAGAATTGTACACCTGAAATCTATGGAACTTTGTTAACAATTGCCACCCAAATACACTTTAATTAAAAAATAAATAAAACAAAGTAAAATAATGATCTAAAAAAAAAAAAAAAAAAAAAAAAAGATGTTCCATGTGAAAGGATTGGAAGAATCAACATAGTTAAAATGGCCATATTACTCATAGTTAAAATGGCAATATGCAAGTTGAATGCAATCCCCATCAAAATTCCAATGGTATTTTTAAAGAAATAAAACAAAAAATCAGATTTGTGTGGAATCACAAAAGACCCAGAATAGCCAAAGAAATCCTCAGAAAAAAGAACACGGCTGGAAGTATCACACTACCTAACTTCAGTGAATACTACAAAGCAACAATAATCAAAACAGCATGATGTTGTCAGAAAAACAGACACACAGACCAATGGAATAGAATTGATAACCCAGAAATAAACCTCTCTCTCTATATATATATGGCAGATATATACATAAATATATGTCAGATAATTTTTGACCAAGGAGCCAAAAACATACAATGAAGAAAAAAGCCTCTTCAATAAATGGTGCTGGGAAAATTGGAAAGCCAAGTGCAAAAGAAACTAGACTGCCATATGTCACCATATACCAAAATTAACTGAAAATGGATCAAAGACCTACACAGAAGACATGAAAGAATAAAATGCATAGGAGAGAACATAGGTACTAAATTGTGGACCTTGGGTTCAGAGAGGATTTTATGAATCTGACCTCAATGGCAAGGGAAATAAAAGCAAAAATGAATGAATGGGACTACTCATATATCAAACTAAAAAGCTCTGCACAGCAAAAGAAACCATCAACAAAACAAAGAGGCAACCAACCAAACGGGAGAAGATATTTGCGAACAACACCTCCGATAAAGGGTTAGTATCCAAAATATATAAAGAACTCACATAACAACGACAAAAAAAAAAAATCCAATTAAAAAAAGAGCAGAGGATCTGAACAGACACTTCTCCCAAGAAAACATACAAACGGCCAATAGACATATGAAAAGATGCTCAATTTCACTTGGTATTAGGAAAATGCAAGTCAAAACCACAATGAGATACCACCTCTCACTTGATAGAGTGGCTATTTTTAACAAGACAACTATGTAACAAGTGTTGGAGAGGCTGTGGAGAAAAAGGAATCCTCGTACACTGCTGCTGGGAATGTAAATTGGTACAGCCGCTATGGAAAACAGTATGGAGGTTCCTTGAAAAATTAAGAATAGAATTACCATATGACCCAGCAATCCCTCTTCTAGGTATGTACCCAAAAAGTCTGAAAACTTTCATCTGTAAAGATATATGTATCCCTGTGTTCATTGCAGCATTATTCATGGTGGCCAAGACATGGAAACAAATAGTGTCCTTTGGTAGGTGATTGGATAAAGAAAATGTGGTACATGTATACAATGGAATATTACTTGGCCATAAGAAAAGATGAAATACTGCCATTTGTGACAACATGGATGGATCTTGAGCTTATCGTGCTAGGAAAAATAAGTCAGATAGAAGAAATTGAGAAGCTTATAACTTCACTCATATGTGGGATATAAAACTGAAAGCAACAAACAAGAAACAAAAACTCATAAACACAGACAACAGTTTAGTGGTTACCAGAAGGTAAGGGGGGAGGGAGGATGGCAGAAGAGGGTAAAGGGGGTCAAATAAATGGTGATGGAAGGAAAACCTACTCAGGGTGGTGAACACCCAATGCAATATATAGATGATGTAGTATAGAATTGTATACTTGAAACCTATATAATTTTACTAATCAACGCCACACCAATAAATTTAATAAAAGTAAAATATAAATAAAAAGTTCACATTCTGTGGCAAAACTAAAAAATAAATAAGTAAATAAATCTCCATAGTTCTATCATATAAAGACAGAGTTAATAATTTTGCACATTTGCTATACTTTTATACAAGTTTGTTTCATTTTTTAAAATTATTATATTTATTTCCTCTTATTATAAATTTTATAAGCATTTTTAATGTTTTCCAAAATTTAACCAGAAACCATAATATATTGAACTACATTATTTATGGTATCTTCAATATTCTTTTGAAACAATTTTGTGATACTATATGTATGTATTTGCACTTTACAATTTTTTGTATTTAGGAATTCCTTCAAGGAGAATAATTCTAAAAGTCAAATTATTGGGTTAAGTAATAAAGTCACTTTAAGACTTTTGATATATTACTAACAAAATGTTTAAACCAATTTATACTCCCTGAGAGTATGAGAGTACCTGTTTTATCACCTCCTTACCAGCACTCAGTATTTTTATTTTTGAAATACGAAATAGCTAGAGAGATGAAAGTGGAATCCACTTAGATCTAATAATTTTATTTTGGAATTTTAAAAAATACTTCTAATGACATTAGACTTTTCCACATTTGTGAACATGCATTAATTTCTCTTTGGGCAATTGCCTGTTCATATCTTTTGTTCTTGTGTTTAGTGGAGACTTTTCTCACCATTTTTAATTTTAGGAAATTTCCTCCTTGTAGAAATTTGATAAATACTTACTTTAATTTTATGCTTGCTTTTTGCATTTTGAATTTGTACGCTTAATTCTTAAATTCATTTGGTATATAGTTCATGAAATGATATTACTACAGGTTATAAACAAAGATACCTACACTCATGATTTTTTCTAGAATAATTTCAGGAATAATCTTTTCTTTTTTTCTTTGATTTGAGAACATTGTTATATATTTTACTTTTTGTAGCGCTATAATATTTTAATATTTGGACGTGTTAGATCTCTCATAATTATTTTTCATTTTAAAACTTACTTTGAGAGTTTATTTATCTAAATGTATGTTAAGATCATTTTGAAAAATTTAAAGAAATTGTTTTTAGATGTCAGTGAGTCTGTAAAGCAATTTGGGATGATTTGACATCTTTAAATTATTCAGTTTGCCTTTCCAGAGATATGGTATATTTTTAGTTTGTTCTTTATGTAGGTCATGAAGTGTCACTATTGTGAATGAAATATCTTGTCTTTTACATTATCCAGCCATATATTGGTAGATATATAATAACGATATCTGTAATAACAATATTTGTCTATATAATAACATCTATCTTTTTTGTGGTCTAGCTAGATAGATATTGCCAGGTACATAATGATAATATAATACCTAACATTCATTAGCCTTGGGATTTAGTAAGCAATTATCTTACTTTTCAAAATAATCTGAGGAAGTGGCCATGATTGTTTCCATTTTACAAATAAAACAACTAAAACTTTACTTGCTCAATTTATAACTTCAGAGTGACAAGTCCAAGTGTGTCTGACTCTGACTTCAAAGGCTGTGCTCTTAACTGCAATACTCTGCAATATGAAAGCTATTAAATTTTATATTTTCAACTTATATTCCTATTGACTGGATTTTAGGATTTAGAGACAAGTACATTTGCATTACAAATTTCAAATCAGCATTCTTTATTCCCTGTTGCAGATTCCTCAATAAATCCTCTATTGAATTTCAAAGAATACTCCAAAAACAAGAACTCTCAAATGACAGTCAGTAGAATTTGTCAAAAGAAGATTAGGAAGGCTCTATTAATATTTTTGCATACATTTTGTTCTTAGCACAAATTTTGTGGTTTAAAAATTATCTTCCTCCCACCCCTGGAATTTCTTATATAAAAAAATCTAAACATTTCAGAAATTCCTACTTAATTTTTTTTTATACATTAAACAACCATCATGGTGACATAGTATTAATACACCTACTATGGTTTACAACAGTAAAAATAAGTGGGAAAGCCAGGTCTTTTGCTTCTCCAGAGGCCATTTAAAATTGTTCTTATGAGCTGCATTTTCTCAACACAGCTCACTGACTACATAATTTTAAAAATTACTTTTAAGAAATGGATGATGACATATCAAATAATAGCTTATAAACAACTGTAGCATTTCTTCAGAATGAAGAGGAGTCCTTACAAAATGGGACCAGACCATATAATCTTCTCAAAACACTGTGCATTATCAAAGATACTTAATGAAGAGGAAGGAAAGTGGCTCAGTCTTACAAGATTAAGTCACCCAAGATCTCTGGTGCTCTGATGGTTTTTCTCCATCATGGCTACAAGAGTCACCCTTCTTGTTTTGATACATAATGTTTTCATATTCGTTTGAGTAATTGAAAAAAAACAAAAAACAGAAACAAACCAAAACACACACTTAATTCTTGGATCTCTTCTCTTCACTGGGACCACAAACCACAGATTATTTTCATTTAGATGATGAACTCTTTCTTTTGTACTGAGTTCATATGAATATGTGTGTATCTCGTCTAAAACTGAGGTTTTGTTGTGATTTTAAAGAAGTTCATCAGAATGCAGTCTTGCAAAGTATTTCCATGTGCAAGAAAACATACGAACACCATCTTCCTTAACATTCTATATTTCTGATCAGAGTAAGATTGGGACTGGCAGGTACAAACTCAGAGGCCAGGGCAAATAAGATGGTAAAACTAGAACTTTATTCTTTGACTCACATCAGCTATGAACTGTCTTTTCTTTCTTTCTTTGGCTGTGTACATTATGTAAGTGCTTCTCCAAGGAAAATTCCAGCAATGACTGAAAAGCAGCTTCCATACCAAAAACTAGATACTCTTTGGGAGATGGAATTCTCTCTGGTATACTGCAGTCACAATTAAAAGGGTCTGCATCACCAAGGCAATGAAGAGGTTGATTCCAAACCCTAGGCATAACATCTTATGTTTAGAGTAACTACCATCTGAAATACTGCTGTCAATATGAGAATCACTAACCTACCTTGAATATCAAATAACCAGTATAGTATTCTCGGTAGTTATGAAATTCATAAGATGCAGTGCCTCTGTTTTGACAGCTGAAAGCATTCCCAAAGCAACCTTTGATTCTCCTAAGCCAGTACTTTTCAAACTTTGTTGTGCATACAAACTACCTGGGATGAAGATTCTTATTCTGTAGGTCTCAGGTGGGGCCTGAGTGATTCGCAGTAATGCTGACACTGCTTGTTTATGGACCCCCACTTTGAGAAGCAAGACCTTGGCCATAAAAGACTCCAGCTGATTTTTAGCCCACTGTGGAGGCAGCCACAGCTCCCTTAGTATTTCAGTAGCTTCTACTGCTCCATTATATGTTAAAGAATTTGGGGATGAGATTTGGTAATTCCAAAGAACTTATATACATCATTTAAAATGTCTTTATAGTCTGCGGTGGAAAAAGCCCACCAGAGGGATCATAAAAACGGTCCTTCAAAAAGTAATGGTTCTTTAGATTTTGGAAACTGCACAAAAATTCTCAAATGGCCTTCATTAGGGCTCCTTGAAATGGTGGATATTTCTGAAGGGGCTCTTTCCCTGTAGTACTCTTACGCGCTATCCTTTTGATGTTCAATTAACACTGTATCCTTGACCACTGACTTGTAGAAAATCTTTGCTGGATAGTGCATGGAACAATATGCTCTTCTGGGACATTGGCAGAAAAGGTATTAAAAGAAAGGCACAGAGACAGATGCCATGGTCATGACATTGAAGTGTATGAGTAAGATAGGTTTGCTGGAAGCACTGATAGTTGAGCTAGCCTGGAGGCTGCCGTGCGGAAGTACTCTTACAGTAACCAGTTACTCTCTGATAATATTCTGCACTAATAACACCATATGTGGTGACCATCCTGTAGAAAAACTCGACATCCTGCATGGCCCTACAGGAACAGCAGTCAGGTGATCATGAAGCAATGCTCTAAGAGCATGTCTGGTTCATAGTGGACATGACCAGAGCGTACAAAACCAGGAAGCAACAGCTCCAAGTAGAGTATGTCCTAGTGGTCTCATTTGTGATCTCTGTGGTGATCAGATTTTTATCTTGTATAAATGAGTGAAGAAAATGGATATGCATGTCTCACCGTACAGAAAAATCTAGATAAGCTGAGGATCACAGTGGGGAAAAATCCAGGAGTGGCTCAGTAAACTTCATGGCTGGAGTACTTCCCATGCCAGTGTACATTCAGAATTTATTCTTTTCTGAAACTTGGGCCAACTTCCCCTCTTCAGTTCCAACTTCTGCCTCTCCCTGTTAGTTGTAGTTACAAAGTCCAGCCTTCTGTTGGCCTCTTTGATTCTCCTCCCTTCAGCTAAAGATTGTGTTAAATTCTTTATTTGCATGTGTAATACTTTACAGCAAACCCATGGTCATGACGTTTTCTTAACAATTTTTTTTTACTATAGAAATAATGGAGACAAAAAACTTGGAAAATGTAGAATTGTACAAAACCCAAATAGAAATTGTCCATAATTCTTATCCTTCAAAAACAACCACAATTAATACATTAATGCATTTATTTACATTTTCTCTTACCAAGCATTTAGACGTTTGTTTTTATTAAAGCAATATCAAAACTCAGAAAACCTTTTAAATTATATAAATGTGTCAAAGACTTATTTCCCCTCCCCCACCTCCTTTGCCAAGTCTCACTCCCCAGAGATAATAATTTTCCTCAGTAGCCCACTGAATCTTTTTAAGGGATTTTTGTTTGTTTGTTTGTTTGTTTGTGGTAGTTACTCTTTAGCCTTAAATAATACACTTCACTTCTATTTCTTTACTTAGTAATTTTAGACAGTATTCATCAACTCGTTATGAAAGATGAGGAAATTAGGAAACTTACAGATATTCCTCCACCTTCCCCTTTCCTGATTTCTGTTATTTTTTTAGTTGTTGAAGTTTATAATGTTGGTATTGTCTCATGGCTCTAAGTAGGTGTTGTATGCTGTGTTTATAGACTGCATTTGGAAATGTAAACCCAGGGGAAAGAGAGGGAAAGGGGAGTGAGGAGGATGCGATTGCCTTAGCACTTTAATTAATTACACCGGTGATATCCCTGTCCCAAACTGACTTTTGCTGATGTTGCCTCTGAATTTGGAATATCTCTGGGCATCCTTTAGAAAGGAGTCCTTTTACCTATGAAGTTTGAGGCTGTAGTTTTTCATTCCTCTATTTGCTTCTTTAGTCTGATCCTGTTTAGTTTCTATCTCCCAGAATTTCCTCGACCATTTAGTCAACTGCTATCTCCATTCCATACCCTGACCCCTTAATGTTATGTTTTTAAATCTTTAAACGTTTTTAAGTTTACTTAATGGCTTTTCTGTTACTTCACTGAGACATTGTAGGGATGTATTCAGTCCACCACTTGACAACACTAGGAATCATTGGCCAGTACTTGGTTTCAGCAATCTTATAATGAGCCTGATGGCTTACTAATTGGATTAATTTAGATTTTAATGAAAACAATGCCATAAGATCACGTCAATATTTTTTCCCATGCCAGGGACTTGAACCTTCTTCTTCTCCTTTGTTTCTGTCTTCTGCTCTAGACCCTTCCTCCTCTCATTATTTCCTCTGTTAGATCCATTCTTGTCCTAACCACCCACCTCTTATATGGTTCCCATAAACCTCCTCTGCAAAAACCAAAAGGCAATTAAGGAATAATAAGTCCCACTACTACTTAGAATTGCATTCATTTATTTTTTTAAAAAAGTGTGTGTGTGTGTGTGTGTGTGTGTGTGTGTGTGTGCGCGCGCGCGCGGGGCCTTGTTCTAGGTGCTGGGCACACAGCAGAGAATAAAACAGAGACAAACTACCACCCTTGTGGCGCTTATGTAGTAGAAGGCAGAGATACGCGATACACTGTAGTACTACATCCGTTAGCTCCGCCCAGGTTGGCAAACGCTAGAAGGATAAAATGCGCCGGGTTAGTAAACACATCATCGAAACTCCTGGTCGACTTATCAATACCCCACACTGTCTTCTAATGAATCACTAAGTAGTCAGAATCTCTTTGTAGGGACGAATAAATAGAATTCACTTCTTAAAATTTGAGAACACTAATGTCCTACAGTAATGGTTACATAAATTATGATATAACTATAAAATGAAACTAGGAGATTATTGTAAGTACTTATGAAGATTTTTGAAGATGAGAAAATTATTATTAAGTAAAAATAGCAATATAAAATTATGTCTATAGTTTGACTCTATATGTTAATGGAGTTATTTCAGCTCAGTGGAATATTAATAAAAATAGCATTTTTTTATTTTTTTATTTTTTTGCCAATTGCTATTTTCAGCTGTGCTCTATTGAATTCCAGATTAACATCTTAGACAGATTCTATAATATTCTGGTTACTTTTAGGTTTTGAAGTATAGTCCAGTTTTAAAACTCTAGTCTCATTTCTGATTCTATTTTTCCTTCCCCCATGTAGTAGAAGCTAGAACTCTGAACACGACAGAGGTAGGGGAGGCAGTGCAGCAGGCTGTGGCTGTGACGGAGGGAGGGGGAGGAGGTAACCACCTTAAGTGAATGGGGTCAGAGATGAGGAGGCCTCAGTGGCCTCACTCTTGTTCAGCATGTGCCCAGAGGAGGACATGGTTTCCAAACCAGGGGAATGGGGTTCCCTAGGGGCAATGCTCAGATTTACCCAGGTTCCTTCTCTTGCTGTGTGGAAAAGAGGGTCAAACAAGCCTTCCCTCAGGTCAATCAGCAGTTCATCCTCCTAGCTTCTTCTCTGGGCTGTGCATCTACCAACCAGCAGCCTCCTGGGCAGCCCCTGCTCTTCTGTTTCTCTAACGTTTCACTCCTTCACGTGGACTCATGAAACCTCAGATATCCTTGCCATGTCCTTTTAAGGTCACGGTGAACCAGATTGGGGGCAGGAGCCCTGATGTTCTCCTAGTTATATCTTTAAGCCTTATTGGCAGTGGGTTTTCTACGCCCACCTTCAGAAATTTCTAGACTAGAAATGAACATTAGTTTCTATGGATGCCCCATGAACAATGGAAGTTTCCCAAGAACTCTCAAATGTTTTATTCCAATGGCAGCACAAAGTTACAAAGGAGTGGGACTTAGCAGGCATCAGTCGGGAGCGAGATGCCAGTCTCCCTTTCTTCACAGCACCTATGAATCTCTATGAATTATTCTCTTGGATTTCTTTCCTCTCCCCACCAACTAAGCCTTTCCTTTGGTGAGGCGAAGGCGAAGAGAGGAGTTTCCTAGTGTGTTGGTTGATAGTGAGGTTGGTTATGTGCTTCTTTATAAGACCTGGTAGAAGGGTTTTTTTCCCTCCATGAATCATATTTCCTAATTTATATTTGCCTGAATATCATCAATTTTATTTCAAATTTCAGAACATTAGAATTGATTTTTAAAATGCTATTGTTAGAAAATATCTTTATCATTAGAAAATTTTATTTTGTCTTTCTATCTTGATTTTTTTTGTTAAAGATCATGTTTAAGTAATTCACTTTTAGAGACTCAATTCTACTGATTAAATTACTTTTTTCTCTTTTTAAGATAATTGATTCCCAATTTTTTAAATATTTAATATGCTTATATTATTTCTTATTCAGTTGATAATTTATTACTATTATTATTTCTCCCTTCACCGTTATTTTAGTTCCATCCCTTTACCACTTGCCCCTTTGGCAACCATTAGCTTGTTCTTTATATCTATGTGGTGTTTGTTTCTGTTTTGTTTTATTATTATTATTTTTTCTTTTTTAGATTCCACATATAAGTGAAATCATATGGATTTTGTCTTTCTCTGTCTGACTTATTTCACTTAGCATAATAACCTCTAGGTCCATCCATGTTGTCATAAAAGGCAAGATTTCATTCTTTTTTATTGCTGAATAATATTCTCCATCCATGTTGTCATAAAAGGCAAGATTTCATTCTTTTTTATTGCTGAATAATATTCCACTGTATATGTATACTACACCTTCTTTATCCATTTATCCACTGATGGTCATCTAAGTTGCTTCCACTTCTTGGCTATTACTAGTAATGTTGCAATGATCATAGGGGTGCATATATCTTTTCAAATTCGTACTTTTGTTTTCTTCAGATAAATCTGGTGGAAGATTTTGAGTCCTAATTATTTATGGCTCGTTAGGGAATGATCTTAGCTATGGGCAGTAGCCACAATTCTCGGACAACAGGAGAAATTCCATGCAACATTCCACTTAGCAGGAAGTAGGAAAAGGGAAGACTAGGACACTTTCAAGTTTAATAATTTTTACCCCACTACTTGTATTGTTTATATTATCTGAAAAAAAGGCTCAATTCCTCCAATTATTATTCATCCTAAATGTCTTGGGTAATATCATAACGTTAGAGTCTATCTGGCTTCTGTTCCAGGTATTATTTTTGGTGTTACAGGCTGGACCAAGGCACATGAAATTGCTACCCTGTTCTCCCTACCCTGCCACCTGGTCCAGAAACCATGACCTCGACCCACTCTTGTCCTGCCACTAAGACCAGGCAATTGGCCACTATACCCTTGATAAGAAGAGAGTTGAGGGATGCCAAACAAGACAAGTGAGTTTATGCTTCCTGCTGTCTGATTTCTTACCTGAGCCTACACAACCAGGTCCCTGGTTCTTGTCTCGGGATCCAATAGAGTGAACTGCACAGTTACTGATACTCAGCCACAGCCTGGACTTGCCACAGTCCTGCTTTGCCTCTGAATTTTTGGGAAGGACATCCTGGGCATGTCAGTTTCACTAAACTCCAATGCCAGATCACCCATCACTAGCCTCTGCCTATGTTGATTCACTAAAACTTCTTTCACCAAGGATAACAACAGCCATAAATTGCAATATTTTAGAAAGTTGGGCTAAAACATACATACGTAAGTATACATAAAATTTATCATTTTACCTGTACAATTCAGTGGCATTAAGTACATTCCAAATGTTGTATAAATATCAACACTGTCCATTTCCAGACTATTTCATATCCCAAATAAAAATTCTATATCTGTTAGACATTAACTTCCCATTTCCTCCTCTCCTGTCCCTAGTTACCTCTATTCTACTTTGTCTCTATGAGTTTGCCTGTTCTATACATTTCATACAATATTACATTTTTTTGTTTATTCATCTCTGGATACTCTGATCATTACACGTACAGACTTTTGAAGCAGTAAAACAATAGATAATATTTAACTTAAGAAAAGTATACAGATGTACGCACCACCCCCTGTCCCAACCCAGACCCAGAGGAGAGGCAGGGTCTTGGCTGTTGATTGTAGCACAACTGTAGTTTCCTGTGAGTACGACCTTCATGACCTCTGCTATTTATTTGTATCATGTATAGTATTGATTACATCATGTTTTAATACAAGGACACTTTACATCACTGGAAAGTCAGTGTCATTTATCAAAGGAAAGAAACTATAAAAGTTGATAGAATTTAAACATAGTTATTACAATTTAACTAGATACTATCAAATGCAAAGTTTGTGTACAAAAAAATTCTGTTTTTGTTTATTAAAAAATGATTAGCAAGTATTAGTAAAGTGCTAAAGACTACCACCAGGTTAGGATTTTCTCTTTCCTAATTCAGAAATATTTGAAGCCAGTTATTTAATATTATGACTGTAGACCACTAAAATTATTTCAAGTACCACCAATGTTAAGTTGGCAACACTCCTTTGTAAATGTTTCGGTTTTTGCCATGTTTTCTGTTGTGTTATATGGATCTTCCACACCTAGCCTAATACAGTTACTTATATAGATGTAGTGAGAAGGAACTTTAAATAATATCTTTTATCATTTATTTTCCTTTGGGATCATATTTCAGAAATTATTTTCCTATGGATTTAACTATCAAGAAAAAATGTTCAGGTGCTGAGATCAAAGATTATTTGAATTTACCAAGGAATGAAAAGTTAAGAAAGAAAAAAGGAAGGAAAGAAAGGAAAAGGAAAAGCATGTTACTTCCTTTTTAATAATGCAAGTATTAGGGGGGAAAGTCACCTGAGTAATAAAGCATGCATCATTTGAATGGATTAAAGTTCAAATCACTGCAAAGCAGCTTATTTTTCATCCATCACCATGGATACAAAAGGACAGCTGAAGTGCAAGCATCTGACATCACAAGCATGCCCAAACAGGCCTGGGAGGAGAGCTCCAGCAAACCACAAAGGACTAGAAGAAAAGCAGTGAAGGGGAAGGGAGGGAGAAGCAGAGGGAAAGGATCATTGTTAAGACTATGAATCAGAAGTTCAGCTGGGAGGATTAAATAGGAGGAGGCAGGAGGCCAACAGAGAAGCTTAGAGACCGGCACTTGTTTACACCGACCTTTTAATACCTTCTTAGCCAAAAATAGAACCAGAGGGAGACTGAGGAAAGATATATCAGATCATTCGCTACCCAAATGGCAGTTTTGATAGTTTCTTTTATGTTCTCCTTATTTTATGTTTAGGCTCTAATTTTAATTCATGTCCTAAAGCTTTTACCTACCTGGCTCACCTCACATTAAAAATCAATCCCCAAAGTAGCTGAAGCCTCCAAGTAACAACTTGAAAGAATCAAAGGAACCAGTACCTGTAGGACAATAGAAAGTGGTAAATATTGAGAAAAATTGCTATTTTAAATATTAAGTTCTTCATGAACAGGTACAATTTTTTACTTTCATTTATTTAAAATCTTTTATTAACGTAAAATTTTGTTTCTCATCAAAAGGCAGTGCGTTTATTCTCAGGCTGCTGCATAGTGTATAAAGACCAGGACTCAGGAACCCTGGGTTCAGAGGTGAGCTGGTAAATGTTTAACAACTGGCTCTCCAGGGCAAGTCCTGATTTCAGCATTTGCTGGTTTCTGTAATGTAAATACTTTCACCATGCCTTATTTCCAGCTACCAACGTGATGTCAACTGGCTTGCAAACTTTCTGAAAATGTAACAGTGAGCTCTAGGATATTAGTGACTGGGTTCTATGCCAGCCCTGACACCAACTAGTGGTGGGGCTTTGAGTACCTCACTGGGCCTCAGTTTCCTCTTCAGATGAAGAGGCTGGAGCTGGGTTTAAACTTTGATTGTTAAAATTGCGCAGTGGTTTGTCTTGGTAGTTTGAGAAAGGATTCTTGGGGGGGGGTGCCCTGGGAGAGGGTATTTGGGGGATGCTGAGCTATTAGGGTTCTACCTCCTCACAGCTGCTTCAACTTTGCGGGCCCTTCTATCAGAATTTTAGATCTCTGTGTAAGGTGCTGTTTGAAGAGAAGCTTCTGTGACAAAGGGAAAAAACATCAGAACACCACTTGAATAATTGATCTTAATGACCCCTTCCATTTTTAAAGATTGATGATCTGTAAAAATAAAAATGTGAGTCAAATACCAACATACTGATGTCGGTGGACCGTACTAGGCTCACAATAGTACTTTCTCTTTCTTGGTTAAAGCTGAAACTAGACATTGGCTGAAAGTCAACCATGCCTGAGTGGAATTATATCCACAGAATCAGACATTGTTAAAATGAGGAGTTTAGAGATAATTTCCTCCAAGGGTTTTCAGATATGCCCAAAGGGTTCATCAGAGCCCCTCAGAATATGCCTCTGTGTGTGTGCATGTGTGTGCACAAGTGCATGTGTACACTAAACAGGTTGTAATCCACTTGTGTTCCCTCACCTCCCACTGCCAGGCACCCTTTGAGAGAGAAGCAGCTCTTATGTATTAAATAATGCTTGATGCATTTTAAATATTGGGATTCCATACAAGATTTCATTTGTGGAAAAGCTGGGGGTGGGGAGGGAAAGTAAGTAGAGACATCTGATTCATGCTATTTGCTTTGACAAACCAGAAACTAAGCTTTAAATAAGACAAATGTCTTGTCCTCTGTCCCCACAACCAGTAAGAGGCAGAGTCATGTCTGGAACTCAGATCTCTAGGTTTCCAAACCATTATTTCCCTTTTCGTAAGCTTGGCTACCTCGGACCACTACTTCCTATTATATGCCTCTGAGTAAATAACCTAACCCCATATTGTCAAATAGGATAGCCACAACCCACATGGGACTACTGAGTACACTTGAAGTGTGGCTGGTCTGAATTGAGATGTGTCCTAACTGTAAAATATACACCAAGTTTCAAAGCCTTAATACGAAAAAAATGTGAAATATCTCATTGATAATTTTAAAAAATTGATTACATGTTGAAGTGATAATACTTTAGATATATTATGTTAAACAACATGTATTATAAAAAAATAATTTTATTTTTTAAACTGTTTTTTAATGTGACTACTAGACAATTTAAAATTAAATATGTGGCTCACATTATATTACTATTAGATAAATCTGATTTAACCTCACAGCCAGTTTCCTCATCTGTTAAAAGTGGAAAATATCTGCCCATTGTATTTCTCAGGGTGTTTTAAAATCAAATAAGGTAATCTTTGTAAAATGCTCTGCAAAATGCTACCCAAATGTAAGACGATACTCCAAGCCATTTTGATATCTGTTTGGCCACTTACTGTGTTAGTTGCTCCCTGGTAGGTGCTAAAAGTTCTGTGGCGTTTTTTTCTTTTGCTATTATTTATGTGTTGTTGTTGTTTTTGGGTTTTTTTGAGGGGGGGAGGGGAGTTATAATGTAGGCTACAAACCTAATAATGAGCACACTCATTTAGTCTTCTCATTTATATTCTGTGTGTGTACCCAGTCCATGGACTCATTAGCCTCCGTACTGAGCCATATAGATTGTAGATGCAGTGAGGAGTTCGGCTTGAGTCATAGCCTTCAAGATCCCTCCAGAGAAAGAACTTATGGAAGGGAAAAGAGTCAAGCACAGGCATCTCAATCAAAAGCTGTCAGAGAAGACAGTGTCTGGCTATAGCTTGGTGACTATTACTCATATCCACCTCAGGCCAGCTGCCCACTGGGTTTCTATCATAAGTCAAAAGAACTGAGAGCACTGTTTCACTAAATTATATGAAACATCTGGGCATAAGAAGTGCCTTCGTCAGGCCGCTATAACACAAATTCTATATAATGGTGGCTTTAACAACAGAAATTTACTTCTCACAGTTCTGGAGGCTGTGAAGTCCAAGATCAAGATGAGATGCTGGCAGATCTGGTGTCTGGTGAGAAAACTCACTTCCTTTCTGGTTTGCAAATGACTGTTCTTGTATCCTCACATGGCCCAGAACAGAGAGCTAGCTTTCTAGCCTCTTCTTAGGAGGACACTCACCCCATTCATGAGGGATCCACCCTCATGACCTTATTACCTCCCAAAGGCCCTACTTCCTAATAATATCACATTGGAGATTAGATTTCAACGTATGAATTTTGGGGGTCACAAACAATCAGTCTATAACAGGAAGTAACAATTCACTGGGACCCATCTAACATGGTAACTATAACAATATATAAGGAAGGGAGCATTTCACCTTCACCTCCAAAATTTGGCTCTAGGGTTCTAGTTCAGTCAGGAGGCTGTTGGGAAAACAGAAACAACACTAGGTTTAAACAGGTTATTTGATATAGAGAATTGATACAGAAGTGTTGAGATGCTGAAAGATCACAAAGGGAACACTGAGATAACACAGATATTTGTAATTGCAGCAAGCAGTTAACCTGCATCATTAAGGGAACAAAAGAATAAGAGCTGGGGCCATCTAGGAACTCAGAACAAAGGTTGCACAGGGCTGGTGTCTGCACCTCTAGGGGTAGCCCCAGGAATCTAATTCTAGGAGCTGCAAAAGACACATTAGACTAGAGCTGACTTCTGCTGCTAGAGTAATATTGATAGGAACAAAGGACACCAAGAAGGAAGTTATTTCTCCCCAGTTCCCACCTTCCAGCCTTTCCCTAATGCCTCCTTTTGGCAGAACCTAACAGTGAGCCAACCAGTGAGGGAGTTTGGGAAATACAGTTTGCCAAGTAGTACTAGCCCCAGTATCACATAATAGAACATAGAAAGGCAGGCTGGGGTCTGAGAAACAAGGCACTATAACTGGCACTATTCCAGTTCAACTTTGGCACTGACATAAGTGGTTGATCTTATCTAGACTGGAACACTTTGAATTACCTGTGTTTTTCTTAAATGAATTTTACAAGCACATATACCAGACTAGTCTAGGAACCAATTTCAATAAAATTGCCACTATCACTGTGGGGGATATCTATTGGTTTTAGAGAACCATCTCTCTCAACTCTTCTGGGAGAAAATGAAAATGCATAACCCTGTTCATACCCTTTCCTCCTCCCCCAACCCAAGCAATCATGTGGCTACAGAAATTAGTTCATGTTTAGGTATGAGCAGTCAGAGTTAGTCCCAGGATTTCTGCTGCACCAATAAGAAAAGAGGTGTTTTTTTTTTCCAGTGGGATTGTCAGCTGAATAGAATGCAAGTTTGGAGCTTTGGTGGTCATACCTGGCAGGGAAAACTTGCCTGATGTAAAACCAGCACATAGGAAAGTACATACAAGAGATAAAAAACAAAATTTTAATGACATTGAGCACTTGGATCTAACCACATTTTGAGCCAGGTCTACTTCTAGATTTTTCTATTATATAAGACAGTGTTTTGTTTGATTTTTTAAGAAACTAAGCCATTTTACAAAATTGAGGTAAAGTTCACATACAGAGGAAAATGCTTATCTTAAATATAAATTTTGATTAGTTTCGATAAAGGAAAATCTTTTAACTACCACCTCAAATATAGCACCTTTACATCACTCCAAAAATCTCTTTGATTCCCTCCCAGTAATCCCTTCTCCTATCCCCATATTCAACGGTTCTTATTTTCACCAGTATAGATTAAATTTGCCTGTTTTTGAACTGATTATTAATGGAAGTATACAGAATATATTCTTTCATGTCTGACTTCTTTTGCTCAACATCATATCTTTGAAATTCATCCATGTTGATTAGTAGTTAATTCCATTGATTACCAGCATAACAATTTAAGGATATACAGTAGTCCCCACTTATCCCTGGGGGATATGTTCTAAGACCCCATACCCAGTGGATGCCTGAAACTATGGGTAGTACCAAACCCTATATATACTATGTTTTTTCCTATGTATATATACCAATGATAAAGTTTAATTTATAAATTAAGCACAATAAGAGATTAACTTACTGTTAATTAACTTAATAACTAATAATAAAATAGAACAATTATAGCATTATACTGTAATAAAAGTTATGCAAATATGGTCTCTCTCTCTCAAAATATTTTATGACTCCCCCTTCTTCTCGTGATGATGTGAGATGATACAATGACTGTGTGATGAGAGGAAGTGAGGTGAATGATGCAGGCATTGTGACACAGCGTTAGGCTACTATTAGGGTTACTCGAACATATGCACTGTGATACTGTGATGGTTGATCTGGTCACTTAGCTAGCTACTCAGTCACTGAATAGAGTATACAGTGTAGATAGGCTGGATAAAGGTTTGGTTCACTTCCCTGGTGGGATGGCTCATGATTTCATCATGTTACTACTAAGAATGGCACACAATTTAAAACGTGTGAATTGTTTAGTTCAGGAATTTTCCATCTAATACCTTCAGATTGTGGAAAGTGAAACTGCAGATAAAGGGAGACTACTATAGTATGTTTAAAAAAATTGTTCTCATGTTAATGGATTTTGGGTTGTTTCCTGCTGTGCCTAATATGAAGAAAACTGCTGTAAACACTGTATTTTTTTGATATATTCTTTAATTTCTCCTGTGTAAATACCTTGGTGTGAAATTATTAGGCCATGTTAGAAATGTATGTTTAACTTCCTAAGAAATAGCATCTGTATTTTCACCTGGATGTCCCATAGATATCTCAGGCATAGTCCCCAAACTACTTATTTCTGTACCGTACCTTACACTTGCACTTCTGTACTCATTGTCTTGGTGAAGGGTGCCAGATGTCTTAGCCAGGAATCTGGAGTCAACCTGGGCTCCTTCCCCCTATTACCCTCCCACATATAATCCACATATAATCAGCGCCCCCTCCCCAGTCTTGTAACACAGATAGTGCATACCTATTTTTTTCCTCTGCTCACTATGATTGCAGTATAACATAGTACAGTCGTTTTCCAATGTTTTTTACTTTGAGCCATATCAAATGTTTTTCACTTTGGCTCAAAGTAAAACACATGTGAAGGCTACTATTTTATATGTGGTATATATATATATATACATATATATATATATATATATGTATATATATATATATATACACACACACATATATACATACATGGATATGAAAGAAACTAAAACAAAAGTTTCATAAAATGATACTTATCCTTATTGTATACAATATAGTCTGATATTATCTGTTCTACTCTATATCTATTAAAAAATGTGGTCATAAACCATAAATTGATTGGATGATTTATTAATGAATTACAACCTGAAAGCTCAGGTCCTGGAGTTAGACAGACAAGGGTTTAAATCCCTACTCTCCTGTTTTCTAACTGTAACCGTGAGCAAAGCACTTAGTCTCTTTCAGCTGCAGGCTTCACTTATAGCAAAAAAATGATAATAAAAATAATACTATATCAGAGTTGTAATAAAGATTAATATGGGTTATAGCAAGGATTAAAAGGAGTATGTAAAACTATAAACTCAGGACCAGGAACACAGGTGCTCAATCGATATTAGTTGATTCAGTCCTTCTTCATTTCTCCCTAAGTTACTGGTTCCCTTCCTGAAGTTTTAAAAGTCTTAGCTAACCTTTCTGTTTCTAGTCTCACCCTGCACGATGCCACTGGAATAATCTTTCTGGAATGCACATCGTATCAGTCCTCTGTTAAAAAATTCATTAGTCACTATTTATGGCTTTTTGGATTAAACGTAAGCTTCTTAAAAGGCATTTAAACATTTAGTCTTTGCCTGTATCTCTGGCCACTTCCTCTCCTAGTGTACCGCCTCCTTTGCCCATTATGTCTTCCTCTATCATGTTTTACTGAACGATTTGCTCTGCCTCTCTAATGCCTGGGTATATACTGATTTGTCTCTACTTTATATATCTTCCTACTTCTGGTTAGCTTTTATGTAACATAAACTCTTAATTCAAGAGTTACTTTCACTGGGAAGCATATCTGGGCCGGGGGCTAAGTTGAATCCTTCCTCCAACTCCCTTTAGTTCCCTAGGCATACCTTTATAATCTCCCTTATTACACAGTACCTGCAATCAGAGAACCTCATCTTTCTTGTTCATTAGACAGAAGCAGCTGGACGACAAGAACTTCATTTTTCATCCCTGTATTCCCTAAGGGTACCTAATAAGTGCTCAATATGTACTTAATGAGTGAATGTTTCTAACTTAGAAATTTTCCATTGCAATTCTGCCATTTTCCTATTTTCACTGGAGAAATAGACGGCTATTTTACTAGGCTAGGACTCCAAAGTAGTAAAAACACTTTTTGCTTATTATACTTATTGTCAATTAAAAATATAGTCATTGATTTTAACAGAATATCCCATGGATTATTTTCAGTTCAGAACAGGCAATTGTCTATTACCGTGTTTCCCCCAAAATAAGACCTAACTGGACAATCAGCTCTAATACGTTTTTCGGAGCAAAAATTAATACAAGACCTGGTGTTACATTATGTTATATCATATCATATTAACATATTATAGACTTGGTCTTATATTACAGTAAAATAAGACTGAATCTTATATTAATTTTTGCTCCAAAAGACGCATTAAAGCTGATTGTCCTGCTAGGTCTTATTTTCAGGGAAACACGGTAAGACAATTGTACTGATATTTTCCCTTTCAAATCTAAAAATGTGAATATAAATAAAATATGGTTTTCTTCAATGCTATCCTACTCCTTTGAAGATAGCATTTGATCTGTAAGTCAGTTTACCTAAAGATGTAATTGTGGAGGAACAAAATCTGAAAACATGTATTAAAAACTTGCTTAAACCTTTTTAATTCTTTTATGAAAAACAAAAGCTAAAGCCCTGAAAATTCAATGAATTCCATAAAACTGAGAAAATATTAATTATGAAAGAAAAATACTAGGAAACATCTCAATAGTTTTCTTTCTTTCCCCACCAACAAAATAATTAACATGTAAATTTCATCAAATGACCAAAAAGACTTATCCTTTAAACAGAGCAATAATCGAAGGGTATCAGCTTCCTGTACTACAAAGGCAAATAATAACAATTAGATTAAATTTGTTTTCAT
The DNA here is from genome assembly GCF_964194185.1 of Rhinolophus hipposideros. Lineage (NCBI taxonomy): Eukaryota > Metazoa > Chordata > Mammalia > Chiroptera > Rhinolophidae > Rhinolophus > Rhinolophus hipposideros. The sequence goes on from NC_138049.1 coordinate 69,707,096, forward strand.
AAGAGCAGACCACTTTCTGTGTTTCTAATTTTACTGTGCTTTAAACCCAACTCAAGTTTTCCTAAGTGTAGGGACAGAGCCCCAGAGTGCAGTTTCCAGGCTCTCGGCCTCACATAGAAAGGTGCTGGCGCAGGTAGTAAATGGCCATCGACTGTGATTGGATGGTCATCAGCTGTGGCTACTTGGCCGTCAGCTGTAACCAGTGAGCCATTGGGCACTAATATAACTGCCGTGGCTACGCTAGCAGAAAGATGGGGGCTAGCAAGAAGATGGTGGCTGAGCCAGTAAGCGGCGGAGGGTTGCAGATTGTGTGGCTCCTGTTTCCTGTGTCTCCAACCCAGCCACCAGTGAGACTATAGTGGTATGACTCCCCTACCTATGGCTCCGTGGGTGTTACTTTTTGGCCTCATGATATCCTGCGTTCTTTTGTGGGGAGCGGGAGCTGAGACCCCTCAGGCTGCTCTGCACGACACTAAAATATTCAATTTCTTTTAAACACCAAGCATATTAGATACTGTTTAAAAGTTATATGCTGATAACCTACTATATACCTGGAATTTACTATTAAATTCAAATTTGTCTAGCAATATGGACACCAAGAAATTAGATTTAAAATTTTTGAATTTTGTATTCCTTATCACATATCTAGGTAAAATATTGTGGGGACAGAGCCCCAGAAAGCAGTTTCCAGGCTCTAGGCCTCATGTGGAGAGGTGCTGGCTCAGATAGTGAATGGCCGTCAGCTGTGGCTGGTTGGCCATCAGCTGTAGCCATTAAGCCATTGGTCACTGATATAACTGCCGCGGCTACGGAGGGGAGCCGAGGAGAGTGAAGGAGGAGACTGAAGGAGAGCAAGGAGAGTCGAGGAGAATTGGTCGGTTGGCAGCAAAGCGGATAGCAGGTCGCACGTCGTGTAAACCCAGCCTCCAGTGAGACCATAGTGGTATGACTTCCCTACTTATGGCTCCGTAGGTGTGTTCCTTTTTGGCCTTACCATGTCCTGCGTTCTTATGTGGGGAGCGGGACCAGATACCCCGCAGGCCGCCCCGCATGACAAATGGCCCAGCGAGCAAGGTCCCCCGTGTGATAAATATATAAAATTGTGACAGTGCTGTTTTGTTTTTTTGTGTTTAAGAATGGTATTAAATGGACATCTGGACATTAGCTAAGGATAATTATACTGGTGTGCTTTTAAAGACATGATTGTTTATATTATGTCTTTTAAATTATTATAGTCATTGTAATTTCTGGATTGTCTACAGTTGGAAAGTCTACTTATTACTTTGCCTATTAATTTTCTGAAACTTCTAACAAATTTTTCAAACTTTTTTGTTTCCCATATGGAAAATGGGAGTAATTCTATTGGTAGGCATTTCTAGGAAGATTTTAATTAATATCCATTTTGTCACCTCTTAGAATAAACAAGGTAATCAAAGTCCTATAGAAAATAAACATTTAGTTAGCAATATAACACATGTGGGGGTATTACAATATCAATGTAAGCCCAGGAATATTAAAAATAATACTCCAAAGTGCTTAACAACCCCCATTTGACTCCAGGGAGAGACGTTTGTTTTTTCACCTAAATATAGCATGTTTCTTAACTCTTTATAGCAACTTCTTAAAAAGTAATCCACCAATGCGTTTATTAGACTACATAGTACTTGTGGGGACAGAGTCAACTGTGGGGACAAGAACAACTTCCAGGCTCTCGGCCTTAGTGGAAAGGTGCTGGCTCAGGTAGTAGATGGCCATCAGCTGTAACCAGTTAGCCATTGGCCACTGATATAATTGCTGTGGCTGAGCTAGCAAGCACTGATTGTAGTTAGCAAGTGATGTCCGTTGGCAGAGAAGCAGACCGCAGGCTGCGGATCATGTGGGTCCTGCTTCTTGTGTCTCCAACCCAGCCGCCAGTGGGAATATAGTGGTATGACTCTCTTATCTGTGGCTCCGTGGGTGTTCCTTTTTGGCCTCACCATATCCTGCGTTCTTATGTGGGGAGCTGGTCTAGAGACCCTGCATGATACCCCCACATGACATACTAGCTCTTAACAGAGTCAATAATAATGAGTGAGGTATTTTAAGGAAGGGTATTATTAGATTTAAACAAACTGATGCAAAGTTCTTTCAGTGCAGTTTTAGGGGTTACACCTCTTATTTTTCATTAACAGGTCATTGCTATCTTCTACCAATAGATCTTGCCTACAGAAAATTACATTTAATTACGACATTGTTCAGGTGGGCTAGTCTGTAAATGGAAATAAAATATATTGACAGGATAAAATGAAAGCTTTGAAACAGTGCAAAGTTAGAAAAACAAGGCCAAGCAAGAAACGGAGTTACCAAAATTCATGGTCAGAAGATTGATTAGAATGCATTTGCCTTCCAGAACTGGATTCTCTGCAGGATGAAGGTAAAGCCCAGTTCTGGAGAAATTAACAAAGGAGAGAAAGGCGCAGTACGGTGTTAAACCATGTTGATAATCAGAAAGCTCAGAAAGGCTTTAAATAACCTTCATCAAAGAGATGATTTTCTTTTTACCTTCCTTGCGCCCCCCCCCCGCAATTAATGCTGTCTAATGTACTGTCAATTTTTTAAAGGGGAAAATATCCCATACAACAGCTCTCAATAGGTTACTGACTTGTGCCACAGACACTTCCATTTAAAACTTTGTGCAAATGTTTCAAATGTCATTCCACCTCAGCCTCCTTCCAAAACCTGAAAATCCCTTTCAAGCCAAATTCTAGGCGCGTTTGTGATGTACGAAGGCCAGGATTTCCAGGCAGGGGCATTAGTGCACTAACTCCACATTCTCCTGAGATCCAGAAATTTCAGGGCTAAGACCGAGAAGTAGCTAGCGACGTATTTATTTATAATTGATTTATAATTTAAAATCAAGCAATTTCCAAGAGGGATTCGAGATAATTTGTAATGTTTTCAATTACTGCATTCGCCAATGTCTACAACTCACGAACCTCTGCTACCCTCCGTGTGCGTCCTTCCCCTCCCACCACCCCAGGCCCAAGATGCTCTGCGGTCGCGCCTCCCTCCGCACAGCTGGGCTAGCCTCGCTTCCCTACTCTTGGTCACTGCTAGAGCTAGAGCGGCCCACCAATGGCTGCTTTGCCCTGTACTCGTAGTCCCGCCTTCCAACTCGACCGAAGCCAATAGAAAGCGCCATCTGGTGACAGCGGCCAATGGGAAATTAGGGAGGTCATCATTGGCTGCAGCCGTCCCGCAGTGGAGTCTGGGCCTGCGCCTCGGTTACCCTGGAGCCGAGGTCGCCGTGCCGCTGCCACCTCGGAGCTGCAATCCCCGCCCCTACCCCAGCCGTGTGTTCAAACTTCCCGCACCCCAGCAACCACGGCGCCCGCCCCGCAGACTTCGCGGCTTCCGCAGGAGCCTGGCCCCCACGCTGGCGGCCAGACGCCCGGGCTCTGGCGAGGAGTTTGGTCCACCGACAGAAGGCAAGGAGGCGGGGCGCCGCGTCGGCTGTGGGGAGGGGCCCAGGTGGGCTTTGGGGTGGGCGTGGAGACGGGGGAGCTGTGGGTACCAGGTGAGACGCGCGGGCGCTTGGGGGAGTTGGCGATGCGGCGTTCGTAGGTGGGGTGGTGCCAGTGGAGTTCGAAGCGGGGAGAGGGAACAGATTAGGGATGGGGAAGGATTTGAAGACACGGGGAGAAGAAAGTCCTAGGAAAATAAGATCCCGCAGCTGGGAGAGTGCGGGAGGAGGGGAGGTTAACCTGGACGTGTGGGGGATTGGGAAGTTAGGAGGAGTAGCGGAAGGGTTGGTTATTTGTTACTATAGTATCTGGAAGAGACGGAAAGGATTGCATTGCAGGATCCAGAGAAGGGCTTAGGCGTTATTAGAAAACCCCAGAGGCCTGTAGAGGCTGAGGATGAAAAAGAAAACCTCGGTTATGAAGCTTTGGGTAACTCTGGAATAATAAAGAGGAGATATTAAGACTGGTTAGAGTGGGAAGACTCTTAGGAGTGGAAAGGAAAATTTTACACATCTTTTAGGGATGGGATTAGAGGAGGAAAGAGGGTTGGCAAAAATGTGCCTTCTTGGCATAGATGAGTTGGAATGGGTGCTTAGATACTTGGTGTTTACTTGGCAGGAGCGAGGGACAGTGTTTAACAGTGGTGAGGTGTACAGTGGTGAGGTCCAGTTCACCTGTGTTTAAATAAAACCCTCTTTATTCACTTTGTACGCTTGGACGAATGACTAACATCAATTAGTAACAAATTACTAGCTGTTAACAAATTACCAGAAAACATATTTTTTTTCTTCCATTTGGGAATGGGAATGTTGTATTGACATGTTCGTACCTATACTTAGGTAAATGAAAAAAAATTGGATGGTTTTGTCCAAGTGGATCTGTTATTGGAATTTGGTTTGTGTAAACCATTGGATGGGCTGCATTGGCGATTTTCTTAATCTTTTCTGCCTTGGACCTCCCTCTGAAAGTCTGAAGAAAATTTTGACTCCTATCCCTAGGAAAATACAGTTGGGCACGTATATATACATACTTATGGCTATCCTTTATCTTCAGGTCCAGGTTAAGAACTTTGGGATCAAAAGCCATAATTTAAATGATTTAATTTTTTTTTTTTTTGGGTGGGGAAGGAGCTGCTACATGCATTGGATGAAAGTAAAACTGAAAACAGGATGCAATTCTAAATAGTGTTTATTTTTCTCTTTTTCTCAGCATGGTTATTTTCATCTATATTTTTTTCTAGTTATATTTCCACATTTAAATTTTATATTACTATTTTAAATAATTTACTTTGGGATTTTGTTGCATGTTGACTCGTATGTTTATCCAAATACATAATAGGAAATAATTGTTTTGATTCTCTAAGTTGGCAAAGTGTTATTTCAAATATCAAAAAGTAATTGGTGATTTTGCAAAAGAGATTTTTTTTTTTTGTCAGTCACATCTCTTCTGTTGAACAATCATGGAACTGTAATTCTGTGAAAGTCCATTATGATATAGATACTATCCCCTCTCCTGATTCTTCTGCTTGTGATTCTTCATCTCCTTTATGGGATCCTCCTCCTCTGTCCACCATTTAATTATTGTGTTTCCTCATAATTCACTCTTCTGCCTTCTCTTCATTCTGTGTTCTTTTCTTGGCTTAGTTCATCCTCAGGCTTTTGATAGGCTTGGCTTCCACCATCTATATTTTATTAACACACTCTGAATTTTTTTTATCTCAGTTCTGGAACTCTTGAGTTAGTTCCAAATTTATACAGCTAATTTTGGGTATTTCCATATAGATTTCCTGTAGGCATCCTAAACTCAGTTCACCTGATATTGAACCCATCTCCACCAAGCGTGTCCTATTAAATGGTACCATATTCACCCAACTTTGCAAGTCCCAAACTTTGGAATTCATTTATTTAGTTTTTTCTTTCTTCTTATACTCCACAACACTATATCCAGTTTATTTGATAAACGTTCTGAATCAGTTCTTCACTCTATCTCTATAGTTACCCTACCTTAGTTCAAACCACTACTATTTGCCACTTAATTTTAAGACTAGCTGGTCTTCTTTTAGCCTTTTTGCCCTCCAATTCTTGAGTTGGAGGTGAATCTTTGTAAATATCAGTTCTGATCATTTTATTTCTACTGAACATCCTTTATTTGTTTCCAACCAACTTAGTATGACATAAAGATCCTTCTTATAACGGTTTCTTCTACTTAATCCCACCTCACTTATTATTACTTTGTTACTGCCCACACCCCAGTGCAGCCATTCTAAACAGCATTGTCCAACAGAAATATATGAAACATATACATAGTTAAAGATTTTTTCAGTTGCCACACAAGAAAATACAAGCAGGTGAAATTAATTTTAGTATATTTTATTTAACCCAAAATATCCAAAATGCTCTTTCAACATACAATGAATATACAAAAGATTATTAAAGATATATTTTATATTCATTTTTATGTACTAAGTTTTCAAAACCCCGTGTGTTTTACATTTACAGTATATCACAGTTATGACTAGGTAGGTGTAAATTACTTGCAGTTTGATAATACGCCACATTTATCTCGTGCCTTTTAGTTTTGCACGTGCTGCTGCTGCTTTTCGAAATGAGGTCTTCCCTCACCAACTGCCTGCTTTTACAGACCTCATCTACTTTCTTACCCCCACCCTCAAAACACACAATCCAAGTCATACTTTTGCTTAACCTCTGCTAACACCTAAAGACTCAATTTAGGCATACTGTATTGCCTCTGGAAACCTTTCCAAACTCCCTTCTTTAATCTTAGTTTTGAGTTTCCTTAGCCTCCAGTACTCCCTTTATCATTAGTGCTTATACTCGTGTGTGTTATCATTGTCTTCTTGGCTGGGAGTTTCTTAATAGTAGGGGTCACTTGTGTCTTACTTATTTTGTACTTCAGTGCCACCATAGTTCAGTGCCTGATACTTAGTAGGCAATGAATGAATGAATGAATATTCTGTGATATTTTCATCATTTAACTGACTAAACTTTGGGAATATGTACTGTAGTTAAGATTCTTTAAATTGACCCATTTTTCAAAATGCTGGTTAAAGAAGCTGATTATGCCTTAAATTTTAAGTCTAGCATTCACTGTGATCTGACCTAGAGTCTAGGAAACGATACTTAAAGTCTAAACATAGTTTGATTTTTAAGCAAGAGTAGGTGATGTGTAAATAAAGGTAGGATAAGGAAATGCTTAGGAATGTCCTGGAACATAGGAGTAGAGTAGATAACCTTTACTTGGTTTTATTTGTTTCCAATAATTTTTCTCTTTTATAGGAGAGAAGTAGTTGCAGTTTTAATGCGGCAATATTGTGTTTACCTTTATCTCATATGCAGTTATTTATTTTTCTTTTTAGGGAGAAAGATCTCCTTATTTACATCTTAGTTTATTTTTATTTTACTCATCCAGCTGCCTGTTGTGTGAAATCTTTTGCAGGCAGGAGTGGTAACCAACCAGCAACGTTTTATAGTATAAAGAAGGTGAACACAGGGAAATGACTGGAAATGAACAGTTCTTTGATTTTATACTGTTTTTCTTTTTTTCTTAAAACTAAGAACCTTTCTTAAAATCGCACAAATCAGAGGATTATTATATTCCACATAAAGTGCATTCTGTAGCTTAGATTTACTTGCTGATTCATTTGAAACTGGAGATAAAGGAGGCATTCTGGCACTGAAGGAGCTTGTGGTAATCTCTTTTCTGACCTATTACGAGCGACCTATACAATTTGAGATTTTTTTTTTTTTTTAGAAAGTTTCCTTTTGCTTGAAAAATGACAAGTGTTAGATTTGATAAGTTTTCTAGCATTGCCATAATAGCACTCTTGGCCATTTTTAGAAAATAAATAATTCCTAGGAATTGAATTTGGGCAAGACTTAATCATTTTTCTTTTTTGCTTTTAACTAGTTACCTTTGTGCAGATAGAAGAAACAGATGAAGAACTGTTAACTGATTCATTCTTGGTTACAAAGAATTAGTTTAAATTAGTTGGAGAACTGTACATGGAATATAAATCTCCAATGTTCTGTTAACCTAGGTAACATTTTTCTTTTAAGAGACAAAACAATTTTATTTACTTAATATTGTGACTAGTTTATATTAGTCAAATAGAAATTGTTTTTCTGCCTGCAGGTGAAATTCATTTTGTCTGAAGTCCTATTAGCTCATCTCAGTTATTTCAAATTAACCCAGTAAGAACCTTCCAACTTTACAGTGGTAATGGCTCTGAGCAAAAGTTTTTGATTTGCTAACTTGAATTTTAGAGATTTAAGTAAGTCTTATGCAGTTACTTGAAGGAGGGAAGATTTAACTTTTAAAACACAAAGGCAAATATTATAGACTGAAACTATTAATCTTCTATTTGGAATAGCATTACAGAATAATCATTTATTCCTCAAACAATAAATGGTGGTGTGGTTACTATGGTGAACTAGACAGATGAGATTTCTGTTCTCTTGGGTCTTATATTTAATAGGAGAAGATAATAAATGTAAGGATATTTCCAAGAGTATCAAGGTCTGTGAAGAAAATAAAACAGCAATAAGATAGAGTGACTGGAGTCACTTTAATAGAGTTGTCAGGGGAGCGTTCTTTGAGAAGGTAGCATTTGTGCTAAGAACAGGATGAAGAGAAGGACCCACCTGTGAGCTGACAACAAACTTGGCATGTGGAAGGCAAAGAGAAAGTCACTTTGGCTAAAAAAAGCAGATGAGTGGAAGAGTTGCATGAAATAAGGATGAAGAAGTAGGCAGCAGACTTAGATCTTGTAAGGGTTTTCAGGTATGGTTAAGGAATGTGATGGCTGTAGGAAGCTGTTGAAGAGAAGTAGGAGAGCAATGCCAGTTGATCTCTGTGTCAAGTAGTTTTCTCTGATTGGTGAAACAAGGATGAAAACAGTATCAGTTAGGAGGCTATTGCAGAAGTTCAAGTGAGAAAAAGATGGTGGCTTGGACTAGGGCAGTAGCAGTGGGGATGGCAAGAATTAATGAAATCTGCAATGTATTTTGGAGATCAAACCAGCTGATTTTACAGATGGTTTAGATGTGGGATGTGATCTTAAGAAGTAATCCAGAGTGATCCTTAAATTTGTGACATGAGTAATTTAGTAGATGGAGTTGCCATTTAGTGAGATCAGAAAAATAGGAAAGAGTAGGGGTAGAAAGGGGACAGATCATGATTTCAGTTTGGGGCATGTAAGTTTGAAATGATTTTTAGGTGCCCAGATGGAGTTGTCAGAAAGGAAGGTGGATATATGAATCTGGCAGTCAGGGTAAAAGAAGTCTAGATGACATCACCTAAGGAGAGAGTGTTGAGAAAGAAAAGAGGACCGACCATGTGTGGTACGTTGTGTATTTCAACACTTAGAGATCCGGAAGAGGATGCAGATTGAACAAAGGAGACGAGACCGTGAGGTAGTGAGAAAAGCAGGAAAGCAGATGGCTGTGGAAGCTAAGTAAGAAGAGAGAGTGTTTTAGGAAGGAGGGAACAGTTAATTGTGTCACGTGCTGCTGTGAGGTAAGGGATGAAAGGGACAGAAAATTGGCCATTGGATGTAGCCAAGGTGGACGTCATTTTCTATTTTGACAGAAGCTATTTCAATGAAATGGTGGGGATGAAAACCTGACTAGTGTGGATTAAGAAGAAAATGGTTGGGAAGGAAATAGAGATAACATTCTAGATTATAGATTATTTTTCAAAAAATTTTTATTGGAAACTTGTAGAGAAATTGGGTTGTAGAAGTAATAGGACATGGAATCAAGCAACAACTTTATTAGAGCCTGTTTGTTGGTAAGAACGATCCTGTAGAGAGGTCACAGTTGGAAGAACACAGTCCTTGAGATGGAGAGGCGGTATATGGGAAAGAAAACGGGTGAAAGGTTTAGCTCTGAAAAGGAGCAGATATGTTTCCTCAGTTTTAGCAGGGGGAGGCAACAGTATAGGACAGATGCAGACCATGGGCCTTCAAAGGGAGCTAGTTTTCATCTGATTGTTGATATTCAAATATTGACTGGTAACTCAATTAAGATTCAGCAAATTTGTAGTCCATTTCAGATTTCACTAACTTAGCTCTGTGATCTTAGATAAACTGTGATCTTGGGTAGTCACTTCGTTTTTCTGGGCCCTAGTTTCCTTATCTATGCAAACAGGGGATTGATTCCCCAAGGTTCCTTCCAGTGCTAAATTCTTATGTAATCTTATTAGACTATAGTACTTCGTTTTTATTTATACTTTTATCAGAAAAATTAATAGTTATCATGCTAATAGTTGCTTAATTCATCTTTTACATTCCTTGCTTCTTTTGGTCTAATATTTCATATTTGGTGTCTTATTATTTTCTTTAACTTGTTAATTTTTGTTTGCCTGTTTTCTTGTTTGAACTGTTTTTTTCTGACAGCACTGTCAGCAAGGCAACAATGTTTTTATAAAAACTAAAGACTTTTTAAAAGTGACTTTTCACAAATTTCATAGAAATTTAGAAATTCCTAAATTTCTGTTCTCTAGGAAATCTTAGATCTTTGGGTTGCTCTATGTTCTAATGAATAATTGTTGTCATGAAGAATTGTAACATAGTGCAGGATGGTACAGGTATATGTAAGTTAGAAATATTTGCTTTATTCTAAAATAGATACTAAATAATCAGAAGTTTGGCAAAGATAAAGTATTCTCTTATGTTCCTGGGGCTATTTTTTAATTTGTATCACTATTAAGGAAGTGTTCTCATGTATTAACATGTAATATTTTTAGGGAGTATATATAAAAGATGCATACATAATTTATTTTATAATTAAAGTTTATTGGGGTGACAATTGTTAGTGAAATTACATAGATTTCTGGTGTACAATTCTGTATTACATCACCTATAAATCTCATTGTGTGTTCACCACCCAGAGTCAGTTCTCCTTCTATCACCTTACCCTTACCCTCATCTACCACTCCCCCCGCCTACCATCTGGCAATTACTAAACTATTATCTGTGTTACCAGTTTTTGTTTCTCATTTCTTTGTCTTGTTCTTTTGTTGTTTTTGGTTTATATACCACATATCAGTGAAATCATATGGTTCTCTGCTTTTAATGTCTGACTTATTTCACTTAGCATTATACTTTCAAGATCCATCCATGTTGTCACAAATGTTCCTATATCATCTTTTCTTACAGCCAAATAGTATTCCATTGTGTATATATACCACAACTTCATCCATTCATCTATCGAAGGGCTCTTTGGTTGTTTCTATGTCTTGTCCACCGTAAAGAAAGCTGCAATGAACACTGGAGCACATTTGTCTTTATGTATAAATGCTTTCAGGTATTTTGGGTAGATACCCAGGAGAGGGATTGCTGGGTCATATGGTAATTCTATTCATAATTTTTTGAGGAACCTCCACACTGCCTTCCATAGCGGCTGCACCAGTCTGCATTCCCACCAACAGTGTATGAGGGTTCCTTTTTCTCCACAGCCTCTCCAACACTTGTTACTATTTGTCTTGTTGCTCATAGTCAGTCTAACTGGGGTGAGGTGATATCTCATTGTGGTTTTTATTTGCAATTCTCTGATGATTAGCGATGCTGAGCCTTTTTTCATGTCTATTTGCCATTTGTATGTCCCCTATGGAGAAATGTCTCTTCAGGTCTTTGCCCATTTTCGAATTGGGTTGTTTGTTTTTTTGTTGTTGAGTTGCATGAGTTCCTTGTATATTTTGGATATTAGCCCCTTATCAGAGACACTGTTTGCAAAAATCTTCTCTCATTTAGTTGATTGCTTCTATTTGTCGATGGTTTCTTTTGCTGTGCAGAAGCTTTTCAGTTTCATATAGTCATTGATTTTAGCTCTTACTTCCCTTGCCTTTGCAGACAAATTCATAAAATGTTCTTTGAACCCAAGATCCCTAAGTTTAGTACCTATGTTTTCTTCACTGCAGTTTATTGTTTCAGGTCTTATGCTTAAGTCTTTGATCCATTTTGAATTTTGGTACATGCTAACAGATAGCAGTCCAGTTTCATTCTTTTTCACGTGGCTATCCAATTCTCCCAGCACCATTTATTGAAGAGACTGTTTTCTTCATTGTATGTTTCTTGCTTTGTCAAAAAATTATCTGTCCATATTTATGTGTCTTTTTCTGCCAATACCATGCTGTTTTGATTATTGTTACTCTGTTGTACAAGCGAAAGTCAGGGAGTGTGATACCTCCAGCATTGTTCATTTTTCTTACGATTGCTTTGCCTATTTGGGGTCTTTTTGTGGTTCCAAACAAATCTGATGATTTTTTTGGTTCTATTTATTTAAAAAATGCCATGGATTTTGTTGGGGATTGCATTAAATTTGTGTATTGCTTGGGGTTATATGGCCATTTTATCTATGTTGCTTTTTCTAATCCATGAGTACGGAATGTCTTTCCATTTCTTTGTGTCTTCTTCAGTTTCTTTAAAAATGTCTTTAGTTTTCAGCATATAAATCCTTCAAATCCTTGATTAAGTTTATCCCTAGGTACTTTATTCTTTTTGCTGCAATTGCAAAAGGAATTTTTTGTTTTAATTTCTTTTCCTGAGATTTCATTGTTAGTATATAGGAAAGCAATGGACTTTTGTACATTGATTTTGGAGCCAGCAATTTTACTGTATTCGTTGATTGTTTCTAATGCTTTTTGTGGCGTCTTTAGGGTTTTCTCTATATAGCATCATGTCATCTGCAAAGAGTGATAATTTAACTTCTTCATTCCCAATTTGGATGCCTTTTATTTCTTTCTCTTGCCTGATTGCTCTGGCAAGGACTTCCAACACTATGTTGAAAAGCAGAGGTGATAGGGGACAGCCCTGTCGTGTTCCTGAACGTAGAGCAAAGGGCTTCAGTTTTTAACCGTTAATCATGAGATTAGCTGAGGGCTTGTCATATACGGTCTTTATTATGTTTAGGTATTTTCCTTCTATACCTATATTATTAAGTGTTTTAGTCATAAATGGATGTTGTATCTTGTCAAAGGCTTTTTCTGCATCAATTGATATAATCATATGATTTTTGTCCTTTATTTTGTTTATGTGATGTGTCACATCGATTTGCGGATGTTGATGTGCTGCAGGGATGAACCCCACTTGGGCGTGATGAATAATCTTTCTAATGCATTGCTGCATTCTATTTGCTAGAATTTGGCTTAGGATTTTTGCATCTGTATCCATCAGAGACACTGGTCTGTAGGTTTCTTTTTGTGTATTATCCTTACCAGGTTTTGGTATCAGGGTATTGTGGCCCTCATACAATGATTTAGGAGTACTGTCTCTTCTTCAATTTTTTGGAAGAGTTTGATCAGGATTGGTATTAGATCGTCTTTGAAGGTTTGACAGAATTCACTAGTGAAGCCATCTGGTCCCGGATTTGCTTTTGAGAAGATTTTGGATGACTGATTCAATTTCGTTATTGGTGATCCGTCTATTTAGATTTTCCAATTCTTCATGGTTCAGCCTAGGAAGGCTATATGTTTCTAAGAACTTGTTCATTTCTTCCAACTTATTGAATTTGGTGGCATACAGTCCTTCATAGTATTATTGGATGATCCTTTGTATTTCTGTGGTGTTCGTGTTAACTTCCCCTTTTTCATTTCTGGTTTTGTTAATTAGTGTCTTTTTTTATCTCAGTGACTTTAGCCAAGGGTTTGTCAATTTTGTTAATCTTTTCAAAGAACCAGCTCTTTATCACATTAATTTTTTCTATTTTTTTTCTCTATTTCATTTAATTCTGCTCTGATTTTTATTATTTCCTTTCTTCTGCTGACCTTGGGTTTCATTTGTTTCTTTTTCTAGTTATTTAAGGTGTAACGAGGTTATTTATTTGGGATTTTTCTTGTTTCTTGAGATAGGCCTGTAATGATATAAATTTCCCTTCAAACTGCTTTCGCTGCATCCCCAAAATTTTAGTAGGATTTATTTCCTTTTTTTTTTAAATTAAATTTATTGCGGTGACAATTGTTAGTAAATTTACATAGATTCAGGTGTATAATTCTGTATTACATCATCTATAAATCCCATTGTGTGTTCACCACCCAGAGTCAGTTCTCCTTCAATCACCATATATTTGATCCCCCTTACCCTCATCTCCCACCCCCACCCCCTTACCCTCTGGTAACCACTAAATTATTGTCTGTATCTATGAGGTTTTTTTTTTCTCATTTCTTTGTCTTCTTTTGTTGTTTTTGGTTTATATACCACATATCAGTGAAATCATAGGATTCTCTGCTTTATCTGTCTGACTTATTTCACTTAGCATTATACTTTCAAGATCCATCCATGTTGTCACAAACGCTCCTATATCATCTTTCCTTAACGCCGAATAGTATTCCATTGTGTATATATACCACAACTTCTTTATCCATTCATCTATCGAAGGACATTTTGGTTGTTTCCATGTCTTGGCCACCGTAAACAAAGCTGCAATGAACATTGGAGTACACGTGTGTCTATAGAGAAATGCTTTCAGATTTTTTGGGTAGATACCCAGGATAGCAATTTGGGTCATACGGTAATTCTATTCGTAATTTCTAGAGGAACCTCCACACTGCCTTCCATAGCGGCTGCACCAGTCTGCATTCCCACCAACAGTGTATGAGGGTTCCTTTTTCTCCACAGCCTCTCCAACACTTGTTACTATTTGTCTTGTTGATGAAAGCCATTCTGACTGGGGTGAGGTGATATCTCATTGTGGTTTTCATTTGCATTTCTCTGATGATTAGCGATGTTGAGCATTTTTTCATATGTCTATTTGCCATTTGTATATCCTCTTTGGAGAAATGTCTCTTCAGGTCCTCTGTCCATTTTTCAATTGGGTTGTTTGTTTTTTTGTTGTTGAGTTTCATGAGTTCCTTGTCTATTTTGGATATTAGCCCCTTATCAGAGACACTGTTTGCAAAAATCTTCTCCCATTCACTTGGTTGCCTCATTATTTTGTCAATAGTTTCTTTTGCTGTGCAGAAGCTTTTCACTTTCATATAATCCCGAATTCGTTTATCTTAGTTTTTACTTCCATTGCCTTTGGAGTCAAATTTATGAATGCTCTTTGAAGGTCCATAAGTTCAGTACCTATGTTTTCTTCTATGCAGTTTATTGTGTCAGGTCTTATGCTTAAGTCTTTCATCCATTTTGAATTAATTTTGGTACATGGTGACCGATAGTCCAGTTTCATTCTTTTGCACGTGGCTATCCAATTCTGCCAGCACCATTTATTGAAGAGGCTGTCTTTCCTCCACTGTATGTTTTTAGCTTCTTTGTCAAAAATTATCTGTCCACATTTATGTGGTTTTATTTCTGGGTTCTCAATTCTATTCCATTAGTCTATGTGTCTGTTTTTCCACCAATACCAAGCTGTTTTGATTATTGTAGCCCTGTAGTACAAGGAAAAATCAGGGAGTGTGATACCTCCAGTATTGTTCTTTTTTTTTAATATTGCTTTGGCCATTTGGGGTCTTTTGTGGTTCCAAACAAATCTGATGATTTTTTGTTCTACTTCTTTAAGAAATGCCATTGGGATTTTGATGGGGAATGCATTAAATCTGTATATGGCTTTGGGTAATATGGCCATTTTAACTATGTTGATTCTTCCAATCCGTGAGCACGGAATGTCTTTCCATTTCTTTGTGTCTTCTTCAATTTCTTTCAAAAATGTCTTATAGTTTTCAGCATATAAATCCTTCACATCCTTGGTTAAGTTTATTTCTAGGTACTTTATTCTTTTTGCTGCAATTGCAAAAGGAATTGTTTTTTGTATTTCTTTTTCTGAGATTTCATTGTTGGTATATAGGAAAGCAATGGACTTTTGTACGTTGATTTTGTAGCCAACAACTTTACTGTATTCATTGATTGTTTCTAATAGCTTTTTGGTGGAGTCTTTAGGGTTTTCTATATATAGCATCATGTCATCTGCAAAGAGTGACATTTTAACTTCTTCATTCCCAATTTGGATGCCTTTTATTTCTTTCTCTTGCCTGATTGCTCTGGCAAGGACTTCCAACACTATGTTGAAAAGCAGAGGTGATAGGGGACAACCTTGTCGTGTTCCTGAACGTAGAGCAAAGGGCTTCAGCTTTTCACCATTAATTATGAGATTAGCTGAGGGCTTTTCATATATGGCCTTTATTATGTTGAGGTATTTTCCTTCTATGCCAATTTTATTAAGTGTTTTAATCATAAATGGATGTTGTATCTTATCAAATGCTTTTTCTGCATCAATTGATGGAATCATATGATTTTTGTCCTTTATTTTGTTTATGTGATGTATCACATTGATGGATTTGCGAATGTTGAACCATCCTTGTGCCCCGGGGATGAACCCCACTTGGTCGTGATGAATAATC
This sequence comes from Rhinolophus hipposideros, assembly GCF_964194185.1. Classification (NCBI taxonomy): domain Eukaryota; kingdom Metazoa; phylum Chordata; class Mammalia; order Chiroptera; family Rhinolophidae; genus Rhinolophus; species Rhinolophus hipposideros. Next base: position 69,722,953 of record NC_138049.1, read on the forward strand.
TTTTTAATGCATTGTTGTATTTGATTTGCTAGAATTTTGTTTAGGATTTTAGCATCTGTATTCATCTTAGATATTGGTCTGTAGTATTCTTTTTTTGTGTTGTCCTTACCAGGTTTTGGTATCAGGGTAATGTTGGCCTCATAAAATGAGTTAGGGAGTACTGACTCTTCTTCAATTTTTTGGAAGAGTTTGAGCAGGATTGGTATTAGATCCTCTTTGAAGGTTTGGTAGAATTCACTTGTGAAGCCATCTGGTCCAGGACTTTTGATTTGGGGAAGGTTTTTGATGACTGATTCAATTTCGTTACTGGTGATCGGCCTGTTTAGATTTTCTAGTTCTTCATGATTCAGCCTTAGAAGGCTATATGTTTCTAAGAACTTGTCCATTTCTTCTAGGTTATTGAATTTAGTGGCATATAGTCCTTCATAGTATTCTTGGATAATCCTTTGTATTTCTGTGCTGTCCGTATTAACATCCCCTTTTTCGTTTCTGATTTTGTTAATTAGTGTCTTCTCTCTTTTTATCTTAGTGAGTCTAGCCAAGGGTTTGTCAATTTTGTTAATCTTTTCAAAGAACCAGCTCTTTGTCACATGAATTTTTTCTATTGTCTTTTTGTTCTCTATTTCATTTAGTTCTGCTCTGATTTTTGTTATCTCCTTTCTTCTGCTGACCTTGGGTTTTGCTTGTTCTTCTTTTTCTAGTCCTTTAAGGTGTAACATGAGGTTATTTATTTGGGATTTTTCTTGTTTCTTGAGATAGGCCTGTAATGATATAAAGTTCCCCCTTAAAACTGCTTTCACGGCATCCCAAAAAGTTTTGGTAGGATGTTTTTTCATTGTCATTTGTTTCTATGTATCTTTTGATCTCTAATTTCTTCTTTGACCCAGTCGTTCTTTAAAAGTATGTTGTTTAATCTCCATGTATTTGTGTTTTCTCCTGCTTTCTTTTTACAGTTGATATCCAATTTCAAAGCCTTGTGATCAGAGAATATGCTTGGTATGATTTCAGTCTTCTTAAATTTGCTGAGGCTGATTTTATGTCCCAATATATGGTCTATCCTTGAGAATGTTCCATGTACACTAGAAAAGAATGTATAGTCTGATGTTTTAGGATGAAGTGCTCTATATATCTCAATTATGTCCATTTCATCTAATGTGTCAAAGGGCTGATATTTCGTTATTTATCCTCTGTTTGGATGATCTGTCCATAGCTGTCAATGATGTATTTAAGTCACCCAGTATAATTGTGTTTTGGTCAATTTCTCCCTTTAGTTCTGTTAGTAGTTGCTTGGTATATTTCAGTGCTCTCTTGATTGGGGGCATAAATATTGATGACTGTTATGTCTTCTTGTTGTATAGTCCCCTTTACCATTATGAAATGTCCATTTTTGTCTCTTGTTACCTTTTTCACCCTGAAGTCTGTTTCATCTGATATCGTTATGGCTACACCTGATTTTATCTGGATACCATTTGCTTGGAGTGTCAGTTTCCACCCTTTCACTTTGAGTCTATGCTTGCCCTTGTAGCTGAGATGTGTCTCTTGGAGACTGCATATGGTTGGGTTTAGTTTTTTGATCCAATCTGCTACCCTGTGTCTCTTTATTGGTGCGTTGAGTCCATTTACATTTAGGGTGATTATTGATATGTGAGGATTTCCTGTCATTCTATCTTTAGTTTTCTGGTAAGGCTGTGTCCCTCTGTTTCTTTGTCTTTTTATTATTGTCTATTATTTTTGTGTGGTTGTATTCTATGATGTTTCCTTCTGTTTCTTCTTTTATTACAGTGTATATTTCAGTTCTGGCTGTTTTTTGAGTGGTTACCCTTAAGTTTATGAAAAAGAAAGTTTGATTTTTAGAATATTCCAGTTTCCTCAGCACGCTTACTTTCTCTATTCCCATATTCCAGTTCAGGCCTTTACTCTCCCCCTTTTTATGTTTTGGTTGCCACAAGTTGTCCCTGTTGATGGTGGTCTAATAGCCTCCTTTAATATTTCTTGTAGTGCAGGTCGTGTATTAGAAAATTCCCTCAGCTTCTGGATGTCTGGAAAGGTCTTTATTCCTCCTTCATATCTAAAGGAGATCTTTGCTGGATATATTATTCTTGGCTTATAATTTCTCTCTTTCAATAGTTTGAATATTTGGTTCCATTCCCTCCTAGCTTGTAGAGTTTCCGCTGAAAAATCTGATGATAATCTAATGGGCTTTCCTTTGTCAGTTACCGTCTTCTTTTCCCTGGCTGCCTTGAGGATTCTTTCTTTGTCATTGATTTTAGACAGCTTCAATACAATGTGCCTTGGTGAAGGCCTGTTGGATTGAGGTAATTAGGTGTTCTACTTGCTTCTTGGATTCGAGGATCCAGTTCTTTCCACAAGTTTGGGAAGTTCTCATCGACGATTTGTTTGAATATATTCTCTGTTCCCTTCTCTATTTCTTCTCCTTCTGGTATGCCCTTTATTCTTATATTGCTCTTTCTGATGGAGTCAGAAAGTTTTTGTAGAGTTCTTTCAATTCTTTTAAGTCTCAAATCTCTTTTCTTCTTCCATCTGTGGAAATTCCAGGTTCCTATCTTCGATGTCACTGATTCTTTCCTCCATCTGGTCAACTTTACTACCTAAGCTGGATATTTTTATTTTAGTTCCTTCTACTGAGTTCTTAATCTCCAGAAATTCTATTTGTTCTTTTTCAAAATTTCAATCTCTTTTTTAAAATGCTCAAGGTGTTCTCTGATTGTATTTCTGAGTTCATTAAACTGCCTTTCTGTGTTTTTTGCATCTCGTTCAGTTTTTTCAGAATTGCAATCCTGAATTCTCTGTCGTTTAAATCACATATTTCCATATCTCTAAGTTCCTTTTCTGGAGACTTTTCACTTTCCTTCTGAGCTATCTTGTTGCCTTGGTCATTCATGGCAATCACTGATTTACTATTTCATTTCCTATACATCTACAGGAGTGGCTTCTGCAGCAGGTTGATAGGTATGCGAAGAGCTTTTGAAGTTCCAAAGCTCTTTCTGCACCAGATTCAGAGCCTGTATGTTTCAGCAGTTCTGTTTACTCCTGCAGGGATCCGCCCAGATAGGTGGGGCCAGGGGCAGTGTTAGTTGTGAGTGGTGGCCCAAAGCAATGGTGGTGACCACCACCACAGCCAGTCCTGCTTCCACAGCTCCCTCCCCTTTGCTGGAACTAGTTGAGCTGCGAACCTGTGTCTGAGGTCCACAGTTTCAGAGCAGCAAATATTCTGTCCTTTGATCTGACACTGCTACTTTATCGCTTCTAGCACCGGGCAGGTGGGGGCGGGGCGAGCCCTGGGAGGGTAAGGAGGGGCGGCTAGTCTCTGTGCCTAAGGTTTCCATTCTCCGCTCAGCAGTGAGGGCTTAAACCACCGATTTCAGCCCTCTTCCCTCAGACTTTGCTCCGTGAGGTCTCTGCCATGAGTGTTGGGTTCAGCCGTGCTATATGCTGCCCCCTCAGCTCTGTGGGCCGTAAGCGGAGCCCTAACAGTCCGAGTCCTTCCCTCTCCCGCAGCTGCGGAAGATCCGGGAGCCGCGGGCTCGGAGCACTGAGCTAGGTCTGTGTCCTGTGCCCGCGCGGCTCCGTCTCCGCACTTCTCCTCTCCCTCCTCCCCCGCTCGCGCGATTCACCCACCTGGAGGTGAATTCAGTAGTGGGCCTCTTCCTCTTGCCTGTGTGCTGTGCAGGGAGTCCTTTGTGGAGTTATTGTTGTCCGATTTGTTGTAAATTCCAGGGGAGCGTTACAGAGGCTCACCTCATGCCGCCAATTTTTTTTGATCAGGATGTATTTTCATTCTCATTTGTTCTATGTATCTTTTGATCGCTCCTCTTATTTCTTTTTTGACCTTGTCATTCTTTAACAGTATGTTGTTTAATCTCCACGTATTTGTGGTTTTTCCTGCTTTCTTTTTGCAGTTGATATCCAATTCCAAAGCCTTGTGATCAGAGAATATGCTTGGTATGATTTCAGTCTCTTAAATTTGCTGTGGCTACTTTAATGCCCCAATATATGGTCTATCCTTGAGAATGTTCCATGTACACTAGAAAAAAAATGTATAGTCTGATGTTTTAGAATGAAGTGCTCTATAAATGTCAATTGTGTCCATTTCATCTAATGTGTCATTTAGGGCTGCTATTTCATTATTTATTTTCTGTTTGGATAATCTATCCATAGCTGTCGATGTATTTAGGTCCCTTAGTATAATTGTGTTTTGGTCAGTTTCTCTCTTTAGTTTTGTTAGTATTTGCTTGGTATATATCAGTGCTCCCTGATTAGGGGCATAAATATCGATGACTGTTAAATGTTTTCTTGTGTAGTCCCCTTCACTGTTATGAAATGTCCATCTTTGTCTCTTGTTAACCTTTTTTACCCTGAAGTCTGTTTCATCTGATACCATTATGGCTACACCTGATTTTCTCTGGGTACCATTTGCTTGGAGTGTCAATTTCCACCCTTTCACTTTGAGTCTGTGCTTGTCCTTGTAGCTGAGATGTGTCTCTTGGAGACAGCATATGGTTGGGTTTAGTTTTTTGATCCAGTCTGCTACTTTGTGCCTTTTTATTGATGAATTCAGTCCATTTTTCTTTAGGGTGATTATTGATACGTGAGAATTCCCTATGATTCTATCTTTAGTTTTCTGGTAAGGCTGTGTCTCCATTATATCTTTGCCTTTTTGTTGTTGTCTATTTTTTCTTTGTAGTGGTGTTCTATGATTTTTCTGTCTGTTTCTTCTTTTTTTACAGTATGTATTTAAGTCTGGATTTTTTTTGAGTGATTACCCTTAAGTTTATGTAAAACAAAGTTTGATATTTAGAGTATTCCATTTTCTTCAGCACGCTTACTTTCTCCATTCCCATATTCCAGTTCAGGCCTTTACTCTCCTCCTTTTTATGTTTTGGTTGCCACAGATTGTCCCTGTTGATGGTGGTCGAATAGCCTCCTTTAGTATTTCTTGTAGTGCAGATCGTATATTAGAAAATTCCCTCAGCTTCTGTATGTCTGGAAAGGTCTTTATTCCTCCCTTATATGTAAAGGATATTTTTGCTGGATATATTATTCTTGGCTCATAATTCCTCTCTTTCAATAGTTTGAATATTTGGTTCCCCTCCCTCCTGGGTTGTAAAGTTTCTGCTGAAAAATCTGATGATAATCTAATGGGCTTTTTTTGTAGGTTACCGTCTTCTTTTCCCTGGCTGCCTTGAGGATTCTTTCTTTGTCATTGATTTTTGACAGCTTCAATGCAATATGCCTTGGAGAAGGATTATTGGGGTTGAGGTAGTTAAGTGTTCTATTTGTTTCTTGGATTCGAGGATCCAGTTCTTTCCACAAGTTTGGGAAGTTCTAATTGACTGTTGTTTGAATATACTCTCTGTTCCCTTCTCTCTTTCTCCTCCTTCTGGTATGGCCATTATTCTCATTTTGCCCCTTCTGATGGAGTCAGAAAGCTCTTGTAAAGTTCTTTCATTTCTTTTACGTCTCAAGTCTCTTTCTTCTTCCACCCGTGTCGTTTCCAGGATTCTATCTTCAGTGTCATTGATTCTTTCCGCCATCTGGTCAACCAAGCTGGTTATTTCATTCTTAATTTCTTCTATTGAGTTCTTAATCTCCAGAAATTCCATTTGGTTCTTTTTTAAAAGTTCAATTTCTTTGGTAAATGTTGATTTTGTTCTTTGATTGTGTTTCTGAGTTCATTAAACTGCCTCTCTGTGTTTTCTTGCATCTCGTTGAGTTTTTTCCGAACTGCAATCTTGAATTATCTGTCATTTAAGTCACATATTTCCATATCTTTAAGTTCCTTTTCTGGAGACTTTTCACTTTCTTTCTGAGTGGTCTTGTTGCCTTGGTTATTCATGGCAATTACTGATTTATTATTTCTCTTCCTAGACATCTACAGGAGTGGGTTCTGCAACAAGTTGATAGGAAGAGTTCTTTCTTTTGTTTTCCAATACTTGTTACTAGAATGTTTTATTTTCTCTCTCACTGCAGCCTTTTATTCTCTCTCACACAGTAGTGCTATGTTTTCTCTTCATTATTCCAGCTTCTCACACAATGGGGGAATTCCTTGGGAGACGGGCTTCTCCTCTGTTAACAGTTTGCGTGGGTCATAGGGCGCAGCCACATAATTTATTGTTACTTTTTTATTGTTTTTTTGATGGAAGAGCCAGACCCTACCCTGAAATAACTCATCGTGTATTCTTGCTCATCTAGGCTTCCTTGTTGTCTAAAATGCTGTTATCACCAGTAATTCTTGTTGACCTAATGGATGTGTGAATTAAATAGCAGTTTCATGGACCATGGAAAAGAGATTGCTTATATCAAATTGTCTTGATAGATATTAGAAATAATTGGCTTAAAATGACATTGTTTTTTGTTGAAGATGGAGATCTGACCACATATATATTTGATTTCTCTATCCTTAGAGGCAATATTAAAATAATATTAAAGAAAAAAAAACAGAATAAATCTATAACATTGAAGCAATAATAATGTCTCTTAGTAGTTGAGCAGTTACAACACATTTCTGAAAGAGACAAAGAGTATGGTAGATGAAACAGATTAGAACAGGGAAAACTATGTCCTAAAATGTTCAAGAGGGAACTCTGCAGCAAAGAGATTCTGATGTGTGCAACAGGATATCCAACAGAACCTCAGAGAATCTTGGGATTTAAAAAGTCAGAGGAAAAGGATGATTGAAAATTGGAAGGAAGTATCATTTAAAAACTACATATGAAATGGTTTTGCCTCACTTTCCACCCAAGCCCATGTACAGTGACAGTGTAATACTCCCTGTCCTTCACCACTCCTTCCCTTTCACATCGTAAGTACAGAGGTAATTCTTTCTGGAAATAAAAACAAAGACAACACTAAAGGAGGAGAGTTGCCATGGTTGACATTAGTGTCTGGAGATAATACCTCCTGATTCTAGCTCTAGAGTCCCTACATGATGGCTGATTCTCTGCTTTTCATCCTAAAACAAAGTGTGCCTGTCAGAAAACCCTACATACACGTACATGGTTTCCATTCATTCTTCCTTTGTCTTAAGTATCAATGGACAACCAAAAATTACTTTCAAGAAATAAAACCAGCAGTATATAAATAGAAAGCCTAAGATAAACATAAATACTGTCACCGTGTGAAATAGAGATGATTCCTGGATCAGAAGAGACCTTAAAGCAAACAAAATGTGTACTTAGTGTTCTCAGAGAAATGAAAATATATTTCTTCAGTAAAGCAAGAACAGAATAATAATTCTTAAAAAGCAGAACAAGAATGAGTTCTTGGAAAGTAACATGTTTGCAGAGATTGAAAAGAAAAGGGTGGTTTAGAAGATAAATTCAGTAAATCTCTGATAATAGAACAAAAAAACAGAATAGGTCTGTTGTTTAACGAGAAGTTTCAAAAAGAGTAAACAGAGTCAGTTATCAAAAAATAACATAACATTTCTGGTGCTTAAAGATACAAGTTTCCAGCATAAAAGGAGAGAGAAAAGGGCAACACAATCAGTGAAAAAAGACCCATACCTGGGCACATTATTGTGACATTTCAGTATAACAGGAGGAAAAATCCCTAAAAGCTCCTAGGGAAGAAAAAAAAGATAACTTGTAAAGGAATGAGAATTAGAGGAGTTTAACTAGAGTGTGAACTCCATAATGGTGGGGATTTTTTTGCTGTTTTCATTACTTTTACATAGAGCTCAAAAACAAATTCATGTTGAATAAAAAAATGACTATACCAACTTGTAAGCACCTCTGAGGGTTTAGAAGATAGTAAAGCAGTATCTGCAAAGTTCTGAGAGAAAATGACTTAACTTAAAATTTGGAACCTATGAGAACTATCAAGCATGAGGGCAAAATAAAAACATTCTCAGGCTCGCAAGTACTTAGAACATTTACCTCCTAACCCATATATCCTTTCTGAAGAAGGTATTTGAGGATATGGACTAGTAAAATGATGATGAAAACTAACAAAGATAATGGCACAGATTGCTAGAAATGGTAGATTAACTTAGGAATACAGTAAAAGTAATTCCAGAATGACAGTGGTACAACAGGTCTAGAAAGTAATTGGTTTAAGTTAGAATAGGAAATCATTGGTCTCCAAGAAAAATGTCTTTAACAGGAAGAATGGAATGGACTTAGAATGACTTAAGAAACTGGTAGATATCAGTGATGTGATAAGAAGGATGTTTTTTCTTTTCAGTTAGAAAAGAGGGACAATTAGGAATTCTAAGGGAGAAAACCTGCATAACCAAAAAGTAGTTGCATGTTGTAACCATTTAAAATGAAGTGTGAATTAAATCTTCGTCTTTTGTAATCTAAAATTGTTAATTCAAGAAATATGTAAGCAAGAAAGTATAAGGCATTAAAACAGTTGTTCCAGGGAGCAGAACTTGGATAATAGGGCAGCGGATATTTCTTTTCTTTCCCTCTTTCCTTCTTTCCTTCTTTTCTTCTTTTCTTTTCTTTTTTTTTTTTTTTTGACTAGGTATATGCCTATATTTGGGGGGTGGGAAGAGTGCTGATGCATTAGAGATGAATGGCAGGTAATGTTCTTTTGTGGATGCTTACCCTTTACAATGAAAAGTTAGGTGCCACCTCTGATTAGATGGTTGAGCTACTTCTGTGTGCATACAAATCAAGTAATTCCTCATCTATATCATATAATCAACTTTTAATTATACTATTGGAAGTAAAACTGAAAGTCTTTGACAGGGAACATTAGAATTTACTGAATTTGAATTGTTGTAGATTTGTATTGTAAATGTAATTGTTAATATTTACTGAGTGCTTACTGTGTGATATTGATTGAATTATCCCATTTAATCATAAAAAGAATTCTCCAAGGAAGTTACTTTTATTCCCATTTTAGAGATGAGAAAATTGAGATTCAAATTTAGATTGAGAAGTTAGGGGGAATTCCAGATTTATACAGCTAATAAGTGGTAGAGCCACTTAATTGGTCTAATCCATCATCCTTTTTTTCCTAGATAATGTTTTAAATGTGTAAATATTTTCTTTCATGACTGCAGGCCATTGTACGTATTTTTAAAATATTAGTGCTTGTCCCTGGATTTCTGATTTCTGATTTTTTCTGATAGACCCAATAGCTAATTGTAACAGACTAAGATTACCAAGCAGTAATACACCACGATGTAAAATTCTAAGTTTGTTTGCTTACTTTTTAAAAAAACTTGTTTACTAAGGAAAATTTCAAATACAGAAGTAGAGATATTATAATAAGGAAGCCACAAGTCTCTGTCATCCAGTTTGCATAACTATTAACTCATGGCCAGTCTTATTTTATCACTACCTTTACCTACTAACTCCTGGGTTATTTTGGACACACCACAGATGATTTATCTGTAAATATCTCAACATATACCTCTAAAAGATAAGGATTCTTTTTTTAAAAAGACAACCACAATATCATCATTTTACCTAAAGAAATAGTAATTCCTTAAATCATTAATTATCCAGTGTTTAAATTTCCTCGATTGCTCTTACAATTTTCTTTTGTATTAATTTTTTTATATTTAAATTTATTGGGGTGACAATTGTTACTAAATTTACATAGATTTCAGGTGTACAATTCTGTATTACATCATCTATAAATCCCATTGTGTGTTCAACACCCAGAGTCAGTTCTCCTTCCATCACCATATATTTGATCCCCTTTACCCTCATCACCCACCCCCCACCCCCTTACCCTCTGGTAACCACTAAATTATTGTCTGTGTCTATGAGGTTTTTTTTCTCATTTGTTTGTCTTCTTTTTTTGTTGTTTTTGGTTTGTATACCACATATCAGTGAAATCATAGGGTTCTCTGCTTTTTCTGTCTGACTTATTTCACTTAGCATTATACTCTCAAGATCCATCCATGTTGTCACAAATGCTCCTATATCATCATTCCTTAACGCCAAATAGTATTCCATTGTGTATATATACCACAACTTTATCCATTCATCTATCGAAGGACATTTTGGTGTTTCCATGTCTTGACCACTGTAAACAAAGCTGCAATGAACATTGGAGTACACGTGTGTCTATAGAGAAATGCTTTCAGATTTTTTGGGTAGATACCCAGGATAGCAATTTGGGTCATACGGTAATTCTATTCGTAATTTCTAGAGGAACCTCCACACTGCCTTCCATAGCGGCTGCACCAGTCTGCATTCCCACCAACAGTGTATGAGGGTTCCTTTTTCTCCCCAGCCTCTCCAACACTTGTTACTATTTGTCTTGTTGATGAAAGCCATTCTGACTGGGGTGAGGTGATATCTCATTGTGGTTTTCATTTGCATTTCTCTGATGATTAGCGATGTTGAGCATTTTTTCATATGTCTATTTGCCATTTGTATATCCTCTTTGGAGAAATGTCTCTTCAGGTCCTCTGTCCATTTTTCAATTGGGTTGTTTGTTTTTTTGTTGTTGAGTTTCATGAGTTCCTTGTCTATTTTGGATATTAGCCCCTTATCAGAGACACTGTTTGCAAAAATCTTCTCCCATTCACTTGGTTGCCTCATTATTTTGTCAATAGTTTCTTTTGCTGTGCAGAAGCTTTTCACTTTCATATAATCCCGAATTCGTTTATCTTAGTTTTTACTTCCATTGCCTTTGGAGTCAAATTTATGAATGCTCTTTGAAGGTCCATAAGTTCAGTACCTATGTTTTCTTCTATGCAGTTTATTGTGTCAGGTCTTATGCTTAAGTCTTTGATCCATTTTGAATTAATTTTGGTACATGGTGACAGATAGCAGTCCAGTTTCATTCTTTTGCACGTGGCTATCCAATTCTGCCAGCACCATTTATTGAAGAGGCTGTCTTTCCTCCACTGTATGTTTTTAGCTTCTTTGTCAAAAATTATCTGTCCACATTTATGTGGTTTTATTTCTGGGTTCTCAATTCTATTCCATTGGTCTATGTGTCTGTTTTTCCGCCAATACCAAGCTGTTTTGATTATTGTAGCCCTGTAGTAGAAGCAAAAATCAGGGAGTGTGATACCTCCAGTATTGTTCTTTTTTTTAAATATTGCTTTGGCTATTCGGGGTCTTTTGTGGTTCCAAACAAATCTGATGATTTTTTGTTCTATTTAAGAAATGCCATTGGGATTTTGATGGGGAATGTATTAAATCTATATATGGCTTTGGGTAATATGGCCATTTTAACTATGTTGATTCTTCCAATCCGTGAGCACGGAATGTCTTTCCATTTCTTTGTGTCTTCTTCAATTTCTTTCAAAAATGTCTTATAGTTTTCAGCATATAAATCCTTCACATCCTTGGTTAAGTTTATTCCTAGGTACTTTATTCTTTTTGCTGCAATTGCAAAAGGAATTGTTTTTTGTATTTCTTTTTCTGAGATTTCATTGTTGGTATATAGGAAAGCAATGGACTTTTGTACGTTGATTTTGTAGCCAGCAACTTTACTGTATTCATTGATTGTTTCTAATAGCTTTTTGGTGGAGTCTTTAGGGTTTTCTGTATATAGTATCATATCATCTGCAAAGAGTGACATTTTAACTTCTTCATTCCCAATTTGGATGCCTTTTATTTCTTTCTCTTGCCTGATTGCTCTGGCAAGGACTTCCAACACTATGTTGAAAAGCAGAGGTGATAGGGGACAACCTTGTCGTGTTCCTGAACGTAGAGCAAAGGGCTTCAGCTTTTCACCATTAATTATGAGATTAGCTGAGGGCTTTTCATATATGGCCTTTATTATGTTGAGGTATTTTCCTTCTATGCCAATTTTATTAAGTGTTTTAATCATAAATGGATGTTGTATCTTATCAAATGCTTTTTCTGCATCAATTGATGGAATCATATGATTTTTGTCCTTTATTTTGTTTATGTGATGTATCACATTGATGGATTTGCGAATGTTGAACCATCCTTGTGCCCCGGGGATGAACCCCACTTGGTCGTGATGAATAATCTTTTTAATGCATTGTTGTATTTGATTTGCTAGAATTTTGTTTAGGATTTTAGCATCTGTATTCATCTTAGATATTGGTCTGCAGTATTCTTTTTTTGTGTTGTCCTTACCAGGTTTTGGTATCAGGGTAATGTTGGCCTCATAAAATGAGTTAGGGAGTACTGACTCTTCTTCAATTTTTTGGAAGAGTTTGAGCAGGATTGGTATTAGATCCTCTTTGAAGGTTTGGTAGAATTCACTTGTGAAGCCATCTGGTCCAGGACTTTTGATTTGGGGAAGGTTTTTGATGACTGATTCAATTTCGTTACTGGTGATCGGCCTGTTTAGATTTTCTAGTTCTTCATGATTCAGCCTTAGAAGGCTATATGTTTCTAAGAACTTGTCCATTTCTTCTAGGTTATTGAATTTAGTGGCATATAGTCCTTCATAGTATTCTTGGATAATCCTTTGTATTTCTGTGCTGTCCGTATTAACATCCCCTTTTTCGTTTCTGATTTTGTTAATTAGTGTCTTCTCTCTTTTTATCTTAGTGAGTCTAGCCAAGGGTTTGTCAATTTTGTTAATCTTTTCAAAGAACCAGCTCTTTGTCACATGAATTTTTTCTATTGTCTTTTTGTTCTCTATTTCATTTAGTTCTGCTCTGATTTTTGTTATCTCCTTTCTTCTGCTGACCTTGGGTTTTGCTTGTTCTTCTTTTTCTAGTCCTTTAAGGTGTAACATGAGGTTATTTATTTGGGATTTTTCTTGTTTCTTGAGATAGGCCTGTAATGATATAAAGCTCCCCCTTAAAACTGCTTTCACGGCATCCCAAAAAGTTTTGGTAGGATGTTTTTTCATTGTCATTTGTTTCTATGTATCTTTTGATCTGTCCTCTAATTTTTTCTTTGACCCAGTCTTTCTTTAGAAGTATGTTGTTTAATCTCCATGTATTTGTGTTTTCTCCTGCTTTCTTTTTGCAGTTGATATCCAATTTCAAAGCCTTGTGATCAGAGAATATGCTTGGTATGATTTCAATCTTCTTAAATTTGCTAAAGCTGATTTTATGTCCCAATATATGGTCTATCCTTGAGAATGTTCCATGTACACTAGAAAAGAATGTATAGTCTGATATTTTAGGATGAAGTGCTCTATATATGTCAATTATGTCCATTTCATCTAATGTGTCATTAAGGGCTGCTATTTCGTTATTTATCTTCTGTTTGGAAGATCTATCCATATCTGTTAATGATGTATTTAAGTCCCGTAGTATAATTGTGTTTTGGTCAATTTCTCCCTTTAGTTCTGTTAGTAGTTGCTTGGTATATTTCAGTGCTCTCTTGATTGGGGGCATAAATATTGATGACTGTTATGTATTCTTGTTGTATAGTCCCCTTTAGCATTATGGAATGTCCGTCTTTGTCTCCTGTTATCTTTTTCACCCTGAAGTCTGTTTCATCGGAAATCATTATGGCTACACCTGATTTTCTGTGGGTACCATTTGCTTGGAGTGTCAATTTCCACCCTTTCACTTTGAGTCTATGCTTGTCCTTGTAGATGAGATGTGTCTCTTGGAGACAGCATATGGTTGGGTTTAGTTTTTTGATCCAATCTGCTACCCTGTGTCTCTTTATTGGTGCGTTGAGTCCATTTACATTTAGGGTGATTATTGATATGTGAGGATTTCCTGTCATTCTATCTTTAGTTTTCTGGTAAGGCTGTGTCTCCTCTGTTTCTTTGCCTTTTTGTTGTTTTCTATTATTTCTGTGTGGTGGTATTCTATGATGTTTCCCTCTGTTTCTTCTTTTATTACAGTATATATTTCAGTTCTGGATGTTTTTTGAGTGATTATCCTTAAGTTTATGTAAAACAAAGTTTGATATTTAGAGTATTCCCGTTTCCTCAGCACGCTTACTTTCTCTATTCCCATATTCCAGTTCAGGCCTTTACTCTCCCCCTTTTTATGTTTTGGTTGCCACAAATTGTCCCTGTTGATGGTGGTCTAATAACTTCCTTTAGTATTTCTTGTAGTGCAGGTCGTGTATTAGAAGATTCCCTCAGCTTCTGTATGTCTGGAAAGGTCTTTATTCCTCCTTCATATCTAAAGGAGATCTTTGCTGGATATATTATTCTTGGCTCATAATTTCTCGCTTTCAATAGTTTGAATATTTGGTTCCATTCCCTCCTAGCTTGTAGAGTTTCTGCTGAAAAATCTGATGATAATCTAATGGGCTTTCCTTTGTCAGTTACCGTCTTCTTTTCCCTGGCTGCCTTGAGGATTCTTTATTTGTCATTGATTTTAGACAGCTTCAATACAATGTGCCTTGGTGAAGACCTGTTGGGATTGAGGTAATTAGGTGTTCTGTTTGCCTCTTGGATTCAAGGATCCAGTTCTTTCTACATGTTTGGGAGGTTCTCATCGATGATTTGTTTGAATATATTCTCTGTTCCCTTCTCTCTTTCTTCTTCTTCTGATATGCCCATTATTCTTATATTGCTCTTTCTGATGTAGTCAGAAAGTTTAAAATATGGAACGCTTCACGAATTTGCGTGTCATCCTTGCGCAGGGGCCATGCTAATCTTCTCTGTATCGTTCCAATTTTAGTATATGTGCTGCCGAAGCGAGCACAATTTTCTTTTGTATAATTTGTTTGCATAAGGATTGAACTAAAGGTCATAGATTGTAATTGTTTGTTTTCCTTAAGACTTTCCCTCCCCATCTCTTCTTTTTCTGCTTACAATTTATGCTTTAAAGAAGCCAGTTTGCACAAATGACTGCACGCAAAGCTGGCGAGGTGCGAATCAGCGCTATGGATTGTGCCAACGTCAATTTCCTGGTGCCAATATCATACCTTGTTCTGCAAGATATTACCATTGGGCAAAACTAAATGAAGTGGCACAGGACCTCCTTTACATTGTTTTGCAGCTTCCTATAAATCTATAATTATTTCATAATAAAAACTATGAAAATGAAAAAATAAAAATAAAAAGAAGCCAGTTTGTCCTAATAGAATTTTCCAGTCTGGATTTTGGTAATTGCTTTTTTATACATCTGTTTCATGTATTTTCTATAAATTGTCATTTACATTTAGCGATATGATCAGAATCAGATTGAATTTTTCTGGTAGGGGGAGCAGATCATATGCTTTAGTGATATCTCTTTGTGTCCTATCTAGAGGCACACAGTGTCTGCTTGTTTCTGTTCTGTGGTATTACCAGCCATTAATGATCGTTGTCCAGCTTCATTATTGCATTAGAGGCTACAAAATGGCACTATTCTAATTCTATCGTTATTAGCTAGAATAATTTTTCACTTATTAGCTAGAATAATTTTGTAAAGAAACACTTTCCCTTGATTACTGTTTTATTTTGAAATACAGCTGGTAACAGTATGGCAAGATACATGTTTGATTTTTTTTTTCTCTTTATTGTATCAATTTTCAGGTGAATTAGTTGGTTTCCTGGCAACATCCAAAGATGACTAATTAGTTTTTTTAAATATCATATGGCCTCATGGATTTAAACATATGTGATGTGTTTTAATCCTTTGCTTATACAGTTCTTTTGACGGTGAAATCGGTCCATCTTTACATAGTAGGAGCTCCTTCCAGCTAGCTCCTGAGTCCTTCTAACACTCCAAGGGTCTGATTGCTTCCTTGATTTCTCGTGTAACCAAATTTCTAGATTCTTAGGTTCATCTTTTGTATTTCTTCTCTCAGATAAGGAATAAGATCTTTTATGAGTAGCTCTATTTTCTTTTAAAGGCAAATGGTATTTAGACACTATATCTGGGTACTAGGAATGTTCATTTCAATTTGTTCCTTGTTTCTAGGATTTTTCAATGGACATATCTAGGAAATCGTTTTTTTAAAGAACTATAAAATCCGTCATAAATTCATTCTTATACTCTTAATTAAAATTTTGGACTACAAAGTTTTAAAACTCATATTAGCTTTTGTTTCTACTTGCGTTGAAATACAACACACTTCTTTTTTGTCTGTGGATATATCTCACTAGGGAGATAAAATCAAATCATTGTGTTTTAGTCTGAACTGTTAATCTGTATGGACTTGCCACTAAGTGTATATGTAGTTAGATTGATTTGTTTCGTTTTCTTTTGATTTATAGTAATTGCTTTTTAAAAAATCTATTTTCTAAAAATTATAATTTCCCGTCAAGTCTATAAAAATTATAGACAAAGAAGTCTAGGTGTTTGCCATCTCTGCCTCTAAACTTAGCTTCCTCCCTTCTGCTGCAGCTAGCTGTATTCAGTCAGCTAACCACCAATACATGTGGCTTTTGAATTTTAAATTAATTAAAATTCACCAAAATTAAAAATTAGTTCTCAGTCACACTTGCCACATTTCAAGTGCTCAGTAGCTCCATGTGCCCAGCTACTTAACTACATTGGGCAGCACAGATTATAGAACATGTCCATTTTTGCTGAAAGTTCTTTTGGAAGCCCTGCCTTAGAGAACCCCCCCTTTGTTTCATTAGGTGTTTTGTTTATCCTTCTGCTTCTTAAAAATGTAAAAAAATATGTGTATATATTTATAGTCCTCTTTCTTTGGTAAATGGTAGTATGCTATACATGCTTTTCTTCACCTTCTTTTTCTTAATATTTCCTGGAAATCACTCGGGACTATAGAGAATATACAGAGATAGTCCCCTTAGCTTTAACAGCTTCCTCGTACTGCACCTTATTGTGTGGATGTTTAGGTGTGTGTAGCCAGTTCTTACTGTCATTCTGATTGTTGTACTCCTTTACCACTACAGTACTGCTGCAGTGAATAGTAGCAGTGCTGTCTTCTGTATGTCTTTTTTCATGTATTACTAGAACCACTGTACTTTGAACACTAATTTCACCAATGGGATTTTTGTTTCTTCTAGAAAATATTTAAAAAGATATTCTAATTATAAAAGTGATCCAATTTTATTTTATTAGAAATCAAAATATATTAAGAGAGATAATAAAATCATCTAAAATTCATGTCTCAGACAGACACTATTTTGGTGTACACGTATCCCTCGCTTTGCAGTTTTTTTTCAGTTCCTGAGTTCAAATAGGAAGAATACTCACCAGTTTTCAGTGAATATGTGCAGTTCAGATCCTATTATATACAGCAGTTTGAATATTTTCTTTACCATAATAATATAAACATTTTCCTTCTTAACACACTTTTTTTGTAAACATTTCTAATAGCTGCGTGATATTATGCTGCACGGATTTTTACAACACTTAATTATTCCAGAACGGTTAGACATTTAAGTTGCTTCTTTAAAAACAAAATGTGTTGCATTAAACATTTACATATAATTTTCCCCCTATTTTAGGATTTTTTTTGGTATCCAGGAATTGAACTAGTAGATCAAAGGTTAAAAGGATAATTAAGTTTTAATACATCTTGCTGACTTTATGTTCCAAAAATTCTATAGCTCTTTTCTTCATAGCCATTCTGGCAGCATAGAGTGTTATTTAGCAAAATCTTTGATAATTTGATAGGTTTAAAAATGGTATCTGATGTTGAATATTTTTATGTGCCTGTCATTTGTATTACCTGCTATGGGGTCTTAACGTGTATTTTGCACATTTAACTTTTGGCCTCCTATTTTCTATATGGGGTGGTATGAAGTACTTATTTATATGTTAAGGATGGTCGTCATTTTTCTTCATGTTGCAAGTGTTTTTCATCAAGTGTTTTAATTTGATTAATTTTTACATACTTTAGTTTTACATTTTTATGTAGTCAATCTTGAATATTTCTCTTTTAGCAAGAAGCTTGTTTCCTACCCCCACACTCTCAAAAGAAAAACTAGTTTTTTGATCATTATTCACTTGTTAAAATCAGCATTTGTATTTATTATAAATCTTATAAGATTCAAGGGAGTCAAATTCAGATAACATTTATTCAGTAGCAGTTATTTGTCAGATATTTTATGTATTCTCTAACTAGGCTATGATAATCTGTCTTTTCTCCAGATACTGTAAAAAAGTGTGTGAAAATATAGATGAATTAAATTATAGTCTCTTTTTAAAATTGTAAGTTTATTATTTTTCTTTTATTATCTTTCATTGTAATTAACTATTGAAATCTATTTCACAAAATATGATGAGTTTCCCTCTCCCTTCCTTAATTGTAGGGGTAAAAAGTGTATCTTCCGGTTGCTAATGTGAATTGTGAACTACAGATAAGTAAAGAAGACAAATTGCATGGACATGAGTATTATCATCAGGATCTAAAGATTCTGAAGAATGTTCTTTAAGCTTGTGGATTTTTCTGGAAAAAACAAGCTGTGAAATTATGTGAATAGTGACCATTTTTTAAAACCATGGGGGAAAGAGAAAGAAGTCCAGATACTGACCAAGAAAGTCAGGCAAGCAAACACCATTACTGTTATTGTTCATCTGATTATGAGACTACACCACAGTCTTCTGGCCGGTCATCGCTCGTCAATCCCTCTTCACCCACAAGTATTAAGGGAAAAAGTCCTAAAAGACAAATTTCAGAGAGCCAAGTGCATCACCAAGGTAAGCATTCTTTAAGAGTCCAGTAATCCTAGAAGACTCATTTTGAGTCCATAAGGAAAGCTTGCATGAATGAAACTCTTCTATTAGTATGTATATTGATATATGCATGTAAATGGGCTGCTTTGTATTTTGAGTAGGATATCTTCTTATAAATTTATATAAATATTGTTTATGGCACTGTGTGTTACCCTTTGTTATATTCAGAGTCATACTATATATATAGAAGAAAGAACCATAAATAAAGCTTCTCATTTTGTTTTCTTCCTAAATAAATGCTTGTCTTGGGATTTCTGAGGTATGGTAAAGGGAGGAACAAAATGTCACAAAGTGTCTCTACCTTTCTTTGCCTTTATTTGTAAAATGTAAAAAGTAGTGAAAGGCATAAAATGGTTAAGGGGCATCTTTTTAGATTGAGTAAAATTACTTCCCCTAGGTAATGCAGTGTTTACTGCAAAAGTTCAAATTAAACCTGGAAATAGAATTTGGGATTTGAGACCACGAGTCTATTTTCTATTTAACTGTGTTATAATGGAGATTATAAACAAGATTGATAATTATAAATATTTTTCTTGTTAAAATATAATTACATATCCTGGAACTAGGTATTAATGTATATTTGACTAGGTAATATTCTAGAAATCTCTTGTTCATCTTAAAAGTGAACCTGGTCAAGTGAACCCTGGTGTACTACTTAGTAACAAAATATGTAAGGACTACAAGTACACCATGGAAAAACAAGTTAAGGTAAACGAGATAGTTAGTTGTAGGGTGTGTTAAACTCACCACAGTTATAAGAGCAGTAGCTTAGAATGGTGAGAGTTTAGATTGCAAGGCAAGGAGTGTTAAAATTGGGATCTGAAAAGGAAAACGGGCCAGGTTGTGAAACACCTCGAATCCAGTGCTGATAATATATGGATTGTTTCTGTGGGGGAATAGTTAGCCACTGAAAAGACTTAAGAAGGGTATAATTAAATTTGCCTATATAAACTTTTACTTTGAAAAATAATATTTGCTTTTTAAAAATCTCCAAGAATACATGTTCCTTTAGAAAGCAACCTGTCATGGACCCCGATCTGGCTTTCCAGGGATGTCCATACTTTTTAACAATTGGATGCTCTTTCTTTCTCTTCTTTTTCGCAAGTACAGTGCTGCGGGTTTTTTGGTCTCTCCTTCCAAATCTGTCTCAGTGTGGGCATCTTGTTTTGATTTTGTGGTTGAGCGCATGATCTGATATTAAACCTTTGCTACGTAATTAAGAACAAACCGACCTTAGGCTTGAACCTTCGAAAATGCTTATTTATCCCCAAGAAATAATATACATACCTAGGCAATTATTGATAGGAATACTTTAATTTTTCACTCCTTCCCCAGAAGCAATTTTAGAGGTCACCCAATTAAGGAGTCAGAACTTCTTAAGCCTTATCTTATTTGAGAAGATAATTGAGAAAAAGCTATGAAAAACAGTGCCAGCATCACCCAGAAAAATTTCAATTAATGTTTTCAATCTGACTTGTACAGTTTTCTGCTTTGCATTGTCTTTTGAACTAAAATCTGTGGTAATTTGTCTCCCTTAGATCAAGCAACAGGACCAAACTGATACTTTTCCCTAAACACTAATTTCCCTTGGTTTAAATTGCAATCACCAGTGTAGACTAAACTAAGGAAAGAACAGATGTGATTGAAACAGCATTCTGAGCACTTGAATTTGAGGATTTGCATATTTGATAACCTAGTCTTCCCTTCTCCTTTTTATTTTCAGCATTTTATTATTTTTAAAAATAAAATTGGTGCTCTATCAGAAGTGATATGTATAATGATAAAATTTAATAATAGTTTAGGTTATGCATGTTTGTATATTACATATTTATTCTATCTGTTTTTAGGTTATACATGATTGTACATTACATATTTATTCTATTTCTTGTTTTATCAATAATATAAACATACTGAGTTTTGGGTAGATACATAGTTTATCTTTACCATATGTTTTTTAAATAAGCCATATTTTTAACTCTTGGAGGAAGGAAAAAGCAGTATTTTCTCACCCTCTTTTTGGTGGTGACTTAAAGGGCAAGTGTAGAATGATTTGTATGAGAATCATCTTCTATTAGCAGTATATTTTATCTTGAGAATTTTAAAAATGAAAATAAAAAAGGTAGATGAAAGCTGAAAAATATTTTTGAGTTCAGGTTAAGTGTACTTTTATTAATTGGTTTGTAATCATACAAATAGACTATGCTATAAGTAAATCTTCAGATTTTTAGGATATCAAAAAGCTGGTTGTGGAAGCCCTTTTTGTCTCAACTTCAATAGTTGAAGTGAAATATTACTGAAAAATTTTTATCGTGATTCTTACATAGGCTTTAATTTTTCAAATAAAACAAAATTCAGTTTATAAGACGTATTTGCTGAGTTGTGTAACTTTATACGTAAAAATCAGAGCTTTGGAATGATGAACATTCATTTTTATAGTCATTTTTATGTATAAAGTTTGTCATTTCAAGAGCTCAGTACATATTCCATAATAGCATATATAGATAACGAAAACTCTGTTAACTCGGTACATTGGGAAAGAAAATTGAGATGATGGACTCTCCAAATTAAAATTGGAACATTTCTGTCCAATAGAAATATAATGCAAACCACACATGTAATTTTATGTTATCTGATAACCACATTAGGAATAAAAACAGGTGAAATTAATTTT
This sequence comes from Rhinolophus hipposideros, assembly GCF_964194185.1. Taxonomy (NCBI): domain Eukaryota; kingdom Metazoa; phylum Chordata; class Mammalia; order Chiroptera; family Rhinolophidae; genus Rhinolophus; species Rhinolophus hipposideros. Next base: position 69,744,102 of record NC_138049.1, read on the forward strand.
AATATATTTTAACCCAAAATATCATTTCTAAATATAGTGAGTATAAAACATTGTGTGTGGAATATTCTACATTCTTTTTTTGTTTTTGAACTAAGTGTTCGAATGCTAGTGTGTGTGTGTTTCACAGCTATAGATATCTGTTTTGACTACCCATACTTCAAATATATCAGTAGCCACATATGACGAGTGACTACTGTCCTGAATAGCATAGTTTCAAAGTTGCAAGTACGTTTTCCCACATCTCTTGTTTTTACCACTTCCTTTGAAGTATTCGAGTATTTATAGAGCTGGAATCCCAAATTAGTATACAATCAAAACACCTTCTATCTAATCTTCCATCTTTTTAATGAAACTTTATAATATTAAGTTGTAAATACTGCTTGTTATTCTTTGTCTATATAAGTATCCGTGGCTGGAGAGATGGGTAGGGAACGGTTGGATTTTTCTACTTTTTCTTTATTTTTTTAACTCTGGAATGCATTTTCTCCTTGAAAATGCAGCCACCTTGGAGATTAAAGTTCTTTATTCTGAACTGTGGCAGACATCTAGAACCCTCTTTTAAAGGTGTTCTGTATATTGAGGCCTAAGTTTAATGAACTTTTAGTAAACGTAGTAACATTCAAAATTTTTGTGAAATGTGATCTCATATGTACACTTTAAGGATGTCATGTTTATACTTTTAGGATGTAGTGTTTAGTTTTTATCTTGTTTTCGAATTGTTAGATGTTTTCATATGAACATCACAAAACAAGCCGCTGAGAAAGTGTTTACAATCACATCTCTAAATGCTGAAGTGTTTTCCGTTTTCAGTCACTGATGAATGGGATTGAGTTCTTATTACTGACAGAATGTTTGTGGAGAACTTTGTTTTACATGCATCCTTCATTTAATCTTCACAACCTAGTCACGTAGATGGTATCCTCATTCTATGGATTAGGGACAATAGCAAAGGATTAGTTGAATTGCCCAAGGAGTTCCTAAGTGGTAAATCTGAGTTCCAAACCCAAATCTTCTCACTGAACATGCTGTTATCCTGTGTCCCCAAATGAAGAAAGAGTTCTAATTAATTTAGAGAAACATACATTTCCACATTTGAAATAATGATCCCAAATATCTTCACGCAAATGACTTGAATATCATGATGTTTTGTCCCGTGTTTATTAGGTACCATGCTAATGCTGATGATGCCCATGTCGGATTCTGACTGGCCATCTTATTATAAAGTAGAAAATGGTAAAACCTGATACTGCCGTCTTTTAAAACAATGTAAAATGACTTCCTATAACCTATTGGTGTATCATTTTGATGGATCAGAATATTCTTGACCTTTCCTAAAAGATTCCAGACCTTTCTTAATAAAAACATTATGTTAAGAGCTCTAAATAAAACCTGATATTTAACAAAATGCTGTAAAATCATATTTTAAGAAACAAAATAACTAAAGAATATTATGGATCCACTTGTGTTACAATTAAAAATAATACTCCATTTGGTACAGCTTTCACTTTATTACTGTTTCTTTTTTAGCCCCTAGGAAACCAAGTCCTAAGGGTCCACCAAACAGAAAGGGAGTCCGAGTGGGATTTCGTTCCCAGAGCCTCAATAGGGAGCCACCACGGAAAGATATTGATCTTGTTACAAAACGGGTTCTTTCTGCAAGACTGCTAAAAATCAATGAATTGCAGAATGAAGTAACTGAACTCCAGGTCAAGTTAGCTGAGCTGCTAAAAGAAAATAAGGCTTTGAAAAGGCTTCAGTACAGACAGGAGAAAGCCCTGAATAAGTTTGAAGATACAGAAAATGAAATCTCACAACTTATTGCTCGTCATAACAATGAAATTACGGCACTCAAAGAACGCTTAAGAAAATCTCAAGAGAAAGAACGGGCAACTGAGAAAAGGGTGAAAGATACGGAAGGTGAACTATTTAGGACAAAATTTTCCTTTCAGAAACTGAAAAAGATCTCTGAAGCTAGACACCTACCTGAACGAGATGATTTGGCAAAGAAACTAGTTACAGCAGAGTTAAAATTAGATGACACCGAGAGAAGAATTAAGGTAAAATTCCTACAGCTTTTAATTGTGCTGTTTTGTGTTGTTTTTCACTGGGCATTTGATGTGCTCTATTAAGACTGCTTATTGCAGTTTAGCGTTTGCTTGGAAATGAAAACTTTGTTTTAGTATTATCTTTCAGAGTAAGAGATTAGGAAAAATTTAAGATTATATATTTAAGAGCAAAATGCAAAAAAGTTGTATACATTAATGGGCTACATGTTAATGGATAAATGTTTAATTCTGTGGATCATAGTCATTTTGGGGAAATACACTATTTGATTATCTGTTTCTCTAAAATTGAAAATGATCCACTATAAGAGCTACGGTCTATAAAACTGACATTTTGGGGCCCTTGTATAAGAAATGCCACATGAACAATACTTTGTTTTTTATTTCTTTGAACATTTGTGAAAGGCATCTTTTGGGACAAGGTGTACCTCTAGTCCCCCAAATAAAAACTGATATGAGAGCTGGCGTTACTAGTCTGAGATTATAGCAAGTCCATTAAAAATATTTTTTATTTGAAATGAGAGATGAAAAGAATACTACCCCATAACTATTACACAGAGAACTTATTATATTAGATACTACCTGCTGTATGTACCGAGAGTGCCAAAAAAATGTATGCACATGACTTGGTGTTCATCTTTTGTTATCAGTATATATTATTACAATTTTAATACAGTTTTTTCCTTTCTTAAAATGTGTAGACTTTTTTTTTGTATAGATATGTATCAAACAGAAGCCCTGAGTCAGGGTTTAGAGTTGCTTAGAATTTACAAGAAGTTTGGAAAGCAAAGGTAGGGAAAAAGTATGGGAATAATGCCTGCTGTGAGAGCTCTCTCAGCCAAGGGAAAGTCAAAACTATAAATAAGTAAATTAAGCTTTTTACAGTGTATTTGGTGTTTTTATACATGGTATGTTTTTGATACATGGCTGAGAGTGCTTATCATAAATTGATGTTGGATTTTATCAAATGTCTTTTCTGCATCTGTTGATATGATCATAAGATTTTTAACCTTCATTTTGTTTATATGGTATATCACCTTAATTGATTTGAGGATATGACCCAACCTTGTATCGCTGGAATAAATCCCACTTGACCTAGTTATGTGATCTTTTTAATGTATTGCTGAATTTGGTTTACTAATACTTCGTTGAGGATTTTTGCATCTATGTTCATCAAAAATATTGGCCTATAATTTTCTTTTTTGTACGGTTTTTGTCTGGTTTTGGCATCAGTATAATGCTGGCCTCATAAAATGAGTTTAGAAGCCTTCACACCTCTTCACTTTTTTGGAATAGTTTGAGAAGGATAGGTATTAGTTTTTCTTTGAATGTTTGGTAAAAATTCTGCTATGAAGCCATCTGGTCCAGGGCTTTTGTTTGTTGGGAGTTTTTTGATTGCTGATTTGATTTCATTCAGAGTTATCAGTCTGTTCAGGTTTTCTGTTTCTACCTGATTGATCCTTGGAAGATTGTATGTTTCTAGGAATTACCCATTTCTTCCACGTTGTACAATTTTTTGGCAGATAATTGTTTATTATTTCCTTACAATCTTTTTGTATTTCTGTGGTGTCATTGCTGATTTTGTTTATCTGGGCCTTCTCTTATTTTTTTCTTGATGAATCTGGCTAAAGGTTTATCGATTTTGTTTATCGTTTCAAAGAACCAGCTCTCAGTTTCGTTGATACTTTGTTTTTTTAGACTCTTATTTCATTATTTCTGCTCTGATCTTTATTTCCTTCCTTCTACTCACTTTGGGCTGTTTGTTCTTTTGTCAGTTTTTTAGAGTGTAAGTTTAGATTGTTTGAGATTTTTCTTGTTTCTCAAGGGAGGCATGTATTGCTCTGTATTTCCCTCTTAGAACTGCTTTGGCAGTGTCCCCTAGAGTTTGGGTCACTGTATATTAGTTTTCATTTGTCTCAAGGTATCTTTTGATTTCTTCCTTGATCTCGTTGTTAACCCATTCATGCTTTAATAGCGTGCTATTTAGCCTTCATGAATTTCTGTGTTTTTTAGTTTTTTTCTTGTAATCGATTTCTAGTTTCATACCATCGTGACCGGAGAAGATGCTTAATATGATTTCAGTCTTCTTAAATTTTGAGAGTTGTTTTGTGGCCTAACATGGTCTATACTGGAAAATGTTCCATGTGCATATGAATAGAATGTATATTCTGCTGCTTTATGGTGAAATGTTCTTTTAAAAATCAATTAAATCCATTTGATCTGTTTCATTTAGGGCCACTGTTTCTTTGTTGATTTTCTGTCTGGATCTACCCATTGATGTCAATAATGTGTTAAAATCCCGTACTAGGACTGTATTCTTTTGAACTCTCCCTTTATATCTAGAAATATTCGTTTTATAATGTAGGTTCTCTTACATTGGGTACGTAGGTGTTCATGGAGTTATATCCTCTTGTTGGATTGATCTGTTTATTATTATGAAATGCCTTTCTTTGTTTCTTGCTACAGTCCTGTTTTAAAGTCTCTTTTGTCTCTTTTATTCATCCCTCAACATTTATCTTTGCCATTACTTTTTACTTCTTTAAAAAGTAAAAAGACAAAAACACTACCAAAAAAAACAGACAAAAACCCTACAAAAAAGAAAATTATAGGCCAATATTTTTGATGAACATAGAGGCATGTGTGTGTTTGTGTGAATCCCTTAATTTATGTTGTAATAACACATCTTTCTACATATAACTCTTAACCTTTGTACTAGCTTTATAATTGTTTATTCACTACTTTTACTGTTTGCCTTTGTCAGTGAGAATCTTTTTCTTTCCTGTATTTTCTGATTCATACTTTTGATCTTTGCTGTTTTACTTCAGTCCTTTTAACATTTCTTGTAATACTGGTTTAGTGGTGTTGAACTCCAGCATTTTTTTCATTTGGGAAACTCTTTATCTCTCCTTTGATACTAAATCATAGCCTTTCTGGGGACAGTAATCTTAGTTGTGCCAGTGCATTCTCACCTGCAAAGTTTCTGTTAAAAAATCTGCTGATAATCTTATGGGGACTCTGTTGTATGTCACTAACTGCTTTCCTCTTGCTACTTTTAGTATTTTCTCTTTGTCTTTAAGCTTTGGCATTTTAACTATGATATGTCTTCATGTGGGCCTCTTTTGATTCTTCTTGTTTGGGACTCTACACTTCCTGCACTGTCTGTATTTTCTTTGCCATAATTGCTTCAAATAGGTTTAAATCCCATATTCTCTCTCTTCTCCTTCTAGTACTCCTTCTCTCCTCTGCTTCTAGTACTCCTAGGGTGCAAATGTCAGTACAGTTAATGTGTCTCAGAGGTCCCTTAAACTGTACTCATTTTTTTCAATTATTTTTTTTAGTTTTGCTGTTCTGATTTGGTGTTTTCTGCTACTTTGTCTTTCAGATCGCTGATTTGATCCTCTGCTTTATCTAATCTACTGTTCATTCCCTGTAATGTATCCTCCATTTCAGTTCTTTGTTCATTTCTGACCTTTTTTTTTAATGATTTCTTCTTTGTTGAAGTTCTCATTGAATTCATGTATTCTTCTCCTAAGTTTATTGAGCATCCCTTATAACCAGTGTTTTGAACTCTGTTATCTGGTAGATTGCTTGTCTCCATTTCATTTAGTTAACTTTCTGGAGTTTTGTCCTGTTCTTGTATTTGGGACATGTTTCTTTGTCTCCTCATTTTGTCTGTCTCCCTGTGTTTGTTTCTATGTATTAGGTAGATCTGCTGTATCTCCCAGTCTTGACAGAGTGGCCTTATGTAGTAAGTGTCTTGTGAGGCCCGGTGGTGCAGTCTCCCTCTTCACCTGAGCCAGGTGCTTCTGGGGTGTCTCTCCTGTTGTAACTGAGCCTTGATTGCTGACGGCACATCAGTAGGTGGGATTGACTCTCAGGCTGACTGGCTGTGAGTGCTGGCCATGATTGCAGTGGACAAATTGTTCTGTAGGGTTTGATCCCATAGAGCAGGAGTCACTTTAGCGGGGCTTTGGTGCCAGTCGAGTCCACGCTTTAAATGTGTCATTTGTGGAGCTGGTTGGGTTATGGTTTCATGGGGTCTGAATCCAGCCACCTTTGTGTTGGTTCTGGAGCCTCTTGGGAGGGGCTTCGTTACAGACCAATGTCAGCCACCATTTGTGTCTGGCTTGGTGCTACTTGGTGGGAAATATAAAAGATCTATGTTTCGTGTGGCTTGCAAGAGGCTATGTTGTGAACTGAGGCTGGCTGTCACTTGTGTCAGGTTGGGAACCTTTTGTGGGTATCACTGTGTGATCTGAATCCAGCCACTACTTATGCCAGGCTTTTGGCCACTTAGTTTAAGCTGTTTTCCGTGCCAACACTTGCTGCACCTTAGGCCAGGCCTGGGAGTGCCACATGATGGGAGTTACAATGCAAATGGAGACTGGTTGGCACTTGTGCTGGGCTTGGGGCCACTTAGCAAGAAGTACAGGGTGTGCTGAGGCCAGCTGCTCCTTGTTTGGGGTTTGTGGACCTTTGATAGATTTTAGGAAAGTCTGCAGCATGAGCCAAGGCTGGCCACTGGTATGAAAAGTCTCTCAGTGGGAGAGACTTGGGCCAAGCATGCAAGTTGGGTGGAGTGGGGTCTCAGTGAATCACCAGGGCAGGGCAAATGGTATTAGCCAGGTTAATGGAGAATGTAGATTTGGTTTCCACCTGTACCTGCTCGCTGGGTTGAGAGGAGCACTCAACAAAGGGAAATAGCTGCTGCCATTACCACCATCCCCTGAGAGAGCTTCCCTGAACCCGGCTCCCTCAGCCCTAGCCCTAAAACTAGTCAATTCAGTTTCTTCCCCTATGTTCCTGGTGCTTTTATCGCTGCTACTCCTGCACTGGAGCCCAGAACAAATAAGTTTGTGAGTGAGTGAGTTCATGTGCAGGCCCCTCGACACAAAGGTGACTGAATTCAAACCACATGAAAGCTACCCAACCAGCTCCATAAATGTCTCCAGCAGCCCTGTCTCACGCGAATGCAATCTCTTGCTGATTTTCACAGTTAGATGTTGTGGGACTTCTCTTCCTGGCACTGGTGCCCTGGGGCAGGGGGCCCATTGTGGGGCTGGATTACTCTTCGTGGGGTACCTCTGCAGTTGACAGATTCCTCCCAATTCTTAATCGCTGCACCATGGGTGTGGGACCTACCCATCTGAGCCTCCACTCCTTCTCCTTGTCATGGCTCTTTTATATCCTTAGTTACAGGTCTGTTTAGCTAGTCTTCAGGTGGTTCTCAGTGGTGGTGGTTGTATAATTCAGTTATAATTTTTATGTGGTTGTGGGAGGTGAACACAGCAGTTACCTAATCTTCCATCTTGACTTCAAGTCTTTCTTCTGCTGATAGCAATTTATTTTCATTCACTTGTTAAGTTTCCATCTTTTTACTCTCCTCGTTTTATATTTTTGATATTACAGATTATCTCTTTGTTGTGGTTTCATTACCAAGTTGTGGTAGCTATAGTTATTTTTTTTCATTGGGGTAGGGGAACAGTGTTTTTGGGGAACAGTGTGTACTTCCAGGATTTTTTTCCAACAAGTCAAGTTGTTGTCCTTTCAATCTTAGTTGTGGAGGGTGCCGTTCAGTGTCAAGTTGTCGTTTCAGTCTTAGTTGTGGAGGGCGCAGCTCAGCTCCAGATCCAGTTGCTAGTTGCCAGTTACACAGCCCACCATCCCTTGCGGGCGTCGAACTGGCAACCTTGTGGTTGAGAGGACGCACTCCAACCAACTGAGCCGTTCGGGAGCTCAGCGGCAGCTCAGCTCAAGGTGCTGTATACAATCTTACTTAGTTGCAGGGGGTGCTGCCCACCATCCCTTGTGGGACTCGAAGAATTGAACCGGCATCCTTGTGGTTGAGAGCCCACTGGCCCATGTGGGAAACAAACCGGCAGCCTTTGGAGTTGGGAGCATGGAGCTCTAACCGCCTGAGCCACCGGCCGGCCCGGCTATAGTTATTTTTAATGTTCTTTTATTTTAACCTTTATGCTGTAATTGTTTAATACACTATTCTATAAAAGAGTTGTACTTTTCTAATTCTGTTTACCTCCTTAATCAGAATTTTGTGTACCTTTATCTTTTCATTTCAACTTGAAGCGCTCCTTTCAACATTTCTTGTAAGGCAGGTCTAGAGGTGGTAAACTCCCTCTGCTTTTGTTTGTTTGGGAATGTCATATTTCTCCATATCTGAAATGTAACTGCTGGATAGAGTATTCTTGTCTGGCAATTTAAATATTTTAATAGTTTGAATACGTCCTTTCATTCTCTCCTGGACTATAGAGTTTCTGCTGAGAAATATGCTCATAGCCGTATGTGGGTTACTTTGTAGGTTACTGGGGTTTTGTTTTGTTTCTCTCCAGTTGTCTTTAAAATGCTTTGTCATTGACTATTTGACAGTTTTAATATAATGTGACTTAGTGGTATTTTTTTCTTGAGATAATACTTAGAGGTTTTATTAGCTTCATGGACTTAAATCTCCAGTTCCTTTCTCAGGTTTGAGAATTTCTCAGCAATTATTTATCTAAGTAAGTCCTCTGCTCCATTCTTCCTCTCTTCTCCTTTTGGTATATCCATTAATCTTAGGTTGGCTCTTTTAATGCAGTCTGACAGTTCTTGTAGGGTTTTTTCACTTTTAAAAAATCTTCTTTCTCCTCTTCCACCCGGATCATTTCTAAATTCTTATCTACTAGCTCACTTATTCTCTCTTCCATCTGATCTACTCTATTTGCAGTGTTTTTTAATGCATTCTCCATATCTTTTGAGCTCTTTAGCTCCAGAATTTGTTTGGTTCTGTTTTAGAATTTCAATATCTTTGGTAAAGTACTTCTTCTATCCATTAATTTTATTCCTGAAGTCATTGTATTGCCTTTCTGAATTTTCTTGAAGCTTGTTAAATTTCTTAACAATTATTTTGAATTCTTTATGAGTTAGATACAATATTCCATGTCTTTGGGTTTGGTTGCTAGAAAATTATCATTTTCTTTTCGTGATGCCATGTTACTGTAATTTTTCATTGTGTCTGATGAAAAGTGCCTCTGCCAAACACCTTTGTTTACTTGATTCTGACAATGCAACAGGTTTGTAATTAGGAGGCTTCCTCTTGTTTTCCAGAAGGTGGCAGGCACTATGGCACATGGTTTTGGTTTCTCTTACCAAAGCCATCTCACTGCTGAGGTTGGGCGCTCATGCATAAAAAAAAGTTAGCGGAGAAAAAACAGTGGTGGCGGTAGAGTGAGGGGAGGTATGTGCTGAACACATGGGGTGCCCATGTGGGGGATCCTCCGGTAGGGTGAGTCCCAGAGGTCTGTGGGTGGGTCTCTTGCCAGAAATCCTGGGGCATACAGTAGGAGATATGTTCCTTCAGTTCTCTGGTCTGCCTTCTTCCTTTTCCTCTCCCTCGTTACTATGGTCTCTTCTCAGAGAGAGAGCAACAGGTCCCTCCAGCCGCAGCATGCACAGTAGGGCCGACCCTTCCCTACCCCGCCCCGCCACTCACCACCTTACCCACCTCTGCTGCCACCGCCACTCTCCTGGCTCTGCAGCCTGCTGTGAGATCCACTCCACCCACTTTTAGGTGTACAGATGGGTGGATCTCTAGGGTGTCCTAGTATGCTGTGCAAGGGCATTTTTGTTCCCTTACAGATGTCTGATTAGTTTTAAATCAAAGGAGAGAGAAAAAGAAAATGACTCAAACCATCATGATACTGGCATCACCTAAAAGAAAATAATTTTAACCTAAATTCTTTCATAAGCTTCATGGAACGTGTTTGAAGACTGTGGAAATGGCTGTTGTTTTTATTCAGAAACATTTTACGAGGTAATCTCTGCACCTTGAATAGTGCTGTGTAATTTTACACAGCTGTCTTGGTATCTCTTTGCCCAAACAGTGATTCTCAAAAACCCATGTTTCTCATCACATCCTGTGGTTGTCTTTTGCTCCCAACTTAAATGACTATTCATATGCTTCAGGCAAATGCTTAAGAATTTATTTACAAATCATCGTGAAAAACAAAAAAAGGAATAATAGGCTAAGTATGTTACTAAATTGTTGGTAAGTCTATTTCCCAGTTTAGTTTATATTCCCAAACACAAATCCAAGCCTAGTTTGTATGTCTACTGAAAAAGTCACTTTGATGCTAAGTACAATGTTTTACTGTTGAATTATTTTTAAGTACTATTTTTTATGTGTACACATATCATAGGAACTATCAAAAAACCTTGAGCTGAGTACTAACAGTTTCCAACGACAGTTGCTTGCTGAAAGGAAAAGGGCATATGAGGCTCATGATGAAAATAAAGTTCTTCAAAAGGAACTACAACAGCTCTATCTCAAATTAAAGGTAAGCCCTTTATTTTAAATTGCATTTTCTCTCTATAATATATGTTAGATGAAAACTCAATATTTTACAACACTATTACTTTTCATATTTGTAAGTGGTACAGTGTCATTTACAATTATAATCTCTTTGGCACTTACAAAGAAAAGGTGTGTTAATATAATCAGTATAGCACATCAAAAATGAAACATTGACTACACTAATATGAATGATATAAATGAAATAAGTTATAAAACCCTAGAAGAAAATTATGTGAACTAGAGATTTTCTGTGTTGTCTAGTTGAATAATCTAGTGTTTTTCCTCAGATAACTCCAGGATTAATCATTTAAAGTTATTTCAAATAATGCTCTTCATTTTCACAATGTTTAGAGGAAGCATTCAAATTAGTTAATTCTGTTAAAGCAGGTGTTCTTAATTCTATCCTGAGGTAGTTGATGGGTTGAAGTTTTGTGCAAAATTTAGTGTTTATGCATTATCTTGCATAGAATTTTCACTTTCTTAATCAAATTGTCAGAGAAAGCTGTAGCCCCAAAATGGTCAAGAACACTTGTGTTTTTAAAAAGGTCTAATTTTTAACTTGTTAATAATTCATAACTCACATTTGAGAGATACCAAATTTTTTGTCTCTGTGACTAAGCCTGGAAGACAACTTAGGACAATACTACGTAGCTCTGTAAGTAGGAATGGGTTTCTCTCATTTTTTGACTGCCAATATGTATTGGACTTTGCAGGGAGAATCATTGCTCTACCCTACCCTAAGTGTCCTAGAGACTTTCCTTTCTATCATTAGGTAGTTACTAAGGGAAGCTGAATTAGAAATATTCCAATTAGGTAAGTGAAGTACCAGTTGACAAAGTGAGGAGTTTTGTTTTAAACAGAGACTTTACAGCCTTAATTGTATTGCGTTTGTTTTCAGGAAAAAGAGAGAGAACTGGATATAAAAAACATATATTCTAATCGTCTACCAAAGTCTTCTCCAAAGAAAGAAAAAGAAGTTATATCAAGAAAAAATGGTATAGTAGCTATTATTGTTGAAAAACTTGTTGTAACTATTACTTATTAATAACAAAAATTCTGAAATGGAAGGCAAAGGGGAAAGAACTTACTGAAATGAATTTGTTTCCTTTAATCTATTGACAAGTTTAATATTTAATGTTAGTTTTTATGACAACACATAAGCACACCCCAAACTAGAGATTTTAGTATAATGAACCTTTATCACCTAGCTTTAACAGTTATACATTTTACTAATTATGTTTCATCTAATTTTTAGAGTATTTTAAAGCAAGTCCCAGCTATTTTATTTTACTCATAAATACTTTGGTATTGTTATGCATATCTACATTTTTTTAAAACAAAAGTATAATTTTTCTCTTCTGTGAGTTACAAAAAGTTAGAAACATAAACTTTGTAAAAGCTTAATAGGACTTACCTGTAAGTATCGTCCTCAAGTTACATAATTGCCAGTAAATCCTAGAAACAAAAACATAATGGTGAGTAGTCATGGAGCTGAGCAAAACATGCATTATCTCACTTAGATGGTGAATACATATGTATATATATACACACGTACCAGTTGAATTCCATATATCTTAACCAATGTTCAATACAATTAGAAAATTCTTTTATAATTTCCATCGTAGCTGCATGCCAGAGTGATTTTATATACCAGTGTACAAAAGGAGTACAAACCAGTGAAGACTTGAAGCTGGAAGAATTTCCTATTATACCACAAGCAGTTGTCTGTTATGAAAACAGATGGGAAGAACCTGAACATCTTACTTTGGTGAGTTTAGCAACATGATTAGGTACTAAACTCTAGGTTTGAAGTTATTCCTAAAACACAGTATCAAACATTTTAAAATTTCAGCAATGATGCTAGTGCTATATCTGTAAATATGCAACTAGCCTTTTAAAGAAATAGAGATAACATCTGTGTATTTATTAAATTCCTTTGGATTGACTGTTAGTTCACATTGCATCTTTCAGATGCTCAGAAAAGTTGATTGTACTGTCTAGTTGGAGGTAAAAGAGAAGAAAAAAAAAGTTACTTACTTTACCCAGATAATCTCTAAAAATCCTCCTTTTAAGTTTAATAGCAAATTATAGTAGTTTTCAAATGATATGTTAGAATTTGACTACATTTCATTTTTTCGGCCTCCTATGTAAGAAAATTTTACAGATTAGTTGAATGCTGAGGTAACTAATTGCAGTGGAATCTGATTTTATACCATTCAAATTAAGAGTGGCATTCGGGGGAGTGGGGCTGTGTGTTGTACCTTCATTTAAAAGGACTTATATTCCGAATACTGGAAAGTTCTTTTCTTTAAGAGGTTTTTCTCTTTAGTGTTGACAGTTTAAAATCCAAAGGAAAAAATGTGCCAGAGAGCCATCATATTTCATAGAATTCTATATTTTTGTACCCTGTAAGTTTCCCAGTGACCTGTGATCTTTTCTTCTTGTATAAAACAGAAAGGATGGACTGATTTGGTTCCTGTATGTACTACTCTAGTTTTTTATGTTTATTTTGTTTTTGTTTTACAATCTAGACCAGTTAGCTGTATCTGCTGTTTCTTTCTATATTTGCACTTTCTTTCTATATTTGCACTATCATTGAGATTAGATCATGTTAATTTGTCAAAGGGAAAGTGTGGAATAGCAAAATAATTCTTAACTTTAAGAAAATAAAAAATATTTGGTCTTTATAGGTTTCAGCAGGAGGAGCGGTAACCTGATATGGTGAAAAGAGTATAGACTTGAATTTAGAATTGCTTTTTAATTAAATTCTGGTTCTAACAGTTATATGACTTCTTGGAGCCTTAATTTCCTAATTTGTAAAATGGGGGTGTGTTACCCTTCAGGGTTGTGGTAATAACTAATTCTGAAATTATAAAGCTCTTAAGATTGATCCTGCCACTTTAAAGGGCCTCAGCAAATGGGAGCTATGTTACTTAAAGTACAGGCTAAGTTGTTATTGGAAAGAGACCCAGAATACAATTGCTCAAGCAAGATACGAGTTTCTTTCTCGTAATAGACTGAAGGTCAGTGGGTAGTCCAAGATAGGTGACAGCTTGGATCCATGGTAGTAATCCTCTGTCTTACCGTTCTTCCACGTTAAAGACTGTAGTCCTCTTTTACATGATTGGAACTGGCTCACCACCCCTATGAGAAGGAAAGGGCAAGCAGCTTTTGTTTTTATAAATACTTCCCTCTCTCACCCTATTGGTCCTGTCTGGCTGCAAGGGAGGCTAGTAAATACAGTCTCCAGTTGAGCATCCCTATGCCCTGCTAAAACTCAAGGTATTCTGTAACAAAAAAGGAAGAAGGGGAAGATAGATATATTAGGGGACAATGCTTTACTATACAAGTCTATTAATAATAGGTATTTTAATTTTGTTAAGAAAAATTACACGCATGAAAGTGACCATAAGAAACAAGGAATTTGTTTTTATTTGACTTAAATATTACAAAATTTATTGATTGAAGGCTTTGAGCCTAAAGGTATAAGCAAGATTCAAATTCTATTATAAACTTGAAAGATTCAGTGCAGTTGTTACTGCCTGTTTTATATATTAGGTTGGTGCAAAAGTAATTGCAGTTTTTGCAATTTTTAACCTTTTAAACCGCAATTACTTTTGCACCAACCTAATAGTTCAACACCATCTCATAGTTGGTTAATAGCTTTTTCTGGTTAACTGAATTAATCAGATTATGTTGTGAAATGTACAAGCAAGAATGTTTCTGAAATTTGTCTTTTCGGAATTTCATGTAGGGTATTGGCTTTGCTTTTGTTATGTTGGTTCTGGCATAATCTTATAAATGTTTCTTTAAAATTTTAACTAAAGAAATAATCCAGTGTGCTTTTAAGACGTCTTTCAGAGGATGGTAATTTGTGACTTAACTGAAAATTTGCTTTAATTTCTAACTTAGTTGATGTCATGCTTAATGGGAGATAAACTATGATATTTAAGTAGCTTCTTCCCCTTTTCCTACATGTGAACTTGCATTTTTTTAAAAATGTGTAATAGGACCTGAAGTCTCAAGAGAGAGGTGATCATGAAGAAGCAGGGATTCTAAATCCAGTGTTGGAAAGAGAAGAAAAATTTGTTAAAGATCAAGCACTCCATGTTGTAAAACAGGAGATTGAGAAGCTGGAGGATGGTAAGCGTTTGTTTGAGCATGTGATGAGTCAGCATTCCTTGGGAAAGAAAGGATTAACATCCCCTAATATCTTTGAGCTGAAGAGTGAATTGGATTACAGAACAAAAATTAGGCAGAACAAGAAAAAATGGATACAGTGGTAAGGGGATACTCTATCAGGAACCACAAACATTTGAATGATGCTACTAAGGAAAGAAAAAATGAAAACTAAGTCAGTTGCTCTTTGGAGTTACGGAATAAGGACAAGTCACCTACAAAAATTTCAGATGAAGTGAAATTCAGATAAAGGGGAAAAAAATTTTGTGTGTTAACTAGAGCTTGATGAAGATACAACTGAAGTACAATCCTGTATTGGCTTGACCTTGAAACCCTAGTGTGTAGACTAGCTCTTAATGACTTGTGAGGTCCTGAATATATTCTTATAATTTTTCTTTGGTTTTAATATGTAAAGTGAATCATTAATGTGTTCAACCGTTAATGTGGAAGTTTGGTGAACCAATGCAGTTTCAGATACTGGAAATGAAGTTCAGGAATAAACTCATTTCCATCTGGATAAAATGTCTTAAAGGTATAGCTGAAACTCTAATTCTTTGGATGTATTTTATTAGTTATATAGTAGCTGCTTGCAGAGAAATCCTTTTTTTCCCCTTAAAGTTATAGTAGCTGCTTGCAGAGAAATCCTTTTTTTCCCCTTAAAGTTAACGGACCATAAAATCATGACCTAATTGTTACTTAGTGTATGTACATTTGTGTGTGTATATTTAAAAGAATATAACAGTTGAAATAGAAGCTATATTTACATCACTATTGGCTAATGCACAAAGGGAGATGCTTTCACATGTTAAACTGTAGAACAGAAAATTAGGTGTTATATTCATTTCTGTCTAGGTACCAGAAAAGGAATAAAGTAATAGACTGTCACTTTTCTTTGTCCTTTTTGACTGATTTTTTTTCCTGGAGTCTATCTGGAATGATATCTGACATCAGTGAGAATGTATGCCATTTACTAAAATTACCAAATGCATAGTGTTCTTACATATTTTAATTTTTTATTTGGAAATAATTTTGAAATTATAGCAAAGTGGCAATAATAGTCAAAGAACTATTTAAGACTACTTTGTATACCTCATGCCTGTACCCTACAGTACTTCCATGTATATTTATTTCTCCAAAATAAGGACATTCTCTCATATCATTCCAGTATAGTTTTCAACCTCAGGAAATTAAATTTGATATGACACATTTCTCTAACCTGCTGTTCACATTACAGTTTTGTCAGCTGACACAGTATCGTCCTTTATAGCATTTTCTTATCTGGAACTGCTTCTCAGCCTTTTTAAAATATTTTGTGAGCTTAACATTACTGATGAATACCAAGTCCATTATTTTTAATAGAATGTTCCTCGTTTGGGGTTTATCTGAAGTTTTCTGTTAATTAGATTCAGGTTAATGCATCTTCTGTCAGAATACTACATAAGTGATGTGTCATTCTCAGAGTGTGACATCCAGAGGTTCAATTTATTTTTCAGTTTAAAATAAAAGTATTTTCTCCATCCATCCCACCACCCTCCATTCAGTGTGCAGCACTGTATTGGGTATAAAAATTAGGCAGAGAACTTTTTTCCTCACCCTTAAATTGAAGAACAAAATTTTTTCTTTAAATGTGAATCTTAAATGCAATGTATATTAAGTATATTCTTTTTGAATACCAGAATATCAAGTATAGAAATAAAATTTATGGTGTCTATTTTTACTGTACTGATAATACCCAAATTACATAGACTGTTGTTTTGTAAAAGATGAGAGTTGGGGTTTCCTGTTTAAGAATATTGACTGCTATAAAATTTTATTTTATACAGAATGGGAAAGAGAAGAACTTGCTAAAAGGCAAAAAGAAAAGACGTCTTTGCTGGAAAGAGAAGAAAAGCCAGCATTGGAAACTGGAAGATACCAAGTAGAAATGTACCAAATTCAAAATATTAATAAATTGGAAGAAGAGGAAGAAGAAAGACTGAAAAGACAAATGCTGCTCACTAAACTGAATGAAATCAACAGAGAACTCCAAGATTCTCAGAACCTGAAATGTTTTCCCCTGCCATTGCTACCTGATTTGGAATCTAAACTGCACTCCCCAGAGAGAAGTCCCAAAACATACACATTCTCTGAATTCTCAGAGAGATTATTTAATGGGCATCATTTGCAAGACTCTAGTCTTTTAACTACAAAAGGAGATGGTCAGAATCCAGGAAGTATTAGAAGCCCAGTGTCTCCAAAAGAGCTTGCATTTGGCAGCTATGTGCCTTCATTTGTAAAAACATCAGGGAAGTCAAATCCGCTTAGCCAAAAGAGTGGCCTTTGGGATTTCCAAAACAACGGTATAGAGAAACTTTGTAAAGACAGTGTAGATTTAACTACAAGAAAAGAGAAGAAAGCTAATCTGATGGAACAGCTATTTGGTGCCAGTGGCAGCAGCACCGTTTCCTCTAAAAGCAGTGACCTGAATTCTCTGGCTGCCAGCAAAGGAGACTTTGACCCTCCGAATTTTCTCCTTGGGGACAAAAGCAACAGGGACAGAGAACACAATGAAGATGGTTTTTTCCTCAGTGAAGGAAGAAGTTTTAATCCAAACAGACACCGATTAAAACATGCAAATAATAAACCAACAGTAAAAGCAGTTGATTCTGTAGAAGATGAAATTGAAGAAGTAGCACTGAGATGACTAACTAGAGTATACATTTTTCCAATTGTAAATACGAAAATATTTTAATACAGTATTTATTATAAGCATTAAAGCTTTTTAATATTAAAAAGTCCTTATTAAGGAATGATTTCTAATAAAGTGCAAATAAAAAGAAGTAGATCATATGAACTCCATTGGAGTTCATATTTGTTTTCTATTTTTATCCCTATTTATTTATTTGTATTTAGCTCAGTGAGAATATGACCAAAATTAGTCTTCCCGCTGATTATTGAGTGGAAATTAAGGGTGAGAGGCTCTTTGTTGGGAAGTGTAGGTCCCAGGTGGTGGAGAATGGGTGCTACTTGGGAGCCTTGTCTTTTATGGGTTGGGGCGAGGGCTCCCTTTCTTACATGGCGAGACTGAGCTTCTCTTAAGTGGAAGCAGTCACAATATGGGGATTGCCCATTCCTTTGGAAGGAAGTAGAGTTAAACACATTTCCCAATTACAAGTCTCATTAAATCACTTACCTACAACTATGCTAATAACATGAGGTTGAATTCAGAAGACATTTGTTTGCATGTACAGTTCCTCTGACATGGTTCCCAATGTAAACAGTAATTCCTTTCCTTGTTCTCCTACATTAATTTTGTCTAGGTGAGATTTCGTATCAAATATATGGAATAGAAGAAATTTCATTCCAAGATAGAAACAACTTAGACTCAATTATGTTTCCAAAGTAATGTAACTTGGAAATTTTAATATGTACTATTAAGATTTGAACTTACTATAAAACCAAAGAGACAATGATAATATAATACTATTGGATTTACAGGACTACTTTTGAGGCAACCTTGGTTAAATGTTCTAGAAATGGGACTTCTACCTTGCTATATAGGTGGATGTTTTTCTGTTGAAATGGCATTGGTCTTTTGCTGTTTGTAGTGCACATCATCTACAAAGGAATTTATGACCTTGGATTATGCTGGGTATGATTGGTCTTTAAGAAGCAATAATACATCACCAACCAAGAAGAGTTTTCTGTTTACACTGTTAAAATGAAGAATGGTGGAGATAGTGTGCCAGGGGAAGAACAAAAACGTGTAGATTGGCACTTATTCTAACGTAAGCTTTCTTCCCCCCAAGAATTTACTATGCATTCACTCATAGTATGATTTTTAATGCCTATCATACATACTGATGAGAACACCAGAGTTACTGTTTTATCTTGAGTTCTTATAAATGCTTATAATTTAATGTAATTTCATAATTATTGACAAGACTTACCTGGTTAGGTCTCTAATAAAGATATAACAGCTGTCTTCTAAATTGTGTTCCTGTCATTTACTGGGAATCAAATCTCCCCAAAGTGCTAAACTATATTTTTTTAAAAATGTAATAGATATTTTTATGTCTGATACAAATAAGCATTTAGTATGTTGCAAATCACTCTAATATATGTAAACCACAATATTGTAATGCAGTTCTTGATAAGATATTATGTAATGTTACTTTTGTTCATAGCTGCTAATTTCTCTGCCAAAAGTATTCTGATATTTAGGTTGTTTTGTTTTAAAGGCTTTTCAAAAAGCCTTTTAGTAAAGTTTTTTATTCAGGTCATTTTTATTGCTCTTGCTTTTGTCTACCTGATGTTTTCTAGTCTCTTTCATTAGATGCAACAAGACAGAATTTTTAAATTTAAAACTAAAATTAAGTTATAGACTTAGAAGCATTATGGTGTTAAAATTGGAGATTAAAATGTATAGAACAGGTTTTTATGAACAAACCTTCAAGAGTGAATCATTTTTTTTTCTAAATGTGAAGTTAAATTTGTTCTTTATACTCAGAACTCTTCTTACTAATAAAAATGAAAAACATACTATGACTCTTTGTTTGAATACCTTAGGTCACTTAGGAAATATATAGTGGAAACAGGACCTGCAGGGTTAATTTTTATTTTATTATTCACCTTTTTTTTTCTGTCCAGTATTTTTAGCTGAGGTAGAAGAATTTGTCCTAAATCAGGGTAGACAGTATCCTAGTCTTATCACATAATTATAGTTTTTAATTAATCCTTTCAACCTTAATAGCTATCATAATGGTATATATTGTGAATATAAAAAAGGGTGGGGGTCACGAGGATTAAATTGAATCATAAAATAAATTTATTTCATGGCTGACTTGCTATTTTTCTGATTCTCCTCTCCATCTCATATTCAAATATACTACTGGTCTTCCTTGTTGGGTTTTAGTTGGGTATCTGCCTGATGAAAATGGGAAGGGAAATTTGTATTACACTAACAATATGGACTTTTAAGAATTAAAAAATTTACCATAAATTGTCAAGAAAGGATCTACCTTTAAAGCTGTTTTCTTTCTACACAAATACCCCTTTCACATGAAAGTCTCCTTTTATATCACTTGAAAATGCTCTCCTTTTAGTAAAGAGCATGTATTCATTAATTGTTTGAGTGCTGCTTGGCTGCCCAGCACTGTATTAGATGCAGGGGAGTAAGACTGTTCTGGTCCCTGCCCTCAGAGAGTGAATACAGAAAACGATGAGCCAACCCTGTCTACACACCTACTCCGAGTGTCTAAAGTTTCCTCAGTTGTTATTGGTCTTTTAAAATACTTCTTAATGTAGTTTTGAGGAGTAAATGAAATACTTAGGGTAATGCTTGGCTAGGTGCCTGGTATGTTATAAGCACTGTAATAAACCTCAGCAGTTATCAAAGCTAATTATGAGTTTCTTTTATGGCACAATCTTAAAAATAGACCACAGGCTGAGTTCTGGTCAAGATGGTGGAGTAGGTAAATGCTGTGCTTGCCTCCTCCCATGAACAAATCAAAATTACAACTAAATTATACAATAACCACTGAGAAACACCTGAAGACTAGCTGAGCAAAAGTCCTCTAACTGAGGATATAAAGAAGCCACAATGAGACTAGTAGGAGAGGTGGACACATGGAATGTGCAGGTCCCACACCCATAGTTTGGCGATTAAGAATTAGGAGGGATATCTCAGGTGCAGAGTTTCCCCCTGAGAAGTGAGGTGTCACAGCCCCACACCTGCCTCCCCAGTCCAGGGCACTAGTTAGTACCAGGAAGACGATTTCCCACAGTATTCGGCTGCAAAACCTGCAGGGATTGCACCTGAGTGAGACAGAGGGCAGCTGGAGTCCCAGGTGATCCTCTTGTGGGGTTGCACACAGATTCAGTCACAGACTCGCTGAGCTCCTGTGCAAGGGGCAGCAGCTTGAAGAGGGCCAGGGGCATACGGAGAGGAAATGAACTGACTGACTTCAAGGCAAGAGCTGGAGGGGCAGGGGTCAGGACTGCTCTCTCCAGGGATAGAGGTGCTGGCAAGCACTATTGCTTCTTTGTTGAGCCCTCCTCCCAACAAGTCAGCAGGCATAGGCTGATGCGAAATCTGAGCCCTCCATTAACTTGGCTAGTCCCTCCCCTCCAACCTGGTGGTTTCCTTGACCCCACCCCAGCCAACTCACATGCCTTGCTGAACTACTTCAAGCCCCTTTTCTACACCAATAGCCTACCTTGGCTCGTGATGTGGGTTTTCCTAAAATCAAAGGTCCACAAATTCCAAATAACAGCAGCTCACCTCGGCAGGCTCTGTACCTCAAGTCCAGTACAAGTGGCAACCAATTTTAACTTGCATTGTAACTCCCGTCAGTTGTCCCCAAGCCTGGCATAAGTTGAGCCATTGCTGGCCTGGAATTAACCTGGCACAAGAGGTGGATGGCCTCAGCACACATAGTGGTGCCCTTCGAAGGGCCGCAAGTCTGACAATATTGGCAGTTGGAATCAGTTCACAGCACAGTTTCCTGCAAGTGCTTCCAAGCCCAGCACAAGTGGCAGCCTACCACAGATCATTTTGTATTTCTCACTAGGCAGCCCCAAGCCAGGAACAAATGACAGCTAAACTTGACCTGCACCGAAGATCCTCCAGAACCAATCCACCCAGTGGATGGCTTCATACCACAGCAGAGTAGCACCCAACCAGTTCCACAAATAACACACCAAAAGATAGATTTGGCTAGCACCAGAGCTCCACTAAAGCAATTCCCGCTTCATGAGACAGGTACCTACACAACAGTTTGTCCCCTGGCTGTAGTTACAGTCAGCTCTTGCAGCCAGCCAGTCAGCCTGAGGGTCAGTTCCACCCACTGATGTGCTAACAGCAATCAAAGTTCAACTACAGCAGGAGGGCACATACAGCCTACACAAGGGACACTCCTGGAACACCCAGCTCAGGGGCACAGGGACACTGCAACACTGGGCCCTACAGGACACCTACTACATAAGGCCACTCTGCCAAGACTGGGAGATATAGCAGATCTACCTAATACATGGAAACAAACACAAGGAAGTAGCCAAATGAAGAGACAAAGAAATATTCCAAATGAAGGAAAAGGAAAAAAACTCCAGAGAGAAAACTAAATGAAATGGAGACAAGCAATCTACCAGATACAGAGCTCAAAACACTGGTCATAAGGATGCTCAATAAACTTATGGAAAGAATAGAAGAACTCCGTGAGAACTTCAACAAAGAGAGAGAAACTGTGAAAAAGAACCAGTTAGAAATGAAGAATACAAGAACTGAAATGAAGAATATATTACAGGGAATCAACTGCAGATTAGATGAAGCAGAGAAATCCGCTATCTGGAAGACACAGTAGCAGAATATACCCAATTAGAACAGCAAATAATAATAATAATAATAATAATAGAATAAAATGAGGATAGTTTAAGTGACCTCTGGGACAACAGAGGTGTGTACTAACTAAGTGTACTAATATTTGCACCCTAAGGGTATGAGAAGGAAAAGAGAAAGACCAAGGGATTGAAACCTATTTGAAGAAATAATGATAGGAAACTTCCCTAACTTGGTGAAGGAAATAGACATACAATCCAGGGAGCTCAGTCCCAAACAAGTTAAACCCCAAAGGGCACACAATAAGACACATCATAATTAAGATGCCAAAGGTTAAAGACAAAAAGAATATTAAAAGTAGCAAAAGAAAAGTAGTTACATACAAAGGAGCTCCCATAAGACTATCAGCTAATTTTTCAATAGAAACTTTGCAGGCCAGAAGGGATTGACATGAAATATTCAAAGTGATGAAAAGCCAATAACTATAACCAATATTACTTAGCAAGGCCATCATTTAGAATCAAAGGAGAGCTAGAGTTGCCAGACAAGAAAAAGCTAAAGGAGTGTATCTCCAATAAACCATTATTACAAGAAATATTAAAGGGATTTCTTCAAGTACAAAAGATCAAATATATGAAAAAAAATAGGAAAGAAAAAATTCTCAATGATAAAGACAAACAGTATGCAGTAGATTAACCAACTATATAGCTAGTACAAACATTAAGAGGCAAATTAGGAAAATCATGCATAATTACAATAATAAATTAAGGGACACACTAAGGAAGAAAAAATAATGACAAAAACGTGGAGTGGGTGAATAAAGTATGTGGTGATGTTAGAGTGTGTTCAAACTTCAGCAACCATCAACTTAAAATAGACTGCTAGAAACAGCTTGGTATATATGAAGAACATGATAACCACAAACCAAAAATCTACAAGAGATACACAAGAAATAGAAAGTAATCTAAATAGTGCTATAGGAAGTCATCAACATACAAGAGAAGAAAGTAAGACACTAAGAAAGGAACACAAAAGAACTAAAAGAGACAATCAGAAAACAATTAATAAAATGGCAATAAGCACATACCTATCACAAATTTCTTTAACTGTAAATAGACTAAATACTCTAACCAAAAGACACAGGGTGACTGAATAGATTTTTAAAAATACAAGACCTGTGCATATGCTGCCTATAAGAGACCCACTTCAGATCAAAAGACACAATAAAGAAATAGAAAAAGTATTTCATACAAATGGAAATGAAAAAAAGCTGGGGTAACAATACTTCTATTAGACAAAGTAGACTTTAAAACAAGCACTATAACGAGATAAAAGAGGGGCAGTTCATTAGGTAAAGGGATCAATCCAACAAGAGAATATAACTCTAGTAAACATCTATGCTTCCAATGTAGGAACACCTAAACATATAAAGCAAATACTGATTTATATAAAGGGAAAGATCAACAGTAATAAGTTATGGTATGGGACTTGAACCCCTCATTGACATCAAATGGGTAGATCATCCATACAGAAAATCAGCAAAGAAACAATGGCTTTATATGACACATTAAACCACATGGACATGATATTTTTAGGATATTTCACTCAAAAGCATGAGAATACACATTCTTTTCAAGTGCACATGGAACAGTTTCCAGGACAGACCATGTTAGGCCACAAAACAAGTCTCAATATTTAAAAAGACTAAAGTCATATCAAACATCTCTGATCACAATGGTATGAAACTAGAAATCAATTACAAGAAGAAAACTGAAAAACACAGAAACTCGCACTGGCTAAATAACATGCTACTACAGCATGAATGAGTTATCAATGAATTCAAGGAAGAAATCAAAAGGTACCTTAAGACAAATGAAAATGAAAATACAGTGACTTAAAATCTAGGGGAGACTGCCAAAGCAGTTCTAAGAGGGAAATACACAGCAATACATGCCTCCCTCGAGAAACAAGAAAAATTTCAAATAAACAATCTAACCTTACACTCTAAAAAACTAGAAAAAAGAAGAAACAGCCCAAAGTGAGTAGAATGAAGAAAATAATAAAGATCAGAGCAGAAATAACAAAATAGAATCAAAAAAAAGAGAAGGAAAATGAAAATACCAATGAAACCAAGAGCTGGTTCTTTGAAACAACAAACAAAATTGATAAACGTTTAGCCAGCTTCATCAAGAAAAAATAAGAGAAGGCCCAGATAAATAAAATCAGAAATGAAATAGGAGAAGTAACAACCAACACCACAGAAATGCAAAAGATTGCAAGGAAATAATAAACAAGTATCTGCCAAAAAATGTACAACCTGGAAGAAACAGATAATTCCTAGAAACACACTCTTCCAAGCATGAGTCAGGAAGAAACAGAAAATCTGAACAGACAGATAACTATGAATGAAATCAAATCAGTAATCAAAAATCTCCAACAAACAAAAGTCCTGGACCAAATGGCTTCATGGCAGAATTTTACCAAACATTCAAAGAAAAATTAATACCTATCTTTCTTAAACTATTCCAAAAAATTGAAAAGGAGTGAAGGCTTCTAAACTCATGAGGCCAGCATTGTCCTGATACCAAAACCAGACAATGACCCTACCAAAAAAGAAAATTATAGGCCAATATCTTTGATGAATATAGATGCAAAAATCCTCAACAAAATATTAGCAAACTAAATTCAGCAATACATTAAAAAGATCACATAACTAGATCAAGTGGGATTTATTCCTGGGATGTCATGTTGGTTCAATATCCACAAATGAATTAGAATGACACCACAGGAACCTAATGAAGAATAGTTTTGATGATTATATCAATAGATACAAGAAAGATACAAGATACAAGAAAGATACAAGAAAGCACTTGACAAAATCCAACACCCATTTATGGTAAAAAACAAAAAGAAACAAAAAAACCTCTCAGCAAAGTGGGAATAGAGGAAAAATACCTCAACATAATGAAGGCCATATATGATAAATCCATAGTTAACATCATATCCAACAATGAAAAGCGGAAAGATTTGTCTTTAAGATCAAAGACTTGTCTTTAAGACAAAGATGTCCATTTACCCCACTTTTATTCAATGTAGTAATGGAACTTCTAGACACAGTAATCAGACAAGAAAAATAAATAAAATCATCCAGATTGGAAAGGAAGAAGTAAAACTGTTATTATTTGCACATGACATTATACTATTTATAGAGAACCCTAAAGAATTCACCAAAACACTATTAGATTAATTCAGTAAAGTGGCAGGATACAAAATTAATATTTAGAAAATGGTTGCATTTATATACACCAATAATGAACTATCAGAAAGAGAAATTAAGAAACCACTTCCATTTACAATTGCATCAAAAAGAATAAAATACCTAGGAATAAATTTTTAAAAGGAGGTAAATGACCTGTACTGGGGAAAGTATAAGACATTGAAGAAAGAATTTGAAGAAGATACAAAATAAATGGAAAGACATATCATGCTTATGGATAGGAAAAATTAACATCATTAAAATATCATACTACCCAAAGCAATCTACAGGTTCAGTGTAATCCCTATCAAAATACCAGTGGCATTTTTCACAAAACTAGAACATATCCTAAAATTTAAATGGAACCAGGAAAGACCCCAAATAGCCAAAGGAATCCTGAGCAAGAACAAAATTGGAGGTATCATGCTACCTAAAATCAAACTATGCTAGAGGTTATAATCATCAAAATAGCATGGTACTGGCATAAAAACAAACATATAGATCAATGGAACAGAACAGAGAGCCTATAAATAAACCCATGCCTATATGATCAATTCATCTATTATGGAGGCAAGAATATACAATGGGGGTAAAGACAATCTATTCAGTAAATGGTGTTGGGAAAACTGGACAGATACATGCAAAAAAAATGGACCACTTTCTTCTGCCATATGCAAAAATAAACTCAAAATTGATTAAAGACTTAAATGTAAGACATGAAATGATAAAAACCCTAGAAGATAATATAGGTAGTAAACTGTTTGATATCACTCTTAGTAATATTTTTTGGGATGTATCTCCTCAGGCAAGGGAAACAAAACAAAAAATAAACAAATGAGACTACATCAAACTAACAATTTTTGCACAGCAAAGGAAATCATCAACAAAATGAAAAGACAGTCTGCTGAATGGGAGAATATATTTGTCAATGATATATCCAATAAGAGGTTATATCCAAAATTTATAAAAAACAAACAAACAAACAAAAAACTCATACAACTTACACACAAAAAACCAAACAATCCAATTAAAAAATGGGCTGAGGACCTGAATAGACATTTCTCCAAAGAGGACATACTGATGGCCAATAGAGATATGAAAAGATGCTCAACGTCACTGATCACCAGAGAAATGTAAATTAAAAACACAATGAGATACCACCTCACACCTCTCAGAATGGCTGTCATCAATAACTTGGCAAACAAGTGTTGGCGAAGATGTGGAGAAAAAGTGACCTTGGTGCACTTTTCGTGGGATTGCAAATTGGTGCAGCAACTATGGAAAACGGTATGGAGGTTCCTCAAAAAATTAAAAATAGAACTACCTTATGACCCAGCAATTCTACTTCTAGGTATTTGTCTGAAGAAATCCAAAACACTAATTTAAAAAGATACATGCATCCCTATGTTCATTGCAGCATTATTTACAATAGCCAAGATATGAAAGCAACCTAAGTGTCCATCAATAGAAGATTGCATAAAGAAGATGTGGTACAAAAAAAAAAAAAAAAAGATGTGGTACATATGTAATGGAATATTACTAGGCCATAAAAAGAGCGAAATCTTACCATTTGTGGCAACATGGATGGACCTAGAGGGTATTATGCTAAATGAAATAAATTGGACAGAGAAAGATAAATACAATATGGTTTCATTTATATGTGGAATATAAAAAAACAAACAAAACAGAAACCAACTCATAGATAACACAGACTAAACTAATGGTTGCCAGATGGGAAGGGGGTTAGGGAAATGAAAAGGTAAAGAAATTAAAATGTACAAATTGCCAGTTATGAAAACAATCATGGAGATGTAAGCCACAGCCCAGGGAATATAGTCAATACTGTACTAACTATGCTTCAGGTGGGTACTAGACTTATCAGGTTGATCTCTTCGTAAATTATATAAATGTCTAACCACTATGGTGTATACCTGAAACTAATACAATATTGCATGTCAACTATACCTGAAAAAGAAATAAAAAATAAAAATACAAAATAAATAATAAAATAATTTTAAAAGAGAAAATAGATCATAGATCATGTATATATAATACATCGACACTAAATGCTACAAGATACAAGCAAAACAAGTTTCTAAGCCTCCAAATTAACTATCCTAAAACATCCGCCCTATATTACGCCTCTTAGATCTTCACTTAGAACTTCCCGCACTGAATTCAGCATTAACTGTGCAGTGAGATTGATGAGTCTGTTTCCTAATCCACAGAAGAGTAGAAAATCTAAACTTTGGAAAGATTTTCTGAAGACAGTTTCAGTGTCATAAGAAAAGGTGAGAGTTAACCGTCTCATAGCAAAAAGAAAGGAAATCCAGAAAATGCAGGAGTTTATGATTGCATGATGTGACCATTTGTATCCCAGCTCTCCCACAATGTGTATGTACGTCCTTGGATAAGGTATACAACTAATCTGTATCTCCTCTCCCTCTCTATAAGATGGGGCTAATGATAGTACCTACCTCATAGTGGTTGCATACATTTAATGACTTGATACATGAAAAACACTTAGAACCGTAAGTGTTCAAATAATTGTTGTTGATGTTTTAGAAAGGTAATCAAGAAAAGGTGGAGAGAAGTAATATTTATTGAATGCTAGGCATGGCAGTTGGTGTTTTTATGTATTTTAAGAAGTCCAAAGAAATAAAATATTTTACAAAGAGTTTTGCATTAGTACTCCTTTAGTGGAAAATGAAGAAACCCAAGTAAAACTAGCTTAATCAAAATAAGGACATTACTTTTGGATTGACTCTGGAAAGTATCCTATGGCCTGGAGGTTCAAATAATAGTACTTACTCTGTCCACACCACTTAGCCTTGCTGGGTATCATTTCCAGATAAATTCTACATTTGGTAACAATATTGCAATTGGCAATCTCAAACCCACCTCCTCCCTTCAGCTGGCACCCACTTCTAAAAGAGAAAATCTTTCCTATATCTCTGGCAAAAGTCTGGTTGGCTAGTTTATGTTATATGTTCACCTATAGGGCTGGCGGCATTGTGCAGGAGAAGCATGGGCTGCCTACTCCCACCCATCTTCCTGGAATCATCAGGACTTCTGTGGTATATTCCCCTGATGAACAAATTCTGCACATACAAATATATACATTGTATTGCGTGTGTGTGTGTGTGTGTGTGTGTATATAGTATTTTCCAATTAATTTTTTAAAAATTAATGGCTCTGATGGAAAAAAAAGATGAAAGGCTCTAAATGGAATAAGCATTAGTTACTTACTCAATATGCCTTATTCCCCAAACAAGTCATTTCTGTAATAAGATACAATAGGGGTTGCCCTATGAACTTCATTTTGTTACTAAAGGGTGAGCAATTTCAGCAGTAGCTAAAATGAGTATGCAAGACATTTAGACTATACTTTAGAGTTCATAGAAAAGGTTTAGCGATCCAGATACATATTTTCCCATACTAAATGCTACGTTGTGAAATAAATGTCCATATAAGTGAACATAGTCTATTTCAATCCAGAACAAAATAAAACTTAGAAAGAGGTAGCCAGGATACGGTAGAAAGAACACTGGTTTTGGGGTTGGAAGTTGTGTTGGAGTTTGCCACGGACTAATTACAACTTTGGTCAACTAACTGAACTTTTCTTAGGGTTCCTCAGAGGTGAAATGGGGCTGGTCATATCTCACAAGGTTATCATGGGGAGTCAATGAGATGATGCATTCTTAAGAGAATAAGTGAAATAGTGAGGTCTATAAGTAGAGTGAGAGCATTACCTATTCAGCAATTCTTTTTATTTCTGTATCAACACCCCAAACTTTTTTTGGGGGGTGAAGCTTGTCAATGTGGAATTTAAAAAAACTGAATGTCTTATTTTGTCCTATACTCTGCCATCTTTGAAGTGCCTTTTGTCTTTATAAGCCCATGCAGAGGTTACAGTTTTCCATAGAAAGCGCTTTGCTGCTTCTGTGAACGAGCAGCCTGTGGGAGAAGCAGTTTACACACGTAGTTTTGCTTCACCAGTCGTTGCCATGGAGGAGTAATAGCTAGAACCCAGGAGCCCATGCTGTGGTTTGAAGGCAGGGCATTAGTATTCAGGACGAAGCACCCCTTCCAGTAGAACTAGGAGTACCCTGAACAGCAGAGCCAAAGGGGGCTGCCTGCCTTCTCTCACTGACCCGAAGATCAAATTTCAGAATTCCTGTCCCAGTTGATGTTGATCCTGGTTAGGCACACTTTTCCCACAATCTGTAACAGGACATCATAGACTTCAGACTTTTTTTTTTAATCCTGATAAAAAGAACCTGAGGGTTACCTAACATAAGCAATCATAAATACTGAAAACTTCTGGGGATACCCAGAAACAAAGGTTTATTCAAGTCTTTTCCTTCAAAAAGAACTTCTCCGCAACCTTAAATGTAGATTCAATATTTGCTTCTAATAGCAGTGATATCTGTAAAATTTACTCTCCTAACCATTTACAGAGGAGCTTTGTCAAGGAATCAGTACAAATCTGTACATTCTTTACCTAAAATATTTTTCAGTAGAAAAATGGAATCGGTGGAACCAAAGAACGTCAGCAGGAAGATCTGTTAATGTTGTCACCTCAAATAGTACGACCATGGGCCAGAATCAATGGGGCCTATAATTCTGAAGTCTAGTTTTATAATAAATATACACTTCTTGGCCCTGGGAAGGAAATAATGGCATTTCCCTGACAATCACCAGTTTTCCTCTTGGAACATAGACTCAGTTTCATTTAAACAGATAAATTTGCTTTATACTTTAGGCGATCGTTCTCAAAGTATGTCCCCCAGAGCCGCAGCAGTATTCCCTGGGACTTTGTTAGACATGCAAATTCTCAGGTTTCACTCCAGACCACCTGAATCAGAAACTCCAGGGTGAGGCACTCTGTATTTTAGCAAGCGCTCCAGGGGATCCTGACGCAGCTCAAGCTTGAGAACCACTGCTAAGGTAATGCTAGCAGGTGGTGAGAAGGGGATTCCCTCTAGACAGAAATGGCTGCCTGCAAGGTTTTGCAAAGTCAAGTCTAGTTCTTAGGGCTTGAGTTCACAGTGTGCAGGTGCAGTGTAAGAACCCACCTTTGTCCCCTCACGCTGCACACTGTCTGAGCTAGAATACAACCACTGTCTTTTTTATGGCTACTAGTGTAGTGTATCAGAAGATATGAACCACTCAGGAAAGAGGAATACTATTAGAACTACCGGCACCAAAAAGATTGGGTCGTTCATATGGCATTTTTCCATCATAGCCTACAATTCCCAACCTTCAAAATGTTGTCTTACAGCATTTCCTGAAGAAAAACTAATGAAAGTGGTTTAAATTTTATGCTCTTTGTAAGCATGTATTTTATCATAGCAACAAGTTTCTTAAATTGAAAGGTTAAGTTTTTTCTCAGTGTGAGAAGAATGTATGTGCATGGCTGTGTCCTTAAGGGTCCAGGCCAGTAGTTTCTGTGCTTGAGGTTTAAGAAATATTAATATCTAAAAGAAATTAACCTACATATAGGGAATATGTTAAATAAAGAAGAATTAGAACTAAGTATTCAAATTTCTCATGTGTCTACTCCTTAGCATCTGTGAAGACAAACATATATAAACAAGAATTCCTATTTACATCCAGAGGAAGTGCTGATCAACAAAGTAGGTTTCATGTTTTCAGGAGTCTGGGTTTTGTTTGCTGTACATCTGTCTTTCTCTGGCTTCCTTGATATATGAGTATGTTACCAAAGAAACTCCACCTCGTCTAGGACAGACCTGTTCTGTGTAGTCTTTTATAGACAGATTAAGATGGTGCCAAATATCAGGGCATGTAAAATAGTGATGGTGATTATGGGCTAGGGGAAATGGTGGTTGGAGTAGCAGTGGTGAAGAAATTAGCTATATTTCCAAACGTGTACTCACGAGAAACACATTTCTCCAGGATTTAGGTCCCATAAAATGCATTTCCACTAGAAAATGTACATTTGAATGGGCCATTGAATATATAGTGG
Source organism: Rhinolophus hipposideros (assembly GCF_964194185.1). Classification (NCBI taxonomy): domain Eukaryota; kingdom Metazoa; phylum Chordata; class Mammalia; order Chiroptera; family Rhinolophidae; genus Rhinolophus; species Rhinolophus hipposideros. The sequence goes on from NC_138049.1 coordinate 69,775,248, forward strand.
GATTGCAAGTTTTGAATTTACCTATAAAACTGTGATTTTCCCAACACACATGTGATTTGGCCTTGGGACTAGTAAGCTCTTAGAGTAATTAATATGTTGGTTCTGACACCCCCCAAACAATCATAACTTTACCAACTTCATTGTTACTCTGCTTACTGATAAACAAGTTCCCGCGTAAAAGGTTCTCATTTAGTTATGAAATTCTTCCCTTATGTCCCTTATCTAGTAGTTCTCATTTTCAGCTGTGGCTTAATTTCTGTTTCTGTTTTTAAGCATCTTTTTGATTAACTACAAAGTTTGATGGAGACCAGCAGCATAATTAAATTGGCATATACTGTCAGTTGAATCTTTCCTTAGCTGCTGAGAGGTTGCTAGGATACTCTCTTAAAGACACAATTCTCTTCATTAACTGCAAAACCCAGATTGCCCAAGTAACATTTTTATTAATTCATAACAATACAGGTCAGGATTGCATTTAAATTTATAGCAAGATGAGTGCTATATATCTCTGGATGCTTTTAGCTTTATAGAAATGTATTTAGGTACACTTACAAAGAATGTGCTTTGAATAACAATTTAGTAGATGAGAATTAGTCACTTTATTTTAGGGGGAGTATTCCTTTGTGTTGTACAGTGTATATGGATTTAGAGCTGAAAGAATTCTGAATTTTAATTGCCATCAGGAAACACATCCCCTTTGTTTCTGTATCACTGCAGAAATGCTATTGTGGTTATTATGATTATTATTTATTAGTGTATGCAATTCCAAATTTTCATGTTAAGTGCAATCATTGTCCTTGGTTGATTTAATAAAATAAAATAAACTAACAAAACAACTTCATCTATAATAGTTTGATGTGATAGGGACAGTTTTTTCAGAGGTAAAGGACTAGCAAATGGCTTTAAATGATTGGCATTTCTTTTCATTGATTTATAGCTAATGAGTCTGAAAACAACTGTACCTGAGTCTATTCACTACCCATCGTTCATTCATTCATTCATTCATTCATTCATTCATTCAACAAGAGGTTTTGGACCTTCTGTTATATATAATGCAATTTAATGAAGTCAAATGAGGATTTTTAAATGATATAAGATTTTCATTTTAGAATAGTAACTTTTACACTAATGTGAAAGATGGATTCTTCAGGTATTGCAGATAAGAAATAATGAGAATGATATTACCATGGTGGTGACATAGGTTGTTCCTGATTTTGCTCCCCTTCACAAAAAAGCAATTAACAACTATTTATGGACAGGACACTGTTGAAAGAACTGTAGAACGTGGGCTTGTGGCTGAAGCACCCCCATTCATTGCAGAGACAAAGACAGAGTGCATTAGAAGTTTAAGAGGCATGGTTACATTCTGACCATATTGCCCCTCCAAGTGGCTTTGGAACTGCTTCTCCCACTGAGCCTGGGGAAGGGAAACCAACTTGTAGCCCCACATATTGTTGAATAACCTTACCAGAGAATACAGAAATCTGTATAGCCCATCCAACAACCCTGCTTACAATGACGCTTGAACAAAGAATACAGCACGTGGCTTTCCCAGTCTGCAGAGCAAAACCAGTCGCTTTACCTGACCAGGATATTCAGTGCACACTCTTGTTGTCTGATTCAAGTCCCCAGACAATGAGCCATGCAGGCTCTGGGTCCTGTCTTGCAGCCCCATCAGGGTAGGAAAGCTAATTCATAGACCCACCAACTGCTGAGTATAATACCCACTCCTGACCACCTAGTAAGCTTTCGAACATGGAGTCCATCCTACACCCTCACTTGGGCAGGGGACTAAGCCAGCAGTCCAATTCAGCTGTTCTCAGCCAGTGGTACACTCCCCGCCCCCGCAACTAGAGCTTAAAGAGTTGCCTCACCCCAAAATATATCCTAATAAAGGCCCTACCAGCCCAAAGATATTACCAGCAGACACATCCAGAACCCCATACTGAACTGACTGGTGAAGAATTGTCTCTGCCAAAGCCAACCTGCAAAGTCTGGAAGAGGAGACCACTTATGCAAATGCACATATACCAACGTGAGGAATCAAGGATCTCCAGAGATCAGGTAAATATGACACTGTTAAAGGAAACTAATAAAACTCTCATAACTGACCCTAAAAAAAAAACCAAAAAACGGAGATCTATGAACTGTCAGACAAAGAATTCAGAACAATCCTCTTAAAGAAGTTTAGTGAACTATAAGAACACACAGATAGACAACTAAACAAAATTAGGTTAGGAAAAAAAGGAAAAAAAGCATGGACAAATAAGAAATTCAGCAAATACATAAAAACCATAAAAAAACAAAACAGAAATCCTAGAGCTGAAAATATAATAACTGAACTAAAGAATTCAATAGAGTGTTTTAAAAGCAGACTCAACCATGCAGAACAAAGAATTGGCGACTTGAGAGTTAGGATATTTGAAATTGTCCAGTCAGAAGAGCAAAATGAAAAAGAGTAAAGAAAGCCTAAAGAACTTATGGGACACAATGAAAAGAATCAATATTTGCATTATGAGTATTCAAAGAAGAGAAAGGATAGAAAGTACATTTAAAGCAATAATGGCTGAAAACTTCTCAAACCTGGCGAGAGAAACAGACATACAAACCCAAAAGGCCCAAAGGACCCCAAATATAGATTGAATTTGAATAGGGGTATACTCAGACCCATTATAATTAAATTGTCATGTCAAAGACAAAGAATTTTAAAAGCAGCAAGAGAAAAGAGAAAAGTTACATACAACGTAAACTCTATAAGAATATGGGCAGATTTCTCAACAAGTCAACAAAGTGAAAAGACAACATACAAAATTGGAGAAAATATTTGCAAACCATTTATCTAATAAGGGGTTAATATTCAAAATATATAAAGAACACGTACAACCCGAATAGAAAAAAAATCTAATTTAAAAATAGACAAAGGATTTGAATAGACATTTTCCCAAAGAAGACTTACAAATGGCCAACAGGTACATGAAAATATGCTCAACATCACTAATTATTAAGAAAATGCAAATCAAAACCACAATGAGATAGCACCTCACACCTGTTAGAATAGCTATCATCAAAAAGATGAGATAAATGCTAGCAAAGATGTGGAGTAAAGGGAAAACTTGTTCACTGCTGATGGAAATGCAAATTGCTGCAGCCACTATGGAAAACAAAATGGAGTTTCCTCAAAAAATTAAAACTATAACTACTATATAATCCAGCAATTCCACTCCTGGAATATATCTGAAGGAAATGAAAACACTAACTTGAAAAGATACCTACATCCCCATATTCATAGTAACATTACTTACAAAAGTCAAGACATGGAAACAACCTAAACGTCCATCAATAGATGAATGAATAAAGAAGTTGTCGTCGTGTGTTGTTACACACACACACACACACACACACACACACTGGGATATTATTCAGCCATAAAAAAATGAGGAAATCCTGCCATTTGCAATAACATCCCATGCAATAACATGGAACTTGAGGGCATTATACTGAGTGAAATAAGTCAGAGAAAGACAAATACTGTATGATCTCACTTATATGTGGAGTGTAAAAGATAAAAAACCTCATAGAATAAAGAGATCAGATTTGTAGTTGCCAGAGGTGGAGGTGTACGGGGGTTGGGGATTGAAGAAAGGTGACTAAAATGTACAAACTTCCAGTTATGAGTAAGTTCTAGGGATATAATGTACAATATAATGACTACAGTTAACTGTGCTGTATGAAATATATAACAGTTGTTAAAAGAGTAAATACTAAGAGTTCTCATCACAAGGAAAACCTTTTTTTTCATATTTTGCTTCTTTTAAATTGTATCTTCATATGAGATGACTGATGCTAATTTATTACAGCAATCATTTTACAATACATGTAAGTCAAACCATTATGCTGTACACTTTAATTTTATATAGTGATGTATGTTAATTATTTATCAATAAAACTGGGGGGAAAGAAATAATGTGTGAGTCAATGGGAATACGCTATAGATGAATTGTGGTGTTATTACGAGAGGATTGACAGCACTTGGTAATCAATTAGATACGGGAAAGGGGGAGAAGAGGCCCTCAGTCAGAGGAGATGGTATAACAGGGACTGAAATGGGGGCTAGGAGAAGAGCAGATTTGGAATGTAGGAGGTGAGCTGCATCACTCCATTTTAAGCATGCTGGGCTTGTTGTGGGATATCCCACCTGGACACGGTTTGCAAATAGAAGGAAGACCTACATGGAGATATGATTTGGGACTCAATCACACATGTATGGAATTTATAGCCACACGTCTGTACAAGATTACTCAGTGTGTCAAAAGTGTGAATAGAAATAAGTTAATGATAGCAAAGAGATGATCATGCCAAATGGTTTCCCTAAAGCTTATTTTTCACCAATATCTGAATTATACAATTAATGAAGTTGTAGGGCCTTTCTCATTTCTTTTTTCCCTTCAAGTCTTTCAAGGTAAGAAATGTATCTTTAAAAAAAAAATAGGAGAGGCTATCAATTTTTAAATACTTTTAGGAAGAAGAGAAAATTATCTGATTCTCAAAAGGCTTTGATCCATAATTGTTTGCCTCTGCTGAACTTTCCAAAAGGTATTAAAGACATTTAAATTGCTTTTCTATTGCGGCAGAAGAAACATGTTCACTGATGGAAAAGACAATACAGATAAGCAAAAGAACATAAAATTCACCTATAGTTCTACCACTCATTTGAAATGTCAGTGTGTGTGTGTGTGTGTGTGTGTGTGTGTGTGTGTGTCTAGTTTTGGACTTTGTATCTTGTTTTAACGAGTTGCCTTTTCCTGCCCTAGTACCATAGATCTTACTGTTGCATACTTTTTTAATTAAACATTTTACCTAGATAACATATTCCATGGTTCAAAAATCAAAATGAAATAAAAAGGAATATAGTAAATTTGTGTTCCTTTCCTTGTTTCTAATCTAACCAGTTACACATTCATACATATAACTATGAAAATCCTTTCAGAATTTATACAAATAGAGCATGGTGAATTTTTATTTTTCCCTTTTTTTGTAAATAAAAGGTACCATATTTTATACATTATTGTGTACCTTCATTTATTTTTTACTTAGTACATACCATGTTTCCCCCAAAATAAGACCTAGACAGACAATCAGCTCTAATGCATCTTTTGGAGCAAAAATTAACATAAGACCTGTATTATATTATATTATATTACCCAATTTTATATTATAGAAAAATGAGACTGGTCTTATATTAATTTTTGCTCTAAAAGATGCATTAGAGCTGATTGTCTGGCTAGGTCTTGTTTTCGGGGAAACATGGTATCTTGACAATTGTGATGGTTGGTTTTGTATGTCAACTTGGCAAGTGGAGTACCCAATTATTTAACCAAACACTAACCTAGAGAACACTATATGGAGATGGAGGCAGATATTGAAGTGATGTCTACAAGTCAAGAAATGCCAAGGATTGCCAGCAGCCACTAGAAGCCAGAAGAAAAGCATGGAAGAGATCCTTCCTATGGCTTTCAGAAGAAGAGTGGCCTAGCCAATACCTTGATTTCTCATTTCCAGACTTCTCATTTCCAGACCAATACCTTCCAGGCCAATACCTTGATTTCTCATTTCCAGACTTCTCATTTCCAGAACTGTGAGAGAACAAATTTCTGTTCCTTTAAAGTTGGTGGTGATTTGTTATAACAGCCCTGAGAAACTAACACAATGATATTTTAGTATCATTACATAGAAAGCATCCTCACTTTAAAAAAATAGCTTCATGGTATTCCATTGTTATGAATACACAGAGTTAATTTACCAGACCTCGTCTGATGGACATTCGGGTTGCTTTCAATCTTTGCTATTACAAACAATGCTTCATGGAACGACTTTTTACATCAATTTTACATACATCTAAGTATATTCATAGGACATATTCCCAGAAGTGGAATTGATGCATCAGAAAGTATATCACTGTTGTTTTGACAGATACCACAATATTGTACTCCGTGGTTTTCAGCAATTTACACACTCATTGGAACCTAAATGCCTATTTTGCCCTTCTGATAGACATCAGCATAGTTTCAATTTGTGATTCCCTTACTAAGTGTGGGATTTGTTTAAGAGCAATTTACACTTCTGAACTACCTGTTCATATTCTTTTCTTTTTTCCTCTTCTAAAATTTTATATAACTGGAATCATTCTGTATATATCTTATTATTATCATTCTGTATATATCTTATTATTATCTTATTATTAATATATATTATTATTTTTTTTAATAGTTAAATATTTATCATTTATATCCCTCACACAGTGATAACCCCCCTCCCCCATCTACTATCCCTATGACATCACACACAGCCATTACATTTCCACTGTCTCTATTCCTAATGCTGTACTCCACTTCTTGTAACTATATATATGTGTATATACACATATATATACACATATATACATATATACACACATATATGTACATATATACATATATATGTATACATATATGTATTTATGTGTATATGTGTATATATGTACATATATATAAAAAATTATAGTTGACATTCATTATTCTTCAGCTTCAGTTTCACCCCTATATTTATTGCAGCACTATACACAATAGCCAAGACAGAGAAACAACAAAAATGCCCATCGGGGCCGGCCCGGTGGCTCAGGTGGTTAGAGCTCCATGCTCCTAATTCTGAAGGCTGCTGGTTCGATTCCCACATGGGCCAGTGGGCTCTCAACCATAAGGTTGCCAGTTCAATTCCTCGAGTCCCACAAGGGATGGTGGGCAGCACTCCCTGCAACTAAAAATTGAACATGGCACCTTGAGCTGAGCTGCCTCTGAGCTCCCGGATGGCTCAGTTGGTTGGAGCACGGCCTCTCAACCACAAGGCTGCCCGTTCGACTCCCCCAAGGGATGGTGGGCTGCGCCTCTTGCAACTAGCAATGGCAACTGGACCTGGAGCTGAGCTGCACCCTCCACAACTAAGAATGAAAGGACACCAACTTGACTTGGAAGAAAGTCCTGGAAGTACACACTGTTCCCCAATAAAGCCCTGTTCCCCTTCCCCAATAAAATCTTTAAAAAAAAATGCCCATGGGTAGATGACTAGATTAAGAAACTGTGGAATTAAGAAACTGTGGTACAGTTATACAATGGAGTATTATGCAGCCATAAAGAAGAATGAAATCTTACCATTTGCAGCAATATGGATGGACCTAAAGAACATTATGCTAAGTGAATTTTCAGGCAGAGAGAGACAAATATATTCTTTTCTTATTTTTAGTGAGTTATTGGTCTTTTTTCTAGGATTTATTTACATATTAGAGAGATTTGCTCTTTATCATTGATATGACTGGAAGTACCCCCCACCCCAATTTGTACCTATCTTTTGAATTTGCTTACTATGTTTTTTCTCTTCACCATGAATAATTTATTTCTATGTAAAATTTATCAAACATTTATTTCGAATTACTGTAGGATTATAAAAAAATTATCCTTTATCTTTCATCTAACAATTCTTTTAGTTTCATTTCCTATAGAGTTTATACTTGCATATACTGTGATACAGTTTCAACATAATTTTTTTCCAAATGGCTATTGTCCTGACACTGTTTGTTAAAAGTCCATCTTTGGACTTTGATTTGAAATTCTACCTTTTTCATATACAAAATTATTTTGTATATTTAGATCTATTTCTGAAATTTCCATTTTGTTCCTTTGGTTATCTGTGCCAATATTACACTGTTTTAATTTTTGAAACTATAAAATATATTTTAATATCTAGTGGCACTAGACCCTTCAACCCATTACTCATCTCATGTTTTTCAGAGTTTTCTTGATATTTGGCCTTATAAACTTTAGAATCATTTTGTCTAGTTTTTTAAAAACCTTTTTGGTGTGTTTATTAAAATCATATTTAATGTTTTTATAACACTTGGTCGTCTTATCTAAGAATATGTGTTTCCATTTGTTCAGTTCTTCTGTATCCTTCAGAACTGGTTTAAAGTTTTGCTGTTGTTATCGTTTTCGTATAAGTCTCACACAGTTCCTCTTAAGTTCATTCCTAAGTTTTTAATCTTTTTGTGGCTATTGTAAATAGCAACTTGACTTTCATCATGTATTTTATCTGATAATTATTTGTATATGGAAAAGCTATTTTTTCAGTTTTCCAGTTTTGTAATCATTTTGATAACGAAGGTGTTAGAGCTTCATTTCCAGTTCACATATCTCTAATTTCTTTCTCCTGGTTAAACTGCATGGGCTTCTTCTTCTAGCACATTATATGATAGCAGTGATAGTCGTCATAGTTGTTTCGTACAAAATTTTGGGTAGGAATGCCTCTATTGCTTTCCCTTTAATCATGATGCTGACTTTTGGGCTGAGATAGATTTATCATGTTAAGCAAATAATCTTTTTCCCCCCCATTTTACTTGGGTATTTGTAATCAAGAATGGTTGATTAATTGTTTTTCAATGCTTTTGTGGTGGCAATGATTGTCTCTTTAGGTCTAATAATGTGGTAAATTATACTAATAGAATATGTTTCTATTTCTCTTTGTAGGTTCTATAATTTTTGCTTTATAAAATTTGCTTTATTATTTGCTGTATAAAAGATTCATAATTATACACTTACTATGAATTATGCCCATGAGCTTAATTCCTTATTTTTGGGTATGGTTTACTGTTTTTTGACCTAAATTTTAGTTTTTTTGATATTAAGATCTGATTGCTTTTTTATTTGGGGAGGTGTTTGCTGCGTATTTATTTTGATCCTTTCTGGATTATTTTGTTTTAGAAGCATCTGTTGTATAAAGCAGAGAGTTGGGTATTATTTTTGGATCCCATATGAAAATCTTTCTTTCAATATATAAATTAAGTTGCTTTACATTTATTGATTGATATTCAGATAAGCCTGATCTATGTTTGTATTATTTTATACACACTGTCATAGCAGTTTTTAAAATGTCTTTCACTGTATTTTGTTTTCTTTGCACGTGCATATGCCTGTGTGTGGGCATTTTTTCCTGATATTAAAAAAGGTTTCTGTGTGTTTTTTTCTTTCTAGTGCCTAATACCCTTAGTCCTCTACCACTTTGTATGGCATCCTTTAATTCTCTACCCAGCCATGTTAAAAATTGGCATGGTTCTTCCCCTTTCCCCCTTTTCTCCAACATCAGATTTTTGTTGATAATATTATCTTTCTTACTCTTTATGTTGTCAAATATTATTATACTCTACTTCTTGGGTCATCAGCTTTAAATGACATCTTTAAACTATTACAAATGAAGCAATTAATGTACTTACTGTAGCTCTTATTTCTGTCTCTCTTCCCAAGTTTTATTAGTTTTATTATGTCCATAATGTCAGGATATAAACCATTTACACTCTATTCTGGTACCCTATTCTGCATTTGCTTCGGTCTGAATTCTGCAGTTAAATATGCTCAGTGCTCACAGGCAATCCTCTCATGATAATGTTCCCAGTCATCTTAGTTACCTGAAATTCATCCCACCACCGTGGGGTTCTGACTGGTGAAATGGGCTCTAGATACCATTTGGAGAATAAGCTTTCCAGGAGTATGCCTGACTTACCCTGTGTTTCTGGGAAAGGAAAGGTGAACCTGTGATAAAAATTTGTGTACAAGGATTTTATTTGGGAAATGATACCAGGAAGCAGGAGTGAGAGATCAAGGGTAGAGAAACACGGAAAGGAGGGAAATCCAATGCGTGTGTGCATTTTTGAATTGATAATCCTATGGGAAAATGGTCCTTGATCCCACAGGGACATTCTGAGGACTGTACTGAATGTGTCATAGAATTGTATCCCCCAGCGCTGAAGGAAGTATTTCTCTACTGACTCCCATCCGCACTGATTGAAGGCCTTAACTTCCCCATACTTCCTGGTTGAGAATCCATGAGCACTGAATATGACTCACCCTTGAGGTTCACTGCTATATGCACAAAATAGGTTGAAACCTATGTGGAAATATTTGCCACAGATATAGATGGAATCAGAGGTGAAACCAAGAAGGATGTGAGGTACACAAGAGGAATCTGATACAATTTATTTTAACTTTCTGAGACTGTGACTTAATTGCCTCTTTGATCAGCAGATTAAAATTACTTACTATTTCTAATGCATTTTAAGTTTTATTTTACTATTGTTTTATATTGTTAATTTCCAGTTTTATTTTTATAGTCAGAGGATAATGGCAGGTAGAATTGTCACTTTTGGGATTTTATTGAGATTCGTTTTGGGGCTTAGTATATAATCAAATTTTATGAATATAGGAAAAGAATGTGCATCCTCTCTGTTTGTAAAACACAAACTTCAATGTATCTTTTTATTCAAAAACTTATTATCTGTTCAAATTCCCTATCTTCTGTTCTGTTCTTTGTCCCTTTGTTCAGTTAAGGATTGAAAGAGAATGTTTAAGCCTCCCATTTAGAATGTGGTTTTGTCAATTTCTTCTTATATATTGCTTTAATGTATTTTCATTAAAGTTAATGGCCTCCATTTTTGAGGTTTGGAGGGTATAATTATCCACAGCTCTCTCTTTTCCTATTTATAAACTGAGAAAGATACTCAGAAATCAGATTGAGATGAAATATTAGCTTTGTTGTGTGCAAAACTGAAGTAGAGGATTTAGTTTGGATTTCTAGCCAAAATAGACTTTCTACTACTCCCTTTATTTAGTCATAAATGGAATAGCTAGGATTGGGAAAGGCAGTAGCCCCAGTATGTCTATCTAGTGAGGGTAAGGACAACAGTGAGGTTGAAAGAGCATGCTAGGGAGTATCCCGAGGCTGTGTCTGCAAAGCAAGCCAATGTTTTACTATTCATTTTAGTGGCTTGGGTTGGAAGGAACTGAATTTCTCTAGTGCCACGTGTTAATGTATCTCTATGTTCCAGGGAGATTTCCACGTGGAACTCATTGTGTTTTAGGTAGGTGGCTCTAAGAGAGCGTGCAAAAGAGAGGAGTCCGTCAATGCACAATGATCCTTCTCTGATTTCATTCATCAAATAAGTCATCCCTGAGGAAGGGACATAGAAGACCTGAGGAGCAAGCACTTCTGGAGGCTCGGGCCTTAACAATTGTGAGGGGGAGTTCCGATTTCAGGGGAGGCTGCATTCAGAGGGAGAAAATGGTATCTCTTCCCTTGGTTATAGATGTGTAATTTTTAGCAACATTAAATCTTTTTTATCTCTAATTAATTTCCTTTACCTTGAATTTTATTTTGGTGTTGATATCAAGACCTCCTAGGACTTCTCTTTGGTTTGATTTCTCATAATATCTTTGTCCAGTCTTGATTTATTTAAGGCTTTCTTTAAGGATCCTCTAAATCCTTCTATTAATTTAATTAATTTATTTAAGGCTTTCTATTTATTTTCTATTTATTTAAGGTTTGATTTTCTTTCTGATAGATTGCATATAAAGACCATACAGTTGGATGTTTTTCATGTTGCTTTGTGTATTTATTTAATTTAATTGAGGTAACATTGGTTTATAACATTATTTAACTTTCAGGTATACATTATAATTTGACAGCTTTATAAATTATATCATATAATTAGATTTCTTTAAAAGCCAGTGTAAGTGTTTTTGCTTTTTATACTTACAGTTGTCACTACTGGGACTTGTTTTACATTTGCCGTATAATACTAGGATTTCTTCATTCTTTCTCTTATTAGGTTTTCTTTCTTTCTCTATTGATTTGAAAGCTATTAATCCTAATCCTTTTACACTACCTTAGCATTAAATATGTATGTATGTATACATGTATGTATGTATTCATTCAGTTATTTATTTCCTAAATTTTTCTATTAATGATTATGAATGAATGAATGTTATGAATGAAACCAAATCTGTTCATCTCCCTTAGTGTAGGATATAAAAATTAGCACTTTTTTCATTCCTCCTTTCCCACTTAATTTTTTGTTGAAATATAATAGGATTTAAAATTTTATTGTTATTATTTTACTTTATCTTCCTTTTCAAGACTTTTATTTAATATGCATATTAAGTTTAATAACCATATTAACAATTATTTAGATGTTAACTATTTCATTGGTTTTACTGCTTGCTGACTTTTCTTCTGTATCCTCTATACTTTTTAAATTTTGAATTTTTTTAGCATCTCAAATATTTTCTTAGTTAAGTTACTATAAAGTACTAAGATACTTTAAGATTACTAAGACTGTATTTTTTTCCCTTCAAATTAAAGTCAAGTAGCATTTCCCACATAATGACTGCCATTCTAAATGGGAAATACAAGGATAAACAAAACAAAATGCAGGCTTCTCAGAGTTTGTACTCCACAATTACGTATTATGAATCTTTAAGAGGAGCACATATTATTTCCTAAATCTGATTCCACTCCAATTCTCTCGGCATTAATACTAAATAAAGAAGAACTATTATTCTAATTCAAATTTCCTCCCCTTAGTAACTTCTTTGTTTGCCTGGATTTTATTTCTTTATTACTGAAATGAAAATGTCAATAGGACATGTTTACTGTAGGTCCCTTCTATTTCTCCTGGTAGTCTGTGTATCAGTCAAAAAGAGTTTAGTGCATAAAAAACAGAAGTTACTCTAGAGATTTTGAACAGAAAGGATTTAATATTGGGAACTAGGTGCTTATGAAAGGAGAACTGAAGAAGCAGACTCCAGATTGGGCTTCTGCCACTGACTCCCAGAACACTGCCTGCCCGTCCACTCAAAGCAGCCTTCCTCTGCCACAGCTAGGAGGCCTCCTAACTTCAAGAACATGATATCACAGCTGCAATTCAGGGAATTGGGAATTAAAAGCCAGAATTGGAATGCCACCATTATCACAATAGCTGAACAGGGGAGCCCAGAGTTCGTTTCTTGTGGCCCCTGCAGTAGCTAGAGACTATATTTAGAAGTCTCCATAGTCTTGGTTACCAGCAGAAAAAAAAAAAGCCCAAACTAAAGGAAGATAGCCATCACTTCATTGCATCTAGAACCCTAGGAATGAACAAATCTGGAGAATGTCATTTTTATTAGGTTGATGCAAAAGTAATTGCGGTTTTTGCAATTATTTTTAATCTTTTAAACTGCAATTACTTTTGTATCTCAACCTAATAGCTTTCCAGTCTTAGGAGCTCAGGAAAATTATGGTTTCCTGATTGGTAGAATCCTAGACTACTGGGATGAACTACTCTAATGGAAGCCAAATGCTCCAGTAATCGACCCTGTAATGGGTAAGACTCCAGGATTTATTTTCTTTCTCTTCATCAGAAGACCCAGTAAGCAATTCTGTTTGCCATGAATATTCTGCACCAAGGCTCATTTAGGTAAATAGTCCCACTGACTCGTGTCAGCTCTTCTTTCTTTGTCCTTTCTCACAACACTTCAAAACTGTTGCCCAAACTGTTCCTGCTGTTCTGGTCACTCAAATCCAGTAAAATAGGAATAAAATTTGTGAGACTAATGCCCCATTGTTCATAAGAAACATCCTGAATAACTCTATTATTGAAAAACTACAATGTTGTGGCAGAGAGTTTTCACTTATACAGGTCATGTTTCTTTATCTAACTGATGTAATACCCAAGCCCTGTCCCCCTGTACCCAGACCTGACACAGCAGAGTCCTGTGATCTTAGCCCGTGTTCTGGAACAGCCAAAAGCTCTGTAGGTGCATTTCTGAACACCCCATATGAGGCACTTTAAAAGATGCACATTTCTTCACTGCTTTTCACTACCCCTAAAAGCCCCTAGAAAGTTCTGTGTTTTTCTTTCTAGGCTAAAACTCTTTTTTAATGTTGCTAAAACTCTAAAACTCTAAACCCAAGAACATTTTAAGATACTGTCTCCAAAAAGAGCTTAGAGAGGAGAGATCAAGGGGAAGTATCTCTGATCTTCTTTCATTGGTGTTAGTTATTTTATCTGATTGCCCCATTGACACATGACCAAAAGGGGAGTGGATAAATGATATTAGCAAAGAGCATTGACTTACAGGGTAGGAGTCGAAGGCTGTTAACCAGCAGAGGGACCTCAGGCCCAATCATTCAATTTCTCACTGAGTTTCCCTTGCAACAAAGTAGGGATAATGACACTTGCCCTGCCTACCTGGTGGAGTTGCAGTCCATGCCAAATGTGTATGTGTCTAAGTATCAATAGCCATGCAGAGCAATATAATAACTAACAGGACAAGTGGAGCTGGGTTGTGACGGTGATAAGACTCAGTGGTTATGGGATCAGTAGAAACTCAATAGCCCCTCCTCAGGACCACAGGACTTGAGTTTAATGCACAAAACAGAAACCTCTGCTTCTACTCAGTGGCCAAGGCACTGAAGGTAGACAACTTCTGATTATTTCTTGTAGTTAGGCTGTTTAGGTGTTGCCCAGGCTAGAAACTTTCTTTCTTACCCATCCAGAAGCCCCACGAGTAGCAAACGCTTTCAAGAGCCATTTTTCCAGAAGCGGAAATGGCGGAAATGGTTGCAGAAGAGAATTCTGAAAATGTGGGAAGAAGTTTGTACATTTCCCACTGCACATAGACACAGGGAAGTGAGATCTAAGGAGCTCTACAGCTCCTGCCCAGCCAGCCATTGTGCTGTGCTGTGCTGCTGATATATTTCTTAGAAGTACATCTTTGGCACCCACTTTAAAATAACCTCTTAGCTAAAACGAATAAATCATAGGAGGAGGGATTTTGTGTTCCTTCCTGCCCTGGAGGTTTAAAGGAATCTATACTTTCCGGGATCTGGCTTTTCCAAGAGCCATTTGGAAGGAAAACTTAAATGAACATTTAAAACCCCTTTTAACTTCAGCCTGTGAAGTTCAAAATGCACCCTAGGAGGCCTGTGAGTCGATAAAACTAAGCCAACTGCTTCCAGCAGCTCCCACAGGCCTGCTGCTCTGAATCTGATGTACCTTTTAGCTTTCGTTGTAGTTTGAGGAACCTGCTAGGAATGCTCTATTTGCCATAATTCTCAGATTTCTTCAGACTAATGTGTCACATCTAATTAAGATGGTGCAGTACTATCACTTTGCTCTACTAACCACAGCTGCTTCTGCTGAATTGTGCCATTTAACCTGGATTGTCCCCAAAGCTGGGGAACAGCTTTGCTGACTGTGGCTGATGTATCATCTCAGCAGATTTTTAAATTTCCATTAATATTTAACCTAATGTATCTTCAGGTGTTTTAATATTGCAATCAATAAGTAGTAAAACGGATATTAGAAAATTAATTTTCCCACATAACTCTACTCACGCTCCATGAGATTTTTTCCCTTGCTTTGCTATTATAATAGTTGCCCTGATGACTTCATGATATCATGAGGCTCAGGTGAAGTATTATATTTGAATATGCAGTGTAAGCTATGGTGCATGCTACAGGTATAGCTAAGTGCTAATTTGATCTGTCATCTTTATTGTCTGATAAAACCAGACTTGAACACTGAAGGAAAATTGTTTAAAATGTACACAATAACGTGTGTGTGTGTCTGTGTATTTATGTGTGTAGTTTGGTAAAAAGAAGAAATAAAGTATTTTAAATTCAATCATCTGTTTTTGACAATAATAACTGTGGCAGCAATTTATATCCGTAATTAACAGTCACCTGTATTTACCACTTTTTATGTCTCTAAGGCAGATATGAGTCTCTGAGATTTATCCTGCTCCTAATCGATAATAACAATATAAAGTTTTGCCCAATATTTCTTTTAATTACCAAGCAATTTGTGAATCATTCTCTGCATATAATGCAAAATGGATAAAGGGGAAAAAATGTAAGAATAAACCACAAAATTAGATGGACAAATAAAAATCCATAAATGTTTCATATTACTTTTTTCTTTTAATTTTCATGTTTCAGCCAGATTACTCTGCCTGTCCTCTTCTAATTCAGCTGACTTGGCAGACTTCCCAATATATAGGTTTTCAGAGTTGGCTCTAAGCAAAAAGCTGACAAGGTCTCCTCAGCACTCAATTCAACATATTTTTCCTTGAGCACACTTTCTCAAGACAACTACCTGGATCCCCTTCTGAATTTCCCATCTCTCAGAGTCTAGGACGTCTAACCCTCAACTCAGAAACCATCACCTTTTCTCTTTCCAAGAACTTTCCACAAAGATGGGGACAGTGGTTCACAGTGAGCAGAAGCAACTAGGGCTAAAGAAAGGTTGTTTTTCTCTACCAGTCCAGAATTGGTGTGGGCAGCTACCTATGATATTTATGACTAGGGCTGGCCTGCAACCTTTTTTAAAATATTGAATCGATTTTGTGAATTACAATTAAGTAACATTTTGGCAGAATAAACGCTGAATTAAATCTGGATATTGAATGTACCTCACATAGATTTCCTTTAGAGGGCACTATTGATTCTCTGAAACCGTGGAGACCTTTCTTCATGTTTCCTTGGTAAAGTTGGCCAATTTTGAAATCATATTGGACTTCAAGTCTACTCATATAGTATGGTATTAGCATTATACTCATTACCAAATCTATACTTTGAAGTGGTTGTCCATGTACACAATGTTTAAGAAGCTAACCCAGAATGCTGGTTGTTAGGACAAGTTAACTGTATGTTGTACATACAGTTCTATATTGGAAACTTCAACTGGTTTATTTGCTTTTGAAAATTCTCTAAATGAGAATTTCCTTTTGTAAATTGATGCAAAATTTAAATTAAACAATTCAGTCTTTTGTTTAGAAAGACAAATTAGCACCTCTTTGGAAACTAATGTCTTATTCTAGAAATAGATTAATTATGAACGTATTTTTGGAAGAAGCCATATTTAGTATTTTCACTCAAAAATCCATTAAGGCCTGGAGATATCCTAATAAAAAAATTTTTTTTTTCAAATTTCTTGTGTTTCAGGGGCTTTGCCAATTCACAGAATTTTGATAAAGGCCATAAGGGAGAACTTTCTTTTTTTTATTCTCTAAGTTAACAGAAATAGAAATTTATAAGCTGGCTCACTGCAGTCTTTCTCTAATTTCAAAATAATAGGAAACCTAAAATAATCTGAAGCTCAGAAACATAATTTTTCAGATATAAATACATTCATGTCACCATTTGCCATGGTTTGCTTAGCTTTCATATCATAAGATACTATTCCAACACACATGACTTGTATAGTAATCTCTTACTAAATTACCAATATTCTAGGAGAGTAGTGGGTAGTCGTCTCACAAGTGTTTTATAAATAAATTAATTAATAAATAAAAAAGTCATGTATATACCAAAAATAGGACAAAAAGTTGGATTTTCATTGTCTAATGAATCAAATATAAAGTCGTCAGACTAGCGTTTAAGACTCTCCACAGAATGGTCCCAGTCTGTCTTCTTATCCTCAGCTTCCTCTACCAGTAACCTAAGCCCCCAGTAAATGGCACTGCCCGCTATTATTTGGACATTCATGCTTTTCTGTATTCTTCCCTGTACTCATCCAGTGTCTTCCACTTCTAATGCATTTTCCTTTCCAACTGCCCTCTCCAAATCCAATAAAAGTTCAATCCATCCGTCAAGTGGCATTTTGAACACCACTAATGCCACTGAGTCTCCTTCAGAAGTGATCTACCCATTCTGTGAATTTCCATGCCTAGTTCGGTATAATCTCCACGTGGAATTTATTAATTTGTATGTAAGTGGTTGGTGTTTATGTCATAACTCTTTCTAAATTACAAAATTTGTATAGTTTGTTTCAGGATCGATATCAAGTCTGGTGACCAGCATGTGGTAATAGCTTCCTACGTATTTTTTTTTTCAAATGAATTGAGTTAAACTGAGATACTGTTGCCATTTGTCTGAGGAGGGGCATTGAAGGCAGAACTTGGGCAGTGTAGAAATAGAGGGGTGAAGATGAATGTCAGAGATATTAAAAGTGAAGTGAAAGAGCTTACCAACTGATTGAATGTGGAAAGCAAGCATTCTTGGGCCTGATGACATAGCTGTAATTGCCGAAGCCATGAGATTAGATGGTATTGTGAAGGGGAAAATGTAGAAAGGTCTTCTCCGGCTATATCACTGGTAAGCACCTCTACTGAGGGGCAGGACTAAGAGCACAATTATGAGTGAGAAATGGTCATAAAGTAAGAAGAAAACCAAAGATATTTTATGTCCTTTCCTTGACTAACCTCTCGGCTATAGTTAACATTATGGAATTTCTCTTCCCATTTGGTTTCACCATTTTTACTAGTTCTTTCTTCCTAGGCCACACAAAACGTATAGTTTTATTTCCTAAATATCTTTTAAATTTATTCTACCTTTTTAACACTTACCACCATAGTTTTAGAGAAACATTATCATCTTTATCCAAATTCTTCAGCACCCTCCTTACTGTTCTTTGAGCTTCTGCCTGCTTATTCTATCAGGCACCATTCCACCAGAATGATCTTTCTAAAATATAAATCTGACCATGCCATTAAATGGCTCAGAATTCTTCAATGGCTACCCACGATCTATGTCAGATTTGTCCAAAACCTTTGACTACCTAGCCTCTGTCTTCTTGAACAACTTCATCTCCTATCCCTTCCCCACGTTCTCTATCACCCTCCCCCATATCAAGCCACATGTAGTTCCCTGATTGCATCATGCTGTTCCCTGTGCCTCTGACATTTTCCAAATGAAAAAGTCACTTTTTCTTAAAAACAGTCCAAGAATTGTCTCTTTTTGAAGCTTCTCTAATTCCTAGTAGATTTAGATTCCTCCTCCTCTATGTCTTTCACCTGTTGTTTCATTGGCTGTCTTCCCACTGTTTTTGTAGCCTCCTTGAGGGCAAGGGATGAATTCTTTTAATGCTTGCATTTTCAGCAACTATTGTGTGTGGCATGTGGCAGGTGGATTGATAAGTATTGATCAAATAAATGGATAAAAAGGAGAAAGTTTCAAGGAGGAAGATGTGGTAATCAGAGAAGTTGCAACTGACCAATGACATTCGGATCGGTTTAGAGAAAAGTGACTCTGAGAGAGCAGATTCAGTAGAATGGCTGAGACAGAAGCAAGTTTGACAAATGAAGATAGATTGTGCTTTCAATAAAGTGGTAGGATACTAAAGTAGTTTGATGGAGTACCAGGTTTGGGGAAGCATTGATTGTTCAACTTTGATTTGATTTTAATTTTTGTTTTTGATTTTGGAAGAAGAAGAGTGAGCATAAGCCAAAGTGACCTAATAAAAAGGAAGCTGTTGCTAATTCAAGAAAAAAGATGAATTAACAGGGAAAAGTTCCATAAGAAGGAGGAACAGAGGAACTCAAAGGCACATGGTGGAGTGGACCTAACCAATATCTAGTACACCCTTCTTGTGGTAACTACCCTAAATTCCAATGACCTCTTTCCAAGTCCAAGGCTGTCAGCTGAATAACTCCAGGGAGCACTAGTCCCATTGTATTTTATGTGAATGGCATAGAACAAAATTCCAGAATATAAATCCAAGTAAATTGTGCCCCCTGGAACTATGCACCTGGACAGTGCTGCCTGGGTACCCCAAACACTATAGGCATTGAGAAATTTGACTCCACCTTGCTTCTAGAAATAGAGTATAGGGTTCAAGTCTAAAATAGTATGAACTTATCACATAACCATAGTTACTGGTTTAGGGAAGGCATTTCTTCCAATTTAGACCAGTGAGATCCAAAAGGGATTTTCTTCGGGTTTTTGAAAAAGAAGTTTCTTTGCTCTTCTGAGAGAAGTTCTGGAAGCAACACTCATTCTCTTCTTGAATGTGAAAAGCAAAGCATGTGGCCCTGAAACAGCAGCAGCCATCTTGTGATCCTGAGGGGCTCTGACCTTAAGCTGAATTTGATATCAGCAAGGGCAGAGAAGAGAGGCAGAATTCGATTTCTCTGGCACTGCCGAGCCGCTGAAGTCTGCCTTCCCTCTGGACTTCCAGTTACATGAACCAGTAATTCCTCTTATTCTTTTAAGCCAGTAACAGATAGAAATGGAACTGTGATGGCCTCAGAAAAAGAATAGAGTCCCTTCTTTTTCTGACAACAGAGGGTAAAGCTACAGAGAAATGACAGAAAAAGATGAACATTTTTCTGCTAACATCTCTTTGTATGTTTTATATGTGCCAGAAAATATATTTAACACTTTACACTCTTTCTTTCACATACTATCACAACAGTCCCATGAAAATCATCATCCCCATTTTATATGAATAAACTGAGTTTATAGGAAATTAAGTGATGGGCCGGGTCACTTGGCAATAAGTAGCAGAATTCATGGTTGAGTAGTGTGTTCGTGCAGGCTGAGAGCCTTCACATACGTTCCTAGTAATCAGGTTAGACCTCAGTGATTTTCCCAGGAAATCAGGGAGCATGCAGAGGCAGAGGGCATGTAGAGTGGGGGTAAAGTAGTGCCTGGAGAATATGGAAAAAGCAGGGAGTCAATGAAAGAATTATGATTCTTTCATAAATGAAAGAATTGCTGAGCAAGAGAACGGTTCTGGAAATATCAAATCTGTATTTCAAAGATTACCTTGAACAGCATAACAAGAAAAAATTGTAAAGTGCCCCATAACAATGCATCAACTTATTTTCATATCAAAAATATTGAACAGAGAAAGACTTGAGTATTATCAAGTTAAACTCTCCTTACCCTGTAGGTGTGGAAACTGAGGTCCAGGAAGGACACTATGTAATAATGATAACAACTAATTTCCCTAAAATTCACAGCTGAGCAATTCTCTCAGGAGCTTGGCTTCTCGATTCAAGAATTTTCTGGAAGCCACATTCAAAATAAATGAGGCAGATAAAAGTGGGCATTTACAGGGGTATACAGGCAGAAATCCAGCCCGTTACTCTATTTATAGACTCTCAGCTTATCAGTGTTGTGTAAACACAGATCGATACCAGCTACTTCATTCTTTCACTACATTTTCTTTCTTTTGGGGAAAATCCCCTTTTTAGTTTTTGCTTCCACCTTTGTACTTCATATTCTTTTTTTCTATGCCTGGTGGTGTGAAAAGCACTGGAACTTGAGTGTAGGAAATTCAGGGCTGAGTTCCTCCCCAGCTGCTCCCCATGCCTGCATGTAGTTGCCCCCTCTCTTTCCTTAGGGACACTTGTCTTGCTTACTCTGGAGTTGTGGTAAATGAGTGGGAAGGGGGGTTGTACAATAAAATACTATAAAGTCCTCTGTGCAAAGCAGATTTAGGACACCAGAGACTTCTAGTCCTTTTCCTTAAAAATGGTTTTCAGAGATGAGTCAAGGTAGAGAAGTCTTACTTATCAATATGGGAAGGAAAAAAACTGAAAAAGAGGTAATAAATTGCTGGACAGAACCAAGATTCAAAATGAGTTTGATAGACTTGGATATGGAGTAAAATAAATGAGATCTAGCTTAGTAAGGATAAATAGGAAGACCAGAAGCTGAATCACAGATTGCTCTCATTGTATAGATTCTGCTTTGGATTCAAAGAATTATTAGAGTGAATTCAAATTGGAGAAGATGGCCTTTGATAATTGCTCATGTTGAAATTCTCTGAAAAAGTTTTAGTTGACTTCAAGTTGATGTAATCCGTAGCCTTTACTGGTTAGCGAGGAGCAAACAGGCCACTGGGTGCTGGCTGGCTGGCCGAGCACACTTGAACACGTGGTCCACTCTGGAGGACCCATTTTAAGTTGGATTCCAACAACTCTAGCACCTCCAGATAAGTGTGGCAGGACTACGGGAAGAGTCAGGAAACCACAAAGAAAGACTGAATAATATAGGAATTTTATACAGAAGAACAGAAGATTGAGGAAGAAGGGGGAGCAGTCTTTAAGTAGCTGACAAGCAGTGATGTATAAGGAATTGGATTTATTTCACACTTCTCCTGAGAGCAGAGATAGCACCAGCCAGTGGAATGTACAGGGAGGCAGATAGGAGTTCCATCTAAGAAAGAACTCCAAAATATTTGGATCCCTCTGGAAATGGAATGAGTTACCTGGTGAATTAATGAGTAACTGAATTAAAGGATCTCCAAGTCGCTTCCACTCTAAGATTTAATGATTCATGATCTTCGAAATCATGCCTAGTTCATGCCGAGAGAACCACTACTAACCTGGTGAAAACAGCCTTTTAGTGTTTTCTAGGCATATTTACATTATTTATTTATATTCTACGCAATCTTTTCTTTATAAAGTAAGCACTATTCTGTGTATACTGCATTATAATCTGATTCTTTTCACTTAATGTATAGTAAACCTTTTTCTGTCTTATTAAATAATATTTTATGACCACTTTTATAGGTCACCTGGTGTGGATGTCCCATTATTATGCAACCAGCCCACTATTTTTGGACATTTATTTTGTCTCCAATTTTTAATGATTATAAATAACCATGTGATAAACCTACATACCTTCTCCTCAGCAAAAATGGACTCATCATAAGAAGAGTTTCATGGCTGCATCAAACACACTAAAACTAAAAAAATCAAACCAAATAAGAGAACTAACTTACTTTTAACATTTTTAAAGCATCTAACTTTCCTTATAATTTAAGTTTTCCTGGAAACATTTTAAGGCAGGAATTCTGGCTTTTAAATGTTCTGTGCTGCAAGGACCACACCATTTATTTTATGTGTTTTATTTTTCCATTTATAAAATTGTCCCCTTCATGTTAAAATTGCCTCAGGGTACAAGTACAAAATATAAAACATTTAATTAAAATATATAAAGCAGAACACTAATATGGTAGCATAATCAATGTTAATGACAATATGAAAATATAATAGTGACTTTTGAAAATGTAGGAGAAAACACTAGGTTAGTTTTTTTTAAAATATAGGATATGAACTATTTCAAATTACATTTCAACACAATAAGTTAGAGTACCACACAAGACCACATTAGATACAAATTGCATTATTTTAAAATAATGCTGTTTACTTTCCCTATTTATTTCATTTCACAATTCTGAAGTAAGTGCACTAGAAGCAAAACACTTAAGAGGGTTTTTTGGCCCCAAGATCAAAAAGCAGATATGGGGAGGTATGAGCACATTTAAAAGGTTTTCCCTTTGCAAATAATGATCATTTTTGTCAGTTCAATCCCTTTTATTTTTATGCCATATGGTTTAGTTAGACAAGTGCTTGTGGAAAATATTTTATTTGCAATAAAGCCCTTTAGCATTTATAATGTAGGAATAAACCCAAAGCTGGGCCCAATATGCTCTTTCCAAAGAATTAAAAGAAACTTTTAAGACAAGCAACTCTTAAAGAAATCTCTAAAGATGATTAAGAAAGACTCAAGATGAGCTATGACTCGAGGTGGCAAATTAAACAGGAATAAAACATCTTTCCATTATCTGAGAAGGCTTCTCTGGCTAAGCATTCACTGAAGGAAACAGGTTGGCAAAGAAAGGAATCTCAAGTGAAACAAAAAGCCACCTGGGAGCTTTGAAAGGAACTGTGCTAAGGCTTTGAGGCCACCTTCCTTGAATACACATACATAGTCACTTTCTTTGGGGGTAAATTAATATTTCTTAGAAACCTCATTGTTTGAGAATATATGGCCCCAGAACAAGTCTTCACCATGTTCTATCCCCAGTAAGGAGGGTTAGTCCTTATGTTGCCATTGGAATCAGACTTCTAATCCTTGGCCTCTGAGTGACCTGTATTTGCTGTAATTTTCCTAGTGAGAAGTCATCTTCGCAAATAACATTCTCCAGGGACCTGGCACCATGAGATTTGCCCACTGCATTCTGTGGAGTCTGTCAAGCTGAGGAAGAACCTATGCCACTGACCCTGCTCTCATTTCTTAGAACCCAGTCACTATGACTGTAGCGTAACTTGACAGTAGCTAAGAAGAGGCTGTTCAGGACACTGATATTTTTCTACTTTAAAATATTTGGGGAAAGGAAGGAAAAAGGGACAGAAATGAGAGGGAGAAGGAAAAAGGGCAAAAGTGTCTTACCTTGGTGTGTAGTAGAGAGTAAGCTTACCCAAAGGGAGATCTGGCTTTTGCCCTTGGTCCCTCAGGGGTGCTCTCTACACCCTTGGAATATCAAGCCTGGTAAGAGTCTACCAATGTAATTTAAGTGGAGTCTTTGGGTCATGTTGCACCAGCTAGACCTCCAGAGGGGCTGGATACTGAAGTCAGTGATGTGGGTGGCCAGTCAGGTCTATGTAATTAAGCCGCCATAAAAATTCTGGACATCACAGATTGGGTGAGCTTTCCTGGTTGGCAATACTTCGTGCATATTGTCTCACATTATTACCAGAAAAACTAATGCTGTTTACACTCCACTGAGAGAAATTAATTAGAAGCTCTGTGTTTAGAACTCTCCTGGACTCTGCCCCATGCGTCTCTTCCCTTGGCTCATTTTCATCTGTACTATTTCACTGTAATAAACCATAACTGTGAGTATATACCATAACTGTGAGTATGTTTCACTGTAATAAACCATAACAGCTTTCAGTGAGTTCTGTGGGTACTTCTAAAAAATTATTGAAACTGAGGGTGGTCTTGGGGACCCCCAAACTTGCACTTGGTATCAGAAGTGAGGGTGGTCTTATAACTTTGCACACAGCAGCAACCCAGTTCCCGCCATTGCTCCTCATAATGACCCACCTGTCAACTATGTCACCTTCTTTCTCTTCCTCCATAATTCCTCTTTGGCCCTCACCCCACTGCTCTATAACCCAACACATCCATGACTATATAAGATTGCCACGCCAAAATATTCCCCCTGAAACTTCCACTCTCCCCTCCCTAGGAGAAATCATCTGTTCCAGCCTGGATGTTCCCACTGGGGTCTCCTTCCTACCTGAATAAACTGCCTTTCTTTACTCAGGCTACTTCCCTTGCTTGAGTGTACTCTTCTCCTCATCTCATCCAAATCCTACTTGTATAAACATTTAAAAAGAGAGAGGGAAAAACTATAATGTCTTGGAAATTTTATTTAAAATAAATTCAAGGTCAATTATAAACTCGTAGGCTCCAGGGAGAGATAATAGTCTATAGTGGAAGGTAATGGAACAGAAACAACACTAGGTTTCACCAGAATCTAAGTCAAAGAAGTCTTTTGTCTATTTTTCAGAACGAGCATAATTTGCTGTTATTGTATTCTACTGGGGGTTCTCATTGTCCAAAGGGTAAGTGTTGTGATTACTCCTCCCTGCTCACAACCAGCATTTCCCTCACAAGTTCTTAAAATGACATGCCCTGACTTTAGTCAGATGTATACAGATTTTCCTTGTTGCCCTTTCATCTCGATATAGACAGGAGACACCTAGAAAAAAGCAGGTTACTTTGCTTCGTATCTATTGGGAGTTGTGATCGGTAGCTCTACCCTTGTGGTTAGGCAAACCCAGCTCTTCAGCACTGGGGAAGATTTAACAGCAAACAGCTATTCTATTTCCCTTCACTTCAGAGCTGCTCCAAAGTTCACATGTCCTTAGGCAACTGTCAGGTTTATCAGATAATGTATGAACAGCTGTCAGGTTTTTGCTAAGCTCACCACTGCCTCAAACACAGTTCAACTCCTACTCTCTCTCGAGGGGCTCTTTCTATCATATTTCCTTTTTCCTCCATCAGTATCAGCTTCCTTCTTCATTCTCCAGCACCTGTCTAGCCTCTTCCAGACCTTTGACATGGTGCTTCTCCGATCTAGAGAGGTACTTTTCCTTGTCCCATTTCCAAAACCTAGCAGTTCTTCAAGGCAAGCCCCAATACTGTCCTTCATTAAGAAGTCCCCTCTTTTAAATCTCCTAATTTTAACTTCTCATCTCTCTGACCTCCAAATGAACTCATATTCATATGCTTATAAAATGTTTGGCTGGAAGGGACTTTGGAGGCCTTTCAATCCACCCTACCTTTGAATGCAGTAGTTCATCCCAGCCAGTGTCTGATATGGAAAGGGAAGCACTCTGCTCTCCCAGACTGCAGTCTGACTTTGGACAGCTGTCTTCCTCGGGGTTCTCGCTTACACTGAGCAACAGTCTGCTACCCTGCCACCTCAGCTTATCCTCTACGGCAAAATCAAATATGATGAAGTCACAATTTATGCAGGGATTGGTTTTAGAGAAATCCAAGTTATCATCCAGAAATTAGAGTAAGTAAGTTTTTATGTATGTAGTCCTTTTTAAGAATATCCCTCATGGTCAATTTTTTCCTACATTTTTGGAACAGATTTCTATCTCTTTGGCTAAACTGCAAATGTAGTTGTTCACTTACAATTAAAGACCATTTATATATAAACCCGTTTTTTAATCCTACAATCATATTAACGTAGAAAAATGCTCATAAGAAAAGAGGCATCAGGAAAGTGAGATTCGTCAAGATAATGTACATACTGTGTTTCCCCGAAAATAAGACCCAGCCAGACCATCAGTTCTAATGCATCTTTTGGAGCAAAAATTAATATAAGAACGGTCTTATTTTACTATAATATAAGATCGGGTATAATATAATGTAATGTAATGTAATATAATATAATATAATATAATATAATATAATATAATATAATATAATATAACATAATATATAATATCAGGTCTAAATAATATAATATAATATAATACCCGGTCCTATGTTAATTTTTGCTCCAAAAGACACTTTAGAGCTGATGGTCTGGCGAGGTCTTATTTTTGGGGAAACATGGTATATGTTACCTCCAGAATACATCTAATCCCTCTCATACATGTTGGGCTTCACATATTTAACAGGAAGCTGCAGCTTTCCCCAATTATTTGTGTTACTTTTGTCACTTTGACGCTCCCCACTGTCTCTCACTAGTCCCCACTGGTATTGTTCTTTTAAAATAACCGATGCTGATGCCAAGAACTTTCTAGGTTTTCTGAGAAAGCATAGTTTCAGATTTATGTAGATGGAGTCGAGGTCAGAGTGGGACCACCAAGCAGAGACTGTCCAGGAGGCAGACAGACAGTTAAAGAAACTGAAGTTTGGGCAAGAGATCAGAACTAAAAATCTAAAAATTTGGAGTCACTTTCAGAAAGGTGAT
This sequence comes from Rhinolophus hipposideros, assembly GCF_964194185.1. Lineage (NCBI taxonomy): Eukaryota > Metazoa > Chordata > Mammalia > Chiroptera > Rhinolophidae > Rhinolophus > Rhinolophus hipposideros. The sequence continues at coordinate 69,802,159 of NC_138049.1, forward strand.
AGTCTTGGCTTCATAATTAGATTATATACTTTCTGGAGGCAGGGACTGCTCCACATATTTCTCTGAAACTTCACATGGAAGCATCTCAGCAAACACTAAACAAGTATTAGACTGTAGATTACAATTCAATCCAAGTTCCAGGGAGTCGCAAATATAAAAGCAATTAATTTAGAAAACAAGGTGGGGGAAGAGTTTGACGTGGTACATTTTTATGAACAACAGAATTACCTTCCTCTCCACCCTACCTCTAAATAGGCATGAATGCCCGCACATGCACACACTGCTCCCCCAACCCTTGAAAACTTGTCTATGCAGAATTCCTCAGGTGCAGGGATGGGGATTGGTAGGTTGGGGACAAATGAAGTGAAGAGGGATTCAGACTCCCCACTCCACCTTCAGCAGAGCAGCCCTGTTTTAAATCCATTGTTCACATTGAGCCTCCTGGTAAGATTTTCTTTGACAAAAGGATTTGGAAGAAGAAGGATCTGGGAGGAGGAGAAAAAGAAGGAGGAGGATGGAGGAAAGAGGAAGGAAGGGAGGAAAAGGGGGAGTAGGAGAAGCTCAAAACCACTGCTCTAGCCCACAGGAGAAGACCAATATAAAAGAGCCATCTGGGCACAAGAGGTCTCAAGGCTGGGACTATCCAGGCCATCATTCTCAGGGTTAATAGCTAAAGGATATCCAATCTGCCTCTTGCCTCCACAAATCTGTTTTTCATTTTATTACTTTATATTGATATATATAGTGTTGAACTGATAACATGTACCATGGGGCACCACTGCAGGAGAGAAAGCAGCAGGATAGCTCTGTCAAGCCTAATGTTTGCATTTTGGAAAAACTAAATGTGATTTTTCTTTTTTCAGGGTCTGTCTAATGGCAGGGAATCCTTGATAGTCTTTTAAATGTCCTTAATCTATGGCTCCCGTGAGGGAAAATTCCAAATGCTCCTTTGCAAGAAAGAATATATTCGTGGTCGTTGGGATGCATGGTAAGAAATGAAAATGGAAGTTTGAGCTCAAATGATTGGAGGCAGGGCCTGGGGTTATGGCTGAGAGGTGGCCAGGAGACCCATTCAGCAGTAGAGTATGACAGATAAACTAAAAAGTGTGTGGACATCCAAGGGGCATCCCTGAATGCCCCACTAAACAATTTGGACTTTATACCCTGGGAAATGAGGAGCATTGTTTGTTTGTTTCTTTCTTTGTTTTTTGTTTTTTCTTTTTAAAGGAATAATCAGAACAGTGAGTTTAGAAGATTAATCTTGATGGAAGTATGTGGGTGAGTAGGCAGACTTAGCTCTTGAGGTGTTGCTTTTCTAAATCTCAGTGAGCCTTGCCTTTCCTCTCTACAAGAGGGATAACAGCAACATAGGGGTATAGCAAGAACTAATGAGAAGCTACTGTTGCCATTACTGCACTAAAGTCTGTGTGGCTAGAAGGTACATGTACAAACTCTGGCCTTAGACTGCCTGGGTCCAAATCCAACTCTACGTATAAACTCTGTGACCTTGAGTAAGTTACTATAAAATAGGAATCATAAGAAGAGTACCTACTTCATGGGGCTGTTTTGAGGATTAAGTTTAATAAACACGAAATACTTTGTAAATCTAGTGCTATTGTCCAAGTAAGAGTTATAATTAGGCTATCCCCACAGGGAATGGAAAGGAGCAATTAAATGTGAGCAACATTAGTAAGATAGAATATGATGACAATGTGAACGATAAGGGAGAGTAAAGAGAACCGTGAGAAACACCTTCTTAAGGACCTAGAGAATGTGGCGTCATTAATAGGAACAGAGACAGCAGGAGGATAAGTGGACCTGGAGGACAATTCATGAGTTTGTTCTGGGGCATGCTGGATATGTGACGAGACATTCATAAGGAGCTGCGTGACAGATGGTCAGTGTTGCAGGACTAGAACCGAAGATCAAGGCAAGGACTGGATATGTAGGACCGAGGTGCTCAAGTGGTTAGAAATCAGCTGTTAAAGTTACGACACTGAGATCACTAAGAAGAGGGGGAAGAGAAAAGATGACAGAAGATAGAAATTTGGGGAAGCTTAGAAAATTACCATTTATAGCCAAATGTGAATGTTTAACATGTTATCCTCTCAGTATATTGTAAGAATCGGGAGGGAGGAAGGTATGTCTTAATGATTTTTAGGAACTTTTCAGGTTAAAATAAAGTAATATTTTCTCACTGTAAACAATTTATGAATATAGGAAAATGCAAGAGGAAAAACAATAATCATCCAAAACTCCACAATTAACTCTTAGGTATATTTCCTTCCAAATAACTGTATGTTTCTATCACAATAGCAATACTATTTACAAAGGTGGTGTTGTTTTTTTTTCATGTAGAAATTGTATGATCCTCCCATGAGGATTTTCTCCTAACATCAATGACTCTAAGGAAGTATCATCATGAATGGCTGCATAGTACTTATACACACATTCTTTATAACTGAGAAGTCAAACGTGTGGTCAAAGGGGTATAAATATTTCTATTTGAATTTCAGAGGGAAGAGTAGTAGCTAGGACTTCCCGTGACATAACACAGTTCCCTCACTCTAAGGAAAGAGAACCACCATATGAAACAGTTAGACTGGAATTAATAAGAACCACTATCAATAAAACCAAGTGCATTTATTACTCACACTCAGTCATTGTCAATTAGAATTTTCCTTTTGAAACAATCATAACCCCACTAGTGTTTGAAAGACACATGAAGCACCCTGAGAAGGGTGCTCTCTTGCTCCTTGGCCAGAAGGACCCTACCACCTTCCACATTAGTAGTAAACACCTGATCTCAATAGGTGTTTTCAACCTGGCCAGATACAAAAGATAACTTCACACACAATTTATAGCAGTACTAGGTTTTTTAGTTAGTGTAGATTTTGTGTACTTTATTATCACAATCTCACAAGCTAACCAAACTATTCGGGAGGAAGGAACTGGAAAATTGTTTCCCTAAATTTGTAAATTGGCATTATCTCCAAAGATGTAATATATCATCTCCCATTAAGTCTCTTTATCAAAACAATCTTTTTTTGTTTATTCACCAGAAAACAGAGAAGGTGAAATTAAAACTTTGTTGGCTTCTGATAATAAGACATAAAGGCCAAACTATAGGAAGATGTGTAAATTCCCCTCGCATCCTGCTTCACCTGCTCAGTGGTAAGACATATCTCTTAACTAGCACGTGGGATGTATTTTCCATATTATTGGTCTTCAGTAGATGCTACAATATTACTCAGATAGTAAACTCCATTTTCCTTTATCCAAGTTGTCCAGGATTCATGTAGCTTGTTTGGTGTATTGGACAAACTAGAACAAACAGATAAATTCCTAGAAGCATAAAACTGTCAACAGTGAATCACAAAGAAATAAAAAATCTAAATTGACCAATTACTACTTAGGAGATTGAGTCAGTAATGAAAAATCTCCCAATGAAGAAAAACCCAGGAATAGATGGTTTCACTGGTGAATTTTACCAAATATTTTAAAAAGAATTGACATCAATCCTTTTTAAAGTCTTCCAAAAATAGAAGAGGAGGAAAGACTCCCAAACTCATTTTATGAGGTCAGGATTAGCCCAATACCAAATCCAGATAAGCACATTAATAGAAAAGAAAATGACAGGCCAATATCCCTGGTGAATATAGATGCAAAAATTTTCAACAAAGCACTAGCAAACTGAATTCAGCAGCATATTAAAAGGGTCATTCACCATGATCAAGTGGGATTTATCTCTGGGATGTAAGGACGGTTCAACATACACAAGTAAGTCAATGTGATACATCACATGCAATCATCTCAATAGACACAAAAAAGCATTTGACAAAATTCAACATCTGTTTATGATTAAAAAAAAACACTTAACAAATTAGGCATAGAAGGAACATATAGCATAATAAAGGCCGTATATAAGAAGCCCACAGCTAACATCACACTCAGTGGTAAATTGTTGAAAGCTTTTCCTCTATAATCGGCAACAAGAGAAAGGTATCCACTCTCATCACTAGTATTCAACACAGTACTAGAAATCCTTGCCAGATCAATCTGGCAAGAAAAAAAACAACACAAAAGGCATTAGAATTGGAAAGGAAGAAATAAAATTTTCTCTATCTGCAGATGACATAATTTTAAATGTAGAAAATTCTAAAGATGTCATAAAAAACTAAGATCCAATCAATAAATTTAGTAAAGTCGCAGGATACAAAATTAACATACAATAATCAGCAGCACTTCAATACACCAACAACAAATTATCTGAAAAAAGAAAACACTCATATTTACAGTAGCATCAAAAACAATAAAATACTTACTAATAAACTTAAGCAAGAAGGTGAAAGATCTCTACTCTGAAAATTACAAGACATTGATGAAAGAAATCCAAGAAGATGCAAATAAATGGAAAGGCATCTCATATTCATGGATTGGAAGAATTAATGTTGTTAAAATATCAATATTTCCAAAAACCATTTATAGATGCTATACAATCCCTATTAAGATTCCAATGGCATATTTTTTTTTTAGAAATAAGAAAAACATTCCTAAAATTTATATGGAACCACAAAAGACACCAAATAGCTTTAAGAAATTCTGAGAAAGAAGAAGCAGGAAGCATCATACTTCCTGATTTCAAGCTACACTATAAAGCCATAGTAACTAAAACAATAGGGTACTGACATACTGTTCTTTAAAAACAAACAAATAGAACAGTGAAACACAATCAAGAACTCAGAAATAAACCCAATATATGATCAACTAATACTTGGCAAGAGAACAAAAGAATAGTTAATAGAGAAAAGACAGTCTCTTCAATAAATGATGCTGGGAAAACATGGAAAAGAATGAAAATTGACCCTTATCTTATACCTCTCACAAAAAAATAATTCAAGCTTGATAAAGGAGTGAAATGCAAGACCTAAAACCATGAATCTCTAGAAGAAAACATAGGAAAAAGAGCTCTTTGACATGGGTCTTGGTAATGATTTTTTTGAAAATTACACCTAAAGCACAAGCAACAAATACAAAAATAAATAAGTAGGACTACATCAAACTAAGACTTCTGCACAGTAAAAAAAAAATCAACAAATTGAAAAGACAACCTATGGAATTAGAAAAAAATTGTAAACCATGTATCCGATAATGGGTTAATATAAAAAATATATGAAGAACTTATACAACTCAATAGCAAAAAAACCCACCAAAACCCAAAATAATCCAATTAGAAATGGACAGAGAACCTGAATAGACATTTTTCCAAAGAGGATGTATGAATGACCAGTAAGTACATGAAAAGACACTCAACATCACTAGTCATTAGGGAAATGCAAATTAAAATCACAATGAGATATCACCTCACATCTATTAGAATGGCTAACATCAAAAAGATAAGAGATGGGGGGTGGGTGATGAGGGTAAAGGGGATCAAATATATGGTGATGGAAGGAGAACTGACTCTGGGTGGTGAACACACAATGGGATTTATAGACGATGTAATACAGAATTGTACACCTGAAATCTATGTAAATTTACTAACAATTGTCACCCCAATAAAATTAATTAAAAAAAAAAAAGATAAGAGATAATAATTGATGGGGTGCACGTGGAGAAAAGGGAAGCATTGTTTACTATTGGTGGGATTGTAAATTTGTATAGTCACTATGGAAAACAGTATGGAGGTTCCTCAAAAAATTAAAAATAGAACTGCCATAGGATCCAGCAATTCTATTTCTGGGAATAAATCCAAAGAAAATGAAAACACTAACTTGAAAAGATATGTGCACCCCCATATTCACAGCAGCATTATTTACAATAGCCAAGACATGGAAACAACCTAAATGTCTGTTGATGGATAAATGAAATACATACTCGTATATATAATGGAATATTATTCAGCCATAAAAAGTGAGGAAATCCTGCCTCAAATGGATGAACTTGAGGGCATTAGGCTGAGTGAAGTAAGTCAGAAGAAGACAAATACTGTCTGATCTCACTTATACATGAAATAATAATAATAATAATAATGATAATAATAATAATAATAATAACAACAACAAAACTCATGGAAAAGGAGATCAGATTTGTGGTTACCAGAGGTGGGGTGATGGAGAAACGTGGTTAAATGGTACAAAGTTCCACTTATGTAATATACAAACTTCCACAAGAATGTAATATACAACATGACAAAATAACACTGCTTTATGATATATAGTAAAGTTGTTAACTGAATAGAACCTTACAGTTCTCATAACAAGGAGAAATCTTTTTTTTATTGTATCTATATGAAATGATAGATATTAACTAAACTTATGGTGTTAATCAGTTCACAATATATGTAAATCAAACCATCATACTGCATACCTTAAATTTATACAGTGATGTATGTCAATTCTTTCTTAATAAAACTGGGGAAAAAAGTGTACATATCAGTGGCTTTTGGTACATTCATAATATTGTGTAATTATCTCCATCACCTAATTCCAGAATATTTTGATCACCCCCAAAAGAAACCTGCTGATAGTCTGCGGGGGCAAGAGGTGGGAATTCTCTTGTTTGTGTTGTCACTATTCTCTTGCTGTTTTCTACAGTATATTCTCTCTTTGCAATTGACTTTTGTCTATTTGATTATGTTTCTTAGTGACACCTTTTTTATGTTCAATGTATTTGGAGTCTTTGGCTTCATGGACTTAGACATTTACTTCCTTCTCAGATTTAGGAAGTTTTTGTCATTATTTCTGCTTAAGACCTACTTTATGGCAATTTCAATATTCTAGGTTGACTGAAAGGGTCTTAAAAAGGTGTGACAAATGGCTCTACAGACAGATGCTTGAGAATTATTATATATGGATTGCTTAGTGATTTCATTTCACAGTTATAATATTATTAAGTTTATGATTACACAATATTGAAATATCAACATCTGAGTGGAAGGGTATTACATCCCAGATTGCATTGAGAATATTTTGATATATACTCATATTTAAGTAGATGTTCTATTTTAAAGAGCACAGTTTCTCAATTGTGAATTAACAGCAAAGAAAAGAGAAGGTATTGAGTCCCTAGTAATTGTAGAGTTTATGAAAACTGAATTAATGATTTCTGTTAAGTGCTTTATCTACAGCACAGCAATGTTAAATATGTAAATAAACAGAATGATGATTGCCAGTGAGCAGGAGATTTGTGTCTATGTGAAAACAACAGCAACATAGATTACTGTCATATAATAATCTTTTGAAAAAGTTTATGATGCAAATAAACATGGACATTTTTACCTCTTCTTCCTTGAAACCACGCAAAATATGCAACTGAAAACACAGGCCAAGACGCAGGTTAATAACAGAAATCACCGAGTTCATTCTCACTATTGAGACTCGTAAACATGCAGAGACAACACACTTCTTGGCTGACTGGAACTTCCCAGCATACTTTTCACAGTTAAATATTCTAATTTTATGACAAATTGAAAAAAATTTTGATGAAAAAAATTATTTCATAAGTTTGTCAGATAAAATAAGGTATCTAGGCCTTCCATATTTTTACTGATGATCTTTTTTTTTCTTTCCGGCAATATTTTATATGTTAAATAGTTCCTTTGGTTTGTGGAAAGGTTTTTCTACCCTGAGAGAATACAACATGGCTGGATTCAAGAAGAAAAGAGGATTGCTCCTCTTCAGTAAAGTGGAAGAAAGATGACAGTGGTAAGAGGTAGGACAGGAGAACCTGCAAGGCTGGGTACCCGTAGGCAGATGAGCTTAGGGAAGAGATCATATGATGGGTGAGAATCTGGATCCTTTTAGAACCCCCACTCCAGGTCTCCTAGATTGCTTAGAACTCTCACATACACATAACCCAGTTTGAAGAGCGCTGCTTTTCATTCTCTTATGTTTGGTAATCAAGCCCTTTAATTGGTCCTCCATAATGGGTTGATATGAACTACAATGCTGTAGCCTATAGTGTTGATGTACTCATTTCTGCTCAGGAAGCCAAGAGTATTTTGCGACTATTTATCTTGATTCCTAGTTTTGTGACTTTAGATTGGATAAGAATTTAAATTTACACATTTTACTCCATTTCTCTGGGATTTACTACATGCTTAAATGCTTTGAGACTTATTGAATCCAGGTGTTTCATTTCTCAGTAATTACCAGAACTCACTTGATTTAATTATGCCAATCTGTTATTTTAAAGATTTTTTTTTAATTCCCCTTTTTCAGTTATTGTGAATCTGTGGCTTTCTTGATCTAAAAATATTTTAAGAAATTTTGTAATCTTATGAAAGATCATTTGAAAGGGTTTCCTAAGGTTTTCCTTTTTTTTTATGCTGTAACAAAGCTTAATAACAAAGAATGGTATTTATAGATTAATATTTGGCATAAATTCTAAAATATATTTCTAACAATGATTTCCATACTTTTCTCCTGAATAGAAAACAATCTGCTTCTGTTTTTTTGGGACTAACAGTGGATAGCACAGTGATGTAACTCCTTATTAAAAACATTATTGCAGCTCCATATTAAAAACATTTTTGCTTAAATAATTAGCATTTTTGCTTATCCATAAAAATCCCATATGAGATAGAAGAAAAAAAAATTTTCCCAGATGGTGCTTTTTGCATTAATTTTACTAACCCAGGCATTAAAAACAAACAATAAGGTATTAACTATGTAATTTGTGCCAAAATATAAGAGTTGTGAACTTCCAAGTGTTTTTCAGTTTTAAAGGGACAGTTGGGTATAAAATCAGCATGGCTAGACTCTCACCTCTCTTGTGTTTCCCTTTCCTATACAGTCATGTGAACAGTTTCCTTCTGTGGGAAATGGAAGAATGATTACAACCATTCCTGAACTGGAGAAAGGCATAAACATTTGTTTACCTGTTGTAAAAGCAGAAAAAAATAAAACCTGTTTTAACATTTATGGTGGAATCAGTTGTTTTTGTTTGCCTGGTATTCATTTGTCTTTTGTTTAGTAAAATAACCCATATTTTCCTTGGAGAACCAACCCTTTTCCATTCTTTTCCATGTGAGACTGATAGCCCCAGCGCAGGGTAGGGCCTGTGATCCAGTTTGGCTAGTTGGAGAATCAAATTCTTCTAGTCCCTGTGATTGATTCAGGAAGGGAACATGCTCCAAACTGGTCCAATGAAACTAAATTTGGGGACTTTTATAGAACTGTTTGGAAAAGAAAAAAATTATCTGACTAGGAACTGCTGGAGTTACTATGCGGAGATAACGTCCAAAAGGAAAGTGGAGCTGAGATATGGCAGGGGTGGTGGGAAGAGGGTAGTGGAAGAAGCGGGGGAGGGAGGAGGGGAGGAGGAGAGAAAGAGAGAGAGAGAGAGAGAGAGAGAGAGAGAGAGAGAGAGAGAGAGAGAGAGAGAGAGAGAGAGAGAGACAGATAGACCTGGTCTTCAGTATTTTAATTATATGAGCCAAAAATTCATTCCTTGCTTAAGTCAGTATGAGTTTCATTTTTCTGTCACTTGCACCTGTATGAGTTCTAAGACAAAAACCTGTCCAGATGTGATCATGTTCAAAATGGGACAGTTTATCAGATGTGAGGGCCTTCGCTGTGCCCGGCACTCTGCTGGTCCTTTGGGACATGCAGGGATCAACAAAACAGAGCTTCTCTGGAAAAGGATGCTGCTCTGAATACTTGAATTTATTCCCACACTCCCAGCAACAGTTATGGAATATGCTTTTTCCTAAGCAGGATATCCTTTTATAAAGATTTTTTTCAGGTAAGGGGAAAAGACAGAGGGAGAGAATCCTGATTGTGTATTGTTACTATAAGGTAAATATATTTTTCAACTCCCAGAGAAATAGCTGGCACTTTAATAACATTATCTTTTTGAACAAGGAGAAGGGCTATTTATTATTTAAATGTCAGTCTTAGGCAGCAATCTTTTAGGAGACAGAAATACCCAGGGGCAAAGATTGTTAACATAACTACACAGCTGAAGTTGTGATTACATATTCATTTTGATGAAATATCAGATAATCAGAAAAAATTAGATTGTACTGCTAGGCACTCAAATAAATAAATAAATATATATATATATATATATATATATATATATATATATATATATATATATATATATATATATAAACATATATATGAAGGGAGTAAATATTTTATATTATTACTGGATTATAGATGAGAGGTTTATCTGTTTAAGATTTCTCTTGACTATTTCAATAAGATCCCTTTATCTACCAAACATACACACACATACACACACCTCATATCAGTGGAAAGGAATGGTTATCATCATGCTCTAGTAATATAAATTTTATATTTTAAAGTCCTTCAAAATCACTGCAGGCCAGGACTTAAACATTTTAACAGATTATCCGTTCTTTTTCTGGAAGAAAGGGAGCAGCAGAGATTGCCAGTAACAATTAGTAGGCAATGGGCCTAATGAATTCGTGTACACAGAAGTATTTGCACTACAGTGGGGTGAAAAAATATCATTTACAGAATTATAATGAGTGGACCTTCTCATTACTCCAAGTCAGAGATTGTCAAGATCTGCATCCATCTGTGAGAAGGGCTCTTGTGACCACCTTCCCTCATCCCAACGAACACTCACCCTCACCACTGGGCATCATCCACTCCCTTATTCCCTGCCAGAAAGTCAGGTGGACAGGGTAGCCCACTACATTTACTACTCTGTCTCTGTTCTATGCAGAGCTCCTTAGGGAGCAATGAGGGATATCCCTTCCTGCACAGACTCAGCAATGAGTGTCCCACAACAGATATGGCCTGGATTTCAAGTCCTTTAGGAACCAGCTGTTTCTAACATACCTGCAGTAATTCTTACCCAGGACACACTCACAGCACTGGGGTATTCTGGTCAAAGAGGTTCTTATAGAATCCATGCACTGAGTCTAGGATTAGTGTTCCCGTCAGGTGACTAAGTCCCTGGTATTGATTCAGGGTCACCAGTGCACTCTCCTCCCTTATGGCACTGTATCTTGGGACTTAATTACCCTTGCTGGCCATCTGGCCTCCACCAGGATTTTTGAAGTCCATCAGGCCTCATCAGAGTTTGACAACTCTGAACCTGAATTTGAGCTGGATATTGACAGGCTTGGGGAGGGGTGTAAGACCCTATCTACCCAACAAAGTCAGAGCCTGAAGCTATATCCAGCAAAGATGCAGTTATCTCTTCCTCTCAGCACATGGGTGACTATTCATTTTGCATCTATATCACAAAGAGGTTATTTTGGAATTTTTTTTCCCCCCAAAAAGGAAGCCAGCACCAAAAGTGGGCTGACATTTTCATCATTAGAGACAGAAAACTGCCAATGATTTTTAAGTAACCTGTTTCCAATTTAAAAGAAAATAATACAATATATGTATTGTACATTTTTAAAAGAATCAGGCAGACTCAAATACATTTAATATAAAAACTACGAAGAACGCAAGTTTTGGATAATTAAGAAGCAACCTCAATAATTCCTGAGATTCATCATTATAGAAGTACAGGAGGCCCAATTAACAGATCATTCCAATTAATAGAAGCCTGAATACAAGATCATTTATTGTATTTATAATGTATTCATATGTATATTGCAAGATCTTAAGGAATTCTGGGAACACCTAATGTTCAGTTACAAGAACACCATTGTCTGCAGACTTTACTCTCAGTAATATTTTTACTGAAACATCCCCTCGGGCAAGGGATGCAAAGGAAAAAATAAACATACGTGACTACATCAAACTAAACAGTTTTCACAGCAAAGGAAACCATCAACAAAACAAAAAGACATCCTACTGAATGGGATCAGGTATTTGCCAATGATACATCGGATAAGGGGTTAATATCCAAAATTTATAAAATACTCATAGAAGTCAACACCAAAAAAAGCAAACAATCCCATTTAAAAATGGGCAGAGGACATAAAGAGACATTTCTCTAAAGAGAACATACAGATGGCCAATATGAAAAGATGTTCAATGTCTCTAATCATCGGAGAAATGCAAATAAAAACTACAATGAGACACCACCTCACTCCTGTCAGACTGGCTATCACCAACAAAACAACAAACAACAAGTGTTGGTGAGGATGTGGAGAAAAGGGAACCCTCATTCTCTGTTGGTGGGATTGCAAATTGGTGCAGCCACTATGGAAAACAATATGGAGGTTCCTCAAAAAATTAAAAATAAAACTACCGTATGAGCAGCAATTCCACTGCTGGGTATTTATCCAAAGAAATCTAAAACACTAATTTGAAAAAAATATATGCACCCCTATGTTTATTGCAGAGCTATTCACAACAGCCAAAGCATGGAAACAACTGAAATACCCATCAATAGATAAAGAAATTGTGATACATTTATACAATGGAGTATTTACTCTGCCATAAAAAAGAATGAAATTTTACCATTTGCGACAACATAGATGGACCTAGAGAACATTATCCTAAGTGAAATAAGTCAGCCTGAGATAGACAAATAACTTATGATCTCACTTATATGTGTAATCTAAAGAACAGAACAAACAAGCAAACAAAACAGAAATAGATCAGAAATACAGACATTTTAAGGAAGCAAAACTGTATTAAAATTGTAATACTCAATATATACCAGTAACAGGGGCAGCCAGTCGGCTCAAGTTGGTTAGAGCGCAGTACTCATAACACAAATGTCTCCTGTTCAGTTCCCACATGGGTTAAGGAACTGTGCCCTCCACAACTAGATTGAAAACAACAACTTGACTTGGAACTGATGTGTCCTGGAGAAACACACTGTTCCCCAATATGCCCCAATACAAATTTTAAAAAAAGAAAATTATAAATAATATTATATATATATATATATCAGTGTATATATATATATATATGTGTATATCAGTGTATATATATATATAGAGAGAGAGAGATATATACACTGATAGCAAAAGATGAATACAAATCACAGTTGACTTCTGCAATTATAAGAAATGCTCAAAGTGGTTACCATCAGCGTCCGGACACTTAATGGTTACAGCAAACTACTGCTTAAATAATGTTGACAAAAGTGTCCACTTGCATACATTTTTTTGGCATCCCTGGTGTGTGTGTGTGTGTGTGTGTGTGTGTGTGTGTGTGTGTGTGTGTGTGTGTATTCACAGGATGTAAAGTACAGCATAGGAAATATAGTTAATGTATTGTAACAGCTATATACGATGTCAGAGGGGTAATAGACTTGGGGGGTTATCATTTTGTGAGGTGTGTAAATGTCTAATCTTTATGTTGTTTTGTACACCTGAAATTATTATATAAATTCTTTTTAAAAAAGAACTCCATTGTCATAATCACCACAAGTGTAGACTAGGCATTCCTTATCATTGTTAACATTTTCCCAGATAATGTCTGAATTTCCTGCCTCTTTCATTGTGGGTACTGGGAGGGCATTAAAGTAGAAAAGGACAAGTTGGGGAATACATAAGCATAGAATTGGGATTTATGAACCATGTTCAGGAAGAAACAACTCTGGTTGGAACAGTGGTTTCCACAGGGCTCTGATCAGGTGTCTCAGAACTGAACTTCCTGCTGGCACACAGGGAATGGGCATCAAGTAAATAGGGCTGTGTTCTTCTTAGATGTCATTATTTCTGTGTTCTAGGTTTCTTGCTGACCATCCTCATGATTTGGCATCTTTATTAGTTACAGATATATTAGCATCAATGACTAGAAAGCTGTTTTTCAAGCTGACCTTGAATATGCTTCCTTTTATCTAGAAGGATCTCTATAATAACTTGTTTAAGATATATGGGTTTTGGAACCAGACTGATGGATTCAAATCCCCACCTTCCATTTACTTGCTCTATAATCTTGGGTAAGTTAAATAACCTCTCTGTGCCTTAGTTTTATCATCAGTAATGAAGTTAATAATAGAATTTCCCTCATAAGCTTGCTTTGAGGAGTAAATGCAGTAATATATGTATTAGCATACTTTTTTCTGTAAAGAGCCAGGTAATAAATAGTTTAGGCTTTGCAGGACATATAGTCTCCGTTGCAACCTCTCAAGTATGCTGTTGTAAAGTGAAAGCAGCCATAGATAATACATAAATGATTTGGTGTGGCTATGTTCCAAAGAAACTTTATTTACAAAAACAGGCAGTGGGGTGATTTGTTTGCAGACCATAGTTTGTCAACCTCTGGGATATTTGTGCACCAATACTTTGCCTGGCCCATTGTAAGAATTTAATAAATATTAGCTTTTTGTATTGTCATCATCATCATCACCATCATCATCATCATCATCATCATCATCATCATCTATCCCCTCATTCCACAAAGGATTATAAATCCTATTATGTGCTAATTTTACAGTGCAGCTCTCCTCATTGCATGGGCTTCATTGCCACATCTACGCATCTCCTAACTCAGGTCGCTAACCTTCCACTATCGTCCTTCTAACAGCGGAGGACAATGAACTCCCACCTCATCGTTTTTGAGCTGGCCATAACTTTAAAAGCAGAATATGTCTTTCAAGTGTCACAGTTCATCTTAAAATTCATGTGACTTTTGCATTTTATGCCATAGTATATTTTTTTCCTTTAATACAAAAAAAATGGTGATTTAAATCAGTATCATTCATCAATGAGTAAAATTGACCATGTTTACCAAGTGTTTTCTGCTTTTTTCATGACACATACATTTATACCAATTTGAGAAAGGTGGCCTATGATGACAGGAATTTAAATTGTGAGGTAGGAAATCTCCTTAGGGATTAATAACTTGGCATTCTATGTGGCTATTAGATCTTTCTCAAACACAAAAAGAAAGAATATAATTAGAAAATATGGGCATGGAAGAGCTCACTGAAAATTTTGGGGGAACCCCATTCATTGCCTCCCTCCTGACAAGTGACAAACTAAATGTCTTTGTGCCTGAAGCTCTGGCCTCACAGCTCAGGAAACTGTTAACACAGGAAATAAGCATGTGCCCATCCGGCCGTGACTGATAGAAACTGCCTGGGGTTGATCTAAGAAAGACAGTCATGAAAAGGAAAATAACAAACAGAATAATCTGTGTGTAAGAGACTGCTAAGATGAAACACATAAAATGTTCAATGTTTGGCCATTTTTGATATAAAAATGACAATCTCTGTGATGTAACCTAATATTTCCTTTCAGCTTATTAACCAACAGTGTGTATGGCACTGGTTTTTAAGTGAAATGTTACCACTGTAAATCATAATAAGAATAGCACATTCAGGCTCTTTAAAAAGTATACACAGAGTAAAGAATGTGAAAATAGAAAGTAAAATTTAGTGCATGAGGCTGAAAACAATTAGAACCCAAGGGGTTGTATTGTGATCATGTTTCATACGCATGGTCAGAATCCTTTCTGACAATTTTGACAAATGATTTTGTGGGTGCTTATTGATCCAGCTGGTGTAAAGAAATAAAACATCAGGACCAGAAGAGTAAGCCCTGACCATTGCATAAAAGCACTTGGAAAGATGAAGTCCTCTGTGTTCTTCCTGGCCATAAGAAACGTGCATTTATTCAACCATTTTATCAGTGTGAGATGGAAAGGTGGCAAAGGTTGTTTTATTCCTCCTCTGTTTTCATCAGTTGCTAGACAATATTCTGAAGCCATAGGATGAATTTCTCTTAGCATCATTTCCTTTAGTGGGCGGCTTAGTGCCCATTACGTATTTCTCAGACTCTCATATTAAACCAAGATGCATTCTTACCTACACTCATTTAAATTCCAGTCTTCATCTCAAATCTTAAATTGCAAACAGAGGTGGAATAACACAGGGACAGAGAAAGTAAACAAGCTCAGTAGTATCAATGACATAGGATACACAAGTATGACACGTGTATCAACTTTAGAAGTTGGTGTAGCAGTTTTGTCATGAGTCAGTCCTATCTGCTTCTTTGAATTTTAAATTCCCAGATCTGGATCTGGACTGGGTGGAGAAGAGAAATGGAAGTTCAGAAGTATGTATTTGGTAATCAACAAGGAAAGTAGAGAGCGTTTCTAAGCACATGTGAGCGTTCCTACACTGAGTTTGGTATACCTTATATAGCCTTGAATTTCAGGTTTGCTGCCTTCATTCTGTCTAGAGTCTTATAACTTGAACCTTCAACTGAGTGGGCAGAGAAAAACAAAACAAAGAAAAAATAAAAACAAAACAAAACAAAAAATCAAACCAAAACAACCACCAAACCAAGGTCAGAAGTATATATAAACCATAAAGGAACAAAGGTTTTTCTGATGGAAACATAACTGTCAAGTTAACAAATAGCTTGGCTTCCCACGACATCAGAAACTTGATTTAAACAAAAATTTTTTTCTAATTAAGAAATTTAAATATACACAGAAATTGACAGAATAGTAAACAAACTACCCGGATTTAACAATTTTCAAAGTTTCCATCCTTGCTTTATCGATCCTGTTTATTATGGTTGAAGTATTTTAAAGCAAAGCACAGTCACATGTCATTTTACTCCCATATATACTTCAATATGCATCTCTTAAAAATTAAGGATAGTTTCTTTAATAACGATAGTGCCACATGGGCAAAATTTTAAATGATACTTTATCACTTAAAAAGAAAACTTGTATTTACTCTTTATTTGTACTCTGCTACATTGCAAAAATGAATATAATATGAGAAAAAGAGATGAAACTAAAAGGAAAATAGGGTAGGATAGCAAAATGGAATCAGGAATAAAAGTATTGAACATCAAGGTTTATGGAAGTTTTATCCTAACCCTAAACCCAATCTGTTTCATAGTGGCCAAAGCAGAAGGGAAATCCTGGCAGACACTAGATTCAGTGTGCATAAAGGAGAAATATCACCACTTTTCTGTAGAACACAGCTTTTCCTGTCTCTAAGTTCCCTGAGGAATTTTTCCTGGATATCTTCATGAAGAAGGCAGTGTGAGATTTATAAGAGAACATACTTTTCAAAATCCTCACCATAAATACAGAAGAGGTTCTGTGTTGCTCCTTATCAGAGTGCCTTCCTTGCAAGCTAAGGCATAATGCTGATGTCCAGGTAAGTAAAAGTCATCCAACAAGGGGCCAGAGTAGTGTGTCATGACCTCCTGGTGGCCACCATCTCCAGGTACATCATAAAACCCATTCATGTCAAATAAGCTTTCCATCTCCCTTAGACTCCCATCATCCCAATTCCCCCATGAATAATACAGCCATAATTTTAAAAACTCAAATCCAGCCATTAATACTGTTAAGTGCTATTATCCATAGCAAGTCAATGTGACACCAAATGTGTCTTCCCCACTCCGTTCATCATTTGTGAGTTTGGCCCAGCCACTGGATTTTCCCCCCTGTTGTTCAGGAGGGCTGCAAATGCCAAAAGCAACCAATCTATAATATAAGCAAATCAATGTGACCAGCCGTCACTGGGAAGAGCTTACCCTGCAGCTATCTGTTATTTTTTTTGAAATAGCAGCAGAGCTTGTCTTTGGGATCTGACGACCAGAATACCTATGCACTAAAGCAGCTGTCTCCCCTCAGCTTTAAATTTTTTTTCTTACTGGAGGCTGGCTTTGCAGAGAGTTTCCAAGCTTCAGGAACAGCTTGAGGCTGGGGGCGCCGTCGTGCTCTGTCACTGCTCTGTCAGCCGTAGGAAGCAAGCGGCTCCAGGCTCCCTTGGCTCTCTCACCTGCACGCTGCGGCATTGATCCTCGATAAGCTCTCTGGCTCCTCAACAATCTACTACCTGCCATCAATATCTCCGTGGAGGGAAGTATTTCTAAAATGCAATTTCTTTGTGTCCTTAGCGTGTGTGACATAGCTCATCATGCTTTTAAAGATTTTCTCCTGGCTTCTGCTAACAGCCTTTGCTTGCTTTCTGCTGTTCTGTTCATCACGTAGCTAAATAAACCTGTCTGATGTTGCCATCGCTCAGGAATCCACCCCGAAAACATGCTGAAATCATATATCTAGATGAGCTGACATCAAGGAACAATGAGGAAAAACAATCTCAACAAATAGGAAGAAAATTTGAATGCACAAACATTTTCTTGTTAAACTGAAAAAAAGAAAGAAAGAAAAAATATTTGGGGAAATTTGAACATATCCACAATAGTATAATAAACTATGTCCTGATCCCACACTGCTTGTTTTCCTGAGTGTTACATTCCCAATTTAAAAGAGTGGCACCAGATCCAGGAAACAAATGTCCTTGAAAACTCCTTCCATAGAAGCATCACTGTATGCATTTAAGCTTTCTTTTCTACTGAAAATTATTGTAAACAGCATGAAAAATGTCAATGCAAGAAACAGAATAAAATTAATGGATGGTTTTGAAAAAAACGGAAGGATAAAAATGCTCATGAAATACTATCCTCAAATGACTAATGTTAATGTTTAAGTAAAATTATTCCCTGTAGGCAAGAAAATAAGATGCCTACAGAGTAATATATAAAATATATAAAATATAAGTTAAAAAGCCAGTAATATTTCTAGATGATTTTAGCAAGTTTGCAGAGAAAATATACAACAGTAGAATAAAATCTGTTAATATTGTCGAGGAATTGAAAATTTCTGTTTATTTTCCAGTACACCAAAAAGAATTGTTAGGTGTTTTGTTGTTGTTGGCCTAAAATATCTAGATCATTATATCTATTTCTTGTGTCATTTTTCAGGAGTCTTAATTCTTATTCTCTTACACTGTCTTCCGCATATATCCACTAAACCTTATTTTTAGATTTCTATTTATGATTAACAGTATTTTAAGTTTCCTAAATGCAGTTCTTTATTTGGAGTCTTTTTCATTAAGAAGTCTAAATGTTGAATCGTGCTTTCCTGTGTTTCCTTAGACATTTTCTTGCTTTAATTCCAAAATAGCAAGTATCTCATATGTGCCTCATTACTCCATTTTAATAGAAGGTTCCTTGTTAACATTGTGTTCAGTACCCAGGGAGTTGCATTGTCATGTAACCAAGGAATTCACAGTAAAATTAAAAAGAAAAAAATGTTGAGGGTAACAGGGAGATACTTGTCCGGAGAAGGTGAGGTTCAAACTCCCTGTTAAAGAACAGGAGGAATTTAGAGAACAGAGGAGGCTGTTTCAAACAGAAAGGATGATACATAAACCACTTAGCTGCAGAGAGAAAACTTGGACACTAGAGGGATGCCTGGCATGCTTACGATGGTTATAAAAGCTACACTGCTGACAAAGTCCAGTGCAAGCTCTGGAAGGTGTTCCACTCGACATGCTCTCTTTAGTTCCACTGGGGGAAAGTAGGGCCACTCACCCACTGAACGCCCCAAGAGCTCACCAGAAGAAACAGGCCTTGGAGACCAGAGTACATGAGGATCCACTCAACGTAATCTCTGAGCGTGATTAAAGCGTTTGGTGATGAAATGTACTTTACGCGATACATTGCACTGACTTCCCAACTCTCCCAATGCAGAGAGCCCTTCTGGAACTCATCAGCATCTCCATCTACCATCACTGAGTCCTTCTTATCCTAATTAAGGGCTTCCCATTCTTAATTGCCTAAATCTCTCTGGGGAAGTCTCAGAACACAAATCACAGATTGATTTGTTTGCAGTGGGACAAAATTAATGTTTTCCCTTTAGTTTTAAGTTCTCCTCTAAATACCTATAAAAATCTATGATTGGGCTCATTCTTTATATGAAGTAGTAGTATATTACAGGAGGGGAGATTTTTAATGACCATAATGCCTCTGTAGACTCACCATAGTACAGGATACCAAGTTTTACAATCAGGCTCCAAGTTTGGAGTAGTTAAAAGGATTAGAGAAAAGCCTTTAATTCACCACTTGATACTCTAATTTGGAGTAGTAAATAAGGGTGAACATTTGCTGTATCTTAAAAATTAAGCCCAGAATCCTTCATATCATTTTCCTAGCTTTATCAAGATATAATTGACATATAACATTGTATAAATTTAAAGTGCATAATGTGATTATTTGATACACATACATTACAAAATGTAGTTAACACAGTAAGGTTAGTTAACATAATTTTACCTCACATAATTACCATTCTTTTGTTATGGTGAGATTATTAAAGCTGTACTCTCACAACTACTTTCAAATATAGTACAGTTAACTACAGTCACTGTACTGTACATTGGATCTCTGGAATTTGTTTACTATAACTGAAAGTTCATACCCCTTGACCAACGTCTCTCTATCCCCCCCCGTCCTCTTGTGACTCTTTCCCCCCACCCATCCCTGGCAATCACCATTCTACTTTGTTTCTAGGAGTTCAATGTTTTTAGATTCCACCTGTGATATCATACAGTATTTGTCTTTCTCTGTCTTTCTTATTTTACTTAGCAAATGCCTTCCAGGTCATCCATGTTGTTGCAAATGGCAGGATTTTCTTTTATGAATAATGTTTCATTTACATTCCACCGACAGTGTATCATGGCTCCCTTTCCTCCACATCATCCCCAGCATTTATCTCATCTTTTTGATAATAGCCATTCTAATAGATGTGAGATGATATCTCATTGAGTTTTGACAGGCATTTTCCTGATGATTAGTGATGTTGAGCACCTTTTCATGTACCTATTGGCCACTTGTAAAACTTCTTTGGAGAAATGTCTGTTCAAACCGTCTGCCCATTTATAAATGGAATTGTTTAGTTTTCTTTGCTATTGAATACTATAAGTTCCTTACATGTTTTCAATAGTAACCCCTTATCAGATATATGGTTTGCAAATATTTTCTCCCATTCTGTAGATTGCTTTTTCATTTTGTTGCTTATTTTGCTGTGCAGAAACCTGTAGTTTGATGTAGTTGTTCTCATGATTTTGCTTTTGTTGCCTTTGTTTTTGGTGTCATATCAAAAAAATAATCATTGCTATAACTGATGTCAAGGAGCTTTCCCTCTATGTTTTCTTCTGGGAGTTTTATGGTTTCACATCTTATATTTAAGTCTTCAACCCATTTTGAGTTAATTGTTGTGTGTGAGGTAAAACAGAAGTCCAATTTCATTCCTTGCATGTGGATATTCAGTTTTACCAATACTATTTATGGAAGGGACTTACCCTTTCCCATTGTTGGCTCTCTTGTCAAATATTAGTTGACAATATACACGTGGATTTATTTCTGGGCTCTCTGTTCTGTTCCATTGGTCTATATAATAATTTTATGTTAGTACCATACTGTTTTGATTACTATAGTTTTGTAATACAGTTTGAAATCAGAAAGTGCGATGCCTCCAGCTTTGTTCTTTTTCAAGATTGCTTCAGCTATTTAGGGTCTTTTGTTCTTTCATATAAATTTTAGCATTTTCTTTCTATTTTTGTCAAAAATGTCATTGGAATTTTGAGAGGGATTTTATTGAATATGTAGATGGCTTTCGGTAGTATGGAAATTTTAATAATATTAACTCTTCTGATCCATTAACAAGAAATATATTTTCATTTGTGTATTCTTCAATTTCTTTAATCAATGTATAGATCTTGTACTTCCTTGGCTAAATTTATTCCTAAGTATTTTATTCTTTTTTTATGCTATTATAAATGGAATCTTTTTCTTTATTTCTTTTATAGATTGTTCATTGTTAGTGTATAGAAACACAACTGATTTTTGTACATTGATTTTGTATCCTGAAACTTGAAACTACTGAATTCATTTATTAGGTATAACAGCTTTTATTTGTTTGTTTGTTTGTTTGTTGTTTTTTTGAGTAGCCTTTTAGAATTTTCTGTATACAAGATCATGTCATCAGCAAACAGAGATAATTTTATTTTTTTCTTTCTGATTTGGATATCTTTTATTTCTTTTTCTTGCCTAATTGCTCTGGCTAGGACTTTCAGTACCATGTTGAATAGGAGTGGTGAGTGTGAGCACCCTGGTCTCATTCCTGACCTTAAGGGAGTTTTCAACCTTTCACCATTGAGTATGTTAACTGTGGGTTTGTCATATATGGCTTTATTACATTGAGGTATGTTCTGTCTATACCCAATTTGTTGAGCATTTATATCACGAAATGATGTTGAATTTTGTCAAATACTTTTTCTACATCTGAGAAGATCATACTCTTTTTTATCCTTAATTTTGTTAATGTGGTGTATCATATTTTTTTGATTTGTGTTTGTTGAGCTATCCTTGCATCCCAGGGATAAATCTCACTTAATCATAGCGTATGATACTTTTAATGTACTGTTGAATTTTGTTCAGAATTTTTGCATCTATATTCACCAGGGATATTGGTCTGTAGGTTTTTTTTCTGGCCACGTTCTTTTCTGGCTTATCAGGATAATGTTATCCTTGTAAAATAAATTTGGGAATGTTTCCTCCTCTTCACTTTTTGGAGACGTTTGAGAAGAATTGGCATTAATTCTTCTTCAAATGTTTGGTAGAATTCATGTGTGAAGCCATCTGGTGCTAAACTTTTCTTTGTTGGGAGTTTTTTGGGTTACTTATTCTATCTCCTTGTTATTGGTCTGTTCAGATTTTGTATTTCTCCATGATTCAGACTTGGTACATTGTATGTTTCTATTAATTTATTCATTTCTTCTAGGTTGTCCAAAATGTTGGCATATAATTTTTCATGGCAGTCTCTTATTATCCTTTGTATTTCTGTGGTATCATTTGTAATATCTCCTTCCTCATTTATAATTTTATTTGAATCTTCTCTTCTTCTCTTGGTAAGTCTAGTTAAAGATTTATCAATTTTGTTTATCTTTTTAAAAATCAACTAATTTCTTGATCTTTTTTATTGTTTTTGTATTCTCTGTTTCATTTATTCTTTCTCTAATCTCTGTTACCTCCTTCCTTCTGCTAATGTTGAACTTAATTTGTTCTTGTTTTTCTAGTTCCTTGAGGTGTAAAGTTAGATTGTGTCTGGAGATCTTTTTTTCCTAAAAGTAGGTATTTATCACCATAAACATAAATCAGCATTGCTTTCATTGCATCTCATAAGCTTTAGTATGCTTTATTTCTATTTACGTTTGTTTCAGTATATGTTTTGATTTCCATTTTGATTTCACCTTTGATCCACTGGTTTTTCAGGAGTGTGTTGTTTAGTTTTCACATATTTGTGAATTTTCAGTTTCCCCTGTTATTGATTTCTAACTTCAGACCAATGTGGTTGAAAACATACTTGGTATAATTTCAGCTTCTTTCAATTTGCTGAGAGTTGTTTCATGAACTAACATATGATCTATCCTGAAGAATGATCTGTATGTTCTTGAGAAGAACGCATATTCTGCTGCTGTTTGATGGACTGTTGAGTATATGTCTTTTAAATTTTTTCTATAGTATGATTTAGGGCTGTTTCCTTATTGATTTTCTGTCTGAATGATTTATCCATTGTTGAAAGTGGGGTACAAAAGTCCTCTACTATTGTACTGTTGTCTATTACTCCTCTCAGATCTGTTAGTGTTTATTAAATGCATTTATGTGTTCCACTGTTAGATGCATACATATTTACAATTGTTTTACCCTCTTGATAAGCTGACTCTTTTATCAATATATAATGACTTTCTTTGTCTCTTGTTACAGATTTTAACTGAAAGTCTATTTTGTCTAAGTATTGCTCTCCTTGCTCTCTTTTGGTTTTCATTTGTACGGAATATATTTTCCATCCCTTCACTTTAATCCTGTGTGTGCCCTTAAAGTTGAAGTGAGTCTGTTGTAGGCAGCATAAGGTTGGTTCTTCTTTTTTTAAAATCAATTATCCACTCTATGCCATTAGATTGAAAAATTGTATCCAGTTACATTTAAACTAATTATTGGTAGGTAAGGACTTACTATTGCCATCTTATTAATTGTTTTCTGGCTGTTTTATAGTTCCATTTTTCCTTTCCTCCACTCTTGTCCTCCTTCATGAAATGATGACTTTCTGTAGTCGTATACTTTGATTCTCTTCTCTTTATCTTGTATTTTACTATAAGTTTTGTCTTGTGGTTACCCTCTAGGTTACTTGAAACATAACTGATAACAATTTAACTTTGATCCCATGCAAAAACTCTCCCCTTTTATTCCACCTTCTCACATTTAGTTTTTGATGTCATACTTTACATCTTTTTATGTTATGTATTTATTAAGAAATTATTTTAGCTATGTCTATTCTTAATACTTTTGTACTTCCACAGTTATACTAACATGGCTAACACACCACCATATAACATTACTAGAGTATCCTGAATCTGACTATATGTTTGTCCTTGACAGTTTTTTTTCACATTTTCAGGTTACTAGTGTCCTTTTGTTTCACCTAGAAGAACTCCTTTCAACATTTCTTGTAAGTCAGATTTAGTGGTATAAACTCCCTCAGCCCTTGGGAAAGTATTTATCTCACCTAAATTTCTAAAGGAAAACATTTTTGGATACAGTATTAGTGGTTGGCCATTTCTTTCAATGCTTGAATGCATCATCCCCTTCTTTTCTGGCTTGCAATGTCTCTGCTCAGAAATCTGATAGCCTTATAGGGACTCTCTCATATGAGAGACCTTTTTTTATTCCTTTGCTGCTTTTAAAATTCTCTCTTTGTCTTTGATTTCAAACAGTTTTATTATAATGTGTCTCAGTAAAGATAATTTTGGATTGAAATTCTGTGGTGACCTATTAAATTTGTGAACTTGGATGTCCAAATCTCTCCTCAGGTTTGGGAAGTTCTTAGTCATTATTTCTTTAAATAAGCTTTCTACACCTTTCTCCCTCTCTTCTTCTCAGACTCCAATGATACACAGAGTGTTTCTCTTAATGGCATTCCATAAGGACTATAGGCTTTCTTCATTCATCTTCATTCTTTTTTCTCTTTTTGCTTCTCGGGATAATCTCAAATGATCTGTCTTTGAGTTTAGTAATTCTTTCTTCAACTAGATCTAGTCTTCTGTTGAGGTTTCTTATTGAAGTGTCTTATTGAACACTTCATTGCAGTCATTGTATCATTCAACTCCAAAATTTATGTTCCTTTTTATGTCTTCATTGAACTTTCTATTTTGTTCTTTTATTCTCCTGATATCATTAAATTATTTATCTGTGTTTTCTTGTAACTCTCTGAGCATCTTTAAAACAATTATTTTGAATTCTTTGTTGGGCAATTCCTGTATCTCCACTGCTTTGGGGTCAGTTACTAGAAGTTTATTGCATTCCTTTGTTGGAATCAAAGGAATACAGTAAGACCCATAGCACGGCATAGGTGCTCATTGGAAGAACCAGTCACCTCTTCCAGGCCTTCTAGACAGATTTTGGTAAGGAATGACTTTTACCTGTGGGTAGCGGCATATTGGAGTGTTTTGTGACCCCAGGACTAGTGGCATAGGGCACCAAGTGATGGGGTGTGCGGTGGCACCAGTCTGGGGGAACATGGTGACTCATGTCTCAGGTTTTGGGGGTCCACATTGACAATTGCATGGTCCTTTATGAGCACTGTGGGGGACAGTAGAGCCCGCAAGAGCTGTTGGGGTCCTGAACAGTGCCCCCAAGCCCAAGGGCTGAGGACCTGGACAAACCATAGCAGTGACTGGAGCTGGTAGTATGCACACACTTGGCTATGGGGGCCAGCTGTGGGTGCCTATGTAATGGTAGGGGCTGATTGCAAACAGACATGTAGTGCTGGAGGCCCGGTCAAACAGCCAGGCCTGGGCCAACTATAAGAGCACTGGCAGTCGTGGGAACCCTGGCTGTTGGGATGGATGTACTACCATGACTTCACAATCTTCCCTGGGTGTGCTCATGCAGTGGAGGACAGTGACAGTAGTCAGGTTGGTGGTTTGCAAATACATAGCCAGAGGGGCTACCCCAAGTGCACTTGCAGTGATGAGTATCAGCTGTGGGGGGTATGGACTAGTGTCCTGCACTTGCACCGCTGCAAAAGCCTGGGCTGCCATTGTAGTTCCTGGGCTCTGGTGGGGCCAAGGGGGGAAGGGGTGAAACTCCGATGGCTGGAATCGGCAAACACAAATAAATACCTGTTGGGTAAAAGCTGGTGAAATCTGCAGGATGTACACAGCAGCTTTGTTGGCCGTTGGTTTTTTTCCAGTGATGAAAGTTACTGAGGTCATTTGTAAAGCAGGTCACTGGGAACCTCAGTTGCTGGCGCTTTGTGGCTAATACTGGTAGCTCCTGCTTTTCATCCTTGTTCCTAGCCATCTCTGTATGTTTCAGCTTTGCTAGTCTCTGGGTCAGGTGAAATTCAGTGGGATCTTTGTGCAGTGCCCTGTAGGTTGGGGAAACTATTCCCTCACCCTGCTTTTCCTTTCTCTACAAGGAACTCTTTCTAGTTGAGGAGTTCCCTCTTGGTCCTGAGCAATGCCATCTTGGGGGATTGGATGATGTCGGCAAAATAAAGCTGTTCTTCCCTCCCGTTTGGTGCTGTTATTCTCAAGTTTTTTGTTTCCCTCTGTCACAGTTTCTTTAGTGAACTCCAGAGTTCTCCCAAAGCTGGTTTTGTTTGGGAATAGCTGATTAATTGTTGATCTCTGTGAGGGGACAGAGTCTGAGGTCTCCGACTCCACCATCTTGGTGACATCAAGCTAGAATTCGGTTGTTTCCTCCTCCCAGGAAGGACACAGTCCTCCCATGTGGAATCCAGCACTTGGAAGCCTTTATGTTCTTTTCTGCGGCTACAGAGTATGGTGAGTATCCTGAAAAATCAGTTGTTCCAAGGGGCACTTTCCTCATGGCCAGAAAACTCCAACTGCTTCACTAACAATAAATAATTCTCTCCACTTTGGCAAAGCTAAATGTTTGTAAGACTATTTGTCTTACAGAGAAACCTTTATCAGTTTTTCTGCCATTTTTTCAGCTAGCCAATATCAAGGACTTTGTATTCTTGGTTAAAAGAAGCAGCAAGACATGGGACTATTATTTTAAATTCTGGGCACCATTCCAGAAATGTAGGAATTCAAAATGATTCTCTTGAGGGATTTCTAAGCATTGCAGGTGTCATTTGGACATCAGCTACATATCCTGGTACGTATTTCTATTAGGTTGGTACAAAAGTAATTGTGGTTTTTGCAATTATTTTTAACCTTTTAAACTGTAGTTATTTTTGCACCAACCTAATAGTTGAAATAGTAAAAAATTATATACCAACTCTTCTTAGAATTGGACTAGCAGAGGTTTGATGTTTATATACTACCATTTGGGGTACCAGTTCTTTAAAAAGACATTGGCTCCAAGGTCCTCAATAATGACAACTGATGTCAGCTGTCTGCATGCTAACTTCAATCAGAATATCCCATATTTTAGGACTAGGTGTGCTTGGGTTGTATCCAGTTGTTATATGATTCAGTCATCCTAATAATCCTTTATTCATTTTTTCCTGCTCTGTCTCTATTAATGGTCACTGATGAAAACATAATGAACACAGAGCTCCTAGCAATGAATGGGTCCTCGGGAACTCAGGTCCCTGGCGTCTACCTTGGCTTAGCACCTACAAATGCCTGTGACTCAGGTGGCCTCCCACCGAGGCTGGTTTTCAGCTGCTTGTCTCTATCGTGTGATCAAGACATTGGATGTGCCCAGATCCCAGGGGCTTGTCTCTGTCCTAGACATTCTGATCTAATCAGTATGAAAAACATTCAATGTAGTAAATACCACTTTAATTATAAGCTTGCTCCAAGTGGATTAGAATCAAAATAAGCATGCCTAAGACAAAAATTAGATCTGAAAGGCAAAACTAGTCACTGAGCTTCTGAGACAGCAGTCCATTTTTATTTCACGATGCAGTGATTTTCTTTTCTAATTCTTATTTTAATATTCTCATTTCCACCATAAACCTATACCATCATCCAACTCCATACATTATTTCTCAAGTAATCATTTCCTCTTTATTCGCCTTTTATTTATATTTACCCTTCCGGTATCCCTCAAGTTTATTGCCTCTCTCCTCATCATGGTATCCAAAGTTGTGGATGCAGTTGCCAAGCACTGCAGAGAAGCCTTCACAGTAGAAGTTAGTGAGTTATGAACAGCGGCTGTAGAGTTAGACTTTGTTTCAAATTCTGGCTCCCACACTTAGTAGTAATGTAACTTGCACACTATTTACCTCTCTAAGCTTCAATTGCCTCAGTCATAAAATAGAAGAAATCATACTTATTTCACAGGGTGATTTTAAGGATGAGATAATGTAGGTGGTGCCTTTGACAAAGGGCCTGGCAAACGCAGTACTATGATCTGAGAAATGCTAGTTATTGTGATGAGTAAGAAGATGCTCACCAGATCTATGAGTAACCCCGGAATCAGCAAGACTCAAGTTCAAATCCCAAATCTGGCTCCTGAGAGTTGTGAGAAGCTGGGCACGTTGTTTAATTTCTCTCTGCTCTTTGGTTCTTTTGCAAAATGGGGATTAAAAACACCTGTTCCACAGATATCGTTTTTGTATTAATACAAGTTTCTTCTAACAGATAAGTGTCAGGCTATTATTTGTACAGATAGAACAAAATGACCACCATACATCTTTCTCTGAAATACCCTGGTAATGAGAAATAAACATGATCATCATCTTATAAAGTTTTCCAGGTATAGTTATCCTTGTTTCATCCCCATGGCCATAAATAACACCTTCTATTCAAATAATTCAGCATCAGACTTTTTACTCTAGGTGAGGTTTTCTATAATTAGAATAGGCAGAGTTATGAACAAGTTTTCTCTCCTTCGTGTTCATTCTACAGATTCAGATTATGGTAGGAGGGCAACCAGTGCAGCTGAGCCTAGATGGAGGCTGATAACAGACTCTAGAAATCACAATGGCCTATTGTTGATAATTTTGAAGAAGCCAAATACCTCAGGTGTTCTAAAAATGTGATTCTTTTTCTAGCCAGAGATAAAAATACCGCTGTAGGAACCAGCTACATTGTAACAGGATACATAGAAGAGAGCCAGTGAAGGGTTTATTTTACCATTAGCAAAGGTCCTTGTGGTAGGTGGTATTATTGTCCCCAATTATTTGCTGCTGCTTTCTAAGGGGTCTGTTCTTTTCTACCCCATTAACATCAGGTTTCATGTGACTTGATTTGGCCAATGGAATATGAGCAATATGCCACTTCCATACAGAAGTTTTAAGAGCCATTGATCATTCTTTGCTCCTAGTAATTCCATCAAAGTGTTCTAATGATTCATTTATGTGGGCCAGAAGTACTTGATGGTCACTGGACTTGACTGGCCTGTTCTTGGCCATGATGCAAAGATAAGCACAGTATGTCCAGCATTTCACATGAGAATGTTGGGACACACTGTCCTCAACTCTGGTTTTAAGTCATTACAAACATGCATGCATGTGCGCACGCGTGCACACACACACACACACACGCACATATCCTTCAGATATGTTTATTTTTTCCATAGTGTTGAGTTAATTCCCCTGTCTTTTCTTATTCTTCTGTGAGATAATTTCACTTCTTAATGCAGTTGGAAAATGTGGTGCAAATGATACTGTAAATGAAATAACTTCATCAACTTCTAATTAGAAATTGAATCACTACGTGGATGGCATAATAAAATAGCTTGCTTTTAGTCATCTACAACAGAAATTGATTCAAGGAGGACTTTGTTGAAAGCATAAGGTTAGAAAGCTCTAATTAAATTTATTTTAAAAAATATCTCCCTAATCTGGACCAGCACTGTCCAATATAACTTTTTGTAATGACATAATAATTCTATAATTGTACTGTCCAATGTGGTATCCACTAGCCATATGCGGCTATCAAACACTTGAAATGTGGCTAGTACAACTGAGGAGCTAAATTTAATTAATTTAATTTATACTTATACTTAAATAAATGCATATTGCTAGTAGCTACTGAGTTAGAAAGTGCACCTTAGACTCTAAATTAGAAGAGTATCTTTTCCTAATAATTGAAGGACTCTTTCATGTTACTATATTTGGCACTAAGAAACGTATATGTACACATATGTATATGTATATGTTTATGTGCGTGTGTGTGTGTGTATATATATATATATATTTATGCAAGTACCAGACAACCTCATCCTGTTACATTTATATTAGGCAGCCATGTCATTCTAGATCCAAAAAAGCATTGCCTGTTCTGTTTCAGATTTATATGGGTACTCTGAATAGACATCTCACCTAGCTTTACGGAGCAAATCTTACAATAAAGCGTTTACCCCAAATAGTCCCAGTATGCAAAGGGGTAGTAATACCACATCCTAGAGTCATTAGTCAAAGAAGTTCTTATTTAGTCCATCCATCTATCTAGAAAGAGCCACTCCCAGATTATCCTGACAACTTCCAATATTATACTTCCAAATCTCTATTCTTTAGCTCTTCATCTTAATACCGGAAATTAGACTCCCAAGTTCTTCAATCAACCAGATTTTAGTTGTCCCAGTCATTGAACTGAAACTTAACTAATTTTCATCTGACTATATAACGAAATAAGGAGTTTCTGTTCTCCATTTCCAAAGAACTCATGTCACTGCAAAGATGTAATATTGTGGGAGGCACTGTAATTGTTAAGATCATGGGGTTTGGAAAACAATAATTCCTAGTTGTGAGAATATAATGACTTGAGAAGGCTGGAGGCTGATGTATTATTAGGGACTCTTAGACACTGACTCTTCTTACATTCTGTGGCTATGGCTTTCCTGGTGGACTTCTCCGGGAGCAGAGGCCAGGGAAATCCTTGCCAAGACAGGCCACATTGGTCACTGCCTCAGAGAGGTTCTTTATCACTGGGTAATTAACTAAGACATTCAATCTATTCTTAATGAGAATGTGGTGTGTTCTCCTCCCCTTAATTATAGAGCACCAGAAAGACTTGGCTCTACTTCCTTGTGACACTGACAGGACTTAGCAGAGCAACTAACTAATATCATGCCCCCAATAAATGACTATTGATGTTGTTTTGTTTTTATTGAGCTCTAAAATTAAAATCTAATTTTACACAAAGAACACAAAACCTTCTAAGAAGCACAAGATCCTTTGGAATAAAGTAGAAGACTATTCAATAGAAAGAGAAGAAGCTACACCAACTATATATTGACGTCAAAATCCCCCCAAATGCAACGTATTATAGTTTCCCACTAAAATACAAAACGGAATGACTAAACTAAAGATCAGCCCCCCTTCTACAGATTAGCTATACATGACCAACCTTTCTTTATTCATCTGAGAAGAGGAAGTAAATGAGAGAATATAAAGAAGGAAAGCTGAGGCACTCTGAGATGTCCATAGGATGTTTGTGGTTATTCACATGCCAGACCCTGGAATTTCTGCTGGATTTCATTTCCAGTTTCCCTCAGCCCAGTTTGGGTGCATATATAAAACTCGAAGGCACCTGCCCCTGTGAGCAGTGGGTCACAGGATGACCCACTGTGGTTTCAGGGATCTTCAAATTGCCCCACAACACAGAATTAATGCCACCAGTAGGATTAACCTCAAATACACAAGGTGACTCATTTGAGTCAGATTTTCTTAACTCAGAAACTAAGTTGGACAGTGTTAAAAATGTATTAACTCTTTCAAACACTAACCTGAAAACGATAATGCCGTTTGCCAAAGTGGCTGACCAGCATCAGGATTTGACTTAAGCAATGAAGAATTCAAATTTATAGCAAGAGAATATTAAAATATGAGAGCAGATAGTTTATAATGTTTAATGTAAACTGTCTAGCTATCTTACATGAGTTATATCTGCATGTAAAAGACAATAAATTGAGATTTTTTTTTTTTACTTTTCAAAATATAAATAGAGCAGGAATGAGAAGGAGAGGATTTATCAGGAATATGTTACATATTTGTTGTGTCTTTATTTTCCAGAGAGAAATGTAAAACTCTGTACAGCTAAAGCATTAACTTGATTGCTTAATGATGGTTAACATTTAAGAATTTGCTCTGGAGGAAATAAAGTGGAAATTTAAATAGTATTGCAATTTGCCAGCACTGCGTGTTTTTACTATCTAGTTCCAAATGAGGACACAGGTGAAAGATAATGGAGAACCTGCTCTGACTATATTATGTGCAATTAAATCCTCTTCCTTTTATTGATTCTGTAGATATATATTGCCTTAACTGCATACATGGCTTTGTTTTTAAGCTGTTAGTCTTTAAAGAGACATTGAAGTTTTCCTACTCAGTAAATATTCTTATAATCCTTGGACACAAAATGTCTACATGTACATAGAGACAACGAGATATATTCTATATTCACCAAACAGGACAGCAATTTATTCCAAGTTGCAGAGTCACCTCCCCTAAGAAAATAGACTCTCCTTAATACTATACACCCTTCCCCATCGCCAGATTACATACTTATTGTCCAGTCTCTTTACTTTTAAACCCCACTAAGGGTCTACTATCCTATGAGATGAGTTTTTAAATTTTGGGGCATATTCAAAATGCTAGAAATAAAAACAAGAAAAGAGCTCAAGCATAATAACAATAGTAATCATCAGAGCAGTCATTTAAATTAATACTTTTAATCAAGCAACCTAAACATCATAATGCAAAGTAGAATAGAATTTAAATTTAAACCAACATTCTACCCCATTTAAAAAAAAAAACAACAAAAAACAGGTGGGTGGAATTGAAACTGACAAGGATACTTTTACTCTACCCATGTAAACATCAGACTATTTTTGCTCCCTAGGCTTGCTTTTTCTTTATTTGGCATGACAGTTCTGATTCTTCAGCCTCCCATGAAGAAGAGAAAAATTCCCTTGAAGCTGAACTAAATTCATCAGCAAATGAAATTATATTCATTTGATAAAATGCTAAACGGAAAAAGGCAGGTTTATTTTAAGCCGTCAACAGGCTGTTTTAGTTAATCATGCACAGTGCAGAAGACAGGAGTTTGGTTGCTAAGAAAATGGTTGGCATGTTTCCACAAGATCCATGTGACCTGAAATGCATCTGCTCCTTTTAACAGTGAAATAGAAAAAAATAAAATAAACAGTTCATGGTATATTTGGTGAGTCACTGTGGAACACAGGGCCAAAATAACTTATGTGTTATCAGTTTACTTTATACAACCTTATTGTTATCACGTTAGCCTTTTCTTATAATTCAATAAATTTAATTTAAATAATGATGTCTAGTTGGAAAATTCATGCATATTTATTGTAGAGAAATTGGGAAATATAAACTAAGAAAACTGAAATCTGCTATAACACACAATATCTACAATGCCTCATGCATGCATAGTAGGGGCTCAATATTTACTGAATGAATGAATATATATTTTATTTACAAATACTGTATGGGATCATACTGTATATACTTTGATATACTTGGATATGCTTTTTGTTCATTAAAATATTTACCATAAACATTTTTCTGTTATTAAATATTCTTCTTCAGCATTATTGCAATAGTTTCATTCTGATGGGACACATAAGTTGTTCTCTTGCAAGACTTTTAGAAGAGCCAGGAACTGAACACAAGCGTCTACCCCAGTAATGCTGACTCTGTGGTGCTGATGAAACCTGACCATGTTCAAGATTTCTTTCTTGGATGTCACATTTATTCCTCTGGATATTTAGTCAGTGAAGTTTTGGCTGTTCTGAGCACGTGTGCCTCCCCCATTTCCAGCACCAGATACTATGTAAATAGATACTACCCAACATCAGCATCTGGGGCACTAATGGGAGCGAGAAGAGCCAAAGATGGTGATGTGCTTTGCATCCCCTGAATGCCATGTGGTCCTCAGGCTAAAGTAACCATGATCATCAATGTCCACAGCACCTTCGTGGTGTCTGCAGTGGACAAAGAGAACAAGCCAAAAGGACAGTTGTACATCACAATGTGGAAGAATATCTTGGTTAGAAGAAAAAGCTAGTGATTACATGAACTTCAAAGCTGAAAAAAAGAGACACAAGGAACCATGGTTGGGATGTCCTGAGAACTGACTTGAATCCACTGTCTTCACTAAGGACAAAATGGAAAAAAAAGGAAAATTCAAGGCAAAAACAATGATGAGGGCAAACAGAAGCTTCTTGAAGATTCAGTAAAATCAGCTGACTAAATAAGAACTAGCCTGCTGAGAAGAAGTTGAGTATCAGCAGTCCTATTGGAGAATTCCAGTATTCTGCAGGTTCATCATCACAAGCTGTGCCAGGAAGCTGAGGGCCAGCTCTCCCAGGGGCACAGCTCATCCGTCACAATGTGCTTTGTCTCACCTGACGGTGCTGACACGAAAGTGCGTTCCACAGATCTGTTGCAAAGTTTAAATATGTGACCAAGTCAGTTTAGTTTAAAACATTATATTTAAACTGTGAATTAAGCTGTAGAGATAAATCGATCCAAATGTGTATAATAATCAAAATAGTTCATTTCTTGCTCATTGAATAGTCTAAGGCAGATGTTCCTGGTTGGTGGGTGATTCTCCACACAGTGTCTTGGGTTCATTTTCTCTTATCTCCACTTCTCAACATCTGCCTTCAGTCAATAGACAAGAAATGAGCACATAGTGGGGGTGTACTACTTCTTTAAAGCCTTGTCTCAGAAATGGTATTCATTATCAAAACTCAGCCATGTGATCTCACTGCAGGGAGGCTGGCATATATAGTCCAATTGAAAAGAAAATGGATTGGTGGGGAGGAGAAAGAACAGTTAGCATAGTCTGTAGTTGTGTAAATTTGGTCATATTTTGTACAGTTGAGAGATTCTCATCGCACTCCAGCAATGTGCAAATGAGTGAAAAATAAAATTTATGTCTTGATGAATAAAGATTCACTTAAAATTAATGCCATGAAAACAAGTAGAATTCCTGGGTCAAATGGCATAGGAAATTCTAAAGCTTTTCATTAAATACCATCAAATTAACCTTGAGAAGTTGTTCAATTTATACTCTCATCTCCATGCCATCAATTACACCACTGCTAACACTGCACACGGTATTAACATTTTAAAGCTTTTTTTGAATAAACAAAATTAAGTATTCAAACAATAGAAAAAAGATGAGTGAGGGATGTAAAAAGAAGTACAGAGGTAATCATCACTAATCTTTTGCTGACTATATTTTCCTACAACTCTCTATAAATATATTCCACATATAGGATTATAGTATACTTGCTTTTTAAAAAAATATGAACGGCCTTCTTCTCTTGCTCTATTTTCCTTCTCTTTTTAATGGAAGTTTTTTTTTACCCCCTCCTTCCCTCCTTTCCTGCCTCCCTTCCTGACTTCCTTTTTCTCTCTCCCACCCTCCAGTTTCTCATGCTTTGTTTTTGGTGGCCATAACTGATTTACTTTACTAAGTCAGTCCTGACTTGAGGAGGTACTATAGCGAAGTAGTTAAGAGCTTGTACCCTAGAGTCACATGCCTGGATCTGAATTCCACTTTGTCCTTGTATTGCTGTTATGACCTCTCTGTGTCTCAGTTTTCTTATCTGTAAAATGGGGGTAATAATAGTACCCACTTTATGAGGTACTATCAATCCTTGTGAGGATTAAATGAGTTAATACATGTTATGTGTCTTGAATAGCACCTGGTGCTTAGTAGATATTATATGTTTGCTATTATTATTAATCTATCATATATGTCATGAATATTTTCTCCTGTCTATTGTTTTCCTTTTGACTTTAGGTATGGCACTGTTTTTCATGCAGTAAAATACGTCTAGCCTTTCCTTTATAGTTTCTGTATTTCCAAATGTGTCTTATAAAGGCCAATGTCTTTATTTCCTTTTATGTCACCCATGTCGCATATGTTATTTCTAACTTATACTTTCTTTCAATTATAATTGAGAGTGGAGTTTTTGGTGATTGTTTTGTTAAAGTCAGAGCTATCATTCTTTTTCCTTAAGGATTCTACATTGGTGTTTGCTTAGGAAGGCCTTTGCCACCCATTTACAATTTAATTAGTTTATGAAGAATTGATACAGATAGAGATATTTTGTTTCTAAATTGTTTGCTAGTTACTCCAACACCATTTATTATTCTATGTTCTGATGAAAGGGATCTATTGAGGTCTGGAACCTCCCTCATTGGAGTTTGACTTCACAGAAGGCACACCCCACCTTTTGTTACAGTGTCCTTTGAGAGGTCTGTAAGTACAGTCAACTCTTAAATGTCATCTATAGGTACCCACTTAGGAGATCAATGAAATAAAAATCCAGATTCAAATTAAAAAAAAAAAAGAAATCTTAGCCTCGGCTCCTCGCATTACTTTCCACTGGGATCTGCTCAGAAATTCCAGCTAACATTAACTTTATATAAGTCAGCTTGGAAGAACAATTTTTTAAAGGTACATAAATGTTTTACAATGCTAACTACAAGTGAGTCTTGAAATTTCCGCCATCTAATTATCTGTGCATTAGGATCTTTAACGATTACAAGTAATGCAAAGCTGAATAGTGTATTTGAAAAAATGAAATCCACATGCTGTTTCTCTGATTCACGCACTCTGGTATGATTTTATAGAATAGGAATCAAAAGACAAAAGGGATTAAAGGAAGTTTGGCATTGGTAAGTAACCCAGAGTAGACTTATATTTTTGACTCTGGAATTTAGGATTAGTCAGTTAATAGCTCACAAAACTTTTTTATAAGACGCTTCCTTGTCACGGAAGGCTCACGCCTGAGCATTCTGAGTGGGGGGCTTAAAGAATCTCAGAAACCACCGTATCTTTTTTGAATCCAAAAAAATCTTATTGACAGAACTATGGAACTTGGACTTTAATATCTATTTCTTAAAACAATTACGGCACAGTTAGGGTCTATGCCAACGCTCATTCAATGATCTGTGCTAAAGAGCCAGTTATTTTTTTCAATCTGCAAAGGGACATTCCTGTAAAATATAATAAAAAGGAATTACTAGAAAAATTAAAGGAAAATGAAAATTATCTACAAAAATAGAAGCCCAACTTTTTTTTATTATTAGGTTTAACGGATACAAAAATTATTATATCAAAGAGCTATAAACATTTCTAAATGTTAACGTTTAATTTCTGTGCTTATTCAATCGCAGACCAGTAATGGAGTGGGCCCATGCATCACACTTTGAGTAGCACTGCTCTACACCATTTCCGGCCTCTAATGCATATGTCAAAGTCAAGGCTCCTCTATCAGGAAAGGGTGAAAAAAGGATCAATACAC
The DNA here is from genome assembly GCF_964194185.1 of Rhinolophus hipposideros. Taxonomy (NCBI): domain Eukaryota; kingdom Metazoa; phylum Chordata; class Mammalia; order Chiroptera; family Rhinolophidae; genus Rhinolophus; species Rhinolophus hipposideros. The sequence continues at coordinate 69,839,144 of NC_138049.1, forward strand.
AACAGTGAACTCTGTGTCTCTATCCGCAGAAAATGTTAGGACCTCTTCATTCCTGGGGTTTGGCTATTTATAGTTCCCAAAATATGTCTTTTGGCAGGATATTTAGTTCTGAACTGATCAAGTCACGATACATTTGGAATCTCTCATTCAGTGAGTAAATGTTCAAATCTTAAAGGTTCTGGTTATGTAGCATATTCCCCTTTTCAACTGTAATTCATTCAATATTTGTTTTCTGTGCTTAAGAATCTTTTTTTTTTTTTTTTAAATCAATGCCTATGAATTTAGTATGGTGCATAGCAGGGAGCTTCATATTCTGATTTTATTCCAAGTAGGGATTCTTCAGATCCCCTTTGTCCTAAGGTTTCCTAAACAAGGAGCTTTTGGCCTAAGGGCCCTGGCCGCCTTTCTCTTCAATATTGCCAGGGCTCCTTGGCACCCAAATAGAAGCATTTACGGAGGAGATTGTTGCATGTACTGATTTCCTTTTTTCTAAGACTCCTCTTAGGCTTACAGCACCTGTGTTTTTCTTACGGGAGGTACGATTCAGTGTGATTAGACTGGGTCAGCGTACTAGGAACCACAATTATGTTGTTGGATTGTAGGGAAATTCATTTCTTGATTGTCCTTTCTCTCTGAAAACTGTGAATTTAATCGCCCAGAGTAAAAAACATCAATTTTTATGTAGTTTATGTATTGGCATGATAACTCCACTTTACTGTTAGACATCAAGTAGTACTTTTCTTGAGTAGTACTGCTTCATGCAACAAAATATTGCTCTTTTGAATAACTTTAAACATTTGTAGAGATGAGGGAAAAAAACTAAACCATTTATTTCACCTTCTAGGGCATAGTTCTGTTCAGTCACCTTTGATTAGGTGGTTGTTTTTTTTTTAAAGTCAGTTTAGAGTCAATATAGTGGGAACAAGAAATAAGCAAAATTTTAGTATTACATTCCCAGTGAAATGCCATTGCATACTGTTAATTTTATCGCTATCTACCTTAGACCACTGAACCTTACTAATGGCTCTATCTTAGCATTAACACATTAGTAGCTTACCTCTTTTTTGGATTAATTGCCATCCTCTTTCACCCAAATTTGTTATAGTATCATTTTAAGAAAGAAAAATCTGCTAATGTAAAGGTTCACATTTAACAGACACTAGTTTGAAGGCATTTGTATGCCAATCAAAATATATAATACACATGATTAAAATATTAACAAACAACAATTACAAACGGGATAATTTCTAAGCTCTACTCCAGATAATAAGTTTTAATTATTCACCAGAAAGATAAAGTCCATTAATAATCTTAAAAGTCCCTCTGAATCTGCTTCAGACAAAAGGCTGCACCAATCTGAAGAAAGGAAAGGGTTTGAATATTCAGAAACCAGACATTTCCCCAGGCAGGGGGAGGTAGGACCAAAGACCATGGTGGAGTCAACCACAGATGCCCAAGCTACTAATTAGTAAAACTTGGAAAGGCTTTCGGCAAAATACAGACTTCATGTCTAACCATCAGGCAGGCTCCTTTGTTTGGGTCTCATCCTGCCACATCCATTCTGGATCCCACCTCTTCAGCTCCTTCCACCTCTGGGACCTTCTTACATTCATTATCCTGGAGGCTGCATAAAAATCAAGCCTAGGGAGTTGGCCGTATTCTTCTATCTTGTTCATATTAAGGTGAGAATGTCTCTAAAGCATTTCTAACTAACCCACACATCTCCAATATCTGGAATTTCACAAATGAAAACCCACTTCTGACATTCAGTACTCTAATTATCAAAACGTCCGGTGTTAGAGATAAAAGATAGCTAAGGCACGTGTAGCGGCCTCTGAAGTTGGGCATTTTGATTAAATGCTACCAATAATCACTGCTGGAGTATGAATTTCCAATTAGAATAACTGCCTGCCTTAGGGTCTGGATGAAAACAATCTGAAACCCACATTTGTACACATAATGTCTGCTGAAGTATTTTAAAGTAAATTACAGACCACATACCACCTCCCCTTTAAAAAGTCAAGCTACTTGAAATGGGACTGCATTTAGTATGTCCTCCTTCTCACTTCCTGTTCACTTTAACTCATGGCTCTCCAGCTCCCATCCTTACCATTATAAGAACACTGATTCTGCCAAGGTCGTTTATGACCTAGATGCTAAATCCAATGTGCTAAGTCCTAGCACAGTTCCTGAAATATAGTTTTATAGTATCAATATTTATTTCTATAATTATAGGAGGAGTTAAACATGAACATGTCTCAATCCTGTTTTTCCCTTGCTGTCTACTCTGAATGTTTTGATTGCACGTCTGAAAAACCTTGATTCAGGCGTGAGACAGGAGAACCTGGTAAAGTAATTAAGTGGTATATGCCGAGTTCATTACTCTGCAAATGAATCCTCACTTACCATAAATGGTAAAAAAAAAAAAAAAAAAGTTTATTTCATTAAGTTCCCAAGTTCTCCTGAAAATGTTCAGCCTGACAACCCAAAGAGGTAATGATAAATGAATGCCTTTGGTAAAAGCACAGCTAGAAAAAATTCTCTCATGGACAAGTTAGGTCCCACATTTTCCTGTACATATCGGTGTTAACATCTCTTCAAAGACTCCAGACTAAATAAAGGACTTAGAAGTAGAAGATATGTTCATAGGGGCATTTTTAGGCGTGTAATAGTTACATTATACTACATCCTGTCCTGAAGCTGTCTGAATCTTAATTCAATACAAACAGAAAATGCACGTTTTCCACTCAACGTATTTGAGTGCTTTCCCTCCCATAGGATGGAATGTTGGGTGTGCCTTTATTTTCATTCAAGTGGGTAATATGTATGTGCATGAAATGTGAGAGGTGTCAGAAGAAATAACAGAAATTTTAGCGTGAGAACAGATTCAATTGCAGAGGAATAAGAACAGATTCAGTGTGCATCTGGGGAGCTGCCAAAACATGAGCACGGACATGTTAAAAAATCCTTCTCCTATTATTTCTGACACTCAGGATTTTGAGAGCTCCTCTGATTATCTCTGAAACAGTCTCCCCATTCCCAGAGAAAGCTGTAGGGAGCAGAAAGGATAACTGCATAAGGAAAAGTCGTCCTTTAAGAGCGGGAGAAATTCATCTTCTGAGTCAGCAGACACTTGGGGTGTACCTGGATAAGTTTTAGATACCACGCTTGGTGTTTTCTCCATCATGTGCTATTGTAGTCTACTGTGTACTTTACTTGTATTCAGAGATAGGAGCTCAGGGAGGGCAGAGAGAGAAAAGGTATAAGTGCATGTATATTTTTCTTTTAAATTATGTTTATGTATTTTAAATTATGCATGCATATTTATATAAAATACATATATGTATATTTATTAAAATATGCACACATATATTCATTTAACAATTCCTATGATTTTAGCCATCATTTGATGAACAAGTAAATGCTCTTGCAGAGATTATACCTAGGACGTGCTTAATAAAGTACAGAGGAGTCCCTCAGTACCCAAACACCTCTCATACTGGTAGCATCTGTGTAAAAGGTGATCCTGATGTTTAAATAGAAGCATTTTTTCATGTAGCATGACCCCTAAGCACCAGCCAAATTTCCCTCAGATTCTTACTGAACAAGTAGTAATTCATTCTAGTGCTAGAGTCAAATAGTATAGTGTTTAGTAGACTGGACTCTAATTAAGAGGAGTTTTCCCCTAATGTTTTAAGTTTAGAGCCTAATCCCAATATAAAATGTTTCTCCACTGGACTCCCTTTCGCTGAATTTTCACAAGACACTTGCTAGGACTAATAGGTTAATTAAACGTAATAATAAATATGCTATTAGCCACCCTATCTGTGGTAAGAGCCTTCCCTGTTCTTTGGGGCACCTTGCCACCCTAACTCCAACCTCACAGTTCCAGTCAGGACTTACCTGATCCCTCACCATGACGGATGTCTCGTGACTCAGGATGACCTGTTAACCTGGTCTTAGTGACCAGTCCAGGGAAACACACAAGACACTCAGTGTTCTTCCCTAGAATTTTTCTGCAAGAATCAACACGAAAGAGACTTTCATGCCTATGTGATTCAGTTCTGTAAAAATTTTACCTTCAAGTGTCAGCAGGCCGTGCCCCTACCTTATAAAGATATCTGAGAAATATGAAGTTAATACAGTTGACCCCTGAACAATGCAGGGGTTAGGGGCACCAGCCCCCCCAGTCAAAATCCACATAACTTTTGACTCCCCCCAAAATTAACTATGATACTAATAGCCTACTGTTGACCAGAAGCCTTACCAATAACATACACAGTCAATTAACCCATATTTTGTATATACTGTGTTCTTCCAATAAAGTAAGCGAGAGAAAAAAAACGTTATCAAGAAAATCACAAGGAAATACATTTACAGTACTTATTGAAAAAAATCTGTATAAAAGTGGATCTGCACCGTTCAAACCCATGTTGTCCAAGGGTCAGCTATGCTGAGAGGAGCAGACGTGAGGTAGACTCCTGCCAGCATCCCTGCCCCTGCATCCAGTCATCCTAGAGGCCAGATCATGCCCAACTCTTGTTTTGTTTTTCATTCTTTGGTTATTTCAGAATTCTAATTATTGCCTCTTTTGACCTCAGTAATTTAGTTTCTTCCATTGATGATGTAATGTCGTTTGTTTCACAGGTAAGGACAGCATAGTTTGTAGGTTCAATAACTTGCTACATTCCGAAAGCTAGTAAATGACAGAACCAGCCAGCTACTACAATATCAAACCCTGAGATTTCATGGTTACTAGAGGTTTTCTGTAGTGGGATAGATTTTTTTTTTAATTATTTTTTTAAGTGACAGAAACTCCTTCTCTCTATAGGCACTGGCAGAAAGTTATCTTGGATGATAGTTGTTTTGGGGAAAAGACAGTAAAATGATGTCCCCTCCATTACGTAAAGGAATAGCAATAAACACTTTTCCCGGGGGAAAAACAAAGCAGAATCTCTAGGGATCCATAGAGACCAACTTTGTAGAATCCTGTGAAGCAATTTACAAAAGAAGCCCAATGCATTCTGGAAAGAAAAAAAATTTGAGACCCAATATGTGCTCTAAGAAGTTAAAACTCAGGAATGACCCTGGCCAACACCCTGGTAGGGCAACAACAGCAGAGCCTGTGTCGCCTAATAGCAAGCAATGTCTACTCATCTAATATATCTAATTGATGTATTTACCCAGAATTCTCTCACTGAGACGAGGGGAAAACTCAACCCAAGTGTACAGAGGAGATCAGCACCTGAGGGGAGAACCCTTTGCACTGCCTTGCTTGCCTCCCTTAGGATCTGAAATGCCACACACTGAAATCATTCCTCCTGGACTTTCCATTTTTAGGGGACTGCCCGAACACCTGGGTCAGTATAAGAGACCTAATGATAACAACAGACAACAGTTATGGAGTCCTTCTGTGCCGGGTCCTATGTTAAGAGTTCGACATTAATGTACATTACAACCTTATCTACGATAGCAGCCCTGTCACTCTCTCATTCCCTTGACCAAGCTTTATATTTCTTCATAGCATGCACCACTGCTGGATTACGTATTTGTTTGTTTTACTTTTCTGTAGTGGAGAAGCCACAGTCTTTCCCTCCGGTGTGTTTCCTTTACTTTTATACAGTACGCTTCACTCCTGACACTTTTCGTCACCAAATGTGTGGGGGATTTTCCCCCACCAAGCAATTCTCTGTGACACCAGCTGGGTGTCCTACAACATAACTCAATTCCGATGCTATCTACCTAGAGATAGCATCATATCTCACAGAATAAGATTGCCCCCTCCCCCACCCCCTTTTCGGATGCCAACCACAAGTTAGGACCACAGGTTATGCACAACTTCTGTCCAACTTGGCTACAAATCAGAGGTTCCCATGCCCTCCTCCCTCTTGGATTTGATAATTTGCGAGAACAGCTCACAGAACTCAGGGAAATATTTATTTCCATTTCCAGTTTATTATAAAAGGATGTGATAAAGAGCGCAGAGGAACATCCAGAGGGAAGAGAGGCATAGGGTAAGGTATGTGGGAAGGGATGGGGCACTTCCGTGGCCTATCCAGGTACACCACTCGCCCAGCACCATGAGTTCACCAACAGGAAGCTCTCCAAATCCCTTCTGTTTGGGTTTTTATGGAGGCCTCATGACAGAGGCATCATTAATAAAAACATTGACATTGATGACTGAAATCTCCAGCCCCTCTTACCTCCCCAAAGGTGGAAGCGGGAGGAGGGACTGAAAATCCCAACCCTCGAATCAAATGATAACTATTCCCCATTCTTAGAGGCTTTCCAAAAGCTTCCTCATTAACATAACAAAAGACACCTTTGTGGCTCTTATCCACTTAGGGAATTCGGAGGGTTTTAGGAGCTCTGTGCCTGAAACTGGACAAAGACCATATGTATTTCTTATTAAAAATCACCACATCACATTCACAAACTAAAATGTGAGCACCAAGAGGAGAGATCTCTGTGTTATCAACCCCCACACCCAGATTGCTGGCAGACGGTCGGTAAAATTCGTCCAATGAATGACGGTACTATGGTTGATTTCATCATAAGACCCTTACATGACAAGTTTTTGATAAGTAAATAGCACAAGATGGCATTGCTAGCAAGTAACAAAATAAAGACCTGAATTCAGCTGTGTGAAATGCCAAAGTCTTCACTTTGATCCACCAAGTTATACCGGCTAGGGTGCCCTGAAGCATGTATTAAGTAAACAATAAGTGAAACAAAGCGTGAAACGAAGAAGACAGAGGGCTCTGCCCACTGCACATCTCTGGCCAGGGCTTGGCCTTGTCACCAGCATCTGCCAAAGAACAGTCTTTGAGGTTTACTCTCCGTTTCATACCTGAGTTTACCACTCCCCACTTAGTGACTTCAAGGCCACCTAATTTTTCACAATTTCAATTCCTTCATCTGCTATCTCCTAATGATGACAGAGAATTTAGAAGGGTTGAAAACTCGATAAATTTCACATCTATGGTAGCAGGGATTCCAAAGAGAGGATTGGCTGTAACACAAGAAACACCCTGGCAGTGCTGTTGGTCGGCTGTTTGCTCAACAACATAGTTCACTTATATTTGATCCTCTTTCAAAACGCTTCTTGTTCTCTGCCAGTTCCTCTACATGTGTGGAGATCCAACATGGAATGCCTGAAAAGGCCTCGCTTACAATGAATGTAAGGAGCTGATCACAACTTCCCAGTGGAAGAACACACACTTTTGCAATGGACAATTGGACATTCCTTTCACGAAGGAGCACTAGTCTTCTGCTCTGCAAACATTAAAGGGTTTAGTATATATTTTCCAAATTCTCTGGCAATACATTTGAGGCTCGAGATATTTGGATTATTTGCCCAGAGCTATCACTAGGAGCTGAGAGAAACAGAGATCTTCTGACAATTCGTTCTGACAATGGTAGCCTCTTCCTACTGTCTTGATGCACTTTTATCAGAGGAAGGGACCACTAGTTTGGCTCTTTTCTCTAGCTATGTATCTGTGCTAATTTTAATCACGAAGACCTCTTTTTCATATCAAGAACTATTACATAATACCATCCTTCCCCCAAAGCAAATGTCCATTCACTGAGGAGATAAATTATGAAAAGCAGTTATAGTGACTTAAGTATAGACTTTTAAATGAATTACGGTTGTTGTAATTCAGTGGTAGGAATCACTCTGACATCTACATAATTTTGGAAGATGGTAGCGCATTTATGTGTGTGACATCTTAGCTATTCAGCGAACAGCCATTCAGGAAGTAGAGAACGCCTGGCATTCATATCCAGGTGCCTCGTGATGACCCTGTCAGTCGTCTATCAGAGCCCCAGTTACTGTTCTCACTTTGCCAGAGCTATAGTGCTAAAGAACTAACTCACTGATATTTTTCAAAAGCTCTCTGGGTAAGATTCTAACATGCCGCCAAGGTTACCAACTTCTTGCAGCTTGGGAACCAATGTCTAAAGAAATTTAATTGAAAATTTGGAGAAGAAACTACCACAAAGTTAATTCCAACTTTATTTCTCTGAGTAGTCTATAATTCTACTAATGACTTGCTGAATTTAAAAATTAAAATAATGATAGGTTGACCATAAACAGAATTTTGTTTTAAAACAGGAAAAACATGAATTTCTAGCTGTTTTGGAATCTAATTTTTAACTATAATAGACTAAGTTGTGGCAGGATACTACATAATTTGAAACCATGAAGGTATAAACCCAAGGAACAATGTGTGTAATGCTTGAATTACATTCAAACTGATCAGAGGAAAGGCCAGGAAGATTTCTTTATTAAAATCATTGAACAGGACAGTGACTTCAACCACAGTATAAAAGGCAATTTGCAATTACTGCCCTACTTTCCCTTCACTTCTCATTCTTATTTTAGTGCACAGGCAGGTTATAGCAAAACCAGCTTTTGCATCTCCTAAGTTTCTTATATTTTTACAGAAAAAAAATGCCATCATGTAACAAATTTCTCTAACTTTAAAAGAATCAGTCTCCTCTCTGGCCTGCTTACTTCTGCTAATACTGAAGGCAGGTTCAGATTTACCTAGAATGGGAAGCAAATCATTTCCTTTCTATTATAAATGATCAGGCAGGTGACATTGGTGCTATTTTAAAGATTCTGAGGATGAAATGAATCTGTATGCTACATAGTAAGTCAAGCCTTACAAAAAATGAAGCTTTTTAAAGGAAACTCAGTATTTTAAAGTGAAATCAAATCAAATGTATATTCTTTAATCATTTCAGATTAATTTAGCTCTGGGCTATTTAGAAAGGAATTTCTTAATATACAAAATACAGCTGCTTAAAATAAAACCATAATTTTGGAACTTATGTACCTAAGAATTACAGAAAGAGGAACACTCAAAAAATGATAATTTTTCATGGATTTGGGGATCCAAATGCTACTATTTTTCTCTTTGTATTTTGTTTTTTAATTCTAGACTTTGGTTTTAAGAAAATAAAAAAGTAAGGTCTAGAGAATAAAATTTCACAAATGAACGTGAAAACAAAACAGCGTGTGAAAGCAACTTGTAAATTAAAAAGTAATGCTGGACTCACACCTATGAATATTTTAATTAAAAAACTATTACACAAATAGATGTTGTCATCCACTTATGGTCTGGGTGATGTCACTAATACCTGGGGGTTAGAAGCACAGTGTGAGGAAATTAGGAATGCAAACTCATCTGTGCAACTCCTGAGAGCCATGGTTTCAGAAGCAGAGTGTCCCATAGACTCTAAGCCAAAGTTATCACAGCCCAGGTGGAAATGGCTGCATCCAGGGCTGTGAATGAAGACTGTCAGTTCCTAGCGCCTTTAGATCTGGAACTTCCACGCACCAACCCCCAGAAGCACTAAGAAGAACTCAATGATTGTCTTTGTTCATCGATAATGCGGTGAGGCACTGAGGTTTTCTCTGGCTACTGTTTTACAAATTACCATAAGCTTAGTGACTTAAAACAACACAAAATTTTTTCTCTTACAGTTCTAGAAGTCAGAAGTCAAAAAATGGTGTATGAGCTGAAATCAAGGAATTGGCATGGTTGCATTCCTTCTAGAAGCTTTAGTGGAAAATCCACTTCCTTGCATTTTTCAGCTTCTAGAAGCTGCCCACATTTCCTGGTTTGTACCCCTCTTCCATCTCCTAAACCAGTAATGGCATTACTCTGACTTCTGCTTCTATTGTCACATCCCTTTCTCTGACTCTCCTGCCTCCTTCTGTCCCATATAAGGGCCTTCCTGTTTAAAGTGGGCCCACCCTGATAATCCAGGATTATCTCCCCATCAAAAAATTCTTAACTTTTTCACATGTGCTATAAAGCCCATTTGCCATGTAAGGTAATATATTCATAGGTTCCAGGGATTAGGATCTGGACACTTTAGGGGAGTTATTATTCTGCCTACCACAGACATCGTGGAGCAAAACACTGACCTGTTGAGGTCAAAGCACTGAGGGGTGAGTAGGGCAGTGACTTGAACCTCCACTCTCCCCTCCTTAGCAACATGTTGAGTTTGGTGTGTCTAGAATGCATAGCAGTTGAAAGAGTTGTTAGCCTGGAAATACCAAAAGATGTACAGCTTGGTGGTTTATGTAAGAAAATCTCTTAGCTGATATTTAATAGTTTTTTGGGTTTTTTTAATCATTGAGAAGGAGGTTATATGCCTCTTTTTTTTGGCTTCTATAAAGTCACTCTGCACCCTAGAAACTAAGACAAAGTCCAGTGTGTAGGTTATAACCACCACCACCACCACCACCACCACTGAACTTCTCTTACCCTCTGCTCATTCTTGCAGAACTTCTGATTGAAGAAAGAATTCTGCAATACCTGTTTAGTCTCTGAATCAAACTTTATTTAAAAATAATCTTTACCCGTGGATTAGACTTTTACTTGCCTGTGACATCTGGCACTAAGGAGGTAGGCTAGACATGACAAAGTTTCCCAGTCCTTCCACGACTTTTAAACCTGCTGTTTCAGCAATCCTTAATACAACAATGCTGGCTGGCTTCCTGAGCTGTTCTGAGCCTTGTTGATGAATGAATGACACTACTGTGGACTGTCTTTTGAACCAGGTAAATGTTATCCTGCAAGTGTCTATTTTCAAATGATCAGATTTGAAATATTTTTGTTTTGCTTTTTAAATGAATTTTTCTCTGCTGAATGGTCAAGGCAGAATAGCGATTCGAACTTCCTATTCTGAATAGCTATTTGAACAGCTCCAGGACTAATGTACTTTCCCTAATGTCTTCAGAGAAACAGTATATTTTACTCCCTGCGTGTGGTATGCTACTGTGCTCTGTGAAGGCACAGATTGAGACGCCTAGTTTGCACAGTGTACAGTAATATATTTGCACACTGGAATATATCACACGTGGGGCACAACAATGAACCTGGGTAGATGCTGTCAAACTTGTAAAATAAAAAAAGAGAAAAATAGATTGGAAAAAAACAAATCTCAGCCTACCTCTTGCTGTTTGCTTTCCCCACCCCCATCATGTAATTGATCCTGAAGGAAGAAGTAGTTGTACTCTCTGGACATCAGTTTCTTCGTCTGTAACATTAAGAAGAACCCTCCACCTCTCAAAGGTCTGTTCATCTATGTACATGACCCTCTTCATCCGGGGTCTGGGTAGCCAGGTATTGACATTTATGTCATTTCTTCTTTGAGGCTCTGAAGAGTCCAGAACTTGGGCCATGCTTTCCCAGAGTCATCCTTGACATCTGTCTTTGCCTGGACAAGTCTTGTCAGTCCCAGCCTCTAGTGTAAAGCCCCTGCCCTCCCTCCTGAGGTTGACCCCATTCTGGCTTCTCACATCCAGGCTCCTCACCAAGCTTACTAAAGGTATCTGCGTTTTTTTGACTTAGAACTCAAGTTGCATTTTCCTATTGAAGTTCAGAGTTTGGTTTTACCTGCTTTCTTATAAACAATATAACCTCCTCCTGGTTGAAAATGATCTTGTCTGACTTAGAATAATGTATGCATTAAAAAATTAATAATAGAAACCAATGAGACAGAAAACCTGCCAGGCTGTCAAACTTTCATTCTTAGAAATACCTTGGAACCTGGAGCTTCCAGCTACTGGCTCTGCTTTTTCTTAGCAACTTCCTAGCCCAGAGAAGTGAAGCTGTGCACATGTGCCCACCTACGTACCTGGCCAGCAAAATGGAGGTGGTATTTAATGGAGCAGTATTTCAATGAGCGACTGAAACCTTGGTGTTTGGTTTCCTCGGGTGCAACGACCACATTAGACAATGTGTCTGAGTGAAAGAAGAAGGTTGAATTCAGGCCTCTGTGTGATGCACAGTGTGGTGTTATTTAGCTGCCGTTAAGGAGGAAAGTACCTGCTCAGGACAGGTTGCCTTCTGGGCCATGGAATCTCCAGGGCCTTTGCCAAATCACAGCTGCAGAAATGGACATTACCTGGAGAGCAGACTGCGTTCTTTCATTTTAATAGCGGTCTATATCTAATGCCAAGAATCTAATAGGACAGAAATGTCAGCCAATTTACTTGACAGACTTTGTTTTTCAAAAGATTGGTAAGGTATTTTTTTAGTGATGATTCTTCAAAAGGCATTGAAGATACCATGCCTGCTTGGCAAAAATTCCCGGGGCTAAAGTGAATTGCTATTAATAGCTGAAGAAAGATCAGGGTATGAATAGGTATAGCAAAATGATAGCCCAGATGTTATAATAAAACTTAAAGGACCGCTGTTAAAACTCTTCAACCTGAATTTGAGCCTGTCTTTAATACCTAACATAACTGTGTAAGATACTTATAACCACATTGTTGCTCTAATTGTTTCTTTTTCCCTTTCTTCCTCTTCTCGCAACACAGCAATCAATTCAGTTCTATCACCAAAATTTTAAATTTGAGACATTGTGCGTAAATAGTGAGTAAAGAGAATAACTTTAAGATCCAAAAAATCCACAGACACCACACTTTTGGGCAATCATTGCATGATTTCAAAACAAAATATAGGCACTCCAAGGCAACTGATACCATTATAAAATTATATTATCACTAATAAAAATGCTCTTTTTTTTGTTTTTAAGAACAGTCATCTCTGTTGACATGATTTTTATCTACTTAAAGGTCAAAGTTGATAATTAGGGTGGAAAACTGGACCAAAGGAAAACATTTCTGTAACATTTGCATTCTGACTACCAGAGATGAAAAACTAGATTAAAAACAATATTTCCAGGAAAATAAAATTAATTCAAAGTTTTCAGGAAAAACTATTTAATGATTATTCTGTATGGAAGCCATTATTGGATCTTTAAATAAAAAATTACTTTTTATTTGAGGCCTGTAAAACATAACTACAAAAAGTGAGTTGGTAGAGGAAAAAGGTAAAAATATTGCAAAGATAATAATGAGTAATCATGTTATCAGGTGATGGGATTTGTTTTCCAGGTGTGAGTTGCTTTACATTCACTAACCTCTGTGTTCACATGCTGTTTTATATCACTCTGTATCTCATTTGATTATTTTATATACTGCTAGAGTGAATGACACCATCTGGTTATTTAGTACCAATCAGAGCCATTCATCTCTTCATCTGTAGATTAATAGTTCTCTTAAGTACAGACCACCAAAAGACACTGTGTGCATACATATATTGGAGTCTGCACTTGGGTAATTTTAAAAAGTTGTTTCTCTCATTTGGGAGTTTGGTAGGGAAAGAAGAAGGGAAATAACATGAGCACTTGAATAATTCTCAAGGGTTTAAGTCAATCAAAAGAGAAACCGTGAGGTCACATGCATGAAAAAAAGCCAATAAAATACTCTGTAGCTGTGACACAGCACCAAGAGTGCTACAACAAATAGTCCATAAAGTTCTTCAAAAACAATCATGTTTTATGCTCCTTCTTTTCTTTGAAGAGATTTTTTTCAATTCAATTTCCATTGCATTAAAAAAAATCATATTTCCATTTTAGAAGGTTTGCTTCGTGTCAAACGTAATTGTCTAGCTTCCAAAAAAATTGTGAAATGCCAACAATATTTTTACATGATCTCAGCCATAGGTGATCAGAATCACAACTCACAAGATTGGACTTTGGACTTCGAAATGTAATACTTCCTCAGCCCAAATCATGCTCCCCTACCCATACTAGAACTTCCTTCTAAATTCCTCCGTCACCCTTTCACCTTCTCACAATGTCAAGGATTACACTGGGATCCCATACTTGAAGTAAATCACACAAGGGCAATTCATCAGTGGTTCTAAAAGTGGTGTCAGGAAAAAGAGCTGGGACTCCAGTGGGATAGAAAGCCCTGCTTCTCAGCCTGGTGCTGGAACCTCTTCTTCAAACTAAGTCAGCGTGATAGGAAAGTTTGCTGCCTATCTAGGTCATGTCACCTTGAATAAAGATGTAATTACTATCCTGGCAGTCTACCCCTCACCAAGGATAAACAGCTGGGTGCAGTTGGCAGTCATTGATCCCTTTTTCTGACTCAGAAAGAACCTGGCACACTCCCCACAATGGTTAGCAAATCCCAGTAGCCCCAGTCATCAGGTAATTGCTTTATGGTGACTGGATTAGTCCTGGAGGCTAGCAGTGCCTGATAGGAAAAGTCATATAGAATTTGGAACTAATTATTTCCCTGTTATATTTGGCATTTCAGTAGAAAGAAAACTGGGATCACATTAGAATTTTAATGAAGAAACTTTTTCACCTGAGTCTTAATCAGAATATCAGTTTCTAATTTCCCATCACCTCTTTCTTTTGTCGCACAGCTCTTACCTAGAAATTGGTGCATGTTCACTGTGTGGTGAGGACAATACATGCTCAGAACAGAAAGCCTGAGCAGTTAAACCTGCTAGACCAGAAAAACAAGCAATTATCTGAAAAATTCTGACCCCTAATCTTTTGTGTCCTGCCCTGCTCAGATAACTCAGGTAAAAATGAGGCTTCTCCTAAATTGTCTCAAAATTGCTTCAATTTCCTTCTTTGCCAGTGGAGATTTTGTTGCATTGCGCTTTTTCAGCTAACAGACCTTTCAAACAAGAATGAATTGTCCTTGTGTCAATAGGGTGGGCGTGGGTTTTCTGAAAGATTAGTGTGATTGCATGTGTTTCTCTTCACTGATCATTGGTCTCAAACATCCAAGAATGCTGGTGCGAGGACTGTGGGCTAGCACAGCTTGAGCCAGGGCTGTACTAGCCTGTTTCAGAGAAAGAGAGCTTGGTGAGAAGAGCACAAAACCTGTGCGAGCTCCACCTGCCTTCCTACCCAGGGCTCTCCCACCAGTTTCCTGTGTGTTGAATCTCTTTAGCTCTAGTTCTTTGTCTGATAGAGGTCCAGCTTGATAGGATTGTTATAACAATCAGATGAGATCGCCTAGATTTAAGCAACTAACAGTGCCTGGGAAACGTAAGCAGGGAATGTCTTATTTCCCTTCTTGACCACCTAGGAAGGAGGGATGGCTATACATCCTGGTTTCCCGGTTGTGTGGGTGTAATTATTAACAGCACTCCAAATATTCCAGTTAGGATTATAAATTACATTGTTACTCTACACCCAGGTAAAGTTGGTTTTTGATTACTTCACTCTGACTTTGCCAGAGAACTTTAGGGGTAAAGAATGAAACCCACTTTAGCCAGCTTAAGCAAAGGGGAATTTATGGGAAAGCTGCAGAGGTGGTGCACAAATCAGCTAGGCTTCAATGAAGGGCCAGAACTAAGAAATTGAAGTCCCTGTTTTTCTCTCTCCAGAGCTGTATGTTCTCTTGATTTTTCTCTCTCTGTACTGCTGGTTTTGTCTTTTCCCTTAGGCAGACTGGCTTTTGCTGCGTTAGCATGCATGCACGTGGCCACCGTTATCTGTAGCTTTAATACCATCTTCAGTTTACATTGACTAAAGGCAGATCTTTAAACCCAACTTCCACATTCCTGAATGAAAGGATTTCTGGCTTTTTTCATGCACACAAATGCATTCCAAATTCATTGCCTTGAATCTAATATCTACCTATAGCTAAGTGAGCTGTGACTGGGGAGGAAAGAGGGTATCACATGGTTTGTTCCCCTTTTAGCCAGTCTCTGTGAGCATTCTTTCTGCGAAGGGAGCCTGGGAAGGTTCTCTAACAAGAGGTGTGGGGTGGAGAATAAATAGTTGATGGATGAAAAAAATGATCTCTTTAGTAACCCCACCCCCCCACATAAAATATTCTGATGTTTCACTGAGTCACTTTCTCACTGTTGCTCAAAGGAAATTATCTCTATGCTCCCAGAATTCAATCAGACTTAGGCTTCTGGGGTCTCATTACTTTAGGTATTTTCTCAATGCTGGGTGAATTTAAGCTAATAAATTTGTCTGTCCTCAAGTGCTCATATTTGGCAGGGAATGTAAATTGTTCCCTCACCGCAGCCAGTCAACATGTTTTCGTTTTCTCAGAGGCTTCCTAGGGGCAGGATGCCTGCAATTAGCTCTTCTCAAACTTTTTCAACAAAGTGGCCCTTACTATAGAAAGAATTCATATACTTGGGGTTCTGGGATTGTAGCACAAAGCAGATGTGAAATTTCTCACATTTCAGCTTTTAAACTCAGTTCAAATTTGCATTTTATAAAACATTAGTGTTTGTTTTGATACAACTTTTCTGTCAATTTTTGGCATGAAACCACTGTTCTTGAACAACGTACCATGATTCTCCTGGAAGCAAGTATCTCCAGGCACACTGCCACATACCTGCCAGGCTGTGCATAACCTGGTTGGACAAAGTTGGATTTAACCCAATGAAAAAATATAATAGTGGAAATCTAGGCATCAGGATAAGTCAGTGGAGGATCCATTTTGGAATAGAGGGCCTTTTATTTATTTTTTTTGTCTCTCGGATCACAGAACATTTGAATATCTCTGTATGTAGGGTTGAGTCTGAATGATATTCATCCTTTCTCCCACCTTCTGGAGATAAAGCTGGGTTCTAATCCTACTTCTATCTGGGTTCTCCTCCCAACTCTCCTACTAACTAGGGGTGGGATCTTGAGGAAGTTACTGCACTCCTCTTCATCTCAGTTTCCTTAGTTATATATCAGAAAGGTTAATAAAGAACTACTGTGAGAATTGAGTGAGGTGCCATGTGTCAAACGACTGGTATGGTGTCTGGCACACGTGATTTCTCCTCTTTCTTTTCTATCTTCCTTATTCACATAGATTGCTCTCTCCCTTCTTTCCCAATAACTTACATATTTCTTTACTTATGTGAGTGTAATCTTGTCTCTTTCACTGAAGTCTCTTGGTATTCTGGGGTATCAGTGGGAAAACAAGACAGGCAGAGCTAAAAGTTAGACTAGATACCAGCAGATCTGAAGTTTCCTACTGTTCTCTCTCTCCAAATGTAAAGGAAATGTTTCTTGTATTGTCTTTCACATCCATCCTTTCTTCCCTCTCCTGCTTTCATATGCCCTGTGGAACCTAGAAATGAAAGGGTTACCAAAGGAAACTGGCACAAGCAATTTCAGAATTCCAGACTTTATTAACTCATAGAGAGGCCACAGATGACTTAAAGCACCAGTGACTGCCTTTAGAACCCTCTCTGGGCTCATCTCTATTTTGTGCCTCTTTCTGCCTTTCTATCCACCCCATGGTCCAGTTCCTCTCCCCTTGATCTTCATGCCCAGTAGAAGTGGATTTTTAAGCCTTTCTGTTAAAACCCTCCTGAAGGAGTTCATCAGAGAACAATATAACATGGATTCAAAATGTGGGGCCCAAAAAGGAAAAAGCCCCTTCCATATTCTGGTAGATTTGCCCAAGTGTTATTACCTCAGTAAGGACAGAGCAAGAATAGCATAAGACAAAGGACCAGGAGACCACAAAGAGAAGGGCACCCCAGGGGATTACAGCACAGTCTCTCCTCTGTTGTTTCAATAACATAGAGGAAAATATAACCAACCTGGTAGCTCCTGGAAGGCCCTTAACCTCAAGGCTATGTTACAGTATAAACAGGGCCAACTTGTGAACTCTCGGGCGCTCACTTACCTTCCTTCTCTGCCCCCCATACAACCACACAAGGTAGAATCCCAAGGCAGGAGAGTGGCAAGGAAAACCACTATCTGTAAAGAGCGCAATAAGTCGGGAGTGTCTCAGTTTAGGGAGAACCGGGTATTTGTTAGTCAACTTTCTCATAAGAATGCTGCATAATAATCCCTGCCCACACCACCACCACCTGGTCAGTGGCTTACAATGAGAAGCATCTATTCTCACACTCACGGATCTGGGGACCAGTTGGGGTCTGCTGATCTAAGCTGGGCTTGGCTGCAGGCTGTGGGCTGGCTTAATGCCTGTTCTGCATGTATTGATTCTGAGATCTAGGCTGAAGGGGCATTGGCTAGTGGCAGCGTCTCATATTGGATCACGAGGGCTCAAGAGCTGAGCCGAACTGAGCAAGAACAATTAAAGACTCTACCTGAGGCCACATCTTCCAAGTTTTCATTGACCAAAGCAAGTCATATGGCCAAGCCTATGGTCAACGAGGCTAAGGAATTATACTCTATCTCGAGGAGGAAAGGGAGTTGAGAGAGTTGAGAGACTACTTGCTGAACAGTAATCTATTTTATTACGCCACGTTCAGCTGTTTATGATTACCATCACCACCAATTCATTGAACCCCAGCAGCTTAGAGTTGGAGGTAAAGTTAGTCATCAAATTTCCCTCTCCAGCACAGAGATGCCCTCCCAGAAATCAGATTGATGGACTATATGGTAGTTCTAGTTTTAATTTTTTGTTGTTGATGTTTTTCCTCAGGAAATGAAGTCCAGCATTGATGGAGACAGATACTGAAGATAGTGGCATGAGACAAGTTTAGAAGTTGGGTCTTGACTGAGAGAGCAATGGAAAGCTTTGAAAGCTTCAAATCAGGGAAACAGCAAGATCTTCATTTTCAGTGTAGAGAGTGGTTTAGAGAGAGGCAAGAGTTTATGAGGAGACCACTCAGGAGGCTAGAGGCTATTGTAGGAATTCAGGCAAGAGATGAAAGTAGTTTGGACTAGGGCACCTGCAGTAGAGATGTAGATAAATTGATGGATTCAAGAGATACTTAGGAATGAAATAGGACCTATTGATAGCTTAGCTATCAGGAGTAAGGATAATAGGTATAATATGAAGGATGGCCCTCAGTGTTCCATTTTTATAACCATATGAATGATGGTGCTCTTGACAGGAACGCAATGACAGGAAACACTGTAGGTAGAGTAGGCTTAGGGAGGGAATGGGGTAAGTTTGATTTCAGACATGTCGTGTTTGAGTATTACTGAGACATCCAAATAGAGATGTTGAGAATAGTAACAGCAAGTACTTATTTTATATTATATGTTAGGTACTCTTCAAAACCCTTTGTACATATGAATTAATTTACCTTTACCGTAACCCTATGTGGTAGGTACTGATATTGATACCACTTTATAGAGAAGACAACAGAGGCACAGAGAGGTTAAGTAATCTTCCAAGAGTCACACAGCTAGTCAGGAGAGAGTTTAAAAAGTAAGTTTGGAGCTGAAAAGAAAGACCTTGACTGAAGTTGTAGTTTGAGAATCATTGACAAGCCATAGATATGGAATAAATTGTTCCAGAAAAATAACGTAGGGTAAACGAGCTGACCACTGGGATATAAAAACTATCCACAATCTGTAAATAAGGTCATGAAGATGACTGCATGTTCTTTCAATGTATCCTGACTTACTGTTTATCAAACTACCCATGGATTATTTAATTTTCTAGGAAAATATACCATCGTTTAACTTTGCTGCTTTTTACTGTTAAGGGCCTATTTTGTGAAGTTCCATTTACTTGTATATTTATGGCCAGCAGAGATGCAAATGATTTCTCTCCAGCAGAAAAGCACATTCCAAAGGCTAAAGCTAATAACAATAGTAACAAGTTTTGTGTCCAAACAGCAATCTTATTCCAACTTTTTTGTCTTAAAAGACTATATAATCCCAATTCCTTAAATATTCTTAGAATCAGCTTTATCGTTTTGCTAGTTACACCATTAATTAGTGAGCTGAATAAAACCTTTGATACATGTTTATTATCAATTTGTAAGTCAAGAGAATTACCTATCAAAGAGAATTACCCTATAAAAGAAGTGGGTCTTAAACATCTTCAAGTCTTTGGGGGAATCCTTTTATTCACCACAAATCCATCCCCTATTACTGAGCTCACATTTCTCCTTCTTTTCATTTATTCATTCTTTAAAAAAGTATTACTGGAGAAGTACTTCGTACAAGGCATTGTATAAATCTCAGGGCATTGAAAAATGAAAATTATACCTTTGAGGTGCTTATGGTCTTTGGGGGTGGGGGACCAGACAAATCAACAAGAAAACATAATATGGGCTGGCCCGGTGGCTCAGGCGGTTAGAGCTCCGTGCTCCTAACTCCGAAAGCTGCTGGTTCGATCTCCACATGCCCCAGTGGTCTCTCAACCACAAGGTTGCCAGTTCGATTCCTCAACTTCCGCAAGGGATGGTGGGCAGCGCCCCCTGCAACTAGCAATGGCAACTGGACCTGGAGCTGAGCTGCGCCCTCCACAACTAAGACTGAAAGGATAACAACTTGACTTGGAAAAAAGAAAAGAAAACATAATATGAAAAATGCCACACAGGAAGAATGCTATAAGCATCTGAGAAGGCTTTGCAATGGGCCTTAAATGACTAAAGGGACTTTGCAGTTGGAAATGAGAAGGAAGGATGGAAGTATTCCACGAACAAAAGTGACATAGAGCAAAAGAAGCTTTCATGTTAATGTTTTGGCGACATTTACATACTCTTTGTTTTGTCAGTCTGCACTATGCCATTTTAGATTCTTTGGGAATGGCATAACCAAGAAACCTGAGCTGACTCTCAAAGCATACTGCCCTCCTTCCCGAAGGCTCAGAAATAGTTCATGGTCACAGAATCTACAGATACGTGACTCCTCATCTAGAACACAGTTTGCCATTATACATCCCCATTGCTACATCTGTTCCTTTTCATTGCTTCCGGCATGACATCCACATGGAAATTTTGAGACAAAAACTAAACTTTGTCCTTAACTATTGAAAAGAAACTAACGAATATAAAAACATAGTAGTGAAGAATAGTTACATGAGTTTCTGGATTTATTTTTCTGAGGCGGTAACTTTGAAACTCATGCATAAAATGGGCAAACCAACTATCCAAAAGGAGGTATTCAAACAGTCTAAGAGTCCTGTGCAATCAGCAGAGGCAGTTCTTTTTGTGCACTCTGCTCATTGCTAGAGGACTTACTATCTAGTGAGCATTGTATAAGTTCCTTTCACCTGATGGTTCTTAACTCTCACAATAACCCAGGAGGACTGTCCTATTCATTTTGCAGAAGAGCAAAGGGACTTTCAGATAGAGTAAGTAGGATGCCAAAGGTGGTGGATTTGGGGTTTAAGCAGACCTTCTACCTTACAGTGCTCAAATGTTGTAATTTAAGGCAATTAGGCATCAGGTGCTATTTCCTGTTGGGGTTTCTTGGTTGACTGGCAGGTTACTGTCACCCCATGTTCTTTTTGTACACTTGGTATTGCAGGCCACATTCTAATAGTGCCAAGAGGAGACCCTGGAGCTTAAGGCCTTTTTATTACTTATTCCATGGCCTAGTCCGGGGGACCTTACTCTCAAAACTTTCTGTTAACTCTTCAGAAAATCTTATCTAAGACCTTCATTATAAGAACATATTTCACTAGACTGTGCCATTAATAAAAACCAAGCACTTATTTGGAGACGAGAAATAGGATCTTAATATATGGGGACCAAACCAGAGATCTTCCCCTAAGACCAAATAGACCAGCCCCTTCCGTCGCTCCAGGAGAAACCTGGTGTTTTACATTTATACAGTTCATTTTGTTTCCACAAATATTTATTATGTGCCAAATGCTCTGTGCCAGAAATTACCGGGGATGCTAAAATATAAAAGGCATAGACCCTGCTCCAAGGAAATTACATTCTCATCGACTAAGGGAGATCAAACATGTGCAAAATGCCATTAATTGAGGGCCTGAGGAAAATTTGTGGGACTTTAAACTGAGATAGCCTGTTAGGAGGACAATTTGGCAGAATCTACCAACATTTTAAATATGTACACTATGATGGAGGAATTTCACATCTATAAATTTATCCATAGAAGTACTCACAAACATATATTTCAATGTGCATGACAGACTTGTTTTTAACAATGGAATGTCAGAAAATAAATTGCCATCTAAATATTACATTGAAAAGAAATCACATTTTTATGTGCTGACATGAACAACTGGCCAAGTCAGTAATTCCAAAACAATGCAGGGTATGATTTCATTTATGAAAAAACATTAACCTCTATTACACGCGTATGTCTGTGCTCACATGTGCACATGTGTTTGTAAATGCCAAGAGAAAGTTCTGGGAAGACATATAGTAAGTTATCAACAGTATACCCTTCTGGAGACAGGAATAAGATATAGAGTTGGGGTAAAGATATTCTTCCACTTTTTACTCTACCTATCTCTAATTTAAATTGTTTTTGTTATCTTGAACATTCATTTAACATAAATTAAAAGTTGTGCCATGAGAAAAGCACAGCGTGCTGTAGGAATTCAGAAAGGTAATGGAGCCCACCAATGTGCATGCAGCAATTGTCCCAGCCACAACAGGGGGACACACACAACTCACACAGGGAATACCCCTGAATCACCTGACTCTAGTGACCAGGGGAATTGTGCCACTGGGCCCACAGGACACCTTCTACATACGGCCACATTTTTAAGACCAGGAGAAATAGCTGATCTACCTAATATAAGGGGGTTGCCAAAATACATATATATATATATATATATATATATATATATATATATATATATATATATATATATACACATGACTTGTATCATCTTTTGTTATTGGTATATATTGAGTATTACAATTTTAATACAGTTTTTTCCTTTCTTAAAATGTGTATACTTTTTTTTGGGTACCTTCTGTATAGAAATAAACACAGAAAGTTAAGTAAAATGAGAAGACAAATCAATACATTCCAAATAAAAGAAAAAAGACAAAACTTCAGAAAAAGAACTAAGTGAAACAGAGATAAACAGTCTACCAGGTAAAGAATTCAAAGCAAAAGTCACAAAGATGCAGTATACAAAATTAATATACAGAAATTAGTAGTGTTTCTATAATGTACTATCAGAAACAGAAATAAAGAAAACAATCCCATTTACAGTTATATTAAAAAAGTACCTAGGAATAAATTTAACCAAGGTGGTGAAAACTATAAGACACTGATGAAAGAAATTCAAGATACCGCAAATCAAGATATCAGCAGTCATGGATTGGAAGAATTAATATTATTAAAATGTCTATAATACCCCAAGCAACCTACAGATTGAATGCAATCTCTATTAAAATACCAGGGGCTTTTTTCACAGACTTAGAACAAACAATTCTAAAATGTGTGTGGAACCACAGAAGACCTAGGATTGCCAAAGCAATCCTGAGAAAGAAGAACAAAGCTGGATGCATTATACTTCCTCATTTCAAACTATATTAATCAAAGCTATAGTAATCAAAACAGCATGATACTGGTACAAAAACAGACACATATATCAATACAACAGACTAGAGAGACCAGAAATAAACCCTTGCTTTTATGGTCAATCTATGACAAAAGAGGCAAGAATATACAATGGGGTAAAAGTCTCTTCAATAAATGGTGTTGGGGAAACTGGACAGATACATACAAAGAAAATGAACTGGACGACTTTCTTACATCATATATAAAAATAAACTCGAAATGAATTAAAGACTTAGATGTAAAACCTGAAGCCATAAAACTTAGGCAGTAAACTCTTTGATGTCAGTTTTTGAAATACTTTTTTGGATATGTCTTCTCAGGTAAGGGCAACAAAAGCAAAAATAAAGCAGTGTGACTATAAAATTTTGCACAAAGAAAACCATCAACAAATTGAAAAGGCAACCTGATGAATGGGAGAAAATATTTGCAAATCAGATGTCCAATAAGGTTAACATCCAAAATATATAAAGAACTCATACAAGTCATCATCAGACAAACAATCCAATTAAAAACTAGACAAAAGGCATGAATAGACATTTTTCCAAAGAAGACTTACAGATGGCTAACAGTCACATGAAGAGATATTCAATATCCCTAATAATCAGGAAAATGCAAATCAAAACCACAATGAGATATTACCTCATGGCTGTCAGAAAAACAGCTATTATGAAAAGGACAAGTAACAAGTGTTGGTGAGGATGTGGAGAAAAGACAACCCTCATGCA
Organism: Rhinolophus hipposideros; assembly: GCF_964194185.1. NCBI lineage: Eukaryota > Metazoa > Chordata > Mammalia > Chiroptera > Rhinolophidae > Rhinolophus > Rhinolophus hipposideros. Next base: position 69,862,930 of record NC_138049.1, read on the forward strand.
CTGTTGGTGGGATTGTAAATTGGTGCAGTTACAGTATGGAGATTCCTCAAAAGATTAAAAATATAACTACTATACAATCCAGCAATTCCACTTCTAGGTGTTTATCCAAAGAAACAAAAACACCAATTCAAAAAGGTTTATGCACCCCTAATATTCATTGCAGCATTATTTACAGTACCCAATATTTGGAAGCAACCTAAGGATCCATTGATAGATGAATGGATAAAGAAGATGTGATACACACACACAATGGATTACTCAGCCATAAAAAGGAATGAAATCCTGCCATTTGCAACAACATGGATGGGCCGAGGGGTTATTATACTAAGTGAAATAATTCAGACTGAGAAAAACAAATGCTCTATGATTACATTACATGTGGAATCTAAAAAAATAAAACAAAGAAAACAAAACAGAAACAGACTCATAGATACAGAGAACAAACTGATGGTTGCCAGGGGGTTGGGGAATGGGTGAAAAAGGTGAAGGTGATGATGAGATACAAACTCCCAGTTATAAAATAAATAAGTCATGGGAATTCAATGTACAGCATAGAGAATATAGTCAATATATTGTCATAACTTTGTAAGGTGACAGATGGTTACAAGACTTACCGTGGTGGGCCGGCCCGGTGGCTCAGGCGGTTAGAGCTCCATGCTCCTAACTCCGAAGGCTGCCGGTTCGATTCCCACATGGGCCAGTGGGCTCTCAACACACACACACACACACACACACACACACACAAAGGCAAAAAAATATATATATAAAAAAAAAAAAAATAAAAACCCTTAAAAAAAAAAAAAAGAAAAAAAAAAAAAAAAGACTTACCGTGGTATTCACTTTGCAAGGTATACAATATTGAATCACAATGTCGTACACCTGAAACTACTACAATGTTACATGTCAACTACAAATCAATAAAATAAAAAGAAAGATAATGGATGCCTTTTGGCCTAGAGAAATCACAGCGAATAAAGAGATATATTTAGGTTTAGGCCTCAAAGGATGGGAGGTATTTTTAAACAAGAACGTAGTCTAGAGGAGAAAATGGAGTGAACAGAAAGCATGCTGTGCATTCTGCAAGGAGTATTCTGATGGCAGCTAGCAGAGGGCCAGGGTGCTCCAGGAAATCCTGACTGACTAAACTGAAGCATTAGCATCTTTGAGAAACTTTCCAGATGCTCCTCTTTGAGATGTGTTATGTGTGTATATCCATTGGTTGCATTAGTCTAGGTGCTCGTTAAATATTTATGGACCAAGTGATTACATTACCTCTAGTTATTGAATGCATAGTATCATGTGCACGTCTCCATCCTAGCATTTCTATAAGTCTATAAGTCTTCTGGGGACAAGAAACATGTCTTTTTCTTTTCTTTTTATATCGGCTTGTTCTGGTACTCAAAACAAAATAGACAATGCAAAATTTTGTTGAATAAATGAATAGGCCAATAAATGAACTAATCAAGTGGGATAAATCCATACCTACATGAAAAGGAGGTTTGTGCTCAACTACAGACAATTGTCAATGGCAGACCAAGGCACTGGGTGTATTGTGAGGGCCGAGGTATAATTTTTCTGCAGGTTATGATACTACCAGCGCTAACTGGAGAATGACAAGGAAGGACAACAGTTAAGGAACTCTTCCAATAGTCGAGATATGAGAGGGTGGACATGTAAAGCTACCCAAATCAGATCAGATTTGATCCACTTAGTGAGAACAAATACAGGGAACACAATTACCACGTTTTTAACAGCATCTGTATTCCCCAGGCAGTGGTTCAGCAGTTTTCTTTAGGGAAGGGTGAGAGAGAGGAGAAGAGTACCATGGGAAGGCAAGAAGCAAGGATAAACAGGTGACTGTGTAGCTAAAGCAGAGATCACCTCCTCCTCTCTTTCCTAGGACAGTTTCTTACTTTTGTCTGTACGTAAAATATTGCTGATCCTTGTGACTGCCTGCTCATCTTGGCCACTTAACAAGGTTCAAGAAAAGCAGGAGATAATAAAAAAAACCACTGCTCGTTTAAAGGTAACACAAGTAAGCAAGCAAAAGGAGGGCCTTTGTTATTCTAACAAACAAGGCCGTGGTTAGAAAAGAGAAACGGAAAATTTAGAAATGGAAGTAAAAGTCTGAGTTACTGCAGCACACCGAACCCTGTGGCCCCAAATGAGCCCATTTCTGCTGTTGCAGCTTTCTCTACTCCATATTGCAGAAAGGAAATAAATAAAATTGGTGTCAAATGAAATTTTTCCTGTTTTGATTTAAGAGGACATGAAGAATTGGAAGCTGTTTACACTAATAAACTCGAGGGACCACTTTCTGCTGTCAAATTCCGGCGCCACATTTGGCGAAGTAATGCTTGAAGCTTTATGTGGCAAACTCCACAGTCACCTGAGCAGAGATGCCGGATTCCAGGGGAGGAGGAGTAGGAGAGGGACTTGGTGGGCCTGCTGCAGTCAAAGGCCTTTGATAGAACAACAGCAAACATGAACTTTTCTCCTTAAAACAAGGAAAGAAACTTAAACATTTTTTTTTTTTTAGTGCCTGTGACTTTAGAGGCAGCTGAATTCATGTCTGATTTCCTCAGAGTCCAGATATAAATAGAACAGGAATGCTTTCTCCTCTCATCACCTGAAAAGACACATTGCTTGTGTTCTATTTAGCTCAAAGTGGAAAACTGGGTAAGTATAAGTATAAAATCATGAAATAGACTGCAAGCAAACCTTGGAATCTAAGCAGCTGGTATTTCATCGAACAGCCAAAGGGGCATTCCTCCTTTGGGACTCGCAGTCTACTTCTCCACAGTAATTCTGGGGATGAGGCCACTGCTCAGATGAGGAGGGAAAATTCTCTCTAGAAGTTGACTCTAGAGTCAAATTACCCGACATGCCAGAAAAGCAGCCCTGTCGCTTGACAATCCCACGTATGTTTTCTCCTGTGTGATGGCTGTTACTATATTAACCCTCTGTGAGTTTCAGTGTGGTTTTCTTGGTAAAGCTCTCATTCTGTTTCTGTAAGCCAAAAGGGGCAGGAAAAGTAAGAAAGCAGCATTCATTTATTTATTCAACAAAATAGGTTGTTCAAGTGTGGAATTTGGGGACAAAAATGGCAAGCAAAGTGGCATGTTTAAAAACACTCTGCTGGGGTCTTTTACATGTGATTCCGTATAGTGTGGTAAATTCCAGCGGAAAATAACAATCAGCTAGCCTCCACAGAGCATGACTCTGCTTTTGCATCTGTGCAGAAAACAGCATAGCAAGTCTGAGACTGCTGTCCTTAGAAAGGCCTACTTGTAAGGTTAGGCCTTAGCCGGTGTCTGGGAATTTGGATTTGGGACGGTTTCCATCATTCTCTCACTGATAAGGGTGGTTTAATGTGGCCAAGTTGTTTGTACAAACCATGTCATTTATGCTGAACACTGCTTTCTTTCTGGGAGTCAGGAATTTTGGTAGGTACTAGGCAGATGGTACCTACATGACTAGTATCCAGTAAAAACACTGGGCATTCAATTTCTAATGAGCTTCTCTAGTACACATTTCGTATGTGTTTTTACTTTGTTGCTGGTGTAATTAAGCCTGTCTTGTGTGTCTCCAATAGGAGAGGACTCCTGGAAGCTTGTGCCTGGTTTCCTTCAGGCTTTGCCTTGGGCCTTTTTCCTTTACTGATTTTGTATCCTTTTGCTGCAATATATCATAGCCACGAGACAACTATATGCTGAGTCCTGTGAGTTATTTTAGCTAATCACCAAACCTGGAGGTGGTCTTTGGGGACCCTCTTCTCCATCTTTAATGTACCCTATACTTACGATCAAGTCTGACATATAAGTTCTTATTTAAGTACCTTTTTAGGAGCTCATTCAATGGCATTTTCTGGAGGCAGAGAGCACCAGGGTGAATTCCAAAACAGAGAAAAGGTAATGAAGGGGATAATGCAGTTTATCTAGATCCCATTGACTTTTCTGGAATTTAGTATATGAGATTTCCATTATCTTTCTATTGTATTTGGTATTAGTTACTACTATAGTTAAAGTTTTGTGCGTGCTTTTCTATGCGGTCATTATTTTATGTTTCTTATATTCTGAATGACAACTAAAATTCATGCATCTCAACATTACCCAAAATTGTGTTTGGCCAACTGTTAAGTTCTCCATTATTCTCTAAATAAGGATTTTAAATACCAAGCATTAGATTCATGGAGAAAAATACCCTACTTTGCTGAGTTTACCACTAGAGTGCCTTTCAAAGTTATTTTCCCTCCTTTTAAAATGAACCTTCATTTGTCAATCTCTGTCTCTTGATTTTTTAACAACAAAGACATCTGTAATGCAAGTATATGCTTCCCTTAGATGTATATATTAATATGTCCATGTGTATGCATATACAAGTTCTGAGGATTAAGTCCGTGAACTCGTCCTAGAAGAAGTGCTACATACCTCATTTCTGAATATCACTATGGTCACCTTTGAAGTACTCCCTTTGGAAAGCTATGCACCAATACCAGTGCCTCGTCCACCCTTCATAGCAGCTTTGGGACTCTTTTTCTGGAATGGCCTTCAGAGTTGTCATTGTATTATCCTTGATGTCCTGAATGTCATCAAAATGTCTTCCTTTCAATATTTCCTTTATCTTCGAGTAAAGAAAGAAGTCATTGGGGGGCCAGATCAGATGAGTAGGGAGGGTGTTCCAATATAGTTATTTGTTTACTGGCTAAAAACTCCCTCACAGACAGTGCCTTGTGAGCTGGTGCATTGTCATGATATAAGAGCCATGAATTATTGGCGAAAAGTTCAGGTCGTCTAACTTTTTCAAGCAGCCTTTTCAGCACTTTCAAATAGTAAACTTGGTTAAGTGTCCAGTTGGTACAAATTCATAATGAATAATCCCTCTGATATCAAAAACAGGTGAGCAACATTGTCGCAACAAGTTTGGGAACTTAATTATCAGACCACATATACCCATGGTTCATGGTGGGGAGCATTTTATTTGGTTTTTATTGGATACGTTTGCTTTCTTTTCTTTCTTTAGCCTACAGACACATCTTTCTTTCCTACATCTTACTGATTTCACTAAGCCTACAAGTATGCAAGTATGGGCCCTATCATGAGGCCCAGAAAGTTTTTGAGCAGGAGGCAAGCAAATAAGTGTCCTTTTTGCATTTGTTACCTTCAGAAGTCTAAGCACTTTTAATGGCCCTCTTAGGCAATGATACACAAAGATTAACTCAAAATGGATTGAAGACTTGATGTAAGACCTGAAATCGTAAAACTCCTAAAAGAAAACACAAGCAGTAAGCCCCTTCACATTGGTCTTGGTGATGATTTTTTGGATAAAACACCTAAAGCAAAGGCAACAAAAGCAAAAATAAACAAGTGTGACTGCATCAAAGTAAAAAAGGTTTTGCACAGCAAAAAAAGCCATCAACAAAATTAAAAGGCACCTTACTCAAAGGGAGAAAATATTTGCAAATCATGTATTAGGTTAGTGCAAAAGTAATTACGGTTTTTGCGATTATTTTGAAACTTTTAAACAACAATTACTTTTGTACCAACCTAATATCTAATAAGGGGTTAATATCCAAATATACAACTCATCTACTTTAACATCAAAAAGCAAACAATCCAATTAAAAAGTGGGCAGAGGACATGAGTAAACATCTTTCCAAAGAAGACATCCAAATGGATAACAAATACATGAAAAGATTCTCAACATTATTAATCATCAGGGAAATGCAAATCAAAACCATCATCAAAAACACAAGAGAACAGATGCTGGCGAGGATGTGGGAAAAAGAGAACACTTGTCCACTGTTGGTGGGATTATAAATTGGTACAGGCACTACGGAAAATAGTATGGAGGTTCCTCAAAAAACAACAACAACAACAAAAAACAACCTAGAACAGAATATAGGAGTCAACATATATTGTTATATTTATGGAAGAGTTTTAAGCACATTTCTATGCTGAAAGAAGAGATAGTAGAAGAGGCCTAGACACCCAGCCCAGGGTGTTGTTGACATTATCTCATTCCTTCATCTCATAAGTTTCTGGTTCTTGACATGGCAAGAAATTCACCATATTAATTTGACTATGTCAATGCAGTAAGCATTTGTTCATCATGAGAAAGGACATTTTTAATCATGATACATCAATTCAATCAATAGACTGACCTATCCTTGAATTACTAGATAGGACCCAGAGGCCTGAAGGCAAAGAAAAATTTAAATAGCCAAACCCATTTTAATAGGAGTAAGTTGTGTTAACTAAACATGTCACCATTTTTATAACTTACGACTTTATTCAGATTTCCAACTCATTTTCTGTTGAATAAGCAAAATAATTTTTGCTTTGATATTTAATCAATAATATTTTAATTTTCTTTAAATTAAGTATATATAGCTAATTTTCATAAATGGGCCACAAAAGAATTCACCCTCAGTAAAGGTTAGTTCAGATCCACAGACCAAAAAAATCACTTCAAAATCAGAATTTAGGGACGGCAGTTTAGCTCAGTTGGTTAGAGAGCAGTTAGAGAGCAGTGCACTTAGCAACAAGGTTGCTGGTTCGATCCCCACATGGGTCACTGTGAGCTGCACCGACCAAGACTAGATTGAAACAACTACTTGACTTGGAGCTTATGGGTCCTGGAAAAACACACTTAAACAAATAAAAGTTTTTTTTAAAAAGTGTTAAAAAAATTACAGAATTCAAATGTATAGGATATTAGAACTCCCAGAAGTTCAAATATTTTTCACTGTGGCTCCTATAAAATCTAAGCTTCAAATCATATTACTTTGTTTCATTTTGGCTTTGTTTTGTTGTTTTCTTTTAAATTACGTAAAACATGACACAGATGGTTTGAATACTTTCAGCATAAGAACCCATATTTACAGTGCCCTATGTTTATTCTATTCACATAAAGAATTTTATAGGGTATTTTTCATTTTTGATTTGTTAATATATGTGTAATAGCCATACAGTACATATGAAAATAATTTATATTAATTTAATGTAAAATGAAACACCATATACTAAGATTTGAGTGCTATGGTAACTTAGAGAAACAAAGAGAAACCAAATTTACTCAGCATAAACTTAGCTACACAACATCAGTGCTAATTCACTTAGGTAAACTGTCTACATTAGGCCTAAGAAATAATATAATTGAGAAAATTTTAAGCTGCCATATTTATTGGATTCTCCGATGAGGTGTGTGTGGAGGGGCGGGGGTGGTACGAGGGATAAGGACTGGGAGAAAGAAGGAAAAATAAATTGAAAAATGCTAAATATTTTTTATTAACATTTATTGCTCAAATACATTTTATGAAACCAGTCATAGAAATGGGGTATAAGTGCTTTCTGCTTTATAGGAAAGTTTTTCTGCTATAGGAATCCCCAAATAACTGATGGGCAATTGAACATACTCAAGACTGGTTTTTACAACTTCTGTCAGGTTTTTACAACTTCAGATTCATATTTTCAATAGTTTCTTTTTTCGCTGTATTCTGCTTTGAATTAGGTTTCACTGGAGGTCAGGAGATAGGAAGAATATCTTACAGAAAGGTCTCTGCACAAACATAAATGCCATCCAAGAGAAATACAAACAAAATTGTATTTCTTTGCTATTGTTATAATTTATAATTTTATCTCTCTCTCTTTCTCTCTCTCTGTCTCTCTTTTTCTCTCTCTCTCAGATACACACACGATCACGCACACACACGTCACTTATGCTGGCTCACAGAAGTCTGTGTGTCAGTCTCCAAACCACCAGGACCTCTTGCCCGAATATCCTCTGTGTTCTACTACAATCAAGGAAACTACGCTCCTAGTCTTTTTTGCTTTATGCTTCTATTCCAAGTTCTACTTTTTGCTTTTCTTTTTTGCTTTTTATTACCTGTATTCCCTCTCTGAACAGTCTGGCACTTTGCGTCTCAAAGCTACGTCAGATCTCAGCTCATCTCCAACCTGAAGTTACCTGAAGAAAAAAGGGAACAGCCCCTGCACTTAATCAGCCTGAAGGAACAGAGTGGACACTGTCCTACAAGAAGAAAGCCCGAGCTCCAGTCTCAGTTGTCTCTATTTTAGTTACAAGGCCACAGGTGAGTCACTCAACTTCTGGGACCTTGTCTACCAACAATAATTCCTGCCAACCTAACAGGGTGGTTGCAAGGATTAAATAAAACCTATTTACAATAACTGCTATTTCTAAAATTTGTCAATGCACAACAAGTGTTTGACACTTTCCTCAAAACTCCTCTAATTTCCCTTGGCTATGATATTTTCCCCAATGGATTTTGTATCCTTTGAGTGCAAGAACTATCACTTAATTTAAATGATTAGTATCTACTCTCTAGAAATTGCTAACTATCTTAATAATATTTACCAAATGAAAAAATAAACCAATTAAGTGAAAGTAAATAATGTGTGAGACAACAATGTTCCAACATTAAACAAGCTATACAGTACATGGTGTTTTTTTGTTTTTTGTTTTTTCTTTCTTTCATTAAACAATTCTGGAGGGTTTGCTCTGTACCAGGCACTGTGCTTGGCAAGACAGTGGAAGAAGCCTCATGTAGGAAGTAGCAATTCTTACCACTGGAAAGCTCTTACTGAACACCCACACAAGAGTTACTGTAGCTGGATAGTCAAGTATGAAGGGAGAGTAAAACATCTGAGTAGTAAGAGAATTTCACTTTGATTTTATGAGAGGTCTCATGGTTAGAAACGTAAGAAACATTCTAAATTTAATATTTAATGAATCAGTACATCTTGCCCAAATGTGCCATTTCTCCTCTTCCTATCTTCTTTGTTTCTTTCACTTTCCCACCTATATAAGTCCACATGTTTTAATGCTTTATCGCTAAAGAATTAGATCAAATCAAGAGTGCCAAATATGTGTCATGCCGTTGACTTTTGGACATCATCACTATCTTCACATAAGAGAATTTAGCCTTTGGTCTTTCTTCAGTGATGGTAGACAAATAGGGTTCTTTTTCTAGAAAATGTTGAGTATACACTGAATAGACCCAGTTATACAATTTAATTCCCACAAAGTGTATTAAATTTCCACTAAATACTGGGCCAGGTTCTGATGGGTATACCAAATTGATTTAAATATCACTGCTGCCCTCAAAGAGCTTAAACTTAGTAAAAGGGGTAAGACACGTCTACACATAGTCAGGCATAACTGGAGAAAACAGACATCAGAAGGAGTTAATTTATGCATTGTCAAATATTCAGAGAGAAATTGCTTATTGTAAATGGATCATAATTACAGCCTTACAAAGTGTTAAAATTGCCTATAGAGTCTTGAAATCATTTATAAAGTATCTCCAATGGAAAAATCAGTTATTCCTAGTTATTAACCAAGACTTTACACTTATGGTTAGAACATAATTTCAGATATTTTTGTGTAGTAACAATGATTCTTTAGGTATTTTATGTAGTCTTTTCTGGAATCATTGTTTGTTTCTCTAAATACATAGGCTCAGATTTTCAATGTAATATTAATGTCGCATGTGCATAGAAATGTTCTCATTTACCTGTCTTTGCTGTTCTTATTCTAGTACTTTAAAATCAGTTTGCAGCTGAGCCATGCGTTCCTCTCATCGTGAGAGATGGGGCTTATAGCTCACATATAGTGGAGGCATAATAGCTAAACAGTTTTTATTTTCGCCTAGAGGATCATAGATCTGCCCCCCTGGGATTTATGTCATCATTTCAAACCCCAAGCTAAGAAAAATGTGTATTGTTAGACTTGCTTTACCATTCTTTCAAATGAAAGTTTAATCAACTTGACATTTACAGTAATGAATGTCTCTGTGACAGCATTTATGGAGCATACAGCAATTTCTATCCAAAAGTAAATATGAAAATGTGGCATAAAGTAGAGCGGTTGAGTGTCAAATCAAGATACAGTACAAGTCTGAAAACAGTCTTCAAGTACTGAAATATAACTGAAGCCACCTCATGCTTTATAGCCCATGCTTTTTCCTTCATAGTGGTTATAGGTTTTATGAGGAGACAAAAGGATTCTTTCATCAAGTTTTTGGAAACACCTGGGTCAAACACAGAAAAAAAAAAGTTCAGAACTTAGAACTTTTAGTATACTAACACGCTATTTGAATTTCCAAAAGAGATATATTATGCAGCTTTTCAGAAATTTTGTGATCATAAAAATTTATTTTTTCATGAGATATCTTTTGGGACAAGTGTTCTATGGAAGATATTTTAGCGTCCAAGAACTTTGCTCAGCCTGAGGTCATCTAACTTATCGTTTTCACAATGAAAATTGTTTTCGTCCCCTTTCTCTTTATTTTTCTCAGAGCTTCTGGAAGTTTCTTTAAAATTTCATTTTAAAAAGCCTCCATTCAGAAATTAGTAGTCAAAATCCAAGTAAAGTCCTATTTTACATACTTTTCATGTATTAATATAGCAACATAATTACACTAAATGGATTCATGTGATTTTGGTTATACTACAGTTAGGAGATGTAGTTTATCATTAAACATATTGTTATAGTTTATTAAACTCAAATTATTAAATTTGAGCTGTATGATTACAATTACATGAGGTAGTTAGTCAAACTCATAGAGACAGAAAATAGAATGATGGTGGCCAGGGGCGGGGGGATAAGAGAGAGAAAGTCGTTAGAATTTCAGTTTTGCAAGATGACAAAGTTCTGGAGATTGTTTGCACACCAATGTGAATATACTTAACTCTACTGAACTGTACACTTAAAAATGGTTAAGGTGGTGAATTTTATATGTATTTTACTGCATTTTTTAAGAATCATGTGATTTTCAATATAGTACTGTATTAAAATCTCACCAAATGTGAAAACAAAAAAATATAATTGAATATTTAAATTTATTTATCTCTCTTTATGAAAAAAGAAAACTGGTAGAGAAAAAAAAATCTAGTTCACTGGAATGGAAATCTAAAGATGTCTAAATAGTCTCCTAATCAAAGGAGCAACTAACAGCAAATATTTGATGTACTGGTGAGACTTTTCAAAATTGTATGAATCTTAAAATAAAAGGTACTTTAAAATTTCAAATTAGATTATTTGCCTATACATATACAAGTTCTTACTGATCACATTTTGAATCTATAGTGATTGTATATTTCTAAATTAACATATTAAAGAAATTTACCCATAAACTTTAACTTTTGGTGCTCCAAACTGCAAAAATTATCCAAAATTGATTGGTGCCCCAAAAATTATCATTCCTATGATAATTTCCTATAAATTTCTGGCTAGACTCATAGAAATATTTGTGATCTTTTAGGAAGAGGATATGCGCTGCAATGGAGAAAATCGGCCTTCTTTCTTCCCTAGCTGTGTTCTAGAGCCCATTTGGCTTTTTTATTCCATACATATATAATAGTACTTATTAAAAGCACAATTCCTTCAGGAATTTGAGGGTGTGTATAAAGATACATTTCTCACAAAGTACTTAACAATCATGTATAGCAAAATGAGAAAAACAAGATATATATAGCAGCACAAAACACCTTCTCACATCTAGAGTGTCCGCTCACCTTTATGCAACACTGGGCAGGTGCACCCGGGAAATAGATGGGGAGCTTGCAATTAATAAATGATAACTGAAACATTAATATTCCCTGTCACACAACCAAATCTATCCTGTATGAAATAAGACTATACTCATTGTGCACAAATGGAGTAGGAAATGCTCTCAGTGAGGTGGTAATAGAAGAGGGAGTTGTAGGAATTCTAGGGGAGTGAAAATGCAGACGTACTTGCCCTTTGTCTTTCTTTGAGCCCCAGAATAGAGTTTTAGGAGCTATTTGTGTGATTAAGGGAGGAAGCCTGGGAAACTGTTACAGGATCAGCATTTCAGAAACAAGGTGAAGACTCAGAGGCAGATGACTAAAGAAGATGAGCCTAGGACAACAGAAAGGCCCAATTTAAGAGAACTGAAATCATCCCTGAAAAGAACAAAAATGTATTTTTTCATGATCAGAATGAAAATGTCTCTCAGGAGTTCAAAAGTAATTATAAACTTTCATAGTTCTTAAAATGATAGATGATCAATGTCTAGGTTTCAACTAATTCACTTTCTCATGTGAACTTGGGGGACATGGAGACTCAGGCTAGTGGGGAGTTTGCCTGGGTACGTCCATAGGGAAAGGGAACGTGCTGAGTTCCCACCTATTATCTCACCCCTGACTCTTCAGGACATCTACCTAGAGAAAAAGTCCCATATGGATGAGAACTGTACCTGTGAAGAAGGGGAGTAAGAGTAATGACGTCAGCTCTATGCTCCCCAATTTTTAGAAATGCAGACGATAGTATACAGAGACTTCATCAGGGAGTCCCAGAAGAAGGCAGAGAAAGGTCACCAACCCCATTTGCAGGCTAGGATAGGACAAGAATAATTATTATGTGAGCTTTGGGGGATTTTTTAAAGCTTTCAACACTCCAATGTCCATTGCCCCCCCTCTGTTTCATATTTAGTAGCAAAACCCCCAATACAAAATACGGTATGTGATCTTCTAATTCTGGGTCAAAGAAAAGCCAGAAAGCTAAGGAGATTGTATCCTAATTAATTATATGGCCTTGAGAGTGTGAGCAGTTAGAGGAAAGGGAGAGATTCAAACCCATCTCTGAGATCTAGGATTAATGAGAGGCTCTGGAAAAGCCTACATGGGATAGAGCAGTGGGGCCAGGAGTTTTATCCAAGAGAGACCCTATATAAGCTCTGACTGTCAAAATGACTTATTCTAACTTACATATTTTTCCAGCTGGACTGCAAAAATAAGACTAACTGAATCATTTCTATTAGATATCCAGATGTTACCGTATAACTTGATAAGCTAAACTATAAGATGAAAAAGAAAATCATATTTTAAATCTCCAGAGTAAGGCAAAAACAGGAAATCCTAAGTCTAGTTACCAAATCATTTGCACTTTTTTCTGTAACAGTGAATCATCTGAATTAAGAGTTGTGTCAGAAGAAAAATTTAAAAATATACCCTATTTAATTCTAGAAAACATCATAAAATGTATCCTATTAACTCACATTCACAGAGCACAGCCTGCATTCTTTTCTGCCAGGCAGCCTTGTTTTCATATCAATAGTAACAGAAGGTTAAATCTCATCATTCTTTTCTTCTATTTATACAGTTAAACTTTGTTCTGCTTCATGGCTTCCTGCTGAGTCATCTCTTTTATATTAGTTGCCACACTGTGTTGTTTAAAGGGTCTGCCTCCACGGACAGTTCCAGAACACATCATGCTCCTTCTTGCTACAAGATCAGGACATTTTCTACACCAACTCCCAAATCCCTGGGAGTGGCTCTCAAACCTTTCCATGCACAAAAGTCACTGAGGGGATCTTCTGAAAAAACTAACTCCCCGTTTTACATTTTAAACCTTGTTTGCCCAATCATTCGATTGCAGATGATCCTTGAATCCTACTCTGACAAACTGCTTTATTTTTCTCTTTCCCGCCTCCCTGACATTTCCAACCCATACTGATTTCCTCCTCAGACTCTAGAGTGGTATACTGACCTTTGATTTAACCCTGAATAATTTATCTTCCTGTATTGTTTATTTCATGTGGTTATATCTCACATGATTAAACACTCCTAGGAGGAATCCATGTCTTAAATGATAGTATAGTAATGTATAATAAATGTTAAATACTATTGGCATGGAATATCCAGAGAGCCTTTCGTGGCAACAGGATAGAGTTATTTTTCACCTTGAAAATGACTGGAGAACAAGGCCCTGGGAGGAAGCAAAGGCATTAAATGAAGGAAGCATTGGCCCATGGGCATTGTTGCAACCTCCGTCCTCCTTGGTGCTGCTACAGACATGGAAACATGGAGGCAATGCACAAGCAGTGTGGGGCCACACGGCACCAGGTGCCCCAGGACTGGCTCTGCCCTCCCTTGCTATGTTTCTTGGGTGTGTTCTTTTTCTAGATTTTTGCATACCCAACTAGAAAAGTTTTATCACATGATCTCTAAAACCCCTTCTGATGCTCCAGAGTCTGGGAATTTACCCATATCTGGGAACAGTACCAGAAAGATTGGTGTTACACGAAGGAAGTCCAGATGCCCTCGATAAACCCATAGTGAGTTGAAATTGAATTTAATACACTCAACACTTGGCCTTAGCTGACCTTAAATATGCTCAGAACATGGACATTAGCCTACCATTGGGCAAAATCATCTTGCTGCTACTGCCCAGCATCATGAGAGAATATTATACCACAAATTGATGTCCTGGGAAAAGATCAAAATTCAAAGTATGGTTTCTACTGAACACACTGCTTTTGCATTGCTTTTGACCCTCATAAAGTAAAAAAAATAATAATAAAAATAAAAATAAATAAAATAAATAAAAATTGCAAGTCAAACCATCAGAAGTCAGGGACCATCTGTATTTTCTGACTCTGAAGGTTGTCTCTACCTTTGCTCTCGGTTTTCTTTTCCTAATTTCACATCATTTCCTCATTGAAAAAGTCTTCTTGTACAGTTTCTTCACTGATCTGAATCCCTTATAAATTAGAGGTAATTACATTCGATATTGTATGTAATTATTCTGAGAATTTTTAGCACACTGATATTCCTTTCTGCCACTTCTGAGGTGTTTTCTTTGAAGATTTTGCATCTGAGAATCTTCCTGAGATCTCTTGTTTTATTATCCTGTCTTTTTTTTATTGCCAATATTATCTATAAAACCTTTTGCACTTTATCTCAATTTATTTTCCTTTTCCATTACTTTATAATGTGCGTTTCAAAATATAAGCACATCATACAAATCCCCACGCTCCTTCCAGACCTAAAAGAATGTGTATCATTTATAACAAAGGTTTTTGTAAGTTAATTCTTATTAGTAGCTAGTTGAGATATAGCTATCACTTCTTAAGTATCTTTAGTTTCACAAAAGAAATAATAGGCAAGATTGCTTTTCAAATTTTCCTTATAATTTGAATTTCTACTACAAGTATTTATAATTGTATCTCTTTTGTAACATAATACATTTGAAATATTTCATTTGCTTAATTTTATTTGATGTCAAATATTATCAGTTTTATTATTACGGTAAAATATCAACAGTTAAAACAATCGGAAAGGAAAACTATTCATCACAATTCCTTCGACTTAGTACAGAAGTTTTCATCCATGCATGTTGGGGACAAGAACATTTCAACAAAATTACATTCACAGTATAATGCCATTTTGTGATTGTTTTTACTTGCTAATATATCATAAACATTGTCTCAGAATCATAATTTTTAACGGTTGCATAATGCTTCATTGAGTTTGGGTGACATACTTCCCTACTATTTGCATATTTATGTTATTTTTTTTTAATTTTGATACTGCTATGATCATCTTCATGCAAATATCTTCTTACTACTTTAAGATTATACTCTTAGGAATAGAATAGCTGAGTTGAAAGATAGGAACAGTTTGGGGATTTCTGATAAAAATTATCATATTGCTTTCCAAAATGGGTTGTATAAATTTACATTCCCACCCTCAGTATAAATGCGCTAGTTAAACACAACCTTACCCTAAGCAGTTATTCGTGTTTTAAAAGACTGATTAAATAAATAAAACTTTATCCTTTTAACCATTTTAAGTGTACAATTCAGTAGTATTAAGTACATTCAAAATATCGTGCAGCCATCACCATTGCCCACTTCCAAAACTTTTTCATCATCCCACACAGAAACTCTGTACCCGTTAGACAAGAATTTCTCTTTCCTCTTTCTCCTCAGCCCCTGATAACTTCTATTCTACTTTCGTCTCTATAAAGCCTATTCTGAGTACCTCATATAAGTGGAATCACATACAACATTTTTCTTTTGTATTTGGCTGTTTTCACTTCCAAAATGTTTTCAATTTTCATCTATGTTGTAGCATGTATCAGAATTCCATTCTTTTGTAAGGTTGAATAATATTTCAGTGTATTTATACACTATATTTTATTTCCATTCATCTGTCAATAGACATTAAGGCTGCTTCCACCTTTTGCTATTGTGAATAATGTTGTTATTAACACTGGTATAGAAGTATTTGAGTCCTTACTTTCAACTCTTTTGGCTATATACTACGGTATGAAATAAAATGACTGGATCATATGGCAAATTTTACTTAATTTTTGAGGGGTATTATTCTTTTAATGATTAAAGAAAGTTTTTTGCTTGCTTTACTTAGTATAAATTTTACTTTTTTAAATAAGATTTAAATATTTTCTTTACCTTTATGTTGCATCTTCTATAAGTTATCAGTTCACATTCCCTGTCCATTTGAGTTTTTTCTCTATGTTTTTCTAATATGAATGCTCCCTATAGTGGACAACTGTTCCTTTTGACTGCTGAGAGTCTTTTCCCTTTTATACCTGGATTTTTAAAATTAAGTTACCTAGAGTTGATTTCTACTGTTTACAATAAGACTTGATAGACTATTTATGTCTATTATATAATCCCTAATCAAATTTTGTGTAAAATGTGTCTCAGTTTATTGACCTCTCATTAATTTTAGTTTTATTATGTTATTTTTTCCACTGTTTAGAAATTTTCCATGTTATAGAATTAAATCTGTAAGTCTTTTAAACGGCTTTTCAATTTCTTCAAAGCTAAGAAATTATCTTTATGCCATCAGTTAATAGTTACTCTCTTCAATTCCTATTTTGATTATATTAAAATTGTTCCAATTTATGCCAAATTTTCCATTATTCCTAAATACGTTCATTTTCCATGTTTCCTAGTAGCAAATGATTTTATATTGATTAATATATTTTTATATCTCTCCAATTCTCCAGGTCTTAGAAAGTGTTTGATTTCAAGATATAATACATACTGTCCACTTATACGGGAATACATTCCAAAGCTCCAAAGGATAATGATGTTCTACAAATACATTTTAGGAAGGAAGGAATTAGTGGAAGCATGTGCATAACTATTTTTGTGTCTCTTCCTAGTCTTATTTCTTCTTTCTAGTGTAGCAAGAATAAGAATGTATAGGAGGCAGGAGAGTGGCTCTGGATTGTCATCTAAGAGGGAAACAAAGTCCTGTGCTGGGAAGATTGCCCAAGTCAGAAGCAAGGACTCCTGGGAGAATGTGGAATGTGAGAGCATCAACTTGGGTGAAGTATTGGAGGCTCACTCTTGGCTTCACACAAAGGAGTCTAACCTGAGAGCTTAAAGCAGAGTTGTAAACACGGTAATAACAATAATGTAAAACTTGCTTATCACATGAAATCTTACACAGAAGCTGAGTATCTATAGCAGGTTACAGTAGAGTTGCTCTGTGGAAACCCAGCACATCTGATCTGTTATCCTGCAGAGTGATCCCTACGATCCCCTTGGGACATGAGGATTCTGCAGGACATGATTTGAAAATGACTAGTTTATAGGAAAAGAGGCATCATACATCATCACAGTTTGTGCTCAGAAGAAAATGGCTGGCAGTACCTTAAATAACACCTCTCTCTGAAGGAGTTTCATTGGAATGGGGATCAAAGAGACCAAGCCTCAGTAGATCATAAATCAGACTGAGTACAAGAACCGGCGGGGGAGGAAGGCATGGCAGGCATAGAACCAATTCAGTTGCTCTAAAATCATGTTTTGTGTCCTGTCACCTACTTCCTGGATGAAGTGCTAGCCAAAGACAATTTATTGAGAGTCATCATTATCACAAGACACTTGATACTTTTCTAGAAACCCTCAGTGTACTATTCACATAAATTAATCCTAATCCTACAAAATAACCGCCCCCCCATATAGCTAAGAATAAATATGCATTTGAAATGATTCCCAAGAAAACACTGGAAGAGGAGAGTAACATTTGAATACAATTATGGCAAATTAGAGGGAAGAATTTAAGATTTTCTTCACATCAATCAAACCAGGTTAACATATTTAAAGGGGAAATGGCAAGTGGTGATTATTTAGTGTCTGAGAGCCTGGCAGAGGGTTTTGTTTTTAGTCTCAGCCAAAGAACTGAATGTTCCATAATGTCACTGACGAACGAAACGTCATCTGGTGGAATTAATGGCTAATAAATTTAGAGCAAGGCGAAAAAACTATTACTTTGTACTACATTTAGCCAACCTGTGAAACCCACTGCTACAGGAGGTTACGGAGTTGAGCACTGCAGTTGGATTTAAAGCAGAATGAATAACTTTATGACTAATAAGTGCCAGTTTCAGCTCTTCATGCTAAGATAAAAGGAAGGGGTAATCAAAACACATATTTGAGAGCACAGGCCAATTGCTGCAGGGATCAGAAGCAGGGACCTTTCCCCTGTAAACACTGATATGAAATCATCTGTACAGAAAACAGGAAGCATCTTTATCCCTCTGCTAGAACCAAGCATTGCCCTCTGCAGAAGCAGGGTTCTATGTGCTGGCCCAAGGGGGCTGCTGTGGAAGTAAGCATGTAAGATGAGTGAGGAGCCTGTATTAGCTTCCACAGCCCTTGAGCTACTTCCAACCAACAAGCAAGCTAGTGTAACTCAAGACTTTTCTCTCGCCTCTCTTAGTTACCTACTCAACCAACCTCAAATATTTTCATACTGGGGGGTCCATCCTGCTGACTAAAATAAAGGTTGGGTCTCCCCCTTCTTCACTAACAAGTACCCTCTTCCTACTAGTCTGTTCTGTGCTCTTATCTTCAACAAATGAAGATTCTCTATTTGTGAGCATCTGTTCACAGTTCCTATGCATTCTCCCATCCTGACAACCTACAAAGGATCCCTGAATACTTTTCCTTTTACACAGGTTTTAAAAATCAAAAGTCAAAAAAATCCAGGTAGGTAATGCAACACTAGATTGGTAATATGTGTAGCACACTAAGTACAGGAATATTTAAATTCCAGAAATAGACTCAACATTCTTTATTTTTACTAAATTAGAATTGCATTGCAAAATTTAAACAGATATGACAATATTTTGGATTATAGATTAAATTCGAAATAAAAAGATTAATTTTTTAAATTTATTGGGGTGACAATTGTTAACGAAATTACATAATTTCAGGTGTACAATTCTGTATTACATCATCTATAAGTCCCATTGTGTGTTCACCACCCAGAGTCAGATCTCCTTCCATCACCATATATTTGATCCCCCTTACCCTCATCTACCATCCCCCACCCCCCTTACTATGGTAACCACTAAACTATTGTCTGTGTCTATGAGTTTTTGTTTCTCATTTGTTTGTCTTGTTCTTTTGTTGTTTTTGGTTTATATACCACATATCAGTGAAATCATAGGGTTCTCTGCTTTTTCTGTCTGACTTATTTCGCTTAGCATTATGCTCTTAAGATCCATCCATGTTGTCACAAAAGTTCCTATACCATCTTTCCTTAACATCGAATAGTATTCCATTGTGTATATATACCACAACTTCTTTATCCATTCATCTATCGAAGGACATTTTGGTTGTTTTTATGTCTTGGCCACCGTAAACAAAGCTGCAATGAACATTGGAGCACACGTGTCTTTATGTATAAATGATTTCAAATTCTTTGGGTAGATACCCAGGAGAGGGATTGCTGGGTCATATGGTAATTCTATTTGTAATTTTTTGAGGAACCTCCACACTGCCTTCCATAATGGCTGCACCAGTCTGCATTCCCACCAACAGCGTATGAAGGTTCCTTTTTCTCCACAACCTCTCTAACACTTGTTACTATTTGTCTTGTTGATGATAGCCATTCTGACTGGGGTGAGGTGATATCTCATTGTGGTTTTTATTTGCATTTCTCTGATGATTAGTGATGTTGAACATTTTTTCATTTGTCTATTTGCCATTTGTAAGTCCTCTTTGGAGAAATGTCTCTTCAGGTCCTCTGCTCATTTTTCAATTGGGTTGTTTGTTTTTCGTTGTTGAGTTTCATGAGTTCCTTGCATATTTTGGATATTAGACCCTTATCGAAGGAACTGTTTGCAAAAATCTTCTCCCATTCAGTCGGTTGCCTCTTCATTTTGTCGATGGTTTCTTTTGCTGTGCAGAAACTTTTAAGTTTCATATAGTGTCATTTGTTTATTTTAGCTTTTACTTCCATTGCCTTTGGAGTCAAATTCATAAAATGCTCTTTGCATCCAAAGTCCATAAGTTTAGTACCTATATTTTCTTCTATGCAGTTTATTAGGTCAGGTTTTATGCATAAAAAGATTAATTTAAAAAATTCTAAATCCAATTCCTCTGGGTTAGAATTAGAAAACTAACATCTTGTCTTTTTTCTGCAGAAGATATATTAGGTCTTGTATTTCTCTTTGAAATGGACAGCCCAGAATTTGGCCTTAAATTCCTTAACTGGGAACAATATTTAGTTTTATTCCATTTCATAATGGAGAACAGATGTACCCAAATGTAGTTACTTCTAAACATCGTTTGGTTTTATATTTACAGTAACTATTCTCAAGACATTTGAAGAAATCTGATTTTCCCACATCATCATATTTAGCTTTCAGCATCATATACTGCTATATAATTTTATTTGAGAAGTTTTCATTCATTCTAATATTCATTCTATTAATTGTAAGAAACAAGGGGAACAACAATTAGTTTATTTTTAAAAAGTTTGAAGTAGAGAACCATGTTTGGAATTGTATCCTCAACTCTGAAATTAGGGAATTTCTATAATTTCCAATTCTGAAAACTGATTTTAAAGTGTGGTATGTTATTCCTTGCAAAAACAAAACAACCCCCCTCACACACACACACACAATTTTCCTAAGGATAAAATAATAAAAATGTATATTTTTAAATTATTTATAAGCTCCTTTATATTTATATTAATAGATAACTACTTTTCATGGTAGCATTACTTTATTTGGCTTCAAAATAGAACTTCATTGAAATTTCTATTGTATGTCTCAGTTCATTAAAATTTTCATCATGCACTGTCTTTCTATGGTTGTTCATAACAATGCCTTAAATTGCATTCTTTTGACAAAGATATACTTTGTGTATTAAACATGTAAGAATAGACTCTAATTCAACAAAGAACTCTGCTCTCTCCTACTTTTCTTGAGTTACATTGCTCTCTCAGTCTCTATCTCATTTTCCACTTTTGCTAGAGACATGGATACACAAACCATTTCTTACCTCCAGAAAAACAACAGCACAAATTATGATGAAAAATGAGAACTGACACTGCCCCTCAGTGTCAGGCTTATAAAATAAGATGTGACTCCAATAAACCAGAAAAAGCATGCCGGTCTAAAGAGGATGGCAACTACACAGCTCCAGCCAATTGTTCTCTAACAGTATTGAGACCCATTGTTACCAAAACATCTGGATATTTCCAGAAAGGCCCGATGCCTAGATTTTTGTCTCAAGTTTTAAATGTAGCTGACTAATTAAAAAATTTTAAAATATAATGCATACCACTACAGACTTATTAGAAGGACTATAATTCAAAAGATAAACAATAAGTATTGGTGAGGATGTGGGGAAACTGGAACCCTTATAACATTGCTGGGAATACAAAATACAATAGCTACTTTGGAAAACAATATGACAGTTTCTTAAAGAGTTAAACATCAATTTAATATACAACCCACTAATCCTACTCTTAGGATTTTATCCAAGAAAAATGAAACTGTACGTCTACACAAAGGCATTTTTGCAAAATTTATATCAGCATTATTAATAAACAGCCCTAAATTAGAAACAACTCAAATGTCCATCAACTGGTGAATTCATAGACAAAGTGTAGTAGATCTGTGTAATGGACTATTAGTCAAATATAAAAAGGAACTACCTACTAATATACACTATAATTGAAATGCAATACAAATCATTATGCCAAGTTAAAGGAGCCGGATGTATTAAATGTGTAAGAATAGACTTACATGTATATTTCGTCTCCATTTATATGAAATGTCCAGAATTGGAAAATCTACATACAGAAAGCAGATTGGTAATTGCCTAAGGCTTCATAAAGTGGGGGAGCTGGAGGAAAATGGGGAATGACAGACAATAGGGGTGGGGATTTATTTGGGGGATAAGAACATTCTAAAATTGAGGTGGTGATCACTGAACAACTCTGTGAATATACTAAAAACCATTGAATTATACATTTTATACACTTTAAATGGGTGAATAGTATTGTATGTGAATCCTATAACAATAAAGTCTTTTTGGTTTTTGTTTTTTATTTTAAGCAAGAAAATAGGACACAAAGTTTTAGGACGGGAAATAAGAGACGCCAGAAAAGAGTAGGAAGGACAGCAGGAGTGAGACAAGGAAGATGAGCATTGTATAGTGTGGCCTGGTGAGCAAAGGCAAGGTCCTACGGTTGGTGGAGCGAATGGCTGAAGGGTTCACCCTCAGTCTACCCAGAGCTGAATGCTTGATGAATAATGGAAGATAATGCTTGACAGCATCATTAAGGACAAGGAGCAGTGTCAATACCAGTGACTGTCATGGCTAATCAGCACCTCCTGGGTTTTCTGAATGCCTGATAGCATAGAGAGAGAGGGAACACCAACGATTACAGAAATGAAATGTCCCATCATTGATGTGAGTGGGATCTCAGTGTAGACAGAATTTGATTTAGGGGAATACTGCAATAAAGCTGCTTGAACAGGACACTGTGATTATCTCATTGATATTCATTCTCTTCCTCCTACTTTGTGTAGTGGCCATGAGGTTGGTAGAGACTGATCCCCAAGGACAAGTCCTGATTAGTCTCAGTCAGAGTAAAGCCTATCTCTTTTGCCACAGTACAGACGTACCACCCATAAAATGTTCTGCTTTTTGCTGTAATAGTTCTTGAAAAGTTATACAATTTTCAGACAACTCCTTTTTCCTACATGAGGCTTTTCCTTTGTATCCTAAAACACTCTAAACAAACAAGAGAAGTAATAATATAATAAAAGAAATAATGAAATTATTTTAGAAACAAAAATAATGAAAGAAGAAACAAAAGTGAAAAATAATATTTTTGAGATGATGATTTCAGGCAAAGACATGCTCATCAATTTACTCAACACCACATTTTTCTAGTCAGACGATATCATATGGATCTAATCTGAATTGCGTGTAATGTTTAGATAAACACCAAACAATTGACTTTGCTTATGTATGCCAAATGAGAGGGATAAAGGGTTTGCAGCTTCAACAACTCTTTGTTGTGAACATATACTATTTCCATGTGTTTCACAGCATTCTTTTGCTTAGCTTTTACTTTATCCTAAAAGTGGTTTTCTATGATGTAAACTTTTACTTTTAAATATAGTTGGAGTGCAAGATCAAGAGTCCCAAAAAGTTGAACAATTGTTGAAGAAAATAGTGCAGGAAAAAAAAGAATAAACCACCGCTTATTATATCCTATTTTATGTATAAACTTGCATTCTTTACTTTCAAATTATTAGATGTTCAAAAATTATGTAAACTTATTTGCATTGTTCAATTGCTATATAAAATAATTAAGTATCTTGAATTGGGATGAAACGCATCACAATTTTTCTTTTAAAATTAATGTAAATATGTGTTCTATTTAATGACTTTCACTTAGCATCAAGGGTTTCAGGAAGGAATCAGTCATTAAACAAGAGACAAGTGTGTTTCAATGAACTAAGTCAATCAGAGCATTTTATTTCTGTGGCTATAGGTTTTGGTGCAGTGGTTTCCCATTCGGAAAAGTTCAGGATGCTCGATGGTTAGGGAAGGAACTGGCTCTCTCTATCAGAATGTGAATAATGACGTGTGTAACTCTGCATGTAGCTGGCAGCCATTTTGTGACCATGTCAGGGAGACAGATGGATCTGGATTTAAGCTGACATCATGAAAAGCAGAGTGAAGAGAGAAGTAATCTATGACTTTGATGACATAATTTATCTGCTGAATCAAACTAAACGGAAATCACCATATTTATGTAGTTTCTAGTTATGTTTCTTTAATGCAAACTCATCTGGGTTTTCTGTAAATTGTAACAACAGGAAGTGTCATAAATTGGGCTTTCTGTTTCTAGAAGTATGACAGAGTATATATGCAGAGAAATTCCTTCAGGAACAAGAAAAATAATGCAAAGTAAAATGTTTTAAAAAATCTTTCTTAGAACATAGCTGAGCTGAACTAGCCGTTAAGAAATGAAAATAGAGGAGACAAGCAATAAGAAAGTGTGATTCCATGAGGATTAGGTGAGCACTGGAGCTGGCATCATCCCTAAGGATATCTGCCAATTATAATAGCTTCATCTGGGTTTTAATTGGCCATGTGTTTGAGAAACAGAAGCCAAAACCAGGGGCCAGAGCAGAGTGGAAGTTAGGGTCAGAGATGCCTGCAGGAAACCAGGACCACTTAAAGAGCAAAACCCACAGTGGGTAAATAAGAAAACAAATTGACTCACAGAAAGAAACATGCATGTCTCAACCTTTTCTCTGGGCGGAACAGAAATAAAGAAGAAAGCCTCCTTTGAGATTTCTTAAATACAAGTCATATTCACATGGGTTTGCCACTAAAATTTATAATGCCTGAAAAAAACCCAAACTGAAAATTAAGTTTAAACAGATCTGTGGCTGGTAATGCCTCAGGTACTACTGTTGCAGAGAAATGCCCTTTAAATGCAGGCCTCAAAGAATACCTTTGGATAGAAATCCAAAGATCATGAAATCACAACAAAAATGATTAATGCACAAGGAAACAAGCAACTATGAACAAAAGTCATCATAAATAACAACTACAAAAGAATCTGTGCATTAATAAAAATACTACATTTCAAAACTTCTGGAATGTAACCAAAAATCTTGAGGGAAATTTAAAGCCAAAAATACTTTTATTAGAACAAAAGTAAAACTCAAAGTCAATTGCATAAGCATTTATCTTATTTAGGAAAAGAAGAGCAAAATAAACCTAGAAAATGTAGAAGAAATAAAACAATAATAAACAGAAAAGTATGAAGTAAAAAACAAAAATATGAGAGGATTACCAAAACCAAAAGTGGTTCTTAAAAAAAAAAAAAAAAAAAAAAAAAAAAAACTTATGAAATTGACACACCTCAATTGGTTAAAGAAACAAGAGACAGCACAATATATTAGGAATAGAAAAGAGAGCATAACTAAAAAGGCAGCAGAGATCAAAATGATCATGTGGTAGATGAGGCTAAAAGGGATCAAATATATGGTAATGGAAGGAAAACTGACTTTGGGTGGTGAGCACGCAATGTGATATAGATGACGCATTATGGAATTGTACACCTGAAACTTATGTAATGTTACTAACAATTGTCAACCCAATAAACTTTAAAAAAAAGAAAAAAAAGATAATGAAATATAAATAACTTTAATGTCAACACATTTGAAAACAGGTGAAATGAACAAAATACTTTAAAAATTTATCACAATTGACTCAAAATTGTCAAATATTTCAAATATTTTATTTCATTCTGAAATAAAAATCAGAATGGTTATCAGTAGTCCAAAATTTCCCCTCAAAGAAAATAGCAGGATCAAATGACTTCACAGGAGATTTTAACAAAATATTCACAAACAGGTAACTCCAAATGTAAACTCCCAATTTGTTTATAGCATAACAAATTTCTTTTGTTATCAAAAATAAAGAGAGTAAAAGAAGGGGAAAAACAGGCCAATCTTTTAAAGCAAGAGCAAAAAACTTTCTAAAGAAGAAAATGTGCAAATTGAATTCAGCAACGCATAAAAGGGTACTCTATCATCACTGAGTTGCATATATTCTAGGATTACAGTTGATTTAACATTAGAAAAATCTATTAAGTAATGCATCATATTACATAAAAGGAGAAAATGATATAATAATTTCAATAGGTGCAGAATAAGCAGTTGATAACATTTAATAATCATTTTTACCACAAATTCTCAGTGGACAAGGAATTTCTCAGAAAAGGAATTTCTTTAACCTGAACAAGAGGGTGTATAGAAAGAAGAACCATTATAGCAAACATTATCATCAATGGTAAGCCATTATAGTTTTTCCCAATATTTCTGTTCAACATTGGACTAAATATCACAGTTAGTGCAATAAGATTTTTAAAAAGAAAAAGAAAGAAAATCCTTAAGAATTGGAAAGGAGTAAATTGTTACTATTCAGAAATAACATGATGGTGTACAAACTGGAAAACCCAAAAGAATCTACCCAAATTATTATAATTAATCATAGATTTTTTAAGCAAAGTTACTAGTTACAAGATCAATAACCAAAAGTCAGTTAACATTTTTGTATACTAGCGAAAAATAGAAAATAAAAATTTAAGAATATACTATTTATAATAGTTTAAAAATGTTAAAATACCCAGGAAAAGATGCTAACAGAAAGTATGTTGAAAAAAATGTTTGTTTGTTTTTGGTCATTTGGGGTTTATTCCTTAAAACAAAACAAATCAAACAGAAACTTAAGCTGTCATTTAAGTGGGGTTTCAGAAGGGAGTGGAAGTAAATGAAAACTTCTTAAATAGACTATCAACCAATCCTTTTTGTTTTTCCCTGTAAAATTATTTTATTTTCTGTTACATAGACATATTTTTCAGGTAATGTTTCTAGAACAACCTGTATATGGGGTGTTATAGATGGGGTAAATACATTTTTAAAAAACTTATCTTTATTATACAGAGTTGTAATGTAAAAATGATAATATAGGCTTTAGTTTTCAGAAAGCAGTTAACCAGACTAATCCTGAAAAAACTATTTAAGTCTATAATATGAAATGAAAAGATATGATTAAAAAATCTCTTGATCAAAAAGCTTGAGATCAAAGGAATGTTTACTATCCTCCTTTACTTTACTATTACAGAGAGCCACTAGGATTTTTTTTCATAATCTTTAGTTTCATCCAGGATGGCTTGGCAGAGAGAGATACCATACAACTTCTGATGGCATGCTTTGATATCATTCATGTCGATTTCAGAACAGAAAACCATAATTCTAACCAATGTCTTATGACATATCCCAACACTCTTCATGGCCTGATGAAGCTTCTCAGCAAAGAACATTGGTTTGTTTGTGGCACACTTCACAATCCTTGTGAAGCATGTCGACGTCACCTGTCATCTCCAGCTCCAGAACTTTGTTATGTCGTGCTGACTGGACTTGAAGTACTTCTGAAACACTCTGCAAAGATGGGGATAGCTTCTGGTGGTAAGAATGGTATTGAACACACTCACATCTGTTGCTTTTCTCCTTGCCCCTGGCATCTGACTCAAACAAGTCCTCATCTATGCCAAAATCCTCAGATGGGTCATCCTTAACAAGGGAAAGCAAATCCTTCTGGTAATCTTTAGATGTGTCTGAGTTGATGTCTTTTAGCCAGATCTCTCTTCAATTTTTCTCTATAGACTCTGTTAATTTCTCTGTTAGTTCTTGATGCCAAAATTTCATTCAGAGTGTCTTCCTCAGTTCCAAGGTCCTTCATGGCAGTACAGAGTTCATCACCATCCAACTGGGCTGGAGTTTTTAACAGAGCCAAAGCCAGTTCCTCGAGGTGACCTGTAAGGGCTTTCTTCAGAGCTTCATCCAGGGGCTAGCCTTTTTCCTGGAGATATGCTGCTTTGATCTGTTGATGCTGTGCACTGTTTCTCTTAGTTAGAATATCAGTGATGGTTGCTCCATCCACACTTTTAACTGTTATTGCTTTATGCATAGCAGCAATATGCCAGGATGGACTGAAACTAAGATAGGGGCTCATTGCTGACCCGGGACCACCTTTGGAGTCTTTCAGTTTTAATGTATTCCTGCTCTTCATTTTCAATAAACCAGGCCTGCTTGAGGAATTCTGATACAATTGCTACCCTGTTTCCCCGAAAATAAGACCTAACCAGACAATCAGCTCTAATGCATCTTTTGGAGCAAAAATTAATATAAGACCCGGTCTTATTTTACTATAAGACCAGGTATAATATAATATAATATAATATAATATAATATAATATAATATAATATAATATAATATAATACCAAGCCTTATATTATAGTAAAATAAGACCGGGTCTTATATTAATTTTTGCTCCAAAAGAAGCATTAGAGCTGATTGTCTGGCTAGGTCTTATTTTTGGGAAACATGGCATTTTTAAAGAAGTTTCTTTTTTCCACCTTCTTCCAAAGAACGAAAGAGAGATTCTTCTCTGATCCTTTCACACTCCGAATCCTTTCTTTTTAGCCCCAACTGGATCCCACATCCAGAATTGCTAGGGTCATGAATCACTGAACCATTGCAGATTCTGAAATGCAAATTAGTGTGCTTCCATGTTTTCCCAATGATGATTTATTATTCAGCTTTCTTATATCTGCTAAATCAGTTACTGCTATCCAGCTATGGTCCAGATTCTCCTTTCTTGTTCTCTTTGTCCTGGAGGGTTTATGTAGGTGAGAGTTTCTGTAACAACACAGAGGTGAGTGTATGTGATCAATTCACCATTTTTTTTTTTTTCTCTAGAAGCCCACTTTAATATTATATGAGCATATGCCTATGGGAAATATGTATTAACTCGGAAGTCAGATAAATGGGATATTTATTTGGCAACAGAGGAAAAACTCTATCCGTTGTTTTGGGGTTGTTTTGTTTGTTTTGTTTGTTTGTTTGTTTTGCAGGGCAGATTGTTCCTAGAAACTCACCAACTCACTCAGCCAATATACCAAGTTTATTTAACCGAGGTTGAGGGCATTATCAGTGACTGAGTCAGGGGCAAGTCTCACAAATGGGCTACAGGGAGAAAGCAAAATGTTGCTCTTCAGGGCCTGGTGAAATGTGGCATTCTTCTCAAGCGTAAGGTGAGAGAATCCAAGCCACTCTACCAACTGTCTCAAAAAGCAGAAGGTTGGCTGGTACATTGAGATGCTTTTGTAAGGCATGTAAATAAAGCAGTGATTTGCCCCTTCCCTTCTTCCTGAGGCTGAAGAAAAGGCCTAATTCAATGACATGTCTTTTAGATTCCCCCCCGGGCATCTGATGTTTAATGTGCACTGTTTGCTATTGCTGGGTTTTTTTTTTTCCAGGTTTTTCATTTTGTTCATGTACCTCAAGGTGATTGTTCATAGTTGACGCAGTTTTAGAAATGCTTTTTAGTGATGATTTAAAAAGATAATAGTGATAATAACTTCACTAATTTAGTCTGTGGATCCTTATCTATAGATGAACAAAATTACACTCTAATTTCCTTAAAACTTGTAATTCAGCACAGAATCAAATCTTTCCTTTCATGTTCAGATCCTCTGCCTAGTTTCCAAATCCCTTGAGACCAATCTAATCCTCTACAATTTTCTTCCCTTTAACTCCTTCCTTCTCAGGATCTCAAATCATGAACCTTTCTCTAAACCTGTCAGTGAGAGTGCCGCAACAAATCTTGGGCAGCATTTTAAACGTTCAGCAATTGATCTAATGACCACTACCTAGAAGGTTGGGATTCTGTTTCTGCGTGTATCAAAAAGTGCTCCTGTACCTTTGGAAAACACCTTAACCCCAGATTTTCCCCTCTTGTGCATGAAAATGATGGTATTTATAGTCAGCACCTTTATCTTTGTAAATAAAGGTGTATGTATAGGAAGATAAAAGATAAAGATATCAGTATATATTATTGTTCTCAGTTCTTGATACCTGAGTACTGAAATATTATGAAAAAGAGAATGAAATAAATGGGAAAAGGGAAAAAAGACAATGATTTGAATCATAGAAAAAGAACATAAAGTGACTCTTCTAGAGAAAAATGCTGACATTTTCCAGAAACGTCTGTCCAAATAAATGATGTATAAAAATCAGCATGAGAAATTGACAAAACAGTAAATAAAAATGACAAGAAGGCATTATTTTGCAATTGGCGAAATGAGAAGTAGAAAGTTTATTTCATAGAAATGATATTTTAAACATGCTTAAAAAAAGATATTTTTTAGTGTTCAGAAAAGAAAAAAATGCCATGCTGCTGTCTTTATACTTTTAAAAATCATCTGCTTGTCATTTTTGAATTGAACTTGCACTTGTTCCAAACATCATACCCTCCTTTAAGCCTTTTCCAATTTCCAAAACAAAGTTAATCACTTTCCCCTTAATGTTGCACACGCCTTTGTACTTAATTTTCTTGTAGCAGTTATATGTAACATTTTTGGTGTTGTTCTCCCACCCCACCCCAGACTGTGAGCTCCTTTAGGAAAAATATTATGACTTATTCTTTTAACCTTAGTGCCAAGGTACATAATATGAATTAAAGAATGCTTTCTTTTTAATCATGTTTCATTAATTATTGGCTTTCTAAGGTGAACATTTCACTGGACATTTAACTTGTGTAGTTTATTTATAATGTCTATCCACTCTCATTTAAAAGTTATTTCTCATTTCTTTCATTAAAATATAATCCTTCTAAAATTCCAATTATATTACACCAAGAGCACAAAATAAAATGGCAAGAACATCTATTTTCATGTAGCGACCTTTCTCATAAACAGGGAATTCTTTAGTAGTGTATTACTATAACAAAGCTAAATGTCCCAGTATAAAAATTTTTAAATGTCACCCATACCTTACTACAAGTTGCTTCCAAAAAGGACAATGACAATGGCCTGTTTCATTAACCAGTTTTCTAAATTTGAGGTGCATCTGGTGGGAAAGCAAGAAAAATCTATACCAGACTTTCAAGACAGTTACTCTTTACACCTCCAAAACTGTCTAAATGGGAGGAGTAAGAACAGTGGTAGTTTTTCTTTTTTTTTAAATCCCATTTCATTTAAGAGAAGAAAGTAAATGACATATGGCTCCATTAACAAAGTGCTAGGCTATGGATCTTATCATTTCCTGTCTGGTTCTGGTTTCAACACCTCTGTCATTAACTGTATATTTTTGATCATGACATTTTAATCTCAGACACACACAAAAAAGACATAGGACTAGATGATAGCCAATGTTCTTTCCAATACTTCTGCAGTGCTACCATCTTCTAACAAAACCTTTTTCTATTTTTGCAACCAAAGCACTTTGGATGGAGTTCAATCTTACCCACCCCATATAGAATTCCAGTCTACACCAAGCAGTATTATAGGGAAGCTCTAGCATTCATGCGTACATAATCACTCTCCATGCCCGCAGGGTTGGAAATGTCGTTATATCTGATGATATAAAGCAGCCTTGTGCTGGTGATAGGTTATCATTAAAAGGATTAAGGCTTGCTTTGACATGGGCTGACATCCAAAAATTAGATTTAATGTTAACAGCTGGAATGCTCAAGAAAATAAAGGGTAAGTAAGGGAGAGACGAATGGAGTTAAATTAGATCAAGTGGGTGTCAAAGGCATGTTGGAATTATTTTCAACTCAGTTTAGAAATGTTTCATTCAATAGCTAAAAAAGTAGAGTTGGTATAAATTCTCATCTATGATTATGAAACGTAGAAAAAATATCTTACGTGGAAAATTTCATCTTCCAAGATAAGTATTGTGCTACTAGAAACTTTTTTTAGAGAAATGACTAATCCTAGAGGCTTTTTAGCACTTTTGAGCTTCACAGCACTTGAAAAATATGCTAATACTTAAAAATCAAGAAGACCTGTTAAGTCTTAGAAGGAAGATTTATTTTTCTCTCAGCATATTTGCCTGAAAATTAACTTACAGGTCTGAGCAGCACAGGTTAAGGTTGATTAAAAAGCTTTTGATGGCTGACAGGGGGTGTACCTCAAGGTTTATTTGGTGAGCTGCAGGCAGTTGATAACCAGTATATAAGTATCCACAAATTCTTTTGCATCTCTGCTCCATGGACCTATATTAGAGTCACAATGGGGTTGGGAGTTGGGGGTAAAGGTTACTGAAAATGCAAACTTCTCTCCCCCATTCCAGACCTCCTGAAGCAGAAACTCTGAGGGTGGTGCCTAGGAACAAGCACCCCAAGTGATTCTTATGCTTACCAAAGTTTGAGAAGCACTCGCCTGTTTCTTGACCATTCTCATATTCTCTAGACCAGATCACTCATTTTTTTCAGTGGAAATAAAAAACACACAACTTGCTAAAAGCTATCCTACATTCAGTTGGGTGGTGGGTAATAGGTCACGTGAAAACAAATATGTGCCCATGTTTACTCTGCTTGAAATGCCTCCATCACCGCTTCCCCCCACCCGATACACACACTGCTAAATTCCTTCCTTTTCATTCTCAAGACCCTGTTGCTATATCTCCTCCTCCTCAACCTCTACAGTTGAGTTGATTTTATCCTCCTTTGAGCCATTATTTGGACTCACTGTGAAATAAAACTGTAGAAGTGCTATTATAGCATGACTGAAACTGTCTCCCCTGTAAGACTGTTCACTTGATGGCAAGAAAAATTTATTATTTTATCCCCACTTCCTACTGTAGTGCCTGGCACGGTAAACGCTCAATAACTTGTGTGCTCACAGAGAGTTCATGGGACTTGGGGAGGTGATTGAGTTTTGAAAACAATATGAACTGTGGAGAAATAATGAAATTAAAACACAACATACTAGCCTTTGAGAGCTATAGACACCTACATTACATATAGGCACTTCACTGGCTGTATTGGTAAGTCCAGCATTTCTATGATAAGCGAAAGGGTGATCCTAGAAGTTCAAACATTGTAAAAGAAGCTTGATTTCCTCCTCTTCAGTAGTTTCTGGGGGGCTTGATAAAGGCAGTTAAATACCTGCTAGTTAACTCAGTGCCTTTAAGAATGTTGATTTTCACTTGCAGGCATTACCTTCTTCAAGTTTTAATAAGTAAAACTATAAAGATTGTATGTTTCCTTAATAATCCTTTGATTTTGCATAGACAAAAATATTTTGATGTTTTCTAGAACTAAAAAGCTCTAATGTCTTTAATTCCAGACTCTAAAGCCCCTAGTTTTACATATTTCTCTACCAATAGGATTTACAATCTATAGTTTATATTTTATACTAGTAATTGTCATTAAAAATCCTATCAAATTATTATATCTCTGTAATTCTAAGATGAACTTTTTTTCTCACTTTTCAAATGGCAGAAATTGTGAGTTTCATATGGCAGAAATTTCACAAGGCAGATTGTCTTAAACTTGATGCTTTATTTTTAATAAACTATAGTAGCTTCATTTTTATCAGTAGTAACCCTAAGCAACTACAAAGGATCTCAAATAGCATATCTAAAGCTTGCAAATACATAGCTAAATGTATCCTTAGCGCATAAAAGCATTTGCTTGTAAGAGAAATAAAGAAAAAAATTCAATTACTGTATTTAAATCTTCCATGGATAATATAGGACACACAACACTTTATTTTATAAGCAAATCTGTGAAACAGACCACTAAGTTTAATGTATATCTTTATTTTTTCCCTTCATACCTGAAGCTATGACATTGTGAATGTTATATCTTCAGAAACTGAAGAGTTACTGGAAGTTTTTGCTAAATTACCCATGCAGGCAACTCCTCTTTGGGCTAAGGAATGTGGCCCATGTTAAAAGTACTTGAAAGAGATAGGTGATCCCAGAACTAGAACAGTGAAATGAGCCTTAGTAGTTAAACTAGTTATTAACACTAGTTAAACTAGTTATTATTAACACATTAACACATAATGGATGCGTGAAGTAGAAGTCATCCATCCTAAGAAATGGTTTAACTCTTCCTGGCTGGGAAACTTTGGCAATAAACAAGTTCAATCAAGGTGATTAGAAAGTAATCACAAAGAGGTCGGACCAGAGCAGAGATGGCCAAAAACAAAGGTTTCCATTACTGGATGACTTCCTTAGGAGGTGAGATAAGAGGATTTTAGAAAAGGGAAGCCCCAAAGGCAAAAATTTGGAGAGTTTATCTCTCATGGAATAGATACTCTGAGTCTGGCAGCCCCAAACATTTAAATCCTGAAAAGATTATATTCCCTTTTGTGAAGCAGAGGTAATTCATAAGGATTGACCATATCCTACAAAACTCACTGTGTTCTGATTTTATTCTCACCAAGAAAACTGATAAATTGCCATATATTTTTAAAAAATCAATAAGACATTCTATTGATTTAATAATGGGTTTTCAGGAAAAAAATACATATATCAATGTTAGTACAATATATCTGACTTAAGAAACATTGATATGTGAAATAGACAGCAAGAATGAGAGAGAGATGGTGAGCAGAGATTACTATTTATTTTCTCCAACATCCATTTTCCCCTTTCTGCTTAGTAGCAAAATACTGATTTAATTCAGGACAGTAAAGCACGCATGCATTTATAGATTAAAATTTTAAGACTCTCTTGCACCAGTTATGATCATAAATTCTAGTAAATGTAATATAAGTGAAATCCAGTGGAGATGTGTTTCTCTTCCTCTTTTGACTTCCTTCCTCCCTTCCTCTTTTGTGCTCCCTGAAATATGCAAATCATGGCTGAAATTTTAGCATCTTGGGCTTTTAAACAATTTTGAAGATAGGAGATACATACTGAAAATAGTAGAACAGAGAGATAAGAGGGTGGATCCCTGATGACCCCGTAGGCCATACCAGTGCTAGACTGTGTGGTCTCAGATTTCCTTACTGTGAGAGAAACATACTTTTCTATATTTCTTTACTGTGAAACATACATTGCTATCTTGCATTATTTTTGTCTTTGAAATATTAGCTTACCTAGCTTTTTATTTTAACTAAAATTTATTGGAGTGACAATGGTTAGTAAAATTACATAGGTTCCAAGTGTACAATTCTGTGATACATCATCTATATATCACATTGTGTGCTCACCACCCAGAGTCAGTGCTACTTCCATCACCATGCTACTTTCATGACCCCGTTTACCCTCATCTACTGCCCCCCTCCCGCCTTACCTCTGGTAAGCACTAAACTATTGTCTGTGTCTGAGTTTTTGTTTCTTCATTTGTTTGTCTTGTTCTTTTGTTGCTTTCAGTTTTATATCCCACATATCAGTGAAATCATATGGTTTTCAACTTTTCTTGTCTGACTTAATTTCACTTAGCATAATAATCTCAAGATCCATCCATGTTGTCACAAATGCCACTATTTCATCTTTTCTTGTTAAAGCCACTGTATTTGGTACTTACCTGCTATATGCAGCCAAACCTATACTAATTCATATATGTGATGATTCTACTTCTCTGGTACCTGATCTGATGCCAGGAAGGGATAGCTAGGAAAGTAACAATATGTATGTGATCACTAGAAAGGAGTGTGGCTCATAATAAAAGAAATTGTTCTCCGATTTCTGCATTAGTTTCTTTTGAGTCTGCTATTGTGTATCAATTCCTTAGAGTCTCATGAATTTTGGGGTGCCCTAAAAATATGGATTTGGGAGTTCTGAAAAACTGAGGGGAACCTGCAAGGTTTTGATTAATTGGTTAACTGGCCTCTCCTTCCCTTTCATCTTTGTAATATTAAATTCTCTATACAGCTGCTCCTATTATGTTCATATATAGAATTCTATATAGGCTGAATATGCAAAATTCTGATAAAGGATAAACAGATTATAACTTATTTTTCATCATATGAAGCCAAAAACCTATAGAATTCTAAGATAAGAACCCACCCATTGATTAAAACAGTACCTAGCACATTGTACTTTTTGAATCAGTTTATGCTATGTGACAAACCATATTAAAACTCAGTGGTTTTGAAAAACAAGTATTTATTTTTCTTTTATGCATTGGTGGGTTGGCTGGGTTTCAGCTGATTTAGGCGAGGCTTGGCTTTAAGTGGCAGGTTTTATCTAAGTTTATTCCATGTGTGTCTCGTCCTTCTTGGACCAGAGACTACCTCTGAACTATTTTTACTTACAATACTTATGACACCAAATGTGTAATTCTGTTTTTTTTTCCCCCCACACCAACCACCAGTTCTCCAACCCTCCAGATGGGTGTCCTACATTTTAATTCAATTTTGACACTAACTACTCAGAGTTAGCACAGACCCCACCGATTAAGGTCTCAGTCCCACAAAATTGTCCCTACTTCAGATGCCAGTTCTCAGGTTGCCACCTGTACTTCTGACTACTGGCAATGTATAAGGGGTTCCCACGCTCTCTCCTCAGGTTTGCTAGTTTGCTAGAATATCTCACAAAACTCATGGAAACACTATACTTACTATTTTTAGTTTATTGTAAAGGATACAACTCAAGAACAGCCAAATGGAAGAGATGTATAGAGTATATACAGGTATACAGGACAAGGTATGGGAGGGCAACATAGGGCTTCCAGGCCCTCTCGAGGAGTGATGCTTTCCCAGCACCTTGATGTATTCATCAACTCAAAAGCTTGCTGAACCCCATCATTTAGGTGTTTTTATGGAAGTTTCATTAAGTAGGCACGATTGATTACATCATTAGCCATTGGAGACTATCTCAATCTCTAGCCCCTCTTCTCTCCCTGGAGGTCAGGAGATAAAAATTCCAACCTCTAATTATGCCTTGGTTTTCCTGGTGACCAGCCTCCACCCTGAAGCTACTTAGGAGCCCCTCAGCAAAGAGGCACCTTATAGCATAAACTCAGGTATGATGAAAGATGATTGTTATGAACAATACAAGACACCCCTATCATCCTTATCGCTCAGAAAATTCCAGAGAGTTTCAAGCTCTGTGCCAGGAACTGGGGACAAAGACCAAATACATTTATCCCACCACCTAAAGCACATTCTTCTCATGACAAAGTCAGGAGTAGAAGCCCACATCAAGCCCTTGTTTATATCACATATACTAACATCTCACTGATTAAAGCAGGTCATATGGCCAAGCCCAAAGTCAAGAGGCAGGGAAGTACAGTACACTCTGCCCACACCAAGAGTGTGGATGACAATACTAGTGCAAGGGGGTGAAAGATTGAGTGCAATTAGTCAATCCATCACAGTTCTCAATAAAAATCTGTTAGATGAATGAATGCGTATGGTAGTAATTACAGTTGAAGTGTGTGCTAATAGTCCAACTGAATCAGACACTGCAAATGTCAGAGAAATAACAAGAGATGGGTACAAAAATTCTGAGAACTGTAAATGTGGAAGTAATCAGAGTCAGAGAAATGTTTGGATATTTACGGTCTAGGAATGATGAGGTGAGCAACTACAGACAAAGGAGACATTCTAGAGTCAACAGGGTACTACGAAGAAAAAGTATACCACCATCTTGATACAGTAACTAAGCAATGATTTGTTGGTTCCCAATTAGCCTGAGCTAGCTACCATCTTAACCCCCTTCTTATCAAAACTTTATCATTACTTATTGAGAAATACTTTTCCCTATAGAAACACATCTCTGATTTTATGATACTCCAAAACTTGAATCACTTTATGAAAATTCACTTTGACAGAATGCATGTACTTTGCTTTGAAATAGAATTGAAATGAACCAGACAGAAAACTGGGTCTCCTTAAGTGGCTAAGCAACATCCAGAGAATAACTTAAGCATTAGGAGGAATTGAGATCTAAGAATAATCACCACTTTCAGAGAGGAAATATAACATTATGATAGAGAACACAGGCATTGGAGCCATTTATATTGGGTTCAAACCCAAATCACTTTATAAAAGGGAGTGCTGACCACTATACCTACTTCATAAGCTGTTAATGAGAATTAGATAAATTACATAAAATGTGATTTAGAAATAATAAGAACTTAAACATTATCTATTATCATAGGCAGATGTTTGTATCTTCTCAGCTTTGGTAGACCAAAAGGAGCAGGTAGCATTTAAGAATTAATGATCCAAATAGGTTGAAATGCTTTTCTAGTGAAGAGGTCAGCTTTGACAAAGAGATACACAGGTAGTCAGATAGATAGATAGATAAAATACACACGCACAACTATGCACATATATATGTATACATGTATGAATATATATGTATGTATATATATGTATGTATCTGTATATGTATATTTGCCTAGAAATATTTTCAGAATGAACATAAACACATTCTTAAAATTCTTCTGGCTTTCTCTTTGGGGAAGGAACATTCCAAAGGTAAACAACTTGGCAGTGTTATAAAAAGTAACTTAGAAAATAATTAGTTATGACTCTTTATTGGATACATTTAAACACTGAAACTGAGATATTATGAAAACAAGGAAACAAAACACTGTGAGCATCTGCGTATCTTTTCTTTAGGGTAATTTCTATAAAATAAATAGTCTATGTGTTACCTTTTGTAAGAAACCTTTCCAGATTTTTCTAAATAAGTTAACTTTGTTTTCCCTCATACTTCCTATAAAATTGTGTTGTATTTTCATTCTAGCCTTCTTAGTATTAATACTTTAGAAATCTATAACCCCCATTAAATTACGAGATATGGTATAAAGGATGTCTGTTTAATAATAATGATAATTATTATAACTAACATTTAAATATTCTTATATAGTTTACAAACAACCCCTACATACATTTTTCTCATTGTTTCTTTACTCTCTCATAAAAGCCCTGTAATAGAGTTGCATTCTTCTCAGCACAACATATACTACTTTGCATATAATAGATTTTCAAAAATATTTTTGGGTTTAAGTAAAACTAAAGCTGTATTGTGTGGGTTAAATGAAAATGTTCCCAATTCCCTGAATTTTTATTTCCTCTAAAGCAATTAAGAGAGAAAAAGAAGATTTTTGAATGCTTTCACTTTTTCATTTGTTTATCACCAATATAATATATCCCTAAGATAAGAAAAATTAAGAAAGTGTTCATTTGACCATCAAGATTGTATATAATGACAACAACATCTAAACAATGCAGGTTTTTTAATGTTTATTTATGTATGTATTAGATCAGAACATCTTGTTTTCCTTGCTCCTATTTGATTGCTTACTCGAGTCCTGGTCAACACTGTACCATGTTTCCCTGAAAATAAGCTAGACAATCAGCTCTAATGTGTCTTTTGGAGCAAAAATTAATATAAGACCGGGTCTTGTATAATATAAGACTGGGTATAATATAATATAATACCAGATCTTGTATTAATTTTTGCTCCAAAAGACTTATTAGAGCTGATTGTCTGGCTAGGTCTTATTTTCGGGGAAACACAGTATAAGTTCCACATCAATGGGTACTCATACATTATAAGAAAAATGAAGAGGTAAACCACCCTTCAAGAAAATGATTGTGTTGGTAATCCAGGAACAACTCAGTTTTCCCCATTCAATACTTTTTCCTTTAGAAGAAACAGCTTCCTTTAGCCCTTTGGGGTCCATTTAGATTCTGACATTTCTCTATTGGAAAATGAACTGAAGCTATCAACTCCCATTTCATTACACAAATACCCATCAATCGCTAGTAACTACAGCTAAATTATTATCTCATTTGATAACTATTCCACATTGATAAAAGCTCTCTCACCCATTATCCCCTCAAAGTCATCTGGTTTCTTCGCCAGAACTCTTCTACTTTCATGAGCAATTTAAAAATCACTTACAACTCAGAAAATAGCTCACCTCTTATTTAGTTCTTTAAGTCAGCTGTAAGCAGATTCTATGCTATGTCAAAAACC
The DNA here is from genome assembly GCF_964194185.1 of Rhinolophus hipposideros. NCBI lineage: Eukaryota > Metazoa > Chordata > Mammalia > Chiroptera > Rhinolophidae > Rhinolophus > Rhinolophus hipposideros. The sequence goes on from NC_138049.1 coordinate 69,902,312, forward strand.
ATTTCTTATTTTCACTGGACTCAAATTGCCAATGCTTCTCTGGAATGTAAAGACCATTCAAAATGAAATGGAACAGGCAGGCTGATATCCAGAACTAGATTTCTTTTTCTTATTAAGAACAAATTTTGAGAACAGCCTTAGAAGCTACATATTATAAGAAAGAGAAGGAAGACCTCTGGAAAAAGAATAAAAACAGAATAGAGTTGAGTACCAGAAAGGGAAGCAATGCATTAAGACATGATTAATGGTATTTGCATGTAGAGCACATGCAAGAAGAAGAAGAAAAAAAAGAAGTTGTCTTGTATTCCATTTGCAACTCAGACTTTTTTCCTGTGGGCATTGAGAATATGCTAAATAAAAGTAAAACTCTGCCAACAGCAGTGGCTGTGTTCCCATAGGCCCCCGATGAGCCAGAACTCATGTTAGAGAATAAGTATAACAATGAATAGAACCCTGTCCTGCTCACAGCCTAATGGTGGCGACGCGTGTATACGACACAATGTTATAGAAATCAGAATGACAGAAATGCTCAAACTGAGGAAATACAAATGCTTTCAAAAGTGTTATGGGATCATAAAAGTGTGAATAATCGATTCAAATTGGGGGGATTAGCAAAATCATCGCATAAGAGTTACAATTTAACTTGAATTAATAGGACTTGAAATGAATAGGAATTTATTTGGTAGAAAAAGAAGGGAAAGTGCATTCCAGTCTGAGAAAACAGTAAGAAGACATGAAAATGAATGCCATGCTCAGGATACAGCAAGTAGTCCCACATCATGGGATTGGGGCCAGGAGAAGAGGTGGGAGACGATACCAAAAAGTAGGTTGGGACTTTGTTGAACCAGACAGGTTTGTGTGCTGATAGTGACACAATATTTGTGCTCTAGAAGGGCCCTCTCAGGAAGCAATGTAAGGAAATTATTAGAAGGAAGAAACTAATGAAGAGCTTGAAGCCACTGCAGTGTTCTAGAATTGAACAGTGACACTGGGATACAAGGAGGCAATGAATAGAGAAGACATTAGGAGATAAATTCTATTGGGCTTAGTAACTCCTGGGCTATGGAGGACGAAGAGGAAGGAGAAAGTGAAGCTAGGAAGACAGCTTCTAATTTTAGCTGTTGGATTTATTCACTAGGAAATGCGGAAACAGGAAGACAAGAATGCCTTGAAAAGAGAGGCACAGTGAATGGGGTTGACTTGCACTCAGTTGAAAATGTCATGTTATCTATCAGCGCGGAGGCAACAGTTGAAATCATAGGAGTGGCCCTAACATGTTAGAAAGAGAAGCACTTTTGAAATTTTATGGAAACATATTTATAATACAAGTTCAACTGATTTGCATGATTTATTAACTACCTCATTCACTTCAGAGGCATTGAGCTGTGAGATAGAATGGATAGGGGTGTCCTGCTTCACAAGCTTAGAGCACAGGAAACTTCTATCATGCAAAATAGTACGACTGAGCCCCTCTCTATCCTCCTTATGATATGAATGTCTACTTTCCCTCCTCATTACTAAGTTCCTTACCAGCCTCCACTGAGGGGAGAAACAAAACAAAACAACCTCGTTGATCTACCAGATGCCCCTTCTCTGCCACACTGAGTCACTCTAGAAGGCAGTGGTCACCCCCCCAAGTAAGGAAAAGAATCTCCTCACAGCCCACCTTCCCAAAACTAACCAAAATGAAGCTTCAGGGCCCCTCACTAGCAGAAGCCTTTTCCTGGTCCTGGGAGGGGGGCTAGTCATTTTCTATACAGAATTTTGTATTATTTTTAATCTTAAAGAAGGAACCCAATATAAATTCAAATCAAACGACACCTGGATTGGCTTTTACCCACATCCCCACTGCTGCCGTTAGAGTGGCTTCTCTGAGCTGGGGAAGGAAGAAGCAGCTTCTTACCTCTCTGTTCAATTGGTGGTTGTTCCATACCACGGCAGACCTGGGTCTCTCAGTTTTTAGTGACAACAGACAACAGTGGACAAGTTTAATTGTGGACAAATGCAGGAAGCATGCACTGGTCTCATCTAAGATGCTTAGGTCATTACGTGCCAGGTATGATATGCTACAGCGGCTCCCACATCACCCAACGTCTGGTATGGAGAGTCAGGCACCAGTCCAGCGTTTCCTCTGCCAGAAGGTTCCTCTCAGAGTCCTCTGCAGTTCTTATTGCCACCTGGCCTTAGACTAGAGCACCTCAGTAATCAGATACATTGTAATGACATTAAAACTCAAAGTGTCAAGGTCTCCTTCCTACTTTTCCCAAAAGGCTCCTTGATCTCTATGCAAATTTGACTAACTTCTTTTTTCCCAGGAACCTCTAAGTGCAACAGTTTGGAAGGTCAGTCAGCCAGACGCTTTCCTCCTTCAGAGCTAAAGTTCTATGCCTTACAAGCCTAAGGGGGAAAAATGTCTCTTTATACTTTCCCTTCACAAAAATCAATGCCTGTTTATCTTACATCAATATAATGAAATGAGCCATTAAAATGTCTTATTTCCCCCCCCCGCCCGAAAAGGCAGCTTCAATAATATATCTTCCTGGATGTAAGTACATAGCCTGATCTCATTCCCTCTCCCTCTCTCACACATACACCTTGCACTATTAAAATTCTGTTTCACTGAATTACACAGACGTAAGTAAATTCAATTAGAAACTTCATCTCATACAAGTTACCTGCCACCAAGGGGAAGCCTATAATGGTTCTGGCACTTATAAAATTCCTTTGAACTCCCAAGATACTACTTTGATTTTTACCAGACACGGAGTGGCAATCTCTAGCTCTGAGTACTCTGGACATAGCATTTTGCTGCTGCAGTCGGCCTAATCGAACCTTAACTGGAACCTAAACTGAAAGTGAGCACCTTGAATTAAACCTTAGGATGGATGTGAGTCATTAAGGCATGTTCAGGATTCACCTTTATTTCAGAAGGATAAATGTCTCACATATTAACTTGTCTTCTAATTAAATTAACTTAAAGGATGTAAGAGGTCATGTTGCAGCGAAATATGATTTCTTCACTTTTGATTTTTCTGAAAAAAAATCCAAACTCTCACCATATTTGATTTTTAAAAAATGTTTCCAGAGGCAATTTTGTTATCTTCTCATTCTTGATCTTTTAAAAGGCCAAGTTGGAATTGACTTTATGTGTTATTTTTAAAATTGGGGGAATAAGTAAACTCATAAATAAACTATTAAAAAGTCAAGTAGCAAAAAAGTTTTAAAAATTAGTCATTAGGAAGAAACTAACTCTACAAAGTATTAAACATGTTATAAAGGTAAACCAAACACTGTGGCACTGACAAAAGAATACCATTAATTAATTATATACTAACTATTATTTCCAATGATAATGTTGGGATAGGGATTTTCCATAGAGGCCGCCCCAGCCATTAGTAAGTTGAGGTTTCTGAGTCTTCTGAGTCTCCTGAGTCAGAATTTCCAGGTAACAGAATTGCATTTGTGCTTTTATCCAAGAGTATGTGTTGGATGCTGGGTCCTGAGCCAGGTCTTCAGACAACTGTCTATAGGCCGCTCAGGCTGCTAATCCTTACAGCCTCTGGCGTGAGATTACTCTGCAATTCTCCTGTGGAAATTAACTTTTTTGGAGGACCTTCTTTTGCCTTTGTACCAGTTCCTCAGCTTTGTTGTCTCATGATGGATCTGTTTGCTTGTTTGAGGAGTTCTAGAAAACTCTTGCTGTCCTGTCCTGCTGGTGGGTCTTCCTGGATTTCCAGAGTCACTATGTATTTTATTTTTAAGATATATACTGTCATTTCCATGGGATCTAGGATGAGGAGAGGTTTGAAAATGTGGATTGAGTCCACTTTCTTGAAGAACTTTCTTATGTAGTCAAATCAATTCCCCCCACTTCCCTACAATGAGTTCTTTCTTTGCTATTGCCTTCTATTTTTCTCTGGATAACTTTTGACATTTTATATTTAATTCCTTAATTAGCTTCATTTCATCCCAAATACCTAACTTGTCCCAGTACCAATTAAAAACTTACTTGCATCTGCTCTTTTTTTTCTTAAAGGAAAGTCATATGCATTTTGATATTAAAAAATGTTTAAAATACAGTAATTGACGAAGGAAGTTACAGATAAATGTGTTGGAAAAAAGGGGAAAGAATTTTATGCATGAGTCACTATATATTACACATTATATATCCTGATGTATGAATAGAAAATTTATAGAAGGCTATAAATCAAACTGTTAAGTGGAAAGGAAATCCCAGGAAAGGGAGAATTTCCCCGAGAATAATCTCACAATCATACACAGTGTGAACTAAGAGAAGCAGCAGCCTATCAGTGGTAGGCAGAAGAGAGGGCTATGATCAGCAGAAAAATAAAATCACAAGTGCCCATGTTCACAAATTGAACATTACTACAAAACAACAGCTAACATGAATTGAACTCGTACTATACTCCAGGAACTGTTTTAAGAGCTTTATATGAACTGACATTTAATCGTCGTACAACTCGATATGAGGTAGGCACTACTCTTTTCACAGTATTAGAAACAGGAAAACTGAGGCACAGGGTAGTTAGGTAAACTTTCCAAAGTCACGTAGCTATACATGGCAGAGCCAGGATTTACCCCGTTAATCAGGTATTACAGCCCACCCTTCCTTCACCCCTGTGCTGTTCTACGTAGTCTAAAAGACCATCCACTTAGCCTGCAGCCTCTCTCCCACCCTTCTTACAATCACCTGAAAGCACTCCTGAAAGCAGAATCTGTATTCCAACCGTGGAAATGAAAAGCCTCACTTGGAGAGGGTGGGGGAAGGGGGAAGCCCACTGTAAACATAAATATCATATTATCTAAACATTCATCTATAAGTATACGCTGGAAATGAAAAGTCACCATATATATGAGAAAAACGTACAGCAGAAAAAGCATGAACTCCAGCAAAGGGAAGAATTAACTCCCATGGAAAAAGTTAAGAAAATAGAATAAAATATTTAAAAAAGCATAATTTGTAGTTTTAGAGAGATACAGGGGTTGTGTCCACACAAACTACATACAAATCAGAGTTCTTAGAAATTAAAAACACGATTACTGAGATTAAAAACTGATTAACTATGTAACAGAATGAACATAACAAACGATCAAATTAGTGAATTGAAAGACTCAAGAATTCTTTCAAGATGTTATGTGAATGCAAGGGCATAAAAATATTAGAAAAATGTTGAGATAGAATCAGAAGTTCTGTGATAGACAGAATAATGGCTCCAGAAAGATGTCAACATCTCCAGAACTTGTGAATACATTAACTTACAGGCAAAGTGGACTTTGCAGATGTGTTTAAATTAAACGAAGGATTTTGAGATGAGAAAATTATCGTGGATTATCCATGTGGTTCTGTTGTAATCCAAGAATCCTGGTAAGTAAAAGAGCAAGGAAGGAGAGAGTCAGAGGCTTAAAACAGCATGAATTTATTGTCTTACAGTTCTGAGGTTCTGACGTCCAAAATGGGCTCATCGGGCTAAAAAGTAAGGAGTCAGCAGGGCTGCATTCCTTTCTAGAGGATTCTCAAGGGGAAAATCCATTCCTTTGCTGTTTCCAGTTTCTAGCAGCCACCCACATTCCTGTGCTCTTGGCCTCTTTCCATCTTCAAAGTCAGAAACAGTAGGTGGAGTTCTTCTCACATCCTATCACTCTGAATACCTCTTCTGGCTCCCTCTTCCACATTTAAGGACCCTCAGACCCTCCACATAATCCAAAATAATCTCTCTATTTTAAGGTCAGTTGATTAGCAAATTTAATTCCATCTGTTATCTTAATTCTTTTTTGCCACATAACTCAGTCACAGGTTCTAGAGAACTAACACCAACTTAAAATGCCTGTTGCCTTTACAAAATCATTTCAGCCATGCCAAACATCTACCTTTAAACTTGCCCATTCCAATACACTCTTGGAAGGTGGGGGTGGGGTGGAGGGAGTTGAGTAGTGTAGGAAGACAAAAACATACTGGATGTCCTGTCCAGTGCCCTCGTCAGGGTTATTTCAGCTTTTCATGGTCTTTGAGTTATTTTACAATTCTGTAAGTTTTAGGAAACTAGAAAACTGATAGTAATGCAAGTGAGTCTTGTTTATAGAAACGCAAATAATGTCCAGAGGAATGCAATTGATTATTGCCATATGGATATTCATGAATTTTGCCAGTTTTCATTCATTTTAATGTTTCACTAATTAATGAGTTAAATAAAATCTTTGACACTTTCAATTGGCTCCAGAGTTCCAAAATGGTTACGTCAGACAAATTCTACCAGCAATTGTTGTCTAGGTGGGAAGACAGATTCCTTGTGCTTCCCACTCCACCGTTTTCCCAGAATCCTCAGCATTGTTTTTAGAGATCACATTTCGCTAATACATTTTTGTTCATTTCGCCATTTTCCATGTTTCTATGGCACATTGTTCTAAGTGAGCTTCTTATAAAGTGTGTCATAGGATACTTTCTAATCTAAGCATAGAGGAATTTAACCCAAATTTAACCCATACATACTTATTATTATGTTTGGCCTTATTCCTACAATCGTTATTTTTTATTTGCTATGTAGTATATTTTCTTTTGTTGTTGTTCTGGTTGGTTTGGTTGTTTTCTTATCGTTTGTTAAACAGATAGATTTTTTTCATTTCATTTATGTTTCTCTAGAGCAGGAATACATTTTCTGTAAAGAGCCAGTTAGTACGTACTTTCATGGACCATACAGTCTCTGTCACAACTACTAAATTCTATTGTAGCATGGAAACATCCATAGATAATACATAAATGAATGAACATAGCTAGGTACCAATAAAACTTTATTTAAAAAAAAATCAGGAAGTGGGCTAGATTTGGCCTATGGGCTTTGGTTTTGTATTATTTTAAAGCTATCTAGTGAGTAGCCTTCCTTTGATTTCCTTTATTGTCTCCTGAAAATCCTATTAGGTCTGTATTGGTCTTTCATATCTCTCAATCCTTTTCTCACATTTTACATCTCGTTTTTACTCTATCTCCTGGATAAATTTCTATCTCCTGGATAAATTTCTTTCTGTTAATGATAATAGTTCATGGACACAATAACAAATCAAATAGCAGTTCACAGACACAACAAATCAAATAGTATAGGAAAAGCAACAATCTCCACTCTTATCACTCCCCAGGTCCTCTCTCCTCTTTGAACTATTACTTTTTAATTCTCTGGTTGTTAATTCCACAGTGCTAAATATGTTTATACCTCTATTTCTTGTCTCACTGAGAAAGAGATTTAGCTCAATTATATTATCCTTGTCTTTATTAGTCTATATTACTATTCTCTTCCATCTCTTTTCAAAATTTTGTATCTCTAACATAATCTTTAGCTCTATTAATGATTGTCTTAATTCAATCAACTTTGACAATTATTTCTTGATTCTATACTTTGTAAGATAGAATACTAACACTTACCTCCTCATTCCTTCCACTTCCCCACTCTCATCCCAAAACTTTAATTAGGTACTCTTTAATTTTTTTTCCCTTTTAACCTGATTAAGACAATTAATTTTATATTTTGTCCTGAAACTCAACCAAAGTTTCTATGCTTTATCCATTGCTTGGCTCTAAACAGTGAAAATCCACAAAGGTGTGTGCATTTTTATGTTCATATAAATATTGTATAATGCCAGGCCAAGCATGGTGATGGCATTATCTTTCCTTTCAATGTCATGACTCCTAAATAATTATAATGGTGACCCTAAAATCAAAGACAAACTGATTTTTTCTTGTATTAATTGCTTAAAATTGGGGCATTTTTCTTTTTAATATTCAGATCATAGTTTTCTTATTTATTGTCTTTCCTTTCCCATCATATCTCATCGTCATATCGTATTTTCATATATTTCATCATACTATCTATTCTCTTGAGTTCCTTGTAATTTTCTGAAGACACTCCTGAAGATCTAGCTAGCTTCCATGCACCCATCCTCCTGCTCCACTCTCTCCTGACTGTTCTTTTAGGCCAGTGCATAGCTGTTTTCCTGTGATCTCTCTTCATCGCCCTTCCAGGCTGAGGCTTCTGTTTTCTGGATCCCATGTTGTCTTCCTCTTGCTCAGTTTGCCCCTAGTTCTACTGGAGTACCTCCTAATGGGCAATTATATTTTTAACTTCTAAAACTCTTTCATGTTGTCTAATTGCTCTTTTCCCTAACAAACTTTTGGCTTTTCTTTGCACCAACCCCCCATGAAAATATCACTTAGAATGTTTTTGTTGGTTTTTTTTTTTAAGTTCTGTGCCATTTAATTTTCTCTGCCCCTTCTGGGATCAGTTTGTATATTCACTTACTTCTATTGTTCCTCCCTTTCATTTAGTTGTTTTTCCTCAAATATCTGATGATTTTCTGTTGTCCATTCGCATCTTTCAATGAGAAACTTTTGATTGTCTGGTAACTGGTATGCATTCTCTTTCCCCAAATACACAGCAGAGTTGATTGCAGAGCTCATGTAACTGGGAGAAGTCTGTCCACTGGGAAGCTTCCCTTTCTGGTGCCTGGGAATGGGGCAGGCAGGCAAGGCTGAATTCCGAGTTACTAAATAAGAAGGTCTTTTCCCTGGACGTGGCAATTTTTAATGTTTCTTCCTCCTGGACAGGGCTGCTTATTCTTTTAGTTTGGATGCATTTCTCTCAGAACTCTGTATCCTCCCCAGGAACTCTCTCCCACCTGGTGTATCACTTTCTTTGGAATGTGTCTTGAGAATTTTACCTTTAGGTTAACCCTGCTTTTCTAATTCAACTGTTAGGGTCCTTGTTCTAATTAAATTATTAATTATCCTCTTTACTGCCTTAGTGCTTTGTCCAGTTCTTGGTATTTGTTCACTGTTTTTAGAGTTTCAGTGGATCTTGTCTTACCTTTTCAGTGTTTTTCTACTGCACATATTTTGGGGTTCCTCAACTCTTCTCCATCCAAACTCATTGATTTCTTTCTTCCGGGTTCAGCTTGTAATTTCTGGTCTGCTGACAATCACTTTTCTTGCTTCCCAGTGTTGATATGACTATACCTCTACATATTCTGTAAATTTAAGGTATCGGGATAGGTATTTAGGCTATTGAGTTCAGTCCTCTGGTTTATTTATTCTCTTTGAGGCCATTAAGCTAATCATTTGCTGGGATAGTTTTAATCTCTTGTTTCAAGTCAGTGTTATTATCCTGCCTTGAAATCTTTCATTGACACTTTAAATTCTATTTAGATTTCTAGTTAATTAACATGTACATTTCTTGTAAAAATTTAATACTCCTTGATGTCCCCCTCCAATCCTAGAGATAATCACTGTTATCAGCTTTCAATGTTGGCTTGCGAGATTTCTTCTATACATTTATAAAGCTATATAAGATGACATAGAAATATACAGTTTTAAAACAAAAATAGTATCATAATTTAAATTTTGTTTTGCAATTGCTTTTTTAATTTAATAATATGTCTTAGAGCTTTACCTATGATCAGTAAATATAGATCTAGTTCATTTCTTTTAATTGCTGCATAGTTTGGTCTATAGTTTATTTAACATTAATGATTAGTTTTGCTATTACCACAGTGCTGTAACAAATATCCTTGTACATTTCCACTTGTACATATATTAGAATATTTAACTGGTCAAGAACTGACATTGCTTGTTATCTGGGTACGCACATTGAAAATCCCCACAAAGGATTTTTAAATCTATAGAGAGAGTTTCTCTTTACCTTTGAGGGAGAAATGATTATAATGAATGATGTCAAAATGTAAAAAAAAAATTAGGAGGCTATACGGATATTTTTATATAGTATAAAAATATATAAAATATTGTATATTCTGGAGGACTATAGGTAATATTTTATTTAAAAATGAGACTAGTGGGTGCCTCTCGGCTGGTGGGGGGAAGAGGAGAATAGAATAAGGGAGAGATATATAAGACTGCAATTTATAAAGTTTAATTTCTCAAGGTGGTTAGTAGGTTCATTAGTTTTCTTTATACTTTTTATGGTCAAAATAAAACTAAATGCAAGTAGGTCAAGGATTAGATTTATTCTACTTAATTCCAGTGTGGAATGATTGGAGATCCCTATTTGTAGGGGGAAAAGAACACGCTTACCAAAATATAGAGGTCTACAACTGTGGTACTAAGAAACATGTATCAACCTAGAAAATATCCAGTGAGAACTGAGCACTCAAGTGGAGAGAAAAAACTTGAGAAGAAAGTGGAAACCTGTTATAGGTACCTTTATGAATCACATAAGAAGTCAGTAGATAGTCCCTATTTATGGGGCTATGACACCTTCCGGAAACTAAGTGTCTGAACCTCCATATTTACACACGGCTCTTGCTCTATGTGTAGTTGTATTTTATGTATGTAATTAATAAGCCACCAATGTCAGAGCTCATGATACCCAATTTGTTAAGAGCAAAGATGTCTTTAAAATGAGATATTTCTGCTTTCCTCAAAGACTCTTGAGTCAGCAATTGCTATTTCATCAACATTACAGCCTTCAACCTACTAAATATCTGACACCTGCTGACCACATTTTATTTTACTCTTGGAAAGACCCCTTCTAGTAGAAGAGAATCTTTTTCATTACAGAAAAAAGCTCCACTTCCTGCCCAGTGGAGTTTAATCTTAAAAGAGGAACTGACTAGAATAGTAGTAACAAATTCCCAAAAGCTCAAAAGCCTCCCCAGCAGAGAAAAGGCTGGCCTCATTTCTAGATTGCTTTCTGACAAAATTTCTTAGCCATAGGATCTTTCAGAAAATTTTATGTGACGCACAAGGGAACCACATTTACCTTCATTTGATCTCAACAGAGAATCATGTTGTCATATATTATATATGTTATTCTATTAAGTTTTCATTTGAGAAATGAAAACTCTCAAAATGAAAATTTGGAAAGTTGCTGGTCTTACCAAAACAGAAAACAAAACTATTGCGGGGTTCTGGTAGAATTGAGTGTTAAAGAAATTGCCTCTTACAAGTTTCAGAGAGATGGTGTTTTTATGTGGGTGACTTTTAAGAACTAGCAAATCACTAAGTTAGAAGACTGGACACCCAAATTCCCAGTTTTAAGAATATATTAGGAGTATAATTTTAAGATTAAAATGTAAGTTCACAAATATGTAGCTAAGAACACAGCTTCTAAAATGAGCCAAGTTAAAAATTCAACTCAGTTAGCCATCCTTTCTGACAGGAGATTAAAGCTGCCTATAAGATTTCTTAGACTCTGACTCATTTAATTCATTTAGACATTGCCAGCAGAGCAAGCTACAACAAAGCAGATCCATCGTAACAAGCTCACTCCTGGCTGTTCTAATAAAGAAATATAATTGAATTGCTGATTTTGATTTTTTAAATGCACTCAGCATTTGCGTATTTGGCTTCACACAAAATAAACATAGGTATATTTATTACATCATCTTCTTCTGTTCCCCAGAGGGAGTGGAAAAAACCCCACAGAATAAGCTCCAGGTACCCTGTAAAATAGTGCATCATTGAAGTATCTTTCTTGTGTTTATGATAACCACACTTTTAAGTTAAAATCTTAGTGTCTCATTTAGAGCAAGCACAGGGTCTGAGCACAGAGATCTACAAGAATAAGTGAATATGTGTGTGCTGATGTTAAGCAAATCTACAGTCAATGGATTTCTCAAGAGGCATCGGCTGCAGTGAAGAATGAGTCTGTCAAAGTGGGTGGTGTGGAAAGTTGAGGCAGCAAGCTGGTGGCCACAGACATGTCTTATTCAACTCAAATATTAAAAACAAACAAACAAACAACAAAAAAAACTGGACCAACATTTAAAAAACAGGATATTCCCCATAAAAATTCAGATTTGTAATTCCCTTGAAAATTGAAAAGAGCCTCATCCCAAATCCATAGGAGCTGAGTAGCTGCATCCTCCTCCATTGCTTACAGTCTATGTATTTGGACTTCTCCAAGCCCACGTTGTGTATATTCCCTGCTTGACGCAGTAATACTTGGGTTTGGGACAACTAATGCAGAGAGTCAAGCAGTAAACTCAGAATTAAAAGACTTACATGCTCATTCCACAGTTGGCACCAAGAAAATCATCATTTGGCTAAATATATTAGCTGGATCCCACCCAAATCTACTGATACGACAAGTCGTGTATCATCTAGTAAATAGTAGCTCTACACAGCTACATCCAATGCATAGAAAACTTGTTCAAGTAATAAACTGTATGGAGGCCCGCCCAGTGGCTCAGGCAGTTGGAGCTCCATGCTCCTAACTCCGAAGGCTGCTGGTTCGATTCCCACATGGGCCAGTGGGCTCTTAACCACAAGGTTACTGGTTCGACTCCCACAAGGGATGGTGGGCTGCGTTCCCCGCAACTAGCAACAGCAACTGGACCTGTAGCTGAGCTGAGCCATCCACAACTAAGACTGAAAGAACAACAACTTGATTTGGAAAAAAGTCCTGGAAGTACACACTGTTCCCCAATAAAGTCCTGTTGCCCTTCCCCAATAAAAAATAATAATAATAATAATAAATTATATGACTTTACTATACTACAGAATGAATGATCATTGTATCTTGACTGCTGGGGTGCGGGGGAGAGGAAGAGGTTATCATTAAAGTTGTACCTATGACTTAAAACTTTAGATACTATCTAATTTGAATCACACTAGGGTTAGAAGGTAGATATTTTACATGTTAGGAAAGCAAAGTTAAGCAAACTCACTTGATGTTACACAATTACTATTTGGTAGGGCCCCTATTCAAAGGCTGGTCTTTTTGATTTAGAATAAATCCATATTTTATCAATTTCACCATGTTTCCTTGGAGACATACCCCTTACCGAATAATATCATTTTACTCTCACAGGTATGCACTAAACTAATGTTTTTATAATGTTCGTGATTCTATAGGGGAATATTGGCTCATAATACAAGTAGTTCAAGCTTTAAAATGCAAAACTTTAAAGAGACCCTTTTTTACCAACCTCCAAGTAAGCAGTTATCCTTCCTTGTATTAGTTTGACAGCTGCTGTAACAGAGACCCAAATTAACAATGGCTCAAACACTCTATAAATGTATTTCTCTTCACATAATAGTCTAGGAATAAGCCTACAGCTGGTATTGTAGTTTCAAGTGGTCAGGTCCCAAGTTGTTTTTATCTTGTTCCCCTGCCCTAGAGTGATATGGTCATCTCATAGTATAAGATGGCTTGCCACCACCTCTACAATCCAGCCATGTGATGGAGAGGGAGAAAGGAAAACTTACCCTTTCCTTGAAGGATATGATCCTGAAGTTGAGTACAGTATTTTCACTTCCATTTCGGTTTTAACAAGAACTTCACCAAACAGCCATACCTAGGTGTACGGGAATCTAGGGAATGTAGTTATTGCCTAGGCGCCATGTACCCAGCTAAAATTTCATTATGGAAGAAGGAAACCAATACTGTTAGACAACTATCCATCTCAGGCACAACCTTTAAAACTTACATATAAGGTACCATCAAATCACACTCTCTCTTCTGAGGTGAACATGCCTTTGTTTCTTACAACCTGACTTTGCCTGTCCTTCCATTTTTGTTTCACTGTCAAAGCCTGAGTCTATTGAAAAGCCCTCCCTGGCTTAGATTTCATGCCACATTTACCCACATCAAATTTCTTGCCATTCTCTTTTTCAGTGTTTCCCTCTCCCAACTCTCTATGTTGTTTTGTATTGTTCTCACTTAGAAATTACTATTCCCCTATGTTTCAACAAGTGTTCATCTTCCTCCAGATTAATTCAAAACACAAATTTCTAATACACCTGTGTGGAGGTAGAATGATCATCTTAAGTGGGCTTCCTTTTTCATATTCAATAGTGTACTATTTTGAATAAAATAGGGCAAGACATTATATGTTTATATTTCTTTGTTAGCATCAGGTATATGGATGCATTTAACAAGTCTAGTAACAGTGATAGCCGTGAGCCTCACATTTCAGTAGAATCACGGGACATCCATTAGGAAGGCACAATTGCAATAGTCATCATCAACCATTAATATTCATTTTGCAAATTGATCTGTAGAGTCAATGCCGTCCTAATCAAAATCTCAGCAGGCTGTTTGTAGCTATTGACAAGTTGACCTAAAATTCATCTGGAAATGCAAAGGACCCATAATAGCTAAGACAAACTGAAAAAGAAAAGCAAAGTTGGAGGATAACCACTTCCTGATTTCAAATCTCATTATCAAGCTGCATTCTGACAACAACATGGTGTCAAAATAAACAAGTAGGTCACTGGAACTGAACAGAGAATCCAGAGATAGACCCACACATATATGAACAATGCATTTCAACAAAGGTGTAAAGGCAATTGAATGCACAAAGGACAGTGTTTGCAGTTAAGTGGTGCCAAAACATTTGGATACACATATGCAGGAAAATGAATTTTGATTGATACTTTACATCATACATAAAAATTAATTCAAAATGTATCATAGATGTAAATGATAAAAAGTATGATTCGTAAAAGAAAAAACTGATAAATTGGACTTCATCAAAATTTAAAACTTCTGCTCTTTTAAAGACACTGTTAAGAGAATGAAGTGACAAATCAGACTGTGAGAAAACATTTGCGTATATATATATGCATATGTGTACATATACATATATATGCACTTATTTCCAGAATGTATAAAGAATACCTAAAACTTAATAAAGAAACAAATAATCCACTTTAAAAAGTGGCAGGGGACGGGGGCGCTGTGTGCAGTATATAAAAAATTTGAATAGACATATCACCAAAGAAGATGGTAAATAAGCATGTGAAAAAATGTTCAACACTATTAGTCATTAGGGAAACGCTAATCAAAACCACAGCGTGATATCATTACAAACCTAGCAGAATGGATAGACTTGAGAGGACTGACCATGCGAAGTGTTAGCAAGGATGTGGAACAACTGCTTGTAGGAATGTAAAATGATACAACTTTGGAAACAGTTGAACAATTCCTCAAACAATTAAGCATACACCTACCATATGATCTAGCCATTTCACTCTTGTATATTTACTTTAAAAGAAATGAAAGCATATGCCCATACAAAGACTTGTACATGAGTGTTCCTAGCAACTTTATTTGTACTAACCCCAAAACACAAACCACTCAAATGTCCATCAATAGATGACTGGCTAAACAAATGGTAGCATAACCACATAATGGAAAATTATTATACTTAATAATTAGAAAAAAGAATGAGCTACTGATACATGTAACAACTTCGATGAATTTCAAAATAAGCATGCTGAGTGAATGAAGCCAGAATCCGTCCCCCTACACACAGAAAAAGAGTACATACTATGAGTTCATTTACATAAAACTCTAGAAATATGCGAACTTTCATAGTGATAGAAATCAGGTCAGTGGTTGCCTGGTATGGATTTATGGGAGGGGCTGACTACAAAGGGGCAGCAGGAGGAAACTTTTTGGAGTAGTGGCACTACTCTGTATCTTGATTGTTGTAGGAGTGTTACACACTTTATTTTTTCAAAACTCACAGAACTGCATTGCCTCTATGATGATATAGCTTAAAATAAGCTTTTAATAAATGGATTGATAGGTCCTTTTTATATACCAGAAGTAAAACAAAATCAATTTTTAATAAATAAGAATCTAAGATATTCATTAATTTTCCTCAATTTTTCCCTCAATGCTGGACCATAACATAATACCAAAGTATAATTTGTGAAAGGCAACATTCAAGAGTTTAAAAAAAGAGAGTTCCAAGGGTAATGATGATCTTCCTTGTTGCAAAGATAGAATCTCCAATACTTAGAAGAATGAATAGACTACTTATCCATAGGCAATTCCTCAATAAATATTATTTCTTACAACAGTACTGTGATGACATTAAACAGCTGAGAGTTAAAAGCAAGAACGTGGAATGCAGACAGCATAAGGAGGCTGACCAGGACACATCTAATCTCAGAGTTCCTTCAGAAAATAATGTACACCAAAAACAAACAGATGTGCAAGTTTAACTTATAGTATGTTGAAACTCAGCAATTCTCCTTATGATGAAATATCAATACCAATAAACAAATCAGCTTCAAATGATGCTCAGATGTTTAGTTAAGTTTAAATCTTCACATTTTAGTAGAAAATATATTATTGCTGATATTCAAGTTACCATCTGAGCTCTATTCCTAAAATCTGGTTCATTCAATTATTTAGCAAATATTCACTGAAAACAGTTTGTGCCAAGTACTATGACAAATAATAGAGATAGGTCAGTAAACAAGACAGATTCCCACCTTTATCTAGTTTACTGCTAGCGTAGTTTGGAATTTCTGCCATAAAGCATGGCCATGGTAACTTCAGTCTTAAAATTTTTCAAAACAAAAAAAAATAATCCTTCTCTCCCTCTCTTACACACACATTCACACACACACACAAATCTATATATGTTTGCATATATATTTATATATATTTTTGGGTTGCCAAATACAGGATTTCTACTATAATTTGAATTTCAGGTAAACAATAAATAAAAATTTTAGTATGAGTATGTCCCAAATACTACATGGGACATATTTATACTAAGAATTTTTATTTAATGTTTATATGAAATTCAAGTTTAGTTGAATGTGCTAGTTGTTGTTTTGGCTAAATCTAACTATACAACTACATATAAACATATAGTTATATGTATGTGTATATGTGTTATATGTACGTATATTAGGGTTGCCAGATACATACACATACATATACACTCTTATCTATATGGTATGTATCATGTATATTTTTAAGCAGTTTAACTTCTTGGAGAAACTTCCAAGATAAACTGTATACTATTATCCCAGATAATTAAACTAATGACTTGTGATTTAAAGTTATTTGATATAAACCAATTAAGTGCTATAGGCCAACTCCCCAAAATGATTATTTTGATTTAAAGTAGTAGTTAATTAAACCATTACAATTGGAAATGCCAGGCTATCAGACCAGTTTTCTCTGAGGCCACTGATAGTTTGAGAAAATAAAACATCATTAGCATATATCACAGAAAGGTTCAAACAAAAGTGGGATAAAATTACTGTCACTGGGTGCAAAAAGAAGGAATTAGAAGAAAAACATTCCCCATTTTGCCCTGCTAAATTAATGTGTTTTCTGCAACAAAAGGAAATGATTGCTGCTACCTACCTCTCTACTCCCAACTCCTGGCTACTTGCCTATTTTGACCAGCCACCTATACCAATGCCGAGCTGGGTGTCAACACAGCCTTGGGTCCTGAGGATATCAAGGGTTGAGAAACGATGTGAGGCTTTTCTTTCTTTCTTTCTTTTTTGCTTTATCTTGTGGTGGGCAAGAGCCTGAGCCTGAGATCTACAACAGACTTCCCAGGACAAGAATCAGAAAGTGGAAGTTTTAGAAAAACCTATCATGCAGAAAAGTTCTTTACATGGCCCATATTAAGATGTCAAATCCCCTTCCCCTAAATAAGCCAAGTGAGTGCTTAATGGGTGTGCTATGTTCTCCCATTACTGAAGCCAGAGATAAATGATTGGGAGACTGGAGGCTTCTTTTGGTAGTTGCCTGGAAACTGGCAACCTGCTAGCCACTGCACTGCCAGCCCACGTGGGATTGCCACCATCCATCACACACCATACTGCCACAACTTGGGGTGTTGCATCAACCAGCCCAGGACAAGTCAGTCATGTTAAAACCCAGCTAAGGGCCCAGCAATCAGAGAAGAAGATTAGTCAGGACAATTACAACTTTCTTAGTGAAACAGAAATGTTATAAGAGAACGATGACGAGAAAGTTGTTCAAAAATATTTAAACGAATCACATACACACATGCACAAAAAGACATTTTCTGGAGAAATCAAAGCAAGCCATGATTTCCCTAGAAATAATTGAGTGCGTGAATTGAAGAAGAGGATGATCATTATAATGGCCAAAAAGAATGGCTTACAAGACCATAGAATAAATACTTCAGGCACAAGCATGGGGAGTCATGAAAGGACAGATAAAACAATTTTAGGATAGATTTAGTAGACACAGCATATATGTAGGAATTCCTGAAAGAGAAATACATTATTATACTGATAATGGAAAATACTCTGTTTCCCCGAAAATAAGACCTAGCCAGACAATCAGCTTTAATGTGTCTTTTGGAGCAAAAATTATTATAAGACCCAGTATTATATGATGTAAGTCCGGGCCTTATAGTAAAATAAGGCCGGGCCTTATATTAATTTTTGCTCCAAAAGACGCATTAAAGCTGATTGTCTGGCTAGGTCTTATTTTCGGGGAAACAAGGTACTTTCTGTGAACGTAAGACAGACCTGAATCTGCAGACTGAAAGGAATTGCCAAGTAGATGCATGACTGGGGGAAAAGAACATGTACCTGGGTATATCCACATAAGTGCCTGAACTCTCAAAATAAAATTGTATAAATTCCCAGGCAGAAAAAGCAAGTTATGTACATGAAAAATGATAGCTCAGGAAAAGACAAGAATTAATAGAATTAACTAATGGAATAAATGTAATGGAAAAGTAGAGTAGAACGTTCATATTAACAAGAGGTAAATGGCATAAATAGCAAGTTGGCCAAACCAGCAAAACTAAGAAAAAGGAAAGAAGAAGAAAAAGTATTGTAAAGAAATAAAGTAAGACAGAGAAAAACGAAGTATACCAATCATTACATTAAATATGAATGGGCTGATGTCTTCTACTGAAAATCAGAGATTGTCAGATTGGTTAAAATGCAAAACCCAACTGCAACCAACGTAAAGCCATAAGAAAGGTTAAAGATACAGGGAGAGACAAAAAAATATCAAGCAAATGCAAATAAAAAAGAAAGTGACGTACCTTAATGTTAAACACTCATTCAGATCACTCAGTCTCTGAAAATTAACTTCTCTCCTTAGCTACACTGATTTATTTCTAATTTATTATTTTCTGTTTTCCAGCCCCGCAATGGAAGGTCAGAAGGTTACAGTCAAAATGGAGACCAACTATTTGCTATAGAAACAATGCCATAGAATACAAAACGCACTGACATTTTGCTTTCTTCTCAAAAAACAATCCTTGTTAAGTTTACCATGTTTGAGAATCTCAGTTCCACAAGGACTGGCAGCAGCGTGTGCCCATGTGGTTTAACTAGCCTGCAGACCCCAGGCCCAGCAGGCCAAAGCCAAAGCGGGCCACATCGCCCCACGCCCTGCATCTGGCTCACAGTGAGATGCCCCACCATGAGGTACCACACCAAAGTTCAAGCCGGCGGGGCTTCAGCTTGGAGGAGTTAAGGGTGGCCAGCATCCACAAAAGGGTGGCCTGGACCATTGGGATCTCCTTGGATCTGAGGAACAGAACAAATCCACCAAGTCCCTGCAGGCTAACGTGCAGCGCCTAAAGGAGTACCACTCCAGGCTCCTTCTCCTTCCCAGCAAGCTTAACCTCACCCTCACCCTCACCCCACCCCTAGAAAGGAGACGGCTCTGCTGAAGAGCTCCCCCTGGCTACCTAGCCAACAGGACCTGTCATGTCCATACAGAATGTCTACAAGGAGAAAGCCAGGATCGTCACAAAGGAGAAGAACTTCAAGGCGTCTGCCAGTCTTCACATGGCCTGTGCCAATGCCCAGCTCTTTGATATCTGGGCAAAAGGGCCAAGAAAACTGCAGAACAGGATGTTGAAAACAAAAAATAAAGTGCTGTTGGCAACTTGTGATTAAGAAAAAAAAGAAAGAAAATAAAAACCGAGGAGACAAACCAGAGATATAGGCGTGATTAAAAGAATTATGAGAGATTACTGCTTGCAATTCTATGGCTACAAATTTGAAAACACAGAAGTGAATGATTTCCTAACAAAATATAAGTTACTTAAATTGCCAATCACTGTAGATGTCAGTCTGGTGATTAAGAATCTATCATGGAAAAAGGCACAAAGACCAGATGGGTTTAATCTTTAAGTAATAGATTATTCCAATGTTGTTTAAACATTTCCAGACAATGAGAAAAAAAGAAAAAAAAATCCTCCTAATTCATTTTATGAAACCAGATTAATATTAATTCCAAAGTTTGATATTAAAAAAAAAATACTAGACCCGTCTCACTTAAAAATACAGACACAAATATTTTGACTAAAATATTGGCATATAAAATGCAGCTTGTTTCTGTCTTAGGTCAGGTTCCTTGGATAGACTGAAGTAGAAATATACATGCCAAAGGTTTTTGAGGGAGTACTCTTAGGAACAACACTGTCGTGCGGGGCCTCCGGCGGGGTGGCCTGCGGGGTCTCTGCTCCCACTCCCCACATAAGAACACAGGACACGGTAAGGCCAAACAGGAACACCCACGGAGCCATAGGTAGGTAGTCATATCACCATAGTCTCGCCGGCGGCATCTGCCTCTCTGCAACCTGCTCTTGCTAGCCCCCATTCTTTTTCTGCTAGCGTAGCCACAGCAGTTATATTAGTGGCCAATGGCTTACGGGTTACAGCTGACGGCCAACTAGCCACAGCTGATGGACATCTGATCACAGTTAATGGCCATTTACTACCCGAGCCAGCACCTTTCTATGTGAGGCCGAGAGCCTGGAAACTGTTTTTTGGGGCTTTGTCCCCACAAACACCTTTAAGTAAGTGAGAGGCAAGGACTGGGTTAGAGACAGAAGTTGCAGTACGGTTACAACAGTGGCTTTAGCAGAACACACAGAAAGGTCTGAACCAGTCATGAAAGGCAGGCTGCTCCCTGAGAGGCAACTCAGCTGTGAGCCATCTGCCTCCCCAACACTCCAGACAGCTGGGGGAGTAGTAAGTGCCTCCTGCTGACAGAAGCATCTGAGCAGCGCACCACAGCATCCAGGAGACTCAAGAGACTTGAGTTTCACAGGAGACAATACAAACAAGTAGAATGTATTCCCAATTACAGGTGTGGTTTGATATTAAGAAATCTATCATAATCTTTTGTGTCAACAAATTTAAAAATGTACTAAGATCACATAATTATTAGATGCTGAAAGGCATTTGATAAATTTGTTCATTCAGTCATTTCTGCTTTAGTTTTACATATTGCATATATGTGAATATATCATACTCCGATTTATCTGTGTGTGTGTATCGCCTTTTATTTTTTCTTGGCTTTCCCTCTTCCTCTCCACCCACATCAACCTCAGTATAGTAAGCAGGGAAGAAATAACTATAATATACTGGTTTTGAATAGATATAGATTTAAATTTGTCCCAGATTTGTTTCAGAAACAAGCGTCCTGCAAGACCATGTTCCCTTTTACACAGGTCTGCGTTGGAGAATTTTTAATTTCATTCAACACATCTATTTTCAGAGCCATTATCTAGCTCTCCATGGAACACACCAATATTCTCTGAAGATAATTAACTCCACAGAATATAAATAAAAATAAATAAAAGCTAGGAAAATCATCCAAGTGTGGCCATACATCCAAACAGAAAACGTGCATCTCAGTAGATCTATAGGTTTCCATTTAGGAATTCTCAACCAATTCACCTTTATTAATGGAAAATATTCCCTCAACAAATACTCTCTTCCTTGCCCATGAGGGATTTTTTTTTAAAGCGTAAAATCATAAATATGAAAAACAATGTACAGAGTCTAATTCTCTTGCAGATATACAACACATAGCAGAAATTAATCTGGACCCTTACCTTTGCAGATTCCATCTGGCTGCTTTATAGATGGAGAATCAATCACTGGGAAAATTCAGGGAAAACTTCTAAGACTGAAAAGCACATCTGCCTTCGAAGATTGCTGGAATTATCCGTATAGGATTCACCAACAATTCTGGGAGGTCACCCACTGTGGAGGCATCTCTGAGCCACTCTCTTTAGAAGAGAATGAAGGTGTGGGGTGGAGCTCAGTCCTTGGCTCCCTGATTCTGTTTGCATATGCCCCAGCCTAGGTGTGGATCGTTAGGACTACCAGTTGCAATTAGGGAGCAGAATTGGTTTCACCAGTTTCCCGTAGGCAAGCCATGGCAACCTCAAACCGAAAGAAATTTCTAGAGGCTGTTGTCTCCCAGAATTAGGTTTGAGAAATTTCTCTGTCTTTTATGGAATGTCCGTGGTAGCTTATTTGCTCCTTGGAGGCAGAGTTTTTTGGAAATCTAAGTGATAATAGGAGTTTTCTTGATACATATTGAATCAGGGGCCAATTGAATTTCAAGTTTATGTCTGCAAGCTAAGTCATCCTGATACACTGATCTCAAAACAGACATGAGATGCCCGATGTGATCTGAGTGCTGGCTATTATCACTGTTTTTCTTCTGGATGGCAGCTGAATGAGCACCACAAAGATTAATCTCCTATAATTTTCCTTTTTCAATACTTTTAATTCTAACGAATCCCTTTTCAAATCAGCCCATTCTTTTTATATATGTAAAGCTAAATTAATATCTGTTGGAAAAATTTTAGTAAATTATTGATAACCTGATCCTTTTCTTAGTATGGCTATTACATGAAATAGAACAAAATACACCTAAAACTGTGTCTGAAATATGTAATATTTGGGAATTTTTAGAAATTTTAAGAATCAAGAAGAAAAACAGGTCTTTTTTTGTTTGGTGTTTGCTTGTTTTTACATAAAAGAAAGAGCAAACAAAAGTGGACAGGAATCACTTATTTCAAGCAATTGAGGAAGTCATCCATTTGGACACAGAAGACTGGACCCGATGAACTCTTTAGACCCTCTTTCGGCTCTATATTACATGGCTTGTGTGACAAAAGATACGTCTTCATATGTTTTTTTTTCCACTGACAGTGAGAACATTTCTAAAGAAATGTAAATAATTTTGTAATTCAACTGATCTCCAATTCTTTAATAAGAAACAGACTTTTTTTTAACATTGAGATAATTGATTTCATATTTTCCATCCATTTGGTGCTACTTCCCCAAGCTTTTATTTCTTTTCATTTTAATTCTCCACAGATTCTTTGCTGAAAAACTACAATTACATTTAACTACAGAAAGGTAGTTACATGGTGCATGCATAACTGTTATTTTAATGATTCTTTCATTCCCTTGTTAAATCAGAGTAATACATCTTTATTCAACTGGTCTAATAACCAAGGTCAATTTAGTTTAATTGTAAATGTTACAACAACCCAAAGCACATTATACTGAATACTTCTTGCTGACAACACTATTCTAATGGACAATGGGAGTGTTTTTAAAGGGATAAAATAAAGACAAAAGGCAATCAGGTTAAGCGACATTGAGTTAAGGGAGAAGAATCTAGATGGAGGTTTAACAATAGTGATCTACAAGCTTCTCAAATGTAATTTGGTGCTAAAGAGAATAATTACTACATGTTCTGACTTCCACCTGCAGTCCCTAGGAATGATTCTGTGGCTCTACCTGCACAGCCAGAGTGAACCAGGGAATAAGATCATTTTATCAGTCCTGATCACTCAAAACTCACCAGTGGTTGAGTTTTATTTATTGCCCAAACTGACTACTTTTCTTTCCACTTGTACAGATGTTTCACTTCTGTTCTTTTCATTCAACACTCATTCCTTTCACCTATCCTATAAATATAGAATATTTCTTCTCGGCAGCATTAGGATTTGTATATACGAGAAACTCATGAACAACAGTCTGCTTGGAATCTGAATGGGGAGAAGCAAACTGTTTTACTTAGTTGTATATTAATTGAAGGTGGGTTTGTTGGAGTGATTGAGATTATGATGGAGGGTGCTGAAATAAGAGAGACATTATCTGAACTAATAGATGAGCTGAAAATCAAGATTCCTAGAGAGGAATCACGTCACATTTTGAAGGGAGACTACCAGGGTAGAATATCACTAAAGTCCAGGGTCATAGACAGGTAAAGGAAAAAGGAGGGCATGGGGTATGGTTGATGGGAATCACCGGCTTCCATTAAATACCTCTGAGTAAGGTGAATCCATTTGGCAGATATTGATTGCGCATTAATGCCATAGCTGAGTGCCAAACAGAGGCGATGCCATAAAGAAGGAGTCCTTAGCCTCAGTCGTGAGAAATATACCCACTTGAGTTCCTCTATAACATTATCCTGAGGATCATCCATGAAACTAATGTGTTACAGGCGCCTTCTACTCTTCTAGTTATGATATACATACAAAACTTTGTATGTTTTCCAAGGAGCCTTATCCCAAGTCATACTGCTTAATTGGTAATACAATAGAAAGCTTCCAATGGAAGAGAGAAATGAAGAGAAAATATGTCCTTTTTGTGTCCCTTTTTTATATTCAAGGTGAGAACTCAACTATTAAGATGCTGACATTTTGCTGCTTTCCTGGCACTTTGCTAGAAGATTTCTCTTGCGATGTGTTCCCACTGTGGCCTGAAAAGTACGTCCTGTGCTCCTGGTTGTCTATCCCTATCTTTTAAGAGGCAACATGATATAGGGGACCGTGTTCCTGGACTGAAGATCAGAAGAACTAATTACCAGTCCTAGTTCTATTATTTTTTAAATATGTAACTTCAAACAAGTCACTTTACCACTCTTAGCTCCATTTATAAAATGGAGGAGTTACTAATTCTCCAGTTTTCCAACTTTTTTTAGTACTAGAATTCTAATTTGCAAGTGGAATTTTATTCAAAAAAACCGCAACATATAAGACAGATCAGAGTGGACCCCCTTAACTTGAAGTGGGGAAACAACGGGTGGTGTGTGGAGCCCTATCCACTTGATCCCATGCTGTCCCCTGCAGTTCCGCTGTGTTAGCCCCTGAGTCACTTCACACTGGGGACTGAGAACTCATTTTTTAAAACACCAATCTAGGTGAGCCTTTCCAGATCTAAATTCTGCAATTTGTTGATAAGTTACTTCACTCTTCTCCACTTGGATAACAGACTATCTGGCTCAATTTCAAGTAGTGTGTGAAATGTCAGAGAAAAGGAAAGTCAGAAAGTAAAAATGTTGCAAAACATGAAAAAGAAATACACTTTTTTCCTAACAGCCAGCAGAAAATAGATTGCAAATCTCTGCAGGAATGCTTGTTAAATTGATTTGAATTCCACTGTTAGATCTACAGGCATTGCTTTCCAGCTTTGGATCTGTGAGATTCTCCCTCCATGCTGAATGGTCAGACAATCTCTCTCCACAGACTTAGGCCTGAGCCAGTTCCCAAGCCTTCTTCAATGGAGGAGGGACCCCTAGCCTCACCCTCACCTGCCTCACTCCCACCTGCCATTCCATCTTGCAGCATCAGAAACTGTCATACAGAATCAAGTGGCATAACCAGTTCTGCAATCCCCCTGTGTCTCCTGTGTATAGCCAGCCAAATAAAGGGCCAGGAGCAGTATAAGAAAGCTCTGCTGCAACAAAAATAATTTAAAAAGTAATAATTGCTCTCATTTCTTGAGCATGAACTATATGCCAGATATTACGTTAAGAGCCTTATTACCATACATACAGTAGCAACGATCCTATAATCAGGTTTTATTATCCACTATCCCCCTCCTCACAGATGAAGAAACTGAAACTCAGACGGTTTTTTTTAGACACAAAGATAAATATCTAGCACAACAATGAGCCCCGGCACCTGCAGAGTCTCCTTTCCCCACCCCCATTGGAGCTATGCTTGGAATGCCAACCTGCTTGGCTAAGACCCAGAGATCCTGACAGATCCTGGCAACCCAGGATGACTGGTCTCCTGGTCTCTTCCTTGATGCAGCTGACAAATTGATCACAGGGAGTCCATCAACAAAATGTAGGCCATTTACTCATTAAATAATATGTTTAAAACACTGCTAGATGTTTAGCAAATATTTTAGATCACCGACTATAGTGGAAAGTAATTTACATGATGGAAGCAATCATTTAATCACTGCAATTAGCCAAATTATTACCTATTCAGCTAATTGTCCTTTAATGATGTAATTTTAAAAATTAAACATTATATTATTCTAGCCAATGACAAATTCTTATTTCATAATTTTCCAATGAAAAGTGTAATTTACTATACCATACAATGTAATTTCCTACAAAAATTAAGTTTCATTTTATTCTTAATTACAGACTAAATCTTCCCATAACTACCATGACCTGTACATAACCAATGAGCAAGTGTGGCCTTTCAGGAAAATGCAGTTGGAGAGGCTAAAACAAAGTCAGTCAGGTTTTTTCCAGACATGTTAAGGAAATGCTGACTTTCCATACAAAAAAAATGATACCATCAACCTAGCAGTGCTGCACATTAGAATTCTCTAAGGAGCTTAAAAAACAAAACAACAAAAACAAAGAAACACTCAGACCAAACACCCCTCAGGCCGAGGGGTCACCCTTAGGGACTCTGCTTTAATTGGTCTGAGGTATTTCCATGTCCATCATGCTTTAAAAATCTCCCCAGGAGATCCTACCGTGCAGTGCAGTCGGGGTTGAGCACCATGGAAAAGGTAATTTTAGCCTATGCTTCCTTTAGTCACTGTTTTGTTTTGTTTTGAGGGGAGTTGCTTGTAGACGTAGTCAAGAAGCATTACGTTGGGCATTTGGGAGCAATCAGGGAGGGTTACAAGAATGGACACAAAAGATCCAGACAACCAAGTTCACTGTAGGTTTATAATTTAGAGAGCGTGGAGTTTGCAGTTACAGAATGGTGAGACTTAGGTTACAGGCCAAGATTCGAGAGAGCCACACTCAGTTGCCAAATATGCTAGTATCATTTGTCAGGGGCTTGCAAAACAGTCAGGAATTTGAGTAGATTAGATATCTGCCATGGGACTGTGCACCTTGGATCTGAAAGCAACAGTGAAACAAATGAGTTAAGGGGCTCCTTATAAAATTCTGGGCCAAAGTAAACCTCTGAATAGATGCAATAGCCATAGTTAAGACACTGTGATTCCATTTCAGTGTACAAATACATACTTGACGCTTACCAGACCCTGAGTAAAACACTTCCATGATTACAAAGTTGAATGACAAGTGGTTTTTGCCTGAGGGAGCTCACAGTCTGGTGATATCCTGCACTTTCTGACATTGCCTGGAGAAAGGATGGAGGAGCCTTAGCTACACAGGTTCAGTCCTGTGTAAGAGAGCAAGCATGGCGGGGAGGCTGTCTTCAGCCACCCAAGATGTTTCTATGAGAGAAGCTTAATGATTTGGGTATTTCATATGCCAAACTGTTAAATTAACCAACACCAATAGTTCAAAAAGTATGTGAAACAGCTCAAAAGGAGGCATGTATGAGTTTCTTTATTAAAAAAAACAAACAAACAAAAATACTTACTGTGGCCTAATTGACACACAATCAACTGCACATATTTGAAGTATACAATTTGATGTTTGATATTCCTGTGAAACCATCACCACATTTAAGATCATGAAAATATCCATCACCCTTGAAAGCTTCCTCCTGCACCTTTGTAATCCTAACCCCTCTCTCTTCCCCTCTCTCCATTCTGAAGCAATTGCTTATCTGCTTTCTATCACTGCAGATTAGTTTGCATTTTTTAGAATTTCATGTAAATAGAATTATACCATATGTACTCTTTTTTGCCTGAGTTTTTCAATCAGCATATTTATTCTGAGATTCACCAGTGTTGATGGATGAATCAATAGTTCATTACCTTTTATTGCTGAGTAGTAAGTAGTTCATTGTATGTGTAGACCGTGATTTGTTTAACCATTCACCTGTTGGATATTTTGGATATTACAAAGCTGCTATGACTATTCATGTACATGTCTTTATATGGACATATGCTTTCTTTTTTCTTGGATAAATAAGTGGAAAATGACTGAGTGTTAGGTGTAGGTTTATTTCATGTGTTTATTAGCCATCACCTATCTTCTTTGGTGAAATGCCTGTTCAAACCTTTCACCTATTTTTTATTAGACTGTTGTTTTCTTACTATTGAGCTTGGAGAGTTCCACAACTCTCCAAGTCCTTTACCAGGAATATGATTTACAAGTATTTCCTCTCAGCTTTTGTATTATCTTTTCATTTTCTCAATGGTGTCTTTTGAACAGTAGAAGTGTTTAATTTTGATAACGTGTGATTTATCGATTTTTTATTTTATAGAGCATAATTTTAGTGTCATACTACAATTTTGATTACTGTTGCTTTAGAGTAAGTCTTATAATCAAGGAGTGTTAATCTTCCACCATTGTTCTTCTATTTAAAAATTGTTTTGGCAATTCTAGATCATCTACATTGATTTGAGATCTTTCTTCTTTTCAACATAGATGTTTAGTTCTATAAAATTCCCCTTTACATGTTGTTTGAAATCCCACAAATTTCCATATATTGTGTTATTGTTTTCGATCAGTTCAAAATACTTTCTTATGTCCCTTTTGATTTCTTCAACCTATGGATTATTAATGCCAGGCAAATATCTGTAGATTTTACACACATCTTTCTGTTAACTGATTTCTAATTTAATTCCATTGTGGTCAGAGTACATATTTTGTGTGAGCCAAATACTTTTAAATTTATTGAGACATTTTTATTGCCCAGAATATGATCTACCTTGGTAAATGTTCTGTGTGCAACTTGAAAAGAATATATATTCTGCTTTTGTTGGATGCAGTGGTCCATAAATTTCCCTACATAAGTTTAAATTGTCCATTTATTATTAGGTTTTATAACTGAGACCAGTTATAAAAACTACTAAAGATTTTTGTGCCATCACTTTTGGAAAAATATTTCTGACAGTTTTCTTTGGATAAAATGCTTGCTTTGTAATTTCTCATGCTGGCAAACACAAAGCATTATTTTTAATTTCTAAATAATCTCTAATTGAAAAAATATTACTAATTCTTAATTCTATGTTCTCATAAACATAGAATTAGTAATTATTTATTGATAAGACTTTCAGGCAATTTTTATCAGCATATTAAAAAAATCAAGCTTGCAATGACAGTTGGAATTGGGAGCAACATAAATGTTATCTGACAGATAAAATTGCTTCAATATATTACGATGCATTTACATAATTGTATATTATGCAGTCATTAAAATTGTTTCAAACATTCTTCTAAGAGCTTTACATGAATTATGTCACATAATCCCAACAATCCTACCTTATGACATAAAATTTTCTTCATTTTACAGACGAAAAAAACCGCAGCACATGAAGGCTACATAATGGACTCAAGACTCAGTCAGCCTAACTCTAGGAAAATGAATATCCTTATCCACCATTCTATGTATCCCCATATTTAATTATGTAGAAAAGTTAAAGATATTTGAAGTGAAAAAAGTTATAAGACAGTTCATTTAATATTAGTACATGCTTATTAAACACACACACGAAAAGTATAGAAGAGTACATTCCAAATTATTAGCATGTTATCTCTAAATGATATAATTGTAGGCGGTTTTAATTTTCTTTGTTTTTGTTTTGTATTTTCTCTTCTTAAAACAAAGAACCTGTATTTTACAAATAGAAAAAATTTTAAAGAAAAAGTCCTATGTCACATGAATATGAGTTCATCAGTTTTGAAGTAAGTTTACTAACAGATGCCAAATTCATTCCTAACCTTATTCTTCATGCAACTCAAAAAGATTACAAATGTCTGAAGATAGCCAAATGCTCTAAGTTTATCCCAAAACACAAATTCATGACAGGAAAGGCAGGATTTATACAAATTATTTTTGGCTGTCAGGTGTGGTGAATTTCAAAGCTGGAATCAGAATCTACCAGGGCTGAGAAGCACATTAAAAGACACATCGTCAAATATATGGTGATGGAAGGAGAACTGACTCTGGGTAGTGAACATACAATGGGATTTATAGACGATGTAATACAGAATTGTACACCTGAAATCTATGTAAATTTACTAACAATTGTCACCCCAATAAAATTAATTAAAAAAAAAAAAAAGACACATCGCATATAATGCCGGGCGTCCCTCATATTCCACCTCAAGGTTGACTGGCCGTTTAGCTATCAAGGCCTAACTGTGCCAAAGATGGAAAGACCAGAGTTCGTCTTACGAATATCACCCTCTCCTTCTCTTTCCTTCCCTCAAATTCAAGAACTGAATTTGTCACCCTTCTACCACTATCTGCTCCAAAACTGCTCTCCCCAATCCCCACCTCATTTAACCGTGCCTAAATCTCTTTGGATTGGCAATTTAAACTCAAACTGACTCTTTAGTTGGAATCCAACACTTCATTAAGAAGTAGTTTTCAGTAAATGCCTATTGGTTCCAGACACCAAGGCCCCTGGCCAAATGGCATCAGAATCTGCACCCAACTCCAAGCCCAGCTGCAGTTCCCATCTCATGCCCATTCCAAGCCTGCTTTATTCCCCACGGAGGTGTCAGAAATGTAGCCCAACATATTCCATGACTGAGAACTCACCATCTCTAAAGGTATACTGTTCTCTTTAGACAGTTCTGCTTATTAGAAAATTAGTTGGGATATGAAGTCTAGATCTGTCTGCTAGTACTTTTTACCCAGTAGTCCTACTTCTTCATCTTGGGCCCACACAAGTCCAATTCCTGTTCCACATTACAATGCTCCAAGAATGTGACAAATCCTCCTGAGTTTTCTATATAATGTTCCAGATATCTAAAAGCACTCCTTACATGACATGATTTTAGGTCTTACCAGCTTCTAGCTCCCTTTCCTAGAACATGATCCATTGCTCTATAGTAAGGATAGCCAACTCAAGCATCTATGGGAGCTTTTCTGAAAATGTAAACAAGTGAACTGAGGTCTGGAGAGTAAATTCCTGCTCAAAAGCTACTCAGCTCCAAATGATTACAGTAAGTCCTTACTTAATTTCATTAATAAGTTCTTGGAAACTGCAACTTTAAGCAAAACGATGTATAAGGAAACAAATTTTACCACAGATTACTTAAATTGACATTCACTATAGAAGATGTCAGACTGGTGACTAGGAACATATCATGGAAAAATTCACCAAGACCAGATGGCTTAATCTTTAAGTAACAGATGATTCCAATTTTTTAAATATAATTCCAAGTCAGGGGGGAAAATATTTCTAATTTATTTTATGAAACCAGATTAACTTTAATTCCAAAGCCTGATGATATTAGGGGGGAAATGCTAGACCTATCTCACATAAAAATGCAGACACAAAAGTATTTTAACTAAAATACTAGCAAATAAAATGCAGGTTGTTTCTGTCTTACTTAGGTCAGGTCCCTATGAGAGACTCTGAAAACAGCAATATGCATGCCCAGGTTTTTTAGGAAGTGCTCTTAGGAACAATATCTTTAAGAAAGTGAAAATCAGGGACTGGGGTAGAGAAAGTTGAACTGCAATACAGTTGCAACAGTAACTGGTGATCAAGTCAGAACTTAATTGATCATCTTTCCCATGCTCAAACCTGATTCTCCTTCCGTTTTCCCCCTATCAGGTACTGATAACACCATTTATCTAGGTACTGTACTGGAAATCTATGAGTTATTCTTGATTGATCCTAGTTTTGCATCACTAAATTGAATACCACTAAATTATGCCTATCAACATCCTATATCTCTCTAATCTGTTCTTCCTTTCAACCCATAACATCGTTACCCTAGTCCAGGCACTAACATCTTCTTGATTGGATTCTATCAATAACCCCCAAGTCAGATTCCTGCGCTACTATTTTGATTCACTCCCTTGCCAAAGGAGCTCGTCTAATTTGCAAATCTGACAGTTTTACTCCAGCAATTAAAATATTTTAATAGTTTCCCTTTGCTTCTATAATAAAGTCCAAACTCATCAGTTTAGCAAAAAATTCCTTCTCTGAACCTAGTCTCAACCTGCATCTCCTGCCATTTCCCATCTTTCACTTCATAAAAATATCACACCAGATTTCATTCCCTTACTAAACATATGATCCTGGGCCCTGTACCACTGCTGAAGCAGATCTCTTTGCTTGGAATACCTTGCTTCATCAAAGAGCTAATTTCCGCTCATTCTTTAGTATTCAACTTGCACCTTGTCTTCTTCTAGTTGGTCAACTGCGCCCCTCAAAATTCTCTCACCATTCTGGACATACTCCTCTTATTAGAAGTACTACTATTTTTGGAATTATCCCTTTATGTATGTGTCTCATCTACCAGACAATTATTCATCTTTATATTCACAGTGCTTGACATATAGCAAATACTCAAGAAATAGTGATTGAATTTTTAGTGAAGACCAAGTGCTCAATGTGATAAAATGTTTCCCTGATTCATATATCTAGTAAGCCTGACCAATATATGTGTATGTGTGTGCATATATATTATATACATATACACACACTATGTATATGTATACATATATACATATGTGTATATGTGTGTGTGTGTGTGTGTGTGTGTGTGTGTATAGTTTCATTGGACATAACCATTCCTAGAAAACTCAAGTCCTAGTCCCCAGTGCTTCTTTACATAAAGCAGGGATCAACAAACTTTTTCTATAAAGACCCACATAGTACATATAGCAAATTTTACACATAGCAAAAATAGGCTTTTGTGGGCCATATGATCTCTGCTACAACTTCTCAAAAATGCTGTTGCAGCACGAAAATAGTCACAAACAACTTGGGCATGTCTTTGCTGCAATAAAATTTTATTTACAGAAATAAACAATGGGCCGGATGTGGTCTGTGGGCCATAGTTTGCCCACTCCTGACCTAGAGGTGTCTAAAGCAACTTTTTAAAAATCCAACCTCTTTCTCCCACGGGAGGCCTACATGGCATTGCCATATCGCTAGTGATCCCCAAGAAGTTCCAGCACAGATTGTGAGAACTGAACACCAACATCAATGGGTTGCAGAAAATAGCCTTGGTCGTCACAGCTATCAAGGGTGTGCAGCAAAGATATACTCGTGTGGTGTTGAGGAAAATAGACACGGACTCACAAAGAGAGGTCACTGAGGATGAGGTGGAGCTTGTGGTCACCATCACACAGAATCCAAGACAGTACAAGATCAAAGACTGGTTCTGGAACAGACAGAATGATGTGAAAGATGGAAATGACATCCTGGTCTGGCAAATGGTCTTGACAACAAGCTCTATAACGGCCTGGAGCAACTGAAGAAGATTCAAGTGCCACTACCAGGTCCCTCACTTCCAAGGCCAGCATATCAAGCCCACTGGGGCAGTGGCCACATCATGGTTGTGTCCAAGAAGAAATAGGTCTATAGGCTTTTTTTATTAATAAATAATTATACACCTGAAAAATCTTCAACATCAGCTCACTGGTATTCATTATGCAAAATTTTCCTTCTTCTATTTTTTGAAAATAAGGACAGTATTTACCCACCTCCAGTTTACTTTATACTTTATTCTTTAAAGTCCTACCATTGTTTATAGTCTACTATTCTTTATAATCCTACTTCTCTAAAAATTGGATCAGCAATGTATTTTCCACATTGTTCTCAGAATATTGAGGTGCAGCTTATTAGAGTTGGGAGACTATTTAGAGAAACTAGATCTCCACCTTGGGCTTCTCTTTCTCCTGCTAACGCGTCTCTTCTTTCCTCGCTCCCCTCCTTACTCTCCTCAATAAGAAGACAGAAGTAAAACTGAGCTTCAAGAGCATGGGTTTTCCTAAGAAATCTTTCAACAATAGACTACAGGGATAGATTACAACAATAGAAAACAGGGATCCTAACAGGCAGGCAGGGCCTGATTACAGAGAATCCAGGACATGTGCTGACTTGACTCCACCCAGTGGGACTGCTGTCTCTTTGAGCCTCTTTGTAAATCAAACTTTAAAAGTTATGTTTATTGTTCCCTGCATTTTGGCAGACCTCAGCTCATTTTGATCTCTAGGTTTATGCTACCTCTATGTACTCACTCTTGGTAGTGTGCCCTCTCTTCATATAACACTCTTTATCTTGTAAGAGGAAGGTTCCCTTCACTGCAACAGGAAGCAGGCTGTGCAGAATTAGGACCTGGAAATAGGATTTTTGAAGTGTCAGATGAGTATCCTGCTATGTCAGGTCACCAGGCTTTGTTGTCTATTAGAATGTGAAGCTCCCTAAAGGCAGGATTGGTGTTTTGGTTTTTGGCTTTTTTCCTATTTTGTTCACTACTGTATTTCCAGGTCCCTGAATAATGGGTAGCACTAAATAAATATTTTATGAATGAATTAAAAATAGTTATCAATGGATAGAGCAACGTTCAGGTGAAATATAAGCCAAATATCAAGAGCACTCAACACAACATAAACAGGGATCCTAACAGGCAGGCAGGGCCTGATTACAGAGAATCCAGGACATGTGACTTGAGCAGACAGTGCCAGGCAAGTTGGTCGGCAGGTAGCAGGCCTTTTGCACCACCACGGTGTTGTGTGGGGCGGCCTGGGGGTCTCTGCTCCCGCTCCCCACATGAGAACGCAGGACACGGTGAGGCCAAAAAGGAACACCCATGGAGCCATAGGTAGGGGAGTCATACTACTATATTCTTGCTGGCGGCATCCGCCTCTCTGCAATCCGCTCTTGCTAGCTCAGCCACCATCTTCTTGCTAGCCCCCATTTTCCACTAGCGTAGCCATGGCAGTTATATTAGTGGCCAATGGCTCACTGGTTACAGCTGTATCCAGCCAGCTAGCCACTGCTGATGGCCATCCAATCACAGTTGATGGCCATTTACTATCTGAGCCAGCACCTTTCTATGTGAGAGCGAGAGCCTGGAAACTGCACTCCTGGCTCTGTCTCCACACACGGCATTAGGGATAGAAATGCAGACTCTGGGAAAGAAGCGTCTTCCAAAGCAAAGAGCTCTGGTCTTACAAGCATGCTGTAGCTAGCAGTTTACTCACAATGTGCTTCAGCCCCAGGGGCAGTGGCAATCCCACTTTTCAGTGGGCCCTATCACTGGGGACAGCAGCAAAGCTGCCTTGATGCTGATTTCCAGAGAGACAAAAGCTCCTTAAATTCCTCCCATCTAGTCTAGCTCCTGATTCTAATCTCAAAATCAGAAACAGAATTTCCTAAAAATCTGTATGTCAGAATTTTCTTTAGAATCAAAAGCGGAAGTAAAGGCTCTTTGAGAACTTCCCTTGTAATCCCTCTTTGTGTCTGAGCAGAGCATTCCTACAGAAGGGTGCCAAACGGGTAAGATGCAGCTAGCGGCTGCGGTGCCTAATGTCCCTACAGTGTGACCCAGGGCAAGTGAAATTGCAGAAGCCTGGGGACTAGGTAAGGCAGGACCTGATGATTCCTTAGAATAAAATTTTATCTTATCTATATTTGTTAAATTTTACATTTGCTAAGTAAATTTAAGTGAGGGTATATAAAATATAATTATAAAAACGCGAAGAAGGAAACTTTTAACAGGCAAAAGAACTAGTCAGGTGTCACATTATCTTGCAACTGGCCAGGACCATTTCTTGCTTGAAAACTGTATCTCTAGATCCTCACTCAATGCCTACTAGGAACCAAAAAAAAATTTTGGGGATGAGTGAATAAACAAATGAATAAAATAGCCAGCTAATTAAAATAATTTCACCTTATTTTGTTTATTTCAATTTGTGTCAGGATTGAAGATTTTAATGTAACTCTAGGTCTTCATTGAGAGGTATCTTAGTGCTTGTTTGAGTCAAGGGCATAGTCAGTGGTAGGTCCCTGGCTTAAAGAACCGGTCGGTACAAGGGTGATAGTCCACCAACTTACAAATTCACTTTTTTCCATTGTATTTCAAAAAGGCTTTCAGCAAGATTCTTGAAAAAGCTCTTACCAAAAACAATAACATGTCATTGTGGGGACAGAGCCAGGAGTGCAATTTCCCAGCTCTCATGGAAAGGTGCAGTTTTCACCTCACATGGAAAGGTGCTCACTCAGGTAGTAAATGGCCATCAGCTGTGGCTAGTTGGCTGGATAGAGCTGCAACCAGTGAGCCATTTGCCACTAATATAACTGCCGTGGCTACGCTAGCAGCAAATGGGGGCTAGCAAGAAGATGATGGCTGAGCTAGCAAGAGCAGATTGCAGCTAGCAAGTGAGGTTGGTTGGTTGACAGAAAAGCAGACGGCAAGTTGCAGATCGTGTGGCTCCTGCTTCCTGTGTCTCCAACCCAGCCGCCAGGGAGAATATAGTGGTATGACTCCCCAATCTATGGCTCCGTGGGTGTTCCTTTTAGGCTTCACCATATCCTGCGTTCTTATGCGGGGAGCAGGACTAGAGACCCCACATGACACCCTGCATGACAGTTATGTACCAAACATAAAATAGTTGAGGTAATTACAGTGTAGGAAAATAATGGAAAGACAAAAATAACAAAACACCTCCTATGAATTATATAATACTTTTAAATCTATTTTTAACTTTTTAATTAAAATACATGAAAACATTTGTTTAAAAAGTAATTGCACATATGTAAGAGACATATTTATGTCATGATTAAGACTGTAGACTTTGAGATTAAATGACCTGAGTTTGCGTACCAGTTTATCTATTTGCAGCTTCATGATCTTGAAAAACTTACATAACCTGTTTGAGGCTGTTTCCTCACCTGTAATATGTGGGTAATCACTATACTTACCTCACAGCATTTTCATGAGGATTAAATGAGATAAAAATATGCCATGGACTTGGCACAGTGTAGAATATACATAGCACAATAACTGTTAATATTATTTATTCAGGGTACAGACATACTTGATGTAGATATTGACTGACATGTTCTTGAAGTAATTCCATGGCATCTGAATCCCGCAGGTTAGAAAACACTAACAAAACAGGAACTGAAACAGGAGGTGCCTTTCCAGAGAGTAACAGAGAGCTGGAGCTTGAAACTTGAAACACTGTTGGAGCAGCCTCCTCTCAAGAGCGGTAGCTGGCAAACAGAATGGGCTCTGGAAGGTCCTGTCACCAGAAACAAACAGCAGACATGCTTAACTGTATTAGTACCTGGGATCTGGACACCACTGCTGACAAGAGCTCTGTCAAGATGTTCATTAGTGGTCAGCCCCAGGGACCCTGCTGACCACACATGCCAACGAGCATCGCTTACAGAGGAGGACTCAGGAAATCCAAAGAGTCAGCGTTTCTGATGCTCTCTTCCCATTGTGGCCTCTCACTTGAAAAGAAGAGTGTCAGCCCCAGTGTTCCATGCAACATCCAGGGGCAGGGGGAAAAAGTATGCTCCATCAAAACACCCTCATTGGGAAGGGTCGATAATCATTTCCCACAGAGAAAGTTGGAAGCCAGAAACTGAAAGAGGATGCAGACCTATTTAGAGGTTTGATCTAGAATTTGGTCCTCAGGCTTCTAGGGGATTATTATGGTGGGTTTTTTTGTTTGTTTGTTTTTTCTGGGACGGATGCCAGAGTTTCCTCTTCAAATGCTTAGTAAAAACAGCAATGCCGCTGCTCATTTTTATGTGTTTACATGTACCTATTGCATCACTTTTATTACAATACTTTAACAATAACTAAAGTATACATTAGGCAATGTTAAATTATAAAATTGTTTTCCCCCAAGATTGGAAACAAGGTTTCTCACTTCAAATCCCAGTATTGCTATCATATAGCTTATCTCTGGTGCTCAATTTTGTTATCTGAAAATGAGGCTATAGAAGTGGAGGTTCTCAGGGTTACTTCCAGCTCTAACATTCTCTGACTAGACCACTCTGCTATAAGGTCACAGGTGTGAAAGCCAACGTGTCACCTCCCTGTTCCTCCTTTTATGCCTTTGGAATGTCTTCTGTTTCATTTTGTTGTGTTTCCTCCATGACATGTTTCAACTAACAGGGCTCCATCTCCAAGTCTTCTCCCTCCGCAAATTTGGTAATTTACTAAGGATTTTAAATTTTAGTATAAAACTCCATTTCTGAACCATTAGAAAGGCCATAATCTCTGGTAGTTTAGAATCCCTCAGCTTTTACTTCACCAAGCTGCTTTCTAGACTGAGACTGAATACACTTTCAGAGTCCTGTCTTGAAATACTTGTGAATTTTCCTTTAAAACTGTTAGCCAAAATGCAACCATTTCCTTCTTCTGATGGAGGTTTGTCCTATTTTTAACAAATGATCACTTTCACAGCCAATTATACAAATTTTCTATCCATCTCCATTTATGTTATGTTTTCTCTGAATTTCTTAATAAGAAAACAGTTTTTAAATATTTCTACTACTTTTGGAGTTTGAAGCAGCTATTTCAGTCCTTTTGTTTCTTTCCTTCTAAATTCAATATCGTTTTCCCCAAATAAAGATATTAGTGATTAAATATATTAATTATTATGTAAGTTATTTTATATATTATTGTTTGATGATAGATTTACAATTTTAAACATCACAAACCAAACTTGGGGCTTTTTTTTTTTTTGCACACAAATATCACTATCACATAGCATGAGACTGGAAACATGAGAATGGAATGATATTATTTGTTTCCAAAAAGTAACACTGCACATCAAAGTCATACAATGAAACTAACTATAAAAAGGATATCATAGTGTTCTTAAAATAATCAGAATGATTGTCAGTTGGAAGTGATTAGATATATTTGTAATGGAGCCAGAGATTACAGTTAGGATAAATGGATTGAAGTTAAACTTATAATTTTAAAAAAATTATAAGTAATATTTATATTAACCATTATATGGAAGCTGTTTTATAGGTTCTTCAAGCATAAAAGGAAGGGATTTGAATTCAATGACCTTTCAGTTTGCAGTTCTTGTATTCTATTCTAGAATCATATGAAAGTGGTGTTTGCATTCTGTAAGTGGTTGGTGAACTGTTTAAATCGAATAGCTTGATTTTAGAGTATAGCAGAAGATAGGCTTTCTAATCTCAGTGTCTACGCCTCTAGGAAATAAGAATGTATTTAAATGAGCTTTAAACCAAATAAAAGTAGGCATTTACTCTATGTGATTTACTCTTAATATTTTTTGTCAACTAGAACACACAGCTTGATATTTAAAGTAAATACGTTTTTGTTCACATGTTGCTTTAGAAATTGAAAATGAGTTAAGGTTTAGCTCTTGATCTAAATTTGTATAACGTACATTATTCAGCAATACGAGCCCTGCCTGATTAAAATGCTTAGAGCTGTTCATGGGGCTGCAAGGACCAGCTCTTGATAGTTTTTTTTTTATTTCAAAAACTATGCTATAAAAACTCAGCTTCTAAGATATATACCCACTAAATGATACAGAGCTTTAAACAGTTTCCTCAATTAACCAATACCATTTTTGAGTCCTGTTTTATAAAAACTAGTATATGTCTTAGACATTAAAATAGTAGACTGCTCTTACTAATATGTAAATAACATAAAATTTAAAATAGACAAAAACTGTGTAAACATTAAAGCACCAAGAGTCAATATTCTCATCATTTCCTCCATGAAGCTCAAATGATCACCAAAAGCCTACA
Organism: Rhinolophus hipposideros; assembly: GCF_964194185.1. NCBI lineage: Eukaryota > Metazoa > Chordata > Mammalia > Chiroptera > Rhinolophidae > Rhinolophus > Rhinolophus hipposideros. The sequence goes on from NC_138049.1 coordinate 69,941,541, forward strand.
CGGAATTTCTGGCATTCAGTTTTTCTGACCTCCAAACATGGCAGTTTCACACTGTCTAACCTGATACGAAATGGTAATATAAGGGGCAGGCAAATGATTTAAAGAGTTGCTTAGAGCACGTTTTTCTAGTTGGAAGAAAATCATCATAGATTTGGACACAGCTTTTAGATGCAATGTGATCTTTTCAGTTTATGACCAAAAGAAAAAAAATAGAGGTTGAAGGAAAGGGTAGTTTGAACATTTCCCTGGGACTGGCAGAAGAGGATCAGCTAGGTGATGAGAGCCAAGCCCGGAGAGCAGGTCGCTCTGACTTAGGCAACAATCCTGTGATGCAGTTTACAAGAGAAGATGAGATAGACCCTAAACGCTGTATTCAGAGTGCCAATAGCCAAGGCTTTTCAAAACCTGAAAAATCCATAAGCAAGAGAAATGAAAGGTCTTCCTGGGGCTATAAAATCAAAGCAAAATGATAACAGTTGAGATTAGTAAGCAATGCTACTTAACTTACAGCTCACTTTTATCATTACTTCGAATCTTAAACTAAAAATGATAACTTTATTAAAAGGTTTTTGTGAAAATTAAACAAAATCATGTATATAAAGGACATTCCACCTGAAAACTGCTGTAAAGTGTCCATTCACTTCACATTCTCTCCCGGCTTTGATCACAAATCTTGTTAAGTGAGGGAAAAGGTCTCAAAGTCTTGAAATAGATCCTCAGATAACTACTGGAATAGCCGCTAGCAAATTTGTGTCAAAGGGTGCCCTTCAAATGCAAAGGTTGCTACATTTTTTTTTTTAATGATTCCATAAAAATATTTACCTTTGCTCTCCTTTCTTCCACAACCAGTGTGATTTCTCAACCAAGGTAAGGTTGCTTCCTCCCAGCATTGCCCTGAGCTAGTCTGATGAATGTCACCAATTACATCCTTGGTTCCAAATTCAACAAATAGTTTGGAGAGACAGCAGCATTGGATGCTTTTCAGTGCTTTCCCTTCCCTCCATTCCCATCGCTTCTCTTTCTTCTACCTCTACCTCTATTCATCTTCCTCTTTTCTGGTTCCCCTTTTCAGTGTCAGTGCTCCCCAGAGTTCTGCACTCATCTTCATGAGTTTCTCCCTAACTTTCTTAAAACTCATGATTTTGACCACCACCTATAATGCATATGCCCTATACCTATATCACCATTCAGGTTGTCTGCTCCAGCCTTCAGCCTGTAAGTCCAACTGCCAAATGAGTAGTTGCATGTGAGTGTCCCCAAAACATCTTGAATTAAACTTAACTACAAGGTCCCTAACCCTCTGTGTTCCCATGGTACTTTGCAGATGATTTATCCTAGCATTTATCACACTAGGGGGTTTAAAAAAACTATTATCATTGTTTCATTGAAGATAGGGACTATTTCTTCTTCAATTTAGAATTCCTACCTCCTGGCAAATTACTGGCATATTGTCAGCATCCACCAAATATGAGTGAGCAAGTACAAGTCTTGTGACACACTGCTCAACTTGACACAGAGCATCTCCACTCTGCGTGGAGTGTTTTCTTCTTTCCTTGGCTCCTTAGTATGTCTGGGTTGTATTTTGGTTACTGAGTTGCTTTGTTTTCAATGTTCTGATTGTTGCTGGGTGGTTTCCTTGGGTCTCCCTCCTGGTTACTATGCTTCACAGTCTCTGAGATTTCCATCTGCAGCTAAATGGTCACATTTTTTATCTGCCTCTGAAATGGAACAGGGCCTCAGAGAAGCTCTATTGCAACCACACACATATTTGTGGACTATAACAGGCAGGAAGGAGTTTGGCAGGAACCTCCTTATCTCTGCTCAGAGCCAGCCCTCCTGTTTTGTTTCACTGTCTGCATCTTCAAAAGGAATCTCATTTTCTCACTACTCAACACTCTAGTTTGAATGCTTATTCCATTGGTAATGGATCTATAAACCTTAAAAATGAGGACGTTTATTAATCTCAGAATAAAAATGAGAGAGTTGAAGATGTTTTAGAGCTGTTGTGGGATAAGGTTTTTCTGTTGTTGCTTTTCTTTTGAACTTCAAAACTCTTTAACTGATTGTTCCTTGTCTTTTTTTTTTTTTTTTTTTTTTAAGTGGAAGACTTCTACTAACATCAAGATTTGGGAAGCACATCTAGATTATTTGCTTTTTACAAACGTGTTACAGTAAACTAACTTTGTCTGGAAATGTTGAGAACTAAGGTATTCTGATTAATTGCATACTCTAGTTAATCCAAAAATATTCCTTAAGTGCTTTTTCAACACTGTCTTAGACATCAAGAGGAAAACAGAATTTTACAATAAAATTGGAGGTGAGGAGGAGTCTAAGACACTTGTAATAATTTGTGAACAACTTAAGATGATAGTGGCAAACCAGATAAATCTTGTAAGTGGGCCCTTGAAACTGACAAAAACACTATATATCCTTCTGGTCAATTTATTCTCCCATTCTCCAGAATGAGTATTCAAGTCTTCTCCACTCTCCTCCAATTTCTGATTCAATGTGTGGCTGACACAATCGCGACCACCAGCTTCACCTGTCACCTCCCGCACTCTCATAGGGTGACCTTAATTTATGGGAGAGAAAAAAAAAAAAAAACACGTAAAAGCCCTGGAAACTTCCTCATCTTCCTGATGCCAAATATATCAGGCCAAACCTTTCCCTTTCACTCCCTTATGATGTAATAAAAGTGTAAGGCTAAACCCTCCATAGTGTGATGGATCTCTTCTTCTCTTTTCCTTTCCAGAATTGTAAATAGGGATACCTGTTCTTCCTTACTTTTTTACACCTTTTTTTCTCTCCCTCCATCATAATTTTCCAACAGTTTTTAAACATTTTCAAGACTTCCATTTAAAAACTATTTCTCTCAACTCCCATTTCCCCACAGAGCCTGTGCTATCTTTCCCTCTCTCCCTTCACAGGCATATTTGGCAGAAGAGTTGTCTACACATGTGGTCTCCACTTTCTCAACTTTGCTTTACTCATTAACCCAATATGGCTTCTGCCACATTATTCCACCAAAAGAGCTCTAGCAAATGAGACTGATATGCTCCGTGTAGCTAAATTCAATAGGTATTCTAAAATAGCTTCAGTTATCGCTTACATGACAATTCACAGATCTATTTGTGAGAGGTGACCCTAACTCTGAGGCCAGACTTCCCAGATTTGAGTCATATCTCTACCACTTAATACTTCTACATCTCGGACAATTTATTGAACCTCTCTATGCTATGGTTTCCTCCTATTAAAAAATGCAAATAATAAGTAATAACTGATCTCAAACGCCTGTGGGTATCAACATATTAATTCTCTCACACACATTTAAACTAGTTACAATAGAGTCTAGAAATCACTATTTTATATCTAGCGCATATCTTCCTTCTGAACTGCATACTGGGCTCACATATTGAACTGTATACTGGACATTTCCACTTGAATATCTCAAAGGTACTGTATTAATTTTCTATTGTTGCTGTAACTAAGTACCACAAACTTAGTGGCTTAAAACAACTTAAATTCATCTTACAGTTCTGAAAGTTAAAAGTTTGACATGGGTCTCAATGGACTAAAATTAAGGTTTTGATAAGGCTGATTTCCTTTCAAGAGGAAAATCTGTTTCTTTGCTTTTTCCACCTTCTAGAGTCCTCTGCACTCTTTGGGTCATGGTTCCTTCTCCACCTTCAATGCCAGCCACATTACACCTCTTTCTCTGACTCTTTTCTGACCCCCTCTTCACTTTTTTTTTTTGAGATGTAATTCACATACCATAAAATTCATATTTTAAAGTGTAAAATTAAGTGGTTGTTAGTATATTTTCAAAGTTGTACAAACATCACCAGTAATTTCAGAACTTTTCCATCACCTTAAAAAGACATCCTCTACCCCTTAGCAATCACCCCTCATTCCTCCCTCCCACAACCCCTAGCAACCATGAATCTACTTTGTGTCTCTATGGATTTGCCTATAATGGACATTTGATATAATGGAAACACACAGTATGTGGCCTTTTGTGTCTAGGTCTTTCACTTAGTTCATCCATGTGGTAGCATGTATCAGTACTTCAATATTTTTATGACAGAAAATATTCTATTGTAGAGATATAATCACATATTGTTTATCCATTCATCAGTGGATGGATGTTTGAGTTGTATCTGCCTTTTAGCTATTATGAATAATGCTGTCACGAGCATTCATGTGCAAGTTTTTGTATGAACATGTGCTTTCAATTTTCTTGGGAAAAGCTTAGTAACTATATTTAACCTTTTTGGGAAGTGCCAAACTGTTTTCCAAAGTAACTGAGCCATTTTACAGTACCACTAGTAGTGTATGAGGATTCCAATTTCTCCAAATTCTCACCAACACTTCTTTCCCTTTTTATTTTTTTTTTCTGTAGCCATTCTAATGGCTGTGAAGTGGGATCGCATTGTGGTTTTCATTTGGATTTTCCTAATGACTAATGTTGCTGAGTAGCTTTTCATATGCTTATTGGCCATACACAAATCTTCTTTGCAAAAATCTCTATTCAAATCTTTTGCTCCGCTTAAATTGAGTTTCTTATCAATTTTTCGTTAAGCTGTTAAAGTTATTTTTATATTCTAAACCATTGCCTACTCAAAGGTCACAAAGATTTACACTTATTTTCTTCAAAGAGTCATAGTTGAAGCTCTTGCATTTAGGTCTTTGATCCATTTTGATTTAATTTCTTTATATCATGTAAGAAAATGGTCAAAATTCATTCTTTTGCAAATTGATATCAAGTTGTCCCAGCACTATTTTTTGAGAAGACGATTTCTTATTGAACGGTCTTTGCACCCTTGTTAGCAATTAGCTGACCATAGATATACGAGTTAATTTCCGGACTTTCAAGTCTATACCACTGATACATGTTTATGGTTATGGTTATGTTTATGCCACACTGCTTTGAATATTGTCTCTTTGGAGTAGGGTTTGAAATCGGGACGTGTGAATTCTCTAACTCTTTCAAAGTTGTTTGGACTATTTTGGGTTCCTTGAAATTCGACGTGAATTTTAGGATCAGCTTGTTCATTTCTGTAAAAAAAGACAGTTGGAATTTTGACAGGAATTGCATTGTATCTGTAGACTAGTTTGGGTGGTACTGCCATCTTAACAATGTTAAGTCTTCCAAATCAAGAACACAGAATGTCTTAGGTCTGTGCGGTGACTGGGGCCAATTTCCATTAATTTAGGCATTCTTTTATTTCTTTCAGCAAAGTCTTGTAGTTTTCAGTGTTTAAGTCTTGTGCCTCTTTGGTTAAATTTATTCCTAACTACATATATTTTATTCTTCTTTATGCCATTGTAAGTGCAATTGTTTTATTAATTTAATTTCCAGGTTGCTTATTTTAATGTATGAAACACAAACTCACTTTTGTATATTAATCTTGTATCCTACAAATTTGCTGAAATTAGCTAGGCTAGCTTTTTTTTATATGGATTCTTCAGAGACTTCTCTCTGTATAAGATCATAACATCTGCAAATAGAGGTAATTTTAGTACTTCCTTTCCAATTCGGGTGTCTGTTGTACTCTTGCCGGCATTGAATAGAAGTGGTAAGAGCAGACATCCTTTGCTTATTCCTGATCTTAGGGGGAAAACTCTCAGTCTTTACCACTAAGTATAATATCAGCTGTGGGGTTTTCATGGATGCCTTATATTAGTTTGAGGAAATTCCTTTCTGCCCCTAGTTTATTGACTTTTTCTCATTTGTTTTTGTTTTTGTGTATCATGAAAGGGTATTAGATTTGGTCAAATGATTTTTCTGCTTCTGTTAAAATGATCATGTGGATTTTTCCCCTTTATTCTATAATACAATGTATTTCATTGATTCATTTTGTATCTTGAAACAACTTTGAATTCCTGTAATAAATCCAACTTGGTCAAGGTGTATAATTTTTTTTATATATTGTTATATTTGGTTTACTAGTATTTTGTTGAAGATTCACATGAGATATTGGTCTGTAGTTTTCTTTTCTTATGATGCCTTTAATTTAGCTTTGGCATCAGTTTAATAGAGGCATCATAGAAAGAGTTAGGAAGTATTCCTTTCTTTTCTGTTTTTTGAAAGAGTTTGTGAAGGATTGGTGCTAATTCTTTAAATACTTGGTAGAAGTCACTAACAAAGCCATCTGCTCCTGGGCTTTTCTTCGCTAGAAGGTTTTTGATTACTAATTCAAACTCCTTACTTGTTATAGACTAGTACATATTTTCTATTTCTTTTTGGTAATTTGTGCTTTCATGAGATTTGTCAACTTAAACAAGTTAATCTAATTTATTGGCATATCATTATTTATAGTACTTCATTATAAGCCTTTTTATTTCTATAAGGTTGGTAACAATGTCCCTTCTTTTATTCCTATTTTAGTAATTTGAATCTTCTCTCTTTTTATCAAGGTCAGTATAGTTAAATGTCTGTCAATTTTGTTGATCTCTTCAAAGAACCAACTTTTAGTTTTTTATTTTCTATGTTATTTTCCTATTCTCTATTTTCTTTATTTCAGCTCAAATCTTTATTACTTCCATTATTGTGGTTGCTTTAGGTTAAGTTTGCTCTTCTTTTTCTTATATCTTAAGGTAGAAGTTTAGAGTATTGATTTGATATATTCCTTAGTTTTCAAATGTAGGTGCTACAGCTATAAATTTCCCTCTGATCACTATTTTTGCTGAATTCCATAAGTTTTGGTATGTTGTGTTTCCACTTTCACTCATCTCAAAGTATTTTCTAATTTCCTCTGTGATTTCTTTTTGGAATCATTAATTCTTTAGGTGTATTTTGTTTAATTTCCCCATGTGTGTGAATTTTCAAAATTTCCATCTATTTTTTTATTTCCAATTTCCTTCTATTGTGGTTGAAAGAACGTATTTTGTATGATTTCAATCCTTTTAAATTTATTGATACTTGTTTAATGGCTTAACATATGGCTTATCTTGGTGAGTGTTCCGTAAGCACTTGAGAAGAATGTGTATTCTTCTATTATTATGTGGAGTGTTCTATAGTCTGTTGGGTCTAGTTTTTAAAATCTATTTCTTTGCTTATCTTCTGTCTACCTTTTTATTAATTTTGGCGAGATATTGAAGTCTTCAAGTATTAAAGTTGAATTGTGTATGTTCACTTTTGTCAGTTTTTGCTGCATATATGTTGAGTCTCTGTTATATTCATACATGTCTACAAATGCTCCTTGGCTTACAATGGGGTTATGTCCTAATAAATTCAGTGTAATTTGAAAATATCGTAAGTCAAAAGTACATTTAATACACCTACCCCACCCAACATCATAGCTTAACCTAACCTACTTTAAGTGTGCTCAAAACACTTACTTTAGCCTACAGTTGGCAAAATCATGTAACACAAAGCCCATTTTATAATAAAGTGTTGAATATCTCATGTAATTTATGTAATTATGGCTTGCCATCTTCATGCTGAGAAATTATCTTTAGCTTCATCTCAAGAGTAATTGCCTTTGTCTTATTAGGAGCAGGAGACACAGATGAGTGTTTTGTAGACATGCTGGGACATGAAAAAATAAAACACAATATCAAAAATAAAAAAAGCTGGCAACACAGTACACTGTAGAGTTTTGGTTGTTTACCCCCATGATTATATGTTTGACTAGGAGCTGTGGCTCTGTGCTACTGTCCAGCATTACGAGAGTGCCTCATAGCAAATATCACAAGCCAGGAAAATATTAAATTCAAAGTATGGTTTCTACTGAATGGGTATCACTTTCACACAATATAAAATCGAAAAATCATAAGTTGAATCATTTAAGTTAGGGTCTGTCCGCATATTGGTTGTATCTTCCTGGTAGACTGAATGTATCACTACCAAGTATTTGTCTTTGTTTTGGGGGATAATTTTTGTCTTTAAGTCTATTTTGTCAAATATTAGTATAGCCACTATAGCTCTCTTTTAGTTACTATTTGCAGGTATCTTTTTTCCATCCTTTTTACGTTCAACCTATTTGTGTCACAATCAGTCTCTTCTAAGCAGCAACTAGTTTTTTGTTGTTGTTTTAATCCATCTGCCAACCTTTGTCTTCTAACTGGAGAATTTAATTCATTTATGTTTAACATAATTATTGATAAGATTTACATCTGCTATTTTGCTATTGGTGTTCTATGTGTCTTTTGTGTTCCTCAATTCCTCTATTACTGACTTAGTTTGTGTTAAATAGATATTTCTTAGTATGCCATTTTAATTCCCTTGTATTCTTTACCTTTTACTATATGTTTCTGAGTGATAGTCTTAGTGGATTCCCGTGGGATTATCATTAATATCTTTCTTTTTTCTAATCTTTTTTTTTAAAGATGGCTTTTTAAAAAAAAAATTATATTGGGGGACAGTGTGTTTCTCCAGGGCCCATTAGTTCCAAGTCGTTGTCCTTCAATCTAGTTGTGGAGGGCGCAGCTCAGCTCCAAGTCCAGTTGCTGTTTTCAATCTTTAGTTGCAGGGGGTGGGTGCAGCCCACCATCCCATGCGGGAATTGAACCTGCAACCTTGTTGTTGAGAGCTCGCACTCTAACCAACTGAGCCATCCAGCTGCCCCTCTGGAAGCTCAGTGGCAGCTCATTTTCTTCAGTCTAGCTGTGGAGGGCGCAGCTCACAGGCCCATGTGGGAATCGAACCAGCAACCTTGTTCAGAGCTCACACTCTAACCAACTGAGCCATCCAGCCGCCCCCCCCCCATTAATATCTAAAGGTCAGCCAACTAACAACCTTAATTCTATCTGTAACCTTAATTCTACTTTGCAATGTAACATAATTTATTCACAGGTTCCAGAGATTAGGATGTGGATATTTTGGGGATATATTATTCTGCCTACCACAGGTACCTAAAAGTCAGTATATCCTCTGCATTAAATGTGTGCCCCAAAATACACAATCACACACACACAGTAATAGACCCCACAAAGTAAATAAGCAAATGACAAACTCCTGGTGTTCTTTCAGTTCTTCCCTATCTCAGTGGCTGGCTGAATCATCTGTGTTGTTGAGTAAACTAGACCTAGGAGTCATCTTTGACACCTTCTCCTCCAACAGTCTCCAAATCCCATTAATCATTGAATCCTGGTGATTTACCTCTCCCAAATTTTCTACTTCCATCACGCTAATCCAAGTCATTTTTTATTGACCTTTTCTTTATTATTATGCCCTAAGAAGCCTATTTAGACTTTTTTCCTAATTGTCCCACCCATGAAATGTTAATACTACCACAGATATACTGTGTAACTGTGATTTATATATAAAAAGATTAAGTATAACGATTACTTTTTTTATTCAATACAGGATTAATAATGACTAAGTAAAGCTTCCAAGTTAAAAGATAAATTAAAAAGGTATCAATATTTAACTTAACTTTAAAACTGAGTAACTTTTAATGTAATTTATAATGCTTATGTAAATTGTAATGTGTCAAATATATGCATACATATAAATACATACTAACAATGGAATAAAGTTTTAAAATTTACTTCATTTTCCAATGTAAGTGAAACCATTGAGAAAAATTAAATTAATTTCTTAAAAATTAAGTAGTGAACTTAGTTTTTAATTTTTGCTTGATGTGAGAAAGTAAATTTTAACTTAATTAGCAGCTAGATACTCATTCACATGCTGTTGACTTTTTTCTTTTCAATATTTGATAAAATGAATGATGAGTTGATTAACTTTTGACAAATAAAATATAAATTATTTTTCTTTAATTCTCAAAGTCCAACTCACACACAAGAGTATGAAGATCAAACATAAACAACATCTATAGGGTGGTCAACAGCAGCCCAAAGCCATGCTTAGGTCATTTCTTACAACATGAATTCAGGATCAAATAACTATGCAAGAGAAAGTCCTCAATTGTAGCCATTTCTTTCATAAATCTTGCATGCACTTTCCATGAATTCAATGCCAATGCTGCTCGTGTGATAATCCCAAAAAACACCAAAACCAATGAGAGAAATGAAATACTAGAGAATAAGATTTTATCAGTTAGGGTTGAGCTTCAGAGGGCCACAAATCATTATGATAATTGAGGGTTCTTTTTTGCTCCCAATGAACCTAACCCCTATTGAGAGTTCTTGGTCTAAACAATCATCATTCATCACTAGTATTCCTAAAATAATCTAATGTATTTCAATACCTCCTTTTTGCCTCTCTGATCTGTACTTCACAATGCTGTCAGAATGATTTTCCAAAACATAAACCTTGATCATTCCGTCTCCCTTAATGTTTTCGATGGCTCTTGGAATCATGCCAAAGTGCCTAACAGGGCCTAACAATCATGCATGAGCTGGATCTAACTTACGTCATCTCATATAACAACCTCCAGCTCTCTCTGCATTCCAGTCACCTTGGCCTTCATTTCATTGAACACCCTGTTGCCCCACGGTCTTTGCACATGCTGTTCTGCCTGAAAGCTTCTCTGCTGTCTTTGCTCATTTAAAGGCTATTTCTTCAGACTTTTGCTTAGTCATTTCTTCCTCAAGGAATTCTTTCCTATTATCCCCAATATCACTAAATCTGTCTTTTAAAAAATTGATGATACCCCCATACCCTCCCTTCAATAACACTCATCACAGTTGTAATTTTATATTCATTTGTTATTAGTTCTATGGTCTCTGAGTTTTGTCTAATTTTTTTCACCAGGATCTTCCCAGTATCTAGCATAAATCTGGCACATAGTAAAAAAAAAAAAATCTGGCACATAGTAGGTGCTTAGTGTATCTCTTGAATAAATGTATAATTGATTAATTGTGTGTTAAAGAATTCAAAAGATTGAGTAGTTCAAAGAAGTAAAAAAGAAAAATTAATGAAACCCATAACATAATAGTCAGTCAAGTCTTGATGAGCCAAAGTAAAGCTATTATAACAAATATAAACTATAAAAACAAGCAATATGGCTCTAGATCTTGAGTCTTCTATTAAATTATATTCTGGAAATCTTACTTTACAGTCTAACTATACAGTCTAACTATATATTGTGTTTGAGAGTTGCCATCTTGTCACCTTAGAATGCTATCATATGTAGTAAATGCTAAAACTGTTGCAAATATGTCTTTGATTCTTCAAATCACATCCTGGAAAAGTGCAGTGCCTCAGGGATATCGTTGCAAATCCCAATTATCACAGCCCAAATCAGCAGTCACAGAAAACATGGGCTTGCTTTTAGGGATCCGTCAAAACTGCTGCACCAGCATTTTGCCTCCGCACCTTCTGCTGTGCTCCAGGCTGACGACAATGTCCTGGCACACAAACAGGAGGCAGAGTGGCTCTCCCAAGCCTTAGGGTGTGAAGTCAGCCACTAACCTCAATCCGCAGAAAATGGCTTTCATGCCAGTTACAGCACATGTGCTTCATGCTGTCCATGCTGAGAACAGCACTGATGTAGTGAGAAGTATGACAGGTTTTAGTCAGAGATTTCGGACTTAATCCTGCCTCCCTCATTAACTGGTTTCATGGTCTTGGAAAATACATTTGACCTCTTTAGACCTCTGCAGAACATTAAACCATATAAGTAGTTGAAACATTTTTACTAAGCTCTCCTATTAATAGTTTTTAACCATGGCCCTTATGCTTCAAAATATTATAATATTATGTAGAGTGATATCTAGATAATAAAAAGATATCTAGATATCTAAAAATATAAAGTCACTTGGTGAGCAATAATTCTCTCTTCTCTCTCTCTCTCTCTCTCTCTCTCTCTCTCTCTCTCTCTCTCTCTCTCTCTCTCTCAAACTCTGACAGATCTCTAAAGGGGATTAAGGATAGTGATGACATAAGTGAAGGAAGCTGTGCAAGGCAGAGTAGGGTAGGTGATTGGGCTAGAAGTTGATGCCAATTTCCTCAGGTAATTAAGCAACAATTTAATGTCCTGTTTTTATGGAACAAAATTCTATAAAACTTAGCACATCAGGGGGGAAAGCCCACCAAGAGTATCTATCAATTTGCCTAGGCATTTTGAATTACTGGGGATAGGCCACAACACCCCATTACTACCTTTGTAATTATTCAAAGATCTCAGGCTAGATACCACTGCACAAACAATTCCTAAGGTTCCTAGGACAGGTGTACTCCAAATGAATTTCCATTAAATTAGCTTTGGGATCACTGACTTCTGTAATCAAAGTAGGGAAATTTTTTTGGGAAGTGGGCAGTTATCCCTTGTACATATAAAATTACATGTAAAAAGGCAAAAAAATTAAATTATACAATTCAAATGAAAATATATCTTTCTTGAAAGTGTTCCTTTTATAAACATTTTCTATCAGTGATATAAATTCATTTACATTATGTATTTTCAGTGGGGCACTATTGCACCCAACAGGACAAAGATTGTTCCTTGGTGAGTGTTAAAACAAATCTTAATGTTACAAGGGATGTGGTCCTCCAAACCTCAGTCCTACCTAATAAAATCTTATTCCTTAGTATTTAATTCCTCTTGTTGGGTTTTAGGTTTTTAGGGCTATCACATGAGCAGCATTGACGTTGAATTCAAGAAAGGTGCACAAAATGTATGCCAGATCAGTTCCACAAAGCTATGGCTATCGAAGGCTGTGAATTGAGGACTTTCTCTTGCTCAGTGGCAAAGTCACATTGTGAGAGGTGGCCTGGACAGGGCTGCTACAGGCTGCTGTTGGCCTTGTGAATGTTGCTTATGTTTATTCCTTATGCTTTTGTGTGTGAGTTGAATTTTGAGTATTAAATAAAAATAGTTTACATCTTATTATTTAACTCAACAAAAAGTATTGGATACATTCCTAGTTAAGTCAAGTGTTGAAAAGAAAAATATCACCAATATCTGCATGAATATCTAACGGCTGACATGAAAGCTATATTCTCAAATCAAGCAAAAGTCTAAAGTTAAGTTTACTAAGAATAATGAAGAAATTAATTTAATTTTCCCAATAGTTTTACTTTTGTTGGAAAAGTAACAATTTTGAGTGATTTTTACAAAAAAATCCAGTTATATTACTATCATTGTTCTGTATTTACATACATTGCTAGGATGTGTTCCCTTTTGGAATGAAATTCCTTTAGACTTCTTTGCATTCAATAGTTCTCTGTCTTTTTAAAAATACGCTTTTCTTAGTTTGTCTAATTTTTTTTTGTATTTAAAGATTAATGTGATTGTCACAACTTTCTACATCCTAACTGGAGGAGAATGCCATTTATTTTAATTTTGCCACTTTGATAAAGGGAAAAATCAATACCATACAAGGATTTTATATGTTTGATTTAATCCTTTAAGGAAGGAGGGGCACGTCAGCATCTGAGATGAGGATTCCTTCTCCAGTCTAGAGACAGTGAAACACTAAGCAATTTACTCTAAAGAGGGTCTCAGTACAGGGAAGCAGCCAAAATGAAATTTTTGGAAATGGCCCACCATGCTGGGGACAATGCTGATTCTCAGATTGTGGGGCTAAGCTCTTCAAAGCTTTCTTATGTAAAGTCTGTTGATCCTCACCTTTGAACTAAAATTGCTCGTGATTTCCTTTGAGGGTCAAAAGCGGTGAAGCCTCATTAGAGTCTTTATTCTTTGGTCTAGTAGAGATGTTAGTCAAAATAGTACAAAATGCAGGAGTAGATCACAAATCTAGTGTTTCTAATGTCCCTGTATGGTAAACTTTGTGCAGCATAGGTTATAGAGGCCCAGAGCTAGGCCCAAAACATATATCTTTCTAAAGTTGTGTGTTCTTATGAGCGATCATTTCCCTGCAGTGAGGGGTTCTTATAAACCAAGTAAAGAAAGGGATGAGTTGGCTGAAAAGTGAGTGTAGAGAAATTTAAATAGAAAAAAAAAATAATTTTGCTATGTAATAAGATTTTATTTATTTATATTGAATGTTTCTTGCTGCCTTCATCCTAAAGTTTTAAAAGACTCCTTTGGAAACCAATGTTCATTTCTCAAAGCTTCCCTTAAAAGCCAAAGGCATAAATAAAGCCCCTTTCCCCTGTTTTGGGGAAACAGATGCCAGTGAAACTCGCAATTTGTTCAGTATCCAAAATACAAAAAGTGGTCCTGAACTTAATCAAAATATTCAAGCTTTTTCCCATCACTAAGAGAGGCAAAACACCTTGTTTTATTACATCTATAACAATATTCCATAGTTGGACCTAATTTTAAGGAACCACCCTGGCATCCGGTTCCCCTTACAGCAAAAGGGATATTTGTGTGACAGCTGGCCATGGTGAAAGTTACTCCGCCCCTGGTACCTCAGGTTTGCAGAAATTTGTAATCTAGGACACCCACTTTCCAGTTTTCATAAGATAGACAGTTAAAGCAAACCCTCTGTGAGTCTTTGGGAAGCTGACAGGTATCCAACACCTCTATGTCTCCATTTGTCCATCAGATAGCCAACATAGAGAATAGTTAAAGTACCCAAAATGCTAATAACAAAAGACTAGGAAATGCCAGCCATGCCTCTTGCAGTTTTTCCCTTGGTTTCATCACTGAGTTCTCATTACATTTGAATGACAAGATTCAGCCCTCAACGATCCAGCTCTGAAATACAGCATCACCCATTATAATGCAGCTCTATCAGGTTCTACTTACCGATTTCCCTGTTGTGACTTAGTTGATGTCCAAAAATCAAATCAGAGCGCCGCAGAAAATGCAGCTAGCTGCCCCCTAATCTCTATTTTACACTTCTTTCTCGGTAATGGAAGCTCCAAATGTTAGCTAGGCATATGGACAGGCAAAATAAAGACTACATTCTCCCTTGTAGTTTGGTGTGGCTATGTCAGTAATTTCTCGCTAATGAAACAGTTAAGTGCAACTTCTGGACGATGTCTTTAAAGGAAGACAGTGGGCCCTTTCCCATCTCTTTTATTTTCCTTTCTTATATCTGCTGGCCAGAATGCAGACATGTTGGCAAAAGGTGGAGCAACCATCATGGACCACAAGATGAAAATGGCCAAACAGTGAAAGATAAGCAAACTAGAAAACTGGTGATCCTTGCTGTTCTGTGGCAAATATTCAGTGGTAAAGTGGCCATAGAAATTTAGGACAGGCAGAGGCAATGGTAAGAAAAATTCAGAATATAAGTATGTGTTGAATGGTTCTTGCTACCTTCAACAAAGACTTACAAGGACAATATAAACTCAGGCTAGAACTGAATGGTGTGAAAGCAGAAAAACGAAGGACTATAGTTGGGCTAAGAGAGGGATATTTACCTACACCTTGAAAACTAACTTGACAAAAAGTCTGATAATATGGGGTTTTACAGGGCTAAGAAAGGTGATATGCCCTGAATCAACAGTCATAGCTAGAAATCAGACTGTGGTCCCAACTTTTTTTTCAAGCTATTTCTATTAAGAATTATCTGCTAGACAATAGGAGACAGTCCAGCAGCACATATCAAAATAAAAGTGTTTTTTTCCTACCTACGTCTATTGTTTCATATGCCCCCCAGATAATTATCATTTCCTTGAGAGGGAGGGACAAAAGTAGCATAGAGGCCAATATTTAAAAGAATAACCTAAGATTTAAAAATTATGTCTAGACAACATCTGGCTATTATTAATTGCCAGTGGAAGTGACCAAAAGTAAATAAATTGGAAGCCTACCAAGTGATTGGGAGAAATATATTGCCAACAAAACTGCAAACTTAGAAAACCCAAAACTGTTTCACCTCCAAAACAATTCGTGAACATTCAAATCCATACCAGAAAGAAGTGGATACCAACATTTAGCAGCTTCCAAATGGGATGAACTCTTCAATGCCTACTTCGTGTTGGCCCTGGAGGATGCAGCATAAGGAAGACCTCCCCAGAGGGCAGAGTCAGGGGGTACTCAGGAAAGTGAAGAGGAGAACCTCTCCTGAAGAGGAGACCCTCCCGTCCAGGCTGCCCGATGATCCAGTCAGGAACTTAGTGTTATAGAGTGAGTCATGTCTACCTCATTGCACCATATTCGGTGTTTGGGGAGTAGATGACTTGGCTACATCCAAACCCAGTAAAGAGGTCTGAATATCTCCTGGAGGTCCTGGACTTTGTGCTGAACACTGTAAATGGAAGAGATGGATGGGAATTGAGGGGTTTCTCCCTTACACAGAGAGTGAGTCTGTTCTATGTGCGAAGAACAGAGTATGCACAGATATTTAGGTGGCCTAAAGGAAACACTGGCTCAAATGCTAGTGTATTTGTTTTTCTATTGCTGCTGTACCTTGCCATAAAATTAGTGGTTCAAAGCAACAAAAATTTGTTATTTACAGTTCTGTAGGTGAGAAGCCCAATGTGGACGTCACTGGGCTAAGATTAAAGTGTTGGCTGGGCTGCGTTCCTTTCTAGAAGCTCTAGGGGAGAATTTGTTTTCTTGTCCCTTCCAGTTTCTAGAGGCCACCTACATTCCTTGGCTCACGATCCTCCTTTCTTCTTCTTCAAAGCCAGAAGTGGTGGGTGGAATCACTCTGACGTTCCTTTTGTAGTCACATCAGCCTTCCAATCAGAGTGGGGAAAAGTTCTCTGCTTTTAAGAATTCATGTGATGAGATCGGGTCCACCTGGATAATCCAGGATAATCTTCCCATCTTAAGGTTGTTACTGCAAAGTCCTTTTTCTATAAAAAGTAACACATTCACAGGAGTATTCTGGGAATTAGGATGTGGATATTTCAGGGGAGGACAATTATTCTGCCTACCTCAGCTAGTTGTACCTCAATATCTGTTTTCCTCTTCTACAAAAATAGAACCTCCATATGATAATTGTGTTCTTAATTTTTTGAGGAACCTCCACACTGCCTTCCATAGCAGCTGCACCAGTCTGCATTCCCACCAACAGTGTATGAGGGTTCCTTTTTCTCCACAGCCTCTCCAACACTTGTTACTATTTGTCTTGTTGGTGATAGCCATTCTAATTGGGGTGAGGTGATATCTCATTGTGTTTTTTATTTGCATTTCTCTGATGCTTAGTGATGTTGAGCATTTTTTCATATGTCTACTGGCCATCTATGTGTCCTCTTTGGAGAAATGTCTATTCAGGTCCTCTGCCCATTTTTTAATTGGATTGGTTGTTTTTTGTTGTTGAGTTGTATGAGTTCCTTATATTTTTTGGATATTAGCCTCTTATCAGAGGCATTGTTTGCAAGAATCTTTTTCCATTCTCTGGGTGGTGAACACACAATGTGATATATAGATGATGTATTACAGAATTATATACCTGAAACCTATGTAACTTTACTAAACATTGTCACCCCAATAAACTTTAATTAAAAAAAAAGTAGAACCTCCATGTTATTCACTAAAAGCAGTGAGCCTTACTGTTCAGAATGAAGACCATGTTTCCCAGGTTCCTTTGATATGTTTTGTGTGACTAAATTCTAGCGTGGGATGCAAGTGAAAGTGATAAGTGCAACTTGTGGAAGTTGCCTTAAAAAGAAAGGGCATTTCTTTCTCTTTCTCTTTTAACCATCCTGCTGGCCAAAATGCCCCCATGAAGAATGAAGCTGGATCAGACATTTTGGACCATGACATAGAAGCTATACAATGAAGGTGACCATATAAGATAGGAGACTGCATCCCAGTTGGTCATACGGCTACCATATCAACCTTGTGTTTTTATGGGGAGAGAAAGTTAACTTCTATTTTCTTAGCTTCCATTATTAGATTACAATGCACAGTCAAACCTACTCATACCAAATATATATGGTGCAATGACGTTGCTAACCAAAGTATAGAATACAAGATAAATGGATAGGGAACGAGAAAATGGATTTGAGATTTATGCAGGCTTTGGTCAACTAAAGGAGAAGTCATGGGTATGGCTATAGCAAACAAACAAAAAAATCAAGAAGACAGTGTAATCAGAAGGACACAACAGTAGTATAGGGTTCAAATACAGCAGGTTTCTTCATTATGGGAAGCTCTGGTCAATGTTTTTCTCTGCAAACTTTGAAAGAATCAAATTTTAATTTTAAAAGTTAAAACCTTATCAGTTTTCACAGAGAAGAAAAGAAGGACCCTCAAATCTCAGTGGCTTAAAATAACAATGGCTTATTTCTCACTCACTATACATGTGCAATATGGGTCAGCAGGGAGCATTGCTCATTTTAATAATTCAGAGCCCAAGCTGAGAGAAGCTCCTTTTAATTGTGCTTTTTTTTTGTTCATGGCAGCATGAAAAAGGGAGTAGGGTGAAAACACTGGCTCTCAAAAATGGCTCTCAGCATAAGCAGCACTATTCACAATTACCAAGAGGTGGAAGCAACCCAAATGTCCAGTGATGGATGAATGTATAAACAAAACGTAAGATAGTCACACAATGGAATATTATTCATCCTTAAAAATGAAGGAAGTCCTGTTTCATGTTATAATATGGATGAACCTTGAGGACATGATGCTAAGTAAAATAGGCAGTCACAAAAACACAAACACTGTACAACCGATTCCACTTACATAGTACATAGAGACAGAAAGTGGAATGGTGGTTACCAGGGATTGGGGGACCAGGGGAAAAGAGGAGTTGTTTGTCTATTGGTGTAGAGTTTCACTTTTACTATATGTAAAAGTTCTGGAGCTCTGATTCACAAGCACATTCATGTGACTATGATTAACACTACAGAATTATATATTTAAAAGTGGTCAAGATGGTAAATTTTATATTATGTGGTTTTCACCACAATAAAAAAAGATGGTGCTCAGGAAAGACAAATGTCACTTCTGTTCATATTTAAGTAGCCCAAGTAAGTTACATAGCTATGCCTAACTTTAAAAGTGAGGGGAGGGGAGGTGTAATCCTAGCATGGGCCCATAAGAAGTAAAGCAGACATATTTGGTAACAGTACTAATTATTATCACAGTCTCCTTTTCTGTACATGAAATATTTCTTCCTGTGTACAAAATGCATTCAGTCACTCTCTTTCTAAGGAAGATAACTCACAAGTCCCAATGACGGCAACAAGCTTAAACTCAGGATCTCTGGGGAAGGCATGGTAGTCTTTTACTTTTCCCCCCATGGTAGTCTCTATATCAGGGGATAATGTGCAAGTAGCCTCTACAACATATCCATGTGCCTCTCCTGTTGATCCTGAGACCCTTCTCTCCCCTCCCCAAACACACACACACACACACAATCTAGTGGTGGCAGGATGGCAGGATCAGGATAACTTTAATAAATGTTCACATTAAAAACAGGAAGAATGGCAAACACATGGCAGTCAGTGGCCTGTTGCAATTCTGTTATTAGACTGGGCAGAAGTTTTAGGCCCCCTAGCCTAAAGGTGAGCAATGTCCCCTGAACAGGCTACATGTGGTGTCCTAGGAAGGGCTCCACTGTCTGTTGATCTCTATGGTCCTTGGCTTTTCCCTTTGGGACGTTCTTCCTTTTCCATTATCCTTCTCAGCCTTGTCTGAAGTAGGCATTAAAGAATATCTCTCTCTACCTTACAGACTGAGCAATTTTCTTACCCACTGATAGGGAATCCAAGGGTCGTTTTGAGAGCCTCAAATAGCCACAATTGCAATTAAACCAGGTTGGTATCACTTTTAGCAGTAAAACTCTCCATAATCATAGCTTCAGGGGGAAGAGAGGGAACTTCTGCTGAAAATATTTGGTAAGCAACAATAGTAGAAGCTCTACAGCTCTCAGTTCAGATACAGGGAACAGAACCCACTGTATCAAATTCAAAGAGGAAGAGATAGATTCAAGGATTCAATGGTTTACAGATAGTTGGGAAGACTAAAGAAAGAGACTCTAGGTTGAACTTTCAGAAAACTCTCCCATAGTCACACTCTAGAACCAGGTCATCAAAGTATCTTTGCCTCTTCTGCAATCAGGAATCCAAGAGTGTCAGGGCTCCATGAGAATAAAAACACTTCCTCAATCAGGAAGCCACTATTGCTGCCAGTTCCAGACCACACCACACTTGCTACAGTCTATGCCTACAGAGTAGATGCAGGGAGTCCTGCCTCTCAAAACCAACGAAGCTTGTGTCTTGGATCCCTGCTGAGATGGCTGCAGGAAAACAGAAAGCAGCAAACATAGCTAAATGTGGCCTCCTCCTAATCTCTACTTTCCAAATCTCATGCTAATGCATCCACTTGGTCAAATCCAAATCACGCCCAGAACCCAAGCTGCAGTGGGCTCTGGGATATGGTGTTTAGACTCCAGCATCTACAGTACAGAGAGGCACCCTACAGCAAAGAGGGAGTTTCACAAAAAGCCAACAGGTCCATCCCTTTCCACATGTCAGTAGGCCACAGTGTAGGGGAGCACATTCTACAGCAACCATAAACCTTGTTTATAATTTTTATTCCCACCTATTTTAATTTTAAGAGGCTTACATTATATCTTCCTAATCTGGCCCTTAGGGATACAGGAAACATTAAAACTTTCCTATGCTCTCTTTTATGATCCACGGGAGAATATACTTTCTTCAAACAAAATATGTTAAATACTATGCTTCAGGCATATGTGCATTTGCTTAGTTTATCGTCTCCACATCAGTTCTGTGAGGTAGTGCATCAGTGTAGGACTGTATTCAGCTGCATTTACAGACACCCACCTAGAGTTACTTGACCAAGCATGGAGTTTATTTTCCATATGTAAAAAGTAGTCTGGGAAAGGGCAATCCAGGGCCAGTACAGGGACCCAGACATCTGTCTTTCTGTCCTTTCCCCTAAACTTGTGACCCTCATCCTCATAGACATAAGATAACTGTTCTAACTCCAGACATTATTATGAACTTCCAGGATAGAAGAAGGGGAAGAACAAAGGCAGAAGGCAGCTACAGGGCTGGGTCTGCCCTGTTATGGTTGGTGTTTACTCTACTACCTCATGACTTCTGCACACATCTCATTCACCAAAACTGTCACATAGCAACCTCTCTCTGCTGGGGAACAGAGGAACTGAAGTTTTTGTTTTGTTTTGGCCAGGACTATTGCCAAAATAAAACTTCTGTTAGTGAAGAAGAAAGCTAGTGTGAATATTGGGCAGATAACTAGCAGTGTCTGCCTTGGATAAACATTATTGCCTCCATTTTACAACAAGGAAGACAGAGTTCAAAAAGTTTAAGTAATTTGATCATAGTTCAATGACTTGGGATCTGAATTCAATCCTTATCACTGTAAATCCAGGTCTTTATGATAAGCATTTATTTAAAAAACAGTTAAAACTTTTAAAAAAATGTCTACATATAAAAAGGCAAATCAAATTATTCAGAAAACAAAATAACAACAACAACAACAAAAAACATTTGCTAAAGACTCTGGAGAGCAGAGGTAGAAGTAGAAATGAGAAAGGGGGAAAAAATGAGATTTTCTGTGGGAATAGCACAAACTCATGCTTAAAAAACAATAACCAAAAAAAACCCTATGTGTTTAAAAGCAGATCTAAAGATTATGGCACATTTCCAGGCTAGTTTTCTACTACTGTGTAAATGTTTATTGCCGTGTGGCTAGAATTCATTTTGACCTGGCAAAACTCATTTTATTGCCTGTATGAACTCTTACCTAGTGCTTGAGAATTGTAATAGTTATTAACCAAGCTAACTTGAAAATCATCTCTAATCATTATATGATTTTTTCCAGAATGATTCACTGATTCTGTTTTCCCTACACTTGGATTTATTTTTCTTTGATTAAGAAAAGGAAATAAGTCCTATCTGCCCTAATGGGCACGACCTCTGTAAATAATGACAGGGATGGGACTGTTGGATGATTCTTACAAGCTCCCAAGAATCCTGAAATTTGAAGAAATGCAGAAGGCATCAGAAATGGATAGCCAAGTTCCCCAGCTCAGAGGACAGGGTGTGGTCCTGTGTAAGAGTCTAATGGCAATTGCAATTGTCTACAAGACTGTTTTACTCAGTCTGAGAGCTCTGCATCAGCATCTAATTGGTCTTTGGCACCTTGAAGGGTAGGGGATGTGTTCTTACTCTGCAAAGTAAGTGAAGTGGATGTCCCTCCCTTCACTTCCGCCTCCTTAAACGTGGCTGGCTCTTGGCACTGGACATGCTAACAATCTGGTAGAAAGGAATGGGTGAATAAATGTGGTCCAATCCCTGGTTCTAGCTACTGAACATGGCTAATTCATTTCCAAATAGTCATTTGGGAACTACAAAGAGCAAATTAATCACACTCCTGTGAGTTTAAACAGCAGCAACAAGGAGATGCAAATAATACAGAGATTGAAACTGAAAAGGACAGGGGGTGGGAAAACTGTGTAAAGCATATATGTGATAAAGAATCTGAACACAGATTAAGTGTGACTAAAAGCTGGGAAAAGCAAAAACTGGGTTCCTGTTGGAAGATCATAGAATACTCTGGCCCCCTTGCTGTTAATGCAATTTACAGGGTATGCTTGTATAATCATTGAAATAAAAAAGCCTTGAAAGGGTGTGGCTTGTGGGGCTTTGGGCAGGTTAGGTACCCATTGAGGATGTGGGGCCAGGGAATTTAATCTTGCCAGGGGCTTCAGGAACTGCCTGGAGCACTGCCTGGAGCAAGGCCTGGAAAGATGGGAGGAGGTGTTTTTCTAGGGATCTCAAGGTGTACATTTTTTTTTTGTTGTTGTTGTTGTTGTTTTTCAGATGTTTCTTTCTAACGAATTGACCATTACATTTCCTAAGTTCTGAAATGACCAACAGACCATAGAAAGACATTTCTTTAGGCTCCTGCTTGAAACCAACAGCTTCAGCAAACTGCTGGCCTTGATTAAGGGGCAATCAAGGTGTACAGTTTTTAATCACCCCTCAGGCTTCTTGCGAGTAGAGAAGAGGAAGAAGAATGTGAAGTAAGCAGGTAGTGCCAAGCAAAACTGGAATTGAGGAGAGATGGAGTCTGTAGGAGAGGTGAGGAAAGGTGAGGTCTGTAGAAGAATTAATGGAGTCTGACCCACAGAATTATGCTGCTTTGGAAGTGTGTGAAGTAAATAGACTTCACAAATGTATGTCACTAGAATCTAAGCACCAGCATTCAGCAGATATTTGTTGAGACCTAAGGCCTAGTCTAGAATTCTCAAATTCTAGTATTTAAAAAAATCCCATGAGAAGCTTGTTTGAAATGCAGATTCCTAGGTCCAGCCATAAAGATTCTGATTCATTTCGTTGGGATTGGGGTTGGGAATCTGTATTATTATCAGGCAGCTCCTGTGATTTGAGATCAGTGGTTCTTACAGTGATTTGAGATCAGTGGCTCTTAGACTGTCCTAATGACTTTGTAAAATATAAACTCTTCAAAAGTTAGCATCCAATCAAATTGGAGACTAGACCAATAAAAACAAACAAAACAGAGTATTCTTTTGTCATTTCTTGTTTGTTGTTTTTGATGTTTTGTTACACTCCTAAATTTATTCACCTCTCTAATTCTTTGGCCTATTTACTGAAGAACAGTAATGTAACCTGGAATTACAGAACTATCAGAAACAACAATACCTGTATAGATTCTAGATCTGACTTCTCCAGTAATTTGCCATTTCTTAGAGCAAAAACCTAAGTTAGGCTGTGTGTAAAGGGAGGTGATTTGCAAGTGATCACTTCCTTTCAGAATTTCCTTTTAAGATCTGAAGATTAAGTACCTTTCTTCCAGAGGAAGAAATCGCTGGAGCCCCAAAGATCCACAAGATTTATTTGGACTATGCACAGCTTCTAACTTTTTTTCACCAAGACCCATCCTAAAAATGCATTGCAAGTCACAACCTAGAATACACACACACACTCCATAAATATATGTACGTGTGTAGTGTGTATTTATATGGGAACGTATGGAAAATGGAAATGCTTTATAAAACACTACTTACCTTTACTATGTGAAATACACTTCTGATATTTTCTAAGCTCTGCCCTTTCTTTTCTTATCCCTCTGCATCTCTCTCTCTCTCTCTGTCTCTCTCTCTCTCTCTTTCTCTCTCCTTTTCCCTCCCCCCCTCTTTTTCTTTCTCCTCCCCAAGCCCCTTCCTCAATGATAGTCATACCGTAAAAATATTTTGCCCTGCTGTTTGAAAAATGCTGGGGTACTCATAGGTGTAGAATTCTAACCTATTTGAATAGGTAAGAAGGGAGAGGAGCTGGAATTGGAAAAGAAGCTTGTCCACTAATTGTCCTTCTTTATTCCTAAAGCAGTAAACTCCCTTCGTTCATCCATTGCCTATCTTGGCTTAGGTAGTATCCACATCTTGTAGAGAAGACTTAACTGGCTTAGAGGTCGACAAGTCAAAGCAAGAGAAACACCAGCAGAATATGAATCTTCACTTCTTACCAGGTTGACCTTCTCACTGTCTGACAGGTGAGCTTTGTCTCTTAACCTGGAATTCTAGCTACCCACCAAATCATTCTCTTTGCCTACTCCTCTAACCTTCAGGGCTTCCAGAAGAGGTCTGTGCTTATTTTCCCAGACCTTGAAATCTACTGACAGTAAAGGGAGAGCCCTCCATTCCCTAGTGTCCTGCTCAGGCAATCCACTTCCAAGGATAGAGAACTGATGCTGTTATTTATTTTACAATCAAAAGCTCTTCTTTTCATCACTCATAAATGTAATAAGAGGACTAAATGACCCAAGATTTCTACAATCACCTTTCTTTATCCAACTAGCAAGCTTCATTTTCACTGCAACCATTTTACTATGTGCCGTAAAAACATTCACAATTTTGTTTGCTGTTGTTGATTGTTTAGACTTGAAAAATATCAACTAAAGAAGTCAATTTTGTGAGTCACTTTTCATCACAGAAGGGAAAAAGAAATTTACCCTAGCCCCACCTTTGTTGTGACACCTTTTTATCTCCATAAAGAAAAACAACAATTCAACCCAAATTTTAAGTGCTACTCAGCACTCTTCCCACATATATCTTATTGAAACATGTCTTCACTTTTTTTTCAAACCATCAAGCACTTTGCAAATCAATTATCTTCCAAGACAATTTCATTATAAATATTATTTTTATGGGTAAAGTATTAACCTCTTTCTGTAAGTTTCTATCCAGTTCTAAAACAAAGAACTGGTTTTATCCCAGTTGTTTCAAGTATAATCCACTGAATGCCAGAATGCAAGGAATCCATCAAATGCAATTGGGGTCATGTCAAAAGGACATAGGTACTAACTTGAAAAGACTCTCATATTGGGGCAGTATGAGCAATATGTGTGTGTATATACATATGTACATGTATATACACACACACACACATACATATATTAATAATGGCAATAGATTGAAGCACACCAAACATATAAAATCTATGAGTTCCTTAAGATATTACAGAAAAGAAAGTCTTTGACCACTTCTGGAGTTTGCTAGGATACCAATTCATTATTTTGAAATTAATAAAGAAAAAAATTAAGCATTAAGATGAATTTATAACATGGTTTTATTCATATTTGCAGCCTCTGTGTGACCAAAGTGGACTTGGCCATATATGCACTAGTAGGCTTCAATATACTTTCCTGTGATGTGAGCTTTTACCTTCTAATATGATTATGAAACTAACCTTGATTAATTTTGCTTTTTCTATAATTTCACATGAATGAAATTATTCAGTGTGCCTTTTTGTATTTGACTTCTTTCATGCAGCATGTTGTTTTTTGACATTCATCCATCTAGGATTATTTTGTTCCTTTTTATTGCTGAGTAGTATTCCACTGTATGTTTACCACAATTTGTGTACCCATTCACTAGTGCTTTTCCTGTATCTGTTGAAATTATCATATTTTTTTCCTTTATTCATTATGAATAAAGGAATTCAATATGGTGAATTACATTGGATGACTTTCATATATTAAACCAACTTTGCATTCCCAAGATAAACTGCACTGTCATGATGTAATATCCTCTTAAATGTTGTTTCATTTACTAAATCGGTTGTGTAATGGGTTTTTAGTTTAAATGTGTTTCAGTTACTAAAATTTTGTTCAAGATTTTTTGTCTATGTTTATGAAGGATATTTGTCTTAGCTCTCTTTTCTTTTGAGGTCTTTCACTGGTTTTGGTATCCGGATAAAACTGATCTCATAAAATAAATTCAGAAGTGTTCTTGTAATATAAAATAATCTGTTTCAACCTTGTTTATTATTTTACTAATTTCTGTAATATATATATAGTATTCATCTTCAAGCCTAAATTGAAATAGGCTGGATTAGTGAGTGATTTGTAATCCAGATTTCAGGAAAGCAAAGCCAAGCAATTTTAGGGATATCATTAGATACCACCAGGTATCTAGAAGGGAAAACCAAGAACTCCTCCAGAACAGAGTACTTCCCACTCTTACAGGTCTCCATCATATAACATTTATATATTACAAGGCTTAATAGTAGCAAACATATAGTGTCTGCTGTGCATACATTTATATTATAAAGTTAATATGTCCATCCTTATTCTTTTTCCTCCCTATGAAGGCCCACACCGATACAATCCAAAGAGGGAGCAGCAAAACAATGAAACCCCAAGATCTTGTGGCTTGGGGGATACTACGGTATTTGAACTGGGCATGCTCAGTCGCCAGGGAGATTTTTCGGTGAAGTGGAAACTGCAAGAGTGCGTAGTGAGCGCGCAGAGATGGGCGTGTCCTCGTGGAATTTAGAACGTTGCCGCAGCCAATGGGGCCTCGCGGTCGGCTGCCGGCGCTCCTCATTGGAGGAGCAGGGAGGCGAGAGAGTAGAGGGCCCCTGGAGGGAGCCACGGGAGGTGCAGGTCGGAGAGGCAGTGCCCCGCGCGTGAGGAGCTGCAGCGGCGGCGGCGGCAACAGCCAGCGTCGGAGCCAGCAGTTCCAACCCGTTGCTTTACTTTTTTAGCTGCACGAACATAGTCATTATGCCGAAGAGAAAGGTAAGTCTTACCAAAAAAAAAAAAATTTTCTTTCAAAGGCCTTCAAATTGTGCTCACGGCAGATCTTGTCAGTGCTATGGCTTGCGCGGAATGCGCTCGTTAGTAACTCGGTGATTGTGAATCTCTTTGCTCTCCACGCTGCTTTCAGATGCTGGTTGGCAGACATTTCTTACTCCTCTCCCTCCCTCGGTCCTCATCGATCTCTGAGTGTCACTCTCTGTCCAGCGACGCGGCTTTCCCTCTTTTTTGAACTCATTCTCTTTGGAATGGTTTCCACCTCCAACCAGAAGCAAAAGCGCTCTCCATGCCCCCTTTTAGGAGGGGAGTTTCCTCTGCAAATTGCCAGGTTTTGATTAGTGGGGAGGGAAACCAAAGAGAGGAGGAACACAAGTACGTGCCTAGGGATACCGAAAAAAAACAAATAAGTCGGGCAGATGTTGCGTTCATTCCCGTGCGGGCCGTGCCCACGGCTGGGTGCGCCGCGATGGCTCGGAGGCTAAGGGAGAAGGAAAGCCATGTTTAAAATAGCGCTCACCCCCCTGCTCGCATCCGCTGCAGACCCGTATGTACCAACTCTAGTGTCAATCACGGCTGGGGCTGCGCAGGCGGGGCCCGGGCGGCCGGACCTGCCGGGCCGTTCGCGGCGGGAGCGGCGGAGTCGGCGGCGTGCGAGCCGCCCCGCGCCCGGGGCGCCCACGGTGGCTGCCGCGGGCCGGGGCCTCCCGAGCTACGCCGGCGACCCAGACCCACCCGCAGTCGCGGAAGGCGGGCTCCGCGCTCTCCGCACCTCGGCGTTCAGAGCGAACTGGAGTCACGTTGGTCTCATCTTCCGCTCCTTGCGGACTATTATGTCCCCTTCCGCGCAGTCGCCAAATGCCAAGTATCTCTTAGGAGAACGCCTGTTTCTCTCCGAGTCCAGCTGCGACTTGTCATTGTCCCAGGGAGGGAAGGGAAGCTTTTCCTCCACCCGGAGAAAACCGATGGGTGGCCGCTGTTCCTGAGAAAATGCTTTGCGCCCTCCCACTGCCTGCCCCAAGGTTTCTTTTCAAGTGTCAACCGGAGAGGGTATTGAATGTGAAGCAAAATTACAAACGCTCTCCTGCTCTATCAGTTTAAGACGGTGGAGTGATTTGTGTGCGTGTAAGTGAATGTATTGCTTTACTATATTGAATTTTTAAAAATACAGAAGAGCTTGAGCCTTCGTATCTTAAGAATTTGATGGAAACTTGACTCTACTCCATGTTTTACGAAAACAATAATTAAAACAGTTTTTGAAAACCTTAGAATTCGTGCACATACCGTGTGCTTCTTACTGTGGGAAGAGTTTGACTTGCGTTAATTATCTCATTTAATCCTCAGAACACCTTGAGACGCGTTATCGCCATTGAATGTGGGGCTTGCAGACACGAATTACCCAACATCTTAGCAACCAGTAGCTAATAGCAAAGATTTAACTAGATGCAATGGGTCCAAAGTCCTTACCTTCCAGCACTATTTACTCATTCTCTTCATTTAGGACTGGGTGGGTCAAGAAGAATTTAGGAAATCCAAAGAGACTCCCAGACAAGGAAGATGGATGGCATATTGAGAGTACTAATACTTGAGGTTTCTTATTTAAACGTAATTTTTATGAAAATATTGTTTTTTCTAGCCCTCTTGTACTAGAAAGAGGGTATTAAAACGATGCCACCATTTTTAGCATTTTATCTGAGGTTGGGAATTCTAATAGAGTCAAAGGAACTAATCATCAAGAAATGGATTACAGAGTTAATTGCGGCCATCTCTTTTCTTTGGAATTGTTAACAAATTTAGATGAACAGTAGGTTAGATGTGTATGATCCCTTTATGTATGATGGACCTTGATGTGGTAGAAACCTTATTGCTCAAGAGCCAGGGTTGGTGACACCATTACTTTTATTTTACCTCACTGTCCACTTCTCTTAAGGAAATAGAAGGGAAGAAGAACAGTAGAAGAATTGGCTTTTGATTATTGTTTTATTTTTCTGGTAGGCAGGGAGCCCCCATGGAGAAGCTAGCCAGGCATCCTGGTATTAGGGGCAGACCTGTGTACACCTGTGTGTCATCCCTCAGGACATCAGAGTGTTCTTCAGAGATGACAAACTTCTTGATTAATAGGAAGGCTTTTCATTTATACCTGGAGCCCAAAGACCTGGACGGGAACAGCTGCAAATTAAACATGGCTACCATGGCCATCCCATCCATCATTCAAACCTTAAAGGTGCCACGTGGAATCCTGGAGTTCACTGGAACTTACATTGGAAACCATTGTCATTAGGTAAACCCTGCCTAGATGAAAAGAAAAGAACTGGATACAATTTGTTCATAGTTCTTGGAGATCTGTAAAGCTGGGATAACTGCTAAAACATTTATGTAGTAGTCCACAATATTTTTCTTGACTAAAGGACTGCCTGTTCTATGTTATAATAAGTTTTAAAAGTGCCCCCACAATACTTTTTACTATCTTTGCCCCTTTTTTCACCTTTTCCCAGAAATCAAGAAGTTATTTAATGAGCACCTCTTTAGGCTGTTCTGCAGAATAAGAAGAGGTATTAATAATAAAACATTTGGAATGAAAATATAATTAAAATTTTTTTAAATAAAATAATAAAAACATCTGTAATCCTACATTGCTTTATTGCCATAGGAATACAAAATTTGCACTCATGAAACTTACATTCACCGATGTGATAAAGAGTAGCAGATATAAAACAACTGAATAATATTAAGCCTGTGTATATGTTCCAGAATGTATAATATAGATTCTAAAGCTGTAAGATAGATAAGGAAAGAAGGTTGAATTTGGGCTGTTCTTGAAAATGTGGATAAGACGAAAACAAAGTCATTCTCTGTTATCAGGCATTTGAATGCCTCTTCAGATTGTATCTTAACATGACCAAGCCCTCAGTTATACAACTTAAAGGCCATAATATGCACATTAATGTAAAGTGTTCCTATTTTCTTAGTCATTTCTTGGTGAGTTTTATCTGTATCTCTGTATGTGATGGTCATAGTTACATTAAAACATATTTTTGTACAATTGCATATTTTGTACAATATTTTTTGAAAGAGTACAGCACTCATCCGGGAGGAGTCAGCATAAAATCTCTTTCTGAGTTTGTGAGATTAAAATAAAGTTGTTTCCTATATTTAATACCTAATGGGTTGTGAGTCAGTGGGTCACCACCCATTAATAGTGAGTGGAATAGCAGGGAAAATGATAATGTTCATGGACTCGGTGGTGGGACAATTTGCGACAGTTCTGCACTGTTCTGGTAAAACATCCACAAATGCCTGCAGTGGTCACGTTGTTAGGTGATGGTCTGATCTACACGGAGGCATCGGCCAGGGAGGCCTAGATTCATAGTCCTGGCATGATTAGCAACAGTAAACACATCTTCACATTCTTCATTTTATTTTTACAGTTCCTCATCAGTAGAACTATTGGAAATGTCCAGTGTCACATCAGAAATTCTCTAAAGAGGCAATTTTCCATGAATTTAGGATGTAAACACTAGTGTTTCTTTACACTTAAAAGTTTAAGGGGAAGAAAACGGCTGTCTCCTACTAGCTTTGAAATATGAAATTAGGTTTTCTCTCTTTTCATAAAATGTAAAGGCCCAATAGTGTTGGGCTTAACACAAGGGAAATCACAAATCATAATCAGAGACAGACTCCATAAATAAAAATGCAGATACATTTGACTACGTGAAAAGACTATTTTAATATGGCAAGAAAACCCACTTAAAATTTTAAAAACTTATAAAAAACTGGTAAAAATATTTGTACCATCCATCACTGAAGAAACTTTGCTATTTTAAAAGTATAAAGAGCATCACACGTCCTTATGGAAAAGATGTATATCCTTATAAGAGATATAACAGACTCAAATAGATGGAAATGTTTAATTGTACGAGAAACCAAAGAAATGTATATTATTAAAAATAATGGGATGTGATTTTTTTACAACTAATCTGGTTTTAAAAGAAGATTGAAAGTACCCATTGCTGAGTGGTACTTTCAAGTAATGTGGTTGGGAGTATTATTTCCTTTAAAAAAAATTTTTTTAAAAGCTTTATTGAGGTATGCTCTACCTACCATCTGGTCCATTCATCTATTCAGAGTATACAAATCAATGATTTTTGATAAATTTACAGTTGTGTAACATTACCATAATCCAGTTTTAAACCATTTCCATCACTCCAAAAAGGTCTTTTATGTTTGCAGCCAGTCCTTACTCCCACCCCGGTCCAAAGAACCACTAACGTCTCCATAGGTTTGCCTTTTCTGGAAACTTTATATAAAAGGAATCAAGCAATATGTAGTCTTTTGCGTCTGATTTCTTTCACTCAGCACAATGTTTTTGAGGTCTGTGCATATACGGCATGTATCAGTACTTCAATCTTTTTTATTGCCCAATAATACTCCATTGAATGGATATACTGCTTTTTGTTTATCTTTTCACAAGTTGGTGAACATTTGGATTGTTCCAGTTTTCAATTATAAATAATGCTGCCATGAATATTTGTATATAAGTATTTAATGGACTTGTTTTGATTTCTCTTGGGAAGTTTCCTAAAGGTGGAACTGGTGGGTGGTATGAAAGTCTCTAACGTTTTAAAGAACTTCCAAATTGTTTGCCAAAGTGATTGTATTCTAAATGCATGAGAGTTCCAGTTGCTCCACCCGCTTGCTCATACTTAGTGTTGTTAGTTTTTTTGCTATACCCATTCTAATGAATTTAATTTACATTTCCATAATAACTAATGATATTGAGCATCTTTTCATATGTTTACTAGCACAATATATCTTAGTTTGAAATGTCTATGCAGACACTTTGCCCATTTTTTAGTTGGAATATTTGTCTTATTATTGAGTTGTAAGAGTTCTTTATATTTTCTGGATACAAGTCCTTTGTCAAATATATGATTTTTGGGTGTTTTCTTGCTGTCTGTGGCTTTTTTAAAAAAACTGTCTTTTGAAGAACAAAAGTTTTAAATCTTTGCTTAATCCAAGGTCACAGATATTTTCTTCTAGAACTTTTATATTTAGGTCTGTGATCCATTTTGAGTTAATTTTGAGTCGAGTGTGAGAAAGGTTTATTTATTTTATTTTTTTATTTTTTGGCTTATGGATATCTAGTTGTCCCAGCATCAGTTGTTGAAAAGACAGTCCTATTTCCACTGAATTGTCTAGGTACCTTTGCTGAAAATCAATTCATCATAAATGTAAAGGTTTATTTGGGGGCTCTAAATTGTTTTCCATTATCTGTATATCTGTTCTTACATTAATACCACATTATCTTGGTTACTATGGTTTTGTAAAAAGATCTGATATCAGGTAATGTCAATTTTCCACTTTGTTCTTTTTCAAAATTGTTTTGGCTATTACATTCTTTGCATTTTCATATAAATTTTAGGATCAGCTTGTAAATTGCTACTAAAATGCCTGGTATGATTTTGATAAGGATTGAATTAAATCTATAAATCAATTTGGGGAGAATTGCCATCTTAACCATTTTGAGTTTTTCTCTGTCTGAATATGAAAGGGCCTGACATGTAGTATGTCATCTATAAATACTTACAGACTTCAATTGAGTTAATATTGATATGGAACCTCTATTTGAGTAAAGACTCCAGAATGGCAGGGTTGTTCATTTTATTCAGTCACTCAATCCATGTGAAATAAACATTTATTGAGCATTACCTTCATGCAAGGTACCATCACCATGGGTGCGTAAGTGAATTATTGTTTTTTCAACCCTTTTGGAAGTGAATGAGTAAATGTCCTTATTTTATAGATTTATGGTAGATAATATACATATGCAAGTATTTATAATTCATGACAAGAAGTGATAATAAGCCACAAGAAAAACTATGAGCTACAGAGCATTTAAAGGTTTGGCCAGACTGAATGTCCAAAAAAACACACTGACCAAAAGTTCTTTGGTTAAAAGGATTAAGGGTTATAGCTCTCTCTCTCTTTTTTTTTTTTTATCTTAAGGTCCTAGTTTGTTGCTAAAGGTGATATCATTGGTCTTTCTGTGAAGTGTTGCTTTCTTTGCAGTATGAGAAAGTTAAATTCAAGGCCTGTTACTACAATCTAGATTAGATTGTATACAGTAGCCATCCTTCCTCATTAGTAAAGATTCAGTGACTTCTTGGTCCCAATGCCTTTCTTTTAACCTCTCTCTTGTGTTTTAAAGGTGGTTGTCTAGCACTGTTTCTAAGTTAACACATGTTATTTGATGACCTCGTTTTGAATTAACTTCGTAATCCTAATTCCATGAAGCATGAAGTCTTTGATGGCTCTGATCCTTTTTTTTAATCCCGCATATCACCTAGTACAGGTACTGTAACTATTTGTTGAATGAATGCATGAATAAATTGTTTTCAAGATAAGAAAATACAAATTAAATTATTTCATATACTTGTGGAGATAGTCCAATTTGGTCTGGATTTACTGTTTACTAGCTGTATGGTTTAAGGCAGTTAACTTTTCCAGAAACTTCTAAGTTCCTAATTCTCTGAGACTCAGTTTCCATGTCTGTAAAACCAGTATAAAATTATGTTCTACTTCATTGGGTTGTTTGAGGAATTAAACAAAATGGTAAATGCAGAGTTCTTAGCAAAGTGCCGGGCATGTGTAAAACAGTCAATGGATATTAATTATTGTGACGATAATATTTTTAATAAGAGAACTACATTGAAATAACAGGCTTATAGTAAGCACCAGGCCTCCATTTTGTAGGAGGACAAATTGCAGTGGATAGGGAGCAAGAATATCTCACCCTGGATGTCTAATTAACTGCAATTAGGAATAAATGTTCAGTAACCAACTAACAAATGTAGTGCTTTTGAAAGAACATAAGCTTTAATGTGGTGCATTTTTACATGGTTGATTTTACTTACAGAAAAAAAATGTATTTAAAAATATCTCCATATAACATTAAAATTACCTTGGCAAATCAATTATCAAGTGATTCTCTTTTCCTATATTTTCTCCCTGAAACACTCCTTTTGTTTACACCAAAGTTAAATATATTTCACTTTCCTGCAGGTTACAGTTTGGAAATGGTGATTGAAATAAATGCCATTTAAGCTGTCTGCTTTCAGAGCACCTAGTATGTCGAAATATGGTGTTAATCTCCTGAGTCATTTAAAAATCAGTGTTGAAAATAACAAACAAAATCAAAGTTGAATTATTTTTTTCACTGACTATTTATTGTACATTTCATTGTCTTCTTAGAAGAATTCAGTTGAATCACATATTGGTTCCTAGTCAAGATTTTTATTGAGTCTAGTATCTTGTGGACATGTCCAGAAACAGGGCCATACATATATGTCCAAGGCAAATGCATATTCCCTCACACATAATGTAAATAGTATGCATATTCAGAAGTAGGGAAATAGAGAAAATGGTTTTAAATTTAAAAATTGCCTCTAAAATGTAATATTTTAAGAAAAACTTTTATCAACAGCATATAAATATATTTATTACTATTTAAATAGCTGCTATTTATTGAATGCTTGGATGTACCAGACCTGAGCTATGTGCTTTATATTCATTAGGTACCTTGGTTTTAATAAAAATATGTGAGGTTATTAGAAATATATGTGGGAAGTAGTATGGTGTAGTTTCATTTTATTCTCCCAGTTCGATGAGGCTATCCTCATATCACAGATAATGATACTGACAGCCACAGTAAATGATGTTTAGGTGGTTTTCTATGACTTAGGCAGTGTTCTGAGCACTTTGCATTATGAACTGAATTCTCTCAACCTTCCAGTAAGGTATGTACTCTTCACACTGCCATTTTGCAGAAGGCAGTGCCAGTGACAGTGAATGTCCAAGCTGGGGTTGCAGTCCTGGCAGTCTGGCTCCAGAACCTGTGCTCTTAACCACTGAGCCCTCGGCTTTTCTCTAACACAGTGAGAATATTGGGATCTGTGAGATTAAGGAATTTCCCTTGGGTCACCCAGCCAGGCAGTGATAGAACCAGGAATTCTAACCCAGCCCTCTATTACACAAGAATTTTGCTCACAACTATTACACCATAATACTTCCCATAAATGTCTATATTTCTAATAACCTTATGTATTTTTGCTTCAGTAAAGGTGCCCAATGAATGAAACAAGGAAGAATCAAGAATTTTGTAAACATGATGATTTGTTTAAAATGTTGTCTTTATTAAGATATAGGCTGATGCCATTGCTTCTAGGTGCCGGTCCGAGAAAGTTACTCAACGAGTCATTATTATCTGTGATCACGCCATAAGGCGGGCCTCGGTGCAGGCCTCTGCTTCTGGGGGAAGCATATTATCATGGAACCTTGTGGGTATTTCAGTAACTGCTGGACTGTAGAGTCATATAGAAGGTATACATACACAATTTCCTCACTCAAGTATTGTTATTTTTGAGTACTAAGAGTCTAAGACTTCTTATTTTCTCAAACTCCACCATGAACTGCTGGATTTATTATTTCAAAGATATGTTGTCTTCATTAATTTTTATATGTAGAATAATAGGGATACTCCCCTATGACCAGGAACATGTAAATACACTTGTATATATATTATACAGAGATTGTAATGTAAGTATTAAGTCACCATTACTTAGGCATTGGAATTAAAAAATGAGCAGGTCCTTTTGTTTTTGGAGCTCATCGAATAATAAAAGCTTTATGGCTTGGAAAATCTATTCGATGGATTTTTATTTCAGTGTTCTGGATTGCCAATTGATTAATTTTATTTAAAATGTTATTTTTTAAAGGCATAAAGTGATAATTATTTTAAAATTATATCTTGATTATTTTGACCCCATACAAAGGTAAAAACAAAGTCCACCCTGAGAGGTATTTTTTAAATTTCCTTTTTCTCTTCCGTCCCTCTCTCTTTCTTTTCTTTTTGGGTGTAAGCTATGGTTTTTTACAATACTAGACGGAATTACTTAAATTCTACATTGTGGGGAGTAGTGAGTATTAGGCATGTTGTATGTGGGAGATAAACATACCAAAGATTTGACGTGATCAAAGTGTGAAACTTTAAAGACTCCTAACGTTCCACATATATGTCATATAATACATTTTTAAACTGTATTCTTTCTGTCTACTCATTTCTTTCCTTTACCTTTTCTCAGTACGATTTTTAATTTTATTCCCGCTTTTAGTGGTCAATTGTCGATCACATCAGAGCTAGCTGATTAGTTTTGCAAAAATGCAAAGAACATCACAACTGCGTTTACCATTTGCTGGAAGTTATTCAGAACTGGGCAAAGGTAATATCCTTCTCAGAGCCCTGGTGTAAAGGTTGGAAGCCTTGGGTTTAGTGTGGACCCCGCCACTCCTTACCCGGACAAAGTCACTTGACCTCTTTGAACCTGTATTCTTCATCTGTGAGATGGGAATGTTAAGACGGCCCCTGTGTATCTCAGTGCTGTTGAGAAGATCAATACAATGTGCAAATACATTGAAAAATGTAAAATACTATAAAAATTATAGAAATGATTTGGTGTTTTGTATTTAGTTTTAATAGTGAGATAACAATACTTATATCTCTGTATGTAACTGTTTAAAAAACCAGAATAGTAAGTTTATGTGCATCTCAACATACAGTACTTTTAATGGGAAATTGTTTATTGTGATTCCAAGAGGCTCATGCATGCGGGGGACCAGGAAACACTCCCTTACGTATTGCGTGCTCCTTGGCTAGGTTCACAGATTAAAATATGTCCCAAACTGGAAGCCTTTGTTCTTCTAGCATCCCAGATCTGCACCCAGTTTTGAAAGTAGGTAAACACACAAACCACTTAGAGTGGTGTAGTGGTTAAGAGACTGAACTCTGAGCCAGCCCTCTGGGTGTGAATCCCGGCTCTTCCAGCGTCCAGCAAGATTACCAGCTGGGTCATCTTGGGCAGATTTACTCAATCTCTCTGGGCTCAGTTCCTCATTTGTAAAATGGACATGATGCTCTTTTACCCTCACGGGACTGGGATGAGGATGGGCTGGTTTAGATCATTGCCCTGCACGTAGTACAATACACATGTTTATTAAGATTAGGGTTGGGATGATGACTCTCGGTCTCCTCTCTTGTTCTTTTCCAAGACCCCAGTACCTGGCATCCCTATAATACACATGTGACACTTCCACAGTGTCATTATTACATATACGAGCAGCTGTGTAAGTCAGGCTAGCGACATCTTCATGTCCATCCTCTTAGTTTTACTCTTAAGAAACTTAGGCCTGGGGAGTGAGATAAGGAAGGGGCAGGTTGGAATGCAGGCTCCTGACCTTATCCAGGTGCTTCCTCCATGGTCCTATTCCATATAAAACCATAACCGCATGGAAAGAGGGTAACTCGTCAAAGAGGCAACTCAGGCCAAAGAGATGTGCAAAATATTTTAAACTATTTCATATTAATGTTATACTCCCATTATTGAATTATGTATACTTATGCTAATAAAATTTCATTGAACATACTTGAACATGGCTTTTTCTTTACTTACCTGAATACAATGTGAGATATTTTCCCTAAAAGAATCCCTCAGAAAAGAGTGATTTACTGATTATTTTAGTTTATCTAAAATCTTTTAAAGCAGAGTTCTTATTCAGTTACTTTTATCTTGAACAACAAAATATTACTTTGGGAAAACACACTAGCCTGACATGACCTTAATAAGTAACAATGGGGGTTTATAGAAACTGTTGAAATTAATAGACACAAGCAAAGGAGGAGGGAGCAAAGAAATTTAACATTTGTTCCATGATTATTTCTCTGCACATGACCTCTCAATTCCAAGTAGTGGATTTTTAAAGACTATTTTGAAAAGCAATGCACTACTGGAAAGTCCCAAAATACACCTACAGGATGAATGAAAAATAGCCATGCAAATGTAAAACAATGGTGTTTGTGGCTTTGAATAACATTTTTAGTGTCTATTTCAAATATGTCATAAGAATATTTGAATTTATGGAACTTAATTCAATTAAACTGAAATCTGTTATTTGAAAAACATAAGAATTTCCGGACAGGCCCCCCCACCCCACCCCCATTTGTGGAGGGAAATTAACGTTATGTTAATCAAATAGTTGAGTTATGTGTTAATTTTAGCAGAGGAGTGATAGCGTTAGTTATAGACGCATTTTAGCCTTTCTCTGGGTGGGTTATTTGGATTTTTTGGTCGTAGAATGCTTTTTCTCTGCTAACCAGCTTATTGTTGGACTGCTTTCTTTTCTCCAGTATTAGGTTTGTAACAGAAAATGTAAATTAATTTTAAATAATAAGTAATAATTTTAAAATATTGGCCAGCAAATCAGAAAAATCACCTCAAAGTGATACATTCCTCAGGTTAAAAGGATTGTTGGTTTATTTGCAGTGTTATATTTACTCCCAGCTTTTTCACATTAGCATGGATAACCCAGGAGTTGAGACTAGATTTGTTATGTTGCTGCTGGCAAATGGTTACTTGACTTTCATACATACTCTAGGCTCTCAACTAACTTCACTTAAGTTACAAAGCAGTAGCACTGGTCACTAAAAATCTTAGAAGTAAAACTCTGAGAGCCTATACTTTTAAAGACTTTTTGGAACCGTATGTCTTTGCCTCCCTACTAGTAATTCTCTTCTTTGCTTCCTAAGTGACTAGTAGGCATATGTGGACCTTTCCAGTTAACCACTCAATCTCCTAACCTCCCTTTCACATTATTCATTTCTTTATTGCTCCTTGTTGCATTCTGGGCTAATTTCTCAGTAGTCTGTGACAATTCATTATTTTTTCTACTGTCCCTGGTCAAGTTTGTAGCCGTGGAAGTGAGCAATGCTGAATGGCCCATCTACAGATTGTCTTCATATAGTCAGACTTTCTCAGATTTTGCCATCTCTAACTCAGCTGATACAGCACGAGATCTGTGAACCAGACAATTCTGTGCAAGAGAGTGGGGAATAGAAAAGAGAAGCTCTGTTTCCCTTCACGATAGAGCAGTTTCCATGGAGGAGGGGAAATTGGTGGTGGGTTTGGGAAACCAGAGAGAGAACTCCATGGACATGGAAGGTTCTAGAGAGAGGTAAACTGAGCGTAAGAAGAGAAGGTTCTCCTCAGGCAGAAGAGAAGGTTTACTGTGTCCTTGGCCTTGAAGAAAAGCTTTTGTCTTTCTCAAAGACTTTATAAACTTCTGACCAAGTTTTTAAATTTTGTATTATTTAATGTGTACTTTCTATGTAGTCACGTAGGCTATTTTTAATCCCATTGCATTAATAGTTACTTAATTTACTTAAACATTTCTCTATTATTTACTGGTCATCTAAGTCATTTCCAGTTATTCCAATATTGGAAACAGTACAAATAAAACTATTTGTAGAGTCTTTGAGTCTGGTTCCAAAATTGGAATTACTGGGTCATATATGTCTTTTTCATATTGCCAGGTTGTACTTCGAAAATATTGTATTAAGATACAGTGTCACCAGTGGGTGTTATGATCTTTTAATATTTTTTCTCATTTTGTCAGATAAGGCATTACCACATAGCTGGTTTATTTTGCTAAATCAAACACTGTGCTGTCAGTTTGCTATTTGTATTTTTCCCTCATGGGAACTCTATTCATATCTTCTATTAAGTAGTTTAATTTTCTAATTAGTTTGTTTTAATCTTACTTATTGTCTTTAGCCTATAAAATATATTGGGGTAATTAGTGTGGCGTACAAATCTAAGTATGTTTTTCAAGTTGTATGCAACTCGTAAAGGAGTCAGGTTTGAACTGTCAGGAGAGTGGGCAGGTGCTGTCCAGGGGCTAGATGAAAATCAGGAAACAAATCAGCTGGGGTGGCAGGGTGCTTCACTGTCCCTGGGAGTCTGGGAATGTGGCAGAGATGCTAGAGTTGATAATGGAAAAATAGTAATCTATGATAAATATGTCAGGTCATATGAAGAAATGAGCTAGAAATCAAAGCTAGGCAAGTAGGGGATGAAATAATGCTTTTGCAGTTGGCTTGGTCTTTCCCAGCATCCTGCCCTCATCTCAGGAAAACAAAGGGCCCGGAATATACAGGTGGATCAAACTGGCTGCTGCAGGAACCCTATTCTTCAACTTGTGACGAAATCATCAAAGAATGAAAATTGCTTAGGGTGAATGAACATTGAAAACAGGGACTCATATCAGTTCTTGCACCACTCCTGGTTTAAAATGAAGCAGTTATGCAGATAAATACGCGTGCGCGTGTGTGTATAAAACACATATCCTCTTACAAATTTACTTTTTCCTGACAAAATATCTGTTTGTTTCTGTGGTCCAGAGAATTTAAACAGCTTTTTTAAAAAAATCGCTCTCTAATCTGTGTTTTCCTATTTAAGTACAATTCACTGAAATACTTTCTTTCTAGTCTCCAGAGAATACAGAGGGCAAGGATGGATCCAAAGTAACTAAGCAGGAGGTAAGTGTATCTTTGATATCCTGTATTTAATTATTAAATGGAATTTTTCATATTGTTATGATTGTCTGCATCTGAATGAGTACTATTCCTACACAAGGTTGTTGAGACTGCATAAACCAGAAATAAAAGTGTCACTGTATAGTCTGCCTTTGCCTAGGTATATTTCAATTGGTTTCACCGATGAGGCATTTTCCATTTACTAAGTTGTTTTATGTTTCTACCTGTTGGTCCTGATGTTTGTTAAAGCAGATACTAAGAATTCCTTCTGGGCAAAAAGTGAGATAATAGGTAAATTCATCAAGGAGAACAAAGTCAGCCTTTCACAGCAAAGAAATGAAAGACTGTTGATTTAATAAATTCTCTGCTCCAGTAAGTGAATTATAAATTACTTTTTAGGTTCTGAATATTTGCCTAAGCAAAGTGATCTTTAAAGTCAAAAACTATGGACGGATACACAAGATGTCAAAATACTAAAGTTGTGTTTTTTTTAAGTCAGAAAAATTCTCAGGGTTTGGGATAATTAAACAATAACTTAAAGAAGTTCTGTATTAAAATACAGAAACCTCCAAAAAAGCGAGGAACTCGAAGAGATGCTTGCATTTGCCCCTCCATGGTAATATCATGAACATGATTCATATTGTGGTTAATAATTCAGTGGAGTTTGTCATGATAGCAAAACCCCTACACAAGATTTGTACAAGGAAATTCATTCTGCCAAATGGAAAGCCTTTAACAGAATCTATAAAAAAATAAAAGCAAAACAGACATCTTCACTAATATAGTCAGCAAAGTCCAAACTGACTATAACCTAGTCCCCACCATCCATTTACACAGCATTCAGTGTCTTACACTTTGGGAGGTGAAGTTTGTAATCCAAAGTCAAGTCACTAAACAAATGCTAGAACCAACCAAAAAACGATAAATGCTTGAATTTTCTTGAAAATGGAAAAATAAAATTTGTAGGACAGTTGGGTAAGTATAACGAACCTTAATGTTTTTTAGATTTGGACACAAAATGCATTTGAGTTTCTCCTTAGGGATTGCTATTTAAATTGATCTGTCAGTCAGAAAACCTAGAAACCATTGCACACAATAGATCTTGGATAGTGAAAACAGGCTTTCCTATCCTTCTACACTAAAAGCAATCCAACTGGTTAGAGTACATGTAAAAGAATTTTGCTTATACATATTTTTATATTATAGGCAACCTCGTTTTATTGTGCTTCACTTTATTTTGCTTCACATAGCTTGTGTTTTTTACACATTGAAGGTTTGTGGCAACCGCTGAAGGCTCAGATGGTGTTTAGCATTTTTTAACAACGAAGTGTTTTTTAATTAAAGTATGTACATGGTTTTTATAGATGTAATGCTATTGCACACTTAATAGAATACAGAATAATGTAAGCATAACTTTTATGTGGACTAGGAACCCAGAAATTTGTGTGACTTACTCTACCACGATAGTTACTTTATTGAGGTAGTCTGAGAGGTATGCCTGTATTTCTATTTTTTATATATTATTGGTAACAAAAATCTTTCCTAGACAAGACTCTACCTGTCATTTAAATTAAAACCAGATTAAAACTCGTGAGACGTCTTTAGGACATCAACACGAGTGTTTGAGAAGTGAATAGGTTAGTTGGTTAGCTGGTGATTTAGGGTAAGAATTGTCAGACTGTGTATTGGTTGATTTTCCCTCCACTGAATTGATTGAATTTTCTAGTTATGTCATTGAATATGCTCAACCTTGACTGAAGTGAATAGGTGCACCTACAAAGGGGATCCTCTTTTGATAATCCTCTGTCCTTGCCATGATATTTGAAGGACACGTGGTGCAGAGTGTTTAGTATTTGCACAATAAATGACCAAAATGACATAGTCATCACAGTCGGCAGTTTACAAAGCCCTTTCACGTTCATTATTTTTATCTGATCCTTACAGTAACCCTGAAATGAGGGCAAAGCAGATTCATTCCTTGACAGAAATGTGCTGACCATCTATGATGCAAAAGCAGTATTCTAGGGTCTGCAGTGAACAAAAGAAGCAAAGGTCTCTGCCTTCATGGAGCGTCCATTTTAGTGAGGGGAGAGAGAGAGAGAAATAATTGGACATTTGCTATGAAGAAAAATAAATCAAGACGGAATAGTGAATGTCAGAGAAGTGCTTTTTTCGATAACATAGGCATCTTCACTAATACAAACAATATTGTCAGAGGAATATATAATTTTCCCCACATGTCACAACTTAAATTGCACAACCAGGAAAGATCTGAATCTCCTGATTCAAAATCCTCTGTCCTTATACCCCTTTGTGGTA
This sequence comes from Rhinolophus hipposideros, assembly GCF_964194185.1. Taxonomy (NCBI): domain Eukaryota; kingdom Metazoa; phylum Chordata; class Mammalia; order Chiroptera; family Rhinolophidae; genus Rhinolophus; species Rhinolophus hipposideros. Next base: position 69,984,060 of record NC_138049.1, read on the forward strand.
ATAATAAAAATCTGATTATCCAGTGCTTTTTCTCTGCCTTTTCCATTCCCCAGCCAAAGTTCTGTTGTACATATTTTCAGACCTCTCAGTTGTGCGAAAATGGTCATTCCTATTTAGTTCCTCATTTGTTTGGGGGAATTAAAAGCAACTTGAATTTTGGGTTTTGTTTGAAAGTATATCGTCAGGCTCAGGAGCATTAAGAAATCTCATAAAAATAAACATATTTCAGATTCCAGTGAATGACCCATATGTTTCAAGCAGTATTCAGCAAAGTCCAGTGGTTCTACCTGAATCCAGCTATCTCTATCCCAGTGGATTTTGACATAGCAAGATCAGACTTCCATATTGCTTTTGCTAAAAGTAAGACTCTATGTCTTTCAGAGTAGCCTTCACCAGAATTTTCTCCAACCCAGGGAATGATTAGCTAATCAATAAATGCTTACTGAATAATTTCCATTATCCAGCACCTGTATATGACAGTGACAAACCCCACAGTGTTTCTGTAACTCTCTTGGTAACCTGTCATTCTAAAAACCTAATTCTTGCCTGAGAACCATTCTTTTGGCCACTTTTCCTGAGGATTTCACAATCAACAAAATGAGAGAAATTCTCATTATATTTATTTTTATAGTAGTCCTGCCCAATAGCCTGAGTCTCAAAAGAATATTTTATATTCTGGTGTTTCAAAGAGGAAAAAAAATAGTCTATATATTTTATATCTAATAAACATAGCCCAATCATTTATAGATTTTAAGGCTGTGAAAGCTGATGGAACTTTCCAGGAAGGTGTACACACTTGCATTCATAAGCAATGCTTCTGACTGAGTGAAAGGTACATCTCAGACTCCACTGTTTGCAGTGAAAAAGAAAATCTCTTGTGATGGTTACCGGAAAGAAAATTTTAAGAAAATTATTTTTTTTATAGCATAGAAAGAAGAGCTGGTAAGTGTTAGGCAGGAAGTCATAAAATGATTTTACAGTAGAAGATGTGCTTTTTAGAGACAAGTTGGTTTAGATAGCCTAGAGGCAAACTTTGTTTTTTGCATTAATTTCCTAGGTTTTTCTTTTGAAACTCTTGTATTGGACCCGAATTATTAAAAAGGTTGTGCATCCTTTGGCTTAGAACAGCTTTCAGGCCCTGCAGGGCAGTGGTTTGGTTGGACTATCTCTCTGGAAATCCCAAAGGACTCTCTGACGTCACCTTGCCTCTTCGGTATGTCAGGGTGTGCACATGGGGAGGAGAGGAGCAAGTGCATAGGAGTTGGCGAATTTTTCCCCTGATTTGGCGTCCTTCATTGTTTACTAAGGACAGCTAGTTGGCAGATAAGGAGGCAGTTATGAGTAATGGTTAATATATGTAGGCCCTTTTTCAGGCTCCAAATTGGATAGTAACCGAGTCCAGGTATACCTTGGAGACATTGCACGTTTTCCAGACACCTCAGTAAAAGGAGTATCGCAATAAAGCAAGTCACATGAACTTTTTTGGTGTCCCAGTGCATGTAAAAGTTACATTTGCACTATACTGTAGTCTACGAAGTATTCAATAGCATTATGTCTATAAAAACAATGTACATACCTTAATTTTAAAAAACTTTATAGCTAAAAAATGCTAACCGTCACCGGACCCTTCAGCGAGTCGTAATCCTTTTGCCAGTAGAGCACTTGCCTTGTTGTTGATGAACGTGCAGTCATCTTCGAAATGCAATAAAATGAGGTGGTGGCTTTAGCATGTTCTCCATGTTTGCACTCGCTGTATGCATTTCTGGTGCTTACTCATTCTGTCCACCTCCACATTTATTGAGGGGCCTTGCTAGGCATTGGAACTACAGAAATGTGCAGGAGGGCTACAGACGTGAGACAGATGACAGTGAGCAGAGAGATAAAGTCAACATAGTACACATACATTGACACCAAGTGGAGAGGGATTCAGAGAAGGTCCGTATACCCCTCGTTAGCGTGGGGTCTGCCAGTTTTTCTCTCAGAGGGTATCTTTCTGAGCACTCGTGCTGGCTGTGCTTTACTTGTGAGATGGTGTGGGTAGTTCTTAAGGCCACACAGAAGCGTCCAAGCTGAGCTCTGTTTGACAATTGGCAAGTGCTCATTTGCTCCTCCCTGCTCTGAGAACATATTGAAGAAGCAAAAGTTACCCACTTGCCGTGCAGTTTAACAGATAACGTTGCCTTTTCTTACAGTGATACTCAATTCAGGCATTGAACTATCCTGGGAAAGGCATCATAGAATTAGGGTTCTGGTTCCCAGCGACTGGGGGGTGCATCATCACAATAATCCTCACCGGCACCGTGGTTTTCCTATGGAGTATCTTACACGGGCGCTCCTCCCTTACTGTGCGCTAAGCCGTGCAGCCTTACCTGTGCAGTGACTATACTCGTATCACAGCCACCACTTAACCTGCACACTCTCCTAGTCTTGGTACATTCTGTTAGCTGGCCTTAAGTCTCGCTCTGATCTTTCCTTGAGACCCCAAGGTTAAGATTATTCATGAAGGCTCTGGCCCTTCATTTCCTTCTGTAGTTTAAAGAAAGATGATTCTAGCTTCCTGTGGCTATTTTCAGCAAGGAATTTCTTAGATGTGGAGATGGCAAGAAATATTTCTTCCAGTTTGGCCTCACCAACTGACCTAGACTGACCTAAGCACAGTGCTTTACGAATTTCGTGATTCCTTGCAATCATGGCATGGGCTGTGACTGATCATTTTTGCTGGTCCTCTTTGAAAACTTATTTGAAACAGTTAAGCTATTGTAATGAGGCAAAGTCTGCATAAAGCAACAAGAATTAGGGAAAAGCTTGAGTTCATTTTTTCAGCAAATATTATTAAGTATCTACTGTATGTTAGGTGGCACACTAATCTACTAGAGATAGAGCAGTGAATAAAACACACAAAAGTATGGAGTATTTACTTCTGGAATAATTTTTTTAAAAGGCAGTTGTACTTTTAGAATGTGAAACCCCTTGGAGAGCTATGTTTTGCTGATGGTAAGTAGAATATCAATTCTGTATGCCTATTTCTGAAATGCCTCGAAGAGTTCTGTTATATTAAATTTCTTTGCCATCTCATTTGCTAACTTGCAACATCATTGAAGAAAAGATTTCCTGAAAAACAGTAATCTCAACACAGTTTCTCTCTAAATTTCCTGTACTTCCAAATTAAAAGAGATTGGTGAACTTTTTACTCTATTTAAATCTTTAAACATATGCATTTAGTAGATAAATAAATGTGTTTATTTTGTTACAGGTAAAAGGAAGCATTTCTCTAAGATTTGTAGTCATTCTCTTTTCTAACAGTAACAAGGTGGGGAACTCCTGCTGTTTTGGTTTCTACACAATTATGTAAATCTCTTTTATTAACTTACAAGCTTTACTTCTGTTTGTAAGGAACAAGAGTCAGACTGGAGACTAGTTTTTAAATAGCTCCTCAATGTTCCTGCTGTCAATTTTAATCACAATAGTAGAGATTATGGTTTGGGTCAGAGCCTAAATGCTTTCCTTATTGGCCACATCCCTAATTAGGAGAGCCCATTTCTCTGAACAATATGCCTACACCTCTTCAGTACCACCTCCTCTTGATAAGGGTCCTAGGGTTACTTGGGGAATGTTTCACTGTGCTTACCTGGACAGGGTGATGGGAGTCAGACATTACATTTTTTAAACACAGTAAGATACTAAAAATGAATTTTTAAAAATCAATATGTATATTTTTCTGTTTTCTTTGTAGCCCACAAGGCGGTCTGCCAGATTGTCAGCGGTGAGTACTTTAGAACCCCTTTGGTATTAGTTCCTGTGATGTTCTTCTGTCTAGAGCAAAGCAGCAGAAGGAAGATTAAGATAGTATTTCCTTTGAGTTTTTGTTTCCTTTTGGAAATTACGTGGGTCACAATATCTAGCACATTTCGACCATTGTTGCCAAGCAATTCCCTTGATTAGACGGTTGGTGAAAAACAGTGGCCAGCCCCATTACCAAAAATATGAAGTGCAGGAAGATGTTTGATATTGCGAGATCTCTGAAACAAAAGAATTACATTAAGCAAAGTCATATAGTCTCCCAGTTCTACATATGATGTGCTGGCATGGACAAGAATTCTGAATCTCTGTCCACGACTCATACTTCAGTCAGAAAATTCTGAAAGTTATCTGACTCCATATGCTTTAGCTTCATTTCAGAACTAGAGAATCTGAAAAAGTAGTGATTCCACTTTGTCACTTGGTGACCCCGGGAAGAGATGAGGGTTAGACTGTTAAAGCTGGATGGGTCCATGTGGCCAAGCCTTGGCAGTGAGTGTGCTCCTTGCTGGCTCTGGTGCCCCTCCCTGCTGTCCTGCTTCTGTACCAGCCCCCATTCTGCCCAGGGAGGGCAGCCTGGCTCTCTGGTGGGAAGATTTTGGTTAAAATACTTGCAGCCTACACTACCCACTGTGAGATAAAGGGAGAATGGCATTAACCTTTTGGCTAATAGCATATATCCCCATACTAGATAGTATAGGAGCTGCAAACTGCTTTGCCCTACAGGGAAACATGTATTTCATCCCCTGCCAACACCCATATGCCTGGCACAGTTTTAGTGAAACAAAGCAAAAACAGGTATTAGGACCAGTCACAAGTTCAGAAGTGTAACTGAGTTTGGGTTGCGTGAGCCTGTGCTTCTCGTGAGTCCCAACCTAAGGAAGCAATGTAGAGTCATTAGGAAGAGTAAGATCTGGGAGGGGCAGTTGTGTGTGTACACAGTTAATCCAGATTCTGTCAAAACCCTTCAAAGATGGTGTGCTCTGTTCACTAGTAACTTTCACATGGTTCAGAAATTACTTTTCACTCTTTTTAGGCTTAACTATAGATTATACCAAACGCCTTGTAGTCCATGGCTCTCTAGCCCATTCAGGGTATAGACCTTGTAAGTCAAACGAAAATCAGAGTTTAAAATAAAGCTCTTCCTGAGCACCAGGAACCAGCAACGTGAGCACCTTTCACTGAGATCATTGCCCGAATGCTGAGGCTAAGCCTCCTCAGGCCGCGGGATTACAGACCTTGGAACCTCATCATTTCCTGTCCCATCAAAATATGTGAATGCTGGGGGGGGTGGGGGGGGAGGGCAGGGGAAGAGCTGTCTTATAGAAAAGAATATACAAAGAAATTATTTGCTGAAAATCGAGAAAATAAGTTTATGTTAATATAGTATATCAAAGCCCAAAATAAAATTTTTAAAATCCTGAAAATTTAGGAGCCATGCAAGCTGCTATATTTGGGATGCAGGCTGCAGATTTAAGGTGGTGAGAATATTAATAAAAACTTTCCTTACTTTTCAAGCTCAATTTTCTTTTTTTATTTGAAAGGTCGTGTCTAACAGCCAATCTTCTGGGATTGAACTGTCTACAATTTTACTTTATGCTCTTGATGAAAAGGGCCAGATTCAATATGAACCTGAACCACCAAGAGGCATTGGGGAGGAACATGTATTTTTCTCCACAGGGGAGACCCTGGCCAGTGTTTTCTATTTAAAAACCATTCTCCCCCAGTGCCAGGAGAGATGTACACTTACTTTTTTCTAGATCCATGAAAGAAATATTTGCCCTAAAATAGCTCTAAGAAACCAGAGCTGTAAACTGGTTATCTTCCCCAGCGTCTCCACCTGGTCTCAGGGCCCTGGGAAGCAGGCCAAGACTGAAGCCCGCTGTGGAGGGGACCGTGTCCATAGGGCACGCAGCAACTGCTCATGAGAATGAGAAGGACAACCACAAAAGGCAACAGAAAAATAGTTGCCTAGTAGTCTCTGACTAATGAGATCTGTGAAAAATCTTAAACTTGGGGAGCTAACAGTGGACATTTCATCTTTATAATCATGTTCTTAATAAAAAGCACTAGGGACAAATGAGCCTAGTGTCTGGATGGGTAAGAGATTCTTCTCACCTTGAGTTGGCATTGGAGTCGATAAAAGTAGGAAGATGCTTGCTACAGAACTTAAAATCTACATCAGAGGCGGAAGAATTTGGAAATGATTTTGAAATGCTTCACAGGTAACCGTCTTCATTACCGGATGGGCTTTGCCTGTGATTTCTAGACTGTTGGAAAGGCCAGTGTGACTAAATTCATTGAGTCATTTGGCTGAGGGCCTGAGTCATTCCTCTTGCTACTGAGCTGTGATAAAAGGAAGTACAGAGACATTGGAGATAGAAGCTTAAACCTGTTCCCTGAGAGCTATTCTAGACTGGGGGATAGATAATGAATTGGTTTTTAAATCTCACCTGCCGTTCATTTGAGAACCCAGGATGAAAATAAGTTATGAAATGCAGAGGCCTTTATGCTGTTACCTGATGCTGAAAATAGAATGAAATATTTTTTTAAATGAACAAGATCGTATTCAAAATGGACTATTGTCTTTTGTGGTGTTTCTTTTTTTTTTTTTTTTTTTTTTTGTCCTGAGGGTATACAGTATTTGTATAATTTATCTCTGCAGAAACCGGCTCCACCAAAACCTGAACCTAAACCAAGAAAAACATCTGCTAAGGTAAGAGGTGCTCCCACCCACCCCCCATCTTTGGTTTTTTAAACAATGAATAAATTATAATTCCATATCCAAAAGTCATCCGGAAAGATCACATTTAATCATTCAGGCAAAATGTACTGACTAGCAAACTGTTAGCACTGCTACAGGCTTTCTCAAAACGCATAAAGCACATTTTATGCTTTACCAGGAATGTGTTTTCCATTCGGTCAACAAAGTGAAGGCAGAGCATGTTGCTCTGAGAAGCCTCACGTCCAAAGGCTGTTTGATCGCTGCCTCATGAACTCAGGAGGGGTGGGCCTGGGCCGTACTGCTGCCAGCAGCTCGAGGAGCTGGGGAAGGGGCTTCTGACTTCATATCACTGGTGTTAGTAGGCCAGTCTGATTAGTAATCATCACATGCTGATTAATACTAGCAGATAATACCAGCAAACATGTCCGTGGCCTTTATACTATGCCAGACCCTGTTTTGATTGCTTTTCTCACATAACCTGCATTGCACATCAACTCCACTGAGGTAGGTGCAAATACCCCGTTTTGCAGGGGAGGAAACTAAAGCCCAGAATTATTAAGAAACGCTTTTCTTCACTCCGCCCTTCAGAACATTGTCTCTTTTTGGGAATTGTTTGAAACTATTGTGTATTATGGTTGGAGTAGGTGTTTCTGAAGGAGAGCTCACTTTTGTGGCTTGGTCTTAAAGTTAGGATATGGGCCTTGATTTTCAAACTTTCTCAGCTTTCCAGTCACTCCAGCCCATGTCCCACGTGAGGTCTTTCACTTGCTGGGTTGTCCCTGGCTTCTGCCTCGTCACCAACTGCTTCTGCCGTTCTCTTCACAACAGAAGTGCTTTCACTTCAACGAGAGAGGAGAGAGGAGGTCCACAGAACAAATACCTGAAGGGAATCGTCGTGTTTTCCCAGAAGGGAGGGTCCAGTGCAGCCTGGTGCCTCTTCATAGAGATGCAGTGTACTCAGTTGATGCCCAGCAAAGCAGGGTTCCCGTTTTCGCCTAAAAGCCTCCGCGTGGGCCATGGTTGTGTTTTCCCTTGCGTTTGGACAGAGGTTGACTGAGTTTAGTTACCATCACACCATGTCTAACATACTCTGTTTGTCTGCTTTGATCCTCTGTTAGAAAGAACATGGAACAAAGATTAGCAAAGGTGCTAAAGGGAAGAAGGAGGAAAAGCAGGAAGCTGGAAAGGAAGGTACTGCACCATCTGAAAATGGTGAAACTAAAGCTGAAGAGGTACTTTGCATAAATACCTCCCACTGATTGAATCAGTGTCTTAAAGGAAATTGCTCGATCCTTCAGCCGGAGATGGCACGTTCATAATGTCTCTTTTCATCGCCTGTAATGTTATTGCAGATCCACATCTATCGCTCAACTGTTAGTGTCTCAACCTGCAGAGGTACCCCACCCAGCACCCTGTCAGTAAAGGGGCAGATTGAAACAGTCAGAGTTAAGGGTACAGTAGAAAATTCTGCATGTTTGCAGTGATTAGAATCAGATTATGTGGTGTTTTTTTATTCTGAACAGGGGGAGCTTGCAGGTAAAGCTTCTGTGGTCATTTGAGAAGCAGAAAGCAATGAATGCAGCCGAGTGTTTGCATAATATATTCCTGCCTTGTCTGTTTTACACCCAGAGTTGCAATAGGTTTTGTGGTAGAACTGCTAAAAAACAAATGTTCAAAAGTGTGTGTGTTAATGGGGTGGACTTTTCTTTGGCTTGTAGTAGTTTTAATAGTAATTACGTCCTTTTTTTTCCCTTTCTTTTTCACAGGCACAGAAAACTGAATCTGTAGATAACGAGGGAGAATGAATTGTCATGGAAAATTGGGGTTGATTTTATGTACCTCTTTGGGACAACTTTTAAAAGCTATTTTTACCAAGTATTTTGTAAATGCTAATTTTTTTAGGACTCTACTAGTTGGCATACAAAAATATATAAGGATGGACATTTTACCTTCTCATAGTCATGCTTTTTGAAAATTTCCATCATCCTTAAGTAAAATAAATACCAATTTAATATTGGAAGCTGTGTGTAAAATTGATTCAGCATACCATGCATTTGCTTTAAAAATTTAGTCCTGTGCATACTGTGGTGTTTTTACTGTGCGTATTTGAATTTTTCACGCAGTTTTTCTAGAGCAATAATCAGTGGTGCTTTTGTACCTATGTTTATGTGATTTTAATGAAACATGGATAGTTGTGGCCACCTGCTGACTATTTGTGGTTTAAAATAAAAGGTTTTCTTGCCTGCAAAATACCTGCTTCTTAGTAGTGCTTTTTACTAAATTCAGGCAGTGTTTCATTGTATTGTTGCAGAAGATGTAAAGAATTTCTACAATCTGTGCCATTTGTATTAAAATACTTTCCCATTCATTGAGAACTTAACAGTTTTAAAACTCTACCCAGCATGACCACATTTCAGCCTTGCATCAACCTAAGACAGGAATTAACATAGCTATTATTAGAGCTTCTTTCTAGGCTAAGAAATAGGGACAGGGAGAGTATGTGACTTCAGCCCCACAGGAAGGAGGAAAACCAGGACTTGAACCTGGTCTTTTGAATTTTATACCTACTGTTTGTCTTAGTCTGTTCAAGCTGCTGTAACAAATACCACGGACTGGGTAGCTTATAAGCAACAGAAATCTCTTTCTCAGTTCTGGAGGCTGGAAGTATGAGATCAGGGGGCCAGTGTGGTCAGAGCCATCTTCCAGGTCTCAGACTTCTCACTGTATCCTCACTTGGCAGAAGGAGCTAGGGACATCTCTGGGGCCTATTTTATAAAGCACTAATCCTATTCATAAGGGTTCCACCTTCATAACTTAAGTAACTCCCAAAGGCCCCACTTCCAAATACCATCATCTTTTGGGGGATAGGATTTCAACATAAGAACTTTGGGGGAACACAAACATTCAGACCATAGCAGTGTCCTTCTGTTTCTGGAAGGATATAGCAGTGCCAGGAACAGAGGAGCTATTTTATAAATGTAATTTTTTTGTTTGTTTGCATTCCTGAGAAGTTTGGTAACTGCATGAGCACCCTAGGAAAGCTAAATTCTGGGGATTCCTCTTAGATGAAGACTTGAATCTTTGAAGGTGGTAAATAGAATCTGCACTGCTCAGAGACTTGCAAAAGGCCTTTGTTCCTTGCGGCCCAACATGCTTTTCTGTTGTGGTTATCAACAAAAAACATGGTCTTCCTCCAGCTTATATTTTGGGGCTCAGAACTTACCCTTGTGTCATTGTCCCAAGTCTGTCATTAATCTGTAGATATCAACCATATTATACAGAATAATCTCATTCATTGTTTCCTTGGCTTTTGATTATGATGAAATGGACCTTAATTCATGGATACTAGGTATGCTGAAAACCACTTTACCCCAAGGAAAATAGCTGGTATCCTGTGAACACTTTACAAAAATATTTTCAACATTTTTAGTACATAGTTGAAGTACTTTGCTGTCTAGCTTCCAATTCAGAAGTGGAATATGAGTTCCATAAAACATTATAAAAGTGCTGCACATAATTTTAAAAAAATAAGACATTACAATAATATGTAAAGTAAAAAGTCAGTCATCCTTTCCCCCATTCCTGAGTCCCAGAGGTAATCACGGCACACCATTTTCTCTATGACTGCATATATGTATGCATGTGTGTGCATGTGTGCACATACACGCATGCACACACATGCACATATAATTTTAAAAGGGAAATAGACATTCTATTTTGAATTTATTCAACCAATAAATTATAATTGGAGATACAGATTATTTCAAATGTTGCAATGCTGCCATTGATTCTGCAGTTAAAGATTCTTGTACACAAATCTTTGCTTACTTATTATATATGAGTATTTCTACTCAAACAATTTCCTAGAAGTGGAATGTCTGAATCAAAGGGAACATTCATTTGAAATTTTGACTATGGCCAAAAATGTTGGGCCCATCCATTTCTATCAACAGCATATAAATGTCATCTCTTCTTACCTCTTATTTTGGTCAGTCTCATAAATGAAAAATGATGCCTTACTCTTTATTTTAAATTTATTTCACTACTAGTAAAATGAGTTTTTCATATGTTTCATGGTCATTTGAATTTCTTCTGCGAATTGTGGGTTTTTCCTATTTTTCTACTGGGAAGTCAGTGTGTTCTAAATCATATTATTTATAGGGACCATTGATGCCATTACTTTTATTTCAAACACACAAAGATCAGGGATTCTGTAGGCAACTGGAATGTTTATTAAAATGTATGGGTATTATTGTTGCCACGTTGACAAAGCAAGAGACTACCATAGAACAGACAGCGGCCAGAATAACCCAGGTGCCCCAGAACTTGAATTCTTGATGGATACACTGCCAAGGATATGAATGTACTGCTTGCAAACACGTGGAAAGTTTGGGAATATCCATTACTGCCGCACTGCTGACCCTGACAGTGAGCTTATGCACATTAGGAAAAGGACCCCCTGCTCCAAAACACGGGTCTGCTCATCTGCTGGAAAATCGCAACAACCCTTTGCATTTACAATGACTTTGAGGCATAACACCACTTACAGGTAAGCACTGCACTGTTCCATCGTATGTGGTCGTCCTAAATCTCCTTCAAGGCTGCTCCATGGATTGTGGTGGAGTAAAAGTGGGCTTTGAGAGCCAAATGGCCCTGAAAATCCCATTTTGTGTTAGGTTAGTGCAAAAGAAATTGCGGTGTTTGCAATTATTTTTAACCTTTTAAACCGCAATTACTTTTGCACCAACCTAATAATTGTGGGACAACATAATCTGAACCACAAGTCAAGATCCTCGTTCCAACTCTGAACTGACTCATAAAATCTTGAATGTACATTTACATAGTTAAGAAGTTTGAGACAAGGTTAAGAAATAGGTTTTTCTCTGTCCCCTATTTTTAGAGGACTTCACTCTTGATGAGAGACATAAAGGACTGTTCCTTAGACTGCCAATTCACGCAGGCATAAGGAGGTCATCTCAATTTCTAGCTGTCACATCTGCTAACATGTCTCTGAAAACATTTCTCTTAATCATGAGTTCCAAACTTTTATTATTTTCTATGTATTATCCAGAACCTTGATTTAAAATCTCTTATACTAATAATTAAGATAATAGTAAATAGCCACAATTTATTTAATGCCCTGTAATAAATACATTAATATGAGAGAAAATTTGTGAAATCTTCAATTAATACTGGGGGTTCCAAAAACGTAAACACGTGACTTGTATTCATCTTTTGTTATCAGTATTTATTGAATATTACAATTTCAATAGTTTTTTTCCTTCTTAAAATGTGTATACATTTTTTTGGCACCCTCTGTATGACATTCCCATCACCTGGTAAAAATAAACCCAATTTTTCATGCCAAATAGAGGTTCATGCTCATTTAAAACCACGAAGAGAACTTTTGATTATATATCTGTCCCTTATGGGAGAAGAAAAAGTCTGAAAGTCCAGTTTTAAAATGATACATGTAAATTTCATGACTTTCAATTAGGCAGTGGTTTCTTAGGTCTGACACCAAAAGCACAAGCAACCAAACAAAATATAGATAAATTGTACAATATCAAAATGGAAAATTTTAACAAAGTAAAGAGACAACCTATAGAATGGGAGATAATATATTTGCAAATCATGTATCTGATAAAGGTCTAGTATCCAAAATTGTAAGGCACTCTTACAATTCAACAATAAATAATTTTAGAATATTTTTAATGGGCAAAGGGTTTGATAGACGTTTCTCCAATAACGTAGCCAATATGCAAATGAAGGGATGATCAACATCTTTAGTCATTAGGGAAATGCAAATCAAAACCATAATGAGATGACACTACGTTCACTAGGATGACAGTTAAAAAAATCAAAAATGGAAAATAACTTGTTGGAGAGGATGTAAAGAAATTGAAGCCTTTGTTTATTGCTGGTGGGAATGTAAAACGGTGCAACCTACTTGGAGAATAGTTTGGAAGCTCCTCAAAAACAGAATTAACCATATGACCCAGCTGTCCCACTCCTAGATCTATACCCAAGAGTACTGAAAACATACATTCATACAAAAACGTTTACATGAATGTTTATAGAAGCATTTTTATCATAGTCAAAAAGTGGAAACAATCCAGATGCCCCTTAACAGATGAGTGGATAAACAAAATACAGTATATCCACACAATGGGATATTATGCAGCCATAAAAAGGAATGACGTACTGATACATACTACCACATGGATGAACCTTGAAAACATCGTGCTAAGTAAAAGAAGGCAGTCACAAAAAACTACTTATTATATGATTCCATGTCTATGAGAGGTCCAAAATGGGCAAATTCATAATTTGTAGAAAATAGATTCATGGTTCCCGGAGGCTGGGGGGAGGGGAGAATGGGGAATGACTGACAATGGGTACAGAGTTTCTTCTTGAGGGTGATGAAAGGGTTCTGGAATTAGTGGTGATGGTTGCACAACCTTGTGGATAGACTAAAAACCACTGACGTACAGTTTTGAAAAATAACATTTATGAGGCTACTGAAAACACCAGAATCAGGAGGTTTGGGTTTAAATCTCAGCACTATTTCCCACTAATTGTGTGAACCCACACAAGTCATTTAACTTCTGCCTCTCCGTTTTCTCATCCTTATAATGGAGATATCTGTTTGACAAAGGCCTTAAGATTGAATGAGACGGTCATTGTGAAATTACTTGGTGCAGTGCCTAAAATACCGTAGTTTTCCATATATACCAATTGAATTAAATATTGGATGAATAGAAACGTGCCTTGTGGGCATGTTCTAATGAGTATATATCATGTACGAGTATGTTTCTCATAGGCAGTCCTTCTTGGGTCAGTGTGTCTCCTTTGAATGGTGCACAAGGAAGAATTGTACTTTGCTTAGAAGGCAATATAGTATAACAGCTAAGCTTGTGAACTCTGCAACCATACTGCCTGGATTCAAATCCTTTCTTTGTCACTTACTGGCTGTAAGACCATGGACAAGTCACTCAGTCTCTTTATACTCTCCATATCTTAGAGTTCGCATCTGTAAATGGGAATAAAATAGTACTTAACTTTTTTGGGATATTATAAGTGTTCAATGGCACAAAGTAAGGGTTCAGGAAGTATTAACCAAAACATGGGACGGGTGAGATGTAAGCTCCTTGAGGGCAGGGAACCTTGTCTCATTCTCCTTTGTGCCTCCAACGCGAGGCACACAGTAGAGGCCAAGGAAATATTTGTTGAACTGAATGTGGTCTTGGACAGGGAACGACCTAGCTCAGGGTTGTTACCATGGCTACACCTGCCTCCACAGTAAGATACTGGATGGTGTTACCCTAACCTATAACCCATAATTCTGGCCAGTATTCCTTTAAATTAATACAAAAATTAAACTATCGTTATTTCACGTAGTTTGTACTTAAGCTAAAGCCTTTGAAAACACCGATAACATAATTTTTAAGAACATCTTAAAGTGTATTGAGGTACTATTCTTGTGACAATACTTGTTCAACCTGTGTACTCAAATTTTTACTTTTAATGTAGACCCAACTTCGCTGTCCTGGAAAAATTATACTGTGATCTTTAATATCTTTCTATATCACAAAATAATGAACAATTGAACAGGGAATATTCATTAAGAGATAAATACACCTGGACCTAGGTGAATAGGTCTCATTGAGTTCCTTGAAGCCAAGTCATGAACTCTGAAGGTGGGAAGAACTCTTACGGTCATCTAGATTCCCCTTTCTAACAGGACCAGCAAAGGTTTCTCAGACTTACTGAATGCCTCCAGTTATGAAGAAGTTATCACTCAAAGAGCTCTGAGAGTCTTTATCATTGAGCCAAAAACTGTCTCCTTGTAGCTTCCAACTACTGATCCCAATTTTACTAGGATCAGGGACATACAGAACTCATTGATTCTTCCCCCAGCAGTACTTCAAACATCTAAAAACACCTGGTACATCCCCTCAGAAACATCTCGGTTTCTCTCACTCATCTTTATAGATTACAGTCATAAGACATAGATGTCTCAAAAATGCAATTCATTTCGATTAGTCTCATAAATTCAGATGGTTGAGAAATGGGTGCAGAAATTTTCAAAGCAATCACATGGTGTTAAACTATTAATGAAACACCTAGTTTATCATCTCTTTTGGACATTCAAAAATAGCAACTTCATATGGCTCAACCTATGCTTTCCTCAGGTTTCCCTGTTTTGCTAATTTTATTAGTATCTTATGTGAGTTCATCCTGATCTCTAATAAATATGTTTCCAGGGCAAGGAGCACTTCAGGTTTTCACCAAAGTCTCTTCCACGTTCATCCATTCATCAAAAATACATTGAACATCATCTAAATGCTGGGCATTTTGCAAGGCATTGGGAACACAGTGGTGAGAAGGTCAGTGTCCCTGCCTTTATAGAGCTTAGACTCTAGTGGGGAAGCCAACATTAATTAATTAGTAACATAACTAAATGTGTATTTACAAGAGCTGTTACTGAATCTTAGCCTCTTCCACGTAAACCCTTATGTAGTTCCTCTAATGTATTCCATTTTGAGAAAGATGTTAGCCACAAACACACCCACAAGCAACTAAAGTTAACTTACTGAATAGCATTTTTTTAAAGCATTATTCACCTGGTTGCTGTAGAGTACCTGTGAAAAAATGACAATTTGGGCTTGGCATAATTAATGTGTAGTTATACTTCCAGGAAATAATATGGGTGCTGAGTAATTCTTGTGGCTCTTCCACTGATGTCTTTTTGACCAGAAGACTCCAGTCTGTCACAGAAATGACCTGTGCAATTTGAATGACTTGACAGAATTTGGGAGAAGTGGAGATCGAGAGGAAGGTGGCCACGAGTTGAGAATCACAGAACTGGGATTGACCTTTATGGGTATCTGATGTTGATTTGTTCTTACAGTCATCTCCTTCGAATGCCAAAAGAACTGCTTTTTTTTTCCCCTGGGAAATGTTTGAGGTCTTCTAATAGTAATCTCTAAATCAGGATAAGGTCATTTAAAAATATGCCTTCACTCTTTTTGATGGAATTCAATTTGAGAAATTGGTAATGACCAGTACTCTTAAAAACTGGTTGGCTCAGCATATACCAAGTCCCACAAGCTGCATCTAGCTAGAGACTGTTAAGCAGCTGCTGTGTTCTGAGCACTTTGCTGGAGAAGTAATAGTAACCTTGAGAAGAGATATAATTTGGGGCTTTGTTCTTAGGAGATAAGACAGGCCTTTGGCCATATGCACGTCTGGATTTTTTTTTTTTTAACAGAGTTTAATACTGATTCATCAAAACTGAGACAGAGTAAAATCCTCAAGTGTCTACAATGTACCCCATGGTGGATAGAAACAAATGGAAACTTTACTGATCTTTTCTGACACAATGAGTTGCGTTTCCTCTTGCACTGTCATAGCACCTTTCTTGACCTCTATTTTCTACTTATTTCATTCTGTCTCATACTGTAAAACAATGGTTCCTCTTCTATTTCTTCTCCTGAGCATCAGGAGGCAGGGAGTTTTTCATCCTTATATTCTTCAAAGCTCCTACCTGGTGCCTGATACCTAGCAGTTACTCAATGAATGTTTATTGAAATGTTTAGGTGAACTAATTAAAAGTCCAAGTTGTTCTCCTGACTTTCAAATTATCACTTACCTTGGAGGGAGGCAAAACTAAAGCACATCAAAAAAGGAAAAATGACTCCAGGGTACAAAATTAAGTGTTACATGTGTGCAGTTCAGAGTAAAGGAAGAGAACCATTTTGAGAAGCGGGGGAAAGATTTAATGGTGGTGAAAGTACAGACGCTCCCCATTTTTCAAGGAGGTATGAATGAATCAGGAAGGAGCTGGAGGACCTACCTGTCCGACAAGGTAACAACCTTCATAAACTCTGGAAAGAAGTATGTGGAGTCAAATATACCTGGAGTAGGTTCATCTCACAAAACCGTGCTATAGATACCTGAGCAAATCGATGCACTGTTTCCTGCTTCCATATCTTTTGCAAAATGATTGGTTTGGATTTCATTAATGGCTTATAAAAACATTTCTTTTAAAGCAGTGGGATACCAATAATTCTTTCTGGACGGTGGTGGGGACCAGGAGGGGTTGTATGATCCACTTTCTTGGTCATAAGCTTACCCTTTGAGGCAGTTCCTAAGGCTCATTGCCTGATCCCAATTTGAACACAATTTGAAGACTAGTGAACCAGGGAGCTTCTAAAGGTTTGGGTGACAGGAAGACTCCTCCCAACTATCACTGTGCACGGTTTGTGTGGAAAGACAGAGACACCACTGGAGTAGAAGGTTGATGGTGGGAAGCAGTGGGAACTGAGACTGTGAACATAAAGCACTCAGGACCATGCCGGGCACACAGTAAGCACTCACGAAATGTTATGCAAATGTATATGGGAATGTGATATTGTAAGCTAGGAATGTGAGATACATATGGTCACAGAAGCCTTGAATCGTGGTCACCAGTATTTGGACTTAATTCAGCAAGAAACGTGGAGCTACCCCAGATTCTTCCACAGGGAGAGACAAGATGAGCATGGTGTCCAGGTAAGGGGAGTCTGGAAACCAACTGGATCTCTCAATTAACTCGTATTTTTCCTTTAATTGGAATATAATCTTGATATTGCATACAGAGAATTACTGTTAGTTTTTTAAGATGTAATTGTAGTTATTCTTAGGAAATGTGTGTTGAAGTTTTTTAGGGATAAAGGATTGTGCAGCTGCAACTTATATTCAAAAAATAATATATCTTGCATATATATTATATATTATATATGCAACATATGTATGTATACATATATCCGTCTACATAGATACAACAAATATGGCAAAATGTTAACTTGAATCCTGTGGTGGGTATATAGGACTTCCTTATATTATTACACATTTCTGTATGCTTGCATATTTTCATAATAAAAAGTTGGACAAAACATGGGGAGAATTGTTTTTCTTTGATCCTTTTATAGGAGAAAGAGGACAATTAATAATGATAATCATACACACTAGTAGAGTACTTAGTGCCAGACTATGTAGTAAAGAATTTGGCCTAACCCAAAGAGAGGTCTGGCCTTTGTCCCTAGCTCCTGAAAAGCAATCTTCAAACCCTTGGAATTTTCCAAGTGATAAGAGTGTCTTTGTCACTCATGTTATTCAACTGGGACAGAGGTGAGGGGTGAAAGTAGGGGGGCAGCCTGGAGACTGTTCAAACACATGGGCAATCATTCAATCAATTGTGCCTATAGGCCTATAGGCGTATTATGAAGCCCCAGCAAAAACTCTGAACTCCAAAACTCTGATGCACATCCTGGTAGGCCGTATTCCATGTCACATATTGATTCCAAAGGGTAGCACATCTTGAAGACAATGGCAGCTTTTGCCTTGAGAATCCTCTTAGACTCTGTCTTCCTTGTTTTTTTCTTGAGCACGTTCTACTTTGTATCCTTTCTTTGTAATAAACCATAACCACAAACCATGAGTGTAATAGCTTTCAGTGAGGTCTGTGAGTCCTTCCAGTTTTATGATATCAAACCTGGGGGTGGTTTTGAGAACTCCCTGCACTTGCCGTTGTTGTCAGAAGTAAGGACAATCTTGAGGACTGTGCCCTAAGACTTTGCAGTTTAGCTAACACCGGGCATGGTCTTGTCCTTTGTATTTTTATATGAATATTTAATACTCATAACATGAGCTTTAATGAGTTGAATAAAAACTACCATTTTGCCTGTTTTACAGACATGGAATCTTAGGAACAGATTAACTAACATGCCCAAGGTGATGCAGTCAGTAAATGGTGGAACTAGAATTTAAATGTTGGCAGGCTGCTCCAGAGCCTGTGCATCTTGCTGATAAGGAAACAAGCTTATATCAGGGACACGTGTGAAAAGAATTGTGGAGTAGGTAGGTCCAGGGGGCAATGTAGGTTGAGTCCTGTCTGTCTGTTCTCTAATTGCAGTTCTGCGTAAGAATAATGGACCTTCAGAATGAAGACCCTGAGGCATGGCAAGACACTGTACCCTGAAAGAAAGATGCAGTGATGTTTAATACTACACACTTTGTTTTCTAAGGCCATTAACTGGACTAATTAATTTTATAAAGAAGTCCAAGAGTTCTAACAGAATGGTCTTTCTCATAAACTTTTTCTTATCCAAGTAACAAGACTGCCACATTCTCTGACAATTCCTGTTAATAGGAAGCCTGCTGTAAAATTTCAGTGGCATGGAAAAAATGCTTTCAGAGAGAGAGAGAGCAGTCCCACACCTCTCCCCACTAATTGATAGTTGACAATAATCCAACTCTAAATGACATGTGCTTCAGAATTCAAAACTAAGAGTGGTAAAAACGTCAATACCCTAAAGTAATTACTTCAGAGAAGATCTATCTAACAAGTGATGCTCCTAGATTCTCTTTGTTTGCAAAATTCAAAATGCTCCAATAGGAAGCTTCTCATTTCACCAGGCCACGCATTTCGAGACTTTGCAAGCACTTTGATAATTTTCTAAACCAACTAGCTGAATATACATTAACTTTTAATCAAATTGTCACAAACTCTTCCAGATAAATGGTACTATATAGGTGCAAGAAAAACGTGTGAATGATTCTCTGCAGTAGTCGCCAGAGTTGGGCATTTGTGCTTTGAATATGTGCACTGATGTGTGAACAATGCCCTTGCACAGGTTGTGAGGATGCTATTCTTCTCTTGCCACCACCCGAAAGCCTGGAGGTAAGCCATTCACTAGTGGGGGCAGAAATAGGCAATGCCAAAAGCATATAAAAACAAGAGAAGTCCAGGAGATTAAACTTCTGGTTTATTTAGCAGCTTTATTCTGCTAAATTGAGTCTCATGGCCAAACGAATCTCTAAGACGTTTTAGTTTGTGCTCTTCTATGAATTCCTTAAGTGGTTTATATTTCACCTAAAACAAAACAAAACAAAATACCCTACAACTCTAAACATTGGGTCTTGAGATTATGCTTTGCTCTTATCTCTACTAGTCATTTTGTGATTTTCTTCAATCATTAAAAAAAATGTTCCAAAACATAACTATGCACTGTCCTAAAACCTTATGTAGGAAAAAAAGAAACAAAGGAAAAAGAAAACACCATGGAAGGAAAATAGGAAACAGTGTTTGCACGGTTCCTTGTTTATAAAAAATAACAAAAGTATATCTCATAGGGTTGTTGTAAGGATTAAATAAATTAATGTTTTTAAAGTACTTAGAATGGTGCCTGGCATGTAGTAAACTATATAGCTTCAACAATTTTTTTAAAACACAAGTTAAAAAAATAAAACTTTGCAGGCACAGTGGAATCACGTGAGTGAACGTCAGAAAACCTGCCTTTGTCCTCACTATAAGTAAGTACCATGAGGCAGGTCTGGAGGCAGAGAGAACTGAGGTATAGAAGAAGAAATGTGTTTCCATCAAGTCTCAGCTAAGTGTGTTATTCCTTGATTTATTTTTATTATATGAGTTTTTTGGGTCCTGCATACTTTGAAGTTTTCCTCAAGGGAAGAAGTTGAATTGGGACTCTTTGTGAGTAGAATCGTTGGCCTGGAAGTTTGGCGCCTTCAACTATGTCTCATGCCAAGCCTTTGAGATTCCCGTTCCAAAAGCAGACAGGAGCTTCCTTGCAAGTTTTTCTGAAAGAAATGAATGAGACTACACTTCAACAGATTTCTGCCTTTATGGACCCTTAACTAGACTAATTAGTTTGGTGAATTAGCAGTGCGAAGGCAGGAATGCAGAGTGTGGCGGGCCCCAGTTCTGGGGATGGAGACACAGGAGGCCCCACAGATCACGAAGCAGGACCATGAAGCTGGTGGGGACACTCAAAAAAGGCTGCAGTGAAAAGATGGCAGCAAAGCTACTGCCATCTTTTGGCTGATTCCATAGGAACATAGGTTTTGAACTTAGAGCCATGCAAAATTGTATTTATACCCAGAAATACAATTAATTATTAATATTAATTTAATATTAAACCTAGTAAGTACAAAATATCACATTGTTTACACTTTTGGACTTGAAAAAGAGAAAGAAAATTCTAAGGTGGTTCTGAATAGCTCTTTTCCATCTCCAAAGGGAAGGGGAAATAACTGAAAATGGAAAATATCATTAAGCAGCAACAGGAGGGTCAATACAAAGGTCAAATACAAAGAAGAACTTCCAGGCCTTCCTAAAACAGTTGTACTCGACCCAAACAGACCCACCCACCTTATATAACAATTATTTGTTAACATCCCATTTACTATCCTGAATTAAAGCTCATAGATAATATACTGTACCCACAGGCATAATTTTGAAAACTCAGTTCTAACTGCAAAATGAAGAAACTTTATTTTTAAAAATAATTTATAACAAACTGTATTTTGATATGCAAATGTTTGGGTGTGATTTCACAAGACATAATAGAGTGAATAGATACACAAAATAACTTTACACTTAAGTAAATAAGACAGAAGAGAGATCAAAGATGGTGGAATAGGTAAACACTGTGCCTGCTTCCTTCCCTGAACACATTAAAATTACAACTAAATTATGGAACAATCAAACTGGAGAACCATCTGAAGTCTAGCTGAACAGAAGTTTTGTAACTAAGGATATAAAGAAGAAACCACCTCAAGACTGGTAGGAAGGGTGGAGACGCGAAACGAGCTGGCCCCAAACCTCCATGCCACGTTGAAAACCAGGAGGGATATCTCGGCCATGGAGGTTCCCACTGGAGGAGCAAGAGGCCCCAGCCCCACACCAGGCTCCCCAGCTCAGAGTGCTGGTGCCAGGAAGAAGAGCCCCCACAACATCTGGTTGTGAAAAACAGGGGGGGTTCTGACTATCTAGGAGGGATGGAAGGCTGCAAGAAATCCAGACATCCTCTTAAATGGCCCATGCATGGATTCACTCGCTCGCTCGCAGGCGCTCACCTTGGGCTCTGGCGGAGGGAGAGTAACTTGGGGGGTCATTGGAGGCATACAGGGACAGACTGAGGTGCATGGCTTCAGAGAGGTCTGGAAGACAGTCACTGCTTTCCCTGTGATGGGAACCTTCTCCCATGCAGCTGGCAGGTGGGCACCATTTTTCCTGTGTTGAGCCCTCCCCCATAGGCTGAAACTAAATCTGATTGGCCTGGTGAGCTCCACTGCTCCACCCTGCTGACTCACTGGGACCCCACGCCAGAGGGATTGGCACAAAATATTCAATGTAATGAAAAGCAAGGACCTACAATCAAAATTACTCTACCCAGCAAAGTATCATTTAGACGTGAAGGACAAATAGAGCTTCCCAAACAAGAAATAGCTAAAGGAATTCATCACTACCAAACCTAAGTATTACAAGGAAGGTTAGAGGGATTCCTTTAAGAAAGGATGGGAAAATAAACAAAATAAAAAGAAATAAAAATTATGAACAATAAATGGCAATAGCTACATGTCTATCAACAATTACTTTCAATGTCAATGGATTAAATAGTCCACTCAAAAGACATAGGAGGGCTGAACGGATAAGAAAACAAGACCCTTACATACTCTGCCTACAAGAGAATCACTTCAGATTGAAAGACACAGACAGACAGAAAGCAAAGGGATGGGAAAAGATATTTCATGAAAATGGAAACAAACAAACAAACAAAAAGCTGCAAAAGCAATACTTATACCAGACAAAATAGACTTTAAAACAAAGGCTATAACAAGAGACAAAGAAGGACCCAGTAATCCCACTTCAGGGTATTTATCTGAAGAAACCCAAATGCTACTTTGAGGGGATGTGAGCATTCATATGTTCACTGCAGCACTGTTTACAACGGCCAAGGTGTGGAGGCAGCCTGGGTGTCCATCAATGGATGAATGGATAAAGAGTAGGTGGTACTTATATACAATGGAATCTTGCTTGGCCGTGGAAGGGAATGGGTTCTTACTTACCATTTGCAGCAGCATGGATGGACCTGGAGGGTACTGTGCTGAGTGGAGTGTAAAACAGAGAAAAACAGATGCAATGTGATTTCGCTTATATGTGGAATCTAAAGAACAAAATAAACAAACCGAACAGAAAAAAAAAAAGAAATAAAAAAGACATATTCAGTGAATTATCCACATACTTCCTTTACACTTGAAACTTTGAAATAGGGGATAGATATCTTTATAGATATGCGTGGAATTATTGTGATGCAACAGCTGTCATTGTAGTGGAGACCCAAATACTACAAAGGCATTGCTGTTGGTGATGTGATTTTCTGAAATAGAGCACACTTGTTAAAGTTCCAAACTAAGCACAATGTTTAAAACTATGCAAAAAGTATTCAGAATATTTAGTGTGTCTATGTTAAAACAGAGTTAGGTTCTAGGCTTAGAAATTTAGAAATGGGATTTTTTATGTCCACTGGGACATGTGAACGTCGTGAGAGATGCAGGCCAATGCTACATCATGCGAGACTGCTCCCATAGTGCAGTACGTCTAGCATCCCTGCTTCCTGCCCAGGAAACACCAGCAATCCCCTCCAGACCTCACTCACCCACCTCCCCACTTCTGGTCATTGTGACAACTAATCATGACTCCACAGAAGACCAGAGCAGCCTCTGAGGACATAGTGCAGCCTCCATTAAAAAATACCACTCTAGGACCTTGGTAGTCTCTCCAGTGACGTCAGGCTGGGAGTCTAAGTATAAGGTCAGACTCCAAGGCATTCTGTGTCTGTGCTCTTCTTTGAGAATATGATGGAACAGATGGTTCTAAGTCACAACTAAACTTCCTTCTCTATGTTTCTCTACTCTATTTAAATTTTAATTTATTTTTTTAATCAAACATTTTTAAAAGTCAAGAAGCACATAACAGTTCCCAGTTACACACTTCCCACAAAGCCCTCTCCCCAAAGGCATACACTTTCAGGCATTTCCTCTGGTATTTTATATCCATAGTTATAAATAATGTGCTTTACTCCTCTAAGGCTTAATTTTTAACATAATACTAATTTAAAATGATATAATAATATACATTATATTAATAAAATATATTATAATCATAAATATTATCTTTTGGGTTTCAAATAGGGAATATAAACTTTCACAGCACACGTCCAGCATATGTCAAAATTAAGCTATTTTCATATAATGTTTTAGAATTTACAAGTGGTTTGCACATGCATCATTTTATGTGATCCTCTGAGAAGTTTTGAGAGAGATGCTGTTAGTGTTATTCTCATTTAAAAGATGGGAAATTGGAACACAGATAAGTGACATGCCCCAAGTCACATGACTACAAAATAGCAAAGACAGGACTAGAGCCCAGATTGTTTGCTCTTAATATAATGTTGTTTTCAACCTTGCTTCAATAGCTAAAGTGTGTATGGGACTGTTCTGCTCAGATTCCCTTCTGGCAAAAATTCCTTCGAGGCCCAGTTCCAATGGCACCTCCCTGCTGAAATGTTTGCTGACTCAGGCAGGTCTTTTCTCTGTGTCCCCAGCAGTTTGTCCACGACTCCATCATAGCACTCATCACAACAAATCATGAGTTGTTCTCTTCATGCTATTGAAGTTGTACTGTGAGCTCATCAAAGCCCTGACCAGCTTCTACTTTCTCTTTCTGTCCCTAGAGCCCAGCAGTTCATCAGGCACATGGAAGGTGCTAGTCATTCAGGACGGTGAAAAAGCATCTTTGTGCTGAGACTCATGCTAAGTGCTGAGGGTACATAGACAACTAGACAGAACATGTTCCCTGGCATCCAAGCCTCCAGTTTGGCAGATATGTGAATGCATGAGTGTCACTCTCTGAAAGGACAGAGGAGCAATGAATTCAGGAGGATAGTTATACAGAGACTAAATTCCTCTCAGATTTGGCTTGCTTTGCACCTTAAAACTTAAAGGATTGGCCAAAACAGACTGAAAGAGTTACACATGGAAGACAAACTAGATTTATAAGGTAATGAAGATCTTGAGAGGGGAATTAAGAACACATGAGGCCAGTAAAGACACGTTTTTACAAGAGCAAGATGAAAAATTATTTTTGGTGAATGGAAATGATTTACAAGTAAGGCCAATAGGAAAAGTTTAGCAATCTTAAGAAAAAAGAACAATACTGGATGTATCACACTCCCTGACTTTAGCTTGTACTACAGGGCTACAATATTCAAAACAGCATGGTATTGGCAGAAAGGCAGACACATAGACCAATGGAATAGAATTGAGAACCCAGAAATAAAACCCCATAAATATGGACAGATAATTTTTGACAAAGAAGCTAAAAACATACAATGGAGGAAAGACAGCCTCTTCAATAAATGGTACTGGCAGAATTGGATAGCCACGTGCAAAAGAATGAAACTGGACTGCTATCTGTCACCATGTACCAAAATTAATTCAAAATGTATCAAAGACTTAAGCATAAGACCTGATACAATAAACTGCATAAAAGAAAACATAGGTACTAAACTTATGGACCTTGGGTTCAAAGAGCATTTTATGAATTTGACTCCAAAGGCAAGGGAAGTAAAAGCTAAAATAAACGAATGGGACTATATGAAACTTAAAAGTTTCTGCACAGCAAAAGAAACCATCGACAAAATAAAGAGGCAACAAACTGAATGGGAGAAGATTTTCGCAAACAGTGCTCCGATAAAAGGCTAATATCCAAAATATACAAGGAACTCATGAAACTCAACAACAAAAAAACAAACAACCCCATTGAAAAATGGGCAGAGGACCTGAAGAGACATTTCTCCAAAGAGGATGTACAAATGGCAAATAGACCTATGAAAAAATGCTCAACATCACTAATCATTAGAGAAAGGAAAATGAAAACCACAATGAGATATCACCTCACCCCAGTCAGAATGGCTTTCATCAACAAGACAAATAGTAACAAGTGTTGGAGAGGCTGTGGAGAAAAAGGAACCCTCATACACTGTTGGTGGGAATGCAGACTGGTGCAGCCGCTATGGAAGGCAGTGTGGAGGTTCCTCAAGAAATTACGAATAGAATTACCATATGACCCAGCAATCCCTCTTCTGGGTATCTACCCAAAAAATCTGAAAACATTTATCCATAAAGACACGTGTGCTCCAATGTTCATTGCAGCTTTGTTTACGGTGGCCAAGACATGGAAACAACCAAAATGTCCTTTGATAGATGAATGGATAAAGAAGTTGTGGTATATATACACAATGGAATACTATTTGGCAGTAAGAAAAGATGATATAGGAACATTTGTGACAACATGGATGGATCTTGAAAGTATGATGCTAAGTGAAATAAGTCAGACAGAAAAAGCAGAGAATCATATGATTTCACTGATATGTGATATATAAACCAAAAACAACAAAAGAACAAGACAAACAAATGAGAAACAAAAACTCATAGATACAGACAATAGGTTACCAGAGGGTAAGGGGGATGAAATATATGGTGATGGAAGGAGAACTGACTCTGGGTGGTGAACACAGAATGGGATTTATAGATGATGTAATACAGAATTGTACACCTGAAATCTATGTAATTTTACTAACAATTGTCACCCCAATAAATTTAATAAAAAAAGAGAAAAGTTTACATTAATGGAGATGGGGAATAGTAAATGTGTGGATTGATGTTTTATCTGGAAAAATATTGAATACCTTTAAAAACAGGGAAAATATCTTTGGCTTTCTATATGGTCAAGGAGAAAGAGGGAGAGGAACAATTTAAAGAGATAAGCCTTCAGCAGCAATGTGGTAAGAGAGAGGGAGTAAGCTTTAGCAATAATTTAGTAATGGATATGAAGTTGAAGGGAGTTTAACAAGTTATCAAATCAAGTGTCATTGGGTAATTGTGAAGGAAAACAGAGGAGACATTTTCGTTGGGGGGCTGAATAATTTTTTCATTGTCTAGTTGAGAAAAAGTAATTGCAATGAACGCCTAGTAGAAATTACAGTATATAGCATATAGGTTATATCCATAAGTGTCATTGAAAGATATTTGAATTGCTAGTCTCACATTTCTTTTCTTTTTCAACCTAACAAGGAAAATACCCTCATTAACTTTGGTAAATAACCACAATTATAAATAAATATATAATTTTAACTATAGTTATAAATAAATAACTAGAAAGAGGTAGCCTATTCTGGAAATCAAGGAGAGGCTCTTGGTTTTCATTGCTTGTCACACAGATACCTTCTGATTGTATATAGCAAGATCAGTACCTTCTCCCATGAAGAGACTAGACTTGATATCTATTGTTGGATTAAAAATTGCAGAAGAAATAAAATAGTCTTCATTCACAGACAACAAGATCCTGTATGTAGAAAATCCTTAGACCCACATGCAAAAAGCTATTATAACTAATAAAAAAAATTAACAAGATTTTAGGATACAAGATCAATATATAAAAATCAATTATATTTCTATGTACTAGCAATGAACATTCTGAAATGTTCTAAAACTAGATGGTTGCAAAACTTGGTAAATTTATTTTAAAAATCATTGATTTAATCAAGCATGATTAAAATGAGTCTATTTTGTGGTATGTAAATTACATCACAATAATTTTTTTTTTTAATTGGGAGATGTCAAAAAGGGAAAAAAAACATTTTTTTTCCACAAAAGGAGGATTTTATTCATTATTTATGTCCAATTCCTATGTTGTAATCTCCGGTGTCAAATACTCTAACCTTGAAGGGTAAGGCCTCAGTTGGGATATTTCTAGGCCATATTCATAGCAGAAGTCGAGATATATGAGCATTAGTGTCATAAAATCAGCACTGACACCAGAGGGCAGAACTTTGACAACCACGCTTGTACTGCTGTCTATCTCAAGAGCAATGATGAACCTGGTCACAAAAAACCAGCCTAACGTGAAGTGAAAAGTCAAGGCAGGTAGTCAAGGACACTCAGAACTCTCAACACTCAACTCACCGCAACTCTCAGGGTCTTTGCAGACAAAGATGAAACAACAATCCTGAGGATCTACAACTGAGCATTGCAGAAATTTCAATGGCATGATTCCCACCAATGGCCCTCTGCCTTTGGCTTTTCGAGTCCTACCCAATTATAATTTGTAAACACAAAACATTCCCAGTAACAACTATAGGAATATTTAATACTTTCATGAACAATTTGTATTTCCTGTCTAGAAATACCATGCAAACCATCAGTGGAGTAAATTTAGATTCTGGACTCACAAGCAAAGTTTTCAGATAAAATCTCCCATGCTTTGGTAATTGAAATAAACGGGTGTTCAAGGGAGGGGAAAAAGTTCTTTTTTTCTTTTCTTTTTTTTTTTTTTTTTTTGTAATGCAACCATACAACTCATAAACTGATTCTAAGGCATTTTGCCTGTAGCCATTTTTATTTAAGTTTCAGTTTGTTATTTTTTAATCTATGATTTTTGAGAAATACTGAGAGACATAAAAAATACAGCACACCTTTGTTATCTGTCATATTTTGGGAGTACTGCCAACTCTGGTTCAAAGAGAGTTGACTATTTGTAAAGAATATTAATAATAGGCAAAATAATAGCTACCAACACATACTTGTTCTTTGACACAAACTTGTTCTAATATTCTGCAGTTTTAGTGAGGAAACTAAAGCAACTTGCCTGTGGTCACATGAAGCAGCTCATGTGATTTGTAGTGCCAGGCACTGTGCTACGCGTTTTATATACATTATAATCTTTAATCTTCATAATAAATCTAAGGAGAAACTATTATTCTTATTTCCTGAATGAAGAAACAGGGATTTCGGAATAATTCTTGCTACAAGTTGAAAGCTGTGACAAGAATCTAATCAGACTTTACCTGGTTTATCTCTTTTATGTGGCATCCCGCAAGTCTTCTTTGAAGATAAAGGATGTGAATCAAATTCTGCAAGAGTTTCAGTGTGCAGATGAATTATAATTTCCAGGAAAAGCTAGTTAAATAAACTCACTTTCGTCAAAAAATTATCAGTCATCATCAAATCATCATCATCATCATTGATGGCAAACATATGCTATTCCCAAAAATAAGCCACACAATTTTAATTAATGACACTGAGCTGTGAAAATTCCTCATACATGGCAAGTTAGTGACCACTTTGGATTCAAAATATGGGCTCAATGTGAGGAACAGCAAAAGGAGACAATTCTTGTGGCTTTAATGCAAAGCATGTATTAAAAAGGTAATTCATAAGAAAGGCAGACTGAATGAATTTCAGGGTGAAATAATGCATGTGAAATTAGGCTTTTTAAATCTTAAAAGAAGTTTTAGACTTACCAAATATAATTTTGTTTTGTTTCATTTATTTTCTTTTATATTAGCATTTGTTTTAGAATAGCCAGTTCATCTTTAGCTGGCTTCTGAAATTAAATAAATTGATTTAAAGAGAGATAGTTTTATTAAAACACCTCTGTGCCTGGTGAATTTGTGTCTCCACTCACAATGTCTTCATAGAGTCTAAAAGTTAAAGAGTAATTTGGGGTTGTGCCCTTTCAGGACCAGGTGAATTATCACTATAATGGGGTCAGCAGAGGGCCAAATAGTTTTTCCTAAATTATAATAGCATATGAAAGGAATGTGAACAAATTAACTGTGTATGACTAAACTCCACTTTATTTGCTACTGGGTGACATATTGCTAGAACCAGATTCATATCCAAAAATGGAACTCTTTGGGGATCCTGTACAAATTCATTTCACTCTCTTGGTCATTAGTCCGCATAATAATAAAACTCACAGGTGTTTAGTACTTATTACATACCAGGTTTTAGTGCTTATATAGCTATTATTTTATTCTCAAAATAACTCTATGAGATATTGATCTTATCAGGATTTATTACAGAAAAAAAGGAACCATGCTAAGTATTTTTTTTTATTTTACTTTTAATGAAATATTTTTTAGTTTCAAGTGTACAAAGCAACGTAATAGTTAGACATTTAAACCCCTCATAAAGTGATAACCCACCCCAAGCTACTACCCCTCTGTCATCTTACAGAGCTGTTACAGTACCATCGACTCTCTTCCCTATGTTGTACTCCACATGACTACATATACCTATATATTTAGTTATAGTTGACATTCAGTATTATTCTACTTCAGCTCTTCAGGTGTACAGCACAGTGGTCAGGCGTCTACACAGTCTATGAAGTGATCCCCTTGATAAGTCCAGTGCCCATCTATCACCTTACATGATCTTTACAACATTGTTGATTATATTCCCCATACTGTATCAAAAATCAATTTATATTTCTTAATGTCTTCATCTTTTTCACCCTGACCCCTACCCCATTCCCATCTATCACCCTGATAGATCTAGTACCTATCTGTCACCATACCTAGTTATTACAATATTGTTGACTATATTCCTTATGCTATACCCTACATCCCCATGACTACTGTATTACACCCAATTTGTTCTTCTTAATCCCTTCCCCTTTCACCCATCCTTAACCCCCCTCCCATCTTAAAGAAGTTCCTCAAAGAGTCCTTGTAGTACTGATTTGGTGGTGATGAACTCCTTCAGCTTTTTCTTGTCTGGGAAGCTCTTTATCTGTCCTTCAATTCTAAGTGACAGCCTTGCTGGGTAGAGCAATCTTGGTTGTATGTTGTTGCTTTTCATCACTTGGAATATTTCCTGCCAATCCCTTCTGGCCTGCAAAGTTTCTATTCAGAAATCAGATGAGAATCTTATGGAGGCTCCTTTTTAGGTAACTAACTGCTTTTCTTTTGCTGCTTTTAAGATTCTCTCTTTGTATTTAACCTTTGGCATTTTAATTATGATGTGTCTCGGTGTGGGCCTTTTTGGGTTCATCTTGTTTGGGACTCTCGGTGCTTCCTGGGCTTGTTTGTCCATTTCCTTCACTAAGTTAGGGAAGTTTTCTGTCATTATTTCTTCAAATAGGTTTTCGATTCCTTGCTCTCTCTCTTCTCCTTCTCGTACCCCTATAATGTGAATGTTGGTATGCTTGATATTGTCCCGGAGGCCCCTTAAACTCTCCTCAATTTTTTGGATTTGTTTTTCTTTTTGCTGTTCTGATTGGGTGTTTTCTGCTACCCTATCTTCTACATCGCTCGTTGGAGCCTCTGTTTCATCTAATCTACTGTTGATTCCATGTAATATATTCTTCATTTCCATTATTGTATCCTTTATTTCTGACTGGTTCTTTTTCATGGTTTTCATCTCCATTTTTATGAGATCATTGAGCATTCTTATAACCATTGTTTGGAACTCTGTGTCTGATAGATTGCTTATCTCTGTTTCACTTGTTTCTTTTTCTGGAGCTTTGTTCTGTTCTTTCATTTGGGACATATTTATTTGTCTCCCCATTTTGGCTGCCTCCCTGTATTTGTTTCTATGTGTTAGGTAGGGCTGTTATGTCTTCTGGTCTTAGTAAAGTAGCCTTAGATAGTAGGTGTGCTGTGGGGTTCAGTGGCGTATTCTTTCTGGTCACCTGAGACACATGCTCCAGGTGTGTCCTTTGTGTGGGTTGTGTGTACCCTCCTCTTGTAGTGGAGCCTTGGTTGATAATTGCACATCAATGGGAGGGACTTACCCTTGGGCTCACTGGTTGTGAGAACTGGACTTGACTATAGTGGAAGGGTTGTTGTGCTCCGGCTGATCCTACAGAGCAGGATCTGCCTCAGCAGGACTCTGGTGCCTGCCCAATCTGCCCCTTGGGTGTGTCATACTTGGACATGGCTGGGTGATGCACCAGCTCGTTTTGAAGGTGGCCACTGGGGGCACCAGCTCCAGGATCACCTTGGAGAGGATCTACTGTAGGTCTACTTCAGCCACAGCCTGTGCCCTACTTCGGCCCACCCAACAGGAGCCAGAAATAAATCCGCAGATGTCTGCTGCCCGTTCTGTACTTGGAAGCACCTTTGAGAGGCAAAGCCACGAATCAAGGCCGGCTGCCACTGGTGCCGGCTTAGAGCTGCTCAGCCTGAAGTACAGGACATGCTCAAGCCAGATGCTTCTTGTCTGAGTTCCGTGAACCTTTAGAGACCCTAGGAAAGTGTGGCTTGAGCCAAGATAAGCGGTCTGCATGAAGAAGCCGCTGGAAGCAGCCTGGGTGTGCCCAAAAGTTGGGTGGGGCGGGATCTCTAATTGCCAGGGCGAATGAACAAACAGCGGAGACTCAGAAACAGTGGTCACGTGTGTTTTCACGCTGGGAAGGGGGAGGGCTCAGCAACGAATCAATAGCCGCTGCCACCTCCTCCATCCAGGAGAAAGCCGCCGCTCCAGCCTCGGTCCCAAGCCAGACAACTCAATTCCCCACCATTTACCCCTCCCTCCTTTCCAGCTGCTGTCCCAGTGCTGGAGCTCAGAGCAAGTGATTCCATTGGTGGGTAAGTCCACACGCAGTCTCTTTAAGAGGAGCACCTGTGATTGCAGCCTCATTCAGTCTCACTCAGTCACAATCTCCACTGGTTTTCACAACCAGAAATTATGGCAAGTTCTCTTCCAGACATTGGAACCCTGGGTTGTGGTGGGGCTGGTATTTTTTGCTCCTTTAGGGGATGGGGGGATCCCCAAAGCCAAAATAGCCCTCCCAATTTTTAATGGTCACACGCAGGTGTGGGACCAGCTCGTTCCGTGTCTCTGACTTTTCTACCAGTCTGGAAGTGGCTTCTTCTGCGCATCTTTAGTTGAAAGGCTTCAGTTCAGCTTGATTTTAGGCGATTCTCAATAATGGTTGTTTTGTAGATCAGTTGTAATTCTGATACGGTTGTGAGAGAAGGTAAACACAGCATTTACCTACTGTACCAATCATCCTAAGTATTTTAAACAAGGTGGAATTTAATACAGGGAATTGGGTGTTTACAAACTTGTTAGATGGGCTGGAGCAGTAGCTAGGTTCTAGGCTGGGCCTCTAGAAGTAATTCCCAGAGAGATATAGAACTGGTCCATGAGGACAGCTACTACCTTCAAGGTCACTGAAGCTATTAAATTCATGAACATGTCCCAGAACAGGAAACCAGATTCAAGAAGCTCCTTCCACTGCCACAGCCTTTGACACCCAGGAAGCTGGAAAAAGAATAGTGGAATCCTGCTGCTGCTGAAACCTCAGGTCTCCAGGTTTTTGCATGCCAGCAGAGAAACAGCCAACTGAGATTAGAAAATGGCCTCCTCATGTTGCCTTCCAAATGTCAAACAAATCCATCTAAATGGCAGAACCAAAATCACATCCAAACCGTTAGCAGCAAAGGAGTTTGAGAAACACAGAATTTTAGCTTTTTTTCTCCTTTTACAGTAGACGAAGGACCGGAGGAGAGAGGTAGAATGTAAAACAGGCAAGGCAATCCACATTATTATTTTAGGTGGGTACTATATTACCATCCTCATGTCCCCATTAGATAGACAAAGAACGTGAGGCACAGGGAATTAAATAAATGGCCCAAGGTCACACCAAGGCAGTCTGGTCTAGAACCCGTGCTCCTAACCATTGGTGTTTACTGCCTCTCTATAGTCAGTTTATGTTTCTTTATGTATGTAGCCTAAATGAAAATCCCAGCAGCATTGTTCACCAAAGGTGAAATATTTTCAACGATAAAAACATTCCAACAAGGTAAATCAGGAAGAACCAAAGCCATAGTACACTATTAAATTCTTCCTACCTTTATAACACTAAACAAAATCCACTTAATCAGAGAAATCCAGGAAAGCTCTTGAATTTTACTTTTTCAGAATCTCTGACTATTGATTCGGGTACTATTAGATGTTACTGAAATGGTGTTTTAGCATGCAGAGCCAGGAATATCCAGGAATCCAACCCCAGGTAAATCCCCATTAATCACTCAACTAAGACCTGTCTCAGAATTTACTACTAATATGTGACGAGGAGCCTATTCGAGAGAGAATGGAATCAGATCTCCAGAAAAGAATAGAAAATATCTTTCATCCCCTAGTCCAGAGCTGGTGTGGCGGAGACATTGCCAAATGTTTCCCAAGCCCATTTTACTTTCCTATTGGGCCCCTTTGCGTAAGGTTGTGGCCCTGTGCGTTCTGGCCAATGGAAGTTGGGAAGTAGTGATGTATATTACATGCCGGCCTGGCCACCTCTTCTTGATGATCAGGCTATGTGTTGACAATGGTGGTGTCACAATATAAGAGTCTGAGCTTCTCCTCAGTGATTGCCAACCACATCGGATTGTGATGTGAGCAAGCAATACATTTTTATCAAATTAAGCCACTGAGGTCTGGGTGTGTGTGTTACAACAGCGAGACTGCCTAATACAGTTGACCTGGACCTTCTAAACAAAGGTCATCTAAACAAAGGCAAAGTGAGGTCAAAGATACCTAACCTGTGGGCAGAAGCAGGCCAAGTTAGATTGGTAGGGCAGTATGAAAAAGGGTGTTGTTCTTTGGATAGCTTCAATTTTATGACATTTTACCCACCTTTTTCTTATCAACATTAGATTTTTTTTTCCCCTAAAAATTTGTTCAAGAGTTGCCATTCCCATTGCTTTGTTTCTGTTTCATAGACTAGGGCGGTAAAGCTGGACACAGTGTTGGAGAAGAGAAAAAAAGGAGTTACAATGGAGTCAGAGAAAAGGGATTCTACCTGAAACTAGTGGACCTTTAAACTCCTTTGATAGTTCCATCCCCAGAAAAAGTAGCCCCTTCCATGTGCTGAAATCAGATCTCTAGGATCAGCCCTCCTCCGCCTGGAGTAGGAGCAAGCAGCATGGGAGGATGGCAGGGAGAGAGAGGACTTGTGTTCAATCTTCTGGAACAGACTGCATTGGTGAGGGTTCTGTTCTGTGCACCAAAAAAGTATGAATAGGCTAAACCAGATTTCACCTCCCTAAGAAGAAAACTCTAAAGCTTTTCAAGAGTACCATTTATATATAGTAGCAAATATGTTCATTGTAGATTGCTTTTAGCTGTTCATTAAACCAAATCCCCTGGGGACATTTTATGTCAATGCTGTGGAAATTAGTCCTTGTTACTTTATGTAATTGAAAACAATAAAGCTAAGTGCCTGTTATGTTCTTCTGTAATTTGAAACAGGGACTCCCAACCTCAGGTCCTATCTCTACGCCCCCTGATGGCCTCAGAGGTAATGATGGGAATCTGTGTATTATTTTCATTATATCAAAAAACCTTACAGAAACGGGACATTTAACTTAAAGCTGTATGAACTAAATGTCAAATTTCTGTTTTGTGACTGAGATTACATCAGCTTAGTACAATAATTATCTTAGAGAATAAATGATTGATAATTGATTATCTCATGTTATTTGAGCACTCTGAATAACAGTTATTAATGTCTTTGATTAATACAAATAGGTTAGTCACCCAATAAGACTTTCATAAAGAACAATTTGAAAGAAATGGGTGCCTATTCTTAGCAGTTTATGAATCTAGCCAAAAAACGGAAGCAACCCAAATGTCCATCAACTAATGAATGGATAAATAAAATACAGTATAGCCATAAATGGCATATTATTCAGCCATAAATGGCATATTTAAAAAGAATGAAATACTGATACATAGTACAATATGGATGAACCTCAAAAACCATTATGCTTAGTGAAAGAAGCCAGTCACAAAGGACCATATATTATATGATTTCATTTACATGAAATGAGTGATGAAAATTAGATGATGGTGATTACTGCACAACTCTGTATATATACTGAAAACCACTGAGTTGTTGTACACTTAAACGGATAAGTTTTACGGTATATAAATTGTGTCTCAATAAAGCTGTTAACATTTTTCAAAATCATGAGTTCAACTCTAGAATTTTCCATTTGACTTTACCCAAAATTTGCTTTAATTAATGAAATCTTATAGGTTGGGAGTAAAGTTGAGTTTGGGACAAACCACAACAAAAACAAACAATAACTATGATTTCCCTCAGGACAAAATACTAGAACCTCAGCCCTCTCTTCTCACTTGCATTAGGTCTTCTCCTGCACCCTGTTTCTTACTCATGGCAAGAAGCCATGAGATAAGACTGTGGCCTAGGAGAAGCTGTTTCTCTCAGTGCTCTGTCCCCATAAAGGATCCAGGGCTTCACACATTTTCATTTCCATGCAGAGAATTAGGCCTGTGGCCCTTCAACCACACCAAGGCCAATACTCCTCCTTGGCAGTTTTCCCTTTTCCCTTTGCAGCCAATTTTACATGGCACTAGATCTACACACATGACACGTTTTCTTTTCCCCACTTTGAGGCATTTAACAAATGTCTACCAAAGTCATCAAAAGGCACAACAGCATTCTTCTAATTATAAGTTATAAGACAATTGTGAAAATTTCAGAAAAATATATGAAAGTAAAAAGAAAATAAAACCACTACATAGTAATAACCTTTGTTAATATTTTGGCATATTTCTTTCTAAGTTATAATATATATTATATTATATTATATTATATTATATTATATTATATTATATTATATATATTATATAATATGTATTATATAATATATATTTTTTTACCCAGTTGATATCATACTGTAAATTCATTTTTGTAGACTGTAGGAATCATGTAACTAGTCTCCTTGTTGGCAGTAGCTGCTAAAAGGCCTAGAGTCAAAAGCACAAAGCCTTACAACATTCATGTTCTGGAGAAAGCTCACTCCTATTTTAATTTTATGTTTTTCTATTTAGATTTCTTCTATCCTACTTTTCATATTCTCGTATGTTTAAACTAATTTTATCATATGTGTTCCTATAAACCACTTTAAAGGCTTTCCAAAATAAATAATTTTTCCATCATAACCATTTTTTTAAAAATGACTTTTTTTTTTAAGGAGCTCACAGCTCACAGTGGCCCATACGGGGATTGAATCGGCAACCTTGGTGTTATTAGCACCACGCTCTAACAGACTGAGCTAACTGTCCACCCCCATCATAATCATTTTTTAAGTGTACAGCTGTTCACTAGTGTTCAGTAGTTCAGTAGTTCAGTAGTGTTAAGTATATTCACATTGTAATCTTGCAAAAACAAACTCTATACTCAGTGAATAACAACTCCCATTTCCCCCTTCCTCTAGTTCTGGTAATCACCATTCTACTTTCTGTTTCTATGAATCTGACTACTTTAGATGCCTCATACAATGGCATCAAACAGTATATGGCTTTTTGTGACTGGCTTATTTCACTTTATGTCCTCAAGTTTCATCCACGTTGTAGCATATTGCAATATTTACTTCCTTTTTAATACTGAATAATTTCCCTTGTGTGCCTATATCACGTTCTGTTTGTCCATTCAACCATTGATGGATATTTTGCTCTTGTGAATGAAGCTGCTATTAACATGGATGTGCAAATATCTCTTTGAAAATGCTTTCAATTCTTTTGAATATATAGCCAGAAGTGGGATTGCTGGATCATATGGTAATTCTATTTTTAATTTTTAAGGAACCACCATGCTGTTTTCCATCATGGTTGCACCATTATGCAATTCCACCAGCAGGGCACAGGGTCCTAGTTTCCCTAACTCCTCACCAGCACTTGTTATTTTCTGTGTTTTTTGGTGGTAGACATCCTAATGGTTATGAAGTGATATCTCGTTGTGGTTTTGATTTCCATTTCTCTAACAATTAGTGATATTGAGCAGCTTTTCATGTACTTGTTGGGAATTTGTAAATAATTTTTTAGAGGAATGACTATTCAAGTCGTTTGCCTATTTTTGTTTTTTTGTTGTTGTTGAGGTGTAGGAGTTTTTTTTTATATGTAGTCTGGATGTTAATCCCTTATCAGATATCTGATGAGTAAATAATTTCTCCCACTAAAGTAGGTTTCTTTTTCTCTCTGGTCATGTGTCCTTTAATGCAAAGAAGATTTTTTAGGTTTGATGTTGTCCCATTTGTCTATTTTTTTTCTTTTGTTATCTGTGCTTTTGGTGTCATGACCAATAAATTACTGCCAAATCCAATGTTGTGAAGCTTTTACACTATGTTTTCTTCAAGGAGTTTTATAGTTTGCAGTATTATATTTAGATCTTTCATCCATTTTGAGTTAATTTTTATATATGGTGTAAGATATAAGGGTTTAACTTCATGCTTTTGCATGTGGATATCCAGTTTTCCCAGGACTATTTGTTGAAGAGAATGTCCTTTTCCCATTGAATGGTCTTGGCATCCTTATCAAAGATCATTTATACGCAAGGCTTTACTTCTGGACTCTCTATTCTATTCCACTGGTCTGTATGTCTATCCTTATACAAGAACTACACTGTTTTGATAACTGTAGCTTTGTAATATGTATTGAACCCAGGAAGTGTGACTATTTGGAGTCCCTTGAGATTCCACGTAAATTTCAGAATGGATTGTTTCTATTTCTGCAAATAATGCCACTGAGAATTCAATAGAGGTTGCATTGAATCTGTAGATCACTTTGGGTAGTATTGACATCTTGATAATATTGTCTTCCAATTCATGAACATAAGCTCTCTTTCGATTTGTTTGCATCTTCTCTAATTTCTTTGAGCCGTGTCTTGTGGTTTTCGGTGTATAAGTCATTCACCTTGGTTTGGTCTATTCCTAAGTATTTTATTCTTTTTGATGCTATTGTAAATGGAATTATTTTCTTAATTTCTTTTCAGATTGTTCTTTGTTAGTGTACAGAAACACAACTGGTTTTTGTATGTTGATTTTGTATCCTGAAACTTTCCTGAATTTGTTCATTAGTTCTAACAATTTTCTTTGGTGTAATCTTTAGGGTTTTCTATATATAACATAATTTCATATGCAAACAGATAATTTTATTTTTTCTTTTCTGATTTGAGTGCAATAAACAATTTTTAAGTAGAGCAATTTTTCCTGTTTTATTGAGATATAATTAAAATATAACATTGTACTTATTTTAGATGTATAACATAATGATTTCATCTATGTGTATATATATTCTGAAATGATTACCACAGTAAGTTTAGTTAATATCCATCCCACCTCATCTACTTACCAATTCTTTTTCTTGAGATGAGAACTTTTAAGATTTACTCACTTGGTAACTTTCAAATATATAATATTGTATTGTTCACTGTAGTCATCATGCTGTACATTATATCTCAGAACTTATCTTATAATTGAAAGTTTGAAACTTTTGACCACTGTCATCCATTTTCTCCGTACACCTCTGGTTGCCAATCTGTTCTCTTTCTCTATGAGGTTTTCTTTTTTGTTTTTTGTTTTGTTTTGAGATTCTACATATAAGTAAGATCATACAGTATTTATCTTTCTCTGTATGACTTATTTCACTTAGCATAATAACCTTAAGGTCCATCCATTTTGTCACAAATGGCAGGATTTCTTCTTTTTTATGGCTGAATTCTATTTCATCGTATATATACCACATTTCCTTTGTCCTATCATTCATTAATGGGTACTTAGATA
Source organism: Rhinolophus hipposideros (assembly GCF_964194185.1). Taxonomy (NCBI): domain Eukaryota; kingdom Metazoa; phylum Chordata; class Mammalia; order Chiroptera; family Rhinolophidae; genus Rhinolophus; species Rhinolophus hipposideros. The sequence continues at coordinate 70,022,868 of NC_138049.1, forward strand.
GTTTCTATGTCTTGATTATTGTAAATAATGCTGTAATGAACATGTGCCTGCAGATATTTTTTTCAAGATAATGATTTCATTTCCTTCAGACAGATACCTAGAAGTGGAATTGTTAGATAATATCTTAGCTCTGTTTTTTAATTTTTTGAGGAACTTTCATAACGTTTTCCATAATAGCTACACCAATTTACATTCCCTACAGTCGAGAAGGGTTCCCTTTTTTCTACATCCTCACCAACACTTATTCTGTTTAGTAATAGCCGTTCTAACTGGTGTGATGTACTATCACCTTGTGCTTTTGATTTGCATTTCCCTGATGACTATTGTTGAGCAACTTTCCACGTACCTGTTGGCTAGTTGTATGCTTTCTTTAGAAAAATATCTATTCACCTTTTCTGCCCAGAATAAATTTTATATGCCACTTTTTACTATCAAAAGTATATCCTACATCATTAAAATATTTGAAAATACGATTTTTAGTTGTTGCATATGAGTCCATCATTTAGATGTGCCATAATTTACAAGATCATTCCTCATTCATCTCTTGTTGGACATTTAGGTTGTTTTAAATTTGTATCATGATGAACAATATTGCATACCATATCATTGTGTATTTTCTTTGGTGACATTTAAGACTTTTTTTCCTTATGATAGATTTCTAGAAGTGGTCCCACTGAGTTAAAGATTATGAAAATTAAAGCTTTGACACCTTTTTCTAATTTGGAAAAGCATAACTGAAATATATAAATTGAAATACAACATTTGGGATACATTATATCTACCTTTTCAGAATTTATATTGCATTTTAAACTTTTAGAAGGAATGAAATACACCTTATATGTGGCTTTAAAACAAAATAAATGAGTTTTATTTTAGATAACATTGAGCTCTTTTGTTAACTTTTAAATTTATTTTCAAATTCTGCCCCTTTTCTAGGGGGTGCTTGACAACCACTACTAAAGGGATTGGGGCTAGGATGGGGTGGGGAGGTTACTCTAGGAGATACTAAGGAAGAAGCAACAATGGTGCCAGTTTTAAACAGTTTTTAAGGACAGAGGGCAGGCAGAGAGTCATTTTCTGAGGAGATATAGGACAAACCTGAAGAGCCTGAGGCAGATTGCACTTAAAGTACAGACCTGTGGTTTAAATGAAGCTAGTATCACAGCTGGGGGACAATTGGCAAGGCAGGAGATTTGGGGTTTTCACAATGATTGGAAGGGTATTACTGGCATTTAGTGAACAAGAGTGAGAAATGCTAGAGACATTGCATGACTTGAGACTATTCCCTAAAATAATTTTCTAGCCCTTAATGTCAATATATTTCCCCCTGACACAGACTGGGCTAGTTTTGTGTTGATGCATTTACACTCCAAGGGCTTCCCTGTATTCTGTTTCTTTAACCATTAAGGACCACAGAAATGTAGACATTCAGAGTGAATAACTTTAACATCCCTAAATGAGGACCACTGAATGCTGGATACCTTTTAAAAATGCATACTCCAATGCTGAAGGGTCAAGAATGAAAAGAGAAAATTTATATTTATAAAAACATGTCATGTATCACAAACTTTATGTATTAGCTTTCTATGGCTGCTATAACAAATTATCGCAAACTGGGTGACTTAAAACAGAAATTCATTCTCCCACAGTGCTAGAGGCCAGATATCTGAAATCAAGTTGTCAGCATTTGGAGGGGCTGCATTCCCTCCAAAGGCTCAAGGGGAGAATCCATTCCCTGCCTTTTCCAGCTTCTGCTAGTTTGCAGGCACGTCTCAGCACTTCTTAACTTGTGGCTACTTCCCTCCTATCTCTGTCTCCAATGGCCTCCTCTTTTTTATTTTTTTTTGTCTAATGTCCCTCTGCCTCACTCTTATAGGGAAGTAGATTGGATTTAGGGCCCAGTTGGCCAAACTAGGTTGATGATCTCCTTATCTCAAGATCCTTAACTTAATCATGTAGCCAAAGACCCTTTTGCCAAATAAGGTAACATTCACAGATTCTGGGGATTAGGATATGTATATATTTTGGAGGGGTCATCATTCAGCCCACTATACTTTATTTCCAGAATCTTGTCAAAGTTTCCAGCAATCTTGTGACACTGGCATCATTATCTTTTGTTTACAAGTGAAGTCTTTGGAATTTAGAAAGAATAAGTATTTTGCAAAAGCATCCTGGCACATTCCAGAGCTAAGATTCACCCCTAGGCTCTCCGACACCTGGATCCAGTATTCATAAGATCTACTCTATGCCTGGTCAGGTACATGCCACTGTCCTCACTAATACAAAAGTTAGCCTCAGAAAACAGTATTCATAGGTGACCTTGTAGACTCTGCAACCCTAAAAAAGTAAAAGTTCTCTTTGCTAAAGGAGCATTCAGTCTAATATAAGAAAAATTATAGTCAAACAATTAAAAATGTTCTTTTCACAATCAATTCTAAATAGGTATCAACCTAACCTAAATTTATATAATCGTGCAATGCTCCAAAAGTGTCTTTTAGCATTTTCTTACCCTCTGAAAAAAAGACACATTTTTTTAGCTCAGTCCAATTTATTCTCTCAACATTTGTTGAGTATCTACTACAATTTGTGGTATGAACCTCCTTTGAAATCCTTCTCCTATTTTGGACGTTTTTATTTTCGAGTAAGAATACATTTGAACTTGCAAAAAATAAAAGCAGCATGAAGATATTCTGGCATTCTCTACATCCTGGGTTATTTTTTAACCTAATTTATTGAATATTAACTTTCAATTTTACTCTTTTCCTTTGCTTAAATTTAAGATGTTTTAAATAGCATTAAGATTTTACATAACTGCAAATGGTTACTTCTAATTTTTTTTCAATAAAGCTTTTTTTACAATTCAGATTTTTAAGTGGTTTGAAACAGTTGCAGGGGTGCACTTTTAGTCAGGCCCATCAAAGCAATTGTAAAATAAAGAGAATATCATGCTGCTTTTCAAAGATAGTTCATCTTCTGCCAAGGATGAATTTTCAACAGATATATATTACTACAGCTCAAGAGTGATACATCTTATATAGTTAAAAAAAAGTTGATAACTTAAAGTCACCCCTTTTAGGGAGGGGACAGATTTATTGGTAATCTTGTATGTTTAAGGAAATAATATATTTAATGAACTCACACACAAATAACATCTGTTATCACTGATTGGGGAAATTTAGTGAAAATACAAAAATTGAAATGACATTAATATGCCCACGTTGGAGAGGATCTGCCGAAGAGACTCTTGTTTAGATGCTTTAAAATGTAAATAGTGCCCATCAGGGGACATAGACTCCCTTCACATAATGGTTTTCAGATAAACAAGGAGAGGAAATTTGCACTAATTCTATGGGGGCATAATTAAAAATAATTAGAAAAAAACCCCACGTATTTTAGAAAATAACTTGAAGACAACAGACAGAGAAGGATTTTGTATTTTCAGAAAATGGTGAATGTGCAGCAGAGCTTGGGATCTGAAGCCTCTGTTACACAGTCACCATGTTATGAATGCATTCAGTGATGCAAGCTTCCTTCCTTGTGTATGTATACCTGCCAATGTATTTAAAAAAAAGAAAGACTGTCTCTAGGGAAGAGAAGTTATGCGCTTAATGACTCAGTCCTTGGCAACCGTCAATAATTATGCTAGTTAAAGACAACCAAAGAGTGTAACCTACATATTGCAAATCCAGGAAAATACCAGAGTGGATAGTTGATGATAGTTAGATAGATAGATAGATAGATAGATAGATAGATAGATAGATAGATAGATAGATAGGCCGACCTACCTTATGGTGAAATGAAAAAGTAGGCAGGATGACAATCACTGTCTTTTTCTACAATAACAAATAATGGCCAAATCTCAGTGCATCTACAAACATTTATTTCTTGCTCACATTACATGAAGGCTGTCAGTTGACTAGGCATGTACTGAGCTTGGCCGGTTGGAGCAGCTTGGGGCATGCGATACTCATGCCCCACTACTTTGGGCATGCAATACTCATCTTTAACAATTTCAGTGTGTTCATTGTCTATGCTAAAGTTCTGTATTTCTCCTGTATTCATGATTTTTGACTTCTTAACATTCAAATGCAGTCCAGCTTTGGCTCTCTCTTCTTTTACTTTCATCAGAAGTCGCTTCAAATTATTGCTACTTTCTGCTAGATATTTCTTCCACCAATTTTCACTCTTTCTTCCTCTGAATTTAGCCCAGTTTTTTGTATGGTATATTCTACATACAGATTAAACAAATAGGCGGATAAAAAGTACACTTGTCTAACACCTTTGCATATAAGAAACCATTCTATCTCTCCATATTATGTCCTGACAGTGGCTCCGTTTCCAATACAGGGTATGCATACAGGGTATAATCATGTGCTGAGGCACACCCATTTCTCTCAGAACAACCCATAGCTTTTCATAATCATTTCGGTCAAAGGGTTTATTGTCATCTATAAAACCTAAACTAACCTTCTTCTGAAATTCTTTGGAGTACTCCTGTATCCAGTGAATGCTCACAATAAAAATGACAAAACTGAAACTTTCCTACTTCAGGTACATCATGAGAAGGCAAGGGTTCTTTGGAAAAGACAATAATGCCAAGAATAATAGAAGACAGCAGGAAAAAAGGAAGACCAAATATAAAATGGATTGACTCCATAAAAGAAGCCATAGGCATGAGTCTACAGGAGCTGAACAGGTCTGTTGAGGACAGGACACTGTCCTCATTCATAGCATTGCCAGGAGTTGGAGCTGACTCAATGGCATGTAACATGATACTTATAGTAGAAAGCAGAAATTGAGGGACAGAGCCAAGCTGATAAGGTCATTGTAATTTTCTGCTGGGACATAGCATACTTCTCGTCTACTCACATTCCATTGGCTAAAGCAAGTCCAAATTCAGTAAGGCGAGGAAATACGTTTCATTACAAGGGAATATGGCAAAGGTGGAGAGGAATGAAAAAAATTGTGAACAAATAAAATAGTCTATCACACCTAAGATGTAGAAAACAAATACATGTATTTTAAAGAAAATGTTATGATTATTAAACACTGAATGCAATTCAAACAGTAAACTCCTCCAGTCAGTGGTGGACCCAGATTTTATGGGATCTTAAACATATGAAATTTTTGTGATCTTCTTTAGGAAAATACAATGAAATACTATTACAATTAGGAACCTTGAGCTTAAGCTTAACTATCTTCAAGGTAAATTCAATTTTGTCTTCGGTTTATACAATGTAAAAAATCTAATTCCACTCATCAATAAAATTGTAACAAAAACATATATCCTCCACTTCAAAACATACATTAGCACCATTCTTTAAAAATAAAATACTATAATTTTTAATAAGCAAATGATTCTTTATTCATTTGAACCTAAGAGTACAATAAGATAATCTTCTGTCCTCCTGAGGTCATTTAGGTCAGAGACTGAAAGAGAGGTGGGAATTCTCTGCAGGTCCTCAACAGAAGAAATCCATCAATTCACATTTTTATTTATTCAAAGAATCCAAATTGGCTGCCATTGTTTAATGTATTATGATCTCTTTGTGTAGCTGTTGTAATAAATATGGTCGTTTTAGAAAAAGTATTTGACCTCCCCGCGATCTCAGAAGATAGCTGATTTGTAGATGCAAGATATTTACTACAAAAATATTAATATATATTTGCAGTTAACACAAAAGTAACTTATTTCTTATAAATGTTTTATACTACTACTTTCTATTGTTGAGAATAATGAGAAAAATTATGGTATGGTTTTCAAGCCAGGTGAGCTAAAACTAAACAATAAGAAGAGTGTAGGGTTATCGCAGAGTGTTTGGTGATAAACCCAGATCCAGTCAGCAGGTTAAGATATAAGGATAAGTAGAAAGGTGGAGGCCAGAAAGTCTTTATCATTCTACTCTTCACTTGGTATGAGAGGCAGGATAATGGCCCCCCAAAGAAATCCACTTTCTAACTCCCCAAAACCTGTGAATATGTTATGTTACATAGCAAAACTTACTTTGCGGATATGATTAAGGTTATAGACCTTGAGATGAGGAAATTACCCTGAAATATCCAGATAGACCCCATCTAATCACATGAATCCCTACTAGCAGACAGAGACCCTTTTCCAGCTATGGTCCGAGAGAGATGTGATGACAAAAGGGTCAATGAGATTTATGAAAAAGACTCGACCTGGTATACAGGCCTCCAAAAGAGACCACAGCCCTGCTGACACATTGATTTTAATATAGTGAGATCCTTACTGGACTTTTGACCTACAGAATTGCAAGATAAATTTTTATTCCTTTAAGCCACTAAGTTTGTGGCAATTTGTAACTGTAGCAATAAAAAAAGAAAAAAAACCCTAATACACTCTCTGAAGCAGGGAAGTGAGTCACTTGATGACAAATGCAGATGGTGTCCTTTTAATTCCCTGGTGTGAATGCTCCAGGAAGATCAAATTCCCTGAACCTCAGCACCAAGTTCTCATCTTAGATCCTCACCCAAGTTTCTGAGGCTTTCCCAGGTACATGCACTGCCACTCTCCCACAGCACACCAGGCATTGTTTCCAATCCAGAAATCTCTTCTAGTTTCTCTTTTCCAGTTTCCTCAGTCTGTGTTGGTGAAGTGACGTTTCAGATCCTCTTAGTGTAATTATTCTGCATGAGGTAAAGTGGGAAAACGCACTTTGGCAACCTTGTGGGTCACATTTTCCAGTATGATCAAGCAGTTTGCAGTGGATCGGGGAAATGATTTTGGAAGTACATTTGTTTTCTACTGGTACAGTGTTTGACAATGTGGCTTGTTCATATTGCTGAAACTGAGAGCCTATCATGTTAAGTTCTCCTGTGGTCTTTTAAATATGGACATATTTGAACTGTTAAACTGCATTCTGATTAAATCCTCTTAAACCTTACTGCAGTGAACTCATGTCTGTATTTTTGTTCTTGGCTGAACATACTGCTGTGAAAAACAAGTATCTGTTTAGCTCCAAAGGGGATACTCAGGAAGAAATCATAAGAGGAAGCTTTAATTAAAAACAAAGGCAAAAGTGAGTCACTGAGGAAAGTTAGAAAAATATAGAGAATATATGTGAAGGCAAAAGATGGACTGATTCCAAAACATTGCTTAAAACAGTTTGAATGGAAACGGCCATTGACTAGAGGTGAGAAACAGTCACATGTATGCTATTATGAATGGTTTTCTTTGCACATAAAATACGCTAGAGAATGGATTCAAGCAGCAGTGAAGGCATGACAAATAAAGATTAAATCTACTGAAGAGAAACAGAAGTCCTCTCGGAGGAAGACACTGTGAAAGAACAAAGCCATTTGTCAAATAATGAACTGAAATGATGAGCTTTGTATTAAATTACATTATAAAGTTATTATACAATATTATAATATACTTTATTATGTATTCTTTTTCAACATAAAACGATTTAATAATGTTGAGAAGAGTGTTTAGCATGCTCACATAGTTTAATTTCTGGATCTCAGGTGTACATCACCAGAAAAACAGAATGTAATTTTTTTTTTCCAGAATGTAATTTTAATGGAGCATTACTTTGCCCAGAATATTGACTATTTATAATAGTCATTAAAAAGAAGCACCAGTTTACTGTCATGATTTAAACTAGAGATTGGCAGAAGAGAAGGTTGTATTCCTAAACTGGAGAGATTTATTCATGTCACCTTTCCGTTATAATCCAAGTAGAAGCCACCAGAATATATTATGTATTTCCCCTTGAGAGACAGCTAAGTGTTAACAAAGAGCGCTGGACTTGGTGCCAGGACACCTGGGTTCCAGTCCCCATGCCTCTGCTTCTGGCACTGACAATACTAGGAGGCCTCCAAGAGCCTATTCTCTATCTGAAAAACGGAGATAATGTTACCTATTTTTGTCTGGTTCAGAAAATAAGGTAATATGATATACCGCAATATGAAAGTGCTTTGTAAATTTTAAAGAGTTCTATACATTTGGGTCCTTATATTAGGCTTAAAAATGCATATAGTATGTAAGTCATGGACATACCAATTCAGCACAAATATACATTTTTATAACTTTGGGTGAAATTTTATCACATTTTAAACTAATAATAGTTTTATGATGTGGTTCTTGTCATCAACTTAGGCTGTGTGTGTGTGTGTATAATGATGTCTATTGCACATGAATATTTGGAAAATAAATGTTGCCATTTGCAAAGTGTTGTTTAGAGCTAGCTTTTTACCTTTGTTTCTGAGTTTTTTTATATTTGGTCTTGACAGCTAAATTGTGTCCTCATTAAAGTACCAGAACAAATGTTAAATTCACTGATTGACTTACTGACCAGAAACTATTAATCAGTTATGTGAAAAGCGTTATACAAGGTACCATTCCGTAAACTCAGCAAAATGAACAGTTTGTTTTTTTTCCCTCTTCTAAACTGACTAGCTCTTTGTCTGAATTAATCAAATCAACCAGTAGGTTTTTGGCTTTCTGTAGACACAGCTTAAATGTCACTCTCTATCTCCAAACTGCTATTTCGCGAATTGGTGATGTGTAGGTAGAAAGCACTTTACTACTTAGAAATAGAGTACTATACAGTAAGGCTCATTAGAAAGTTATTTTCACTTTGCAGTTTTTATTTCATTTAACTTTTAGTTACATAAAAATTTTAAACATGTTCATAAGCATATGTGATAGTATGAGGAATGCCCTCTTACACCTAACCCGACTTCAACAATTAACAACTCGTTGCTTCATCTGTACCCCGACTCATCCCTCCCCTAGCCCATACTATTTTGGAGCAAACATCAAAGATCATATAATTTAATGTATAAATACTTCAATATGTATCTCTGAAACATAGGATAGTTTAAAAAAGTAACCACAATAGCATTATCACACTCAAAATAAAATTAACAGTAATTCCTTAATAGCAATAAATATGTATTCAAATTGCCAACTGTTTCATAATATTATAACTTTTTGCAGTTTTTTTCCAATCAGCATTCAAATAAGGTCCACAATTGGGATTGGTTGATATGTCTCAATTCTATTTTAATCTTCAACTCTCTCTTCTTTTCCCTCTTGCAATTTATTTGTTAAAGAAACTGGGTCATTTGTCCTGTCATCTTTTCTACAGCCTAGATTTTACTGAGTGTATCCAATGATATAGTGTAATATGCGTTTCAGTCTTATGTGTTTCCTGAATATTAGTAGTTGGATATAGCATTATGCTGTTCAATATAACATCCACATGTTTAAAAAAAAAATCCACATGTTTAAAAAAAAAATAAAGTTTTTATTTTAGAATAATTTGATTTACAGAAAAATGTGAAGACAGCGAAGAGAGTTTACACCAAATTTCCCCTATTATTTTAATAACTTCAATTAGTATGGTACATTTGTTACAATCGATAAACAAATAGGGATACACTATTATTAACTACTATCCATGCTTTATTTAAATGTCCCTAGTTCTTACCTGATGTTCTTTTTCAGTTCCAGGAGCCCATCCAGGATACTATATTGCATTTAGTTGTCATATCTCCTTAGGCTCCTCTTAGCTGTGAGGGTTTCTCAGACTTTCCTTGTTTTTTTATGACCTTTACAGTTTTGAGGAGAACTGGTGAAGTGTTTTGTAGTGTATCCCCCAATTTGGATTTCTCTGATGTCTTCATCATGATTAAACTGGTGTTAAGGGTTTTGGGGAGGAAAACAGAACTAAAGTGACATTTTCATCCTATCACATCAAAAGTACATACCATAGGGAGACCACCTCAGGGATACTGTGGATACCTGATCATGGCATTGTACACCAGAAGCTAAACATTAATGAATGCCAACTATAATTTTATATATATAATGTGATGGTTCAGTGTGAGGTCGGAGGGATAGTGGATGGGGGGAGGGGGGTTTACAGTGTGAGGGATATAAATGATGAACGTCTAAGTATTACCTTGTCTTGTACACCTGAAACTAATAAATAAATTTAAAAAAAAAGTACATACCATATACATGATTTATCACTGTTGATGTTAACCTTTATCACCTGGCTGAAACCTAGTCTCTTTTCCCTTTTTCTATATAGTCCTCTTTGGAAGGAAAGTTCTATTGGAAGCTCCTATTGATGGAGTGGAGAATTATGCTCCATCTCCTTTAGGTGGAATATTTACATAAATTATTTTGAATTCTTCTGCATGGGAGATTTGTTTCTTCTCCTTCCTTTATTTATTTATTTAATCATTGATTTATATCAGTATGATTCATGGATGTTCATTATATACCTTTATTTTATACTTTGTTGTTCAAATTGTTCCAGCTTCGGCCATTAGAAGCTCTTTAGTTGGCTCCTGTGCCCCTTTGTCATAACCCTATCGTTATGAGTGTGTGTGTGGGGTGTGTGTGTGTGTGTGTGTGTGTGTGGTGTTTAAGCACTTCCTAACTTTTCAGCATACAAGACACTCCAGGCTCATCATGTATACTCCCTGCCCAAATCCTGGAATCAACCAGTTCTCCAAGGAGCCCTAGTTTATTTTATTGGAGAATGGTGTTAGAAACCAAGATCTGGGCACCAAGTTTAATAAAATATTTTTAAATCTTTCTTTTACTGCCATTTTGTCTATTTCAGAAATTTTAAGTTATTTTTGTTATAGTTTGTTATTATAAGATTTTTTTAACTTTTATTTATTTTAAGTGTGTTTTTCCAGGACCGTCAGCTCCAAGTCAAGTAGTTGTTTCAATTTAGCTGTAGAGGGCGCAGCTCATACTGCCCGGTGCTGGGATTGAACCCTCAACCCTGGTGTTACAAGCATCGTGCTCTAACCTACGGGGCTAACCAGCACCCCCATGTTATTATAAGATTTTGATTTTCTATACTTGTAATTTTCAAAAGTCCTTTTAGTCTAAGACATTGGCCTCTTTTGAATATTAAGCCTTTTGTTTCAAGCAAGTAATTTACGTACATATTTTATTTCTGTATATCTTACGATTAAATCGAAATCTAAAAATTTGAATTTTTCTACATTGTGCCAGTTCAATCAATTCAAGTGGCTATTTCATTAAGTTATGCTAAGTGTCTGTGACCTTTGACTATTTTTCAAATTTTTAGTGAATTAAGTAAATATTTTGACATCTTGTAATCACAAAGTACCTAGAGAAAATGGATAAAATGGCAAATATCATAAGGAAAGATTGGTTAGGTCTGTGGAAATCATACAATAAAAATTCATTGAGGCGAATCCTTCTAAGGTGGACTTTCTGAACAGATAGATAAACCAGTAGGTAATTTTTTCATTGTAAAATTTATGAAGTACTTATTATGAAAATAAATAATAGAGTATTAAAAATCTAATACTAGAAGCATTAAACATTTTTAAGGATTGCTATTTCTATACAAAATACACTAATTACATTTTTTCATTTATTTTTTAAAGGTCTTTTCATAGAATTTATTTTTTAAAGATAGATTTATGAAAGTTATCCATTGGGATTTCAAAGCCAGGCAAACCTAGCAAAACAACTTACCAACTATTTGACATCCAGCAAGTCAAATTTTCTGTGTTGTTTCCTCCTCTGTAAAATTGTTTTTAAGAAAAATTGGTTCATGTGTGTAAAGTATTTAACATATATATTTACATATATTTACATATATCAACATATACTGATATATACGTGTATGTACACACATGCACACACACACAAAATATCTAGAGCCCAGTTCATCCAAATGTTCAACAAGTTGTCGCTTTCTTATCTTTAATATTTTATTTTTTTCTACATACTTTAATATTACATTTCTTTAGTAATAGTCAAAACTTAAATATTTTGCTGATTCATACTGGCTTCACCATTCATTACAAGTTAGTAGAATTTTGCTATAGTTAATATTGTTTCTCCATATCAATACTGTATAGGACTTTTTAAAAAAAATGTTAATGAGTTTTTCTTTCTTGCATTTCTTAGTTTGTGACCTTTGCTCATTCAGCCCAAAGCGTTAGGATTATATTATAGCGAGAATGCAAAAATAAAAAGGGTTTCAATATTCAGCTTTTAATATTCAAAACAGAGATTTTGAGTTTGCAACAAGAAAACACTTTTGAAATATAGCCTTTGTCAAATTTACAATTTTCTAAATACTTTTAGCTCCATGTTGACTTTGTCTGTGTAAGTTATCAAATGCCAGGGATAGACAGAATTCAGGATAAGATCTGAGAGAATACTTGGTACCTTGGGAAGATCATGGAGAAGGAGAGGTCAGGCCATCTCTGTTGCCTAGGGGAGATTTGTAGCAAAGAAAAGAGAGACAGAGGTAGCAAGTGGGACCCTGTCTGGGTCATCCCTTTGCAGGCAGAAGCACTGACAGAAGGGGCGGTTTTTTCAATATGTTGGAGAACACTGAAAATCGAAGGGCTTTTGCTTTTCTCCTTCTGTGGAACCCTAGGAGGAGACGTGGGTGAGTGGCCAGCAATGGCACTTAGGAGAGAAATTGTCTAGACCAAAGAATCTGGTCTTCTGGCTCTCTTGGCCTTTGCGTAGTGAGCTGGGGATCTAGAAATGCCTGTGTGTTTTGTGGGGAAAGCAAAGATCCAGGAAGGCCCAGTGGATTGACGAGATCTGGGGTGAGGCAGAGGCAAATGGTCCAGTGGTGGGAGCCTACACAGTGCAAATGGGGCCATGAGCAACCTGCAGTCGCAATTCCAGACAAGGCACTCAATTGCAGAGACCAGTGATGGTCCATTGAAGGCATTATCTGAACCCAAAACCCCTTCTCACCACCACTCTCTCCACTCTCCACTCCCACTCCCCTCATATGATGTCATGACAGTGTCCTGGATTTGAGTAAGTGGAAGAAAAGATATTATATAATTAGCATTTTCTCAAAAGAAACTGACATGCCCCAAAGAGACTGATTAAACCACCAAAAACTCAGTTACAGTGAATCTGTAAATTTAGCACTCACTATCCAGTGGTTGAGAAAGAGGAAATCAATTACGAGGAAACAAAATTATTAAATTTGCAACCCCACTACAAATAGAAGAGGATTTGAAAATGATGGATGCCTTCCCTTATCTGGTTGCGCTGAGAATCATATGGGACAGTTTGTGGGAAGCAACTTGGGAAAGTGAGAGCACTCAGTATAGGTAATGACCGTGGCAGCTGCATGCTCTGACCTGAGTGTGCTGGGATCAGGACCACACAAGCAGCAGGTATGTCTCAACTCCGGCATCCTGGCACAGTGGAGAAGCCAAGTTCAAGCCTATTACATGGTGTCAGGTAGAAGAAACTGGAAGTGAGTCAAGAGTTGCAGATTCAGATGAGAAGTTGCAGAAGGGGATCCAAGTGGCAGCAGAGGACCGGGTCTGAGCACAAGCTCCAACGTGGGAAGGCAACATGGAGGTGCGCTGTCCAGGAATGGCACAGGGCCCAGGACTATCTGATGCTTTCCTTAATCAAATGTATTATACAAAAGACTGAATATCCCAAAGCAGCTTCACTGAAGGTGTGCAGTAAAGTGTGGCTCTTAGTCCCACGAAGGGAGCCTGAATTAAAATTGAGAATCATCTTGTCAGGGTAGAGAAATATGAGAGGGTTAAATCATAAAAAGAAGTAAAATCAGGATAAGTAATTAATGGGAAATTTTCCTCCAAGATTCATGTTGAGGAAAGAAAGTATTTGCAAGAATAGGGGGAAAGAAATAGATTCAGAGGTCCTTGCTAATAATCTGTCAGGAACCTAAAGAAGTCATTAGATCTTTAAAACAAACACACAATACTGGGGAAGAATAGGAGCATAGAGGAAGAACAGAGGGAAAATGACGTTTTTAGCTTGAACTAGCCAGTGTGGCATCGCGTATCTCAGAGCGTATTCACTGGGGGCCTGCCATGTGCTAGGCTGTACTAGAGGATTTAGCAGTGAATGGGGGGTGCCAAAGAGGCTTCCTGAAAATGGTAATGTGTAAGTTGAGACCTAAAGGAGTGGGCAGTAGCTGGGTGAACCAGTGGGTGAAGGTGTTCCAGCCTGAGAGAACAGCATAGGCAAAGTCCTGAAAAAGAAGAGAATCGCACATTAGGGGAGCTAATATGCGACCTGAGAACAGGTGGGAGGAACGGTGGAAGATATGGCAGGAGAGGTGAGCAGAGGCCAGATGGTGAAGCAGACCAAGGGAGCAGGGGAAGGAGGATGGTTGCAAGAGGTACTGGGCAAGTACAAGTAACAGGGCTTGGGGACTGAGTGGACTTCAGGGCAGATGAAGAGTTCAGAACCAGCCCAGGTTTCTGGCTTGGGCAGTTGGTGGTGCTGTTTACCTGGAGAAACTACCCCAGAGACAGTGAGCAGGTGTGCAGGGGTGGTGGGGTGGGAGGCCCAGGAAGTTCAGCTAGGACACGCTGAATTTGAAATTCCCATGAGAAATCCAAATGGAGCCCCAGAGAAGCAGTTGGCTGTTTGGGTCTGGGGTTCTAAAATGAGATCTGGGCTGGAGATATAAATTAGCAAAATTCTAGATGCCTGACTATTGAAAAGTAAGATTCATATCCTTCTCTTCTTCAATAGAGCGTATTTGTATTTGTATTTGTATTTCAAATTTAATGCCATATAAACAGAATTTTGAAATGCATTTGAAATATGAATCAAGAATATCACTTCTCATAAGCACTTGGTAATTAAAAGAGAATTCAGTTTACTGGTTTAAAATGTTGGAGTTTTAGATGTCTTTTCTAACAAAATTATAAAACACATGTTTTTAACTTTATATGTTGTTCTTTTTACTCTTAGGGTTAAAATGCTTTAATGTCTCTAATTTCTTATTATTGTTATTAGAGCCTGGGTATCTTTTTTAAAGCCACACATCAAATTTTAATTATCTCTTGCAGAATTCAAGTCATTTGTGAGGTCATTTCTTTTTCAAATTTGTTATTTTTTGTATTGAGATATAATTAACACATAAAACATTGTGTACATTTGAGATGTATGTGAGGTAATTTCTTTACTATGTACCTTCATCCAAGCATACATGAGCACTAAAATTTTGGCAATCTTTCTTTGTCAATAAATGTGGTAAACACTAGCACAGAACAACCTTGATCGGTGTGGCTGGAGCCTAATTTACAGCTGTGTAGTAACTTGTGACTTAAGCTCGCAAACTGCCATACACTGGAAAGTCTTTGATTTTGAAATGTTAATCATTGTCCTTTTCTCAAAAGAACCAAGTGGGTTGAAGAGTGAACTCCAAGCCCTGAGCCCTGACTGACCACGAGGCCTGGGGTAATCACTGCCTTTGCCCAAGGCTGGTGCTGCTTAACTGTGAGCCCAGTATCTGCAAGGTCAGGCTCTTACTAAAACACTGCACAACATGCTCTGTGTTCACTGTGGATTTTTTATGGGATGCAAATGGAATAGTCAGAGCTAGACAGAGAGCTCCCTTATGTAAAAAGACAATCGTCTTGCTATGTACGAGTTTCTGTTTTATCATAATGTTACAAAACTTCCAAGGGAATGGTGACATAAACTAAGTATTCGAAATCTGTTTACCAGATATAAAGCATCCAAAGTTCTTGTCTGCCAATTATATATTCAAGGCTTGGCAATATCCCAGTGGGTAAAAACTCTACATCCAGACCATTGTGTTTGTCACTTGTGAAAGGTGAGTTTGGGAAAATATTAGTATGATGGTATGAAATGGATATGAAAATACTATTTGGACTTTCAAGTTTAATTCCAGATGCCAGAGAAACTTTGAGTTTGTTAGACAATGTATAATTGGCAAGACTTAGCTTCTGATACACAAACCATATTCATACAACTCTCTAAAAACCCAGAGAAAGTTCCCAAAGAAAGAGAAGTAGAGTTTGGTGACATTGAAAATGTGGCTTACTTAACAGAAAAGAGAGATTTTGTTTTTACTTTCTTACATGAGCTGGGGACAATTGATTTTTCTTTTTCTGACCCTAAATTATTTAATAAAATTAGACTAGCAAAAAGAGATGCAGAAATCTATCAGAATACATTTGTGGAACGATGATAAAACAACATTTGCAAAGCTATAGTCATGTAGACATACATTCAGTCACACAGCAGTTATGGATCTAAGAGTATACTGGATGCTGGGAAAATATATATATTTTTCGGCGACATGTCCCATGTATGTCAACATTGTTTTTACAGTTGTTTGATTTAAATCTAACTTCCCTGATGCATTTAGTCAGATATATCTGTGTGCAGAGTAGGCAGTTAATGTCAAATGAAACTTTGAAATCACCCATTTGATTCAATGTCAAACTGTTTAATTTCCTCCAATGAAATTTTTCATCCTGAATTACCCAGTGGAGTAACTACCATGTTTCCCCGAAAATAAGGCCTAACTGGACAACCAGACACATATTCTGTCTTTTGGAGCAAAAATTAATATAAGACCGGTCATATTTTACTGTAAGACTGGGTAATATAATATAATATAATATAATATTACAATACAATACAATACCGGGTCTTATATTAATTTTTGCTGCAAAAGTCGCATTAGAACTGATTGTCTGTCTGGGTCTTATTTTCAGGGAAACACAATATTTGATCAAATATCTCATTAATACATATTTACTAAAGGCCTAACAGGTGGTAGGTTATACTAGAGGATACAGAAAAATGTGACTCACCATCCATATTTTGGAAGACTTTATATTCCAATAAGGTAATAACAATATATACACTAACAATAGTCATTTACCATCAGGCAGAGTATGACAAGGACCAATGATACATTGAAGAGAGAGTAAATGTCATGGAAGTTCAGAGGAAGAATAGATGTTTATGTGTTTAAGGATCTAGAAAGAATTCTGAGAGAAAAAGTTCAAGCTTTATATTTAAGATTCTTGTTATTTAATGGAAAATAATTCTGTACCGATCAAAAAGTTATCTCTTACATGAGCCTTCAAACTTGTTTATGTTGTGTAGCTCTATTATGAGACTTAGATATGTCCTGCTGTTTAATTTTTAATTATTTTAGTCCCTAAATTCTTTCATTTACCAATTAAAAACAACAAAAAACAAAATTTGTTGCATGATTATGTATCCTCAGATAATGTATTGGTATAAATTCAGTTATATATGAGTGGTACTAAGAAAACAAAAAGCTATGTAATTGAACAAGAAATTGTATAACTCTTAATGATAATATTACATCTGAGAAGAAAAAAATGTGACAATTGTTTTACAATAGTGCATTCATTTATTGTCCTTCAGGTTTTCTTCAAATTCGAAAGATCTTGTATCTCACTTAGGAATTATTATGAACCAGAATTACTATTCTTCATATAAACAAAATAACCACAGTTTTCAGTTTTCAAACGAAATTTTCTTTTTCTAACCCCAAAAGACCCAAATAGATCATATTTTTCCCGGTTCTATCCAAGTGTTAATTTCTAGCCAAAGATTCTGTCATAAAGGCTGAATTTGGGGGAGATTTAGTCCTGGGGGGGGAGATGTCTGTATAAAGGAAATGATAATGTAATTTTAAGAAGAATATTTATAGCTGTGGGTACTAATTTATTCTTTTAAACCGGCTCTGTAGTTTGAATTGGTCTAAAATATAGCAACCCTACTAAATTTATAGTGGATGATTATTCAGCCATTACATGTGTGCAGAAATGTGGTGTTACATGATGGTTAAATACCCAGACCCTAGAGACTGACTTGTCTGGGTTCAAATCCCAAACCTGCTGCATTCTTGCTGCACTATCCTGGATGGATTGCTTAAACACTCTATTGTTTTCTCAACGTTAAACAGGAATAATAACAGTTGCTATTTCAAAAATGAATTGGTGCATGGAAAGTAATTACAATTGTGCCTAGTAAAGAGCAAAAGCACTAAATGTTAGCTGTTAGTATTATTCTGTTTTTAAATAGTGATAACTGCAGATGTGCTGTTTCTTGACTTTTTTTGGGTCTAAAACATCTTTTCTTTCCTCTCCTCCCTCCTTTCTTACTCCCACCTCCTAAACTGTCTATCTTGCATATCCGTGGCCATTTTCCATTGCCTAACACAGTGTTTTCAGAAGGGTGCTCAATAACTGTTGAATGAATGAATCAAACTCCTTTAAGTCCCCTCAGAATCATCCCTGGCCCTCTGACCCTCTCCTGTAGTGGAGAGGGTGCCTTCTTCATTACTCTCATAAGCCCTATGAATACCTAGTCACTCCAATTAGCACTATAGGTTAGATAGATCTTTCTCCCAAGAATGTGAATCCTGAGCAGAGTGATGTAGAAACAGAAAATGGCAAGTGCACACTCATGCCAATGAGCTTTCTGAGTGTGCTGTCCACTGATTCCTCCTACCTACATCCCTGGAACTACTATAATCTGCCCTTACCAGAGATGCTCATCAGCTTTCCTTTTGAGTTTGTGAACTAACCTGCATCCTGGCAATTATTTGCTGTTTAATTAGGCAAAGTTTGTTCTCATTGCTTGCAATCAAGCTCTAGTAGTAGTTAGACTTGCAAGTTCTACTTTAGTTACGGTTTGTGGGTATCAACCAAACTAGCAGAAGAACTAACCGTGGAAAAAGTTGTGTGTGTGTGTGTGTGTGTGTGTGTGTGTGTGTGTGTGTTCTACTAAATATATAACTCCACAAGAGAAAGTGGACTTTGTGCTACAATATATGCAAAAGGAAAACAAACCAATCATGATTTTACTATGGAAATCTATATGTGTCTTAAGAGGCCTGAAATTGTAATTACTCAAATGAGAGATTTCTTTACATATTTAAAGTTGTCATAAACTCTTTTATAAAAACATATTATGCAGTATTACAGGTTTCCCTCTCTATGGTACACATTTTAAAATTTAGGTTCTTTCTTAACTGACCTGATGTATATTTCTCTTAAATTTACTATTTCAGTTAAATTGATTTATTTATGTGGGTAATAGTAAAACAATAAAACAAATCAAATTCACAAATTAGAGAAAATAATATGTAATTGTAGCTTAATTTGTTACATTAACTACAAATACATTACATTTTATGAATACATACAATTATGCAAAATTCTGTGTAAATGCTACGTTAATAATTTCGCAGTGAACTTCAGCTGTAATTTAATTTTAGAATATACTTAATAAATTAAAGTAGCAAGTTTAGGAAAGGTGTTCATTTTAAAAATTATTTATGTAAACTCTTGAATAATTAGCCTATGAGGACAATCATCTATGTTCTCTCTGAAAAATATTATAAATATTTTTTGGAAGAGTATGACACAAAGGTCTTCAATAAATAATTTAGGGTAATTTTCCCCAACTTTCTTTTTGATTGTGAAGTTTTAAAAGGTGAAATCTATTTAACTCTTTCTCAGGTGAATGTATATTTTGCAGGCAGAATGATACACTGAGCACTGGAAATAATTCTAAGGCAGTAGCAAAAAATTACCTAAAAATTTGCCAAGTTCTCACAATGCCTATAATATACATTTTGTATAATACACGTTATATTTGTATTACATGTATTATAATACATGTTATATATATTTGTATAGTACATGTTATATATAATACATAATATAGTCTAAGGAATTTGCTAATAGTTGATATCAGCCTCTCTGTGCTTGGCATACTTCTGAATTTAAAAAATACGTACAGAGGCAACACTAATTTTTATTACTTTCTCAGTACAGAGCCACATACGTAATATTTACAACTAAGCAGAAAGATCAAAGAGACACCAGTCTGGTCTTGTCCCTTTCCTGTATTTGAGGTTGCTTTCCTTGCCTTTCACACCATGACCTGTGTAGATTGGGCTGAATAACTGGTCTTCAGCAAGGACATTGAGCTTATATGTACATTGTTACGTAGCAAACACTGTCTGATAACACTTCGTAAAATGATCTTTCGTGAGTTGGCAAATCTTTGAGAAGACAGTCCTGGGTTCCTCAAATTCTGGGCTTTTTGATTTGTGGAAGCTACTAGAAGTGTGTGTGTGTGTGTGTGTGTGTGTGTGTGTGTGTGTGTTATCCATGTAGTTACCTATTTGGTATTGCTCTTCTGTTGCAGTTTTCAACTGAAGGGGGACTTTAAAAAAACAAAAAAATACTTCTCTATTGTGTGTGACATAGAAATCTTTACTTTTAAATGTAAAGTACATTTTAAAATTGTGGAAAATACACACCAAACTATTAATTCATGCTTACCCTGGGAGGAGAGTATTGTGGGAGAGGAAGGTCAATGGTCAGAGAGGGGAGAAAAAGAAAGGAGATTTTAACTTTTAATTCAAGATTTATATTTTTACCTATATTGTTTGGAATTTTGTAACAAATACACACTAGCTTTCTAATTAACAAATAAATCTGAACATTTTGAAAAATATTGTTACTATTGCAAAACAAAACCCTATTAAAACCAGGAAAATGTGTATTTTTCATTCATTCTTATAGCTTTTGAAGTTTGGTTTTCAAATTTTGATTAAGCTCTTTACAATCCTTTCTATAGGTAAATAATTTAGTGATATTAATAACAACAATGGTAATAGTTATAGCTGCCAGGGCTTGTGCTAAGTGCTGTACATATATTGTTTATTTCATTCTCACAAAACTCTATTGTAGAGGCAGAGCTAGATTTGATGGGGCTTGAAGTTTATATGATTTAGGGGAGGATGGATACTTAAGAAAATAATACAAAATTATCATGGCCTTTCGCAGGGCCTTGGAAAGGGATCTGCGGCAACTGAGGGGCCTTGAAGCTAAGCTTCACAGACTTCCTAGTAAATCCATTTGTACTCATCAATCACATATTAGTTTCACTATGCATACAAGAAACTGAGGCCCAGAGAGATAACTTATCTAATGCCATACACCTAGCAAAATGGCTGAGCAAGCTAATTGCAATATTTTATTATTCTAATGGAATTTTCCATATCTCAGTGATCTATGACCTAAAGTAGAACTCTCCAGTGGAGAGTTAGATACAGAACTCAAATTTGGCCTAGTTCTGATTGCTACAGATCTCTGCTTCCCTTAATTACTCAGTGATAGGAACAGAGGAGAAAGAGGGGGATACTGGAGGAAAGGAAAGAAGAGTAGGGAAAGGAACAGGAGAGACCAGAGGTTGTGCCATTGACGGAGGAAAAGGTTAGAGAAGAGCAAGGACAGTCCAAACCCATAAACACATGCTTCAAAGGCTGCCTATAGGCTATCATGGGCTTGCTGAAAAGGGCAGGAGGAGACATGAGTCAAAGGGTCTGAAGCAACAAGGGTGTTCTTGCTTGCGATACGCTCATGATGACTTACATGGGTAGACAGAAAGAGAGATGGCTGTGTTAGCTTAATAGCATTATCATTATTAGTCTAAGAGACAGAAAAGTATAAAGGAGCCCCAAAATAGTGTTTTTGGAGGACTCTGAGTAGAAGGGAGTTGAAATGCTGATGCAGTGCTTGCCTCCACGAGAGACCGGAAGATTTGCACTTGAAGATCAAGAGCTCTCCCAAAAGATGGAAGGAAGGTATATTGAACAGGTTTTAATATAATCTGAGGAGTTGCATATTTTGAATCCTCATTGCTGATAAAAGTAATAAGGTTTCGGGGGTGATCTTTTAGGGCTAGAGATCCTGCGGCAGCCTTAAAAGAGCTGCCAGGGAAGTCAGTACCCTCTCAATGCTATTCATCCTTACAGCCTTCACAGGCCTGGCATGATGCCTTTAAAAGAATAGGTACTCAATGAAAGAGTGTGAACGATCAGTAAGTGGAAGTCACCAGAGAATATAACCCTGAGCAGATAGAAAAGTAAAATTTCTTAGGACCCAAAACTTTTCCTTCCCTCTGTTCTCTTATATCTACTTCCATCTAGCGAATCCCTTCTCTCTAGGAAGTCGATGCACATGGCTACAGTCCCAAAGTAAACTCACAGAGGTAGTTTTTTCTGCCCAGGTCTATGAAGATGCATAAAATAACTCCATAGGAATAAAAAGACCAAAGGCAGAGAGGTGTTCTGAAATAACCTAATTTATAGGTATGTATGAATACGGAGATATTGCATACATTACATTCCCAGATAATTTGTGCTACTATAAAGTTTTTGGCCATCATCCTAAACTGGGTCCTTGATATTTCCTGAAAATCCTACTAGATCTTTCACATTTGCTATAGCGGTCAATCACCAAGTCTCATCAATGCTACCTCCTAAATGCATGTCCAATCCATTTGATCTTACATATTCCCAGGGCTCCTCTGTAGTTCCCCACCATCCCTTTCCTTCTTGATTATAGCACCAAACTCCTAATGGCTTTGCCTACCTTTCCTACCATTCCTCTTCTTTCTACATTCCAATAATCATCTTAGACTTCTCTTGACTTCTAAAACATGCCACATCTATTTCCTCCATGCTTTTCTACCTTTCTTCCTGTTCCCTGAAACACTCTTTCTCACTATTTTCCATTTAGACAATGTCTATTAATACTATAGGTTTCCAATTAAATATCTCTTTTTCAGGAAGTCATTCCCAGATTTTTGAGCCAGGTTGGGTCCCTTTCCTGCATGTTCTATCATAACAGTCAGTTCGCTTTACTGCATTTATTTGTTGATTGTATCTTCCCTGCTAGTATGCCAATTTCTTGAGGGCAGAGAAAGTGTCATGTCTTCTTCACTCCTGGGCTCTCAGCTCCTCAGGTCCTAATTCAGGAAGCCACAGTCCTCCATGGTCTCTAATTTTTCTCTTGCTTTTCTTCTCACCAAAACCCAGGGAATCTTTATCTAGTCTTGGAGAGGTTGAGAAAACTTCTCTTATTACACTTCCTGCTTTCTTCCAAATATTTTGCCTTTGCCAACGCCAAAGTTTTTGAAATTAAAAACAAAGAATTGATCCCTTTGTTCTCTCTCTTCTTCTGTTTCATCCCTCTGCCAAGACAATGGTAGATTGGATGACAGAAAAGTCTGGGGTATAGGAATGTGCATGTGGGGGAGGGGGCCAATCAAATGTCTCAACTGTCATTCCATCTCACATTCATAGCCAGCACCTGACCCCAAAATGACATCTGTTCTTCATGACATCTGGATCCTGAGCTGCACTGGGTTCTCCTACTGTGACTAAAGATCTTATTCTTCCGGGAACTAAGAATTTTGCCTGCTGACTGCTATCAGTTTTCAGCTTTCTCTGGGAATTGCCCTCAGCTGTAGAGAGTCTTGTTGCCCAGGTTCAAGCCTCTTCCATTAGGCATCTCATATCCAGTATCAAGGCCAGTCCCGTCCCCTAACCTAATCCCAGGAGTTGGCTAACGTCTTGTTGTGACTACATTACAGCCCCTTCTTAGTCCCATCCTGCTTACTTCTCTTCTCCCTACATGTTGATCCCAAGAGCAGTCCCCAATAAATTTTCTGCACACAAATCTCTATTTCAGAGTCTCCTTCCTGGGGCACTTGTCCTTTAGACTTGTCTGTGGGTTGTTTTTGTTTTGTTGTGTTTGTTTTTTCATCTATCTATCTCCCAGTTCCAGAAAACTAAAAATTATGGGGAAATTTAAGGTTGCTAGAGTCTTCCCTTAAACAAGTGACATGGGGAAAGAATTATGGCTTATTTTTGTTAATTTTAGATTTGGGTTACTGTCAATAGGGATATTGTTGCAAGGAGAGGGAAGAGGGGAGACAAAAATTTTTGCACTGTTCTTTCTAGATTGCATTGGGGAAGATTTTATGTATACGTATATTGGGTGAACTTGTAGAATTAAAAGTAAGAAAGAAGTATAAATGAAAGTTGCTGACAATTTTTCAAGTACCAATTATAAAACTATAAAATTCTCCAAAACCCAAAATAACTTAAGTCATCTTAAAGAGTAGTGCTAGTATTTGTCATGCAGGTTATGAAATACCCTATGCCAAGACTTTTTTAGTGTCAATTGATTTTCACAAAAAAATAAAACCCTGAAGAAAATCAAGTTGTAGAAGATACAAAATTAAAAGAGACAACATTCGTTGTGTTTTTTTAGTGCAAAGGTATGATAATATTATTTTTCCTGAGAGTTGGAAGGCTCTTAGAAATCATATAGGCTAAAGTCCTGGCCAGCACAGGAATATCTTCTGTGAGTTATTTTACTTTTGTTTAGAACACACAAATATATTTCTAATATTAATTTTATGTTTTCTTGTTTTGAAGTTTAATTAATAATCTTTGCTGAATATCAACTTGAGGCCCTATACATTACATTGCTTTTTCTTGTTCTTTGATTGTGTTAATATTGATAGATTTACCTATCTTTTGTTTAATTTTGCCTCTGGGATCTATTACATTTAGTTAGCCCAGAGCATCTAAAGGAAATACATTGATTTACGTTGATTTGCCCACAAACGCATAGTACACTTAACCCATGTCCATGAGAGTTCAGAAGATTTTTTTCTCTTTGCTGAATAACTACAAAACAGAGGTGAACAGTGTCCGAGTAATGCAGTGTAATAACTCTCTTGAGCATTGCCTTGTTATGGATGGATTATGCTACCCAGAATGCATCTGTAATTTGTCTCCCTGTGTGTGAATATATGTGTATGAAGAACCAGAACTGGAATGTCCCCCTTGCTATATAGTTTATTACTTTTTGCCTCTTTATGAATACCAGAGCAATTTTATTCAGAACATGAAAATTAAAGCAAAGTAATAATAATAGCCACTCTTTATAAATACTTCCTATGTTCTAGGCACCACGCTGAGAGGTTTACATGCATTTGGCCCATGTAAGCCTCATAATCCTGTGAGGTAGGTATTTAATACCCACAATTGATAAATAAAAAACCTGAGACTCAGAGAGCTTTAAGTAATTTGCCTAAATTCACACAGCTGAAAAGTTATCGTAAGTCAGATCTGATTTTTTTTTTTAGTCATGCTTTCAAAACTTTGAGAAATTTTAACTTCAGGTCTTGACTGACCTCTCCAGAATCAGCCTCTCTGCCCTTAATTGTTTAAGTAACTCGATTCCATTGGTTTTCCTCCTCTCCTTATAAAAATTCTCCACACTCCTTCCCACTGCCAGCTATCTTCCCTTCTAGCAGCCATCTCTCACTACTCAACACTTTATCTCTTTGTTATCTTCTAGACCTTGCTAACTGGATGACTAGCTGCCAAATAAAATCACAGGAGGAAAAGATAAAGCATCTCATCTTTCTCTCTTGAGCCTTTGCTCTCTTCAACTTCCTTGTCAGCGAGTGTAAGTTCTCCAGTTTCCCCAGGCAGGCCCAGTACTAAAAATAGCCCAGTATGAGTGGTAGCACCAGTGGCATTTCCTGGAATATAAGAGTCCCAGTAAGAACAACTGGTGAGATGACATGACCAAATTCTGCAAGCGAATGTGGGTAACACCCCGTACCTCTCCCCTGCACCCACTGTTAAGATGCTCAGACTTCCACAAGAATTTGTTCATAGTCACTCTTAGATCAAAAAGAACCAGTGTGTTTCCTCTTCTCAGATGAGAGTGGCATACTTTATCATTGTTCCAAGGGCATAAAACAAGTGTAATCATTGAGGTAGACGTATAATTCGATGCTGTCTTTCAACCATACCATTGTTCTAACTAAGCAGAGAAGCTTGATGAGAAGTAAATTTTAATTGAACTGCTAATGTTTAACAAACATAATTAAATTCATCGCAAATTGTTGGAGGAAAATATTTTCTCATACATACGTAATATTTGAGGGGGGCATTTTTAAAAGGAAGATTATGTTTAAAAAAAAGACTTCCTGCCAGGACAAAGAAGAAAAAGAAATAATACAGAGAAACTATTTATAAATTCATACTGTCCCCAAGCAATCTGTTATTATGAAATAACATTTTCCACACACAAAAGCTAGCTTTATCATTTTTTTCTGAATATAGTAATAATATGTTTACTTCTAAAATTCAATCTATTAAAGAAGAAAGTGAAAATTACACAAAATCCCCCACAATGAGGAAGCCAAATTTTATGACAATCCTTTTGTGCATATATACCTAGTAGGCCTACGCCCATCGATTCATTTCTCTTGTCATGGGGATTCAGAAATGCAGCCAGTGGGACCAATAAGATGTGAGAGGAAACTTGCTAAAAGCTTCTTTTTCTCACTCTTAAAATGGGTCATTGGAAGAAAATGACTCCTTTCTCCTGGCCATTGTCAAGTATAGATGCCACATCCAGAAAAAAGTACTGCATCATGTTGATACCAGCCACAGGAGAAAGCCAATTCAAAAAAGTGGGCAAAGATGAGAGAATCACAGAGAAATTATTTGGATAAAGACACTGGCTTAAGCCACTTTTAAAATCTGCCTTGCCTCTGGACTTCCAGGCATGTGAGTCCATAAAATGCCTGTATGAGGTGGATTTCTTGGTACTTTCAGCTGAATGCATCTTAGCTAACACAAGTATTTTTTGCCCTAAGAAAAAGTTTAATATATATATATATATAGGTTTAATCATTTATTTTCTTAATAATTTCTAGGTTATTAATTTACTTTAAAAGGTATCCCAACTTATATAGATTTTATATATAGTCTCCTAAATTTTATCTTTTTAAAATTGTATTATTTTTTGACTTTTATTTGAGGTAGCGGTCCAACTATATATATTTTTCAAATGGGTAACTAATTATGCTATTTACTAATATGAAAATAAAATATACTTATTTACTAAACCATTCTCTTTTCTTTGTAATGAAAAGTCACCCTTATCCTATTATATAATGAGTTCTCATGTAATCCACAATATTGTTGGATTTTTCTTTTGTCTACTAATTGATTAGTCTATCCCCATGCTAATATTCAACCATTTTGATCATGCTGACTTGATAATATTTTAATATCTAACAAGGAATCTCATCATTATCTTTTCTGTTTATACATTTCTTAGTTTCTCTTGGACATTTATTCTTCCATGTAAAATATAAGATAATTCAATACTCATGTAACAAAATGGGGAGAATTGACATATTTGTAAAATTAAGTCTTCCTTTTCAAGAATAAGGTATGTTTTTCCATTGTTCAGCTCTTGATGTAGCCCTTCAATAAGATTTTTATCTTCCTTATTTTTCAATAAGACAAGGCTCTGTATCTTTCTTATTAAATTTATTTTTAAATATTTTAAAGATTTTATATTATTGTATGTGGATTATTTTTTTCATTTCTAATACTATCTGGTTATATCCAGGATAGAGCCACACTATTGCTTTCAAAATAGGTGTTGTATATACAGTTATGTTACCAAATTCCCTTATAACAGTTTTAAAATAGAGTTTCTTGGATTAATGTCTAGAATGTTTGCTCTTGATTATGCATAAGTAGTATTGATCATATTTAGGTAGTTTCCTTTTATTCCTATGTTGAATGGAGTTTAGTAGAAATGGTTGCTGAATTAAACCAAATGCTTTTTCAGCATTTATTAATAAACGAATGTTAGGTTAGGTAACTACTAATACACTGATACACTACTGGACTTCATTTGCTAATTTTTTAAATTAATAACTCATGTTGACTGACTCTCCTATAAATGCTTGAGGTACAGAGCACCTTCCGCTACCCTGTGGTTCTCTCCCTTCTATCTGCCCTGCTTTCTTTCCTATTCTGTATAATAACTGTCCCCTCAGCAACTGCTTGATAATTTTACTTCCCTCGGTCTTGCTACTCATCTTCTCACAGAAAACTTCGTTTCTGATATCACAGTAATGTAACATCTATCGTGAGTAAACTCCTTCAACTTCCCCTTTTCTGCCTCCAAATTTTCCTATGTTTTTGTTCCTCCTTAAACTTTCCTACATGTTTCAGAGGAAGAAATGGCCCTGTTTCTCTCCACACCTCTTAACTTATCACTTTGAATCTATTTTCTTCTGCCTCCTTTGAATTGTATGACCATTAAGAATGGACTTTCAAATTTGGGTTTTGGTCAGAATCAGCTATGCTATGCAACAGTAACAAAAACCCCAGAATCAAATGGCTTAATAAAACACTTTTTTTCAATTTATTTCTTCTTCCAAATCCATTGTGGATCTGGGCAACTCTCCTGGACAATTGTCTTTAATGTGACGACTCATGAATTCAGGCAGCTGTGAGCTTGTGGTTCTTCCCCACATCAACATGAGGCCCCCTTGGTTCCCATGCTAGGGGAAGAGCAACACTAGAAAATAACACAAGGGCTTTTCACCGCCTCAGCCCAGAAGTAGCACACTACATTTTTGCTCACAATTTATTGGCCTGAACTATTCATATAACCTTGTCCAGCAGCAAAGGAGCTAGAAATGAAGTTTTCTTTTGCATGGGTAGGAAATATATGAAATAAATTTGAGGGCCATATAGAATTGTTTCTTTGAACTTTTTTTAAAAAAATAAAGTTTATTGGAGTGGCAATTGTTAGTAAAGTTACATAGGTTTCAGGTGTAAAATTCTGTAACACATCATCTATATATCACATCTTGTGTTCACTACGCAGTCAGTTCTCTTTCCATCACCATATATTTGACCCCCTTTACCTTCATCTACCAACCCTCTCCTCCCTTACCCTCTGGTAACCACTAAACCATTTTCTGTGTCTATGGGTTTTTGTTTCTTCACCTGTTTGTCTTGTTCTTTCACTGTCTTCAGTTTTATATACCACATATCAGTGAAATCATATGGTTCTCTGCTTTTTCTGTCTGACTTATTTCGCTTAGCATTATAATCTCAAGATCCATCCATGTTGTTACAAATGGTACTTCATCTTTTCTTATAGCAGAATAATATTCCATTGTGTATATATACCACAACTTCTTTATCCATTCATCTATCGAAGGACACTTTGGTTGTTTCCATGTCTTGGCCACCGTAAATAAAGCTGCAATGAACATTGAAGTACAAATGTCTTTATGGATAAATGTTTTCAAACTTTTTGAGTAGATACCAAGGAGAGGGATTGCTGGGTCATATGGTAATTCTTGTTCTTTGATCTTTATATCATCCATCTTTCTCATTTTGATGAATCTTTTGCCTCTATCACAAATAGTGCCAAGTCTAAACCATCCTGAAAAGTGTCCACTCATCATTTCATCTACAGACTTCTCTGATATATTCTTCACATTGTCGCCACACTGCATTGCTTGATGTTACCTACATGCCTCATACATTCACCTGCCTCCTTGTCTTTCCTCATACAATTCCAGCTTCATTCCATATAGATGTTCCTTCCTGGAATGCGCTTTCTATATCCCTTGCCTCTGCAGCATCCCTGCTCATTCTTCAAAGCCAACCCAAATTTTATGTTCTTTCTGTAGCTTTCCATGAGTCCTATAGATAGAAATAAGGCTCTCATATCTGCAGTTTATGAATAACTCCATTTTAACCTGCATTATATTGTATTATAATTATTTGCATGATTTCTTGGCCTTCCATCTAACTATGAGATCATTGAGAGAATAATCAAATTTTATTTGTTCATATACTCAGCAGCTTGCATAGTAATACCTGGTACACAGAAGGCTTTCAGTAAATGTTTAGTGAATAAATGGCTGAAGAAATCAGTGAATAGTAAAATTTCTGAAAACTGATAATGGAGGGTGTATGCTGTGACTTTTGAGGTGTTATTTATGGTAAGGTTCTGTTTTTTCTTTTAAAAAAGAGAACACAATAAATAACTATTTTTAAAAATTAGTTGGTAGCAGAAATAGCATGAAGTAAAGAATTATTGTTAATAATAGTATTATAATGTATTATTTATGAAACTTTAAATAAACACAGCATGACACAAAATACATACTAAACAAACAATCCATTTAAAAGAGTTAAAGTATGTCTCAATATTTATGATACAATGTCTTGCAATAAAGGCTGGGGTGCTCTGGCTTGTCTCCCATGATTGGTGATAATGTTTATAATATCAGTAATATAGAAGAGAATTTTACCTCTTATGAAGTATAGATGTTATAAATGAACCTGTCTCTCCAATATATAATATGGACGCTGGAAAGAGTTGACTAATTAATAAATAATAATAGCAATAAAGCTAACCAAATGTTTAAGGAAATGTGATTTTAAATAATCTGAGGAAGTTTATAATTATTAGTCAGAGTTCTTTAAATTTAAATTTAGAATAGATGATAAGGCTTGTGCTGCAAATAAAGCTGAAATATTAGGATATAATTTCAACTATTAATTTTGGATATTTCTATCATTCTTATTGACTTGATTATCACAATCTACCGTTTGGCTTTAATTGTAGGACAAAAATTATTATCCTCTGAATCTTTCTTTTGTTCTAAAATATAAATAAATAGACAAGGGGATCCTGGCCAAGTAAAATAGTGTTTTATTCATTCACTCATCATAAGTCGTACCATATAGAATTTAGCCAACATGGACCTTTCTTTTGTTAAAAAATGCTTTATAAACACTACGATTCTTTCATATGTTAAGCTCATCACCAGTCCGCAAAATGAACACTGTTGATTATTAAGAAAGATGATATAGATATACATATAGATTAGATATAGATATAGATATAGATGTAGATATCCTGGTTCATACTATAGGACTGGTGAAGAGTAGTTGGGGAAGAGCCAGGAACAATTCAGAAGGAATAGCTAAACATGCAAATATTCAGCAAGGGTTTGCCCTGAAATGGGAGTCAGAAACCAGAAGGAGTCAAGGTGAGCCTAGATGAACATGCGTGCAGAGCAAATCCAGAAGCTGGAGCCAAGGATCAAAGGTAAGTTGGGTCCTAATAAACAGAGTTATTGAAAAGAATGAAAAAAAAAAGAGCAAGCAAGAGGAGTATAGGTAACCAAAGTGGTGAGCAAAAAACATAGTAAAAGAGAGAATCAAGAAGGAGGCAGAGTAGTTAGCTGGGAATGAATTTGTGACAGAATTGTTCAAAGAGCAAGAATGCCTGTTCAGAATTCTGCTGGACATCTTATCTGTGTCTACTTTTGTTTGTTTTTAATCTCCGCATCCTGGGGGTTTTGATCTCAGGCCTTAAATGTACGAAGAATAGCTTCTGACATTTCAACTCACAAACATTTTCTTTCTCTCTAAAAAAAAGAACAAAGGTCTTAACATTTCAAAATCCAAAGGTAAAAACATGCAACTGAGAATATTTTTTAACACTAGGAATTCTTTAAAATTCATAGAATCCTTTTTCCCCCTGTATGTTGTTTCAAATTTAATTTTACAAGAGGAATATGTATATGTATATATATATACATATATATATATATATATATCTCCCTCTCCCCCAGAAGACAATAACCGCTTACTTGTCAATTATTCTGTATGCTTTATTCCACCTAACTGATTTATTCATCTCCTACAAAGTAGGAACAAATGAAACATATTCAAGTCAACTTTTTGCTCTTTTGTTTATCTTTTGAAAGATTATGATGCATTAAGCAAAGAATACAGATTTACACAACTAATGGTCATATCTTGCAGTTACTGTCACCTTGGCAAAATTAAATTTCAGATTTGTTTTTAGGAGGAAATGGGCCAAGAATTCTTCCATGGTGGAGATAGGCTTCATGGACATTCCCTCCTTCACTAACTCCAAAAGCACATCCCAGATGGTGCCTGGAGCGAAGAGGGCATCAGCTCTTTTCTTGTGTGAGGTGGTAAATCAAATTCACCATGATAGCTACCTTCACAGAGCAGCTACTCTGTAGCAGGCACTGACCCTGGCTCTTGTTTTGATCTTCACAATAAGATCCTGACAGTTAGGATCCTATTATATGGTCATTACTGTGAGCATGATTAAAATGCAAACAGAGGCTCAGACAGGTTTAAAAGTTTAGCAAAGGAGGCAATACTAATGAATGGTGGAATCATAAGTTAAACCTTCTCTGGTTCCAAACTATGATTCTCACCTTAGACAAGTTATACCTTTACTTTGAGCTTCAATTTCTTCAACAGTCAAAAAAAATAAAAATACCTTGTTACTAATCTAACAAAAGTCCTGGCACAGAATCTCAGGTTTCTCCAGAGATAAAATAGGTGAAGTGACTATGCACATGACAAAAATACTGAACTGCCACTTCCAGGAGAAGGGAAAGTGGTATATTCCAACCAATTTCCTCTCTAAAGAAGCAGTACCTTTGTAAGAGATGTTATGAGGTAGTGATTAAGAGCACGAAGCCTCCATTTCCTCATCAGTAAAGTGGAGTTGGTAATATCTGGCTGAGAGGATTGTTGTGAAGAGTAAATGAGATGATAAAAAAAGAAGTATTCAGCTCAGAGCTTGCACATAGTAATCATTCAAAACATGTTATAAATTATTAATATTATTATTAGCATTATGAAAAAGCTGTACATCAATCTTGGGTTACAATAACCAGAGGCAATAATGCTGTTATAAGCTTAAAGAATATAAAATTCCTAAGTAATTCTAAGTTGCTCTTAAAAACAACAGTTTTCATATCCTTAATTTCTTGGAGAATTTTGCTTTGTGGGATCCACCTTTCTAAGTAGAGTTCACGCCAGATGGATGATGATTCACACAGACTTGTGCCCAAAATGCTTCATTCTGAAAACATGATTGGCCAGTTTTTTGAGCATCAGCACATGTTTGTTTGAAGGAGTGGGGATCTCTGGAACTGAGCCTGGCACCCAAGGATGCCATAGTTGGCTCCTACTCCCATGATCAGCATTATCAAATTGGGCATATTCACAGAGAGCGCAAGAACCCATATCTTTCATCTGTGCATAATTTGGGCCATAGAGCTATTTCACCTAATGAAGACTTTTTATTATTATTACTATTGCAAGCAAGTTAAATAGAAATAATAGGCAAATGATTTGGTCGTAATGTATTAAGAACCAAGTTAGGATTTTAGACTAGGTAAACAAAGTAGAAATGTAAAATACAGCGTGAAATATGTTTCTGATTTTTCCAGTGCTGTGGACCTCCATATGTAAATGAAATAATCACTGAATCAAATGATCTATTATTCAGAATTGTGTGATTGTGGAGTGAAAGTCCAGGTCATATTGTACAAGCACAGTTAATAGTGGAATTTCATGGCTTTACTGAACAAAGCAAAAGTGAAATATTTTACTATCTCCATCAGACATTCAAAACATCATACTCCTTACTCAAATTATTTATAATTTTAATAATGCTCTTTATAACGATCAAGTATGAGGACCCCCCCCAAAAAAAAAGTTAAGCGCTTTCTAAGGGCATAACATTTAGAAACAACATATGGTTCCTGTAGTCAAGAATAGGTTCCTTAAATTAGTCAAAGACATTCACAGAGAAATGAGTTGGAGGAAATAGGATCATGGGCAAGAGGAAAAAAGTTGTTATCTCTCTTCCCTCCTCTCTTCATCTTCTTTGCCTGGCTGAATGTAGCTTTCATTTCATACCCAATTCTAGATGTAAAAATAACACAGGTGCTGTTGGTTTCATAAGACAAGGTCTTTTAATGCACTGACATTGTGTTTGGTTACTATTTTAAATGTTATTAAAACAGAAGAGTACATCATATCATAAATGTATATACTATGTTCATTCATTCTGTAAGCATACATTGGATGCCTTCTCTGTGCTAAGCGCAGGGCCCTGCAGGGCAGCACTTGTTTTCTATTCATGATTGCAGTCGAGTTGCAGGGGAGAAGACAAACCTAACCTGGCTCCTTTCTCTCTTGCATTCTCCAATCCTTTCAATATACAAGGAGGGTCATGTTACTCACCTGCTGAAAATCTTTCAATAGTTTCCTGAAAATCCTTCAATAGTTTCCCATGTCAGTAGAATAGAATCCAGACTAATGACTTCATCTTCTACAGTCCTGCATGATCATGCCTCTACCTCTCAAATTTCAGTTCATGCCAGTAGCATCCATTGGCCTTCTTCAATCTCTCTTATTTGCCTTGCTTTTTCCCATCTTAGGGCTTTACGTATGTCTCACCTCTGTCTGGAACACACACACACACACACACACACACACACACACACACTCTATAGCTAGTTTGTTTACATTCAGATTTCAACTTAAATATCACCTTCTGGAGGGACTTTCCCTGCAATCCACAGGTAAAATAAGTCACTTCACATGCTTTCTCTTATTCTCTATTTTTTTTTTCACTGCACTTACTGCACTTAGTAGTCATTTCATTTACTCATTCATTTTTTTCATGTGTGTTACTTTAGATATATTATTTAAAACTTTATTTTTTAATGCAGTTTTAAGTTCACGGCAAAATTAGGAAGAAGGTACAGTGATGTCCCAATGTCCCTGCTCCCACTCAAGCATAGCTTCCTCCATTATCAGTATCTTTCACCACAAAAGTACATTTGTTATAATTGATGAACCTACATTGACACATAATCATGCAGGTTATAATTTATGTTAGGGTTCACTCTTGGTGTTGTGCGTATTTGTTCTTTTATTGTGGTATGTTTATCCCACTAGACTATACACATTCATTGAGGGCAGTGACAATAAGCAGTGAAATACCTCGATCATAGTAAGTGTTCAGTAAATTTTGTTGAATGGATGACTATTGAATGAATAAAACAATTAGGAAATAATTTCAGGGTAGTATTTACACAAGCACTTGACAATTTAGTGGTAATTCTAGATGTATATTCTAGGAAAGGCTTGATCAAAATGGAATGGAATTTGCAGTAAGATCTTTCGGTAGAAATGAAATAATCTAGCTTGGTAGTTCATATGTTTCTAGGAGAATATTTTTCACTGAGTTTAATGAAATGAAAGTAAAAAGGAAGATCCTTTGTGATCACATGACATCTTGCTCCCTCTGAATATACAGGGTGTGAATGTGGCCTTGGTTCTGTGCAAGAAGCTTCAGGTAAGTAGGACTTATATTACATAAGAAAGAAATTGAAATTTTCCTTAAGTGACTCAAGTAGTATAATTGACTAGAACCCAGAATGCAGGTCTCCTTCCACTTCCTTCCTGCCCCACTCCCACCACAAACCCTGAGACTAGCAAATCATAGAGAATTAACAGACATTTATCTGTGGACTTTCTCATACTTATTATTTTTTCTTCTTTCAAACTAAAAATGATTTTTAGGTATTTGTAAAAGGATGTCTCATATATAAGCAGGAAGGAGGAGCTGAGGTTTTTGATTTTATACTCCTCATGTATTTTTTAAAACAACTGGAACTGTATTCATTTCCATCACTGAAATGACTTGCTTTTAAATCTCGGTGTCATTGGGAGAATTTAATATGTTGACTTCAGAACCAGTTCTGAAGTCCACATCCCTCTCTGTAGCAAGTTGGTAAATACTGTAAAAGTGGAAGCATCTGTGTACTTATCTTAAAGTTCTTACATTTCAACTGAACCATTATTTTGCCGATCTAACACACTTACAAACTATAGTCACAAATAATTTGTCCTACTTGGTTAGCTAACAAAATTCTTTTCTTTCTATCTTTCTTTCTTTTTCTTCTTCTTCTTCTTTTTTTTTTTTTTTTTTTTTTTTTTTTTGACATGGTTAGAAATTTCCTGGTAATCACATTTTAGTTCTAATTCCTGGAAGTAAGTAAATAACACAATTATAACACTTAAAAAAAATCAGTTGGGTTAACTAAGGCACTTGCCTCACACAAGGATAGGCCACATGAAAAGTTCCTTTGCATAAGCTCCTCATGACTTTGCATTTAGTTATTTCCAAGCTAATGCAGCTAACCTCTAATTTTAAATGAATTGTAAACATGAATTTATTATTTTCCCTTTGGAGAACTTCTTGATAAAAATCGGGTTGCTTTACTATGTATTAAATCTCATTATAGCAGTGGTTAGTAGTTCCAATAACAGCTCTCTCCAAGAATTTGAGGTTTGGCATCTACCTTTGTAGGAGCTGATTCACTCTTTTTTAACTAGTTGCCTTGTAAAAAATTTGGGGCTCATTATCTTCATAAACTTAATAATTATCTAGGCATAATGCTTCTCTGTGTATATCACATGACTGATGGGAAAAGAAATCATTCATTTAACAAATATGTATTAGGAAGCTACTCTGTACCAATTACTATGGCAGGTGTGGAAGAATCAGAATCAAATAAGAAGGGAAAACAGACAAGGAAATATCATTTCAATGCAGAGCTAGCTACAAGGGAAATATGCACAGCATATGGGGGTGGCACAAAGCTCTGTATAGGGGAAGTCAGGAAAGATTTCTAGAGAAGACATGTAAGCTTGGGTTGAAAATAAAAGTAAGGATTTGCCGGATGGATGAGGGTTGGAAGGTGGGTAGGAAGAAATTGGGAGGATTGGGCAATCCAGGGAGAGGAAACATTAAAATAAATGTACTGGGGCATGGAACAATATAGTGTACAAGTACAGCTTGGATGAGGCAACAAGTTTGAGAGCTACAGTAGTTAGTTAGACAACGATTATTTATCGGGTGATTACTAAGTGCCAAGCATCCTGCTTGGTTTGGGGGATTCCAGAAGTAAATGAGACGGACCTTCAAAAAGATTACAGGTTAGTCCAGAAGACAGATATTAAACAAATGTTTTCAAGTGTGTTATATACTTCAGAGAAGAAATATATGGTGCTAAGAGAGAATACAACTAAGTCTGGAAGAAGAATAATTTTGAAATACCAAGAAACATTGTTTTTTGTTCTCATTTTTTCCCCCATCTTGACTTCTTCTGTAAAAGCCTCCTTTTCCTTTCTCCATTCCCAACTCAGATAGCTAGTCCCATGGCCTAAGAAGAACTCTGACAGTATGCAGGAAAGAAGTAAATTCTGCGTTTATTATCTTCACCATCATTGGTATAATAATTGAAAACATGGAAGTGGATGATTGACCTAGGCAAAAGGTATGGAGTGAATTAAGGGCAGTGTCTAGTTTAGAGCTATGAGAAGTGCACAGAGGAATTTGCAAAAGAGCTGACAGACAAGTAAGAGTAAAGACAGAGTAAAAAAAGAGAGAAAGTTAGGTGGAGAGGTAAGCAAAGCTTAGCCCAAGAAGGACCAGGTAAATAATACGAGTTTTGTTCAAAATGGCTCTCCCTAACAGTTCCTTAATCAGCTCTTCTCTATTGCCAAAACTAATTTATTCCTTTTGCCCCTCCTCTATGTACATTTCAAAAACGCCCCTTATTTCTTCTTTGGTCCACACCCACCGCCTTGGGGCAGCCCTTCTTTTACCCCCACTAAGGTGGCTACTGTGACTTATTCAGCGAACATTACTATGAACAATGTGGTCACTAAAATGTCTATTTTCCCCCATTCCTTTATTTTCCTATTAAACATTTTTTGTTAGTTTTATTGAAGTACAGTTTTGCATAAATAAAATTCACCAAGTTTAAGTGTATTCTTCAATGAGTTTGGATAATTGGTAGTGTAACCACTGCAACAATCATGATATAAAACTTTTCATCACCATGAAGTTACTGCATGCTCCCTTTGCTGTTAATTCCTTCCCTTCCCTTCCCCACCCAGAAAATGTTGAATACTTTCCTGACACTACAGTTTTGCCTTTTATAAAATTTCATGTAATGGAATAACATAGTTTGTAGTCTTTTGTGTGTGACATCTTTCACTAACAGTAATGCTTTATAGAATCATTGATGTTGTTACATGTATTGTTACTTTGTTACTCTTTATTGTTAAGTAGTAGTCCATCATATGGATATACCACAATTTGTTTATTCATTCACAAGTTGATGGTATTGATTACAACCAGTTTGAGGCTATTATGAATAAAGCTTCTGTAAACATTGTTATATGAGTTTTTATAAAGATATGTGTTTATTTCTCTTGGTTAAATCTAAGAGTGAAACTGCTGAGTCATATGGACATTTAAAAAGAGTAGTAGCTGTGGATATCCTTGCCTAAAAAACCTAGGGGAAAAGCATGTAGTCTCTCACCATGTACTATGTTAGCTATAGGTTTTTTGTAGTTGCCCTTTATCAAATTGAGGAAATTTCCTTTAATTCCTACTTTTCTGGGAATTTTTATGATGACTGGGTGTTTAATTTGCCGAACGGTTTTGTCTTCATCTATTGAGAAAGTCATATCATTTTTCTTTTTTGTTTCTTAATATGGTGAATCACATTGCTTGTGTTTCTTAATATGGTTAATCACATTGCTTGTATTCCCAAGAAAAACTATACTTGGTCCTGATGCATTGCAATGTTCTTCTTTTTTCCACCTATGTTCTTGAGAAATATTGGTCTGTATTTTTCCCCCTAGTTATGTCTTTGTCACATTTTGTTATCAGAGTAATGCTAGCCTTACAAAATGAGTTGGGGAGTGTTCCCTCTTCTATTATTTGGAAGATTTTGTATACAGTTTGTATTATTTTATCTTTAAATACTTGATATACTTTACCAGTGAAGTCACCAGGGCCTGAAGTTTTCTTCATGTACAGATTTTTAATTATAAATTCATTTTCTTTAATAAACCGTAACTATTCCAGTTATTCATTTCTTCTTGAGTAAGTTTTGATATTTCATGTCTTTCAAGGAATTTGTCCATTTCCTCTAAGTTCCCTAATTGGTAGGCAAGAAGTTGTTCATAAGTATTTATTATACTTTTAATATAGGTAGGATCTGTAGTGATATTCATTTTCATATTCCTGATATTGTTAGTTTGTGCTTTCTCTCTTCTTCTCGATCAGCCGGGATAAAGGTTAGTCAATAGTTTTCATTTTTTCAAAGAATCAGTTTTTTGTTTCATTGATTTTTGAATTGTTCTCTGTTTTCCATTTCATTAATTTCTATTATTCACTTTATTATTTCTTTTCTTCGATTTGCTTTGGGTTAAATTTTCTCTTCTCTTGCTAGTTTCTTAAGGTGAAAGCTTAGATCATTAAGCTCTTTCCCCATTTCTAAGATGAACATTTAATGCTATAAATTTCCTTTTAAATATGACTGTCACTGTGCCTCACTAATCTTGGTATTTTGTGTTCACTTTCATTCAGTATAAAATATATACTCATTCCCTTGTGACTTCCTCTTTGATATTTATAAGTGTGTTGTGTAAGTTCCAGGTCTTTGAGAATTATATGTGCTATAAACTCACAATACATTGCTTCTATTTTTACTTTAAACAGTCAATTATTTGTTAAAGCAATTTAAAATGGTGAAATACCTTTTATATTTACCTACATTTTAACTAATTCTGGAGCTTGTTATTTCTTTGCATAGATCTTGGTTTCTGTATGGAATCATTTTCCTTCTGCATAAATAATTTCATATAACAATTCTTATAGTGAACATTTGTTAGTAATAATTTCATTTACTTTTTGCTTTTATGAAAAAATATTTATTTTATTTTTATTTTTAAAAGTTGTTTTTTCTGGGTAAATTATTCTGGGTTGACAGTTTTTTCTCCTCAATACTTTAAAGATGTCACTCTGTTGTCTTTGTTAGGTTTCTACATCCTAAGAGAATGCAGAAGTTTTCTTCATTATAAAAAGATATTTTCTTCTGGATATAAAAATATAGTTTAAATTATTTTTTCTTTGGTTCTATTTCTTTAATGAAGTTCCTCCATTATATTCTAGACTTCATGGTTTCTGATGAGAAGTCTGCTACAATTTTTGTCTTTATTCTTTATCTCTGGATGCTTTTAAGGTATTTATTTTATCACTGACTTTTAGTAATTTGATTATGATGAGTCTTGATGTGATTTTCTTCATATTTATACTGATTGAGTCTCATTAAGGTTCTTGGATCTATGGAAATATCATTTTTGTAAGATTTGGAGAAATTATAGAAATTGTTTTCTAAAATGTATTTTCTGTTTTCCCTCCCTTCCTGGTTTATCAATTACACATATATTATTAGACTATTTGATATTAACCCACAGCTCATTAGTCTTATATTCATTTTTTAAAACTTTTTCTCTCCCTTTATTTCATTTTGGATAGTTTCTATTCCTGTGTCATCAAGTTCATGAATCTTTTCTTCTGCAGGGTGTAATAATATACTATAAAGATAATCTCATTCAGTTACTTTTTGTCAGATCATGTGTTTTATACCTAGAAGTCCAACTTGCTTTAATACCTTCTATTTCTCTTATGTTCATATCTTCCTCTGCCTTCTTGAACATATGGAATATATTTATAAAAGCTATTTTAATATAAGCTAATACTATTATCTCTCTCATCTCTGGGTCTGTATCTGTTGATTGATTTTCTCCTGGTTATGGGTTGTATTTTCTTGCTTCTTTGTGTGCTTGGAAATGTTAGATTTGATACTGAAAGTATTTATTTTTACATTGTTAGATGCTGGATTTTGTAGTACTCACTTAAATATTGTTGGGCTTTGTTGCATGGAATCATCTTGACCGTTTTGAGATTGGCTTTTAAGTCTTGTGAAACAGATTGAGAATAACCTTTAGTCTAGGCTAATGTGTCCTCATTAGAGACACTAGTCTTCTGAGGACTCTACTTAATGCCCATGTAGTAGGAGATTGTTTCATTCTAGCTAGCTGGAAGACAAACTATCACTTGTGAGCTTAAGGATGGTTTAGCCTACTCCTTCCTGAGAGTCGTTTCTTTTCAGTCTTAGGCAGTTTTTCTCCCATACATTCACAGATCAGTACTCAGCCTCAAGACTTCTGAGGAACCCTTGGAAGATCTCGGAGCTACCCTCTCCCCAAAGCATTTATCTCTTCACTATTTTACTTCACAAATTCTAGCTACCTTTATCTCTTTGAATTCCAAACTCTGTCTCTTCAGCTGAGCAAGACTGACAGGCTTTGTTTTTGTTCTTTGCTATGGCCTGAAAATTCTGTCCAGGCAGTAAGCTGGGGCAATCAAAGGGTTCACTTTATTAGTCTCCTCCCCATTTTTGGATCAAAAATCCTGCACCCCCTGTTGTCTAAATGTCTAAATTTTTTTGTTGGCTCCTAATTGTTTAAAGGAGGAAAATAAATATCCTCTCATTTATTCTATCATGTCTAGAAGTGAATGTAGCCAACTTAAAGGTTTTAAGGTACAGAGAACATGGTGAATTTTGTGGTTAAGTCACTCCAATGGGCAAATAAAATATTAATTGGAGGAATGTGAGACTAGAGATCAAAATCAGGTTACGTGTTAATAGTTGAAGCAACAGACAGCAGACTCATAAATTCTTGGCAGTAGACATTGGCATGGATAAGAAGTGATGAATATAATAAATATTTAGAGCAATGAAATCTAGTGACTGATTGAATCTGGGAAAATCAAATGAAATAATGAACAAAAAATCACTTTCAAACATCCATTTAAACATTTATTGAATAACTACTTATGCCCAGCACTGTGGTGGGTTAACAGACTAAAAATATAAATAAGAGATAGTATTTCGGTTAAGAGAGTTAACAGTCTTATGAATATAATTATAAAACAATACAGGAACTGCCATAATGAAAGTACAAACAAGGTGCTGTATTACATAAAAAATGGAGCAATAACAGCTGAGGGGAGTCAAGGAAGCCCTTTAAAGGAAGTCATATTTGAGATAATTCTTGAAAGGTAGGTGAAAGCTTTTTAGGCAAATAGAGAGGGAAAGGACGTTGTAGGCAAAGAATAGTAAAAGCATAGTTATTTCCAAGAACAAAGACAGTTTCACTGTGAATGAAGTATAGAATATGTTGGATAATCAAGGTATATAAATATCAAAATGTAATATTATAAAAGCAAGATATTATTGTTGCATTTCCAAGGATTGTCTCTCTAGATATATACATATATCATGTGAAATGTGTAAATAAGTTTTGTTGATGCCATGGTACTCAAAGTAGATTCTGTGTCATCAATTACATAGAACAGAAGAAATCAATATTGATGCCTATTTTCAATCCAGGATACAACAAATGCAATTACTTAAAATGTCTGCATTCATGTACCAAGATAATGTTCAAACAATCCGTGCACTTTAAAAGAAATAGAAATAAATATTTGAAATGGCTCTAAGAAATAAAGAAAATTTCATACAGAATTCATTTTTTAAAGATCTCTTTATGTAGGTGAATTCCATTGGCAATCATTGCTACACATCGAGATAATTTTGTTTTGTTATTTGAGTCTCTATCCCTAAGAAACACAGAGAGCTCCTTCTTTATATTTCAGTTTTAAGCATTCTGTTAATTTTGTCTTACTCTACCTGTTTTCCATTTTGAATTCCCATCTTCAAGTGTGCCTGTTGTTCTCCATTCAAGACTTTCTCTTTAATTCTTTCCAGAAAATAACCTCCAATCTGTTGCTGTGTATTAGAGGGTTAATCAGCTGCAGAGCGGAGTAGTGAAGGTGTCTGTGGGTGTAACTGCTTCTCAGACTTTTCAGCCAAGTCTATTATTGCCCAGCATTTACCCCTTCTATCAGAGGTGCCAGACACCAGTTCCTGAGTCTTTGTGGTGGGTGTGGGGATGGGATTCTGCATTGTAAATCAGACTGCTTCTTGGCTTCTCCCCACTGCAGCCTCAGCTCTCCTGGGTCTACTAAGCTAGTTGCCATTTATATTTCCTCTTTGCAGCTTCCTATATACTAGTGATATTGTTTTACTCTTGATCTCTTTGTCCTTGTGGGTTTACACCAATGTTTAAAAATCCATTTACTATTACTGTAGTGGTCTTCAGGAGGGAGCTGAAAAAATGCATGTGTTCAATATTCCCTCTTTAACTGGAAGTCCTTCAGCTCATTCTTTTTTAGCATCTATGTCTGTGTCTTTTATAATGTACATGATATACTTGTACAATAATACATATATATAATTTATAAATAAATACCTACTGTCATATTGCTGAATTTAAATTATGTTTTCTTCTTCTTTCAAATAATGGTATATGATTATAAAGATTTGAATACATCTGCTTTGCCTGGCCTCTAAATCATGGAGTCCATCAGGACTTAGAGCTGGGCATTTTTCTCTTACGTTCATACTCCCCCAGGGGATCTCACCTAGCCCAGTGTTGATGACACCAAAATGTATACATTTTGCCCTGACCTCGGCTTTCAACTTGAGATATCCAAATATTCACTTGATATCTTCACGGGATGTCTAATAGATAACTCAAATTCAGGCTCCAAATCAGAACTCTTAATTACCACAACCCCATATTCTCCACAAACCGTACCTTGCCCAGGCCACCGCAGGTATACAATCAAAAATTTAAGTTCACTATTTATATGATTCCAAAGCTACAGAATACAACACTAAACCAAACTGAAAAGACCGCTGCCATGCAGCTTATATTTCAAGAGGGGCAGGGTGTGTGTGTGTGTGTGTGTGTGTGAAAATGAAAATATATAAAATAAGTACACATCTTGTGTTTATAGTTTTTTACATTTATCTAGGTTAAGTACTATAGATAAAAATATAGCTAAGTAAGAAGAATGGATAGATGTGTGTGTGTGGGGGTGTGTGTGTGTTTCTGTTATTTCTTGTTTCCTACTTCCCAGATTTTGTCATTAGTGTCTCCTATTTTGCCCATTTTCTTTGTGAATGCATGGTCCTAAAAATACATTTATTAATTTCCGTTTAGTGGAGTTTGAGGAGAGTGCTGAGGGAAATACAGGTATTCAATCCCCCATCTTCACCTAGAAGTTGAAAAGTGTTAAACAAAGAAAATCTTTATGAGAAAATGATATTCAAGCAGAAACCTGAAGGAAGTGAGGAAGTAAGCCATGTAGATATCTAAAAGAAGAGCATTCCAGATGGAGGGAGCTGCAAGTGAGAAAGTTCCTAAACTAGGAGTGTGCTTAATGTGTTCAACGAACAGCAAAGAGTCTAGTGTTGCTGACGTGGAGTTGAGAGGTGGGATGGAAAATGAAGAATGTTAGGAAAGGAAGTTAGAGAGGTGGTAAGCGGCCTGATCATTTATTGGAGGCGATTGTAAGGATTTTGATTTTGATTCAGAATGAAATGAGAAAGCCTTGGAAGATTTTAAGCAGACATTATTAAAATTATGTTTTAAATCATCACTTTGGCTGCTGTATAATATCCTGTAGGGAGACAAAAGCAAAAGCAGAGACACTAATTAGGAGTGTACAGGCAAGAGATGGTGATGACCTGACCTAGAATGGTGGCGATAGTTGCGGTGAGAAGTGGTAGGTTTCTGGATAAGCCTTGAAGTCACAACTAACAGAATTTTACTGATGGATTAGGAAACAGAAGAGTCAAGTAGATTCCAAGGTTTTGACTTGAATAAATGGAGTTATGGTGTTACCGACATGATGAAGGCTGTAGGTGCAACAGATATTTGGGGAAGAGGCAGGGAGACAGAAGCTCAGTTGGACATGTTAAATTCGAGATAATTGTTAAACAACCAAATGGTGATGTGAACTGGTTGCTGGATATGAGTCTTGGGGTTGCGGGAGCAGTTAGGTAGAAGACATTAATAGGAGCTCATCAGTGTGTGAATAGTATTTAAAGCCACAATGCTTAATTAGATCAACAAGGAAGTGAGTGTCGATAGAAAAGGTAAATAGGTCCAATGACTGAGATCTGGGAGATTCCAACATTTACCAATTGGGAAAATTAAAGAGAACCCACTGATGAGACTGAGGAAAGAGTTGCCAGTGAGATAGGAGATCCCAGAAAAGATGGCACCTGGAGGAAAATTGTAGGAAATGTTTCAAGGTGAAGAGAGTGACTGACTTTGTCAAATGCTACTAAGACAGTGAGTTAAGATGAAGTCTGAGCAATGATAATTATGTTAACAATGTGGGGATCACTGATGACCATGACAAGGGTAAGTTTAGTGGAATGAAGGGAATGAAAGCTTAACTACAGTGCTGCAAATGCTGACTGATGACTCAGGAAAGATAGGAGTTATCTTTTGGAGCAATGCTCACAAGTAGGCAAGAAAGACAGAATTCAGAGTTGAGATGGACATGGTGATCTTAGGTAGGAGACCAGACAATTCTTCCACTGCAATGGGAGGGGAGCCAGGAGGTTCAGTGTGCAGTAGGTTGACAGATGTATCCAGAAATGTAGAAGTTTATTTTTGATTGAAATAGGAAGC
Organism: Rhinolophus hipposideros; assembly: GCF_964194185.1. Classification (NCBI taxonomy): domain Eukaryota; kingdom Metazoa; phylum Chordata; class Mammalia; order Chiroptera; family Rhinolophidae; genus Rhinolophus; species Rhinolophus hipposideros. Next base: position 70,067,720 of record NC_138049.1, read on the forward strand.
AAGAGCATTATCAGCTGAGAAAATGGAGAATGGAGAGGTATTGGAGGTTAAAAGAGAGAGAACATGTAAAATAGTTATCTAGGAGAGTAGGAAGGCAAATTAACTAGGAAATTATAGTAGGATTGCGTGGCGGGTAAAGGCCCACTTTGTTTGAAGTCGGGAAGAAAGATCAGTTAGCTGGGGCATGTGATTTTTCTCCATCCATGTTTCATTGCTCAGGTGCAAATGAGGAGCCAGTAGAGATTTAGATTTGAGCAGGTTTGGGGTATGGCCAAGCAAGTTTAATGAAGAGGCTCAAGGGAGCTGAAGGTGTGGTGATGTGGTGATTATACAGTGACGGGCCATCGCAGCCAATGAATTCTCAATCACTTGTTTGTTCTACCCCCCAAACCTAGGAATCATCTTTGATTCCTCCCTTTCTTCATTCCCCACACCACTCCATCAACAGATCCTATTGTTAGCTCCAACATATATCTGGAACCTATCGCCTTTTCTCAATCTCCATGGCCACCACTTTGGCCTAGTCACTCGACTCTTGGTGGCAGTGCCTTGGCTATCTAACTGGTGGTGTTGCTTTTTTACTATAAGTGTCTGTCAGTGAGAAACACAATGACTGTTGGTACAGTTTGGTGCCAACTGCCTTGACTCACGCTGAGACACCAGCAGTTTTACCCACTATTGCTTTTGTACCATCAGTGCCATCAGAGTGCAAAAAGCAAATAACAGTCATAGAAAATTTGTGAATATAATTTTCACCTCACAGACCTGAAAAGGTCTTGGGATCACAGGGATCCACAGATCATACGCGAACACATGATCGCTTGCCATATGTTAGGAAGTCTATAAAATTTTTGTAATATAAATGAAGTACTGGATTCTCCTACTACAGTGGTCTATTATTATTGATTCAGCAACTCTTTACTCTAAAAATAATTGTCTTAGAATTTATCATTTTGTTTGAGGCATTTTATAAGAGAAAAAATAAGGAATCATTTAATCCAAAATACATATCAATATCTTCTTTACATGGAGTTATGTAGACACTGCACTGATCTAGTCAATCAGGCCTTGTTTTCAGGAGTTTATAAAAACTACTGACATAAAGGGCATAAAGAGGGCTAATATTGTACATTTAATTAGTTAATGCCAACCTGTAGAGGGATAACTGCATATTAGATGAGATATCATTAATGCTTTAGTCCTCCAGGAAGAAAATTTAAAACTCTACTAAATAACATTAATGATCTGAATAAATGGAGATCTAACCCATGCATATAAACAGAGAGACTTAATGTAAAGATGTCAACTATCCCTGAATTACTCTGTAAATTCACTGAAATCCCAATCCAAATGTTAGTTGTATTAGATAGATAAATAGAATAGAGATAGGAATCAGAATAATAGCTATGCTATAGAGGGAACTCCTGGAATCAACAAGATTGAAAACCCTAGAAAGATGAACATATATGTGAATGAATAAGAAAGTCGACAATGAGATATTACTTTACACCCATCAGATAGGGAAAAAAAATCACCCAGTTCAATAATGCTAAATGTTGATGGGGAAACAGGAATTCCTTTATACTTGGATGTTGCCGTTTTGGAGAACAATCTGGCAAAGTAATTGTAGCAATTATGTATGATTATCCAATCACACTCCTAAAAAAAGGGGAGAGTGAGACACTTAACAAAACAAAGCATATAAGAGAATATGTTTTTCACAACATTGTCCACCACTAGAGGAAGAAGGAAAATGTTGTGGAGGTGCAGTACTGAATATGACACAGCAGTTAGAAACAGCATAGACCTTAAAGACATAATGCTAGGTGAAAACGGAGAATAAAGAATGAGATCTGTTTATATAAATTTAAAAACATATACATGCAAAATGGTACTACATATTCCCAAAGGTACATTTAAATTTAAGAATATACATCAAACACATTAGAGTAGTAACCTGTTGGGAAGGGGAGGATGGGAGTGAGGAATGTGATAACGGGAGGAAATCCATTTAATGTTGCTTTTTGGCCTTGTTGAGATCAATGATTATACTGTATTATAAACCAAAGACTTAGATTAACTCAATTTCTGCATTTATCCCACCCTCCTCTACAAAAAAAATAAAATAAATAAATAACAATACACACACACACACACACACACACACACGAAGTAGGATGGTAACAAATTTACGTAGTCTGCATATTTGGACAAGGATAATTAGAAAATTTTGCTACCTACCTATTTTATGATTAATCAGGGGAATAGCCAGAAAACTGTAGAATTCTTGAGAGCTGAAAGATCTCAATAATTTAGCTTTTATAATTCCCTGATTGCAAGTATATCTTTTTCCTGACCGTAGCAAATTGATTTGTGTCTATTTTTCTTTGCAAAAGTCATCAACAAAGGAGACTCCACATCTTGTTTTAATAGCCTGTTTTAACATTTAACAAACAACCTTTCTTTCTTATGTCTGTACTGTATTTTCATAGTTACTTTCAAGTCATTTCTCAGAGAAGATGGATGAAAGTTGGTCTATGTCTTTGTAATGATAATACCTCATGTATTAGGAGGCAATTATTGTCTTCAGACTAATTAATTCCCAACTCCTTCTACCTGTCCTCATGGGTCTTATTTATTCACTACTTTAATCATATTATTAAACTGCTCTGAACTTCTTCACTTCATGGCATCCTCGAGGTGAACAGACATAAACTGGATGCAATACTAATTCCACAATAGCCCAGTGTGTGCCCAATTGAGAGAGAAATTATTTCATTGCTATCATGAGTCCTTAAAGATAATATCTAGTCGCTGGGAAATCTCATCATTTTCTTTATGCCTTTTAGTTGTAACAATCCCTTATATATGTATAAATATTGTTACAAAACACTGTCTTATTTGCTCTTCCAACAACTCAATAATGACAGGAAAGATGTCATAATTCTTAATGCATGGGTGAGTAATGTAAAGTGCAAAGGTATTAAAATAACTTTCATGAGGTAACTGAGCTAATAGGTACTGCAGGTAGGACTTCTGATTCTAAACATGCAGGAAGCATGCTTGATTTCAAGCATGTAAAGATCTTGAATGGGAGGCAGTGTAGAGTGAGGAAAGAATAATAATTTGTTGCCAGAGGACTTGGATTCAGACTCCAGCTCTGCCACTGGCAGCTGTGTGACCAAACAGAGATAATAATAGGGTTGGTGTGAACATTATGGTTAAGGTGTAATGAACTCTATAAACTTTGATTTTTGTGTTTTCTTTGTTCTGATGATTTGAATACATCTGACTTTCAAAAGTTATTCCAAAATAATTTTCCTTTGTTTCTCTGCTCCCATATCACCAGTTTATTCTACTTGAAAATGTTTCTTTTTGTTGTTACCGTGTTTCCCAGAAAATAAAAGCTAACTGGAAAATAAGCCCTAGCATGCTTTTTCAGGATGACACCCCCTGAACATAAGTCCTAATGCGTCTTTTGGAGCGAAAATTAATATAAGACCAGGTCTTATTTTTTGGGAAATGCAGTATTGTTTGGTTTTTCTTCCTTTTCCATTATCTTGCTCTTGTATTTTAGATATTCATTAACAAAATTAGAAATTAGGAAACACATTTGCTCTGACACTTTTGTCCTTCCTTAGATTATATAATCAGTCTCAAAATTTTAATAGATTATTGACAAAAGAATGAAAAGCATTAGATATTTGTGGTCCCTTATATTTGTAGTTTTTGAAGCACTAGAAGGTAGAGCAAATGACCACAGGAATCGAGGAAGAAATATTTTACTATCAATGTAACTTTTGCAAGTCTAATGATTTTTTAAATCTTTAAAAGTTAGTATTGGAGAACAAATGATTCACTATTGAAATACTTTATTTTATTGAACACAATCCTAGTACTTATTGTACACTAGATTTTCCCACCTGCAATGTCACAAATGTCACAAAGTTTTCACAAATTACAAGCAATGTGTAAACTTTATTTTTTTGCTACATAGGAGACATCTAAAAGTGTTTGATTTACATTCCTCCTCTTCTAGAAAATGCCCTCTTTTTATCCTAATTAATTTTGGCCCAGGGCCTCTGTCCAGAGTTTCCTGAGACTCAGTAATTCCTGACCTACTTATAGTTTGGTTGTTCTGTACTTCCTTGGATTATTGAACCAATTTAATTCTTCTTTTGCCTTAATGTGGTAAAATTAATATCTCTTTTCCAATATCTCTCTCTCTGGTTCTCTCTCTCTCTTTCATACACACACACACACACACACACACACACACACACACACACACACACACATTATCCAACTAATACTTACCACAACTAAGATTTACGTGGTTAAGGTAATGTCTGTCAGATGGAATGCTGAGCTGAGTAGGTCAAATGGAAAAGTGTAGAGTAGGAGAAAGCAGCCTCAAGAAAGTAAATCCTCATGAAAGTAACATTAACCTGGCAACAAAGAAAAAAATCATGTAGCATGGGAAGATGCAAGAACTTTCCCTAGTGAATATTAAAGGGTACACAGTCAAGACATCAGCAACACAGTATTGAAAGAACAACCAAATGAACTGTCTGATAACTGTCTCTGCTTTTATAGATACTGTGAGATAGTATTATACAGTTGCCATTGATTTTGTTGTAATTATTGCTCACTTTAGCTTTGCTTCTAGTCTAGAACCCTTTCAATGTTCTATCATAGCTGTAATATCCAAAAGTGTTACAGGAACATATCAGACTGATATACAAAATAGAAAAGAAATAATTTGAAACATATCATATTTTCTCAAGCTCTAGACTTCTCTCTGAGTTGGAATACATTTTACAGTGATATAAAGAGTACATTGTTATGGTCTGCGCATGTGCAAACCTGTATTTAGAAGGAATCTGTTTAACTCTGTTATTTGCTGTTGAATTTTCAATTAAAGGAGGATCTCGTTTATATGAAGGGAAAGCCTTCACTAAAGCATTAAACATCTATCTGTCAAAAGCTCCCAGCTGGCTTTTAAGAAAAGTAATTTTTAATATACAAAAAAAAACCCTGTGATTTTACCCAAATAGAAAGTGCAGCAAAAACACTGGTATTCTTTAATATGCTTAGAAATTCTCCTCTTGAGCCTTAAGATGCTGACAGGTCAAGGTTTGAGCAAAACTATGAAATGCAGTGGGTCACCATGGTATTATCTGTAATTAAAAATGGCCTAATATAATGCAGACTTCTTAGACATTAGACATGTAGATTTACTCTCGAATTCTGATTTACTACTAAAAGAAAAAAATATCTATAATTATATGGATAAAAGAATTATATTATTAACAAATTAAAATAAATTGTCTTTAATATAATTTTTTCCCTTGAAAACTACTGCAAGATGAATGAGGTATCTTAATATTGCAGGCAACTTATAATTGAGATATTCATTATTTTTTTCTGTACTGACAAGAGACTGGTAGTTGTGACTTGAGTATCTGTTTTTCATATACATGGGTGCAAAAAACTGTGTTTGGATTAAATATACTCAGGTCCAATTAAATTGCTTTAACAAATAGTTTTATCTCTTCACCCTCTTACACTTCCAGAATATGAGTATATATTGCAGATTGATAGTTCTGTAAGTTTCATCTACCATATTTTTTAAAACTGTATTTTTCAGAAAAAGTTTTAAAAGTTTTTATGGCAGGTTTCCACGAGGAAGTCTATTCAAAATAATTGGTGTTAATTAAATGAGTTTCATTGCCACTTTAGGAATTCTTTTCAAAACTCTCATAGAGATTGACAATTAATTGAAATTGAAACAAGAAGAAACCTCCAACTTTAAGACATTTAATAACCCAGCTCTGAAAAAAATGGAAAACTGTATGGTATGAGGTTAGTGATAACTGAGATGGCAGGATCATTAGTACGGCAAATAGTAAAAATAGCCAGCCGTGTACTGGTCCTTTCACCCTTGCTTTTTTTCTAATACCAATTGACCTGACTAAGAATACATAGGTGATCTTTAGTTCAGAGTTGCAACAGTATTGGGACTTTTTATTTTAGAATCACTCATTCAATTGAATTCCATACCCTATCTAGAATTTGTATTCTATGTCAAGAATACCTAGCTTTCTTGGCTATTTGATATTCTTGTTTTAGAAAAAATTGTGTCACATTATTTTAATGTCAGTATTACCTTTGATAAAGCAAAATTTTCTTATGTAAAGATGTTTAATTTTTAAAAGTAATTGAATACCTTTGTTTATCAGGACTCTAGTAAAAAAGCAGTATGGAGTATTGTAGCTCGATACTAAGAGATCAGATTCAGGTCCTTTGATCTGTTTAAGTTTCCACAGAGATGACTCTTAAAATAGTCCTCATATCATGCTAAGATAGTTCAACTTGTCACTTTTGTTATCTGTGCCACCAACTGCCTACCATTAATGGTTCAAGGGAAGCCACATGCAATCATGACTAGACTTTATCATCTTTATCATTGTTACTATGGCCTATACATTAAGAGAACACATTAAAAGCATTCCCTATAATCATATACTACTCTTAGGATTACAACTGTTGCTATTAAATTTAGCCATTTTTTTGAACTCTGACATTTTATATCAATATTGCATAGATGAATGATAATTTCCTTTCAGGGAGAAAAATATTTCACCAACACAATGGGTACAATGAAAAAATTTAAATAATGATTTAAATTAATAACTTTAGAAAAAAACACATAAAAGGATGGGTTTTCATTTTTATAAAGATAGTGTTTTTAAAACTTAACATTCACTCATAGGTACAAAACAACAAAAAATGTAGTTCTTACCAAAACAAACAAACAAATAAACAAACAATAACCAGACTTTGTAGAAAAACTCAGAATCTCTAGCTCTATTTATTGTACTGAATAATTGGCAATTAAGATATATCCTCAAATAATAATGCAGTAAAATGCTTTAGTGATAAAAGAAAGTGCCTCCCTTTTGAAATGTTTCATTTTGGTGTATTACTGACTGTTATTATGGGTGAACTGTATATATATATATATATATATATATATATATATATATATATATATATATATATGTATATCTTAATTTTTGAATTGAAGAAATCAAAATGGGAAACTGCCAAAAAAAGAACAGAATATAAGTTGAGTCTGAGACATGGCATGAAAAACAAAGACTACGAATGGATGATGGAATATTTTTTAAAGGATGACTTCATTGTTACCAATCTTTTCACCAAAGAAACATTCCTAGGTATCAAAAATGAAATTAAAAGGAACATTACAACAAAAAATGGCTTTTAATCAGCACTATTCAAAAATAAGGTGGTGGAATTTCTTCTCATGAACACAAGCTCTTTGGGAGGTTCTGGTTTGTTAGAAAAGACATAGAAATAACAACACTTCCCATATATAAGTCATGATACAGTGAATTATTATAGAGTGCTTAAAATGACTAATCTACATTTTGAGATCTAGTGTTGCTGGATGCGAAAGAGGAAAATAGCAAAGAAAAGATTTACTGTGAGAGAGAATAGTGTGATTTTTAAAAATCATTCAAGTCTTGAGGATTTCTGTTTAAGATGGTAGAATAGATAAATACCGTGCTTACCTCCTCTCACAACCACATCAAAATTACAACTAAACTACAGAACAGCCATCATTGAGAATTGCCTGAACTCTAGCTGAACTGAAGCCCTACAATTAATGACATACAGAAGAAGCCACCTTGAGACTGTGGAGGCAGCCTGGGTGTCCGTTGATAGAAGAATGGATAAAGAGAGGTAGTACACATATACAATGGAATAACGATCGGCCATGGAAAGGAATGAGTTGTTGCCATCTACAGCGGCATGGATGGACCTGGAGGGAATTGTGTGCAGTGGAGTGTGTCAGATAGAAAAAGACAGATGCAATGTAATTTCACTTATATGTGGAATTTGAAGAATAAAATGAACAAACAAACAAAACAGCAACAAACACAGATACAGAGAACATTTTGATGGTTGCCAGATAGGAAGAGTGTTGGGGGGTAAAAAGGGGGAAGTGATTAAGAAGTAGAAATTGGTTGTTACAAAGCAGTCATGGGGGTTTAAGGTAAAGTAAGGAATATAGTCAATAATATTGTAATAACTATGTATGGTGTCAGATGGGTACTAGTCAGGGGGAATCACTTCTTAAATTATATAAATGTCTAACCATTATGCTGTATACCTGAAATTAATATTAAATAATATTGAATGTTAAAAAATAAAAATCACTCTATTCTTGATATATAATGCAATTAATTTTATCAAACTGGCTTCACAGACATTGGTAAATTAACACCTCATTGCTTTCACTTGAAAAGTTGACCATGTGGATGGACAACTTTTTCTTTTTTTTAATGTCAGTTTCCTAGAAGTATTTTACAGCCTTAAACAAAAGCTTCACCTAAATATGTATGTATTTATATTTTTTATCATGAGAGAAAAATAGAAAGCTAATATAAGACAGTTAGATATTTTTAAGGCACCAAAAAGAGTTGATTATGCTTATGCTAAACCATCAGTTGTAATTTGGGATATAACAGGAGATCTTTGGGCCAAACATGTCCACTCTGAATACTGAGTGATCTAGATTTCTAACTTATCCTCAGAGGATAATTTTATGGGGATGTCATTCTATAATACTTTGACAATGGATCTGGTTTGTCTGTTGCTCTTCTCTGTATTTGGACTAGATGGAGGAGACTAATTTAAAAACTCTCTTTGAATATTAAATAGAAGTTATGGATTCCATGTACAGAAAATATGAACACTTAAACACACATCTGCATACAATTTCCAGATGTTTACAGATTCCAAAGCTCCTGCGTATCTGGTCCCAGGTTAGGAAACTACTTTGCAATGACACATATGCTATGAACTTGCCATGAGCACAGCCTTTTCCCTGCCACTGAAGTCTATACAACTTCCATAATATGATATTCTTGCCTGCCAGTAAATATCATGCTTGCAGTAGGATAGAGCAGCAAGAGAGGAGGAGAACAAAGGGAACTAAATTGTTTTTGAATATGTATGTCAAAACATCAAATTACACTTCAAATATGTGCAATTTGTTTTAAATTATACCTCAATAAAATGTTGAAATAAACTTGAAGACTAACAATTGAACTCAGGTTCATTGTTAATTCATGGAAAACTAGAGAACAGGTCAATTTATGAAAGTATGTAAGACTACCTATCAAATTATATTAAAATCTATTAGAAGAAAAAATTTTGATTTTGAATATATGAAGTATATCCAATAGTTATCAGAAATATTTGGAGTGAAAATGAGAAACCTTTCAAGTTGACAGTATACCAATTGGACTATTATGTATTTTATATGTTTATTGATATAAAAATATATACACACATATATACACACTCATCACACATATATACATATGTATATGTAATATATACATGTGTTTATATACATAGTATATGGATACTATACATACATTATTTTTATAGCTAATGTTGGGTTTTTATATACCATTTATAGCTTCACTTTCCTCTGCTATCCCTAACTTTTGAGAACATCAGTAACTTGAGAAACATATTATTTATCGGAATTCAATCTATTAGGTCTCATGCTTATGAAACATTTTAATTTTAGTCATTATTGATGTATTGCTTCATTTTATATGCTAGGACAGCACAAGACTCTAAGTCTAGAGACTGCTCATCACCACTGGAGTGGTAAGAAATGGGGAATCATTCTCTACATCTTATCACATTACTAAAGGCCTAATACAGCAGTTCCTTTTATTCAGTACATCAAGTCTGACTATCAAGAAAAAGTTACACAGTATACTAATAGGAGAAAAAAAATTCAAGCGACAGAGCCAGCATGAGGACCAGATATATCGGGGATGTTGGAATTATCAGAGCACGAATTTTAAACAACTATGATTAATAAATGAAGCGCCATAATGGACAAAATAAAAAGAATGAAAGAATAGATGGACATGTGAGCAGAGATAGAAATTTGGTTCTAAGAAAGATCCAAAAAGAAATGTTAGAGATTTAAAAAAAGCTACTATAACAGAAATAAACATGCCTTTGATGGGCTACTTATATAGACTGGATATGGCTGAAGAAAGAATCTCTGAGCTTGAAGATATATCCATAGAAATCTCAAAAACTGAAAAGCAAAGAAAATAAAGACTGAGAAAAATTTAATAGAATATCCAAGGGCTATGGGACAACTACAAAAGGTGTAACATGTGTATAATGGGAATTCCAGAAGGAAAAGAAAGAGAGATAGAAACAGAAAAAAATATTTGAAACAATAATAACTGAGAATTTCTCCCAAGTTATGGCAAACAACAATCCACGGATCCAGGAATCTCAGAGAATACCAAGCAAGATAAATATCAAACAAAAACCTATACCTAGACATATCAGTTTCAAACTATAGAAAATCAAAAATAAAGAAAAAATCCTGTAAGAAGCCAGAGTGAAAAAAACAACTTACCTGTGGAGAAGAAAGATAAGAATTACATTTGACTTCTTCTCAGAAACAAAGCAAGTGAGGAGAGAGTAGAGTGAAATACTTAAAGTATTAAAAGGAAAAAAGACTCAAAAACCTGGAATTCTGTACACTATGAAATTATCCTTCAAAAGTGAAGGAGAAATAAAAACTTTCTCAAACTTATATTGAGGATCATTGAATAAATATTTTAAAAAATGTCTTTAGAGAGAAAGAAAATAATATAGGTTAGAAACTTAGGTCTATATAAAGAAGAGCACTAAGAAGGAAAAGTGAAGATAAAATAAAAGACTTATTTTTCTTATCCTTAATTGATATAACTGATAACAGTTTGTTCAAAATAATAACAATAATATATTTGATTATGTATGCTTATGTATATATCTTATGCATATATATGATTATGTATGCTTATATATAAGTGAAATGAATGACAATAATGATACAAGGGATAAGAAAGAATAATTAAGATTATTTTGTTATTATAAGGTATTCATATTACCCATGAAGTAGTATAGTGTCGCTTGAAAATGGATTTGGATTAGTTGTAAATGTACATTGCAAACTCTAGGATAACTACTAAGAAAAGTTTTAAATATAAATATAAGATATAAAATTGATATGCTAAGAGAGGAGAGATATCATGTAAAATCATACAAAATGCTCAATTAACATCACAAAAGGCAAAAAAAGAGTGAAAGACAAAAATAGGAACAAAGAACAAAGGCAAGAAATTGAAGATAACAGCAAATATGGTAGATATTAATCCAAATATATCAATAATCACTTTAAATGTCAATGGCCTAAATGCATCAATTAAAAGACAGAAATTGTCAGAGTGGATCAAGAAATAAGACCCCACTATATGTTGTCCACAATATAATATAGACATATTAGATTAAAAGTAAATGGATGGAGAAAAACATACCATAGTAACAGTAAGTAAAATAAAATAGGAGCAGCTATCTTAATTTCAGACAGAGCAGACATCAAAGCAAGAAGACTTATCAGAGATAAAGATGGGCCTTACATAACGATACAGCAGTCAATTCTCCAAGAAGACATAAAAATCCTTAATGTCTATTCACCTAACAACATTGTGTCAAACTACATGAGGCAGAAAATTAATAGAGCTGCAAGAAGAAATAAATAAATCCAGTATCATAGTTGGAGACTTCAACATCCCTCTATCAGAAATGTACATATCCAGCAGGCAGAAAATCAGAAGGACATAGGTGAATCAACAACACCAACAATCAACTGTATATAATTGACATCTATAAAGTACTTCTTCTCAAGTTCACATCTAATATTTACCAAGATAAAGCACATTCTGAGCCATAAAACAGACCTTAACTCTTTAAAACAATGGAAATTTGGAGGTGGCCAGTTAGCTCAGTTGGTTGGAGCATGGTGCTAGTAACACCAAGGTTGCCAGTTTGATCCCTGCATGGGCCACTATGAGCTGCGCCCTCCTTGGGAAAAAAAAAAAAAAAAAAAGAAATCAAACAATGTCTGCTGTCAGACCTCAATGGAAGTAAACTAGTAATCAGTAACAGAAAGATAACAAAAAAGTCCCAAAATAAGTAGAGATTAAACAACACACTTCTATATAATATATGGGTCAAAGAAGAAATGTCAAGAGAAATTTAAATATCTTGAACTAAATGAAAATGAAAACACAACTTATAAAAACTTGTGAGATACAATGTAAGCAGTGTAAGCAGTGTTTAGAGGGAAATTTATAGCATTAAATACATATATTAGAAAAGAAAAATGAGCTAAAATTAATCATCTAAATTTCCACCTTAGGAAACTAGAAAAAGAAGAGCAAATTAAATCCAAAGTAAGCAGAAGAAAAGAAATAATAAGAATTAGGGCAGAATTAAAAGAAACCCAAAACAGGAGATCAATAGAGAAAGTCACCAAAACCAAAGTTGTTTCTCTGAAAAGATCGATAAAATTGATAAAATTCTAGCCAGACAACTAAGAAAAATAGAGATAGAACACAAATACTAATATAAGAAACAAAAGAGGGGACATCACTACAGAGCCTGTGGACATTAAAAGACTAATAGAATACTATGAATAACTCTATGCCCACAAAATTGACAAACTACATAAAATGGACCAATTCTCTGAAAGACACAATTTGCCAAAACGCACATAAGAAGAAACAGACAATCTGAATAGGCCTATAGCTAGTAAAGAAATTGAATAAATAATTAACAACCTTTCAAAGCAGAAAACACCAGGTCCAGATGAGTTTACTGGTGAACTCTACCAAACATATAGGGAAGAAATTATGCCAATGCTCTAAAATCTCTCTCAGAGAATAGAAGCAGAGAGAAAACTTCCTAACTCATTCTATTATGCCAGCATTACCTTAATACCAAAACCAGACAAAGACATTACAAGAAAAGAAAACTATAGACCAATATTTCTCATGAACATAGATGCAAATATATTCAACAAAATATTTTTTCTTATATCCTAGCAATGGACAAGTGGAATTTGCGATTAAAAACACAATACCATTTCTATTACACCCCAAAACATGAAATACATAGGTATAAATTAACAAAATTATACACATGATCTTTATGAGGAAAACTACAAAACTCTAATGAACTAAATCAAAGAAGAAGTAAAGAAATGGAAAGATAGTTCATGTTCATGGATAGGAAATTCAATATTGTTAAGATGTCAGTTCTTCCCATTTTGATCTGTAGATTCAATACAATCCCAATTGAAATCCCAGCAGTTGTTTTGTGAATATTGACAAACTGATTCTAAAGTTTATATGGAGAGGCAAAAGTTCCAGACTAGCCAACACAATATTGCCAAGAACAAAGTTGAAGGACTGACATTACTCACCTTCAATACTTAATATAAAGCTACAGTAATCAAGACAGTGTGGTATTGGTGAAAGAATAGACAAATAGATCAACAGAACAGAATAGAGAGCCCAGAAACAGACCCCCATAAATACAATCAACTGATCTTTGACAAAGGAGCAAAAGCAATACAATGGGGCAAAGATAGACTTTTCAACAAATGTTGCTGGAACAACTGGACATTCACATGCAAAAAATAAATCTAGACACAGATTTTACACCCTTCACAAAAAATATCTCAAATTGGCTCATAGATCTAAATGGGAAGTGCAAAACTATAAATACTCCTAGAAGATAACAGGAGACAATCTAGATGACTTTGGGTATGGTGATGGCTTTTTAAATACAACACCAAAGCCATGATCCATGAAATAATTGGTAAGCTGCACTTCATCACAATTGAAAAATTCTGCTCTGTGAAAGACAATGTCAAGAGAATTATAAGACATGTCAGAGACTAGGAGAAAATATTTTAAAAACACACATGTGATAAAGGATTTTTACCCCAAATATACAAATAACTCTTAAAATGCAACAAGAAAACAACCTAATTTTAAAAATGGGCCAAAGACCTTAACAGACACCTCACCAAAGAATATATAGAGATGGCAAGTAAGCATATGAAAAGATGCTCAATGTCATAAATTACCAGAGAAATATTTCTGATGCTAATGTAGAGTACCATGGGATAATGCTTTATATTTCCAGTATTCTTCCTTGTGGCACTTTGTATTAGTTCTTGACAAAAAAACAAAAAACATAAAACAAACAAAAAAACCTTTTCAGGACAATGTTTTACAGGGAATAAACTAAAATGACACAGATCACTTGTTTAGCAGTTAATCTTAGGATCCTGCCACTTGATATCATTAGTTTGCCCCATAAAAAACTTACTGTCAACTGAAAGTTAGTAAGATTTAAGGTGCATTTGTATACCCCATCACTTTATAAAATACGACACTTGGCTCCAGTGTTGACTCTGGGGACATCAGCCATCAGCTTCTGTTCTTCAGAAACTTACTAAATTCTTCCCTTGTCATCCTTCATTTCCTCTTAACAAAAATTTGCTCACCTATAGGTCAAATAAAACATTGATATTACATGTATATGTGCCTTATGTCTTAGGTACCCATCTAATCATACATCTAAGTGTGTTTTTGGTAGAAGAGGAATAACATGAAAGAGTGTGAATCCAAATAAAAGTGCAGGCTGGAATTTAGTAAAAAGAATATGGACTTTGAAACAAGTCCAATGTTGCCTGAATCCCATTTCTGACCAATGTTGCCTGAATCCCATTTCTGACCTATACTGGCTACCGACCATGGCTGAACCATGGAAACTCTCTGGGCCTCTAGAGCCTTCCAGGCTGGCTCTAAAGAGAATGCTTTATGCTTGCAAGTAGGTCTTCAGTCAATATTAGGTCTCCCTTTCTTCTTCCATCTGAGAAAATATAAAAATAATGATAACTAATATTTTAAAGCCCTTATTATATATCTATCCTGTGCATGAAAAGGGGTTTGTGCATATTAATAGCACAAGAATCATGAGACTGGCTAAGAGTAAGGGCTCTAAACCAGTCTTCCTGGGTTCAATTCCTGAGCTTACCAATAACTAGCTCCGGACAAGTTACTTCACTACTCTATGCTTCACTTCTCTCATCTTAAAAGTGGGGAGGTAAGAACAATATTTTCCTCATGGGGGACTTGTGAGGGTTAAGTGAGATAATATTTGTTACACACTTAGTGTCTGACAAAGTATTTAGTATATGTCAGTATATTTAATATATGTTAGTATGTTTAGTATATGTCAGTTTTTATTATAAGCAGTATTATTATCTCATTCACTCCTTGCACTAGCTCAATGAATTAGGTAAAATCACGATTTATGTATTATTTGTGGGAAAATGATGATAAGCGAGGTGAAATAATTTGCCCAAGGACACTAAGTAAAAAACAGAATTAGAACTTGATTCTTGTTTATCTATGTTATTAACTACTAAAATTTTTCCTTATTTCTTTCCAAGCCAATTTCTTATGAGGATTGTCTGAGTAGTCTGATGTAAGAACTTGTCAAAAAGCTTTTTGAAACTTTAAATATACATTTTCTCTCCAAATCTCCTTGGTCATGCTTATTTATCCCCTCAAAGAACTCGAGTGTAACCAAGAAACACCATTTTTCATGCAGAAATCATGTTGACTCCTTCGTGCTAAATTCTTCTTTTGGCTATTCAGCTATCCTACCCTTTCACCAATAACCTCAGAAAGATTACAAGGCTGATTTAAATTGTAAAAGGTGGGTGTGAATTTGGATCAATACTTTAACCTCTTGGGAAGGGGATTGGACTAGATGATCCCTAGGGCCCTTCGCGGCTCTAGCACTCTGTGAGCCTGTGTGTGGGAGCTTCACAATTATGATGTAATGACCCGGAAGCTCTTTTCCATTTGCTGTAGTGATTCTGCTGATGCAGCATTCCACTGTTTGATCTCCTATTTACATGTATGTTTGTTTCCCTTCTGATTCTTTAGGACACAAGATAAAAGACAGAGATCAAAGACACATTAAGAAAAATGTACTAAAAAAAAACATGTTAAAGTTAAATGACAAGGGGAATTTTGGTGGGGGAGTGAATTGGACATTATTCACTTTAGGTTAGGCTTTCTTTTCTGTCGTTACTTTTGATATTCTGTGACCTTTTAGTGACCATGTCATTCTTTCATTTTATATTCAAATAATACTGTTCTGGAGGCTCTAAAAGGGCAGAGCTGACATCCAAATATCACGTGATACTGTGGTGTTTCTTTAAATACAACACATAGTTTGTTAACTTTCCTTTCAATGGGAAAACTATCAATGGTTCCATGTGCCTCAATGAGTCCTGTGAAATTATGGCAAACTGGGGTCCTTTTAGGAACCACCTTAATATAGCTCCAGAAATGACCATAGTTTCTTTATCTATAAAAATATTCCAAGAGAAAAAAACATTGAATTTATTAAGTGTCTGTTGTATATACAGAATTGTTGCATATACTGGAGATACAGAAATCTAAAATGCAGAGGCCATCCTAAAAAAAAAAGTTAGTGAATCAGAACAATATAAAACTATGACATACTTGAAAGCTGTGCTACAGTTGAGACATACAGAAGATATTCTGGAAGCACAGAAGATGAACACCTCGCTGTTTATTTGCTGGGAGGAGAGGCATACGCGGCTTCTCAAAGAAGTGATGATTAGGTGGTGTCTTGAGAACTGCATATGAATTGGTCTGGTTTTGAGATGAAAATTCCAGAAAGAGGAAGCAGGAGGTACAAAAAAATGAAAGAAAGGTATATCTGGAATACTGTTTCCATGTAGGAAGAGTTTGGAGTGCTTCTGGTCCAGTGGGTAGAGTTGAGTGTGGAGAGGTTGATGAGGGCAGAGTATAAAGGGATCTCACATCATACTAAGGATTGTCTAGTAGTTCATGAAGCATCATGTATGGAGTGTAAGCAGTTGACTAATATGATCTGATTTGTTAGCAGTTTACATTTCCAACTATAAAAGAACTTCTTAGAAAGGGTCCCAATGACCTTGTCCAGCCAATCGATTTCCAGGGTTTCATAGTGTCTAGAATATGGTAGATAATCTACAAATGTTTAATATAAGGTAGTAAATAGATGAATCAATAAGTCAATAAAAGAACAAATCTAATTAGAATTTGCTTCTGGACTACATAACCAAATTATTTACAGGGATAATGATGAAATTTATTTTGAAATATTTAATAAGCAAGAAAGGAAGTGGTTGGGAGGATAGATAAAATATGATTGTCCAAATGTGGATAATTGTGAATGCTGGGAATCTGGTACCTAGGGGATCATATTTTTATTTTCTTTACTTTTTTTTTGAATGTCTGATATTTTTCCATAAAAAAGAGGATCTAAATATTGCTCCTGAGTTAAGGCAACTTGATTTCTAGATTCCAAATATTAATGTGTTGAAGCATAAATATATTAGTTAAAAAGAGCTGAGCTTTTAAAGAATGATATTTGTAACTAAAAAATCTCAAAGTAAAAGAAAAACCTTGGACACTATAAAAAACTTGGGGAGTCAATGCGACAGTTGATTCTAGGTTTGTAACTTTCAATCTAATTTTGGCTAGAGAACTTCTTGACCCAAACCTCTTCATAGTGTATAGTATAGAAGTGAAACTAATCTGTTAGAAATCAGTTGTGAAATTTTTTGAAAATATGGAAATCATACACTCATTCCAAAAAGTACTTTGAAAAAAATGCTTTCACATTAATCTATATCATACTCAATTATTTCACAAAATTTTGTTACTTTGTAGTTACTAAAAATAACTTGGTACACTGTATCCCTGCTTGTACTTGTAAAATGTATAGGTTTTGTGCTAACAGCAATTAGGTTAAGACGCAACAATAATCTTCATATACAAGTGCATCATTGTTTCTACTTTAGGAATGTGAATTCTTCCTAGTTAAATTTGAAAGGTATGGATAGCCATTGATTCACATCTCTTGCAGCCCGTTCAATAAATTGAGTTATTGCTCTTAAATAAAGTTAGGTTTTAATAATTGATCATTTCTGGAGACTGGCCAGATTATCAGTAAAACCTTTGCTTTCAAGGTGTAGCTGTTAGAGGTTGTCTCAGCTGCTTCAGATTAGTTTCCATATCTACTCTCAGTGACCGGGAACTGGGAATCCCCATGTGTTGGATACAGTGTTGCACGTAATGAGTGTCAAACTGCAAGCCAGTGTTTAAATGATAGTTCTTTAGCTGATACACAGAGAAAAAGTAGGAATGCTGCAATGAGGATACCACAGACGTAGGAATGGCATGTGGAGACAAGGGACAGATATTAAAGGTTGACTTTGGGTCCTTATGTTAACAAACAATTTTGTCCAGGAGAAAGAAACACAGCTTCACAGAAGTAGTACAGGTCACCAGAACTTGTGTCAGAAGTTCTTATTTATTCTTCTTTTTAAAATTTAAAAAATAAATTTCTATTAAAATAGTCTCTTAATCATGAAAAGGAAAAAGAACAGACCACATAAGAAACTGGCTGATTGAAAGGGGAAATGATCTTTGTAATTATTACCCTAATAGAAGAATGCTATATTAATAGGTATTAGGAAAAAACAAAACTGTTTTACTATTGTGTCATTGGATTGTGTGTACATCAGGATTCATTTAAAATTTTTTTTTCCTGGCTCTGAAAATGGAGTTTCCCGTCCTAAATATCTCAAAGTGGTTAAGCAAAACTATATGCCATAGAATGGTTTGAGTCAGTATAAGCCCTCTTTAGCCACTATTATACTGGAAACTTTATAAAACTAAAGTCTGAAAGATGAATTAATTACTCCCAAAATAATTTTTAAAAAATCAGTAATTCCTCTAACTCAGAAAAGTGTAATATTTAGAGGGCCACATTTACCATGACTTTGGCAAAAATGGTGAAATAAGAAAAATTGATTAACACAAAAATGCATATAAATTCTTCACAGAGAATGCCTGCTGCTTGGCACTTCATTTCTTTCCTTATGGGAAAGTAGAGGAAGGGAGGCTGTTTTTTCCTCATTTTCACATCAGTTGTATAAATCGTTTCTCTAGTCTTTTGTCTAATAATCAGGAAAGCTGAAAATAAGAGATGTTGAAGATTTTAATGTGTGATAGCCTCAACAATAAGAAGCAAAAAATAGACTCATCTTTATACTTTTAGGACTCTTAGGTTCTATCCAAATTAACATTTTAATTCCTGTATTTGGTTTACCATTTGAAACTAAAGTTTCAGTGATGGAAAAGAAGAAAAGTTTTATAAACACCGAAAAAAACTGAAAATTTGGGAATATCATGGGAAGATGGAGATCTTATACATACACTTAATCAAAACCCCAAAACACTGAATGGCAAAAACAAGTATAAAGTGTAACATGTACAAACCAGAGGTGAGGACGGCAAGACAAAAAGGCAATATATTTCTTCCTTCTCATGTGACACAACTTACTCAATATTCTTAAGAAAGATGTTCTCTAATATGTTTAGTGACATTACTTCTGATAACTGTTGAGAGGAAGTAACACATATGTTCTTACTAGCAGATCCCATTTAAAGGCTATATTAGTTTTTCTATAAATCATTGTCAGTTGGTAAGTTTTGATGAGCATTAAAAAATCCATTTTAACTATTTCATCCATACCTATATTTTCATGCGCTTAAATATAAGCATGAAGATTATGAATGCAATGGATGTGTAGGTGTAATCTCAAAATCAAAATATAAGCTTTTCATAAATTTTGAATACACACATCTCAGTTGATTTACTTGTTATCAACATTATTTTTTCATTTTGTTACTGTATAATGGAACTCATTCTTTGGTTGGTGTAGTTAGCTAATCACTATTTCAGCAAATATATAGGAGTATACCCATCAAAGGGAATAAAGTAACAGAGGCGAAAGTCAAGAAGATTTTTGCCAAGTATATAAATAAGAGAAGAAAAATAAAGGCAGTTTACAAAATAAGGTGGTAAGTTAGAGAGGTCTTCCTATACAAATTCAGAAAATGGAAACACCATTTTCAGTTACAAAGTCAGCTTAAATCTAAATTGGCTTCCTTCTCAATTTTGAGTTGGATCTTACTTTCATATATGCCTTACTCTCATAGTTGAGTCTCAAGTCAGACTTGTGGTGACTTGAGGTCTGGTGGTCAGACCTTATTCTTTTAAACAACCATTCTCCTTCCACACCAACAGTGTCTACTTTGGTGTCCTTGATCCTGAGTATTTTTATTACGTAGAGATTTTTCACTAACTTTTCAGATATACCTCCCTTTTCCTTTCCATGAATAAAATAATTTTTCTTCTCTGGGGTTCTTCAAGTTTATGAATTCAGGTACATGTAAAGGCAAGTGACTACATAACTCCTGTTGTCAAATTCCATCTTAAAATCACATTGATAAAAGCATGCTTTATTTAACATACCACCACTAGTAGCAACTTTCAAAGCGTCTGCATCCCATCCCCCAAGTCTCCCATCTCATCTTCCACTGTTCTCTGTTCAGTCTAGCCCACTCTCCATCCATCAGACATCTTCATCTGATAGAACATGCCTACAGATTTCTCCTTTGTTTCCTGCCATCTGGAACAGCTTTTTCTACTGCATCCACTGTGTTATTCCAAATCTTGGGGCAGAATATATTCTAAAATTGTTTTTCTCTTTTAATCTTTGTAATTGCAATGTTAACTCATGAAGTGATATTAAAAATAAAACATATAAATAAGCCCATGAGGATATGTCTTTCTTGTGCAAACTAAGACTTACATAAAAAAAAAATTCTAAGCAACTAAGATTTAATTTGGAGGAAAAAAAGTTGAGTGGTGTTATTACTAATAACATTTAAATAAGTAAGAGATATTTGATTGTTGGTAACCAGCTAATTTTTGTTACAGATTAAAAGGTATTGTGCTCTAACTTAAGTGAAATGTTTTCTAAGTGAGATATAAGGGAGACAATACAAATTGTTAAATAATGACTTCGCTTACTGAGGTTGGTTTTCTCTATTCTTACTGTAGCAGTCAAATAGTATATCTGCTCATGTGCTTCAAATTTGATATATATTTAAGTTTTGTGAAGGGAGAAGAATGCATGTGTTGAGAGAGAGAAAGTCAGAGACATAGACAGAAACATACAATATAGGGGAGTAATCCAGAAGGGGGAGTTAAACAAGATTGGTGTGTTAAACAAGATTCTTTTGACAGTTGTATTTTGTTGTCAGGACAGATGAGTATTAAAAAAGAAGGCATTTTTTGAAAAATAGTGTTTTCTATTTTTCCATTTCTATACTTTAAAGCTATAAAAAAGCATATCAAAATAAAAACGATTTAATATATAATTTTAAAAGCTTTTGTAGAGATTTTTTTGAGCTATGTATTATTTCATACTAGTAGAGACAAACCAAATTTCATAAATGTGGTGGAATCTTTCTATTTATAGATGCTATCCATCTTGTTCCAGAAAGAACCTGAACGGCAGCATTTGATTATTTCATTAGAATAACAGCTTATCACAATCAAGACAAACTTTTTGTTAAATGTTTATCTTGTTTCATGTGAGGCCAAGTGAAAAGAAGTGTATTTCACAGAAACTTTCACATTTCAAAAAAGGTTTGTAGTTCTTCTAAAGAGACTATATTAAAAATATCAGTCGTTGACATTCCAAATTTCCATTAGTTTTGTTAGCCTTCTTATATAAAAGGCATACAAATCTTTTTAAATTGAGATTTTATTTGGAAGTCCATTTTATTTTAACTTGAGAAAGTTAAGTAACTTTCTCAAGTTAAAATAAACAAGTAGAAAAGTATATAGATGGAATCTGAACTATCCTTATATGCAAAAGAGTTAACTGAGAAAAGAAGTTCCATTGTCTTGGGAACTAAATATAGGACTTCAAGGTAAGATTTTCTGATATGTATACACTTTTGTGTACATATGCACAATAAATGACTTAATAAACCCTATAGTTAACTGATGATGCTAGAATCCAGAAATTTGTTTTATATTTAAAGAAACTAAAATGTTATAAGGAGTATTTGTTACATTTAAAGGACTTAGTAAAATTCAAATTGACATCCATTGTTAAAAAAAAAAGTTTATTTGGCTAAAGAGAAGTTTTAATTTTTGAAAGTTAATATATCTATTTTCTTAAATCAGACTGATAGTTACAAATTAGTTCAAAGGCAGGGTGACAACCATCTTCAAATTAGGTCTGAAAAAGAAACTACAAACATTGTCAAAGGTTAGACAAAATGACAGGAACATCATATTTGGAAAACTGAGAAGGGAAATTTTCCTTAAAAAATGTTAGGATCTAACTATAGTAGCATACGTAGAAAAGCTTTCGTAACTTCTAAATGAAAAACATACATGAGATAATCATACAAAATTTCTGTGTTTACATAACACTCACAAGATATATATGGAAAACTTTACCCAGAGTAATTTTATATTCCATGTCATAATTTGGTTTATTTTCCTTTGCAAGGATAAAACATTTATTAGTAAAAATCATACTAATATGAACATTTCAAAACCACATGATTGTAACTATAATTTTTAGTTCCTACAGTCTGTTTATTTGAAGACTATCATTATATAAAATATTACAATTATTTGAAGAATATAATACTTTTTAAAAAAGATAAAATAGAAAGCATTAGTCATAGAAATAAATAGAATTGCAGAAAGACATATTAAATGTCTGTCTTTTCAAACCAAATCATCTAAAAGCAAACTACTCTACTTATCATAGTTAGAATGGAGTTACTGTCTTTAAAACTATAAACATTTTCAATATTTGAAAGATAGCCATTTCAATAAATAAGTTACTCTGATAACTAAGCTGCAATGGGACAAGTTATGGTAACTTCTCTCTTTTTAAATTTGATTTGGATTGTTATAAACTGCAGTTTTTACATCCTATTATTTCAAGAAGGTTTAGGCTTTTTTTGTCCTTCATCACATGTATGATGATTTCTGGATGTTTTAGTATAGGGCATCACACCGATGCAGTCTTGCAGTGGAGCCCAAGGCAGTTGCAGCAAGTATTTCCCACTAGGAATGTTAAGGAGCTAGGCGGGTACAAGGCTTCAGGAAACAATCTAGAAAACCACAAATACAGCTTGTTGGTCCTTTCCACACAATTAACCTTTTTAGACCAGATCCATAAAATACTGTTTATTATCTAAAAAATTTTAAGGAGAATCTTTTGTTAAATGTTAACAAAAGAACGACTATCCTAATTCCCTTTAAAATGCAACCCTTAAAAAAAAATCAACTCTAAAGTCTTTTTGAAAAGTGCTTAAATCATCTAGAGATAAATATCACTTGGTGTCCTTGTTTTCTAACAAATGGCCTTTTCCATTGTTTCCATTAATTTCACCCACATTCGTTTTTTTAGAAAACAAGGCCCTTCTCCTCATCACAAAACGCAGATGTATGGTTTAGCATATAAAACCGGTAATTACATACTAATTTACGAAAGATTAATTTTTTTTCTCTTTTCGTCAGTTTTCAAGAAGTCTTCCCGTGATTAACTGTAAACAGGAATGGTTTACAGCTCAGATTAGAAGCCATTAATTAGCAAGACGAAGTCAACTGCAAGATACACAGATAATTTAAATTATTTAATCACTAATCACCTTGGCTAAAGTGTAGTATAATGTTTCAATATCCTTCGGTAGGTTATTGATCCGTCACTAAATTACATCCAGATTAGTTAGAGATAAATATTAGCGTTCTTTCCTTTCTTTCATGTTTACATTATTCCTTCCCGTAAACACTTAAAAAAAAAAGCTTTAAGGTTCTTTAATCCCAAATCCCTAATTAGCCGTCACTGGCCTTTTTGCAATCAGGAAAAAGAGTATCTGAAGTATATACAGATCAGGAGTTCTCTTTACCCATATAACAATGAAAAACATTTTTAAAATGTACGGCTGAGGCAATGGCAGTAAAACAAGATATATGCAGAGGTGGCTTCAGCAAATAACGGGCTTGCAAACGCAAGTGCTTAACAAAAAGCGCCCGAACCTCTATTGCAATATACAGCACTCCAATAAATTACACAACACTTTGCATAGGCTGCAGAAATAACGCAGGACAAGACTTACACAGATGCCAATCCGCAGCATTTATACACATGCACATGGCAAGAGACAGAAACCAAACACTATCATTCAACTCGGGCAGGGTAGCGCGATCCCGAGTTTGCCCAGCGTGAGAGTGCTCTCTGCGTGTGTGCCTGTGTGCGCGCGTGAGAGTAAGACCCATCCTCGGGGCATTTCCCCTCTTTGGGCAGTTTTGCTTCATTTGTTTCCTATTTCTGCTACATAGAAACTAACTTCCATCTCAGCCCCAGCCAGCGCCACTGAATAGAGCCTGTGCTGCGGCTCCGTGTGCGTCAGATCCCTCCGCGGAGCCGTCCCCGGCCCCCTCCCTCCCGCGATCGGCCTCCACAGAGAAAGCGCCTTCCAGCCAACCCGCGGCTCCGGCTCCGACATCTTCTCCGACGGGAAATAAATAAATAAATCGCACCTCGGGCCGGGGAGGGGGCACCGTGGGGGGTCTCACCGCGCCGAGCGCCGGGGCGCGAGGGGCGCAGGGTCGGAGGCACTCCTTTTTGTGCGCCGAGGGGCGGGGGCGCGGGCTGAGGACGGGGCCGGGCCCGGGGCCGCGAAGGCGGCGGACTCCTTTCTGCGGCGGAGGGATCCGCGGCGGAGGCGGCGGCGGCCGTAGCCGCTGCCTGAGAGTTGTTGTTTCCTCCTCCTCCTCCTCCGCCTCCGCCGCCGTTGCTTGAATGGTGGAGCCGAGGCTCGGCTCGTGAACACACAGTGACAGCTATAGGGCAGGCGGCGGCACCATCCCCGCTTCCCCTCGGCGGCGGGGTGTCCCGCCGGCGGCCCTGAAGTGACCTATAAACATGTCTTGTGAGAGGAAAGGCCTCTCGGAGCTGCGATCGGGTAAGTCGGGGGGCTGCCGGGGCCGCTGGCACCGGGCGATGACGCCCGCGGTCCCCCGCCCCCCGCCGCCCGGCCGCTCAGCCTCGGTGTCTCCCCTTCCTTTTCTCCCGCGCAGAGCTCTACTTCCTCATCGCCCGGTTCCTGGAAGATGGACCCTGTCAGCAGGCGGCTCAGGTACGGCGGCGCGCGGCGCGGGCCGGGCCGGCGCTCGCCTCTCGCGGGCGTGGGGGAGGGCGGCGGCGGCGGCGGGGCCGCGGCCCGGGGCGCGGGGCTCAGCTCTCCCCGCTTTGTTGTTGCAGGTGCTGATCCGCGAGGTGGCCGAGAAGGAGGTAAGGGCGGCGGCGGCCCGCCGCGTCCTGCCGCCGCGCGTCCGCCCCTGGGCCGCGGCGCCGCCGCTGCCGCCGCCGCCGGGGCGTGGGGCGCGGGGCTCGGGGTCCCCGCCGGGGCGCGGGGCGGGCGGGGGACCGGCGCGGGCGGCCTGGGGCCGGGGGCCGGGCTCACGGGGCGTCCTCTCCCCGCAGCTGCTGCCCCGGCGCACCGACTGGACCGGGAAGGAGCACCCCAGGACCTACCAGAATCTGGTGAGACATTCACGTCGCGGAGCAAAGAAACTTTTCCCCGAGTCGAATAAAAATTGAATTTCCCGCAATTTTTTACAGAGACAAAAACTTGGCCCCAGAACGGGAAAGCTCCAAAGGCCACGGGGAGGGTTGGGAGGCTGGTTCAGGGCCTGCGGGGGGCAGTGGCCGGGGGGACCCGCACCCCGGGGCCGAAGGGGCTGCGGACAATTTATTTGTGATATTTTGTTAATGTGCTAGAAATAAAGATACGTCATGAGTGTTGTGCAGTGCAAGGCCGGAGGAGGAGGGGCCGGCGCGCGCGTCCGTGTGGGCGCGGGGGCGCGCGCGAGGCGGCGGCGGCGGCGGCGGCGGGAGCGGCGCGAGGCCGGGGAGCGCGCTTCCTCGCTCGCGGCGCGCGGTCGGCTCGGCTTTCTCCTGCCCCACACAATAGCTGGGGACTAACTGCTCCGAAGTGGCATTAGCATTTCACACGCCGGCGATTCGGCCGCGGCGGAACCGTGGCGAGGCGTTGTGTGTTTTTTTCCTCTCCTGATTCTTTTGCTTTCCTTAAATCCAGAGCTAGGTTTTTTGTTGGAGGGGTTCAAAAGTGTGATGGTGGTTGGCCGGCGGCGTATCTTGCATTTTTACCAAATACGCGTTCGCTGAAGTGGAAAACCTGTAATATCCCTAAAGCCAGAAGTTTAACCGGCTTTCTCTAATTTTGCCGATTCTATGCCCCTTGCTCGATTAAAAGCAATCACGGGAGGCCACTGAAGAGTTTTGATTTTCATCCGTGTGTTTAACCTGGGATGGAATTTGGCAAGTTAAACGTTTTTCTGTTATCGGGGAGTATGTGTTTTGTTACATAGCTTGGAAAATACCTACTATGTAATGTTTTGAGTTTTCAAGGTGACTATTTCAGTAATTTGTAGAAATTGACTTTTGAAAGTGGACCTATCGCTTGAGTATTGTGAATGGAAAAGTAAGGTATTTGTACTCTGGAGTTCTGTTTCCCATGTTCTTTTCTCTTAAACTGACCTAGGTTGTTTGTATGAGTGTGCGTGTGTGAGTGCGTGTGTGTGTGTGTGTGTTGGACAATTAAAGTAGTCACACCAGGGCACATCAAGCATTTGAAATCTCTGTGGTGCATTGATTTTTGAGACGGATTTGTAACTGATGTGAGATAGTTAGTAATGACTAATGTTATTTCGTGAGGGCTTACAATTGAAGATCCTGTGTGAGGTGAGGGAAGGCAGGATATGATTTTGGTGGCTTTCGTTCCTTTAGGATGTAGAACATCTAACTTTCACATCTAAATATCGTTATTTAATATTAGGTTGTTGATAAGTGCTCACAGTTGTTGAAATAAGCAAGGGTACCTAGCTTTATAAATTTAATGGAAACTTAACAGTTGTATTCATTTTCACACTTTGTTAGTTTTCAAGTAGTGATTTAGGCTAGTTTCATTTAGTATTTGGCTAAAATGAATAGTTTGAAGCCAACTCCAGAATTGCGTGACTGCAATATTTAAATTTTGAAGTTGTAAATACTTGACAAAATTTTAAGTGGATTTCCATGTCTTCCTTGTTTGGAAAAATATAAAGATTATAATTTTCCATTTTTAAGAATCGGGCGGATTTTATAAAACTCATCTTGTAAAAAAAAAACCCACAAACCCCAAATCACAAGATTGCTGTGTTGTTTTTTTTAACTTGGAGACACTGGGTGATGTTATATTTTTAAAACAAAGTAGCTAATGGTGTCTGGCTAAATTATGGGACTGTCTGATCCTTGTAGGAATATCATTTTGTTTTCTCCAGTAACAACAGGGGTACCAGTGTTGATTTTTATTTAAATTTTTGAGGGGATTTCTCATCTCTCAAGTAGTAATAAAATGAATTTATATTTTTAGTCTTTTTAATCAGACTTGGGACACAATATGCAGTGTCTTCATCAGTGTGTTTTTTATCAAAATCCACCTATTTTGCATGGAAGTGGTTCTTACTCCGAGTGTTTTCACCTTTTTGCCAGAACAGTCATATTGGCATACTCATGAGATAATTAAGAATTTTTGTTAGAATTCAGAGTTCTGTGGCTCATTTTTTCTTTTTTTATTCAGCATATTGGTCACTATATCTGCTGGATACAAGGCATTCAAGGTGCTTTCATATTAAACTGTATATCTTAAGTGTGTTGGGTTTAACTTTATTTTACTTTTTAATTAAGATTTGATTAGCTTTAAAAATATTTGGAACACCAGGTATCTGAGTACATTTTTGTTTTATAGTTGGATCTTGAAGTTTTAATGTCTAGGTGTAGGTGAGCACATGCAAAATCTCTTGTACCGTATTATCTATTGTCTTAATTTATTCTTATGATTTAAACATGTTTCACTTTGTTGCTCTTATTTAACATTAGTTGGAAGATTATTTTGGTGAATGAAACCAAAATAATAACTGTTTGGTTTAGTAGTGTATCTCTACCTGGAAATTTGTTGCTATGTTTCTGATAAATTGAGTAATGTTTAAAATGTAAGAATTCATATGATTTCATATGTCAGATTGAAATTTCTGGAAAACCTCAAATTATGACTATTTGGGATGGGATGTAATATTTGCATTTATGAGCTTAAAAATGGGTATAGTTTAGCATCTGCCATCAGCGTACAGATAAAATCACAGTGACTGAGTTTTGACCAAGAGAAAAGGGGAGTTTTACGAGCAATTTCAAAAGCTTATAGGTTTAAAAAAATGGGTGCATTTATTTCAAGTGTGATTGATTAAGGTATTGTAAGACATTGTGATTATTACCATCTACCTTAAGATTTAAAACATTTTTAACAGTGAATGCAATTTAATAGTAAGTTATAGGGTGTTTTGTTCTTTATGATATGTGCTTAATCAGATTTCATATTTTTTAAAATATGAGGTTGACTTTAAAGCAAAAGGGCATTTTTAAAACTTTTATCAGAACTCTTATTTTTTAAATGGAGCCAGGCATAGGGGAAAAGTTTTTATAGGCTAAAAAATTCAGCTAATTTTTGGACAATTATTTGTTTATTAGTTTGCGTAGTGAGATTAGTTGGTTTGTTAACTTTCGCTTTCTAGTTATCACCTTCATTAGTGGTTATTGTATATTTATGAGATCTCCAGGCAGAATTTTTAAGCATTTTTACCAGATTCGAGATTCCTATTACATTTCTTGCTTACAAGGCATTTGTTTTTTCAAAACCGGTTCATGTTTTACTAATCTGTTAAAATGATATAATTCTTTTTTTTTTTTTTCTTGTAGTGGTATTTGCTTTTCTTAAAATGATTCCACTTTATTAGAAATCTTTATTCAGTTGAAAGGATTGGGAGCCAGGACACGTGGGTTGTGATCTTAGCCCTGACAACAGTTAACCTGCAGGTTACCTCGGGCAAGTCATGGAATTTCTGTGGGCCCCAGTTACCTCATTTGTGAAATAATGGAATTAAAATTTTTCTAATCTGAAAATCTAATTTTAAACTAGAAATAGCAATACATTGTCTCTAAGAGCTCAGCTCCTTCATTTTGGAGTTTGATTATCCAAATCAGAAAAATTGATACAGAGAAATCATGCAGATTAGAAAATGGTATAAATGGTTTTGAGTGTGCCATTCTTAGGTTGTAGTATGGTTTGTCCTTGCAAAGATAAAGATTTTTGGGACACTAATCACATTGTAGACTACCTCTTTACTCTGTAATTAGTGTGTTTTTCACCATGGTTTAAGTAATAGGTTCCATAAATTATTGGTGGTCTTAAATTCACAGATGAATAGGACCATGAATAGAATTTACTTAAGTGTATATCTTAAGTATGCATTTATTCAGATTATGCTGATTAATGTGCACGTTGCATTACAGAACTTGGAGATAAGTTTTAAGTAAAAATATGTAGCGCATTAAATGTTTTTGAATAGGGTTTCCCTTCTATGTTAAAGGTAATATAGTACTTTTCAAAATATAACCAGTATAATTTGGGGGGTGGTTGTGGGATGTAATGAAGTAAATATGTGTTGTAGAGTTACCATTTCCTTTTTTAGCATATCAATGAAATAGTAAGCTTTGCTTGATAGCCTCTAAAACAAGGCTTTACTATCTCATAAGCATAATAAAATAAAATGTGTGAAG
Organism: Rhinolophus hipposideros; assembly: GCF_964194185.1. Taxonomy (NCBI): domain Eukaryota; kingdom Metazoa; phylum Chordata; class Mammalia; order Chiroptera; family Rhinolophidae; genus Rhinolophus; species Rhinolophus hipposideros. The sequence continues at coordinate 70,097,349 of NC_138049.1, forward strand.
AGAATATGTGGTGAAGGACTGAAGTGGGCAAAATTTCATCCTTTCTTACACATGCAATTATTGGTACTTATTGTTTTAAAAAGTGAGACATTTATAAACATTTTAAAATAAGTACCTGTTAAATTCTTAATACCCTTAAATAATTGTAAAGTGGCATTATGTAGAGAGGGAGTTGTATTATCAACTTCCCACTACTAAGTGGTGTTTTATATGATGGTTAGGCAGAGTAGTACTGCAAGAGTCTGTTTCCCAATCTGTGAAATGGGCTAATAAATAGTTCCTATTTTGGAAGATGCTGTGAGTGATAAGGGACTGGCACATCAAGTACTAAGTAAGGGTTTGTGTTTGCTGTTACTAGAATTTTAGTAGACATAGTAAAGATTGTTGCAATTATAGCTTTATAATGTCATATTAAAGTTTAGTGGAAGAAAAACATTTTTATTTCAGAAGCAAGTATACATAACTTTCTGAACATAACAGCTACAGTATAAAAAAGGCTACTTTAAAACTTTAGAAAATACTGTTAGTACAATTACTTGTAGATTCAAGGATAGAATGATTAAGCCTAAGATATAAAGAAAAAAGTATAGTAAATACCAAAAATAAGTAGTTTAAGGCAGTGCGGGTTGATGTCTGGAAAACTTTTGACGGTTTGTATGGTGATTCTAACTATGATTATTTTTGTGGAACAATTAACATTAAGAAGTATTTGGGTGCTTGAAATATCCAGAATTGATTAGAGGATATATGCAACTTTTCTTCTTTTGGTAGTGATCAAATGACCTTTAGGAATATGTAAAGGGAGCTTAGCTGTTGCATCTGGCTCCTCCTCTGTAGAGATTTGTGTAATTTAAAGCCATCCAAATAGTTTGTATTCTTTTCAGAAATTGTTAAATGTTTTTGTCAATTTGGCTTAATAATGTATATGTTTTAAACAGTTTAATAAAGACTTTTGAAGTAGTCCTTAAGTGAGCATTAGGTTAAATAAATCCTATGAATGTCAGTTTTTTAATCCACTCAGAATTTATCAGATAACCACAAAATTTGTTTCTTTTATCTAGAAACTCCTCTCACTGCAGGCATTCTTTTTCCCAAATGTTGTGGTTATCTATCATGTCACCATAGAATTGTAGCAAATAAAATTATATCCTACACAATTTATTCTGGACAAGTAATACCAAACAGGTTAATTTTATTCTTAATAGTTGTTTCTTTTTATGATTTTTAAAATTCATGGAAGTATATCTGTAATACTAAGCAAAATTATACTAAGCACACCCATTTAGACTAAATTCCTATTTTAATGTACTTTTAATTAATTTTAAGAAACTGTCATTAAAAAAAGTATTAGAAAAAAATTAATAGCAAATTTTTTAGGATATTTAAGTTGCTTTTGTAATTACATCTAAAAGTGCTACATGCTTTTACATAATAGGAACCAAATTACAATTTTAGAAATAAATTGAAAATGTGTAAAGATTATAATTTTTTTTTGTTTGTGAGATGCTGTGCTGGTGAAATGAGTAATTTGTGAAAATTAATAAATTATTTTGTAATTATTAAATATGTCACTGACCAAATGGAATATAGCGGATTGTAAGTATTTTATAACAGATTTAGGGACATGATAGTACTTTTTTTCTTTGTGGAATTGAAAAATCAAAAATTATGATATTGAACAGTGAAATTAAGTTTGAAAACCTTTGGTCACTACAGAGAAGGCAGTCAGGTTTAAAGCAGGTCTACCTTTATAGTTACTTGCCTAACACACACACAAACAGCCTTATTTGAGGAATCAAAGGAAATCAAAGGAATCAAAGAGGAATCAAAGGATGGTTGGATGAGAGAAGTTTTGATACTAAGAAAAATTAGGTAGCAACGTAGTTGATGCAGCTTCCACTTAAGTTAAAAACTAATTTAAATTGTTAGAGGAATGAGATTTGTGGTATTCATGGTAGCATGAATGATGGCAGGCTGCTGCAAAGCAAGCACATAAAGAATCTATGTATTCTGAACTCCAGATGGCTGTGGTCATTGTGGCATGATGCATTTGGTCTCTTCACGGGTATGTAACAGGCACATAGCCTGTCTTCACAAACGTTGTAGTATAACTGCAAGAAATACTTACCTTTACTTGTATCATTTGGGTCTGGTTTAGTTTTGGGGTGTGGAAATACTAAATTCTAGGAAACTTGGAGAAATAACGCATCATCTGAAACAATTTCACTGCCATTGTATGTGTAGTGTTAGTTATTTTGAGTACAGTGTTTGAAACTGAAACATTTCTGAAAATGAAACTGGTCGTTCTCTTAAGATTGTTTACATTGGCATCTGAAGCATAAACAGTTTAAGAATTTTCCATCTTTAAATTAATAGTAACTTTTTAAGCAGAATTATAGATTTGAATTTTAAATTATACTTTGTAAGTAAATAATGCTTTAAAGAGCATTTCTTATTGCATAAATTTTACTTAGCAAACATGATTTGATTTAAAAACAACTTCAAAATGTATTATTTTAAAAAGTTAAATTTTATCTTAATTTTTATAGAGCATCCTTTGTGGTTTGTGAAAAACTTTAATTCTGGATAGTTTTTATTTATTTTTAGCAGAGTGTAGTCGCATTGTGATGATAGAGCATAAAATTTGGAAGAGCAGTATTGTGTTTTCTTTAAATGTAAAATTTGTATTGATGATTGTATTGACAATATTGAGTTATCTAAAATGAATTTGTAGGTGGTTGACTAAATTGTGAATATAAGAGCCTTTCAAGTATGTTTATTCACAGCTAATTAAGAATACACAGGCTACCAAGATTAATTTTGACACTTAATAAGATTCTGTAAATTTTCTTATATCTCTAATTACAAAGAAATCATATGCATGTTAGAGCCCTTCTGAGAGTAATTACCCAGCTTAGAGGATTTGACTTGAAAAATGGTTATTTGGGTTTTAGTAAGTTTATAATCGTAAAACCTGTATGACAGTGTGGGGCAGGGGAAAACTAAAGTTTTGAGAAGGAAACTAATGTATTAAAAGTAACAGTAGACTTGGAATCAGGACATCTGGGTTTGATTACTGTTTCTCCTACTTTATAAATGTATGACCTTGGACAAACGGTATAACCTTTGAACTTCAGTTTTTCTTTACCTGTGAAATGGGGAGATACTTAACCTCATTTGCTTGTAAAGATAAATTTGGGGAATATTTAGCAGAAAGTATTCCATATATTTATTTATGTGGAGAAACTGTTACAGTAAAAGTACTCAGAGAAAATGTAAACTTGCTTTGAAGATTATAGATATAATTTAACCTATACTTTGTAATAATAGTAAGAGATTTATAATTATAACTTTAGAAGTTTTGAGAAGCTTAGAGGCTCTATTTTAATAGATCTGTAGAGTGATTAAATAGCAAATAGGTTTTTTTTTAAATTTATGATTTTTGTTTATATGCTAGATTAGTCATAAGAATTAAGAACCATATTCCATTCAGCAGACCTTTTAGAACTCAGCACTAGTAGAGAGCAGAAGCATCTAGCCTTTCAGAATTGAAAAAATTGTGAGAAAAACAGATGTGAGACAATCTGAAAAACTGACTTTTTTAGAACCAATCAGGTTTTCAAGACAGGGATAAAATGAAGAGCCTAGTCAAATCACATCATACTAGTGCTAATCATTAGGTTGATCTTACTTTATTTTCATAGGGACTTCTTATTTATATGTTAGAGGAAGGACTGGTATTTAGGTCTCGTAGGTAAATCAAGTAGTTGGAATTAATATATTGATCTAACCTCAGTTGAAAAGGTCCTTAAAAAGGTATCCAGTTTTTTCCCCCTGTTTTGGCCTAGAGAGATTTTTTTTTTTTCAACATAAAGGTCAACCTGTAGTATGTAATGTGGAGTGTGATTAAAAGCAACAGGCAACTTTTATGTCAGGTACTATGACTATGTCCCAAGGTGGTGACTTTTGCTCTCTCAGTCTTACAGATGAAGACATTGCGACTTTGAGTAAATATTTCCCCACGCTCAGTTAGGCAGTTTAAACCCAGACTTGACTTTAGAGCCCTTAATCAACTACTGACTTTTTCTTTAAGAATTGTTTAGAGAAGTCTTAATCGCAGTATATCTGGTGGAATGCAGTGGCCAGCAGTTTCTTGATATTCTGTTTCCACTAATAACACTTACCTTTTGACAGTACCTTCCACTGAGTACCTTCCACAAAATTTTCTTGGCTGGAAAGGATGGCTGTTTATATGAAGTAGCATACCAAGTAGAAGCAGGTTGGTTTAGCCAAAGATGCAGGAGAATAAACCACTCAAAGAGCTCAGTTTCTTTTCTTGTCCTTCCTTGATACAGTTCACTTTTTCAGAAGATAATATTCAATTGTAATTGACAATTCTAGAAATGTTTTATCTATACAATCTGAGAAAGGAGTGATATAGATTTATGATTTGACCAAAGCATGAGCAGAGTTGCCTGTTTAACAAAATTGTGTTACCCCTGCTGCTGGAAAAGTTGCTAGAAGAAAGGATCTTTCTTAGATCTGAGTAGGCAAACTATGGCTGCTGTGAGTAAATGGTGCAGGATACCAGTTTGTACAAGGTTTCTGAGCTCAAGTTAACAGTTCTTAAAATAGTTTAAAAAAAAATACATATACAGCAGAAATAGTAGCTCCCAAAGCCTAAAATATTTACCATCTGATCCTTTACCATCTGACCCTTTACAGATGTTTGCTCACTTCTGCTCTAGGTAACATAACATATTTGCAAAAGAGGATATCTTTGTTTAATTTAAGTTTTAACTATTAGTTATGGACTAACCAAAGATTGCTACCATATCAAGTGATTCTCAATTGGGATGGGGGGGGGGCTATGAGAAGGTAGGAAAAGCTCTGACTAGCCCACTGGTCTAGGAGTGAATCTCAGTGGGGTGGTATGAGGGATTTGCATCCATAAAGCAGGCTCTTGCATCTTAGTGAGAGAGGAGATGGAATGTTTATCAAAAGGGGCTTGGATTTAAAAGTGGAGCTCTACTGATAAATGTGCGTTTTAAAAAATTCTTATTTTATAATTGTGATCATAAATTTTAAGGTATTAACCCTTTAGTGTACCTTGCTTCTCACTTTAAGAGTTTAGAATTTTTGTCTTAGAAATATTGAGGAAAATTGGATTGATCACATTGATTTCCTTTAGCCATTGTGGGAGAGAGTATTTAATGTTGTCACTATATTAGTGTAGTTTTATCTTCTACTTCTGTCCTTAGATTTTTAAATGTTCCCTTTTATCTATAGTAATTTATGCTTTTGTACTAGTTTGCTTAGTTGTGAGATTGAACTTTAAAACGTTTCTTTTTCTGGCTCAGTTTAATGTCTGTTGAAAATGATTCAAAATGCCTATATTATAGCTTACTTGCCTATTGATATATATGTATGCGTATATTTGAGTCAGTGAGTACTTTGGGGGGCATTATGAATATGGGCTCTAGAGTTAGACTGCCTTGGTTTGACTCATCTCTTCCATCCACTAAATGTGTGTGACCTTGACAAGGTTGTTAATTATTTTAACAACCCTAAGAGGTATGTACTATTATTACTCCTAATAACAAATTATGGTACAGAAGGATAAACAATAGTACATACCTCTTAAGGTTGTTAAAATAATTAACTGAGCTCTTACATGTAAAACTTACCAAACTTATCACAGGGGCGCACTTATTACGCAGCCACTGTGTTAGCTATATTAGTGTTATTAATATTTATCACACATGACTTTATAATTTTTGTGTGTTGAATATCTAAAGAGCTTGAAAGAAGCTCTGGTCATAGAAAGTAATGGGTATATTAGAATTGAGGATGTCACTAAACTAATTCTAAAGTTTGGTTGTTCCCAAATAATAGTGTATAAACAATTACTGAAAATCCAAATGTAGACGTTTTAGATAAGGAATTTCATTACAATATCATGTTAAGTTTTCCTTTTAGTTTTAATTTCCTTGTAATTATTTATTAGTATAAATGTTCATTCAAACTGAAAAGATTAGTATTAAAGATAGGGGTTCTTACTACTTGGAAAATTAAAAGTTATATATGTATAGCCATAAATCAGTTATTTTAATTTTTTTAAATTTGTTTTGCATTTTAAATATTGGCCATAGTGACGTGGATTAACATTCATGAAGAATAGTATTCAGAAAAAGACAGTCACAAAAGATAATTTTTATTTTTTAAAATAAGTATTGTGTGTGTGATGCTGTTGGGACCAAAAGGAGATGTGGTCCCAGTTTTCTTCTAGTCTGTGATGAAATTGAGAAGAAAAGCATTAGATCATTGTACTTTTAATTGTATAATCATAAACTGATACATGAGTTAAGAAAAAGTCACCAAGTGTGTGCAACCAAGATAACATACTTAGACTGAATAAAGAAAAACAAAGGAAGTTACAGTGGAGAGAAGATATGAAGCACATAGAAGAGTTGTCTGTACAAGGGGATGTGAGGGAATGCAGAAAAGTATACCACATGGGAAAAGCCTGACAGAAGAAAGTGCAGGTAAAGAACCTGAAAGAAGGCCAGTGTATTTAAATGTGGAAAATGGGGGCTGGAGGGTGTAGGGCTGAGAATGTACCAGATGAAGCAGAGAAATAGGAATGGAGCAGAAATGCATTTCAGACCTTGTAGACCATGTTCAGGATTTGGATCTCCGAAGAGCAAGGAAAGCCCTGGTGTTTTAAATAGGAGTGACTTGACCAGATATATGTTTTGGAAAGAGCATTCTAATGCAAATAGAGAATATATTTGAATGAAGTAGAAGGCATGAGTGGATGTGGAAAAAATGGGACTTTATTGTAAAGATGATTTGAAATTGGGCTGTCGTGGAGATGGGGGGAGATAGATTTAAGGATAAGAAGGAAAAGTCAGTTGGACTTGGTATAACTGCTTGGATATTGGGAATGAGGTGGGAGGGAGGAATGGGCAGTGTGAAAAATTTGACTTACTGTTTTGAGACTGGGTAGATGGTGTTGCCATTCACCAAGGTAGGGGACATTTTTTGGGGGGTGTTGGCATCCCCCCAAAAGATTATGGTTTCATTTGTATGTATGTTGAATTGAGGCTTGGAGACTCCAAAGAGAGATATCTTTTAAGAAAGTTTGCTAGGCGAAACTTAGGCTATAGATGTAAATTTGGGAATCATTGACAAGGATTGTCCAAGGAGAGAGTATAGAGTGAGAAGAAAAGAATCTGGAACTGGACTCTGGGATCTCAGAACTTAAAGAACTTCACCATTTAATGGCTAGATAGATTTCAGTGGTTTTTGCATAATTTTATGTGTTCATTTATCCTACGAGTTATTAAGCACTTAACTATAAGTACTACATTTAGGTACGAATAGAAAGGTAAACAAAATCTAAATCATGTCTATGCAAAACATGGACCAGTAAATTGGCAATTTTAGTATAGTGCAGGGGTTTTATAACCGCCTCACCAAACAGGGCAAGATTATAGTAAGGCCTGTATGTGTGTTTTTTGGAGAAGAGGATCATAACTGTCATTAGATTCCCACTGAGATCCAGGTATCAAAATTATGTGTATTAAGAACAATTAATATGGTATAAGTACTAGAAAGTGCTGGGGAGAGGGGTAAAGGAATATTTGGGAAGGAGTATAATGTGTTATGGAAACAAAGATAGAATGTTCAAAAAGAGGGGTAGTGTTGGTGTAACAGGTCACATAAGGCAGCGAGGCATAGACCAAAAGAATGCGATGTGGAGGTGGGTGGGTAAAGATTTCCAGCAGAGGGATCAGCTTGTTTAAAGTCTCAAAAACCAGAAAGCATGAGGAGTTTAAGAAATTAAAGTATCTCTTCTAACTTTAAAATGAAAGTTGATTTTTGAAAAATTGAAATATACTAAACCATTAAGGAAAGATCTAGGGGGGTAAAATGTATCATAATATTTTATTAAAATATGCGATTCTGCAATGAGGATTTTCAGGTTCATTACCTGAAATGTATTTTACCAGAAGACTCTAAAATAGGATCATCACAAAACTAATGTTAATAAGTAATGAACTTTCTTGTTAAAGTAAAATTTTTAACAGGAATTTTGATCAATTTAAAGAAGTTACATTAGAATAATTATATTCAAATTTAGAACTGGAAGGGACGCTATAAATATTCTAGATTTTTTCTTTTAAATTTTATTTTTAAGCAAATTAGGGAAGATTAAAGTATAAGTACAATTGTAAAAATTCATACTTTGAGGTATTTTCTTCTGAGTACTTTTTCTGTTTAGCTAATCATACTAGTGTTTGAAAAAATATGTTTTGACTCAAGATGATATGAGGAGAAAAAAGGAATCTATAGCTAACTGAGTTTGGGAAATTATACATTAAACAAAATTAGTTTTATCTCAGGATTTTTCAGAGGCTTTAATGTCATTGTGCTTTGTGAATCTCCAAAGTGGAGATGGAGTATGTATAATTTGTATTAGAACCTTTTTTCAGAAGTATTCATTCTGTCAATACATATTGACTGTCTACTGTCTGCCAGACTCTACTGTTTTTAATTATCCTACAGAGTTGACAATATGGCTCCATGTTGTCTCCATGACAGGAGTGTATTATGATAAAAAGTAAAGTAAGTTCCTCGTAATTGGCTTCAGTTTAGGAGAATGAATATTAGCTAACTTTTTAGAAATAACATTCATGGTCTTTCTGCAGTTAGAGTATAACAGATATACAAGATGGAGTGAAGTAATTTAAACCCTCACTCCCCTTCTCCCCCCAAATCAACTATTCATAAAGAATTCATACTAAAATTGCCATTACTAAATGAACTTGAGTGGCAGTTCTTAACCTTCTTGGCCTTAGAACCCTGTTACATTAATAAAAATTATTGAAGTTCTTTTGTTTATGTGGATTATAATCTCAGATTTATCATTTAAATTGTAAAACAAATTTTAAAATTTTATTCATTTAAATATAATAAATTCATTTCATGTTAATATAAGTAATTTTTTAATAACAATTTTCCAAAACAAATTTGTAAGAAGAGTGGCATTGTTTTACATTTTGAGGATCATTTAATGTCTGGGTTAAGAGACATTCTTAAATCTGCTTCTGCATTCATTTTGTTGTAACGTCACATGTCATGTGGCCTCTGGAAAACTACCTTATACTTTTGAGAAAATGAGAGTGAAAAAGCAAATAATAATGACTTAGTATTTGTAGTTTTTGCCTAAGGAACCCCTAGGGGTTCCCAGAACAAGTACACTTTGAGAACAGCTGTACTAGAGCACTACAGTGAGAAATTTTTAGTAATTCAGTAACCTAAATATAAAGTGATAAAATTATATGCCTTATTTTCTCATTTAATTCTCTTTAGATTACTATGCAAATACTGTCTATGTATTAAAAAGACTTTTGGGATACATAGTAAAAATATTAGCATTTCATATCTTGGTTTTCAAATTCTAGCTTAAATTAAGCAGTGTTTCGAAGTTGTTCCAAAAGTGGTCAAACTTTTTGTAGTAGGTATATTTATTCTATAGACAAAACATGTCTAAATTAATAATTGGAATTTGGCATTTGTCTCTGTAAGGTTTTTGGTAAATAAATTCTAAAATTCAGCATTAGATGTTATATAAGTGTTTTTAAATTTTGTAATGAGAACATGAACTATCAATTTGTTTAATACTTCATTCTGGAGATGTTCTTTCTAGTATCAAGAATACAAAGCATTTATTATATAGTTGGATGATTTTTTTTTTTGTTGGAAGTTTTTGAAAATCAAAATGTTAAACTGAAAAATACCATTTTAGGTTATAATGCTGTATATTTTTTTCATCGTTCAATATTTGCATTGACTAACATCTGTTAATGTATAGCTTGCTATATTTAGATTACATTAATTCTTTAGTATTTTTTCTCCTTTGGATTAAATGATAGTTGGGGTAGCGATTCTATTCTATGATTCGGGTGGTTTTACATAGTAAAAGTGAAGTTTTCTCCTAGGTAAAATAAAATGTTGACTAGCCAGAACCAATGACTGTATTTTTAAAAGTATATTTTATTTGCTGTAAAGAATTACATCACTTTATTTAGCAAATATTTTATATGTCTTTCATACAATAGGTGAAGTATTACAGACATTTAGCACCTGATCATTTGCTGCAAATATGTCATCGACTAGGACCTCTTCTTGAACAAGAAATTCCGCAAAGTGTTCCTGGAGTACAAACTTTATTAGGAGCTGGAAGACAGTCCTTGCTACGCACAAATAAAAGTATGAAAAATTTCTAATAGGATTTAGACATTTTTCTCACTTTTTTCTTTTGTCCTTCCTATCTTTTTATCCATAAAACTATGTGTGTTTCATAGGTTGCAAGCATGTTGTGTGGAAAGGATCTGCTCTGGCTGCATTGCATTGTGGAAGACCACCTGAGTCGCCAATTAACTATGGTAGCCCACCGAGCATTGGTGAGTTGTTTAAGTTTATTACCAAGTTGATATCCTCTTGGTAAAGAGCTTTTGAAAATAAAAATGTTTTTTAATTACTGTGAAATCAGAGAATTTCATATTATGTACAATAGCATTCAAAGAGGAAAAAGCTATCAGATTTTTTTCTTACATCAGTGATCTTAACAGTGAAGAAGTTACAGTATGTAATTATGGATTGTATATATTATACCTGACGCTGGCTAGTTCGTTCATTGGAATTTTATTTTTAAAAAAATTGTTTGTTATGTATATTATAGGTTAATGGGCAACTGTATCATAATACACATTAGGTATAATGGTGGAAAACAAAAATAGTTTGGTTATTTTTTATAAAGCATAGTGTATTTTTGCCTTTAAAATTTCAAAGAAGGAAAACTGATGCAGATAGGGCTTTTCTTTGAAATGCCTGGATTCATCCCTTTTACCTTACCAGGCCCTTGTCTTATCTGGATTACCACACATCCTCCAACTAGTGTCCTGCTTCTGATATCTTCTCCCTCTCTTCCTTCCAAATAACACTGTAATATTAATCTTACTTAATTCTACCTTTGCTGTGTCACTCTTATGATCAAGGTAGTAGTATAAAGAGGTTAAAATATTCTGATGGTGTCATACTTCTTCTATCACCAAGTCTAAACTTCTGAATTTCAGGACCTTTGTGTTTTAATGATAGCCTCTTGTCCCACCCCCACCCTCTTGCCTAGTCAGGAATGTTATTCCCTCCTCTTTCTTCCATCTTTCCAAATCCTTATTTCTTCCTTTTTTGGATACTTATGCTATTAAGTTGGTGCAAAAGTAAGTGCGATTTAAAAGGTTAATACAAAAAACACAGTTACTTTTGTACCAACCTAATAATCATCAATATTACAGTTTTGCATAACTTTTGGTTTATGTTTATATATCTTTTCCCATTGTTTTACTTTCAGCCTTTTTGTGTCCTTTTATTTTCCATGTCTTAAAAATAGCACAGAAGTGACTTTTTAAAAATACAGTATGACGATGTTTGTGTTTTATCTGGCATATTTTGTCCTTTACGTGTAATTATTGATATATTTGGGTTTAAATTTACTATCTATCACAACTGGGAAAATGATCTCTTTTTCTCTGGTTGCTTTTAAGATTTTCTTGTTGGTTTTTTGCAGTTTGTGATATATGTTGGTGTCAATTTTTTAAAATACATCTTGTTTGAGATTTATTAGGTTTGTTTATAATGTCTTTTATTGGTATCAGAAATTTCTCAGCCATTATCTTTTAATATATTCTCTTTACTCCATTCTCTGTCCTCTCCTATGGGACTCCAGTTAAACAGATGCTAGACTTTTTCATTTTATCTTCTGTTGCTCTTTTATGATTTACATCTTTTTGTCTGTGTGATGCATTCTGGATTGTTTTTTCTGACCTATTTTCCATAGGTATCTTATATGATATTTGTATGGTGGGTAATCATGAGTATATTTCTTTTTTAAGCATATGATCGCCCTGGTTAAATAATGATTTCTGCGTATAATCTTACTATAATGAACAACTCTTAAAAAAACAAAGGATTTGAGACATTTGAACACATTTGCACTTAGAAAATTATATGAGTGGGTAGAATAGTTTTCTTGAAAGGAGGATGAGATAAAATATTATAGGAGCTTTTGTCACACAGTTGTAGCTATTTATTTACCTTTGTTTTTTTCCACTACATTGTTAGGTTCTGAAGGATAGATTGTGTTTTTTCTTTTTGTTTTCGGGCACAGCTCATAGTGGCCGATGTGGGGATCGAACCGACAACCATGGTTTGTGCAGCACCATAGAGCACTGTGGTTTGTGCAGCACCACGCTCTAACCAACGGAGCTAACTGGCCACCCGTACGATAGATTGTGTTTTATTGCTCTTTACAGACCCAACTCCTCAGCATTAGTAAATATTAAATGAAGAGGCAGTAGGTAATTGATGTAATTGAGGAACTGGGGTAGGACAGGAAAAGTTCAGAAGTGGGAAGGAGTGAAAATAGATAGTTGGAAGAAGCAAGATTTGGTCCAGTGATAGCTTTGAGGTAAGGAAGAAAACTGAAGCTGATTTTTAGAAACTTAAGGTATATTAGTGAACTGGGTTATCAATTCATTAAACTTGGAACATTAAAACCCATAACTGTACTTACCTGGCAGGGGAGATACCATGATCACGAAGGTGGTTTTCCCAGTGCGAGACTTATCCATTGCACTCCGGATGTGCTGACCCCTGCGATTTCCCCAAATGTGGGAAACTTGACTGCATAATTTGTGGTAGTGGGGGACTGCGTTTGCGCTCTCCCCTAGAAAAACAGAATTTAAAAACAAAAAAAAACCCACAAAAAACCCCCCCATAACTATACAATTTAAAAACCAACTCTTGAGTGTTTTCTCATCCTATTTTATTTTATTGTCTGCTTGTAAATCCTGACTACTTTGTACCTCCTACTCCATGATGTAAATTGTGAAAATTGAAGTGGCATTCATTCTCGGGACACGAGAACCAAAGTGGACAGGAGAACCAGTCCTTTCCAGCACTCTAGAATCCCCTTTAATAATGTTTTGAAAAGCAAAACCAAACAAACCCCCAAAGATCCCACCAATCTGTTATCACCAGCTTCTAACTAATTTCTTTTGGAAGACATGTGAATGTGTACTTAGCATAGCAGCACTTACTTTCAAAGGTATTAAAGAATTTCTGATATTGTCCTTTTTCCAATCTCCTTAACCACATTATGCCTGTTTTCAGATATAATTTACTCTGCATTTGCCTACGATAATAAACTCTACTTCAATAATAAATGACATAGGTTGGCTGAGATCAGGAAAGTATATACTTAGATACATTAAAGCTCTTTTTAAAGTTAAATTTGGAGATTCATTTAATGATTTAATGCATGTTTATCTTGTGGAAAAGATTGTAATATAGTAAAGCAATCTTTTGCTAATTATCTTGTTTGTATTTATTTATTTTTTTACATTTACCGTATTAGTGAAGTGAACTATTATCTCTAGGTTTTCCATACTCATTTTTTTTATTTTGCCTAGGTACTTCCAGATCTTTGTTGTTTTAGTCTTGATGAGGAAGGATAAAGGAGTATTGGGGAACCTGATTCTTAGAATGTGTGAGTGTAAGGAAACTATTTTGCCTTGACAAAAAGTTTATCTCACAAACATCCTGTTAATGCTAGGAAGCCTGTTCATTAAAAGAAGTCTTAGATCTCGTCTACCTTTATATTTTTCTCTTGAGAAAAGTAGTTTGAACAAAGGCAACAAGGATTCACTTAAAATTAGATCAAATCTTGACTCTGTTTTAGTGTAGATTGTGTGGTCTTAGGCAATTATTTTTTTCATTACTTAATCTATAAAATGGGATAATACCTACCAAATCTGGTTATTTGAAGGCTTAAATGAGCTAGCAAAGTGAGGCACAAAGTAGACGACAATAAATGTTACTTTGTGCTCTTCCTACAGTTATCATTTAATGAGTTATTTTGCTAATAAATCTTGAGTTCTTTTTTGAAGATAAGTTTCTTTTCCTTTCTAATTTTCACTGTTATATTTTGCCATATTTACAATGCTGTATTTGACTTACTCTAATTGATAATTTTCCTTTACTCTTCCATTCTCTCTTGCCTCCCCGCTTTTTTTCTGAACAGAAAGCTGATTACAGGATTGATTAACATTGCAGCCTCCTTCTATTTTAACTAAATTTGGGGCTTTTGTTCATTATAGTTACTATTAGGGAAATTTATTTGTCTTGTTTCTATTTTGGTCAGTTGTTAGTTATTGGTGCACGATGGTACAGAGACCAGATGGTGCTGTAGAAATAAACCAACATGTATTGAGTTATTTTCCTAGATTATCTGCAGTTCTCAAATTATGAAAACTTGGTTATTATTTCCTACTAATATCTATATTAGTAATTTAAGAAGGATTGTTGTGACAAGCTTTACAGTTGTGGCTCTACAGTGAAGTAAATGTTAAAAGTTCCTGTTTACATGATTCCTTCTCAAAAAAAATTGAACCTGAACTCTTTGATACATTAGAAACAAAACAAATAAAATTGATGGCCCTTTGTATTTTATGTCTTTCAAATCAAACCAGATGTGAATTCTTTGTAGCATATCATTCAATCTATTGTCAAATAGGCAATAGTTATTTTCTGTACGTAGTATAGTATACATTCAAATACTTTAATATACTTAGTCTTTAGGGTTTCCTTTATTATGATTAAATATACTTAAATTCCTTGTATTTTTATCCCTGGTCCTGTTTTTCTCAGCCTTTGATTTTTAAGTTAATCTCTTTAGACAATTTAGATTTTCCATATTGCTGTTTAGTTCCTTTTGGTAAATTGAGCTATACTTTATTTAATTAAAAATTAATCAGAATGAATATATACTCAATGTGGAAACTTGGAAAACAGAACGGCTCAAAAATCAGTCAATCTCACTGGTTATCTGCTATTAATACTTTGGCGTGTTTCTTTTCAATCTTTTTTTCTAATATTTTGTCTACATAGCCTGCATGGTAAGAGTTCGCTCTTTAGAATCAGACTATCTGAATTCAGACCTGGGCTTCACCTCTGGGAAAGTTACATTTTGTCCTTCAGTTTTCTTATTGGTAAGGAGTATTCCCTTATTGGGAGTAATTGTAGTGCCTACCTTAAAATATGGATGAGGGTTAAATGAGAATATATGTAAAGCGCCTTGAACAGTGCCTGGCATGTAGTAAAGCACTCAGTACATATTAGCCATTTATTTTTCAAACCTGCTACACATCATAATAGTTTCTATAGCCTTTTTTCTCCCCCCATTCTGTATTGTATTTTGACATTTACATACATTGTTAATTGCAGCAATAAGCCTTTTTCTATATTTAGATTCTTGAAGTCCTTCTAGTAAGAACCTCTTTCTAGCTCCAAGCCCTGTTGACTTTTCTTTAGCCATTTTCTCAAGGTATTTGGCTCCTGGCATGCTATATTTTCTCTTTCAGTGGATTATATAGCTATTTTTTTTATGATCTCCACAATCTCCTTTTCATTAGAACATGTTTATGGTTCTTCAAAATGAATACAATTTTATGTAATTTTACACCTTATCAAATACCTTAATTACCACACAATATATCTGTCTGATAGAAATTCTGAAATTACCAACACCATATATAGACAACTTTTTTGGACTTGGAATGAACTTGGAAGGTCATTTCTATTTAGAAATTGCCCTCTGAGTGCCTGATCATGGACATAGTATTATTTTGTTTGGAAAACTACAGTTGCCTTCCATTTCCAAGGGTTCTGTATCCATGGATTCAGTGCTGTACTGAAAATGTATAGACTTTTTGTTGTTATTTACTGAACAATACAGTGTAACAACTATTTACGTAGCATTTACATTGTATTAGGTAATAAAAGTAATCTAGAGATGATTTAAATTATATGGGAGGGTATGTATAGGCTATATGCAAGTACTATGCCATTTTATATAAGGGACTTGAGTATCCGTGGGGGTTCTGGAACCAATACCCTTGTCCTAAGAGGTAAATCAGTTTGGAATTTGTTTTCATATGGTCTTGCTGATATGTTTATCATTATATTTCTGTAGTTTCCTCGGGTTTAGTTTATAGGCTTCCAAACTCTTGTTTTATAGTTATGAGTTATTAATCTTACATTTAGAATGCCTTTATTAACACAGATCATGGAGATTAAAATGAAACCTAGGTACTGATTATCCAGAATTTACTGTCTTGTACTTTAATTTAGGAACTGTTTATGTAGTTATTGATAAATTATAACTACCATGTTTCCCCGAAAATAAGACCTAGCCGGACAGTCAGCTCTAATGCATCTTTTGGGGCAAAAGTTAATATAAAACCTGGTCTTCTTTTACTGTAATATAAGACTGCGTATGATATGATATATGATATGATATATGATTTAATACCAGGTCTTATATTAATTTTTTGCTCCAAAAGACTCATTAGAGCTGATTGTCTGGCTAGGTCTTATTTTCGGGGGAACAGGGTAGTTCTGGGATCCTTCATTTCTGATTGTTACACTGGAGTAGACATTGTATAGACTATTGTTCTTAACAGTTAAAAACATTAACAAAAAAACCTCTACATTTTTGTTAATTCATAGTAATTTAAATTTTTCCCAATTCGTCTTTTTTTAAACAATGGTTAATTTTGGTCTTGGAAAATTGACTGCAGTTGTACCATGTGTCCTTGTCCATTTTACAAAGTAGTTAGCAGAAGGAGAAAAAAATTCTAAACATTTTTGAGTGAGATAATGGTATTTCTGTTTCAGTTCTTTTTTATTTGCAGAGATTTTATTATGTATTTTTCTGCTATCTTAAAAAAAGTAGTTACGTGGTTTTTTGCAGATGCTCTTTTCTGGCAGCTGCTTATTTTTCCTCCATGAAACTTGATTCAAATGGTACAGGTTTGGATAGTGAGAAAAACTAAGGTAATTATGTTAATCTTTTTTTTTAAAGTCATCTGCATTGAAAACTTGGTCCCAGAAATAGGAAGAAAGCATCCTATTCCTGGATAGAAAGATGTCAGTTGTTTATAAGTGAATGAAATTAAAGTTATATTTCCAACAAATTTATTTTTAAAAAAACTTTTAGTGATCGTCAAGTTATATAATGAATTATCAAGACTAAGACATGTTAAAATGGATACATAATGAAGGCTAATAGCCAGATAAATACTACATCTTTAATTACAAAATTAAAATTTTAAAACTGGCATGTAAATAGACATGCTTTCAGTGACTTGGCACAGAAATAATATGTAAGATAATTTATTCACAATGTAATAAAATAGAAAAGTAAATGAAAAGTCTGGGACAAATGGTTGATTATTTGGGAGAGGAAAAAATCTTTAGAGACTCACTTCATATTATATACTAAAACTCCAGATATACTAAGGAATTAAGAGAAAAATTGAAACCACAAAAATGTAAAAGAAAATATAAGTGGATATTTATACTCTTGGCTGGTAGGAGGACTCTTTATGTTAAAGAAGTAAAGAAATTATAAAAGAAAGGGAAAATATTGATAGAATTGGCTATGTAAAATTTGTGAAATCTTGAGATGTCAAAAAAACCCAGCATAATATGAAACCAAAGTATATTGTGGAAAATGTTTCTAGAAATAGGATTGGAGAAATTGAAGTTCACAGAGAGGTTAACTTTCTTGCAGTCAACCACAGTGTCAAATTTGAACACAAGGGTGTTGAACTTAAAGCCTAGCTCTTACTAAGGAATAGAGCGTAACTGTTAACATGCTGATTATGCGGGAAATCTTTGCAAAATTTTAAAAGTGATTGCTTTAGGTGCTAGAATTATGGATTTTTCTTCTGTGTGTGCTTAATTTTCAACATTGAATATGCATTAGTATTATGATTAGAGAAATCAATTCTTGAAAAATAACTAGGTGTGAACTAGGAAAGTGATTTGTGGGAGAATTTGACTTAATCGTCCTATTGCCTTGAGAAGTAAAAGATAAGAACCTACTACTGGCTAGATACATACACAGTTACCTCTGTCTTTAAGAAATCGTGGCCTTTATCTCAATAATTAGTTCTGTAGACTTGTGTACATAGATTTTGTTTCAGAGACTGTTCTGAATGACACTTGAAGAGACTGGTATTTGAGATGGATAACAGTGATTTCTGGAATGTTTATTTCATTTACTGGTCTATTTACTAGGAAAATTGAGTAAATATATTTACTTCTCCCTTTCCTTCCAAATTAAATCCATTTAGCGTGACAGTTGAAATGAAGAACTGTTTAGAGATACATATTTTGCACCTATAATCTATATGGTAAATTAAATCCTTCATTTTTGTTTTATTCCTAAACCTAGTTGTTTTATTCACATGTAATTTATTCGTTAAATTCACCAAATATATATTGATCATCTAAGTGCCAGATACCATTGTCAGCTCTTAGACTAATCGAAGAACAAAACAGACAAAATTTTGCCCATATGGAGCTTATTATGTTCTATTGGGGGAAGCAGGAAATAAACAGTGAACATAATAAGCAAATAAATGTATAGCATCAGGTGATAAGTGATGGAAAAAGAACAAAGAGCTACATAAAGGTGGATTAGGAGTTATGAGGGGTGGTAAGCAATGGGTTGCAATTTTCAGTTGACTGATCAGGTTAGACATCTAACCTGATGTGCTAAGACTTCTGAGAAAAGAAGTCAAAGGAGTTAGCCAGCCATGTCGGGGGGATATTCAAACCAGAGATAACAGCCAATGCAAAAACCGTAAATTAGGAGCATACCTGATGGAAGAATGTGCAAGATTAGAGTGGCTGGAGCAGACCAGATAAGGGGTAAGAAGTAGCAGGTGAGGTCAGAGAGGTAATGGGAGACCAGATTATGCAGGGCATTGGTAGACTGATATGTAATGAATTTGTTATTCTGAATGAAATGAAGAGTATTGCAGTTTTGAGCAGAGGAGTCATGTTGCAGGGCGACCAGTTAGGTTGCTTTTGAAATTCACTACAGTCTTACTAGAAGAGGTGACATTTTAACTGGTCCTTGAGGGTAAGAATTTGCCAAGTGAAGAAAATAGACATTTGCTTTGTCAGGCTTAATTTAAGAATATTTCCCATCACCATACTTATGAAAATAAATGTACTTTTAAACCAAAGCCATATATGCTACTTGATTTAAGGTTAAACTATTATAATATCATATAAAGACCTTATTCCTTTGTGACCTCTTATATCTGTTTCACCATGCTCGTTTAGAAAATTGATGTTCTAGTTTAATAAAATTTAAGGAGTTCCTATACTCCAAGAGACATTTCCTTTTTACTCAAAAATCCAATTAGTCTATTAACAATTTCTTTAGAAAGTGAATAATTGCCATTTGCCTTTCTGCCATAAAACTATAAATTAAATTGAATCATCTTAGTATCTTATTATTAACTACGATTCATTTATATACTTTTTAATTTAAAAGGTTCTACACTCAGTTGTAGGAAATATGAATAAGACAGATTTTTTATCCTTAAACTACTTAAGATCTGATAAGGAAGATAGACATTATGCACACAGTGTAGTAAAAGAAAACGTGAGTTCACTAAATGGGAGTCCTAGACCATCCTCTTCTTTACCTTTGTAAAAATTCTCTACCTTTTGAATCTGGTCAGACCTTCAAATTCTGCCTCCTCAGTTGAACTTGTACTGTTGAACCATACTTATATTTTCTTTTCTAACGCCCTGTATCCAGTTTGAATTACCAACTCATAACCTGGAAACTACATACTGCTCTCTCAGTAGGTCGTGTATTATAGGAATGTTGTACAGGTTTATAATTTGATTGAGAAGGTCTCTGCTAGGTACCTCCTCCCTTAGGAAACAGTCAGAGTGTAGATATTCAGTAGTTAATCGGTAACGAAGCGTAACAAAGGATAGTGTGGAAAATCGTTTTTGTTAAATGTTTCTGGAAAGTTTTACTTGAAAAGTTAACTGTACAGTAACTTTTTGAAAGAGATAGTCTCTTTTGCAGTTGACTCCCAAAATGAAAATAAAGATTTAATTCCAGTTTAGGTAAAGATTTGGTGAAAACTGTTTAAGAGAGCAGTATCATTTTCTCTCTTTACTTAAGGGAAGTATTTTTTGCTTAGAAAATTCTTCATGTATTCTGATTTTCAAATGGTCTTCATAACAAATTCATTTTAAAAAATTCTGACATATTCAAGTTCTTGATCATCATTAAAATAGTTTCGATGTTGTAATTATCTCTAACAATCATTTTTTATACCTGAACAATGTTAAATATTTTAACAAAATTTGACATTTTGAGAATTTTGTAAGTTTTCTATGGTGGGAATTAAACTACGTCTGGTAACACTGTCAGAGTTTATGTTATATGTCATCACTTTCCTGCAGAACAGACAGGTAAGCCTGAGACATCATTGATCCTTAGTGTTTAAGATCATTTGTATCAGGACAATTGATGTCTGTGGTTTTGTGTGACTCTTGCTCTAAATCAGTTTGGAGCCAAAACACTAGAGGAGTAGTATGTCTTTTACCAGGCCATTTCTGTGCATAAAGAAAAATGTATCAGGGCTTATTAGAAACTTACTGAATCACTGTTAGGTTATAGTATTAATGTAACCAGCTTAAACCTAAGTATGTTGATTCACAGTTGTTACAGTTTATCTTAGATATTCTTAGATGTTGAAATATTGTTGCAGAAAACTAACAGCAAGAGAGATACTCTATTAGACTATAAAATGATGTAGTAAAAGAACACATAAGCATAATGTAATTATTCCTTGAAATACTGCTTTAGAATCTGCAAAACATTTTTCACCAGTACTCAAATGTTTTTCAAATACGCAAACATTTATTGTATGTTATGATACAGCTGAAATATTTGTATTTTATCAACTTTAATTGCTACGCTCTAAATCTAGGTTAAATAGTATTTTTGTATATATTTTTAATTTTCTTGGGACTAAATTCAAGTGAGAAACTGTAGTGCTTGCTGTCCATCTAGTACTACATGGCAGTTACAGGCAGAAAAAAATCCTTACACCAAAAATAATCTACTGGTGAATAATGTAGATCAGTCAGCATATATTTATTGAGCACCTACTTTTTCCATCATTAACAGTATAGAAAATAAGTACAGTCATAATTTAGATGGAAGAGAATATTTTGGGCTGGCTTTGGGGTAGAAGATAAATTTCAGTCATATCTTGAAAGATGGTTAAAAGGGGTGAGCTGAAAAAAAGAGCAAATAGATTCTGGAGGAAGGTATCATTATACAGTTATTTGGCAAGATCCCCAGTTTAATTATTTTTCAAAATAATGCGATGAGTTCTCTGTCATTTTTTTGTAAAGTTTTTTAAAACATCATTTAGCATGTCAAATTTAGAGTGTTCAGGAGTTGTTGGTTGATGAAAAGTAAAAATTACTGGATCCAGTTTTAACTGCTTTTGTAAGAAAGCCTATCTCATTTTAAAGAAATAATACCACATAAAATGATTTTGGTTTTTAAAGAGCCCTGGCCAGAAAATACAGAAGTCTGAATTTTAATCCTGGCTTCGTGCTTTATTTTGTGACTTTAGACAGGTCATTTAATTGAATTTGTAAAATGAGGATAAAAGTACCTAACTTAATTTAGTTCAGGTGAAATAATGTGGTTTTATTGGCTGTTTTGGAGACATTTAACTGGCATCTTAGAAAGCATCTTTATTTTTACCAACACGTGAGAAATTAGAATATGTGAATTCTTAAGAAATGATAATTAAGAAAATTAATCTGAATTATATTTATTTTTCCCCTTTGTTCTTTGGTAGCGGATACTTTGTTTTCAAGGAGGCTGAACGGGAAATACAGGCTTGAGCGACTTGTTCCAACTGCAGTATATCAGCACATGAAAATGCATAAACGAATTCTTGGACACTTGTCATCAGTGTACTGTGTAACTTTTGATCGAACTGGCAGACGGATATTTACTGTAAGTAATTTTTAAAATGTCTTAATTCGTGTGAGGAATTGAAGTAACATTGCTTACAGTTGAACTTCAGATAAAACCGTTTTCTTTTAATGAATAACTGGAAATTTAGATAATTTAGCTTTTAACAGAATTTAGCTTTTTAACAGAAGCTTTTACTTAAGGCTGGACTTTATCCAAATTTGGAAAATTCCTGAAAGACATATTATAGCACAGTCACAGCTATATTATAGTCCTGCATCATGGAGAATCCAGCCTTATATCAAATATGCAGTTTGACATTTTGTAAACTGGCAAACCGTAATTTTAGTTTTAAACCAAACATTTCCAAAGTGTGTTAATAAGCAAATTAGAACAGATTATTAAATGTACCTTATTATATTATCTGTAGACAACCACTTTCTAGTCTATGGGAAAATTTCCTTCAAATAGTGATAGAAAAAATAAGGCATGTTATGCTTTGCTTATTACCTTTTTTCCTTAACACCTCATTCTTTATCTGATGTATTCAAAGAGGCTCTTGGAGATTATTTGTTATTGCTTCTTTTAACTTGTTGAATGGAGAAAAGCACAGCTTTTCAGCTTTAAGTAAGAAAATTACTGTTGGAAATATTTCAAGTTTATTTTTAGGTGCCTTAACCTAACTATTATATCCACTAAGGGTAATACTTATACACTAATATGGTTGTACTTATAATTAAACACCATCCTGTGGGCTGAAGGTAGTGCACTCATTCACAAAGCCCTTACTTTCCTTTGAAATAAAAAAAATGGGAAATGGAAGTTAAAATGGAAATTCTTATCTCTGTCTTTGAAGAGAGCAGTTGCAAATTTTACATAGTTTAGATAATTATAGATTTCTCTTTTAAGTAAACATGCTTGTAAACTGAGATTTATTTATATCTACTTTTTCTCTACTTATACACCCAGTCATCTGTAAAACAGTTAAACAGCAGGATGTAGGAAAAGATTTTTATACATATCTTTTTCCTGGCTCTAACCCACTTCATTTGCAGATCATTTCCTACCTTATATTCTTTCCCCTTTCACCTTCTCTTTTATCTCCATTGTTCTTCATGAAGCAAGATAAAAGTGAAATATTTTAAATTTCTGACAGAGTGGAGAACAGGTATCTGTATATTTGCTAAAATGTTTAATATACCTACAACTGTAATTTGCTCTCAATAATGAAAAATTACATTTAGCCTTTTTAGGTTCAATATACTAACAGCTAAATTCAACTGTCAATACAAAGTAAATTAGGCAATTTTAATGTTTAAAAGAATTTTCAAAAATAGTAATAAACTGAAGTAATGAGGAAGAAGCATTACATTGTGTTTGTACTTCATTTTGGTAAGTCTACAATATGCCATTGCATTGAGATTATAAAAAGTGTATTAACTTTTTACTTAAGTTTTTTTTGTTTGTGAAGTACCTTGTGGGAATTCTTTCATTAAAAACAATGAGGATGGTAAGCATTTGGTTGTTGTGCTTTATGAAGCATTGCATGTGTTTTGATTTGAATTAGGTACGTAATCTAGAGTTTTTTGAGGGGAAATGCAGTGAAATAGTATGCTTTTGCTATCTCGTAAATTTTGTTAGAGTGGTAGGTACAGAGTTGAAAGATGGAAAGAGCCCCACTCTAAACGAGCAGTTGTTAGCAAACTACTACCCTGGGTCAAATCTAGCTTGCCACCTGTTTTAGTAAATAAAATTTTATTCAAACACAGCCATGCTCAGTTGTTAATGTATTGTTTATGGTTGCTTTTATACTGCAACAACAGAGTTGAATAGTTATGACTGCAAAGCCTAAAATAATTATTTGGCCCTACACAGAAAAAATTTGCAGCCCCTGTTGCTATTCCTACTTTTAAGAGCATATGATTTCAGGAACAGGAATGATATGTGAAGAGGAAGCTGTTTTCAGATTATTTTTCTTTAGTAGAAGATGCATAAAGAGAAAAAAGTTATCACTGTATTATTTTATATGGTCTCACCAAGAATCTGAAAATGTTGATGTTTTTACATAGGTGATAGTTTATTAATTATGCCAAAGTCACTCTCATATGTAATTTTTTATTGGTAATTTGCAGTTAGATTCCAACTTATTTCCTTGTGATAAAAATGGCAAATAATATGAGAGCACTATTATTTAAAATTTTCTTTTATTTTTATGATTATCATCTCAAGTGGTTGGTAGGGTACACATGTGTTCACTGTTTATACCATATAAAGTGGGATGGCTGTTGGGTGTTCCCTTGTTCCATTGGGAACACACTAGCCACTGACTAATGATTTGAAAAATTAGCCTTGAAGTTAAGGTTTTAGGATAGTAGATCATGAATGACCATTGACAGATTCCTGTGAGAGAGTATAGTTAGTATTTATTGGAATAACAATTCAGTAATAGATCACCTGGTATTTCCTATTTATGTATTTGGTATCTTAAGATCTTGCACGTTTATTACTAAGGTTCTTTTGTAGATATATTTGAAAACTTTTTCCAATGGACTAATTCTCTTGAGTCCTTTCTGAGTAGGAACAGCTAGAGGCAGTATAGATAGCACAGTGGTTAAGAGCATCAGCGTGGCATTAGGGGCTCTTAGTTCAACTCACACTTCCTTGTAGTACAGTTTGGACAGCTGACCTCACCCCTTTAATCTTGTTTCTCATCTCTTAAAAAAAGAGGGGGAATAGACAATAGTACCAACTCCATCGGAATTTTGTGGAATTACATGAAATAATGCATAAAATTAGTATAGAACGAGATATATAGTAAGCAGTCATTAAGTTTTACCTGCTGCTATTAATTTTATAGTTTTAAATAAATCTTATCCATTTTATTTTCTTATCCAATTAAGATCTTATTTATAAATGGTATACAAGATTTAAACTGAAATCATTATAATTGATAAATTCTGTATTAGGATAATTTGCCAGTATTTTGTACTAGAAATGTTTTAATAATAGATGTTTCCTAGTAAAATAGTGAGAAGAATCCAGGGAGGAAGATAGCATAATTACCAAGTCATTAGACTTGCTCTTCAGTTCTTTCTTAGGTTTTAAACTTTTGTGCATGATTTCAGAATCATTGCCTCAAATAATATTTACCAAAGAAAAGCAAAGTTAGTTATCTCTCAGGAAGAAGCCATTCGCTCAAAATACCAAAGTATGTTGAGGACCATATAAAAAGATATTTCCCCCCATTTCAGAAACAAAATGTATCTCTCTTTTCAAATTAAGGCAAAGGAGCATAAAATATTTTCATAAATGTAGTAAGTTATAATAAAGACTATGAGGTTATGTGCATTCCTTTAACAAACTTCAGTCTTCTGGAGCCACTGTTCTAAACACTTAGGATATAGAAATTAAAGACATAATATTTGTCCCTGGAAATTTCATAAATGGTCAACAAATAATATTGATACAATGTCTTAAGATAGATTTTGCATAAGAAACTGAGATGTAGGAGAGAGGGACCTAATCCAGTGTGTAGTAGGTAATGGTAAGAGAAACTTTCTAGAGACGTGGCCGCTGAAATGAGCTAGATATTACAGACTTAGGGAAAGACATTTATAAACTGTGAGAGAATGTAATATGCAATTCTGTATTATTGATATGGCAAAGAATAAATATTAATTTATCATTAAGCATGAGCTAGAAATGGTGGGGGACAAGATTTTTTTTTTGACATATTAAGGAGTGTTTTTTTTCCCTGAAGGCAATGGAGAGAAAATGACAAATTTAGATAGAAGAGAGAGTAGAATTTCTCTTTTTAATGATCCCTTTGGCATTATTAAATAGGATGGATTGAAACTAAGTCTATATACGGAGGAATTCGTTCCTGGCAGTGATCCATGAAAGAAATCATCAGGGCTTGAATAGAGCAACAGTGGAAGTAGGGATGGAAAGATTAAAAGTTGAATCTCTGGGATTTAAGAAATTCATTTGAATATAGGGAGGAATTAAGAGGGAACAGTGTCGGATGACATGTTTTTAACTTGTGTGGCTGGTTAGAAAGTTCTGTCACTTACTATGGGTAGGGATTTAAGTGAAGAAGTTTGTGAGGATAGGACGTGTTGGAATTTGAGATACTCATGAGGATAGCCAAATAGAAATGTTCAACAGGCAGTGGGAGTTCAGCAGTGAGATATAGGCTAGAAGATTCAGCTTGGGAATCAGTGAATATGGAAATTAACTATGTGTGTAATGAAGGAAGCCTGAAATTTCAGCTTTAAAAGCAGGCCAAAGACAAGGAGAGCTGCCTAAGAGGCCAGAGAAAAATTAAAAAAAAAGAAGTAGTGTCTTACAAGCCCAATGATTAGTATTTCATGAAAGATGGAAGCCTAAAGTAAAATTACAACTGAAAGACATCTTTTGGATTTGGCAAGACTAATAATGACCTTGACAAAAAAAAAAAAAAAAAATTAGGGATAGGAGTGAGATTACAATGCATTCAGGAGGGACTAGGAATTGAAAAATGGAAGAGACTTAATCTATACTTCCAAAAAGCTTTGACAGTTAAAAAAAAAGATAGTCTGTTTTCTGAATATGGAACACTACCGTTGAACTTCATATTTCCATTATATTTTCCTACTATGTTGCAATAAATTTGTTTAGATGTCTGTCTCTATTAAGTTGTGAGCTTCTTAATAGTAAAGATTTTTTCTTAAATCTTTTTGGGACTGCATTGTCTTACAGAGTATCTGGTGCATACCGTAGGCATACAGCAAATGATGAACAAATCAACTAGTCAGAGGGGAAAAAAATGTCCTTTTTGCAAGAAACTTAGACTCTATTGGGGAGATACATACAAATGTCTGTAGGACAAAATCCCTTCTGTGCTTCATTTACAGTGGTTATTTTCTGTACTCCAAACTTGCAAAGCCCATTTATGACTTAGAGACTTTGTACTAGCTATTCCTTTTGCCTGGAATTATCTTTCCCCAAAATATTCCTGTGGCTGATTACAGCAGTTCTCTGTTCAAATACCACTTTCTTAGAGTCTCTTCCCTGACTACCTTCCCTCCCCATGCTCCACTGTTGTCTATTTCAATACTGAATTTTTCTTAAAATATGTTTCACTCTCTGGACTTATTTTTAAAATTTGTTTTTTGTATTTTTATTGTATTTACTAAGCTCTGTGAAGACAGAGACTTTGACTATCTTACCATGTTTCCCTGAAAATAAGACCTAGCTGGACCATCAGCTCTAATGCGTCTTTTGGAGCAAAAATTAATACAAGACCCGGTCTTATATTAATTTTTGCTCCAAAAGACGCATTAGAGCTGATGGTCCAGCTAGGCCTTATTTTCAGGGAAACACGGTATTAATGTTGACTAAACTAGGAATCCATGAGCCTATACTACTTTAAATAAGTAAATGAATAAGTGAGAGAGATGGGAAAACTCTTCTTTACAGTAGAATGCCAATAATTTATAAAGAATAATGGTGGTTGATTCATTTGTATGTCATCAGTGAAGGCTAAGATTGGTAGAGGATCTTGGTGTGAAGGTCTTGGCATAACTGTGCAGTGTGTTCCATAAGGTAATCAAACAAGAAAATATTTTCAACTTTATAGGGGAGAAACCTTGGAAACACTAACATGACAAAGTTAACTTCATTACCAGTGGGATGGGTTGGCAATGTGTCCTCTAAAGTGGTGCACTGAGAAAAACACAGCATCTTGTCTGTGGGATTCCAAGTCAGTATGACCTGAGTCTGGTCATGAAGAAACATTTTAGATAGACTGAGGTTCAGGGTCATCCTATTTCTGAGGACATGAAACAGAAAGCCTAAGGAAGTAATCCAGATTGAAGAAGACTGAAGAGACAATATAACTAAAATGTCACCTGGGATCCTGGACCAAATAGGAAAAGACATTGTTGGGATAATTGACAATTTGAATGGATCCTGAGGATTGAATGACAGTTTTATAAATATTGATTTCGCAATCTACGTAGATGTGTGTCCTCATTTTAGAGAAATACACCCTGCAATATTTAGAAGTGATGAGGCATCAAGTCTGCGGACTGTTGTTAAATGGTACAGCAAAAGACTAGTGCTAGAGTGTGTGTGTGTGTGTGTGTGTGTATGTGTGTGTGTGAGAGAGAGAGAGAGAGAGAGAGAGAGAAGAAAGGTGATGATGGAGCAAATATAGTGAATTGTTAACAGTTTATGAATCTGGGTGATGGAGATTTGGAAGACATTGGTATTATTCTTGAAAACTCTTAAGTTTGAAATTTAAAATTATTTTTTTAAAGTGCATGAGAGGTAGTGTAGGAATGATGGTGAATATTCAGTAAGTTTGTCAGTAATGGAAAGGAGAGCTAGAGTATGGTAATTCATAAGAAGATAAATTTGTGAAAAATTGTGTGAGTGAAGGGGAAGGAATTAGGAGAACATGACTTTAAAGATATGAGGAGATAGTTCATAGGCACTGGTCTTTAAGGAGGACCAGTGCATATGCACTGATAGATATGCACCGATAGATATCATCTTCTATGAATAGATAGATCAATAGAAAGATGAAGATGGGATGTATAAAGAGCAATTTGTTTTGACTATATTTAGTTAATTGGATTCACAATGAACAGATCCTACTTGTCCATGCGAAATATTTTATCTGCTAAGAGTCTTGGTTAGGAAATGAAATTAGGTTTCAGAGGTGAGTGATAAAGCCTGGTAACAGGAAAAGGGTGATGAAGAGAGACCAGTTAGGGATAAAAATGATTGCTAATTAGCCTTACCCCCCTAATAAATAGTGGATTCATGAATTTGCAATGTTGGCGGATTTAGTATGCTTATCTTTTCTGTAATGGTCCTTGGCATCCTGGGAGCAGAATCGGAGCAACTGATGATTAGACTGATACAAGGTTAGTCATTGGTGGTTTAAGTGGACCGGGAGTGAGAAAATTGGGCATGTGTTGAAATGATTGACAATGAAGTTTAGGGTAATTTGTAAGGGAAATGAAACAGATCTGATAGATTGGTAAGAAAGAAAATCAATGGTCTTTTCTTGAAAAATGTATTGAACTAAATTTAGATTGTAAGCAATTTTTATCTGTCTGAAGGGCAGGGTACTTTTTAGCTTGAATAAGAAAATGACCTTGTAGCATACATAATAGTATACGTGACATTTTTGGCATTTAATTCTGTTTGTTCTAATGACACCAAGAGATGAAATGTGACTTATAAAGCTATGTGGTAATAGCAAGAAAAGTTGGAGTTTGCTTTGTTGCTTCTGCCAAGGAACACCAAATTCTCCAAGATACAAGTTAAAAAATTACATAATTTCGTTTATTTTCATGTCAAGGTAATAATCTTTGGTTGGTCTTCACAATTGATGCTTCTCTTAGTAGGGAAAGGTTTCCAGATCTTTGTAATTTTTTTTTTTTAATATGCAAGCAGGGTTTATTAGTGATACGTTCTCAGGGAACAGAACAGGCTTAGCTGAGGAGCGGGGAGAGAGAGAGAGAAGCCTAGGCTCCTGGTATTAGTGATAACGTTCTTGGGGAAGACAACGGGCTTAGCCGAGGTGGGAGAGAGAGGCATAGTGAGAGAGACAGAGAGAGAGAATGAGACAGACAGGGAGTGAGACAGAAAGAGCAAGACAGAGAGAGAGAGCGGGTAAGAGGGTGAGAGAGATCTTTATAATTTTAAAGGTAATCTGAGCAGAAGTAACCTGCTGTAATGTTTCCAAATGTATGTAGTTTTCTACTTGCAGAAGTCAACCATTCTTTGTCATTTACTGTTCCGTCCTGTAAAGTACTTTCTCTAGCTTTTAGTTTAAATAAATAAATGCATAAGTAAATAGTTCAATTAAACCCTTTAAAACTCGCCTTTCAGAAACTATTAAATTTGGGGGATATAGATAGACTTTAGGTTCTGCTTTAGTTTTCACATAGAATTTAAGTGATTCAAAGCCCCTGTGTCTGAAGTTGTTTCATAATGTTTTCATATAAGCAGGTAGGACATTTTTTTTTAGAGATTGAGGAGAATTTTGATACCCAAGTACATGATAAAGTAGAAAATGTCACAGAAACTTGTGGAGCTTTTCTTTACCAGAATACCAAAGCCAGATGTGTACCAGATGTTGCCTAAGCATTATCCATGGAGAATGTCAATATTTGTTTTTATTTATCTGATTTTTACCTCAAACTTTATTTTGAAAATAAACTTTGCAGTTTCCGAAAGAGATTCACAAAATAGCAACTTTTTTTGGATAGACAAAAAGAAAGGAACTGCCAAATGTTACATCCTGTTGCATGCTGGAAGGAAAGGTCATTGGTGTCACTATCTCCATAGTCTACTTAAAAGTATTAAAAGAAATAACAGTGATTCCGAAGTATCTGATTCAATTTACTTTCTCTATCCTAGGCTAAGAAGCATTGATTGTCTTAGAGGCACAGGGTTTTATCATTGTATGCATGGCTTCTTTAGGTGTGGTGGTGGACTAAGCAAATTTATAGGTACTTCAAACTAAATTCTTATGTTTAGGCAAATCTAATGTTTGTTTAAGTCCTATCCCCAGGCCTTTTCACAATATCTACATTGTTGTTTTTTCAGGATACAGATAAGGTACTTTTTTCAGCTTCCTTGACTTTGTTGTTACATTGACAAAATGTCTTGATGTTTTTTAAAAAAAAGGCACTGTTAATTTGGTGTCACATTTTGTTTGGGGATTTAAGTAAACTAAAGCTACATTCTTTTTGTTGTAATTTTTTTTTCAGTTTATGCTAGTTTTAATAACATACTAATGAGTACTCTTTCACAGTAATGATGAGAGTTTTACATTTCTGAAAAATGAAACTAGTGATCCACAGCTGTCTTATGTTTCCTTGGCATTAAACACTGGCTTAATATTTTAATTTGATTTAAAAATAAATTCCAAAAAAAGTATTTTCAACTTTGCACCTAGCTAGCTCATGGTTTTCTTAAAAGTTATTGTGGCTAAAATAGTATGGTGACCATTGCTTGTCTACTTAAAATTCTTTAGTAGCTACCTCACCAGGTCATTCAAACTACTTAACAGACATTTACAACTGTTACCTTCCTCAGATGAAACCTCTTCCGCTTAATTTCTTGGTATTTCCACTTGTATTTTCTGCTCCCAACTTTTCTCACTATGCCAATCCTCAGTCCTAGCAGCAACATGTAGATATTATTCAAAACAGAATTGACAACACAGAAATTAAACCCACATATACACGAGCAAATAATTTTCAGCAATGGACCCAAGAACATACGATGGAGAAAAAAAAAGTCTCTTCAATAAATGGTACTGGGAAAATTGGAAAGTCACATGCAAAAGACTGAAACTAGACTGCTATCTGTCACCATACACCAAAATTAACTCAAAATGGATCAAAGACCTAAATATAAAACTTGAAGCAATAAATTGCAAAGAAGAAAGCATAGATACTAAACTTCAAGATCTTGGGTTTAGAAGGATTTGATGAATTTGACATTAAAGGCAAAGGGAGTAAAAGCAAAAATAAATAAATGGGACTATATCAAACTAAAAAGGTTCTGCACGGCAAAAGAAACCATCGATAAAACAGTGGCAACCAGCTGAATGGGAGAAGATATTTGCAAACAATACCTCTGATAGGGAGCTAATGTGTAAAATATATAAAGAACTTAGACAACTCAACAACAAAAAAAACAATCCGATTAAAAATGGGCAGAGAACCTGAACAGACACTTCTCCCAAGAAGACATACAAACGGCCAACAGATACATGAAAAGATGTTCAACTTCACTAGCTATTAAGGAAATGCAAATCAAAAACACAATGAGATACCACTGCACACTGGTTAGAATGGCTTTTATCAAGAAGACAAGTAATAGTATTGGAGAGACTGTGGAGAAAAAGGAGCCCTTGTACACTGTGGGTGGGAATGTAATTGGTCCAGCTACTTATGGAAAACAGTATGGAAGTTCCTCAAAAAATTAAGAATGGAATTATCATATGACAGCAGTCCCTCCTCTGGGTATCCAAAAAATTTGAAAATATCCATAAAGATACATGTATCCCTATGTTCATTGCAGCATTATTCACGGTGCCCAAAACATAAAAACTGCCAAAGTGTCCTTCGATAGATATTGGATAAAGAAGGTGTGGTACATATGTACAATGGAATATTACCCAGCTATAAGAAAATATGCAATACTGCCATTTGCGACATGGATGGATCTTGAGATTATCATGCTAAGCAAAATAAGTCAGAGAAAGTCGAGAACCATATGATTTCACTCAAGTGGGGTATAAAACTGAAGCAACAAATGAACAAGACAAACAAAAACTCATAGACACAGACAGTAGTGTTTACCAAAGGGCAAGTAGGGGAGAGGAGAGATACAAGAGGGTAAAGGAGATCACATATATGGTGATGGAAGGAGAACTGACTCTGGGGGGTGAACACACAATATATAGATGTATGTTATATATATATTAATATATATAATATATACAATATATATTGCTATATAGATATAACAATATATAGACGATGTATTATAGAATTGTACACTTGAAACCTATATAATTTTACTAACCAATGTCACCCCGATAAATTTAATTTAAAAAAATGACTGCTTTGTTTTCCCCTAAGTGTTGGAGCTTTGCTGAAAAAATTTGACAGCTGAGGTTTTTCTAAAATCATGTTATCCTATTTTAGCAGGACTTTCACTGTTGCTCACAGATATTTTTCCCTTTTTTCTTACTGCTCTTCACTGTATTTCTAAACTTTCTTTACTTGTTTTGGTTCCTTTTGTTTTTTGATTCCCCCTTTTTAGGGAATAATCCTCAGATATTTGTTTTACATACTAAGGTTAAAGTCATCTAATTTCTTAACTGTTTACTTTAAAATTGCTATATCTACCATTCCTATCTTGCCTTCATACATCTTAGAAGCCTATGTATCTCTTCTGTCCGAGGCCAACCCCTGTGCTTTTGTGTTTGATCTCATTCCTTTCACCATTAACATAGCATTGTTTTTATTTTAATGCTCGCAACTCTTTTTAACATTTTGTTTGAAAGACTATACTGTCCTACTCTTTGGTTTATCATTGACCTCAGTAACATTTGAAGTAGGCTTGTTGGAAGAAAGTTTGTTAAATTCCGCTCTACAGTTTGGTCTTTTTAAAAAGTATTTTATGAACTTTTAATTCATCCTTGCACATTCTATTTAAACACATTTATAGTGCTTTTAAAAATGTTTTCCCAGTAAATTTAATTTTTCTTCTGCAGTCCTTTTCAGTTATTTATGTATATTTCTGATAGTCATTTTGAAATAACTTAGTTGAATTTGTCAGATCATCTTTAGTTTCACATTCCCATAAAAATAAATTAACGATCATAATTAATGTTGCATGAAATAGAAATTGCTTAAGGATTCTTTAGAGTTCTGTATGAAATTCTGCCGGTTCTGGGGAGCAGGGGTAAGGGTGGAGACAGCACACTATTGGTGATGGGAGAGAATAGTAAAGAGAGATTTCCCTGAAAGGGTAATCAAAGATTTCTCTCCTTAAATTTAATGGAAGGAAAAAAGCTTAATTGGGATAATGCACACTTGGGGAACATGTCCATAGTGTTTTTGGTTTATTTTGGTTTTATTAATTTTTTGTCTAAATAGAGCAAAATTATTAATACTAAATTGATAAGATTACTAAATAATAAATTCAGTAAGAATATAGTGGCACTTTTTGTTAGATTTTAATTTGTGAAAAATCTGGAGGTTGATTTTTAGATCACAGGTTGCCACTGTTTCAGTGAAGCTGGCATTTGGGTCAAAAAACTGGGTTTATTTTTTCCTGTTTTTTAACATGAAAAATATGTGAAACACCTTTTATAGTAGAATGTAGAGCAAAGTCTTATTCAGATATATACTCATAAGAACAAAATGAATTATATCAGTACTGTGAAGCATAATGAGATGTTATGATTTTATTTTTTTCATGTATTTCATTTATTTTTTGTTGTGAATGTAGGTCAGAGCCAAATATTGCCTTAATTTTTAGAAGATAAATTAGTGAATTGAATAAATTGACTTAATTTGTGGAATGTAGAGAAATTGGGAGTTGAACGAATGCTTTAAAGCCATTTTTTAAATTCAGCTAATACCCCATATACTTCGCACATGTGCCAGGTAGACGAGCTTTCTGGAAGTAATAGTATACAGCTCCTTCTTCAATTCCCACAGATAGCCTTGATATAATCGTCATCCCTTTAATTTCCTAAATAGTTATTACATCCATCTCTTCTGTAATAATCTTCATTTTATTACTCATTCTCTCCTGCCTGTGCTATTTTAACAACTTTCAACTGATCTACTTTCTAGCTTAATTCACACTGATGCCAGTATGATCTTTGGAAAACGTAAATCTGATCCTGATACTCACCTGCTTGATAACCTTAAGGGACCCCATTTTATATCATATTCTTTAGTACACCGTAAAATAGTCCTTCAGTTTTTCCCTGACTTCATCCTCATGCCTTCACTTCACACTCTAAGTTAGCTTACAGACTACTTGTAGTACGCAACATTCACATTTTCATGTCTTTGATCATACTTTTCTCTGTAGTCACCATATGGAATGTTTATTCTCTTCAGATAGTAATATTATTGAAAAAATAAGAATTTCACCAACAAAAGCAGTGTGGTACTCCATATATAGCTTTTACCAGGTGACAGGCACTCTACTTTCATTTACTCAATTTAGTTTTTGCAATAACCCTATGAGGTAGGTACAAATAAGAAAAGTGAGGCACAGGAAGCATAAGTTACTAGCCGAAGGTTAAGCATCTAGAAAGTAGTCATGCCAGGTCCTGAACCCAGACATTTTACCCTAGAGTCTGTGCTCTTAAGCTACTACACTACATTGCCTCTTCATGCATAACACTGTATCACTGCTTCTGGATTCCTTTCCGGATCTTACTTCTCCACCTCTCAGGAAAAACAAGCTGCTCCTTGGCTTGGAGCTCATCTGTATGCTAGCACTTAGGACTTGTTATGGCATTTACACTCTTCTGCTTTGCTTCATGAGAACGGGAATATTGTGTCTTTATATCGCATCCTTGTATTTCCAGTATTTGGCACATATTTTAATTGCAGGGCAAATGGATAAATAAAGGCATGAAGCACCAAATTTTAAAGGTATGGAGGGAACCTTACAGATCATCCAATTTAAACTCATTTTATCGATGCAGTGCTTGAGATTAAGTGAGTGTGATGGTAATACCAGATTTCAATGTGGATAATTTACCAAAGTTAAGTTTTACTTGTCTTTAGTAGTTGGTAACCCATTTAATTTGCTTCAAAACTCAGTCAGAAGAACTGGTTTTATAGTTAATTGAGAATTTTGTAGGTAGTGTTGGCAGAGTCTCGTTTTGGGTACAGCATTTAACATGTTCTGTTAATACTGTGTGATCAATTGTGTGTCATATCTATTGTCAGTATGAAATAGACAACTTCGTCTGTGTCATTTGCTTTTGTACATCCTTTAAGTATTTTCTAATGTCAGGTATGATTTTGTTTTTTTTTAAACAGGACTTTATTGGGGAACAGTGTGTACTTCCAGGACTTTTTTCCAAGTCAAGTTGTTGTTCCTTCAGTCTTAGTTGTGGAGGGTGCCATTCAGCTTCCAGTTGTCCTTTCAGTCTTAGTTGTGGAGGGCGCAGCTCAGCTCCAGGTCCAGGTGCCGTTGCTAGTTGCAGGGGTCGCAGCCCACCATCCCTTGGGGGAGTTGAACCAGCAACCTTTTGGTTGAGAGCCCACTGGCCCATGTGGGAATCGAACTGGCAGCCTTCGGAGTTAGGAGCATGGAGCTCTAACCGCCTGAGCCACCGGGCCGGCCCCTGATTTTTTTTAAAATATTAGATTGGACATTGTAAGGAATTTTAATAAATGCAATTTTTGAATCTGGGGAACGGATATATGGGGTTAATGATAGTATTCTTTACTCTTTGTATATTTAAAACTTTTTAATGATGAATAATAGGGGTATATAGGGAGAGATTGGGAAAACCCTATAAACTTAAAGTTATAAGATGAGTAAGGAAAATTAGAGAATTGAAAAAAAAGCCTAAAAGTCTTAGTCTCTACTTTGACTATATGAAATTGAAATGTTTATTTGTAAATAACTATACTTACTGTGTTTTATAGTTTCTTGATGAGCTTACGCTGCAGTTGCAGTGAAAACAAGTAATTTATGTATTTTTATTGACGTCATCAGATAAAATTTTTTCTGATAACTGTCTTTGGGTGATTTATATGTATATTTAGCTGAAGATCAAAGATGGAAAACTCATACATACTAAGTTTTTAGCTTCCTAGGAGAAAAAGCCCCAAATGAGCTTACTTTTATTTTCAGTATTGTATATTACCTTTATTTTGCAATTACAATTTTTTTTGCTACTTCCGAAGTTCAGATTCTTTCACAGGATTCCAGGTAGAGGTTTCTATGGATGGTGGGGAGGGGATAGTAGGTAAATGTTAGTTATTGCTAACATCTTACTTCTGTTAGATGTAGGCACATGGGTATTATTTGTAAGTGAATTATTTAATAAAATAAGGAGCCTTGTGTAGAGGAAAATTCCTAACGCAAGTATTTAACACTTTTCAGTACTTAATATAATTGTTGGGAAGTGGACATAACAAATATGATTCCTTTGTATGTGTTAATATTTTGAATTAAAAATTATAGTTATTTCTATTCTTCTTATTTGAAGGGTTCTGATGACTGTCTTGTGAAAATCTGGGCAACAGATGATGGAAGATTACTAGCTACTTTAAGAGGACATGCTGCTGAGATATCAGACATGGCTGTAAACTTTGAGAATACCATGATAGCGGCTGGAAGTTGTGATAAAATGATCCGAGTCTGGTGTCTTCGAACATGTGCACCTTTGGCTGTTCTTCAGGGCCACAGTGCATCTATAACATCACTACAGGTAGTTGTTTTAATCCCTGGAAAATCCTGTTTGATTATAATTTAAAGTAAATTTTAAGAAGTCACTTTTATAATCCAATGTATAAAGCCAGCTAAAACAAAGAAATGAATATTTCTGCTTTCTTTATAAATGTGTGGACTTTAAATAACCTGGTAGTCAGTTATGACTGTCAGTTCTGGGAGTTTTCCAATTCTATTATTGTTACTATTTGTGTGGTAAAAAATGGGTTTATTATTTGGACTGTGTCACTCTTGTGAAGGTATTTTTTTTCTTTGATTATTTTTCAGTTCTCACCGTTGTGCAGTGGCTCAAAGAGATACCTATCTTCTACTGGGGCAGATGGCACTATTTGTTTTTGGTTGTGGGATGCTGGAACCCTTAAAATAAAGTCAGTTGCTCTTTATTTCATAGATGTGACATTACAAGCATAAATATGGTTAATGGTTGAAATTGCAAAAGCTACGAAGTCAACAATAGGAATGAATTTACTTTTTTCCCTTGAATAAATAACAAATTCATTTTGGCTTTTCATTGATATTGACCTCTTTCATTTTTATGTTTCTCTTTTTCCTTTTATGCTTCAAAGAATGTTTTCTTATGTTAACATGTTTGTTTCTTTTTTCACTTATCTTTGTCATAACCTTAGCTATTTCCTTCAAAATACTCCTGTCTTACTACCACTCATTTTCTATTTTTTTCCTTATGTGATCACAAAACTGAAACCACTTTATATTTGTTTGCTATGGATTGTAAAAGTTCTGCAGTGCACTCTGGTTGAGATTGAAGGCTCTAATTATTTTTGAAATGTTTCCCTAATCTGAGAAAAACTAGGTCAAAATGTATATTAAGTAGGGTTTTAAATATGATCACTGTATAGGAACATTACAAATACATTGTATATGTATTGGAGTTGGTATCATGTAAAATCTATAGTTGTTTTCTTTAATATGGTTGATTATAACATTTATTGTCAGTAGTAATATAAGACAATCTAATATAATTGTACAATTAATGAAAAGATAGTTGAATATGACCTATTTTCTAAAGATCACTGTTTTGAATGAGCTATATTATAGTTGACGTAAGAGTCAAATAATCTTAAGATTTTCTTTTTTGGAGTCTTATAAGACAT
The DNA here is from genome assembly GCF_964194185.1 of Rhinolophus hipposideros. Classification (NCBI taxonomy): domain Eukaryota; kingdom Metazoa; phylum Chordata; class Mammalia; order Chiroptera; family Rhinolophidae; genus Rhinolophus; species Rhinolophus hipposideros. The sequence goes on from NC_138049.1 coordinate 70,135,425, forward strand.
ATTTTATCACATTAGAAGATAAAGGGAGATATTTAATTAATGATGTCTGATATTGAAAAAGTTTAGTTATTGGTGGTATGCATATGCCACAGAGGCAGCACCTACTTTGCTAGTGTGTTCATGTTTACAGATGACTTATTTCCTAATGTATTTGTGCATTGCTATTCTACTCTATAAAAAAACTAAGAACCTATTAAATTTGATTAGGAGTAAATATAACTAATAACTACATGTCTGGTGTGACAGTGGCTTTGGGATTGTTTTATGTGTGGATTGTTGTGTAATCAGGAGCTCCTACAAAATCTGTATCTAGAGTTTCTACGAGATCTGCTGATCATGACACATAATGATTTTGAACTTGTTTTTAGAAAGAGAGCCATCTGTTGCTACTTATTTAATTCTGTCCTTCTGTGATTGTTTTTTTGAAACAGCTGATTTCTGGTGTTGCTACTCCCTTTGGGATATTTTTAATTGTTTATTTTTTGTATTATAGTCCAAGACCTGCAAAATTTACAGAGCGCCCTAGGCCTGGAGTTCAAATGATCTGTTCTTCTTTTAGTGCTGGTAAGATTTTGTTCTCCCTAATTTTCTGCTTAAAATTGGAGATTAGAAAGTTTCTAGTGGAACACATAAAATTTTGGAAAATATTTGTTGTAATATAAATCATATTCTCATGTACATGGCAGGGGATGGAAATTGATTTAGAAATATTTGAACTTTGCTAGAGTTTACTATGTATACTCACATGACTATTATTTTTTTGAAGAAGACCATAATGCTCTTAGGAAAGAATAGTTTCAAATTTTACTCTGTTGAAGAATAAATCTTTGAGTAGTTATCTCGCTGGAAGAAATGTATTTTAAATTTGCTTTATATTTTCATGGATTTTTGGAGGTATCCCATATTGCTAAGTAAAATAAATTTGATATTTGTACAACTTTATTAACTACTTTTCTCCAAAACTGTTCTGATTTGCTCTTTAAAAGGTAGCTGTATAACAGTGCTGATATTCCAATTAAGTTTTGAGTTTATGCAGCAGCGTTTTGAATGAATATCAGTCTTTTTAAGCAAATTATGATCTAGAAATTTGAATTAATGAGAAAATAAAATGAAACATAAATAGATTTAATACTTAGTGTTCCTAATACCAGTTGTTTCCAGTTTTACTTAATCTTTTCATTTCATAATTTGGATAGCAGTAGTACTTGAGATAGTGTGCAAACTGATGACATGAATCTATTTTTGCCATATTAATATCCAAACATCTTTAATTTTTAACTTCCAGATTTCCACTGTTGCTTCCATGAACAGTTTTCCTTCCACTGTATTTTCCTGAAAATAAGACCTAGCCGGACCATCAGCTCTAATGCGTCTTTTGGAGCAAAAGTTAATATAAGACCCGGTATAATGTATAATACCTGTCTTATATAATTAATATATTAAAATATAATACCCAGTCTAATATAATATAATAAAATACCTGGTCTTATATTTTGTTATATAAGACCAGGTATTTTATTATATTATACATTATATATAATATATATGTATATATATTATATATAATATAATACTGGGTTTTATATTAATTTTTGCTCCAAAAGACGTATTAGAGCTGATGGTCCGGCTAGGTCTCATTTTCGGGGAAACACGGTAGTAATAATACAAATGTCGGCTTTATACATGCATTCAGAGTACTTTAATACAATTATATATAGCACTGTTTTCAATACTGTGGGAGAATATTGATTCCAAAGAGAGAGTAGTTTGAATATACAAATAACTATAATTAAAGGTAGAATGTATGTGCTGTAAGACAATGTCTTAACGAGATCTCAGAAGAAAACAGGGTTATTTGATTGCAAAGTTTATAAAGACAACTTACTGAAGGTGTTGAACCCTAAAAGTTTGATAGAATTTTAACAGATGGCAAACGAGGCAGAAGAGGGACTTTCAGCAATTATATGTAATTACTTAGTGAAATCATTTGTAGTGGAATGCTTTACTTTTGTAAATATTGAAAAACTCATCCTAGTCAAAGCTATGTTAACAAACTTTATTAAATTCAGATTAGATGTCTTATATACTTAGGATAAATAGGAATAGTTTTACAGTAAAGTATTAATCATTCAGTTTATATTGTCGTAATGTTGCTTGCATTGCATTTTCTAATTTTCAGAGAATTGAAATTGTTTTACTCATAAATGTTTGCTGTTACTCTTCAGGTGGAATGTTTCTGGCCACAGGAAGCACAGATCATATTATTAGAGTTTATTTTTTTGGATCAGGTCAGCCAGAAAAAATATCAGAGTTGGAGTTTCATACTGTAAGTATTAGTAAAAAGGATTAGATGAGCACAATTTAAAATGACTGTAACAGTTTATTATATTCTGATCCTCTTTTTGTGTATCTGTTTATATATAGGACAAAGTTGACAGTATCCAGTTTTCCAACACTAGTAACAGGTAAAATAATTATTTTTATTTGTTAAATTTAATTCCAATTTAAAAGTTACGCAATAAAGACTATTTTTATACTCAGGTTTTAATTAGATTTGTATACGAATTAACCACCTAAAATAAAATTTTGACCAGTTATGCTAAAAAGTGAATATAGCCTTCACATGCATGTAAATATGTCTTTGTTTTATTTGTAATAATGTTTATTTGGCTACTTTTAATAACGGAGTTTTAGCCACATTATATATTTCCTGTACCTATCAAAGTATAGGGAAATTTTTAGTAGAGATTGGAAATGTATCACAATGTAATATTTGAAGCAGAGCTGTCAATTGATAAACTTAGATGACGTTGTTTAAATTTTTCCATGTTCTTGTTTCAAAATGAAAGAAAGGTATTTCTAAGTACCTTGAGTAAAACAAGTCAAGTTCATTAATGCTGGGAGGAAAATCAGTATTTTTCTGTTGGAAAATATCAGTTTTATTTCTGAGGTAGTAAATAATGGCCTTAAATCTCAACCTTATTGAATGGTATTTTGAGACCTAGCCATGAATATTGGAATATGTTTGTATAAAATTTTAAGAACCTATAAAGTTTCAGAAGTTCTTAAATTTGCAGGGAATACCTGATAGAGTAATCTTTATTGTATTAGAATACTGTGTAAGTAAAGATTAGTGCTGTCTTTCTTAGTATCTTTAAATACGTAATTCTGGGAAAGTACATTTCTTTGGGGGATGGGCTCCTTTTAATACAGGTTTGTAAGTGGGAGTCGTGATGGGACAGCGCGTATTTGGCAATTTAAACGAAGAGAATGGAAGAGCATTTTGTTGGATATGGCTACTCGTCCAGCAGGGTAAGCAATCAAATTTTAAATAATACATAAATGTAGGTAGACCATTTAGAGTATGTTATATTGATTCCTGTTAAAATTATTATATTAAATAGAGGTACTGTTAGCAATGAAAGGCTTTCATTGTTATGAAATGATATTTTTGCAGTATCTGAGAAGACCTGCATTAATGATTTTTTTCAGTTTAGTTTTGTTAAGGGGATGATAATACTGTAAGAGCCGTTTAAGTTGCACTAGTTTTTTGAAAGCAAAACATGTTATAATGTTCTATGTGTCACAGAGGGATGATGTGGTATATCCAATGGTTTTCTCCAGCCAAGAGAAATTACATTACACCTTGTAACTGTTATTTTGGTCTTAATATTTTAGCATTTCTTTCTATTTGTATTTGTGTGTAGTAGTCTCTGATGGATGGAAAAACAAAGCAGTTAGTAGGGCATGACAGCAGCAGTAAAAGATGGAGAGTGAGCAGTATGACATACAGAGTTCCTGGATCCAGATAGAGTTAAAGCAGTGATATTTTCACTCCACGTCATCTATAACTAGGGGCTTAGGAGGGCTGGAATCTTGGGCTTGCTGAGTCAGTGCAGTGGTTTTTGCCATCATTCTGTGTTTATTCAAACTATTCTTAATTACAGTTAAGTGATAGTTAATGTTAATGAATATAAATTAAGAGATAATATATTTAGGTTTTTGTCATACTGATGATATTTATAAATAATGTCTGCGTAAACAAATGCTGCCTCCATCACTTTCAGCCAAAACCTTCAAGGAGTAGAAGATAAAATCACAAAAATGAAAGTAACTATGGTAGCATGGGATCGACATGACAATACAGTTATAACTGCAGTTAATAACATGACTTTGAAAGTTTGGAATTCTTACACTGGTCAACTAATTCATGTTCTGATGGTGAGAAAAAAGATTAATTTTTATTTGGCATATTTGAAACTGATTGTAGAATGGAATATTTTCATTGAAGAATGAAGTATTTTATGTTAACTAAAAGACTGACTTGATAGATGTATAACAGGTCTTTGCAGGCTATTGGAAATAAATTTAAAATGCAGTTAAATAGGTTTGGCTTGGAAATACAGATCCTTGCTGTTTTTCAGTATGTGGGGCTGTATCAGTAATATTCTCAGGTTTCACCAAATGATACCAAAGGCCTGGACAGTGATAGTAGCTCAGCTTCATTATTATACATTGATAAATATGAAGATTTTTGCCACTTTAATAATTCTTACAACTTAAAATTCTAGAAATGTTTCTGTGTTGGTGTTTGAATTTTCTTTTTTAGTGTTTATAATTCTTTGCTACTTCAAAAATATTTCAGGGTCATGAAGATGAGGTGTTTGTTCTTGAGCCACACCCATTTGATCCAAGAGTGCTCTTTTCTGCTGGTCATGATGGAAACGTGATAGTATGGGATCTGGCAAGAGGAGTCAAAATTCGATCTTACTTCAATATGGTAATTATCAGTCTCTTCATAGCTTTTAAAGAATTGGGCACTTCTTGACTCAGGTACTCTGCATATCACAAAGGAAATCCATTTAAGAATTGGTTCAGACATTATTTTGACTCTAAGTTTCAAAAGGTTGCTTATTTTACACTTTAGATGCTCAATTTAAAAGAAAATTGTACATATTACAATACATGAATATTGTGATAACTAAACTAGTTTTTAAAATAGTTTTAACAGTGAAACTTTGATGAGAAACTCACAAATATGAAGATATAGGTAAAACAAAAGTTTGAAAACTGTGAAGAAATTATAGTTAATATTGTTATTGTATTTCATTGGTAGTCTTGTAGTATAACAATTTATTAAAATAACACCCATTCTAAAATTAAAGCCAAAGAATCAGTCATTCTTGCTGTTTATTCAAGTTATAGTATGTTATATATTTATTTGGGATTAAAACCTTTTCCTTCCATAGTTTGCTTCTTACATAGAATTTTAGTGTATTTTCCTAAGTATTTGAATTGCAGTGGTTTAATATCACATATACTTTATTCTGCAGTGTTCCATTCCTCTCTAACCAGTATATGAAGTATAAAGTGCTCCTCAAAAACTACTGTTTATATATTTTTTAAATCTACTTCCTATATATCAGTGATACCTTTCAACAAAGAGAACAGAAAGAAAAATGTGTTTTTACAATTTTGGCATGTTTAGATTTTTCTTAAAATTCAATGATAGTTATCTCTGGTAATAAATCATAGCAATTGTATATGTGGTCAGAATTATTTTGCAAAAGAAGTTATTTCACAAAACAGTCTTGTGAAATATAACGGTTTGTGAAAAAATTTCATGAAAGTGATTCAATACTTGATTGATAATCATAGTAAAGTTAATTTCTACATGGTAAGAAGTAATAAAAACAATTTGAGGGAAGAGTAAGCAGAAGATAATAAAAGGAATTTTTTGTTAGTGAAGGAATTAACTTGAGCTGTTTTTGTCATTATGTGTTAGTGTACAATAAGGTAAGAAATAAGATTTGTCCATCGTTGTTTTCCTAAAAAGACCATGGTAATTGTTTGAGGTACAGTTGTTAGTGATGGATGGATTTCCTTAGTGATTATATGTATAGGGGAGTTTTTTTAAAAAGCAAATATTTAAATATGCTTGTAAAATTTTTTTTCCACCTTTTTGTATCTTTGTGTGTCTGGTTTTCTTCTTTTTGGGACATCTCTGTTGAAAAAAGAAATTAGTCATTTTTCAATTTGTCTTTATAGTTTCAAAAGAAAACAGTTTGCGGCCTATATACATATGAGTGACTAGTAATTTTATATTTTCAAAGGGCATTGGTGTATTACTGAGTGTTTATAGGGAAAATGTTCTCTTATACTTGAGTATTACTATTACCTTTAAGTTATAAAGGTGAATTTTTTTCTCTTCAGGTAAGTCGATCGCACTAATACTCTACTGTATCAGTAAATACAAAAATTGCAGTGCCTTGAGATTGAAGTAATTTACTCTTAGACCCTTACAAATTAGTGATACAACAAGGAAGTCAGTCATATTATATTGTATATTCTTTGAAACTAGCTGAGGGATTATATTATTGCCTTATATGTTACTTATTGTTTAGTAAGAGTTTTAGATAAGGATATTTTTCCTGCTCTTTTTGAATAAGAGAGAAAAGCCTCTAAATGGCAGAAGAAACAAATTTATATAATAAGTAGAATTGGATAGTATCCATAGAATCTTCAGACTATGAGAAAAATAAAACAAATTAAAAAGGATTAAAAATATATCCTGCATTTTAAAAAACAAGGTGAGCTACTCTTCCATCTCATTAGAATAAAGATACTCTTTAAATTTTTCTCGATTTTTAATGGCTTCCAAAATACTTATACATATTACCTCATTTGGGTCTCATAAAAACCTTGTGATATAATCGGTAGATTTTATTATTACTGGTTTTATGAATGGAGAAACAGGTGAAGTGCTTTGCCCAGGTTTACCTAGGTTACACAGCTGTTTAAGGTCACTTGGGATTTAAACCCATGTTTTTTGTTCGTTGCTAATGTGTTCTTAAGTGCTAACTGTAGTTATGGTTGGGCATTGCACAGCTAACATCCAACTATATCCAGTTAATGATTCGTGTGTATGTGTGGGGGAAATGTTTTCATAATGCTATTAACTCTGAATACATCTATTGAGATCTTATAATTTAGCTTGACAATTTTTTTTTCTTCTGTCTCTTAATTTGTAAGTTATCTAAATGTCCTAGTTTTTGCTCTTCACTCTTTTGTTCTTTTCATTGTTTGTTCTATCTATGGGCAGATGGAAGATAAAGCATCCAGCATTACTGTTAAGATTAAAACAATTTGAGGGAAGAATAGAAGCTTGTGTTCACTATCCACTATCATGATGAATTTTGGCTGTAGTTGTAACTGTTTTACTCTCTAGCTAATAAGTAAGCTTTTGAGTTACTAAAATACCATGAAAGTTGATTGAGTACAAATTCAATCCCTGACATTAAATTGTATTAGTAATCATGAGTTCAGTTTAGTAAATATTTTTTTGTGCGCTATGTGGAGGGACTAGTTATACTGGAATATTCCATTTTTAAACTAGAAATAGTGAAAGGTTAGGTGAAGTACTATTAAGATTAACATTTTGTGTGAGTTTTAAAATCAAAGCTTATAGCATGAATAAGTAAATTGACCATTAAACCTATGACCAGCAAATAAGGAATGTAAATTGCACCTTTAAAAGAACAAAAGTTTTACGTACAAATTCTTAAACATACAGGTTTTATCAAGTATATTTTGAGACTACTGCTTTAATATTAGTCCCTTTTTTATAAAAATTGCATTTTCCATTTGAAATTTTAATGTCTTTGCAAAAGGTAATGAAATCATGTAATAATAAATGATTGGTTTGTATTAATCAGCATTTTGTTGCACTTTTCTTACCTATTACAGAAGTTAAAATTCCTTTTTGAAATGTTATAGTCAAAAATCTTGTCATCAAAAACCTTTTCAGAGACTAAAGGTTGAATTTTTAAATTTCTATGTTTGATATATAGTAATTACATTTTAATACATAAATTTATTAATACATTTTAAATATTGAGCCATTAATATTTTAATATTTTACTGGTATTCATCATTCAGATAAATATCCTATTTTTTTTCCCCTGTATCAAGTCATGACAACACTTTTCAAAATCTTATCCTTTATTTTAGGATCACTTAAATTTGTAAATAAAAGGTTTGAGATTGAGAATTGAGATAAAGATATTTAATTCCTTGTATGCTTACATGATTTCCTAATTTATTTCGTTTACAAATCATAAATGGATTCTCAAGTTGCTAGTGGTTTTGTCTAGAAAGTGATGGAGTCATTTTCATTATTTTTACTGCTTTCATCTTAATAGAGGATCTATTAAGCAGTTGGGATGATAAAAGCAGTTGGGGAGTGGATTTTGGGTTTTGTTACTTAGAAAGAGTATATGACAGGTGAGATGATGTAACATAGGGTATAAAATGGAATAGACTACACATTCCTTGCATTCCCTATCCCCTTTGTTGTTTCATCTTTAACTAAAAATAAAATAATCTTAAAATAAATTTTTAAAAGTATTTGTTGGGAAAGCATAATATATGTTGTAGAAACTTTTAATCTTTCTTTTTTCTTTTAAATGAACCACAGAAAAAAACAAGAGAATATTGTCAAGAGATTATGAACATAAGGCAACTTTATTCTTTTTTACAAAAAAACTAAATTCTAGGCTTTACATTTTGTTTATCTACATTCTTCAAAAAACTACGTAACTTATTCATGTCTCAGCTGACCAGTCCTTATATAACTTGTTTTAGGGAAAAAGTAGAGTATATTTGGATGTTATATTGATGGCAGACAGTGTGTGTTAAGAATATTCCAAACTATTCGGGTATAGTTTAGCAAGCCTACATTTTTGTTTTGGGTAGTGGCAGAAGGTAAATATATCAGTATAGCTTTGTTTTGACAGAAGTTCTAAACTCTAGTTTAAATGCTCTAAATTCTAACTTAAATGCTGAAAGTCAGATAAATTGTTCTCAGAAATAACTTGAAAATGTGTATAAACTCTCTGAAGTTGAGGGCTTTTGTAATAGTTCCGTTACCTGCAAGAGGTGGGCAACTTTAGGCGTTTATATAAAGTATAGATGTTCCTAAATTTACAAAGTTATTTTTTAACGTTTTTTTCTCTTAAATTATCACAATATAGCCAAGTTTTAACTAAAAGGCTAGCTAAGTGGATATTGAATTTATTTGAAAAGATGAAGAGACTTTCAAATTCTCAGTACTAGGCCATTTGATTATCAGATAGTAAATAAAGGTGTTTGGAATGAGATTTGTAGATTCCACATTAGTAGCTTTCCTCATGTGTCTGGCGCTTTTGCTTTATCTTTACTGCTCTCTTTCTATATCTATTGTTCTAGCTGTGTCTATGAATCTCTCCATGTCTTTATATTTCTATTATGTTATTCAAAGCTCTCTTCTGGTTGCCTCTTGTCTGGTTCTGATTTTAACTGAAGAGTACAATATGTCTCTTGCTAGAAAACAATTTTACTGAATTTGATTTTTGCTTTATTTTTTGTTGTTTCATGGGTAAATTCCAAATAACAATTTTATTTATTTAATTAAATTTTTTCTTATTTTTATAATTGTTAACCTTTCTTTTACTTGAGATTTTAAAAAAATGTTCCAGTGTCCACTAATCCAGAACAATAAATTTCTCCTTGCAACGTTCCAAATGAGCAGAGGCTGCCAATCCACCACTCAGAATTTCTGCACATGTATACTTCTGACATTAATGTGTTCTCAGTGTTACCGCTATTTTAGTATTTGACAATTATTATAACTGCATGTATCTAGGAAAGGGAGAAAGAAAAACTCAAAATAGGTATATTTCATATTGTGTTCTCTTGTGAATCAAGATTTTGGGATATCGTTATCTCTGTCTCTCTCATTCTCTCCTTTTCTTCCTTCCTCCTTCCCTCCCTCACTTCCTTCCTCTCCTTTCCTTCCTTTTTCCTTCCTTCCTTCCTTCTATCTCATTACCTGTCATCATCTAACAAGATGTCATATCAGCACTCTGTATGTTAAAAGGATTCTTTGATGCTTCCAGTCTTTGTTTCAGCCTCTCTCGGTAAGGAATTACCTTCAATCTTCTGATTATAAACGTATCGCTAATTTCTTTCAGGTTTCTGGGGTTCTTTTAGACTCTGTCTCTTTCTCATCTATATCTTGGTATCAAAGACATACCTTAAAATTTGTTGCCATGAATGTGAGTTTGTCTCTCTAGCTTATCACCCTGTATTTGGTGAATTACTTTTATGTAGTAATTGTTTGACATGCTCTATGAGTCGCTATCATAAAGGTATTCAAGATTTGATAGTTATAAGGGAAAGTATGTAAATGCATAATGTAAACACACAGGTGAAGACATTTTGATTAGCAAATAGTTGAGTGTTTATTTTGTTCATGAGCACAAAATATGGAGACCACAAGGAAGAGAAAGTGACAGCACTTGTTTTCAGCCAGCTTGCATTAAATTGGGGGGAAATACCTGAAAAAATGAAAAAAAGAAGTAACGATAAGTAGTTTCAAATGGTAGCATGAATATGAGAAGAAGTAATTGCTGTATCTAAAAACATAGGGATCATTTCAGATGATTGGTCAAAGGTTTTATTGTGGAAGAATTGAAACTATGCATTGAAAGGATAAATAAGAATTGAATCAGTAAGAAAGAATTAATTTTATAAGTAAGAAGAGTATTATAAATAACCAAGCAAGAAATGTTAAGACATGTTCATAGAACAATTTTTATAAAATTGGGAACAGATTTTGAAAAATGGATGGTAAAATGAAAAGCGTTAAGTTGAGGTGGATTGTTGATGGCCTCAAATTATCTTATGAACATAAAGAATAGTAACAGTTTAGGGATTTTGATAAGTTACTGTATAGAGAAAAATAGTTTGAATGCCTGTAGCAGTATTTCAGGTATGAAATTGGATAGGTGGGGGGAGAACTACTTTCATTAGTGAAACCCTGATGAAAAATTACAGAGGTAAGTAGTAGGAAATTTGTATAAGAAAAAAAAAATATTTGTAGGACTTGGTTTTTTGTGATAGAAGGATTGGGGCTGGAGAATGACAGATTTAATAAATGTGTTGAGAGTATTGAGTCTTGGTGATTTTGATAACAATGATGTTAATGGAAATATGAAAGATGAAGGAAAACTGACTTTTCGGTTCATTTTTATGTGTTTATTGTGACATAGTGTTGAACTATCTTTGTGGAAATAGCCAGTCAGCACTTGGAGATAGAATACTTAGAGGATCTAGGAGTAAAGAGAAAGAAATGTTGAATGTAGTAGAATGGTATTTACTTCCTGATGGAGATAGAGAAGGCAGTGGAGAGGGCTTGAAACAACTTAGCAATAGTGATATTTAGCAAGATGGAGAAGAAATCAGTCTCTGGAGAGTGTGTAAGATACCATGTCAGGGAGGCCAAAGAAGGAGAATAGATTTCAAGATGGATTTGTTAATAGTATTGCTGCCCTCAGAGAAATCAGAATATGATAAACAAAATGCTGTTAAATTTGAAGATGAATTATTTATTTTGGTAGTATATTTTTCTTTTGATGAAAATTAGAGCTGGTTCTTCAAAATGACTTTTACGTATCTTTTGGTTTTATTAAGCTAGTTACAGCAGTTTACTTTTTATATAAATTTATCTTGGCACCACTTATTTTGAATAGCTGTCTTTAATTTATATGTAATGTTACCATAAAGAATTTTCAAATTAAACATGAATTCAGTAATGATCTTTTAAAGTAATTTCATGTTGCCTGGACTATAGGAGTGTAGATAGCTTCCCCTTCCTATTCTTTGTTTGCACTATAACTATTGTAATGGTTAGAAGGTAGCCAAAGTATGTTTTAATGATACATTTGACAGTTTCTGTCCTCAGTATGTAGTGTACATTCTTAATTAAGTTTATTTTCCCCAGGTTGATAAACTTTAAAGGTTCTTCATATATAAGGACTTTCTGAGTCTATCACATAAAATCAGTAGGGTATTTAAGATGATTCATAATTTTAAATTATGGAGGATTTTCTAGGCAATATGCTCCCTTCTAATTAATGGTATATTTTGAAAAAGGGAACAAGATAAAAAAATTGATGCTGGTCATAGACTTGTATTATAGTGATTCCATAAGAGGATGATTCTGCTTAAGATGACCCTTATTTTTAACACTCCTGTTTTGTGTTGCGTTCCTCTTCCTAGATACTTCCTACGTATTTGTCATATACAGCTGTATGTATGTTTCTCATGATTGATATAATTTATATCTTACAATTTTAGTCTGCATTTTAGTACTTTTAGTGTACTTCATTTCCAGATTTGTCCACTTCTTCTAAAAAGCCTTCCTGAATATCAGATGGCAGGATTTTAGGACTCCAGTGATCATGTAGATTATCTCTATCATTTCACAGAGAGATTAGGTGATTTATCCATTATTAGAGGAGAGATCTTTAGGGCCTTAGGCCTCATTTCTGTGTCTCCGTTAATTATTCACCTTTCTACTTCACAAATATTATATTAAAAGTTGTGGATAGTATTCTGCCTTGAAAAAGGTACTGATATTCTTCATTAAATATGACAATTCTATCATCAGGTCTTAACTCACATGTTTTTGTATTGATTCTGTTATTTTCAAATTCAGTATAACATCTAAACTAAAAAGATTGTACTACTCCTTTCTTGGAAATATTTCCAGAATTCTTTAGTCAGTATGAGAATTTTCCTAAAAAGGAGTCATGATTTTAACTTGTCTGATCCTTTCATTTTTTGCTTAAAAAAAAGAAAATAACTCCTTGATCATAATCACTAAATGTATTTTTCTATTTTCTTTTAACTTGTGTTCTTGAAATTTTTGGACTAATTAGCAAATACTATCTCCTGGATTTTATCAGCCTTCCTTATTGTGATTTAATGTACATGAGTTTTATTATGTGGGGTTTAACATATGTCTCAAATAATGTTTAGCAAGCATACTTGATTTTATTAGTGAAAAAGTTCATTTAAAATTCTCTTATTTTGAAAATTTCTCATTCAGTTCTTTTTTTTAATTTACTACAGCTGCAATTTTACTACAGCTGCAATTTATTACTAGAATAAGTTCTGTATAATATTAAATTTTATGTTGACTTATTTTCTTATTAAGCAGTACATTTAATTTTATGATAGGCGTATATGACTTTAATGTGGATAGAGAGGATTTTTTTCTTTCGGTTTCTGAATATAAGCCTCATTGCTTTGTAGTTAGTTACGCATATTCAAAGAGTGCCTTCATTTTTAAATTTTTTCTTTGAGAATTCTTATAAATACTTTGTGGTTTAAGAAAATGAAATTCTTTTCAGAGAGAAATATTCAACTTTTTTTGGTTGGCTTAGATAACAGCATAAGTCATAAAAACAGCTAGGGTATACTTTGTTATATAGGGAAAGTAAAATATTTTCCTACTTTGTATCAAATAAAAAGCCTTGTCTGCATTTTGTAGTTATGGTTGTTGGTTATCTGAGGAGCCATTATTAAAGATGAATTTTGCATTTTAATAAGGTTATAGGCACCTTTTCTAATTGGTTCATGAGTAAAGCAGATTCTTTTAATGCTTTCTTAAATGAATAAGGTTAAACCAAATACATTTTAATGTATTTTTCCTATTTACTGATGTTACTGAAACACTTTCATTTTCTCTATCTAAAAGTCACTTTGGAGTTAATGCAGATGCCTTACACCAAGAAAATTGGTACTATCCTGCTATATTCACAATGGCTGTGTTATATAGGAAACATAGTGATCTTCTATAGGATTATTATTTTTTCTTTGCTTTTTTAGAGCTTTATAAGTTCCATGTCTCCCAAGTATTCTTTTAGAGATCTACTAACTGTAAGTGTGGCAACATTGGTAGAGAGCATGAGTGCAGGGGTTGATTAATTCTCAGACTCCACCCCCCTAAAAAAAAGAAAAAAATGTAGAGCAAGATTGCCTGAACATCACATGAAGGATACCATGCTTATGAACATCCTTTGGCATTGCTGTGTCAGACTTCTTTCAAATCTCTTCCTCAGTTCTACTGTATCCTTAGAATTATAAACTTAGACTTATAATATCACAATTCTGGAAGCACTTATTCGAGTATATTTATAAAATATCTTTTTTGTTTTATCTTTTGTGAGAGTTACTGAGTTGAGATAATTAAGACATTAACAACACAGGGCCAAGGCAATTTCTTTATATTGAATTTTTGATGTAAAATTTTATTTAGAGGTAAACTTTGACGTGGTTACTTATTTGTAATAGTTCATGTTAATTTTTATTTGTCTAGAAAACAGAAAAATCCAGACCTGAAATCTGACATTTCTACTTGTTGTCTTTCATTTTTGGCAAGTACTAAAAGTGTACAGCTACAAATCAATGCCCTTATGTTAATCTGGAGAAGTAGTTCTCTTTCTCGTTTATGAGTAGTTTTAATGTAGACTTGGAATCAATTCCCTTTCCTCCACTGTCTTAGCCTCCAACTTTCTTCACAACCAAGAAATGATCCTGTTTCACTTAGGATTCATTTTCTGTTTTTTATGATAAATCTTTAAGTGTATTAGACATTAGATAAGGACTCCAGTTTTCTTTCATATGATAAAATTTTAAGGAAGGTTATTCTTTTCCATTATTATCACTATCCAAAACAGCATTATTTAACACCAGTAGACTCATTCCTTTATTTCAACAAGCTACAGGGAAAAATAGTTTTCTTTTTGAGGCAATCCCGTTTGTGGTATGTAAACTTGTTAGGGAGAGCCTTTCTTTTTAAAGTGATGTTTTCTCTTTTGACCAAAACTTACCTTGAGAAATAAACTATTCTAAATTTTAATTTCGTGTCTGTATTTGGTGAACTGTACATTCATCCCTATGCCGTATTTTTAACACTAAAGAAAGAAAATTGCTACTTTTCTCTTTTTCAAGCATTTCCTAGGATATAAGGATACTAATAAAATTCAGTTTGTTCTAGATCAGTGGATACCGGAACAGAGAGGAGGTATTTCTTACCTGATAATGTGTGTGTTCCGATTCTGCTAATCCAGAAATCCAATCACATTTGTTGAAAATCATCCTTAGTTGTTACTTGTTAGGGAGTCAACTCCCTATTTTAATTTATTTCTGAAATTCAGTCCCTAGATGTGCTTTAGATAGGGTAGAATTTTTACCTTTTTCAGAATACTGCTAAAGAAGTTTTCAACTGGAACATAGTCTGAAGAAGCACTGAGAGCAAAAAAATTCAGAGTGGTGATTGGCCACCTCTGTTTGATTGACAGGTTGCAGGGAGAAACCCATTCGTTCTGGATTAATGGAACTGGAAAACAGAAAACAATTATCAGGTAAAAAAAACCTTTTCTTTAACCTTTGAAATTCACCATTTAAAAGATGAGTCAGACCATCAAGGGAATCTACTACCAAAAGGAAAAACTTAGTGTCTTGTGAGCAGTGTGATCTCTGGCTACCACTTCTAAGAGTAACAAAAGAAAAAATGCTACAGTTACTGCACATTGTCAGCCTTTGCTGAAAGGGCTTGATTAAATGTAGATAAGATGGAATGTAAGGCGCAATTACATTTTAAGTCTGGGTTGAAGACATGAAGCAGAATTCTATGGGTGGGGGATATTGGTGTTGTTTTATTTCCTGAATTGTGTGTGGTCTGTGGCTAAATAGAGAAATTTGTTTTTCAGGGCTATTAATCTGGCACTTTTCATGAATATTCACAGATTTTGTTACTATACTGTGTTTGTTATACTTCTTCACCTCATTAGGGTGTATACTTATATATCATCATAAAATTCTAGTAACAATAGTGTCCAGTTATTTATATTTTAATGCCAATTTTCTGATTACTGGTTAAATACATTTCAGATTGAAGGCCAAGGACATGGTGCAGTATTTGACTGCAAATGCTCTCCTGATGGTCAGCATTTTGCATGCACAGACTCTCATGGACATCTTTTAATTTTTGGCTTTGGTTCCAGTAGCAAATATGACAAGGTAGAGTATGATGACTATATCTTCTTACGTTTTAATTCATGGATGTTTAGAGGGTTGTATTTGAGGGGGGATGGGTAAGAATCATTTACGCTTTCAGCATATTTGAAGAATATTTCAGTATATAGAAGAATCATTTTAAATAGTCTGGAGACTTATGTTTTAGAGAGGAAGGTGAAGACAGTTGTTAAATCTCTTTTCTGTCATAGACATTAGATAATAATAAATAAATATAATCTTTATATTTCAGAAGGAATAAGGAACTTTTTACTTAATTAATCTGCTAGAGTAATCTAAATTGCAGTTCTTAGGTTGGAGCATGTATAAGCTGTGGGGATGTTATCCATAAAGGGACTCTATGAAATTATGTAAAATATTTTATTGATATGGATAATATGCATTTATCTGGGGTACATATCTATGGCTTTCATGTGGTTCTCAAAAATGTATAGCGTATTGATGATAGCTAATGTTTTATATATTAAAGACCCTAAGAATAGTGACTGAAAGACTTAAATTGTTTATTTGCAGTAGAGGTATAAAAAGTTATAAAAATTGAATAGTTCATAGTTTCGTTTAAGAAATTCCAAATTAATCAATAAAATTTTGAAGTTACAGATGTGTCAGGCATGAGTTCATATTTTTATATTTCAAAAATTTAGAAAGTGCTTAACTCTTGGAAAATCATGTCAATTTTTTATATTAATGTGTAAACCACACTTACTGTAGGCTTAAGGATTTTCTTAAATTGTATAAATGATTTCATTAAAGAACTAAATTCAGAGAATAAATTCATTGAATGAGTTTCCTTTGCAAAACTCTATAACAGATAGTACCATATTTAATAATTTAAAAAGTAAGATAAAACATGCTAGCTCTGTGAAAGTAATAGTACTGCTGAATGATTTATGCCTAGATTTGATCTTACCATGTAATTTGAAATTATATAACTTATTTTTAATGTCAGTTTTTATGTATACCATTTCTTTCTTGTTCCAGAGAAAAAGCAGCTACTTTTCTGATCATAAAATTTAGTGTAGAAAATATAAATATTTATTTACAATTAATTCAAGAGAAGAATATTCTTTTATATTGTTGCTTAACATCATGACTTATGTTAAAATATTTGCCTTCCATTAGAAATTTACAATGATAAATTTTTATTTTTCCAATCTTTTATGGCTTTTCTGTTTACAGATAGCAGACCAGATGTTCTTTCATAGTGATTATCGACCTCTTATTCGTGATGCCAACAATTTTGTATTAGATGAACAGACTCAGCAAGCACCTCATCTCATGCCTCCCCCTTTTTTGGTTGATGTTGATGGTAACCCTCATCCATCAAGATATCAGAGATTAGTTCCTGGACGTGAAAACTGCAGGGAAGAGCAACTCATCCCTCAAATGGGAGTAACTTCCTCAGGTAAATGCTCATTTTCATAGACAGCCAAATTATTCTTTTCTAACTGAAGTCTTATGAAATTGCTAATTGGGTAACTTTGTTTTTAATTGTTTTGAACAAATTAGAAGTAAAATGATTATTTTAAATACTTCTCTAAATTTCTTCAGTGCTTACTTATGTATTGTAAGATATTTAAGGAACATTGGAAATTTAAAGCAATAATTTGGTCTATATCCATTTATAACCTCTGGGGACTAATAAGATAAGTCCCTGTATTTGTTCATTCAGCAACATATATTAAGAATATCTTCCATCTCTGACACCTGCTAAGCTGTGGTATTTAGTAATGAATTAAACAGCGATGATCTTTGCTCTCATAGCATAGTTAGATTAATAAAAACAGTTATAAACAGATAAATGTTTAAAAATTGTGATAAATGTTAAGGGGAATAATAATGCTATGTGAGAGAGACTAAGACTAGATAACCCATTCACATTGAAGGTTGTTTTAAGAAGTGATCACTTTTAAACGTTTATAAACGTTTCAAGTGTTGAGCTATTTTAGTGAGGTAATTGAGGGTGACTGTCAAATTAGTTATGGAATTGAATGGGAGTGGAAATGGAGACAAGGTCTATAGATACCTTCTTCTCCCCTTTTGACAAAAAATGTGGCACTAATTTATTAAGTGAAAATAATGCACTATTAAAAGTAGGTTAAACTAGTTTTGCAATTATGAATCTTTCTGTTATATTTTAGACTAGAAGAATATTTATGAAAATAGTTTAAGTTCTGGACTCTAGCATAATGGACAAGCAGATTTAAAGAACATATATGGGATGCAATATATAATGAGTAACTTTTAAATAATGAATTTAGCTTCTGTAAGCAGTACAGAAAAAACAATTTCATTGCATTATAGAGAACCCACTTCTTATTTTTCTTAAAGGATTGGGCACGAAATTGCCATGAAGATGGACATATTGGCTAGGAAGGGCTGCTCTTGGAACTAGACATGCCCACTCAGGATGCAGAGTGAGGAGAAGCATTAAAGAAATAGTCCCTGCTGCTACTTGTAGAGAGTAGTACAGTCCAGCAGACCTGAATATCTGGAGTATGTGAAACTAAAATGTCTCAGTACATGGACACAGCATGAACTCAAAGAATCTAAGAACAGGTAGTATTCAAGAAGTCTAGGCAGGAATTCAGATTAGAGAAGTCTCAATTATTAAAGAAGTCTTGGTCATAGGACTGAAATTAGGATGAATGTCTTCAGCCTCTTGGTGGGGCAGGAATCAGGTTTTGCCCAGGTCTCAAAATTAGATAGCTAGGCTGGGATTTTAGACAAGGGAAATACGGAAAGGACTCATTTATTAAAATATTAGTGGTACTTAATTATTGTGATTATCACTTTTTTCCTCCATTTAACAGTTTATAAAGGGCTTTCATAAATAACATCTCATGTAGTTCTGTATCTTTAGTATCCCAATCCTAAAAGTTTAGGAAATGAAAATTTAGCACCAGTATGTCTTCAAGTTAAAGTATATGGAATCACAGGGACTCAAACCCAGCTCTGACTCGCAGTCCATTGTTTCTCCTTCCATACTAAGCTGTCCTTTAGAGTAAAAAGTGGACTTTATCTTGAAAATGAAATAGACATTGGTTATTAATACAGGGCCATAAGAGAACCCATACCAATAATTATGGCTTCAAAGTGAGTCACAGAATTTTTAAGTGTTGCAGGTCACAGAATTCAGGGTAAACATCATTTCTTTCATTTAGACTTACCGAGTACAAAAATAGAACAAAAGATACACTTTTTGAAAAACTTCGTTTCTAACTATATTTCTATTTGCAAATCTAGATCTATAATAAAATTTAGTTTGGGAAATCCCTTAGGTTAAAATAAGATGATGGCTATTACAATAAATTTAATTTGAATGTAGTTTTGTTATATTTACACTGAACAATACACTTGAAATGTGTTTCCTCAGTTGTAAACGAGCTCTATCAAAGTAGTCATCAGTCTTCAAACATGAGATATTTTGCTAGCAGCATACCAGGAAGGAAGCATTCATAGGAATTTTAACTTTTACCTCTGTCTACTTTTACGACATTCTAGCTTTGTTATCTTGGATGTTATTTTATCCCATTGAATTTTAGTTTTCTCTTACAAAATGAAATAACATTATATGCTTTATACATGTAATTTCCCCTTTCTTTATACATTCCTTACTACTACTTCATTGCAGATTACCTTCTCTTTCTAGCCCACTCTGAAAGTATGATCTCATCAAATCTTCTCTTATGTACCTTCAGCACCTCATATAATTGCTCCCTTTCCTACTCATGGCAATGCTTTCATGTATCTTATAACGCTTAAGCATTTTTTTATTCATTCAGTAGGATTGAACATATTTATATGCCTAATACTATGCTAGATTTAGAAATAGAATATTAAGATAAATAAGATAATCGTGCTTTTGAGGAACTAACTAGTGGGCTACCTATATTAGGCTGAGTGCTAAGACGTGTACATATTATTTGAGGAAATGAAAGAGGATAACAGTTAATTTTTTCAGACATTGGAAAGATTTCACAGAGGAAATAGTACAGAGATGCTATTTTAGTTGGTTCTTGAAGGATGTTAGTGTTTATCACGTGTATACTTGAAGTATTGTGGTCAAAAGCTCCAAAGCATGAAGGTGTTTATCCTATTAGGAGAATAAAAGAGTCAAGCAGTCCCATATGACTGGTACAGGTGAGAGTTGATGCTGGAAAAAAAGGGTGGGTTAAAAGACACCAAGTTCCTCCCTACCTCAGTCTTTGTACTGACTCTTAGCCTTCTATTTGGAGTGTTCTTATTCTAGCTCTTCAGATGGATTACAAATTCTTTTTCTCCAAGCATTTAGTTCAAATGCTGCCTTCTCAAAGAGGGCTTCTTAGACTTTTCTGACTCACTATACTGTAGATAGTTCCCATCTCCCTTATTTTCTCTTTCTCATCATCATCTTTATTTGAACATTTTTTCACAATCTGCTTTTATGTATAGATTTATTACTCAGTTTCTCAATTAGATTGTTAGGTTGTTCAGGCACCTGGATGTCTCTTATTCACCACTAGATCCTGAGTTCTTAGCATAGTTCCTAATACATAGTAGACATTTGAGAATTTATTGAATAAATGAAGCAGTAAACATTTTTTGAGAAAGAACAGGTAATCAGATTTGCCTTTTTAAAAGAAACTGATCTAAGATGAATGCTACTTTTACAACCTGTTAGATATATGACTTTTAAGTAGTTATTTTGGTTTTCTCATGTATAAATTGAAATTAATAATACATACCAGAGTTATTGTAAGGATTATATGAGTGCCTGAATCATGACAAACAGTCAAAGTTAGGTGTCATATCATTGTTATTTTTAATAAATCAAGATTGAGGACATGTTTCTGTTTACTCCTATCATTTCACAGTTGATCATTTTAGGTCTTTTACTCAAGCAAAATTTATGTTTAATTCTGGATTCAAAATGAGGTTAATGAATAAAATGGTTTGAGTAGTTGACTAAAGTATCCTTAGCATTTTGTGTGGTATTACATAGGACTGAACCAAGTTTTAAGTCAGCAAGCAAATCAGGAGATCAGCCCACTGGACAGCATGATTCAAAGACTGCAACAGGAACAAGACCTGAGACGTTCTGGTGAAGCAGGTATCAGTAATACCAGCCGTTTAAGTAGAGGTAAGATGTAATTCTTCTAAGTGAAACCTTAAAAAAATTGAAACATTTTAAATTTCCAACAGTAGAGAAGATACTAAACAAATTATGGTACATTCGTAAAATGAAATATTAGGTTGCCAAAATGATCGTGTTTTTGAAGAATATTTAGTGAGCTAAGAAAATGTTCATAATATAAGGTTTCATACTGTAGATAATGAGTTTTTAATATGTATATTTTCCCAAATTTCCTATAGTAAACGTACAATTTAGAAAAAGTTTAAAAATAAAATTATTCAGTAATTTAAGAAATATAGTCTAAGCTACATTCTTTAACATCTCATCACCCTTATTGTATATTATTAAACTTTAAGAGAAAAAGCACATTTATGAACGATAAATGTCCTTGGGTTTGTTTGGTTTTGCTTCTGACCATAGTTTCCCCAAAATATATGGTATTTTTTAAAGTAATTATTTTACTTCTTTAAGGCTTAACAGTCAAGAATTATGATTCATTAACATGTCCAGTCAACTGAATAATAACCATATTTTGTTTTCATTAAACTTTTGCCTGTTGTTTAGTTCCAGATTTGGTAATTCATTATTTGCCACAATATAAAGTTTGATGTGGAAAATAGTATAGATTTTTTTTTTCTGTTATAAGATAAGGGAGAAGTGTCTCTAAATAGAACTTACTATATTAATTTTTCACTTAGGTTCGGTAAGCTCTACCTCAGAGGTTCATTCACCACCAAATGTAGGACTAAGGCGTAGTGGACAAATTGAAGGAGTACGGCAAATGCACAGCAACGCACCAAGAAGTGAAATAGCCACAGAGCGGGATCTTGTAGCTTGGAGTCGAAGGGTGGTAGTACCTGAGCTTTCAGCCGGTGTAGCCAGGTAAAGGGAGTTGTGAATTTTTATGTGCCACAGTTGTTTCTGTTCATTTTTAATTATAGTCTTTGAAGTACTTTTTCAGCTCTGTAATTTATTTTAAATTTGTCTGAAGAGCTAGTGTTTTAAACTATTCGTGACTCTGGAGAAAAATTAAATTTCAGTATATATTTTTTTCTAGAATGATTCATGTAAACAAGATGAGGGGGGATGTGTTAAGTGAAGGGGGGAAAATCATGAATTTGGATTGATCAAATAACAGATTTATTGAGTAGCATATTTACACCTTAATTTGTCTTATTTAACTATAGTTTAACACATTCCATAAGTTTATTATAAATTTTTATGGATTTTACTCATCATTCGCACCATATCATTCAGAGGCATAGTGAAAATTATTGGTAATACATTACATTAATATTTTACATATTAAAATGATTCCTTTTTGCATTTAAAAGTATACATGTATAAGTTAAAAAGTATTGATATAATCTTATTCTCAAGGTTCATGCTACGAGGGAACTCTATATCCAGTTCCTTTTGATTCTTTAGTAATGAATATTTATGAATGTGGTTGATATGAACCCAACTAATATTACATATTATAATACCATACTATAATAAAAAATAATGAAGATCAAAATGTGAACTTGGTTTTAGTATTTTCTAGTTTTTAAACTCCAAAGATAATAGTAATCATATACACAGTCCCTGACTTATGATTTTTTGACTTTACGATGGTGTGAAAGTGATTTATTTGCATTCAGTAGAAGCATTCACATTTTGAATTTTGATCTTGGGCTAGCGATAGGTGGTATGATACTTGTGCATGATGCTGGCTAGACAGCGGCAACAAGTGGCAGTCATCAGGTATGCAATCACAGGGTGAAAAACCAGTAATCTACAGGGTACTGTGTTGCAAGCATTTTTTTGGATGTTGTATTCAGAACACGTGTAATGTAGGCTAAGTTAAGCTATGATGTTTGGTAGGTTAGGTATGTTAAATGCTCTTTTATCTTACAATGGGTATATCAAGATGTAACCCCATCATAAATTGAGGAGCATTTATAATAAAAACAAATATTTTTTAATCTGAGTGTTTATATTGATTATGCTTTTGCTTGGACAGTACTTCAGATTTGTGTTAGGATTTCGGATTAAATCTAAAGTATAAATTTGAACAATGACTTGACCTGATGACAATTATAGCCGGATTTCCTTAATAAAAATTAACTCTCAGTATGTTTTTAGTTGAATTCCTGTCTACTTTTTAATTCTAATGTTAAGGTTTGAAGGGAGTACAATAAATAACATCCATCTTTTTAACAATAGTTCTGAAGTAATTGAAAACACAAAATAATAAGACAGGAAATCAGAATATTTTTATTATTGATAAAGCTATGAAGAATGTGGCTTTTACCTGCATGAAAGTGCTTCCTAATACTGAACCCCAAACACAGGTAATGCTGGGTTACGGCATTTCTCCCTATGGAGAAGCAACTGGTTTACATATTTAAAATGCAGAGCAGAATATATACATTGCTAAGCTGTATTTTCCTTCCAGAATTAGTTCACTTCTCCTCCCCTGGAGAAAATGAGTAGGAGGTGAAAAGAGGCTGGGAGTGGATTGCTAATTGGTGGTGGAGGTCCCTTGCACATGGAAGGAAACGTGAGGAATGGGGAATATTGTTTCTCTCCAAATATCCTTTATCTTTTAATCTCTTTTGTTATTGAGCTTAATCATTGAGCTTATGGTCAAGCAAAGCTAATGGCCATTATTTCAAAGGGTATTTGACCTTCCTGGAGCTTTGCCCCGAACACTCAGTACTCTTTTTTTTTTTTTTTTTGGAGAATTTTCCAGGGTTATGCCCCTTGTAGGTAGCTTAAAATTTGCCCCTTAAAGAAGCCTCTTAAATGGGTCAGACTAGTATGTTAATTAAAATTAAATCCAGTTGAGGACTAATATCTATAATATATAGAGAAAACTTTGTAACTCAGCAGTAAACAAAACAATCCACTCAGAAAATGGACAAAAGATACAAACAGACATTTCATCAAAGAGGATATACAAGTGGCAAATAAGCACATGTCAACATCATTAGCCGTTAGGGAAATGCGAAAACCCCAATGAAATAATCTCTGTATACCTATCAGAATATAGTGACAGCACAAAATTCTGGAGAGAGTGTGGAGAAACTCATGTGTTGCTGGTGGGAATATAAAAATGGCGCAGCTACTTTGGAAAATAGTTTTGTACTTTCTTATAAATGTAAACATGCTATATTACAAGTGATTGCACTCTTGGGGATTTGTTCCAAAGGAATGAAAACTTATGTTCACACAAAAGCATGTATACTAATAATGTATAGCAGCTTTATTTGTAATATCCAAAACCTAGGAACAAGCCAGATGTTCTTCAGTGGGTGCATAAACTGTGGTACATCCACGCCATGGAATACTACTCTGCTGTAATAAAAAGGAACAACCTGTTGATACAACCGTTTGAACAATCTTGAGGGAATTATGCTGAGAAATCAATTATTAAATGTTACATACTATATTATTCCACTTAACAGACTATTCTTGAAATGAAAAAAGTATAGATGGAGAATATATTAATGACAGCTAGATGTTGAGGGGAGGAAAAGCTGAGGAGGAGAGAAAGATGGGTATGATAATTGAAAGGGATTTTGTGGTGATGGAAATGTCCTGCATCTTGACTGGGATGGTAGATGCCTAAACCTACATCTGTGATAAACTTGGATTGAACTAAATACACACACACACACACACACACACACACACACAGAAGTAAATCTGGGGAATTTTGAATATTGGTAGGTTGCTATCGATGTCAACATTCAGTTTGTGATATTGTGCTACAGTTTTGCAAGATAATACCATTCGGGGAAACTGGCTAAAAGGTAAAAGGAATTTCTCTGTATTACTATTAAAATTGTATGTGAATCTACAATTATCTCAATAAAAAGTTAAAAAAAACAAATTGATAAGAACAAACAAAAATTAAATCAAGGCCATTGTTTTCATAAGATTTAAATTCACTTTTCATTCAGAATTATGACCATCAAATAGAGATTTTGCAATTAAGTAAAATAACATTAATATACTGTAGTAATGAAATAACCTTAGATCTGTCCCACATTTGAATAGTATCTCTCAACTGTGAAAACTTACAGGGAAAAAGTATAGTGCAATGAAATACCTTTCCAATTCAAAAATTTGAAAATTGTAAGGAATTAAAGTAAAAAATATTCTCTTGTCCTTGTGATTTCAGGTTTCATGAAATTACAATTCACAATTAATGTTCCTTAACTTTGTCTGTTGCTCAGTTTCAGCGTGAGATTTCTGGAAGAGTTGAAGATTTTTCAGTGCCGTGTTTCCCTAAAAATAAGATCTAGCCGGACCATCAGTTCTAATACGTCTTTTGGAGTCTTTTACTATATAGTAAAATAAGACCGGGTCTTATAGAATAGAATAGAATTAATATAAATATAATATAATTAATGTAATATAATACAGTATAATACCGGGTCTTATATTAATTTTTACTCCAAAAGACACATTAGAGCTGATGATCTGGCTAGGTCTTATTTGCGGGGAAACGGTAACTGAAGCCTGACGTGCCTTTCATTGGAGAGAATGTAGTTATCTCTGGGCTTTAGGAGTTATGTTAGTTTAACCTGAATGTTCTGTTTTGCCTCATATGTTTTTTTTTTAAAGATTCCATCTATTTACATGGCACATGAGATGATTACAGCATATGCCCTACACTGACATAATTTTTCAAAAATAAATCGATTTCTCACCGTTGGAGCAGTTACATCAAGAATAATCATGTTTTTGTCACCCCAATAAATTTAATTAAAAAAAAATACTATACAAGAAGAAAATGAAATAGCTAATGAATGTGTTCTGGTTAAAACCCAAAAAAAAAAAAAAAAAAAGAATAACCATGTTCCCAGAAAGTAATACTTGATTTGCCAAAGACCATAGCAAAAACGGTAGCATCGAGTTCAACTAGTCAAAGTCGTCTTTTCTAGTGGTCCAGACATTTAACGCTAAATATCCAGAGTGCATAATCTATGAATTTGAGCTCAGAATTTAAGCTCTTTATCACATGCCTCCATCTGAAAAGAAAATATCAGGGGTAGCATTCCCTCTCTTGACGCCTAACATCCCTGTGGGTGAGACATCAGTTGTAAAAATTCTAGATTAGCATATATGGCTTTTAATTCTTTTTCAGTAGGCAAGAAGAGTGGAGAACTGCAAAAGGAGAAGAAGAAATAAAGACTTACAGGTCAGAAGAGAAAAGAAAACACTTCACTGCTCCAAAAGAGAATAAAATACCCCCTGTCTCAAAGGTAAATAGTAATTACTTTCATAATTGCTTCTTAAGTATAGTGCCCATTCGCAGACCATTTTGTAATTAAAAATGTTAATATTGTAAATAGGACATTTAATTATTGAAGTAAAATTAATATTATTAATTCTTGATTGTCTTTGTATTATCTATTATGTTTACCATTTAAAATTTTACATTTCCTGCCTTCTAGCATACCTTTTCTCCAAATGCCAATTTTTATATGCCCATTAAATCTAATAAATTACATCACAAGCCTAAGCAAGATTTTTTTTTAGTTCCGCCATTGGTTGCACACTCTGAAACAGTTTTTTCGTTTTGTTTTTTTGTCATGTGTGTGTAGTTTTGTTGTTGCTGTTTTGCACCTATTTTTGATTGTAGATAATCAAGTCAGCTATGCTGCTATAATAGGTCTAATTTTCTACATTAAAAGGTGAAATGTCTCTACTCGTTACTCTGTTGGTTTCTCTGTCATCCATCCTACTCTGGAAGAACTTTTGGATCCGGTGATTTTCAATTGATCATGCCATAATCTGGGAGAGATACATATTTACCTCCTTGAGTGTCAAGGAGTCACAATTATCTGTTCTTACATTTTTTTTTTTTTTAACTATAAGGTTGGTGCGAAAGTTACAGTGGTTTAACAGGTTAAAAATAATTGCAAAAACCGCAATTACTTTTGCACCAACCTAATATATTAGTTTGAAAGCTTCAGAGTCTTAGAATCTGAAATTGAGGAAAACTGTATGGAACAAAGCTGGTTTCTTGATCCAGCTTTGTGCTCCATTCTCCTTCCTCTTTTTATTTGCGTTTCTTCTAAATTAGTCTGTTTTTCTAGAATTCTTTCGTGTTTTGTGACTCATCTCTTTAAAGGACTCAAGTAGCCCATTGCTGTTTTATACTCTTTACTAAGGATGTAATACCCTGGGATCAGTAAGACCCCACATAGAATTCCTGTTAGTGTAATCTGAAATAATTATTTTGTTTTTTGGGCTTTTTTTTGTTTTTTTTCATGGTGGCTGGAAAGCATACCCTTTTTTGTATCCTTTGCTGAGAATTCAAGGATATGGGGACATAAATTCATGTAATGATTGTGAGTTGTATTGCTACCACTTTTATGGATGCAATATGGTATTGTCTATTAAAATTAAAAGGACGTGCTTATCTTTTAATCGAATAGTGGTACTTCAGAGACTTTAAAAAAAAGTACTAATATGAACGTGTATATCTGTGTGCACACACAGAGATATTTATAGTGTCTCTGGTGGCAACAACTGGAATAACTAGTGTCGATTAGTGAAAGGAAGGTAGTCTGTCCCCAACATTTTTAAAGAAGTGAGTTAGGGTTCAATCCATTACCTTGGAGAAATATTCATGATGTTAAGTGAAAAAAAGCAAGTAGAACAGTAATGTTTATAATATGACCTTGTTTTTGGTTTCAAATGTTACGGGAATGGAGGTTTGAAAGCACAGCTACTAGGCTACTAAAATAGATAATCACAGATGCATGAATTATGAGATGTCATCTTTTAAAGTTGCATTTTTTTTTTCTAATAGGGGGTACTTGCTGTGCAGGTGGGAAGTATAAATTAATACAAAAAACTGTTCAGAAAATAGTTATAAAATTGATTTTTGGCAATAGGTTTGGTCCCCAAAATTACAGTGGCTTAAACAAGGTGGAAATATGTTTCTTTCTGATATAAGAGCCTCAGTAGGTGGTCCAGGCCTGATACCATGTCCTCAGTGTTGAGAACTTAAGTTGTTTAATTTTTATGATTGTTTTGTGTGTGAATTTGACCTCAGGCCTCAATATATCAGCATCCTCATTTAAGGCTACAGAATGGAGGATCATGTCAATGAGGAAGGCGCTGCAGAGGGCACGCATGCTCTCCTGAGGAAGGTTCTTTGAAGTTGCTCTGCAGCATTTTGTCAGAGAACTTATTGGCCAGAATTCAGTCATATGAAATTTTGACAGAAAAAATTTTTTTTCCTGCAAAAAGGGAGAACAGATACTGGTTGACAGTTTTTCCTTGCAGTACCTTATTTATTAAGACATTTAAAATGTTTGTGTTCTTTGACTTGAAATTTTTCCTAAATAAATATAAAATTGTGGATAAAGGTTTACAGAATGGAACAAATAGCAATTTTAACAATGTGTTACTCAAAATTTATGGGACTATAGTTGAACAATTTCCTTTTTTTATACTTTTACATATTTCCCACAATTTTTATAAAATTACTCAACCCTTCAGTATTCCTTTTAGAGAGAATCTGTGGAGTAAATCTTGTGTCCTTGTAGCATGTGAAAATGTCTTTTTCCCACAATTTTTATAAAATTACTCAACCCTTCAGTATTCCTTTTAGAGAGAATCTGTGGAGTAAATCTTGTGTCCTTGTAGCATGTGAAAATGTCTTTCAATTCACTTGGCTGTAGCCAAGAGTAGGGCTTGAAGTGCAGGGAAGAGATTTAGTGACAAGGCTGGTTGTGGGGAAGAAACTGAAGAGTGTGGGTGGATGGAGAAATACGAAATGATTGAATTGAGATTTTATAGGTCTTGAGATGCATACCTCCGTCACAGACATCCAGAATCTTTTTTAGGAGTACAAAGTAAGACGTTTTTGTTTTTATTTCTCTCCTTCCCTAGTGCACTATTACAATCCAACACACTTATAAAACCAGAGCATGATGAGGGGGTACTTTTGAGGCAGAAAGCCCCAATACAAACAGACATATATGACTTACATAGGGAAACTAATGGAATGCATGGAATAGATGTTCAGAATAGCATGTTATTCTCAGAGGGATAGGAGGGGATATTGGAAACTTGATTAAACAAGCAATTTTGGAGAGGATTCTATTAGAGATATTTGGATGAATCATTGTTACTGAAATTGAGAATTCAATGGATGGGTTGAATAAAAGAATATAAAACAAGGAAAATGAGCTAGTAAACTGGAAAATCAAGTTGACGAACTGTCCCAGAATTCATCAGTGGGGGATAAAACGATGGAGAGAATGGGGGAAATGTAAAAAAAAAAAATATATATATATATATATACATTTATGTATATTTACATAACGTGTGTAGAGAGAGTATGCATGAGATTAGAAGTAATAGCATAGGCATTTAATAAGTCTTCAAAGAAGAGAAAATATACAGAGGGAGGAAAGAATTTTTAAAAAATTAATGATTCAGAATTTCTTAGCGTTAACCCTCTGGCTAGTGTATTGAGCAGGTAAACAAGGAAAAAATAATATAAACTAAAAAAGTTTAAAACAACTATGCATATTATTATAATATTTTAAAACATCTGAAACAAAGAACATTTTGAAAGTTTCTGGAGAGAAAAAGAGAATCACCTTATAATGAACATGAACTTGACCGAAGTGTTAAAATGGATTCCACTGAGCCATTGTACATCCAGAAGAGATATGAGTAAATTGTTAAGGAATCACCTATCTTAAGAAAATTGGCTACAACCCTGACACAGTGGCATTTATGCCAATTTCTGGTTGGAATGATGACAATATACTGGAGCCAAAGTCTATTACTAACGTGGTTGATTTAAAGGATGGAAAGTCATGGCAATGGTTGAAGCTCTGGATTGCCTCCTGCCACCAACTCGTCCAACTGGTAAGCCCTTGTGCTTGCTTCTCCTTGATGTCTACAGAATTGGTGGTATTGGTATTGCCCCATGTGGGCCAAGAACTGGTGTTCTCAGACCTGGCATCAGTCACTTTTACAACGGAAATAAAGTGTTGAAATACACCATGAAGCTTTGAGTGAAGCTCTTCCTGGGGACAGTGTAGGTTTCAGTGTCAAAAATGTGTCTGTCAAAGTGCTGTGGTGGTAACGTGACTGGTGACAGCAAAAGTAACCCACCCGTGGAAGCAGGAAGCTAATGGCTCAAATGATTATCCCGAGCCATCCAGGCAGAATCAGTGCTGGCTATGCAGCTGTACTGAATTGCCACACAGGTGATGGTGCTTGCAAGTTTGCTGAGCTGAAGAAGATAGGTTGTCATTCTGGGGTAAAGGTGGAAGATGGCCCCAAATTCTTAAAATCTGATGATGCTGCCATTGTTGATACGGTTCCTGGAGAGCCCATGTGTGTTGAGAACTTCTCTGACTATCCTTCTCTGGGTGGTTTTGCTGTTCCTGACATGAGATGGGGAGTTGGTGTGAGTGTAATCAAAGCAGCGGACAAAAAGGCAGCTGGAGCTGGCAAGGTCACTGAGTCTGCCCAGAAAGCTCAGAAAACTAAATGAATATTATCCCCCAAACCTGTCATTCTGTCTCAAACAGTTGAAAGAGTGATCTTAGAACTGTTTGTCTCAATTGGCCATTTGAGTTTAATAGTAAAAAAGACTGGTTAATGATAATAATGCATCATGAAACCTTGAAGGAAAGGAGAATGTTTTGTGGACCATTTGTTTTTGTGTGTGTGTGGCTGTTTTAAGTTAATTAGTTTTTAAATCAGTACTTTTTAATGGAAACCACTTGACTAAAAATCTGTCACAGTATTTTAAGGCCCATAAAAGCAAAGTTTAATGAGAAGAGAAAAAAATAGTGAGGATATAATTATAGTATAGGTTCAGTTATTTTCCATCAACACTTTAAAGATACTGCTTTTTTAATTGTATATTTACTTATTGTATGCTTTATTGTGTGACATATAAAGTCTGATGTCAGTCTCATTCTTTTTTTTTTTTTAAGTAATCTTTATTTTTTTCTTTATTTTTTATATTCTTAAGTTTTTTATTAGTTGTAAAGTATGTTTGCTTAGTTTGTTCATCTCTGTCACCAGGTTGGACTTTATTAGTTTTTTTTGATGATTTTTGTGTTCTCATTTGCAGAAGACTTTTCCTACTTTCATCTGCAGTAGAAGAGAGATAGCCAGCTATCTGATATCCTAGTCTCATAGTGGCAGGGTAGTTTTGTGATCACCATTTTGGCTTCCAGTTTGCCTCTTGTCTATTAATATGCCTCACAGCCTGTGGTCTTTTTACTTGTATCTGTTATGTAGGCTTGGTGTGGGTATAGGAGAGTTCCGTGTTAGGCTTAGTGTATTAATATGAATCCTTAAATCTGTATCACTTAATCAGAAAAAGTTTTATAACTGAATTTTAGCATATTGCAAACCTGTGATTTAACTTGATATAATGTTAAAATATTTGCGCTGGTACTATAAATCTAGTTCACTTATATGTTAAAATATAAATTGATTTTTTTTTAATAATTTATAAATACGTAAATTTTAAAGTAAAAAATGTGCTCTTTAAGCATACTGAAAATGAATTTAATTTACTTTTTTTCAGAATCATACTCATGAGCATTTCCTGGATCTCGGAGAATCCAAAAAGCAGCAGGCAAATCAACATAGTTATCGTACTAGATCTGCATTGGAAGAGACTCCTAGACCTTTGGAAGAGATAGAAAATGGCAGTAGCTCTTCAGATGTAAGATCTCAGCCCATGTATAAATTTCTGTTTCTGTTTTTACTTGTTTTTTTTTTTTAATTTGACTTTCATTCGTCACATTTATTGATATATTTATAGATATAGCTCAAACTGGTATTTTGAGGTTCTTATGATGTTAGTGATAAATAGCTTCCATTTGCTGAAGACCTACTACGTATGTTCTAGTCATAGCACACATATTCTTAATCTCAAATGCACAAAACAAATGCGTATGAATTATTTCCATTTTATACATATGAGGGATCTGAGGTTCTAAGATGTTTAGATTACACATTTACCTAACTATTAAATGGTAGACCATGGATAAAACCCAGGGATTAAACCCAGGTTCCTTTTACTCTAAAGCCAAGCTTTTAATTGGTACCATGAAACACCAGTCTGTAGCTACAATAACTAATCAATAGGAATTTAGCATGTTTGGGTAGTTTTTAATCTCTGTACTCTTTTGCTAGCTTTCTCAATATAATTTAAAAAATATTCCTTCTATAAAATTATTTCCATAAATATCATTGTTCCACTTAGTTAAATATTTTTTCAGCAAAGGCATTCAATTTGCAATCACAAATATTCAACACTTACAACCATATCCCTTCCCTTCCCCCACTCTATTTCACCCTCCTCTCAGTTAGATCAAAGACTCTTTGGTCTTAGATACTAACTACACACTTTTGAACCATATTGTATTTTGCAATGTTAGACATATGTGGGAATTCTCTGAGTATATTCTCTATGGACAGAGCAGTGTTAACTCAAACCGAGAGTATTCTAACTATACTTCAAAAGTTAGTCTCCCATGACTTCAGCTCCTAGTATGGCCAGATCAAAATGATATGTCGAACCTGGTAAACAAATGTACTAATTACAGAAACTTGACACATGACAATTTAGATATACATATAAAGCAAAATATATGTGGGCTAATTATTTGCCTTATAAACTGTTTCTTTATTTTTGAAAGATTTATAGTATTTTAATAAGTTTCTATAAAGTATTTTAAATTAAATATTCAGCTTATTAGAAAGTTACGTATTTCCAGGTACATCTGTTAAATAAGAAAAATGTACTAAATCCTTCATTTGTCTTCAAACTAATTAGTTTGTGCTTTCACTTCCTTATAGAGCACTTGAATAAATTCCTAGAGGAGTACATTGAGACCAGAATGTGACCTTGGGCACAATATATTGATTAATGGAAAGAATTCTAGTGGGGTTTTTTTGTTTGTTTGTTTAAATATTATGTACTTCCACATTATGACTATTTTGTATTTAGAATGTAGAAGTATTTTTTCCTCTTTCAAAAGTAATATACTAAGGGTATATTATACTAAGGGTATACTTAGGGTATACCCTTAGTATACTAAGGGTAGGAGTAA
Organism: Rhinolophus hipposideros; assembly: GCF_964194185.1. Classification (NCBI taxonomy): domain Eukaryota; kingdom Metazoa; phylum Chordata; class Mammalia; order Chiroptera; family Rhinolophidae; genus Rhinolophus; species Rhinolophus hipposideros. The sequence continues at coordinate 70,168,575 of NC_138049.1, forward strand.
TCAGATCATTTATTTAGATTTTTTTCAGTTACATTAAATAGATAAAATTTGCTAAATAAAACTTACTGTTGGATTAAGATCTTTTCATATTTGCTAAGTTTTAAAAACTATGGAATAATTAAGTAATAAACATTCTTCATTATTAAGACATCAAAAAGAAAAAAAAAAAACGGTTTTCCCCAAATATGCTATTTCTTCAAAAATGATCTGAATGTGCCCAGCGAGTATAATAATAACACTGAACCATTCTTGTGGAGAGTGGTCTTAAGCATTGGAGTAAAATGACTTGAGTTCAAATTAGGCTTAGTTGCTTATTAATTTTGCTGCCTTGGGTACATTTCTTAACCATTTTGAGCTTTAGGTTCTTTTATTTAAATAACTACTTCCTATCACTAGCAGTGTTTTGTCCAGACCAAATACAATGATACACGCAAAGTGCTTAGAGTAGTTTCTGACATTTAGTAAAGCTTATTTAATATGAGCTGCTATTTTTATTGGAGCATAAAGTTTATTTGAGAAAGGGAAAAGTTCTGTAAGATTCTGTGACCAAAATCCCAACTTTTATAAAGAAAATAGTTTCACAGGAATATCCTACATTGACCAGTGGATATTTACTAAAGAGAAATAGAGTGTTTGAGTAGTTTTTAATCCTCTACCATTTAGATAAAATAATACTAGAGTTGAAATATTCTTTTTTTGTATGATAAAGCTCGTTTTAATAATAGTAAAACATAAAAGTTCCAATTTTAAGCTTTCTAAAGCATCTGTAGAAGAAGAAAGCTTACATTTTTGAAAAGGCCTAAGAAGTAAAAATTGATTTGCATTGTTAACTGTGGAGTTTGATATCATCCAATCTAGAAGTTATGAGGCTTTTAAAAAACAAACAAAATATATTATTCATCCAAGAGATTGCACTAAATCCAATATTTATAAGTATTATACCTTTAGATAAATTTAATAATTTGGATGTATTTGATAATTATAAACGTATTCAATAATTTTTTTGTATAAAACTATAAGGCCTGTGTTTTGTAAGTCGTTTAACTCAGATTTTAATTTACATTATAGTAATATGATGGGTACTATTAGATACTAGTGATATTTTCTATAGTCATAGAATGTTATTTTGTAAAATAGCACAATAAAATATCAATATCTCTTAGGAAGGTGAAGTTGTTGCTGTCAGTGGTGGAACCTCTGAAGAAGAAGAAAGAGCATGGCACAGTGATGGCAGTTCTAGGTAATTTAGTGAATTTTTATTTCTCCAAATGTAAACTGTCTAGAAAGCTGAAAATTCATTTTTACCAGTAACATACTTCAGTCTCGTTGAGTTTAAATTTGCTCCTTCGGAGTTTTTTTTTTGTAGTTGTCTCAAATTTAGGAGATTGTCTTTCTGACATGTTTTCTCTAGTAGAAAAAAAATTTGGTTATTGCAACTATATCTGCAAAACATGATGCTTTTAACTTTATTTTCCTAGTTGATATTTTATCTTTTGAATGCTGAACCACAAATTAGTTTCATTACTGTTGCTGAGAAATATTTGAACATTAAATTATGTAATGAAATATTTTAGAATTAACTGTCTTATACAGTGGAATTTGTTAAATGCTAATAATTTTTTTTCAACAATGAGAATAATCTTTTCTTTTTTCTGTTATCCTCACCCCATCTGATCATGTAAGTGGAGTCCCTCAACTCCTTATACTGGCAATTCATATTACAGGGCTGATATTCTTGGCTGACCTTGTAAGCCAAGACCTGTAAGGTCTTAGTAGCAAGGAGTGTAGCCTTTGGAAATGGTAATTATGTTTAGTCCCTGATAGTTAATTCTTTGGCAGCAGTAGCTCTTAAAATTGTCAGAGAAACCAAGAGGTGGAGGCTGTAAGAATTCCTTATATATAAGTGTTAGAATGAAGGGCTTTTCTATTTCCACAACAGTTGTTCCTGGTAATGATATAAAACTGCCCATGGTTTTGTCTGGTAGTGTTCTGCATTTGAAACAGGGCAGCAAAAGAAATACTTTCTTGTGGTTTCAGCAGTTGGAGGCAGTTGTTGTAAAGAACATGGGCTCTTGGGTTGGTAGTTAGATCTATGCTGGCAGCAGATTTTCTGTAAGAGCTGAGTGCCCCAGAGACTAGCAACTGTATTTGGCACGTGCCATTTATAGTGACCATGGCTGCGGTAAGTGTAAATAAATGCTCTTATTGAGGACCACCTATTCTTGGATAGATGTTTGTTCTGCAGATACATTCTCATGCGTCTAGAATAGTGTCTGAAAAATTTTTTATTTAAATTCTTTAAAATCATTTTAAATTTTAAAAATGAACTCATGAAATCATACTAGAAAAACCCTTAATTATTTGGTCCTTTTCTGTGATTGTTATTCTTGGGGAGACGTAGGTTAATGCCTATAAAGGACATTTGAGCCAGGGGAAAAGGAGTGGAATAAAACTGGTAGGAGTGGAATAAAACTCCAGTAAAATCTCTCCTTTTAGGACTTACCAGGAATGTTTGGAGGGGAGTTAGGTCATATGTCATTAAATCTAGGCAAAGTGATTATTGATTTTAATATAGTATATTTTAGATTTAAGGCATTTATATTTGCAAAACTGTATAAAATCAAGTAATATTCTTATGTACTAAAATTAAAACAAAAGATAACTGGATTTTTTATTTTGCAGCATCAGTTACGTAAAACTTAGGTCTGTTGAAGGTTCCTGAAAAAATGGCAAACATGATTGGCAGTGATACATAAAGTAATAAGGACTGTATTTTTTCGAATCCTGGCATGCTTTGAAGCATAAGATATACTTAAGGTGTATGTAGATGCTAAATGAAGTTTACAAGCACAACCTCTCCACTAAGCAGGAATACTTCTAACTCTGCTAATTCAACATCCAGCTGCAATGAGGGCACCGGTGCTTGCTCTACTATGGGAGTTAACCCATCAGGAACTCTCACCTCTCCTCAAAAACAGAATCCTTATGACTCCTTTTTAATGTTGAAACCTCCTGTGCAGTCCAGGTCTATCTTTCTACTGTTGCTAGAACCGAGGAAGGTGACTCTGCTCCTTATTTTTGTATGCCCCATAATATTTTGAACATATGCAACACTCAGAAGTCAATTTTTTGTTAAATTCATAGAAGGCAGTTAAATTCATTATTTCACTTAAAGCTATGACCTTATTTATCTTTTTTGTTTTTTGAGATAAGTAAGTTAAGCCTACAGAATTTTAAGAACTGAAAGATGATTGAGAGGAAAGTTAGGGAAATATTTTTAGTTCATTTAGTATGTACTATTCCGTCATTCCTCTTTATCACAAAGTCTTAAAGTATATCTTGTGTAGGTATATTTTTTTAAATCTCTTCTTCCCTTGTAGTGACTACTCTAGTGATTATTCTGACTGGACAGCAGATGCAGGAATTAATCTACAGCCACCAAAGAAGATTCCTAAGCATAAAACCAAGAAAGCAGAAAGCAGTTCAGATGAAGAAGAATCTGAAAAACAGAAGCAAAAACAGATTAAAAAGGAAAGGAAAAAAGTAAATGAAGAAAAAGATGGACCAATCTCACCAAAGAAAAAGAAGCCCAAAGAAAGAAAACAAAAGGTTGATTTCTTTACAATATAAGCTAATGTTTTCTATGAAAATAAAGCACACACTAAAAGTTCTGTTGATGAACATATGTGTTGTTGAGGAGTACCAGCAAGTAGTAATAGGAAAAACTCAGAAGTACACAGTAGTGAAATAGAATAGCGCAGGTCCTCGAATGTTTCGTTCAACATCCTCTTGATGTAAAGTTGGTGAGATGCTGTAGAAATTTAACTCTTGTTTGTATTTATTAGCCTATGGTAAGTTAGTTTTGTTATATGTCGTTTCAACTTCGTTATACAGTTGAAGAACCTATTGAGTGAGGACTTATTGTATGCCAAAACATAGTTTATTTGTTTGACATGTGAAAGTATTTACTAGCAGAATTTTGTTCCAAATATTGAGCATTCAGTCTTATGAGCAGATTTTTCTTGAGTCTGATGGGATTTGTTCATTTATGTAAAAAAATAATGCTACAAAACATATTGTTTATTAGTCTTAATTGCCTTTGCCTTTTAACCATCCTCATTGTTATTCCTGAAAATAAATGGAAAACATGCAGGAACATCAGTTGGAATAAGAAAGTCCTAAGTTGTCATAGTTGACCACAAGACAAATAAGAATCTAAAGTAGGATACTACTCTTGTAATAAGCCTTTAAATTTACACAGAATGTGAGCCATAATTAGACAGTCCTTAGGTCGGTAGTAGTGCTGGTTTGATTATTATATCTTTAGTCTGGATAATTTGTGACAGATCAGAGAAAGTAAAAGATAAATGTTATGAAAATAAGATCTATCAGCTCTTAGGGAGTTGGAACTCTTTAAAAATAAGAGCTGTTTAATTTTTGCTGTAAAGTTAATGAAAATGGACATATTTTCTATTCCTCAGAAAATGATAAATGAGAAGCATATTTGGTTAAACAAAAAGAAAGATTTTTATTTTAAAACCTCTGGCAGTTTTAGAATTAAATGTAAGTTGTCATTTCTGGAACAAAATATAAATACTAGGGAGTCTTCCAGGGTCTTTATCCCCAGAGAGCTTTGAAAATTTTACAAATACATTTGTCATTGTGTTTATCTTATTTAAATTAGTTGAGCTTTTGTTAGTTTCAGCTTTATAATTATGAATTACTTTAATTTGGATTCTGCAGCATACTGTTCTTGTCAACTTCTTTGCTTTTGTCTGGGGAAGATTTACCAAGAGAATACCACACATTTGCCCACAGTTTTTCTCTTCTGCCTTGTCAGTGATGATAAATGTAGGCGGACCCATTGTTTTATGTGGTAGATTGGTTAAAGAAAACTGATTTAGTCATGTACCTGACTTAAGGTAAAGACTTCTTTTTCATCTCCAGACAATTTTGATGAACTTTTGAGGTTTGCAGTGTTATATCACTATGAGAACATAATTCTTTTGTCCAAAAAATGAAGTTTACTTCATGTTGTCCCCCTTGATTTGATAATCATCCATAAACTTAATATCTTGGGCTTTATGCAATACCACGTTTGGATCCACTGGTACTGTTTGGTAGTTTCAATCTCACTGTTTTACTTGTAGTATTGTGACAGTATCTGCCACTAAATGTATATGGGACAAATTTTAAATATCATAAAGTTAGGATATTATAGACTATTCCCTTTAATTTGGATTTTGTTAACATGGTTTGGTGTTAGCCTACCAGTGGATCCAACGATGGGTAAAATTGTTCTTATTCCTTAGTCTTCCTATCTCAAATAAACACAGTAATATTTCCCTTGTTAGGCATAGAGTTGTAGACCTGGAAAGTAATGGAGAGATTGTTAAGTAATTAATACTTATTGCATGTATGAAAAGATGAAAATATTTTCCATGTGACTAATTGTATTTGAATTAGTTAAGCAAAACACAGTAAGGCAGCTATAGAAAATGGTTATTAGAAAATAGAGTTCTCAAAGGTACAGTAAGACATTTCAGATGGTATCTCATATATATATCCCTTATGCTGTTAAGAGCTCTGGAAACCAGATCAATAAATTTTATTGAGTGCTTACTGCTTATAAAGCAATACAGTGTGTAAAAAGAAGTGTAAGACATACTACTTATTCTATAAACAATGTGTGTCTAAATAGTTGGAACCCCCAAGATAAAAATAGAAGAAATATCACATGATCTAATATGTTTAGTTGCCAGATTAATTTTAAAGATAATAAATCAGAAATTAAATGGGGACTGCTTCCCTTAGGATTCCAGATAAGGCTTCCAGAAGAAATAAAATTTAAGGTCTAGAAAAATTTCTGTGGATAGAAACTAATTACCTGTATCTCCAAAATTAAAAAAAAAAAAAAAAACCTCAAATCATGGGGCTAGAAATTTTGAGGAATATTCAATGCATTTTATCCCCTAACTGGTTTTAAGTACTAAGTCACAGAAATCTAGTTTAACCAAAAATTCTAGGTTCCCTAAGAATTATTGGAAAATAAGATTGAGCGTTATAATGATTCTTGTCTGTGCCATAGTCTTACAATTACAAAGATGGTTCTTCCTATTTAATACCCAATTTACCTGCTTCATGTAAGAATTGTTAGCTATCCTAATCAACATAGAATTTTTCTTATGGGGAGAAATACTTGCCTAGTAAAATTAATAGTCCATTTGAGGCTGGAATTAACTTTTAGACTTTTTCTACTTATTTTGTTTTTGTTAAAGGACACCTTTTTCAAAATACATTGTAAGTTAAAACCTCAATATGTAAAACTGATAAAAATTGGTGCATCAAACTCTGTGAGGTACTCAGTACGTAATAACAACGGCTACTTAGTAACTGTTCAGATATCATTTGACTTAACATCTCAGATCTTACACATATAAAACTTATTTTCTAAGCTTTATTCTCTAACCTGCTCCACTCTTGTCTTTCTCATCTCAGCAATAACAATTCTTTTAGTTATATACACCAAAACCCTGGTGTTACCCATAATTCCTCTTTTTCTCTCTTATTGTACATCCACCTATCAGGGAATAAACCTAGCTCTCCTAAATGTCTTGATTGTTTTCACCACTTTTTCTTTCACACTCATGAACTCTCACTTGTATTACTGCAGTAGTCTTCCGTCTATCTTCCTGCTTCTTCCCTTTTTCCCCCAGTGTCTATTCTCTAAAGCAGGGGTTGACAAACTTTCTCTGTAGAAGACCAGCTACTCTGCCCTTGTAGACCGAAAGCAGCCATAGACAAAATAAATTAATGGGTATGGCTGTATTCCAATAAAGTTTGATTTATAAAAGCAGATGGCAGGCCAGGCTTGGACTTTGGGCCATAATTCACAAATCCCTGCTCTCATGCATCCATAGTGGTTGGTCCTTTTAAAATGTAAGTCAGAGACTGTCACTTATCTGAAAAAAATTCTCCTGTAGATCCATGTCACATATAATAAATGCCAAAGTCCTTTTCCCCTCCCTTACTCTCCAAAAAGAGGGTGCTTCTGATGTGTTTGCGAAACAGCAAGGTGTGGTTAATGAAGAGGAAAATTAATATTGAGTAGCAACTACAGCAGTACCTGCTGAAAGTAGTGTTCTGTGATATCCCATTATGACATTGCTTCTTTTAGGGAACTGGCATTAACTCAACGATAACTTCCTTTTTTTTTTTTTTAAACACAAGAGAATAAAATTTTGAAGTCTCGTGTATAAATACTGAACCAAAACATTTTTAATCATTTGGGTGAAGTTTCTCTGCTTATATTAGGTTGGTACAAAAGTAATTGTGGTTTTTGCAATTATTTTTAACCATATAAATCGCAATTACTTTTGCACCAACCTAATAAATAATATTAGGTTTCAAAGGCTCTTAGAAAGTCCATTTTAGGTAAACCAACATCCAGACCATCATGGCCACTTGTGGGTGACCAGCAACGTGAAAAAGCTTTTTCTTAGAGCCCTAGTTTTATAGTTATCCATGAAAATTAAAAAGTAAGTGACCTGCCTTGACAATTTTGTTTGCAAAAAATCTGAAGAAAAAAAATTTTATCAGAAGCTAACTGTGAGTCAAGAGTGAAATGGCTACTTTAAAAAGGGAAAAGGAATATTCTTGGGCTATGTAGAAGTATCCCAGCTATGGAAACAGCCTTCTGTATCTTGCACTACTCAGCCCATATAAGAATTTTATATAGTCCTTACTAACACATTATGTCTAGGATTTAAAAAACAAACAAACAAAACAGAAAACTCATTCAACTATATCTTGGTTTATTACATGGAATGTTTATAAAACTGATAGAATTTTGACAGAAAGAGAAGCTACAGGCTACACAAAGCTTATGCTTTGTTAGGTATGGGAATAGCTCGTCACTTAGTTTTGTTGTGAATGTTGTCTGTAGGGTTTTGGTTTATCTAGTTTTTTTATGCAGTGATTTGGAGAGATTAAATAACTGTTATTGCCACTGCTTCCCTTTTTGCATAATAGGTTTTTGATACTTAAAGAATACACTTTTTTTACAAGGATCTCCTTCCCCTTTTAACTATGCTTATTTATTTAACTACTTTTATTTTATATTTTATTTTATGGTCATAATTGATAAATGAATGCTTTTATGATAATATTGCTTTAATTGTTCTAAACTCTTAGAGATTGGCTGTAGGAGAACTAACAGAGAATGGATTGACATTAGAAGAATGGTTACCTTCAACATGGATTACAGATACTCTTCCCCGAAGATGTCCCTTTGTACCACAGATGGGAGATGAGGTACATTTAAACTTTTTAATACATCCCTTGAAACAGAACTCTATAAGATTACAAAAGTTTCGTAAATAGTCTCATTCTAAATATTTGGAGCTATGTATGGGAAGTGTAATTAGTAGGAAACACTAATGATCATCTTTTTTGAGGCTACTATAAATATTGCAAATCTAAACGTTGTAAAATAATGGAAATTTCATTGGTATTTTAAAAACTAGTATGTATTTTTTATAAGAGGGCTTTATTGCCAGCTTTCTTTTTTAAATTAAAAGATAATTTTTCTTAGCTTAAGACTTACATAGTATGTTAAAGAAAAATGAAACTCAACAGTTTGTTTTTATTTTATAAGTGTTTCATTTAAGTACTTAAAATGTTCATAATTTATTTCTTAGATTTTAAAAACATTCTGTTATCTTAGAATAAGAAATATTATTTCAAGTTTATGAAAATGTGATGGGCCGTTGTTTGGACTATGTACTTTGGATTATAAAATGAAAATGTAAGATCTTAGATCAAAATTTCCCAGTCAGGGGCTCATGTCTTCTTATTTTACGTGAAGAGGCAGGGTTATCTGGTGTCCAGTAGATTAACAGTAACAAATTAAAATAGACTTCTTTACCAAAGCACACTAATTAGGTGTAGAAAGTGGTAGGTGGCAGTTGACAGTAAAAAAAGGAAAACAAACTTTATAATGCAAGAGTAACTCTAAAAAATAGTCTAGAATAATTCCTGTAGATACCATACTTGCCTGAGAAGTCTTCAAGAACACGGAACATTACCACATTGTTGTAACTTAGTATGGTGATAGATGCTAACAGTCCTACAGCATCAGGATGCTTGATTACATTCTATTTAATATATTATTTCAAGATGGTCAAAGTGAGTAATTAATTTTATTTCAAAATATTTAAGTTGTCCTTTTAATTGTTGATGCTTAAACAGGCAAGTAAGTCCTCATTATTCTGCACCATCCTTCATATGAATTGTCAGACAACTGGAGCTATAATGATATTAATAAATAGATGAAAGTATGTAAAATAAATGGATATCTCAAAATGCTGCTAAGAATTTAACATTTAAAAAAAATTTAATAGCATTTTTTAACAAGCTCTACTATTTGTTAGTAGTGGAAAGAATATGTATGTAGTGTCAAACTGTGTCCAAGTACCAGTTCTAAAGGATGGTAATCAGGAATCATTTAAATTTGACATTCGTAAAAGGAAAATAAATAGATGCCTTGCTGTTTTTATAAAGATAAAACATATGTGAGAATACATTTCATTTTAGTTTTCTGCTTATTTACAAACCACTTGCTATGCATGTGAACACTAAACTGATTATGACACATCTAGTTACAGCTTTATTATGCAACATAGATTAACGTACTTTGAAACCGAAAATAAAATGATGAAACAAAAAAAATGTAATTTTAATGTACATTTTAATGTAATTTTAATGTAATTTTAATGGTCATCTTAACCTCAGTATATTATCAAAGTAATGTTATTTAGAACACTTTGGTTTTGATTAAGTGACATTAGAAAAACTTGAGGAAAAAGGGGGGCAAAAACCCCAAAATATTAGAATTTCTTTTAGTTCATAGGACATAAAATTATCTCAGCAGTTTTAGCTGATACCTTGCATATTGGGTTAAAGGAAACACATTTGGGTTTGAAAATTGTGACTTTACTTACTTTTTAGGTTTATTATTTCCGACAAGGACACGAAGCATATGTTGAAATGGCCCGGAAAAATAAAATTTATAGTATCAATCCCAAAAAGCAGCCATGGCATAAAATGGAACTACGGGTATGGTGTTTATTATTTAATAGCCCAAAAATTTGTAGTTACAGATTATGGAGAAAATTGTACTGTTAGTATTTTCTCTATAGCTAACTATCATGAAGATACCTTTCTTAATTGAAGCAAACCTGTGGAGTAGGGTGTTTTAACATTCAAAGAAACACAAGATTGACTGAATTTATATACTCAGATAGTTTATATAAGTTGGATACAAAATATAATTATAGTGAAAATTAGACAATACTGACATCTAAGGTAAACGTTGTATTTGTAAATTTGATAAGTATTTCTAAATTTATCAGCAATAGTTCAAAATTACTTAGAGATAGACCTCTAAGTGTTGGAAAACTTATTCTAATAACGTTTTCTTTACTAAAATTGAAATATAACTTGCACAGATCTTAATGATCTTAATTATGTATGTGTGTATATATATACACATATATACTTCAGTGAATTTTTACATATACACTCAATAATCACGTAGATCAAGATTGAAATGAAGAAATGCGTTCTTGATTATGTTTAGCAGTTTATTTTATTTATTTTGTGAAGATGGTGTCTTATTTTCTTTATCTTCCTCAGGAACAAGAACTGATGAAAATAGTTGGCATAAAGTATGAAGTGGGATTGCCTACCCTTTGCTGCCTTAAACTTGCTTTTCTAGATCCTGATACTGGTAAACTGACTGGCGGATCATTTACCATGAAGTAAGGACTATTGAAAGAGGCAGTGGTTCTTTAGTATTGTAGATTGTTTTTCAGGATTCAGATAAATTTGCTCGTCTCTTAGAGATGTTTTTAGGTATGAGACCTAATCTGTTTGTTTCTGTTTGTAATTAGATACCATGATATGCCTGATGTTATAGATTTCCTAGTCTTGAGACAACAATTTGATGATGCAAAATACAGGCGGTGGAATATAGGTGGGTAATTTTAGAAGTCATAGTGTTTGTTTTTAATCTAATAAGTGATTTTCTGTTTTTCATAATTTAGAAAAGAATCAAATTCTCTTGCCATTTGTGGGAATATTAATAGCAAAGCACAATATTATGTCAGGTATTTTTTAAGTTTTCTTTCTTTAAGAATGAAAATAGTCTTAAGCTAGTCAATGCTGAAATTCTAAACATTTTACTCTTATGTTTGTTAACTGTCTAAGATTGCTTATAGCTAGCGATTTCTTTAGCTATTCTATGTGTTGAATTAAATTTTTATCCAAAAACATTAACGATTCAAAATCGAAGCAACAGAAATCTTCCAGTTCAAATATTTAATAATTTGGATTGGGACTAAAGCTAAACTGACTTTTTCTTTTATTATTTAACTCTATTATAAACCTTAAAAATTAATATTATGATCAGTACTCGAATAAATTTTAAAGTCCTTACATGTTTTCAGGCATTTAAGATGCACTAATTTATGTGTAGATAGATGAGTTGTGTTCTAAAATTTTCAAATAGGGCTATTCTTTGTCATCTTAGAGTGAGGTGCGGAATATATATGGCATATTTGGTTTTAAAAGTACATTCATTGATACATTAGTCCATCCCTCTTCCAGTGCCATTGGAATGCATTTGTATGATGATCTATCTTTTCTTGTTTGGTCTTAGTAAACTTAGAAATTTACATGTGTTCCCTAAAAAAGAAAAATTAGGAAAAAGCAAGTTATCAAAGTTGGAGTCCTGGGAGTTATCAGAAAAAAATTTTGTGTCATTTCTCTGGAAGCTTTGAAAGACGTGTTCCATCAAATAAGGGAGTAAACCAAGAAAGACAAAAACGTGAATGCCCCACTGCCCCAGAAGACAGGAAGTTTTTTCATAACTGGAAAGAGCAGAAAAATTCCAAAATGTCAGTCAACAGACATCTCATTATTGCATCTGTCTAACAAGCTTCGTGTGCAATTTATATCTTAAGAATTGTTTATTTCTGGAATTTTCTATTTAACATTTTCAGAGTGGTGTTGACTGCGGTAATTGAAACCGTGGAAAACGAAACCTCAGATAATGGGGACGGGACTATACTGTATATATATCTCCATAATCATTTAAAATTACATTAATAGTAATTACTTTAGCCTGTCCTCAGAAATGTTTAAGGGTTACTCTGAATAGTGGGCTCTATTCCTTGCTTCATAGTTATTCTTTGATTAGGCATACATTATTCACTTTTTTCTCTTAAGCATAATATCAGTCTATGTAGGATAATTAATAGCTCTATGAAACTCATTATGTTTACTGTAAGGTGGTGCTGTCAGGAATGCTATTTATTAAATTATATAGTAGCTTCTCACTAAGCTCAGTGTCACTAATGTGCATCTGAGGAGCAATTAAGGACTCTTAAACCTAGTAATAGATCATATTTTTCTCTTAACATTGGCTGTTAGGATGCTTGAATATAAATGTGGGCCCCAATGCATACCCACTCAAAGTCATCCTCAACAACATATGCACTTGTGTTCTATTAACTTATTCCTGGCTCCAGCATTCTTTTTATCATGAAATTTCTATCGTGTTTTAAAATTTTAAAATCCACTTTATTTCATACATCTTCATAAACTTTTTAATATTTTGTGCTAAAAAATGAGAATATAAACAAATACTTTTCTCTTTATGGGTTTGAAAATGAAACCACATGGATAAGTTATTTGCACTCGAGTCTTTCAGACCCTAATCTGCACTCACCAGGAGAAAAGTCATTAAATACTAAGAAAGCCAAGGAAGGGGAAAAAAGGAAGAGTGGTTTACAGTTTTCATATGACACAAAGGGAAGCTTAGAAGATAACTTATTAGGGTCTTTGGGGAAAGCAGTTTCAGTGATATGACAATAACTAAATGCAATTGGGTAAGGAAGGAAAGGGGCGCGAGGATTAGTTTGTTTTTGTGTCTTTTGTTTTTATAGGAAAGGAAAAGTGAGTGTGTGTGTGTATATATATATATATATATGTATATATATATATAGATATAGATATATGAGTGTTATAACTTAAGGATGATTGAGATGAAAGAAAACAGTTTGGCTTTTTTTATTTTTGTTTTTAGGCTAGAGTCTTGATTATTGGTTAGAGGAATTTGCCTACAGAAAATAAGAAATTAATGATAGACTATAAATATTTGTTGAGCAGAAATTAAACCATACTTTTATTTGAATGAAAAGTTTGGGAATAGTCCTATTGATGAATTTAGAATGCTAGATTGGTAAAAATGTTAAGGTAAGAGTGAATTTCTCCTCACCCTAATAAAATGTAAGAAATGGTACTGGAAACTGGTAAGACACACTTTAGGTGTGCCCATTAAATAACTTTTTTCTCAGTATTGCTGATGTATTTACTTATTTTGAAGTATGTAGGCCATGTTTTATGTATGTCACTTCTGAAAACATAGAGACAGTTTAAGCTTAAAGGTACACTTTGAGAAAAGGGAGCAAAAGCAGCAGCAGTACATTTCAGAGTAATGAGATGGCTTTTATTCTTGTCCAGGTGACCGTTTCAGATCAGTCATAGATGATGCCTGGTGGTTTGGAACAATTGAAAGCCAGGAACCTCTTCAACCTGAGTACCCTGATAGTTTGTTTCAGTGCTATAATGTTTGGTAAGGAAGTATTTGTTGTATTTTAGCTCAGCCTGACTTGCTTTGAATGTTTTCCCCATCTAGATCAATAAAATGATAAAGATACTTCTTTTAAACACTGAAGCAATTATTTTTATAATGTGATTTTATAAAAATCGCAATATAATATTTAGATTTTTTTAATATAATAATCTTTCTTCCTTTTAGCTGGGACAATGGTGATACAGAAAAGATGAGTCCTTGGGATATGGAGCTTATACCTAATAATGGTAAGTGTATATTAGGCTTTTGATGTCTGTATTATGTAATTAATTTCGTAAATAAAAATCTGGTTTGATAACTTGCTATTCCATAGGGTTGTTATGAAGATCAAATAGAAAATATTCATTTATCAAATATTTATTGCACATCTGTTGATCTGGATATAGAGGCACAGCAGTGAACAAGATAGACATAATCCTTGTGCAGTGGAATTTACAGTTTAACAGGGAAGATTCAAATTAATTACAGCAAAATATGAAAATGTTTTGTTAATTATTATTCACTCCTAAAAGGTGAGCACTTGAGAACAAAGATATTTTTGTAACTCCAGCAGAATAATTAGTGTACGACATAATATTGACAGTTTAGGCTTTTGATTGAGACATAGATTCATATCCTAGCTCTGCCATCTTCTATTTATGTCATCTTTGCAAGTTCCTTAAAGTTTCAAAACAAGGTTGTTAGGATTCAGCTTTGAATTTTTGTGAACTAATAACTTACAGGGCTTGTGGGAGGATTAAATGACAGCATACGTGCAAAGTATTTATTATAGAGCCTGATGCATGTAAGGGCGCAATGAGTAGGTCATTATAATTAATAATAATGTAATAACTGTCATCTTGCGTGTGGCCTGACACATTGCCTTAGGATTTGGGAGTTAGCCTTAGGCAGTGATGACATCTTCCTGGGACTGAGCAAAGGACAGTATAGCTAAATCCTAGAGATTATATATTTTTTTGTAACTCACTGCCTATTTTTGTTTTAGTTTAAAACCACATACAAATGCACATCATTGTATATGCATGAACAGGTTTGAAAGGATATACTAGATTATTAATAAGTATTATTTATAAAGGGTGGGAATGTGAGGATTTTACAAATTTTCTTTTACATTATTCTGTATGGTTTAATGTTTTTTAAACAATAATATATTTTACTCTCAGATAACAGTAAAGATTTTTTAAAAATCTGACTTGTAATATAGTAATATAGTGGAAAAAATCATTTATAAATGGAGTTGTTCACTATTGTATTCTAAAAAGTCAGAGAAAAACTAATTTGGAAAAAGTAAATGCAGTATGTTAAACCTTAGCAGTGAGAAAATGGATATGCTGATAGTGTCCAAACTAGTTATTACTAGAAATCGCCACTTTAAAAATTTACTATCAGAAATATATTTTCATCTCACTGCTGAATTTTAGAGCCATTTGAAACTTTGAAATGTCTTAACCAAATTGTAGCCATGTTATATGGCTTATATTCTGGTGTTATTTCTTTCTTTTGTGAAAGTTTGAGTTATAAGTCACCTTGCACTATTGTGAATAAGAGAGAAATGAAGCTAATTGGTGTTGTAATGCCTGGGGTATTTCTTGAAATGAATTGGTGGCATTTATATGCTATTTGTTTCCTACTTAAATATATCTGTGTGGAGGGGGTGATTTTTGTCGTTTTTGATCTATTTGTATATATCTATCTATGTCTATATCTCTAGAATTTAATAACATTTTGTGAGGAGGTAGAATTTTTGTACATGGATAGTAGCATGTTTCTCTTATGAAGTCTAGTTCAAAGAAAAAATTACTTGGCAGATTTGTAGATTTTATGTCATCACCAGTCCCTAATGATTCTCTTAAAGATTCAGTTAGAGATTCTGTTAAAGATTCAAGCATACAGAAAATATACCTTCATTTAAGAGCAACAAGTGTAAAAATTATCTGTCAGTATTCGTAATTTTCTTTGTTCCTACATTAAAAAAATATCAAGGCTTTGATTGAAGTATTCCTGGAAAATACCACTTCAGTTTAGTTTTATCTTGTGTATGTTTTATCGGGGTATATATAGAGATTATATTATGAAATGATTCAGAAACTTTTAGATTTGCATCATTTTATGAAATATTTTCTATTTCACCTGTAAATGATAATAAAACAAGTTGTGAGGTATGAATTTGGAGATATAATTATGTGCTCATCTAGAGAATTATAAATGTTTTAAAAAATAAAGTTTTATTGACCCTTGAAACATACTTTTCTTTACTGAAAATAAAGAATATACTTAGCAAATGTTTACAAAATTATATCTAAGTTTTAAGACAATATCAACTCTACTTTCTAAAGATAACCTATTTATTAGGAAATTACCATATATTTTCAGTAAATCTGCATTTCTTCTTTCTTTCAGCTGTATTTCCTGAAGAATTAGGTACCAGTGTTCCTTTAACTGATGTTGAATGCAGATCATTGATTTATAAACCTCTTGATGGAGAATGGGGTTCCAATCCCAGGGATGAAGAATGTGAAAGAATTGTTGCAGGAATAAACCAGTTGATGACACTAGGTAAATAACAATAGTAACACATCAACATAGAAAAAATTGGCAGAAAGCAAGGGAAAGGAAAAATACTATAATTCAAACAAAATATTTTTTCATAATATCCTTAAGTTAGTGGTTTTCAAACATTTTTAAATGGAATTTTTTTCAATGAGATCTTATATGGCACTCATCTAAAACAGTTATAAATGGGATTACTCTAGCTGAATTTTATTTTTAGTATGTATGTATGTATGTATGTCAGACGGGTAATGTGCTGAAGTCGTAACAAGGTTTGAGGGAGGCACATCTCACACAAGAGTGAACACCCAGTCATCACACTTAATCAACTACAAAAGGATCACTAGCTGATTTTAGAGTAAGGGCCCAGAAATGCCAGGGGTACTTCTGAACAATCTGGATCCTCCAAAACCCAATTTGAAAACCTTGACCTAGTCAAGTTGACATGTGAATTTGGAAAGAGGAGCTGAAAGCTGAATTATGATTATATGGATACCTGTACCGGTTTTCCCCTTAACATATACATATACACAAGAGAATATTTCTAGGGAGGGGAGACGGGTCTTTGAATTTCTTTGCTTCATTAAAAGAAAAAGAATGACCACAAATTATCCGAAGTAACTCTAAACTAGTATGGTGCTTTGTAGCAACCTACTCTGTCAATAATGAATCAGCAAGAAGTTAACATGAAGAAGAGCTAAGGACACTGGGGACACATATTGGTGATATTTTTATCTGAAGTTTTTTATAAAATGCCAGCACTTCATAAAAATTGTCTCATAAATACTATCTTAAATGATTTTAGTAATATTTTAGGATATAAAGTTGTCATACTGTGTGTGAATGAGTAAAAAAATGGGGAGTGATCTTAAGGTTCTGCATTTTTACCAGTTTTCTGTGTGCCATTGGGTTAGTGACACTGAATCAAAGAGTGGATCTGTTTCCTCTTCTCTGCTTGCCTGGTATTTCACAGAATTATATTGTAAAGATGAGATAAGGTGATAAGTTTGGAGAAAGTCACAGATTACAACATTTGAATGCAATGTACTATAGTGTTACTATAGGATTAATGTAAAAAACAGATTCAGAAATGGCCAGGTTTTGAGTATAGAAGTGCATGTATTACAGACGTGTATAGAAGCTCTTAAGGTCACATTTATATATTATCTGTCATCTCTTCTAAGGAATAATGAATACCTCTAGAATTTTTCAGTGTAAATGTATACATAATAAAAAATGCGACTCTTATTAGGTTAGCTAAACTGTGTTTTCTACAAAAAGACAGTGGCAGATTAATGGTTATGTGCATCAGAACTTAAGTCTTAATTCAAGCAGAATTGTGTATTAAGTATTTTAAGCAATACAGACCTAAATTTGTAACCTTATTTTTTTTATTTTAGATATTGCTTCAGCATTTGTAGCCCCCGTGGATCTGCAAGCCTATCCCATGTATTGCACTGTAGTGGCATATCCAACAGATTTAAGTACCATTAAACAAAGACTGGAAAACAGATTTTACAGGTTAGAACCATTTGCTGTACCTACTATGAAATGAAATCTAAATGATCCTTTCACTCGTTTATTGGTTTTTGATAGCAGTGTTTCTCAAACTTTAATGCACATAAAAATTACCTAGGAATATTGTTAAAATGCAGACTTGATTCCATAGATTTAGGGTAGGACCCGAGATTCAGCATTTTTAACAAGTTCCCAGGGATGCTGCTAGTCTATAGACCACATTTGGAATGATTCCTAGATACAGTTTTTCCTAGCTGCTAATATGAGTTGATGCTTGTAGTGTTTATATTGTATTTTATAAAGCAAGCCACAGTATTTCATTTTCTCCTAGATGTCACATTGAAATATTTGTTTGTTAATGGATTTTTCATAGAACAATATAAAAAATGTGTTTTTTCTTATTTTGCTTCTGTTCAGCTTATAAATACAAAAAATGAAATTAAGAAAATTCAAGATATTTTTCATAGGTAAAGGTTAACTTGAAATACAACTAGAGTGTTTTTTTTTAAGACATAATTTCAATTAATTTGCATCTTCTAGTTAACAATTTTCAATAAATATTGAGTTCTAATCTCGGACAGGCTTTGTAGGTTTATTACCTAAAATATCTTGTCAAAAGTGAGTTTAAGTCTCTAGTTTTCACATAATTAATCATACTTGTAGTTTTTATTTTTTCTTAACAGGCCAACAAAATTTTAATTCAAATAATACTGCTTTAAAATTTTGTGACCAGTTTTATATTACCAGTTCTTTACATTTTTATTTATTTAACTTAGCAAAGTTTTTATTCCTATTTTGTATTCGTGTTTTTCTGCATAAAATCAGTGCTTTTGGTTCCTTTTATTAAAATATAATTCTAATTTGGTACTTCATGTATCTGGCACTGAAAACACCATTTGTTACTCCTTACTGACCAAAGCAGCGTTTCTCAAAAAAAGTACTACTGACATTTGGGATATGGACAAATAACCCAACAGAGGTATGGACAGAGGATACTGTCCTCTATCCTTTTGGTGCCAATAGCAGCCCCTGGTTGTGAAAACCAAATGTCTGCTGTGGGGCAGAATGACCCCTGATTGAGAAACCCTGGAATAAAGAAAACTAAGATACTAGACTGAAGGATCTGAAGATTTTTCTGATCTTGTTAGGTATTTTTGCTTTTGCATCATTGATATTTGTCAAAAGCATAGAGGAGGAAATCCCCTATGATAATGTGCCTCCCAGCCATCTTACTTGAAGCACACTTCTTCAAATCTGTTTCAACTTTACGTGTCAGAAGAGAGAAAATGGAGAAGAAATTCTTATCCTTCTTTTCCCCTAGGCCCCTAAATTGCTAAACCTCAGGAGTTACACCTAGTGCTTCAGAGATGGAACAAGACATGGGAGGATAACAAGGAGAGAAAGAATTGTATTTATGCACTGGTTTTTGGATTTCAGCTAGAAAAATAAACTTAGGGCATCTCCCAGTATTGTAAATTACTTTCTCATAGAAATACTGCTCAATGTGATCATTGCTAAGGTGTACATTTAAAGTACATTATAGCTTAAATAGAATTTTTGGCATTAGCCTAGCTTAGTAACCAATTTAGGAAAAAAATATTTTGGGACACAATCTTTACATAAATTAGAAACTGCCTGTTTTTCAACCTGATAATACAATTACAGACCTGAGTTTTCTTATTTAATACAATGATGCCTTCAGGTGCGATTTTACTGTTTCAAGCTTTTTGCTTCTCCTTTACTCATTGGCTTCAGACTTAACTGCAGTCTGTGGTTTTCCTTTTCAATACTTCTAGTTCAGTCATTAAACTACCTACTACTATCAGTTTGCTCTGCTGGTATTGATCTAATGCTTTATTTTAGAGTTTTCTATAGGGTATCCTGAAGATGCCTGTGATTCTGTTATCAGAATGAGCCTTGTGAACGTTATTTAGAATGCGCTGAAGCGTTTCTGTATCCACAATTATATATTTTAAAAATTCTGTATAATTGTATTTTTGTTCACACATCAGTAAGATTTTTCTGAGTGTTTTCTTCTTTATTTTAAGTAGGACCGCATGTTATTGAATGATATTCTAGAAATTGTCTTTGGAGTTTTCTTTATTTTCAGACATAAAGTAATAAAACACCAAAATTTATTTTAGTATTGTCAGTTCAGTGTTTCAAAATATAACTTTCGTTTACTTAGGTTTCATGTTAAACTAATGTGGTTACTTACTGTGTTTTCATATTTTTGGATCTCATAAGCAGGCTATGAGTTAGCTTTTCATTTTTACATGTCATTTATTTACCAGTAATATGATTAGGTGAAAATTATTTCCTTTTTATATAAAAGTCAGATATACTTAACAAAAAAACGACACCATACATGACAGGAATATGTAAAGCAAAAACTGAAAACTCTTCCATTTCCCTTCTGCTACTGTTCCAGTCTCTCTCACTAATGGTTTAGTGTGTCTAAGCCAGACATTTTCTATGCTACTACATGGTGAATGTTGCTACTCTTTTTTTCCCCTAACGAAATTAAAATTTTTTGAAAATAATTTTTTAAGGTGTGAGTTTTGTATTTGATTTAATAGTGCAATTTGAAAAGTCACAATTTCTTGGTTTTAAATTGCGTACATTTGTTTCGAAATATAATGAGGTTAAGACTTCTGTGTTTTGTTTAAAGGCGAGTTTCTTCCCTCATGTGGGAAGTTCGATATATAGAGCACAACACACGAACATTTAATGAACCTGGAAGCCCTATTGTGAAATCTGCTAAATTTGTGACTGATCTTCTTCTACATTTTATAAAGTGAGTTATTTTTCCACACTTAATTATAATTATTGTAATAATGGCAATATTGTAAAGTGTCAAAATGTAAAATATCATTTTTATATACATAATATCACATACTGTGCTCGTTACATAGTTCCACTCAAAATAGGAAGCATATAATGTCTGTAACTAAAGAAGTAATATTTAATTCATTGGCTAATATTAATTATGAAATCATAAAAGTTGTGTGCTACAGTTAACATAAAAAACCTGGATCCTTCTCTAAATCCAACTGTTAGATGATATAGTAATAATAATTATTAAACATTTATTGAACATGTAATGTTTTACCTAAAATAATTCTTCTAAGCCAAATAATAATCTTACATGTGGAAGAGATAATTGTCTGGAATTTACAGTTAAGGAAACTGAGACTTTTCAAGGATAACTTATTTAATTTTCACACTAAATGAGTTTCTGCCATCTGATTTGAGAACCTTTCGTCTTAACATTATATTACCCGTCAGGTTTATGAACAGTATTTAAGTAATCCAGCAGAAAACTAAATTTAACTTTCAAGATGATTCTTCTTTAAAGTCAAGTTTACGTCCTCATTCATTGATCCCCTACCAAGAGTGATAACTATAGTTTTTTTTAAGGCAACCACATTTTTATTTTCTTGTCTCACAGATTTTATGTAACTATAGAATAAACTGAGCCTTTGAAATTGAAGCCAAAGAAATGAATCATAGGTTTTGTGTCAGATACTGCTGTGAGTTTATAGTAACATTATTTATATTGGATAATTATTTCTGGTTAGGAGAAGACAGTATATTGTATAACTTATATATTCAGCTGTTACCTGCTTTTATTTTTAAATGAAGGGATTACTGAGGTTTAAAAAAAAAATTTCCAGCTTTGTTCTCTTTACTCAGCATTATGATAGGGTCCCTTTCCCTGGTATTTGTTGTTGGGTGTTTTTTGTTTGTTTGTTTTTTGCTAAGGAATGTAGGTAATTTCAATATAAGAAAACACTAAAGAAAATTAGTAAAATATACTTTATGCCCTTCCTCTATCTTATTCTCTAAAGAAATCTATTACCTTCCAAGTCATTTAGGGGCTGCTATTGCAGTGTTCTTGCTTCTTTTCAGTAAAATTGAGAATCAAGAATTAGCTATCCTTGGAGGACTATATAACTTGGTTACAATAGCATATAATATTTTAACTATCAAGTTTTTAATCTGTAGTTTCATAAGTGTTACATGGATATGTATGTACATTTATTTTTCCAAAGAAATATGAATCAATAGAATCAAATGATACCATTAATTTAGATAAAATAATTTTTATATTTGGAATAGTCTATGAAATTGTATTTCTTTCAAATAGTTACTGTAAAATGCCTTATATAAAAAATATTAATACAATGTTTAAAGCATTTGTGTTGCATATATCTAAATATAAATCCCTGGCATTTTTTATATGTATGTAATTTGTTAAAACCATTTTTAGCTGAAAGTAATTTTCAAAATGTTGGTTATGTCTTGAAATTTTGATTATTGTACTTTTTAATTGAATTATTTGGCTAAATTTCAAGCAATAGATACATACAAAGTGAAGTAATAGATATTTGGAGATAGAAAGAAATCTTTACTTGCCCTCTTAATAAAATTTCATGGATAGATAAATCTGTAAATAACTATAAGGAAAAAGTAACAGGAGACTGTATGAAAGTTTAGATGAGAGATAGAATCACTTCTAGCTATGAAGGTGGGGTTTTAGATACATGGGTATGTAGGATGTTATGTTAGGTATACATAAAGTATCCTAAAGTATGTTAGGATGTTATGGTCAAGGTATATATTAATAGATCCAGGAGAAGTTAGATGAAAGGAAAGCCATTTTGGGGATAAGAGTGGCATGAGATAGGAAATTAAAGAGTTGTTAAGGAAATTTAGTGACTTAAATTGGGTGAAGTAGAGAGTCCATTAGCAGAAAAATGGGGATACAGTGCTATAAACTCAAGTTTGGTCCAGATCATGGAGGGCCTTGAATACCAATCTGAGGAACTAGACTTAAAATATGAGCACTGGAAGCAATGGTGCTATTGAAAATATTTTAACATGAAAATAATGTGATGTATAGTCTGCCTTAAAATACTAATTTGACTGTAGTGTCTAATACTGATTGATAGGGAAGAGACATCAAGAATATATAGCAGGCTGACTGCTACAGCTGACCAAGTAGAGGTGATGAGGGATTAACTTATGGAAGTAAGAAAGGCAGATGTCAAGAGATTTTGAGGGTATACTCATAGAACTTGGTTGATGATTGGGTTTATTAAGGAGACAAGGGAAGGAATAATGAAAAACCATATATTACTGTGACAATGGTAATGCTGTTAACAAAAAATAGAAAAAGGAGGAAGAGTGTCTGGGGAGTGCCAATTAGGTTTAGACATGGGGGAATTTTAAATGGTAGGAATCTCAAAAGACACCAAATTGTAGGAATTTAGAAATCATTTACATAGATAACCTGCAAATATAGTATATGGTTATTAGGGAAAAAGGAATAGTGTCAAGAGAAGATGACTAAAGACTAAACGTTAGGGAATGACTACTTTTAAGAATGAAAGGAAGAAGGAATTAGAAGACAGGAAGTACATTAGCTTTCCCTTGTAAACTGAGGAATGAAAGAAGGCATCCCAGGCACAGCAGTGACCTGAGCAAAACTTAGAGGTGAGAATTGGGTTTACGTTTTGTCTGAAAATCTCATTTTAGTAACATTTAAAGCAAAAAAAAAAAAAAAACCTTGACTTTAATTTTGTATACTAACGTTTCCTTGTTATTTAGGGATCAGACTTGCTATAACATAATTCCACTCTACAATTCAATGAAGAAGAAAGTTTTGTCCGATTCCGAGGTATTTAATATTTCATCATGATTGTTACATTGGTCTTGTACTGTATATAAAAAGAAACATATATAGTAGTTTTCAGATAAATGTTATGACAATTTTGTCTAAATGCTACAGTTAACATAAAAATGGTTCCTGATTTTCTTGTTTTTGTTAAAAAGAAATTTTTTTAAATGGTGGTGGGGGGGAGATTTTTTAATGATTCATTATAGTATTCCAGCAAGTACATTATAGGTTTTCTAAAATGTAAAGGAGATAAAGAGCTAAAGAGTATGGTTGACCTTTAAACAGCATGGGGGTTAGGGGACCTGACTCCCCGAGCAATTGAAATCTCTGTATAACTTTTGACTCCCTGAAAACTTAACTACTAACAGCCTGCTGATCACCAGAAGCTTTGCCAATAACATAATTTATTAACAGATATTTTATATGTTGTATGTGTTATATATTTTGTTCTTATAATAAAAGAAAATGTTACAAAAATCATAAGAGAAAATACATGTACAGTTCTATATGAATTTACTGAAAAAAATCCATGTATAAGTGGACCTGTGTAGTTTAAACCTATATTTTTCAAGGATCAACTGTAATAATGAAATCTAGAATGTTTAATGAATCTGATAAATTCTTGCTTCAAAGGAAGAAGAGAAAGATGCCGATGTACCAGGAACTTCTACCCGAAAAAGGAAGGTAATATGTTTTTTGTTTTAGCAGAAGTACTTTATATGAATTAAAATGTATTGCGAGTGCTTTTTCCACTGTTAGTATTTTTAAAGACCTATTAAACATTATTTCCAAATCAATTTCCATCACAAAATACATGTTTTTCAGAACTAGGTGAATGATATTTTCTATTATTTGCATTATTATATATTAATTAAGCATGCATTAAAATTTATTTGTATGTGTTATTTTTATTAATATATTTGAACATTTTTATTTTAGGACCATCAGCCTAGAAGAAGATTACGTAACAGAGCTCAGTCTTATGATATTCAGGCATGGAAGAAACAATGTCAAGAATTGTTAAATCTCATATTTCAATGTGAAGATTCTGAGCCTTTCCGCCAGCCGGTAGATCTCCTTGAATATCCGGTAAGTATTTTTGAAAATATTTTCTTTACCTGTCAGTTTGCTATATATCTTGTTCATGACAGTTTGCTATTTAAGTTGTTATTTTTTATAGTTACAGTATGTTTTCCTCTTATTGCGTACATGTTCTCATTATCCATTTGGTTATATAGAGCATCTAAGTTAAGTAGTGTAGTAAAACAGATACAACCCTGAACTAAGACGCCAAAGAATTATGATCCCAGCTGTGCCTTTTAGCAGCTGTGCAGCTTTGGGCAAGCCACTTAGTTTTCTCGTCTGAAAACGCCTTTTTTACTATTTTCCCCCCACACGAATTCTATCAATTTATTATGGCAGTTGTTTAGGAAACAATAATAATAATACCTCCTGAACCTTCCTTATAGGGTTATCGAGATGGAATGAACATACATTAAAACAGTTTTAAACTCAAGCACTATATACAAATGTAAGGTGGCATTATATATGTATGTGTGTGTGTGTACATATATATATATATATATATATATATATATATATATATATATGCTCAACTTATGATCTTTATGAATTTCATGGTAAAAAGGTTGAGTAAACATGATCCAAGTATTTATTTTTGCATGTAGTCTTAGCAATTTAAATTGTTTTTGATTTCTTCATTCAGTTATTAAAGGTTATACAGTTCAGATAACATTCATGGTTTCAAAAGAAAATAAAAAGGAAATAATTTACAAGAGATCATGACCTGCTGTGGTATCACTTGACTTCATTATCTATTTATGTATGTTATATATAACTTGAGATGATGAGAATAGAGAAATTTCATTAATAGATAAATATCATACATGCCTTTTCTTGTCATTTAAAATCAAGAAACATGGAATCTGAAATGTAGAAGATAAATCTTTAATTCCAGCAATATGATAAACCTACCCTCCAAAATGTTTAGAAGACCTAATGCTTCAGTGCTCTGGTTTTCAGTTCTCTTTGTTTCTGGAACCTGTAGATTTCCTTTTGTTTCTTGCCAGCCCAGCTTTGTATTTTAGAAAAGAAGTTGTAATTTACCAAGCACTCGCAGGTGTTTGTATTCTGGACTTTTCCCCAGAAAAGAAGAGGTACAGATAAGCTTCAATGTCTAGATTCTAGATGCACAAGTTATTAACACTATGCAGAGACAGGTGAAGCCATATGAGCTATGGTGAGGAAGGAAATTGGAACCAAGACTCTACTGGGACTGTTGTTGAAAGACTTCACCCTCAGTGAAAAGAATAGAATCATTCCTTCCACAAGGAAGAATGTTTCTCTCTCTGGTGTTGTGTGTCAGAGATAAATCTTCCTGAGCTTGCAATATGCATAGACTTAGAGTCCAAATTTACATTCCCTTGTGGTATAGAAATTCATCGGGGGCGGGGGGAACCCAATCTCTACTAAAGATAAAAACTAATGATAAAAAGAAGTTGTAAACTATATATATTATACAACAGAAACAGTAAATGGAAATATTAGTACCCTTTCCCCCCAAACTTGAGATGATAGATTATTCTGAAATACTACACTTCCAATCGAATCTAAAACACTACTCATTGTAAGATAACTTATTTTATGTACCACCAAACAAAGGAAAAATGCTGCCAATTAAACTTTGATTTGTCATTTTGGTTTAAGAGATAAATGAAGGGTTAAGAAGCATAAGGAAAAAAGACCTAAAGACAAAAGAAAAATGTTAAAGCGACCATACAGAAAATATCGAAGAGACTCGAAACTGTGATCCAACCAACTCATTATACTGAGGCTTAGATTAAGTAGCCCTCCAAAATATGTAACTATTTATTGACAAAATGAGAACAAGAGCCCATATCTTCTGTATCTAGTGCACTAAAGCTATATGTAATATTCTTAGAGAATAGGTAATATGTAAGAATGCAGTCTGTCTTAAGTATTCGAAATGAGAACATTATTGAGAACCTCTCCTTCCACCAGCTAAAGGTTTTAGCAGACAGAATATACCAGAAGCAAGAAAATATTTTAATTTAATATCTACTTTGTTGTGGTACTCATTGATGGAGGTGTGAAGACTTATGGCTACTTACTGTTTTTTACTGTCACAGAGGAGAAGAGGAAAATGGATAATATGCTTTTTATACTTCAGAATTAACCAAATCAGCCTTACTAGCAGAATATTTAAGGCAGATCATGCTCTTCATACTTCAGCTTTTGTATGAAAACATTAGTTTACATTTTGAGTTTAATCAAATATTCAAAGCAAGATTTAAAAAATTAAACTTTTTGATGGAAATTAGTATGCTAAATATTCTCCACTTATTTATTCTACAGAGGTGTATTGAGTGGCTACCATATACTCTACTGAGTGATAGAATCCCAAGATATGAACCAAGAAAAATGAAGTGTTCTACATAAATTTGACATTGATCCAAAGTTTTGCACGTTTAAAAATTTTTATATCATTTTCTCAAAATTTATAGTTTGTAAATCCAGTATGTCATAATATTTAATAGCCAAGTAATTATAGATTTTGTCAAAGTAGTTTGATACCCTTAAGAGGATAGAGAGTTTAGACACTGTTCAGAAGCTGTTACCATTGCATAAAGGAATTTTGTAACTACTCTCCCACCCTCTCTCCAGTTGTCTTAAGAGGCAGAGAGGTTCAGTTTTCGGAATATCTCTTTTGAAATCACAATCTTCCACTAACGATGAATTTAATTTCTGTAAATGGCTAAGTTATTTAGACCAGGTTTGGTGCATAAGGTAGATTATTGTACTCTGTTTTCACCAAAATTAAAATTACTAAATTTTATTGTGTGACTTTATAAAGTGGTCTAAAGTCACTTATAGGTGAAACATTTTAAAATATTTTGGTCAAAGGCAGTTTAATTGGACTTCTGAGAAGAAGAAGACATGCTTTCCCCTATTCTTCCCACTAAGTAGAACTGAAAAATTGTGGATGTTATGTGTAAAAAAGTCAAGATGATTCTGGAATGTAGAAAGAAGATAGACAGGGTAGGTACCTCAGGAACTGAGGAATAACAGTAGTGAATTTTTTGCATATGTTTTTGCCTTACATATTCCAGCTCTGGATACTGAAGAAACTTAACAACCTAGAAATGCTAATGTGCACTGACCAGAAAAGCCCACTGTCTCCAGCCAACAGACCAGAAAAGGTGCAGCCTAGCAACACGACAAACATGAGATAGTAACTGCTCTACTCCAGCTAAATAACATTGTAAAAATTGTGACCTTACCCCTTTCCTATCAGCAAAGGCCGTGAGAGCCATCTCCACACTTCCCAAATACCAGCCTAGATTTCTACCCCCACTGGGCAGTGATGAGGTACCTCTACCCTACCTCACTGGGTGGTATTAGCAGAGGCCTAGTGGGTAGTCAGGACTTGTCACCATTGGTCAGTGATAACAAGGCCACCCCCCCATAGTGTCAGTGAAGGCCATGCAAAACAGAGGCACTCCCCCATCCCACCCTAGCTGGCATCAGTAGAAGCCTAGTAAGGAACCAGAACTCCTATACCTTCCCAGCAGTTTTAAGGAGGTACTCCTCAATCCTTGGATGTCAGTGGAGGCCAAGTAAAACCTGGACTCCACTCCTACCTGGCAATAATAAAGCAGTGCCCCCTCTTAGCTCAGAGGGGGGTTGGAGTAGGTCTACTAAAACATAAGATTTAAGAGATGCAGTCTTAGACCCACAATTTCCAGGTTTCAATCAAAAATCACTTGTCATACCAAGAAAATCGCAAGAAGAATTAGAAGAACCAAATGGAAACAGAACCAAAATATAATAACAAATAAAATTCACTAAAGAGAGCAGAGGAAATAATCAGTGAACATGATGATAATAAGGATAGAGGAGGTTTCTGTCCTTTACTTGAACCAGTAAAATGTTGTTGACACCGTTAATATTTTGATAATTATGTATATGTTATAAAATATCTCAATAGCCACTTAAACAACTATGCAGAGTTAATGTTTATAGCCATAAACATACATAAACCAACTGAAATTTATAATCTGTTCAAGTGACCCACAAGAAGATTGGAAAAAAGGAAAAAACAACAGAACAGAAAACAATAAAATGACAGACATAATTGAAACCATACAGTGTGTTTTCCAACTACAGTGCAATCAAACTAGAAATCAATAACAACAATAACAGAAAAATATCCAAACACTTGGTAACTAAACAGTACACTTCTAAATAATCCATGATTCAAAGAAGAGTTAACCGGAAATAAAAAATACATTGAACTTAATGAAAATGAATACAACATATCAAAATTTGTGGAATACAGCTAAAGCAGTGCTTTTAGCAGGGAAATTTTTTAGCAATGAGTAGTCTATCAGAGTAGGAAAGGTCTCAAGTCCGTAACCCAGGCTCTTTAAAAAACCTAGAAAAAAAAAAGAATAAAATTAACCAAAAGTGAGGAGAAGAAATAATAAAGAGCAGAAATCAATGAAACTGAAAACAGAAAAACAGTAGAGACAATCCATAAAACCAAAAGCTGATTCTTTGAAAAGGTCACTAAAATGGACAAAACTTTACTAAGACTCACAAAACTACAAAGAGAAAAGACACAAATTGCCAATATCAGGAATGCAATGGGGGATATCACTACAGACCCTGCAGATAATATCCTTTAATAAAACATATTAAAGGAATACTACACACAACTGTACACATATATATTGGACATCCTAGATGAAATGGACCAGTTGTCAAAGTACAAACTACCACAGGTTACCCAATATGAAGTAGATCATTTGAATAGCCCTATAACTAGTAAGGATATTTAGTTTGCATTTTAAAGCTTTCAAAAAAGAGGTCTCTTAGGTCCAGATAACTTCATTGGAGAATTCTTCCGAATGTCAAAGATTTAACACAGATTCTACATAATCTCTTCCCTAATGTAGAGAAAACTTCTCTCAATCTACGAAGGCAGTTTTCTCCTGATACCAAACACAGACAAAAACAGTACAAAAAAAAGAAAATGTAAAAATTCTTAATTCAGCAAATAGAATTCAGAAATATATGATAATGATTTTATACGATGTCCAAGTGGGTTTTTTTCTCCAGGAGTGTAAAGCTGGTTCAGTATTCAAAATTCAGTCAATGTTACCATATTAAAGGAAAAAAATCATATGGTCATATCAATGCAGAAAAAGCATTTGACAAAATGCATAATTGCCCATTTGTTCTAAGAACATACACCAAGTTTTGATCACGTGGCAGAAGACAGCAAGGGAAAAATTTAGGCCAGATGATTTATTGGGGTTTCCATGAGAGAGGCAAGGCAGGGCAGCATAAACAGTTCACAATTGGTTACTTGGAATAATTCCAGGGGCTTTGGGCATAAGGGTGGTCTCTAGTTGTCTGGTACTTGGCCCTGGGATAATTCAGGCGAAAAGAAATAGTGGCTTGGTGTGAGAGTTAGATAAGGAGGTGGTTGGTTTGCATAAGAAAAAGGTGTTCCCAGTGCAGCCTTTTGCTATGTCTAAAAATTGGCTAGCCTTGGGGAGGGGCAGTATCTCTTCAGATCTGTAAAGCCCCCAAATGCCAGAGCATCGAGACTATAGAAAATAAGAAAATACAGTTAATATAATTGGCTCTGTGATGAATGGATGCCAGGTAGACAAATAATCTAAGAAAACAGGCCATCATTAATGATTAAAATTAAAAAAAACACAAGAAAAGTAGGAATAGACAGGAAGTTCCATTAACTTGATAAAGAAAAAATTTATTAAATAACCTACAGCTAACATCGTGATTCATTATGACAAACTGAATGCTTTCCCCCTAAGATTGGGAATGAGGCACTGCTATCCAGTATAGCACTGCAAATTCTAACCAGTGCAGCAAGGCAAGAAAGAAAATAAAAGGCATATAGATTAAGGAAGAAATAAAACTGTTTATAAAGGGCAATAATCCTGTTTGCTTTATGGTCAAACATATTTGATCATAATTTAAACTTGATGGTGCAAAGTCAAGTTATATTTCAAAAAATATAGTTACATACTCCAAGGCTATGGAAAAGGTGTAGTACTCTTTATTCTTATTTAGAGATTCTATATTCACATAGTTTTATACTATTCTGTTGCTTTTTTCTTTCAGTTGTCTTATTTCTTATAATCTATTGCCTTATTTTATACAGTTGCCTAGGTGGCGATTTTGGGTAATTCCACTTCTGTGAGGAATGAAGTGCATAGGCTTTGCGTGACAGCTAGTTAATATTATGGTTATGTTTCGGAGATTCAACAGCCTTTATTTTGTGCCATATTTCCCTGAAAATAAGACCTAGCCAGACCATTAGCTCTAATGAGTCTTTTAATTAATATAATTAATATAAGACCCGGTCTTATGCTAATATAAGACCGTGTTATATAAGAACGGGTCTTATATAACATGAGACTGGATATAATGTAATATAATATAATACTGGGTCTTCTTACATTAATTTTTGTTCCAAAAGACACATTAGAGCTAATGGTCCGGCTAGGTCTTATTTTGGAGGAAACACGGTAGGTAGCATAAAGTTTTGGGTATTTTCCATCAAATTTACATGTGTAATTGTAGAGCTGAGTGTTTTCAATACTTTTTAAATCCTCCTATTCTAACACAACTCCACCATTTACCTCTTTCCCAAGAAAAAAAGTGCAACTTAATAGATTGTTGAATGAGAAAAATCCTGTGTTGAGTGCAATAAAAGGGAGGGGGCATACAAAAAAAAATATATAGAAAAAAGGGAGCTTTGATGAGGGAAACAAGGAATGATTTTAATAGTTCTAGGACTTAAACTCATCATAGAAATTGTATGTGAATCCCTGTGCTGAGAAGTAATGCTTTGTGGTAGTAATGATAATAATTAATACCACCTGTTTTTCCTCTCTCAGGACTACAGAGACATTATTGACACTCCAATGGATTTTGCTACCGTTAGAGAAACTTTAGAGGCCGGGAATTATGAGTCACCAATGGAGTTATGTAAAGATGTCAGACTTATTTTTAGTAATTCTAAAGCATATACACCAAGCAAAAGATCAAGGGTATATAATTAAATTTTCTTTTATGTTTAAATTAAATGAAGTTCGTAGAAAAATTATGTTAAGTAACTATGTTGCTTTTATTTAAAATTTAGAGCAAAGCTGACCTTCTTTTCTTAATGGTATCCTAGTGGAAAAAAAGACTTGACTTCTTTCTGCTTTTTAATTCTATGAAATAACACTGATGTCACTAATGTTTAGGGATGGTTACTTTTCTTGAAGTAGTATGGTTGAACAGATACACCACATATGTATCACCTTCATATGTATTAGGGCTATGTGGGCTTACTTTTCAGGCTATTTTCTACGTTAATGGAAAGGAGCATCTTTGTGAATGATTTATAAAAATGAGTAAACTTTAATTTACCTGTCTTTGGCCAAACAGTACAACACAAAAGGGTGATATATGCAAATGAAATGAGAAAGAATAACTAGCTAGTTCTAGGTAGCAATGGAAAGCAGGTTCAAACCCTCAGGAATACTTTTAATATGACAAGAGTTCACAGGAATTTTGTCTAAATGAGCCATCTGAATTCATAGTAGGGCTTTTCTCAAAGCTTGGAAGATTCCTAATCTAGATACAAAAATAATTTAATTGTAAAAATGCTTCAGTTTTACTTTTCATCAAAAGAGATTGGAAAAAGCAATGTTTAAATTCTGAAAACTTTTTGCTAGAAAAACATTTAAATTATATGTTAATATTTGCTGAACAGGCATTTTCCTTTGAGAAATGTTTGAACAGTTCTTTTTTTGATTCTTACCCATAGATTTACAGCATGAGTTTGCGCCTGTCTGCTTTCTTTGAAGAACACATCAGTTCAGTTTTATCAGATTATAAATCTGCTCTTCGTTTCCATAAAAGAAATACAATAACCAAAAGGAGGAAGAAAAGAAACAGAAGCAGCTCTGTTTCCAGTAGTGCTGCATCAAGGTATTTGTTTTCTTTTAAATGGCATCAACTGATCTATAACTTTGTCATCTAAGTGACAGAACTCGGTGTTTTTTAATACTTCCTTTACTATTCCCTATATTGCAGAATGATATATTTGACATGCAAGTTCCTATGATGTGGAGGATTTTTAATCTTTTAACTAAAGCTATACTAGTGTAAGTGCTTAAATTCAAACTGCTAAATCTATACAGTAAAACAGCATTTTTAGGATAGTGATGGCATCATGCTTTCTGTCATATATAACTAGCATTTACAGCGATCCTTCACTAAATATTCACTTTTCAAAGGCTCACAACCATATGAAATCCACTACAAATCTCATATTTTAACATATTTCATATAGTACAAATATTGAATCCAATAGTATTTATAAAACTGTGTTTTATTCATCCACATAGAACTATAAGAATGACTAATGATATTGTTTTATTTACAGCCCTGAAAGGAAAAAAAGGATGGTAAAACCCCAGCTAAAGTCAGATGTTTCTACCTCTCCATTCTCTACACCCACACGATCAATACCACCGAGGCACAATGCCGCTCAGATAAATGGTAAAACAGAACCTAGTTCTGTAGTTCGAACCAGAAGCAATCGAGTGGTTGTAGATCCAGTTACCACTGAGCAACCATCTACTTCTTCAGCAGCAAAGACTTTTATTTTGAAAGCTAATACATCTGCGATGCCAGGGAAAACAAGTAAGAATCAGTTACAGTTTCTAAATTGAAGTTTATAAATTTATTTAATAAATTAAAATAATGACTATTTTAATTTAAGCTTTTACATTGCCAAATGAAATATACTGGATTTTAGTAAATTCTAGCAGACACTGTTGATTTTTTCTTTGTTTTTGCCGCCGCCCCCCTCCTTTTTAAATTGTTTTTAATAAGAAAAGAAAGTTGAGGTTCAGGAGTGTCGGTGTAAAATAATGCTTAAAAATGGCAACTGACCCAAACTGCCTGAATTTAAATTCAAGTATCCAGACTTGCTAGCAGTTTGCCATGACTTGCCTTCATAATCTTGAAGTGACTGGACAACTTCTGAAAGGTCTGAAATTATTAAGAGTTTAGTTGTTTATGCCTTTTTCCTATTAGAAAGCTTTAAGTATCCCCTAGATTTTGTTCTCTCGGCTAATTCAAACAATTCAAGTTAGAGGTAATCCCAACCTTCTTACTTGTTTTTAGGTTAAATAACTCTTAGTTTATAATGTTTTACATGTGTGTTTTAGTTCTAGAGAATTCTGTGAAACATTCGAAAACCTTGAATACTCTTTCAAGTCCTGGTCAATCAAATTATAGTCATGGCACTAGGAATAATTCTGCAAAAGAAAACTTGGAAAAGGAAAAGCCATTCAAACGTAAAATGAAATCATCTATTCTCTCAAAGACTCTTTCAAAGTCATCAGCTGTCATTGAGCAAGGTAAGGTGTGATTTGTATTTTCCAAGAGTAGATCTTAAAAATGATGATTTTGTTGGAGTTAGCACGTAAATCACCTTTTTTAGGTTGCTCATTTAAAAGTCACCTTCTGTATTAGTTGATACATTTAGTGAGACATCTTTGATTTGCAGTTTTGTGCCAAACTTAAAACTATATTATCATTAATTTTAAAAGCCAAGAAAAATTTGCTATATGAAAATGAAAACAAATTACGGAATCAAAGGCTTTTAGGATGTAAATTAGTTTTTAACTTCATTATTACATAACCTAAAAAAGTATATCCAAGAAGTTTAAATTAAATTGGATTTAGTTAACCCAGGTAGCAGTCTTCACTTTTTTAGGAAAATTAAGTTATTATGTTACAAAATTCAACACAGAAACCTTTATTAATTCATCAGGGTTGTCTATAGCCAGACTCTTATAATACACAACTTTTTTATAGTTGTTCTTCCAAGTTCTTTTCATCTGCAGATTTTCTTTGTTAAAGCTTTATGTTTGAAAGATGAAGAAGGTAAATAATATAAACACATCCTATGTATGACATGTTAAAATAATTGTGGCTTTTTTGGCAACAGACACCTCAAGAATAAGCATTTTGTATGATGATTTCCAAACTATTTTTAGGCCATTTCCTCTTCAATATTGTCCCCAGAAACCTCTCAGAATTCAATTGTTTATTTAAACGTCTCCATTTTGATTAGTGGCATTGGGATCCATCCATTGACATAAGCTTAAAATCAGGGAGTCATCCTAGCCTTCTCTTCAGCATCCAAATCTACTTGATAATTATTAGCTTCTGTTGTTCCTGCCTCCTTAACATCTCTTCAATCCATTCCCTCTTCCATTCTCGCTTCCATGTCCTTAATTTAGGCCAACATAATTTCTCATCAGGACTGTTGTCCTAATTTCCTAACTGGTCACTCTGCCTTAGTCCTTAACTGTTCCTTACCCAATCCATCTTCCACATTGCAGCCAAAGTGATCTTTCTGATCATTTTTCTCTAGTGCACGCATGCACGTACACATTTCTCCCCTGTCACCACTCCCTTCATCATTATGGATGACCACCAATCTAAAGTGAATCATTTGTACTGTGGGAGTCAGGAAAGTGAGGACTTTGCCTTCTCCCTCTGTTATTGACTCTGGCCTTTTGTGAGTCTCTTGATGGTTTTTCTCTTGATATTTATGCAGTACAATTCCAACCCATGACAAAAAGTAACCATTATGAAGAAACATTCTCTTTGAAATCAGTTTTCATCTCTTTATGAATTTCCTTTAAGATAATTACACTCCAGATCACATGCACCACAACCAAACAAAAAACTTCAGAAATTTTGGAAGAAAAATGTTAGTGGTAGTGCATGTATGTCATTTTTTGTTTTCATTTGAAAGGGTAATAGAATTTTTTTTTTTTTTTTAAATCACAGAAAGGCAGTTCATCATGATCTCCAGATTGTACATATTTAGAATTTTATCTCCCAATATGTTTTTATTTTTCAATAAAGCATAGTGGCCTTTATCATGGAGTTTGTTACAGTGGGATTTTAATCATGATAATGGTGGCACATGTATAGGCATAACTTGGAAATATTCCAGGTTAGGTCCCATCTACCACAATAAAGCAAATATGGCAATAAAGCAAGTCACATGAATTTTTTTGGTTTCCCAGTGCATATAAAAGTTATGTTTACACTATCCTGTAGTCTATTAAAGTGTGCAGTAGCATTGTCTCTTTAAAAAATAATGTATATACCTTAATTTAAAGATACTTTATTGCTAAAAAATTCTAACCATCATCCGAGTCTGTTGGGGAAATGGCACCAATAGACTTGCATGATGCAGGGTTGCCAAAAACTTTCAATTTGTTTAAAAAAGAAAAAAACCTGTGAAGTGCAATAAAGCAAAGTGCAATAAAATGAGGTGTGTCTGTAAACAATATCATTCAACTATTAGCATTTTGTTGGTTCTTTTTCTTATTTTAGTAAAAAAATAATTAGAATTATGCCATTTCATGTAAGTATAGCATTGGTCTTATTGATTAGTTAGAAAGTCAAATAAAAAGGCAATTCCATACATTAAGTGTGCCATTGTTCCCTTTTAACAGATTGTAAGAACAATGCTCTTGTACCAGGAAGCATTCAAGTAAATGGCCATGGAGGGCAGCCATCTAAACTTGTGAAGAGGGGACCTGGAAGGAAACCTAAGGTAGAAGTTACTACCAGTAGTGGTGAAGTTATACACAAGAAGAGGGGTAGAAAGCCCAAAAAGCTACAGTATGCAAAGCTAGAAAATTCAGAGCAAAATAATGTACATCCTATCAGAGATGAAGTCGTTCCTTCTTCAACATGCAATTTTCTTTCTGAAACTAATACTGTAAAGGAGGATTTGTTACAGAAAAAGAGTCGTGGAGGCAGAAAACCCAAAAGGAAGATGAAGACACAAAAACTAGACTCAGATCTTATAGTTCCTACTAGTGTTAAAATGCTGAGGAGAAGTAACCGGAAAAAGACAGATGATCCTATGGATGAGGAAGAAGAGTTTGAGGAACTGAAAGGCTCTGAACCCCACATGAGAACTAGAAACCAAGGTCGAAGGACAGCTTTCTATAACGAGGATGACTCCGAAGAGGAGCAAAGGCAGCTGCTGTTTGAAGACACCTCTTTGACTTTTGGAACTTCTAGCAGAGGACGAGTCCGAAAGTTGACTGAAAAAGCGAAAGCTAATTTAATTGGTTGGTAACTTGTACCAAAATATTTTACTTCAAAATCATAAAGCAGGTACAGTTAAGGAATAAGTAGAACTAAGGTTTCTGCTTCCTTGCTGCTGTGGTGGATTAGAGAATGTTACAATTTGATTTGCAAAAAAAAAAAAAAAAAAACAAAAAAGAAAACAAACTTACAAGACACTTCACTTCTTTAAATGAATATATATATAAATATATACATATATATTTTAAATGTTTGCTATTTATTCCCTTAGATAGGTTATACATTTCAACATTCATTTCATTCGCTGGTCGCAAAAAAAAAAAAAAAGAAAAGAAAAGAAAGAAATTGAGGACCTATAATGAATTCCCAATCTATTTCTGGAAAAGACAGATCTGCTACATTTTTAACGAGCATAGTATTCCTAGTGATAGAGCGTTTCATGTTAAAATGAATTATTTTTGACCAAGCCAGGTACATTTCTATTGATACAGAAGCCGTGCCCCCTAGGAAGAGAGATGTTACCAGAGTAGCAGTAAATTAAGAAATGTGTTTCCTCTTAAGATAAATATAAAATTCCCGCAATTTGATACCCTGAAGAGTTTAATTTTACTTGTACAATGTTCATCTCCAAATAATCTAGAGAAGGCTTTTGCTGTATTCCATTTCTG
The DNA here is from genome assembly GCF_964194185.1 of Rhinolophus hipposideros. Taxonomy (NCBI): domain Eukaryota; kingdom Metazoa; phylum Chordata; class Mammalia; order Chiroptera; family Rhinolophidae; genus Rhinolophus; species Rhinolophus hipposideros. The sequence goes on from NC_138049.1 coordinate 70,205,932, forward strand.
CCAAACGTAAGAGAAAATGTACTGATGAAAAGGAAACATATCCACATTGGAAAACATTTGACTGTCTAATTTTTCAGACCTTGATTCTTATATCAATCACTCAATCTCTGTTTATTGTGCCAAAGACTGAGAATCAGTGCAGTGGAAAGCCTGTTTTTGACTGTCAGGACAGCATACACTTTTCAATATTGGAAAGGCTATATATTATTCTAAAGAGCAAGTTAGTAAAGAGTTATGCTGAGATGTATCTTTTTTTGGTACTAATAGTAGAAAGTAATGCACTGGTGGGTCCTTTGACAGAGATGTTTTGGAGAAAGTGTTTAAGTGGTTAAAGGATTCAAGGAAAATACAGGAAAAAGGTATGGGATTTGATGTTTACTTGATCTGGATTAATGTCGTTTCTAAACTTTAGACATATCTAATAGGCTAAATGACTTACAAAGAAATGTGTCTGTGTGTGTATGTGTATATATTGATAAATGGGTATAATTAAATATATATACAAACACATACTTATATACTATTACCCAGGTATAAATTCTTTTTTCAGGATTTTTTAGATAGTGATAGAATAAAAATAATTTTAAAATGTCATACTTTATAGTTTAATTTTAAGGGGAAGATTGGTTATTTTCAATTATTAAAGGTTAAAATAGGCCAAATCACTTTTTATGCAATCATGTTTTATACAGTGGTCTCATTGCACATTGAGTTTTTTCTGCACTTTTTACGGTATCCTTATCACGCTGGTATGTCAATATACACCCTAAAGAAAAATTCCATTTAATGATTGTGCCTTGTATTCTATTATTTTTTGCATCATTAGTAAAATTAAGTTGTCTATTGTAAATGATAATTATATGACTTAGGAGAATGTATTGCTATATGTACTGCTATGGAAAAGGAAAGCAGTTATTTATTTGTTTATGGTACAGTTATTTTATACTTTTAAAAACCAACATAAATACCATTTCTATTGTTTAAAAATTATTGTCCATTTTTTTAAAAGTTGAAAGAATGGAGTATTTTCTGAGGACTGGTATGGTACAAAAAGGTAACCAAAATTTTCAGATACTACATTTTTAAAAAGTGAGGATGGGAAAATATGTATCAGCATGACCCTGATATAGAAAAATAAAGTCTTTAATTGAACCGTGGCAAAATACCTTACATAATTATTTCTTATTTCTGATAGGGATAAATATTAGCTGTCATTTAATTGTCTTGAAGAAGAATGGAAAGTGATACATTTGGGCTTTTTAGACCGTTTGTAACTAAATTTGTACAGAAATCCTTCTGTGAAATTAAGTAAACCATTTTCCAGATCTTAACTGGATTGCTGTGATTTTGCAGTTGAAAAATAATTTCAAAATTTTCAGGTTTTTTGTATATTTATTTTTTTCTAACAAATATATTTAACTATATAATGAAAATTCAGTAGTTAAACTCTTCATAATGCAGAAATGGACGGCTTGGTTGTATAGTAAAATGAGTCAGTTACACCATTATTGAAAATAGTGTATATGTTTAAAATTTGTCATTAAAGTAATTTGTTGCTTTTGAAGGCAATCTATTTGAAACATGTAATTTCCTGATGTTAATCTGCATTGTATTAGAAACAAATAATAGTCTATAAATCCATTTTTGTAAAAATGTGTATAATTTTAAAGTGTGTACAGAAAAAGAAAGAACGTACACAGTCTTAGAGTGGAATATACCTCTAGTACGGTGTATGGATTAGTTCTAACTCTTGAGCAAAGAAATGAGTATTTACCATTTTACCTGCAACAAGTAAATGTATTACTCCTGTTCTAAAGACATTGTATATGTATGACCTTACTTGGACATTATTAGACACTGGTTTCTTAGTAAAGCAAAAATGACTTGGATCAGATTATTTGTAATTGAAACACTTAAATGAATTAGTAATACCAGATATATTTAGATTTTATATTTTTATAATTTAGCTTCTTTGCATTGCAGAAGTTGAATTGAGAAATTTAAGTCATCACCATAATTTTTGTTCTATTGGACCACTTGGAAAAATACCTTCTTTGAGACAGTGACACTATGTATGTATTGTTTATAGGCCAAAAGGAAATGTTGGCAGTTGTCTTAGGTGAGCAATAAAAAAAAAAAATCTCAAGTTTACTGAAAATTTCAGAAATATAACCTGTTACATGCATGGGAATTGTAAATCAATTTATTTTTAAGCATCTAACCCTAATATTCTCTCCCTTCACCCCAACATTCTCAAATCCCAGTTAAATCTAAAAATTATAAAATGTTGCAAATGAGCAGTTTAAACATTCAGTCTAATTACAGTCTCACAGCTCTGGGCAATAGGTACATACTTTCTTAAAATTTTATCTTTTGCATTCTGCTATTATGGCGTTGGACTAGTTTGCATATATTTATGTACTAAAGATTTGTTGGTCTTGTTTCCAATTTGAAGACTTATTATTAAAAACCATTTTGAAGACTTATTATAAAAAACTATCATCCTCCTTAAATTTAATTAGAATAACTATAAAATATTTGTGAGCTTGATTGAGTCACATTCATCACATTCCAAGACATGAATTTGGTTAAATTTGGTATCACTAGGAAATGAATTACATAAGATACACGGATGAGCAAAACAGTCCTTATGTAGCATGTGTGTTAACATCTAGAATTGCCCCTTATCTGCAGTGCGGTAGACTAATCAAACATTTAAACAAATAAGTAACATCTTTTGCTTATATGATATTAGCAACATTTACATGTTTTAAAATATGTTTTGTAATTAGTTCCTCCAGTTAATAGTGTTTAATTCTAGCATTCCATTTTATGCATATCGACATACCTATATATATCTCTCAAATGTCAACTGGAAGCAAAAGTTTTGATTTCCAGTTTTCTATCTAATGAAAACATTATTATTCTGAATGTTTTTGTTCACCTGAAATTTATTTTTGAATAAGCTGAAAGGACCAAGATACTTGAGTATTTAAAGGCTGTAAGCGTTCTCCTTATATGCAGGAAATACATGATTTTAAAAGTCATAATAGCGGAAGTTTTTATATTCTCTGAATTAACTTCATGCTTACAAAGTAGTCTTGACCTAATAGGTTGAGAAGTGGTACAATTATATTTAGGCAAGAATTTCTTTTCTATTAAAATTGGAAAAATATACCTTTTCCTCTCTTCCCTCCTTGCACTTCCTCCTTAGTTCCCCAAATTTCCAAGTGATTTATAACATTTACTAAGAAACTATTTACACTCCAAATGAAAAGTCATTTTGTACTAAACACCCAAGGAGAGGTCTGATTGAGTCAGAAGCCTATAATTACAACTTTTGACGCTCCAGAGATAAACCTTGTACACACTACAGTAAAACAATTAGAAAACATTATGGCCTATAAATGTGTATTTTTAGTTTTGATAGCTCTGTTGAAATACTTTTTTAATGCAGATAAAATCATCAGGAAATTAATCTTATACGGCAGAAACCAAATACATATAGTGGGTGGCTGTGAGTTTTCTTCATTTAAGGAGCTAAAAGACTAGGTTTGAGATGATACATAGTACACATATGATGCAGGTGCACACATATGCTCATTACTTTTGTGCGTGTTGATTAATCACAATAATAAACTATAAATTGAGATAAAATACAAAGTTACATTTTTGGACCATATTAAAACTGCAAGATGGGGTCTTATTAAAGATTTTTTAGAAAACTGTTAAATCCTGTCACACGACATTTAGACATGTAGAATGTAGTTCAATTTTTAAAAAGTAACTGACCTAGAGGGTTAACGTTGAAACTGACACATTTTCAAATTAAAACTATGCTTATTTTGTACAGAAAACAATGTTAAACACAAGCAAATCTGTTGTATGTAATAAGTAACAGAGTTTAAAGACAAATTAATTATTTAGCTTTATTGAGGTTTTTGTTTTTTTCCTTCCAGAAACCTGGAATATCATGTTATAAATGGCAGTCTTACATCAGAATAGCAGTGCCCTTTCTTTTTGTACATATTGATTGGACCTTTCTTTACTGTTAATGTGACACTTTCTATGTTAGTTTTGATGCATAATTCTTTGAATCCTTTTATACAAACTAGAATGTATGTGTAAGAATTCCTGTCCCTGCAATGTAGTAACTACAAACTTATTTTTAAATAAATAGAAAACTTGTTTTTCTAAGCTATTTTGTAGAGCCTCATTTCTTTATTATTTGCTTTTTTGTGTTGTTTTGGTCAACACATGAAGTACTCAGTACATAAATTCAACAAGCACTATACCAAAGAAGCCATTATGTAAATGCTGGTACATTAGAGTTTCCAGTGAGTGCCCTGTCTAGCAAAATTTTAAGATTACTAGCCAATCAAAGGATTGTGGGTACCCTAATGTAATTTAATTCCAAAATAACTAAAGGTTAAAAGTAATCATTTGCCTTTTAATGTGTACACAAAACAATTACTGACTTGTTACTATGTGTAAATTACTGGGTGATAAGTACTTCAATAGTCAGATATTTCTGTTAAGATGCATTTATAAGGAATAATTTGCGTATTTTCTCAAAAGTGAAATGAAATTTAGGGGAAAAAATGGAGGAATGATTAAAAAGTTTTACTTGTTAATCAAGTATTCAAAATTAGATTTATAAAGCTATTGCTGTTTTACTAGGAATTTGTCAGGTTGGCATACAGTTTTATGGACTTTGAGAATCCGAATTTTAGTATAAAGAATACATAGGCTATTACAATAAATGACAACCAGATTAAGCATGTGAGGGGTGATTTGTGATTTTGCGCTGTTAATGATAATTTCTAAAGAATTTTGTTTATATGGCTATAAAATAAATTTCTAAGTTGAGAAACGCAGATAAATATTCTTAGGTACCTTTTCTTTCTAAAGTATGCTGACACTAATTCGTAGTTACATACTTAGAATTACCAGCCAAGAAAAATTCATTTTCAGCAGCCACTTTTTACTGGTTTCTCTTTTGTAATAGTATCAACTTTCATTTTGTAGCCTAAGTTGCCCCATTATTTAGGGACATTAGGATTAAAAAACAAAACAAAACTTCTGTTCCTTGCAATATACTTTTCATTTGTAATCTTTTTGCACTCATTACGTTTAATGTATGTTGATTACTCTTTTTTGTTTTGTTAGGAAAAGAACAGTTTAAAGGATTAAGTGAAGTACCTTTCTGCCTAATTAGCTAGACGTGTTGGCAGCACAGTGCAATGGAATGAACTGGGCTTGCAATTGAGTCATCTCTTTGAGTTTCACTTTTCTCATCTGTAAAGTCAAAAAAAATTGATTAGATAAACTGCAGGGTCCAATTCAGTTCAAATAACCTGTGGTTATTTCTTACTGTTCTCTACTCATGGCTCAGTCTTGGCTTTCCTATTTAGTTAGTACCTAAAGAAAATATGAATTAATGCATCGCCTCAGAAGGCAAGCTGTGTCTTCTGGCCATGACCTGACTGTAATAAGTGGGAGATTTTCTGAACAGTTAGAAAAAGGAATTTTGACTGTGCTGTTGCAACAGTATCAATTGTGACCAGTTGAAATGTTTACTACAAATAAAGAGTACTAAAGTTTGTGATTTTACAGGGGCCCTCTGGGAAATGTCAAAGATAGTTTTAATGTAAAACACATCCTGACATTTTAGGATTCAATCTTGGGAAAGCAAAATCAAGAGTTTTCAGAGGAGATTTAATCATTTGATTAAGATAGAATCATGGGTGCCTGAGAATAATAGTTTCCATTTAATAAAAATGAAATAAAATATTTAAACAGAAGGCAGACCAATTTTAAGGAAAATGAGATCTTTCACAAGTGGGAAACTTTGGTCTTTGTTTTGGTCTTTGTTTTAATAATCAGGGACATTATAAAGACAAAGCCAATTACTCTGATAAGGTACAGAAAATCTGAGCAGATTATAAAGAAATAAAAAAGCAATTTAGTCTTCTTTCAGGCTCTTTAAGAACAATTTATTATTGTAACAGAAAACCAAAGTCTAGTTTAGTATTGACGGTACTTACCAATAAAGGTTTCACAAGTTCTTCCCTTCACCTCTTGTGAATAAGTGCATCAAAGCTATGGAAATTTTGCCAAATTGAACTATCAAGTAGCTTAATTTACTGGGTCTCTGCACATCTTTAAGGAAAAAAAAGTTATGATTCCTGAATGGCTTGCCTTCTTGAGTGGTGTAGAGGATCAAATAAAACCTCATTTATTCCACATATACTATGTCCCAGTCACTGGGCTGGGGCCAGAGATGAAACACGTGACCCTTTGTCCGGAGAGTTCAGAGACTGGAGCAGTGGTTCTCAATACTGGCTGCACATGAATGCCTGAGTTCCCTGCATCCTGGCCATGAGAGATTAGACAAATTTCTTAAACTCTCTTAGCCTGTACTGCATATTTATGATTGGGGATTGTAGAAGCTATTTCACAGGCTAGTTTATAAGTATTAAATAATTCATAACACCTGCTTAACCGTGTAGCTGGTACAGAGTACGCTGGTAAACTGATGGGAGTGGAGTATAGGAAAAATAGGTCACCATATAGCTGCAGTAGATTTTTGCTAGCTACAACGGAAACATGCAGGTGCTCTAAAGACCCCAAAAGGGTCATCTAATTCTGTTGGGATGACCATCCCGAAGGATATGAGGTCCGAATCGAGTTTTTAACTCAAAGGTGAATAAATGAGTGAGATAAGCCAGGGAGGCAATGGCAGTGAGGAATTCCCAGAGAAGGGCATCTGTTCCATTCTCCTGAGCAGGCAAGGAGGGACTGCAACAGGAGCGTGTGGGCCAGATCTTCGCGGGGGGTGGGGGTGGGGGGGCTTGAAACCTCGCGGAGGGGGTTGGCCTCCGAGATGCTGGCTATTATCGGGGGCCACCAAAAGGTTTTAAGTTGGGAAGAATCCGATCAGAGTTGAGTGTTAAGTTAGGTCAGTGCGTCCTGCTGTGGATTTGTGGCGATCAGATTTTGAGATTGGAGTAGGATGCTTGGCCCGGGGGAGGGGAGGGGAGGACGGGGGCTGGTCTTAGGCAGTTGAATTAGGAAGAGTAGGGGCCTGAGAGGAAAGGGGACAACAGGTAAAATTTACAGCCCTTGACGGCATAAGGAGGTAAGTGGCGGCGGAGGACACGAAGGCCATCCTGACCCTTGTCACTAAGAGCGGGCAAAGGAGGGACGTGCCAAGGCCTAGGGATGGGGGCACCGCCCGAGGCGAAGCTCGGGGTGGACCACGGTAGCTTCCGTCCAGGGCCCAGTGAGTTGCGGCCGGGCGGAGCAGGTGCCGTTGACCCCCGTGCGGAGGCAGAGCGTGCGCGGCGGCTCCTGTACGCGGCGCGCCCGGCGGGGACGCCCGCGCTGAACGCCCGGGACGGCGGCGCGGCGGAAGCGGGGAGCGACCGGCCCGCTCTCCCCGACGGAGCGTGATGCTCGCCGCTGCTGTTCCGGCCGCCGCCGCCTGCGCCCCTCCGCGCGGGGAGGAGCGGGCGCGGGACAGGACCGCGCGGGCGGAGGGAGGGGCGGCGTGCGCTTCGGCCGGGCCCCGCCGCGGTCCCCGCCCTCCCCCTGTCGCCGCCCTGCCCTCCGCGCGCACTGGGCGGCGTCCTGCGCTCCGGCCCCGCCGCGGCTTCGCTCCAGCTGGGGACGGGTCCGCCTCGCTGCGGGGGGTCCAGACCCCGGGACGGAGCCAGGCCTGCGAGCGCCCTCGGCACCCGGACTTGTAGACAGGTAACCGGACGGAGCTGGAGCCAGGGCGAGCGCGGCGCCGTCTCCCTCGCCTCGCGTCGTTCTAGGCCTTTTGGTGCGAGGCAGGGGGAGCCGCGTACAATTGGCTGCTCCTTTGGGGGCTGGGGAGAGGGCAAGTGTTCATCTTGCCCCCCTCAAGGTAAGTTTTGATTTGGTTTGCGTTTTGTCATCTACACCTTTATCTCTCTTTTGGTTGAGGTCATGTTTCCTCTCTTTGATTCCACCCATTCTTCAGCTTCTTTAGGTTATTTCGTAGCTGTTCCACTACCTAGGTTTACATCTGTGTGTTTATAATTCTTGAAACAGTAGCTGTTGACGGTACGAGAAATGCATTTTTCTGACAAGTGTTCTCGACAAGCTAACTGCTTTCCATGACTCATTTACTCAGGAGATGTTGTTCTGATGCTGATTCCTGGACTAAGTTCTGGGATTTGTATTTCTCTTGAATTTCCCGTAATTCCCAGGACTGGGGTACGCACGTGGTAGCCTTTCAGTATTTCTCGACAATCGATCACTTTTTTTATGCAGGGAGAAACCAGTATCCTCTTCTCATTCCTCTTGTGACCTCATCAACCCCCAGCCCGCGCCACCCGCCCCAGCGTGCCCTCATCCCCCTCACGGACCTTGCACTGTCATCCTAGGTAGCAACTCCACTTTCTCTCCATTATAGTCTAGCAAACCCCCTCTCCTCTGACACTGCTAAGGCTCATCCTTAGTATCACTCGTAAATATCAAGGCTTGGGCATCTGCAGCCTGCCTTTCAGACTCTGCATGTCCATTGTTTGTGACTCATCCAAGTCTTTTCATTCTTTCCTGTGTTCCTTTCAGAAACAGCATATTGTAACGGAAAGGTGCCATTTTTAACAACCATATTATGAAAAATAGCAAACAGAAATAGCATCAAACATCTAGTCAGTATCTAAATGTCCACATATCTTCTGCTCTGAATATTTTTCTTTAGTTTGTTTGAATCATGATCCAAATAAGCTCCACACACTGTAATTGGTTAACATGTCTTAAGTGATCCGTACGGATCCCACCTGGACATCATCTCAGCCTTTGTACCACTTTTTATTGTTACTGGAGTAAATTACTGGTTTTTAGGGCCCTTCTTCTAGATAGTGAAATGATGGACTGTCCACCAGTGATGTTCAGATTGAAGGTTGTTGAATTCTTCTGTATTTTTCCTGACTTTAAAGTCCAGCATTTTGGGTTGGAATCAGAAAGTGAAAAAGAGCATATAAATACAAGTCTCTTAAGTTATACTTTCATTCAGGGGGATCGTTGATGTACTTTATAAAACATAAACGCACTCTTACACTTGCATATACAGTGGATTTTCTGAGAGAAGCTAGGTTACAATCTTTACATTTCAGGGAAAGAGAAGGATGTGCTAACCTCCAAGCCATTCTGTCATGTGCCTGCTTTCCTTTCGTATTAATAAACCAGTTTTCCTCTTCCTCAATATACACTTTTCCCTCTTCTCATTTTATATTCTCTCTTTAGTCCCAACACTGGCCTTTCATGCCATTACTCTTTATAGTTTTCTGTCAGTGCTCTAATGCTGAAAGCTGGCTGACCACTTATTAAAGATACTGTCGAAGAGGTTTGGGATTAGGTAGAAGGTGGGCCCAGAGTTGACCTCTATGGTCCTTCAGCTCTAGGACTGCATATAAATTAAGAAACAATCTTGATGCTGAGAAAGAAGTTGAAAGGCAGAAAAGAAACCAGTCAGACTACTACGGTTGGTGAAGAGTCAGCTGATGGTGGCTTAAGAAATTATTGCACATTGATTTTTCACTACCTGTCTAAAACCACAAGTTCTTTTGGTGGATGTACACACTGCAGCAATAATACAGACACCTACATTATACTGACCAACAAGTGCTATCTCAGTTACCAGATTGAGAATAGCCCCACTCAGCAAAAAAAGTCTAATGTGATTAGGCTATTTCAATTTTTTATTCCCTCTGTGTGTGTTTAACACATAACACACAAACAATCTCAGTGCCAACTTCTGACCTTTTATTGTTTTAACACAGAAACTATGGGTTAAATGGGTCCCAGGGGTTTCAATCCCCCTTAAGAAAGGATCCTCTATTCCTAGTGAAGCTTTTCTTGAAGTCTAAGATTTCTCTTTAACTAAGGTATTTTTTTACTACATATTTCAAGTGAGCTTTTATCTGGACTCACAAATGTAAGACACTTTTAAAATCAACCCAAGTTTTGTGGAAGAACTGGTGCTTGAATCGGGAAATAAGTTATGCTATTTATAATTTATTTTAAGAAGAGTAATTGTAGATAGGAAGAAACCTAATTACCTGGTAATGCTTCTAATAAGTTTTCAATCCAATACCAAAAAATAAAAATGAGTATTTTACTAAATTTGGCAATAGCATTGGAAAAACACACACATCTTTTGTTTCATATGTAAATGTTGCTAAAGGAATTTATATATTCATGGCAAATAAACATGTTTTTCTTCTTTTTGCCTGATATACTACATAGAAAAACATCTTGGAAAATGTCACTATGGAGATTCCTTGAAATAGTGTACTGATTGATGGTTTTGCAGCTCTGTATTTTACCAGCAGCTCTACCAGCACAGTGATTCATCTCAGTCACGGCAATGATTCTGCTCAGAATCTTCAAGGAGAAAAAGGTTGTATTGTATTGTAACTCTGTCTTTTGTTTTCTTTCGATATTAAAAAATTAGCTACTATCCTTCAGAGGAGATCTTTACATCATTTAAGATAATATCTTGGGATTGTGGGGGCAGAAAATAATGATTAATCAACTTAGTGGCTTTTGTCAAAAGATAAAATAACCTGTACAAATTTTACTATTTATGTTGAAAAGTTAAGTCCAGGAATAGAAAGCCCCTAACACAATGATATAATCATCCACACACAAAAAAAATCCAATAACAAAAAAACTAATCCTCGATCAGTATGCATTCTCCTTTTGTATTGGAAGCTCTATAATTATCTTCCCTCCTTATCTTTTTCTTGGGGGGCAAGGGAGAGTGGCTCCATAAAGTGTAATTCTACATCTACTTATATTATCTACTTATTGAAATTAGTACAGTACTTTTCAACAATATTTAAGTGATAAGAATACTTAAAAATGCCATTAGCTTTAATAACAAACAGGAACTCTTCTTAAAATCTCTTTAAAAACTAGGCTTGAGCAATGATGGGCAAATTGGGGCTCAAAACAATTGTGAAAATAAAGTCACTTAGTAACTTTAGATGACAAAGTGTAATTTCTGAAATATATTTACTTTTTAGCTTTATCATTTTAGGAATAGGTACAGTGAAGATGAAGAAGAAATCTTTGCTTACTTTGCAGATATTCAGTTAGTAAAACATTTGCTATATTAAAAATAATTTTTTATTTTATTTGGTTGACATTGATCTGAGTTAATTACTCTTCACCCCTACTCCAACAATGAATGTAATAACTGTAGACTTTTCACGATTGAATTAGCATAAACTAAGAATAAGTTTCTTTTGATTCTATTTACTTGGCCTAGAGTTGACTTATTTGAATAATTATACTAATTCTTTTTAAATGGAATTATAATAAATATGCCTGATTCAATAAAGTTTTTGTATGAGCTACAAATTCATTATTGCTATCAAATACAAATTTGATTTTCTAAAATAGGATTTGAAAGTAAAATTAATGCTAATAGAAACAAATTCAGTTTAAGCATCTGACAATTAGATTTTCCTCTTTCTTAGCTTTCTATGAGCCAGATAGTGAGAAAAGAAATGTTTAAGACATTTGAGGAGTTCATAGTCTTGTTGGGAGAGACAGAAAATAATTAGGATGTGTAATGTGATCAGTGTAAAACTGATATATGTATGAAATGTTGGTACTATTTACCTGTTTTTGACTCTTGACCCAAAACTTTGTAGACAGGAAGAAACAGGATAAGTGATAGAATCACTATATTAAAAAAAAAAATAGACACACACAAACCCCACTGCCAACAGATGGTAAATAACATAGTACTTAGAGGATTTGTTTTTAAATTCAGGGATCACTAACTTTTTTCACGATCATTTAGATTAGCACTCTTTTCTGACACCTGGGCTTTTCATCTTTTAGTGTGGAAACTAATTTTAGTTTCTGATTCACTGTCTCTTACTAATTGTACTGAGCATATGAAACCCTGATAAATCTTAAGCCCTGTGTAGCAAATAATGTGTTTTGCTTAGTCTTTTTGTTTTTTTCACTGTTATAATAGAACCAACTTACATTTGAAGTCCAAAGCCAGCGTTTGTTCATTTTGAGGTAGGATTGGTGATCATCACACCCCCCATGGCTATCAGGGAGTAACTGTTAGTTGGGATGTCGAAGCCAGAACTCCTGCAGAGTGGCTGGAACAGAAATATCCTCCTGATAAACAAGCTATAAAAGGGCATTATTCTTTTAATAAAGTAGTATAAATGATCTCTCTTGAAAATGACTACCTCATCCTGAGAGCAGCATTTGACTTGGATGAGCCACTGTGAATTCTAGTCTTTTAACATAACTGAACTTGTTAAAGTAATTTAGGCCACATTAGATTTATGAGTAGAAGCTATTTGGCTGCAAATACAATATGCATTAAAAATAGTAAATGTTCATGTTATTTTAATTATACTACAGTTGACCCTTGAACAGTGTGGGGGCTAGGGGTGCCGACTGCCACCAACACACAGTGAAAATATGTATATAGCTTTAGACACCTGCCAAACCTAGTTGTCTCTCAGTATCTGCTTGGGATTAGTTCCAGGACCCTTGAAGATGCTCAAGTCCCCTATATAAAAATGGCATAAATGGATGCATACAGTTGGCTCTCCACATCTTCAGACTCCCAACCACTGACTGAAAACAGTATAGGTATTTACTGAAAAAAATTTGTGTTTAAGTGGACCCATCAGATTCAGACCCGTGTTGTTCAAAGGTCAACTGTAATATATAGTGTTGTTTTTTTTCTGGGATGAATAATAAAACATTTGTCTCCCATATAATTTTATAATATAGATAGTGTATATTAACTCCCACTTTTGCTAATAATTCATTAATGATCTCATAATTCACCTTTTTATTTTTTTAGGCCAGTGAAAAGAATTCCTCACTATCATATTCTCATCACCAAGTCTTACAGAATTGGGATATCTTCAACCTACCCATATGTTCCTGAGGAGGACATAATTATGGGATATGAGGTATAGCATCTTAAGTTACAAATTATTTTTCCAGGTCATATTTATTTATAATGAACTCAAGTTATCTGTCAAATCAGAATACTGATAAAAAAAGGTAAATTACTACTACAAAAAAATATAGTTTTGCATCTAACTGAATAGAATCATAAATTTTATTAGTAATATCCAGAAGCCTTATTTTAACAGTATTTCCTTCTAAAAAGGAGCTTAGAATGTAGCGGGTCTGTTTCACATATCCTAATTAGAAATTCTTTTCTTTTAGAAAACAGCAATTATAATTTGCTGCTGTCTGGAAAGATTTTTTAAAAGGAGGTTCAGAAGAAAGGAATTTTGTCAGGATTAAGTTCAGGATAGGTTTTTTTTTTTTTTTTTTTTTTTTTTTTTTTTTTCTTTTTTTTTTTTTTATTAATTAATTTATTTATTAGTTTCAGGTGTACAAAACAAGGTAATACTTAGACATTCATCATTTATATCCCTCATACTGTGAACCCCCCTCCCCCCATCCACTATCCCTCCGACCTCACACTGAACCATCACATTATATATATAAAATTATAGTTGGCATTCATTAATGTTTAGCTTCTGATGTACAATGCCATGATCAGGTATCCACAGTATCCCTGAGGTGGTCTCCCAAATAGGACGCATGTCCATCGGATACCCAACAAAATCTTTACAACATTATAGAATACCTTCCCCAAATTAATTTTCAAAAGAAAAACCCTGAGGCCATCTTGTGGTTACCAGCTGCTTCCAAATCCCTTCACCTTTCCCCTTATCCCCAACCCCCTCCCACACACCCATCTAACCACTCTCGGTTTTTTCTCTGCGTCCCCAAAACTGACTCTGATTAGTTCATTCACATAGTCTTTTCTTTAGATTCCATATATAAGTGAGATCATATGGTACTTGTCTTTCTCTTTCTGACTTATTTCACTTAACATAATGTTCTCTAGATCCATCCATGTTGCTGCAAATGATAAGATTTCTTTCTTCTTTATGGCTGCGTAATACTCCATTGTATAAATGTACCACAGCTTCTTAATCCAGTCATCTACCGATGGGCATTTTGGTTGTTTAAGTTCAGGATAGGTTTAATCTAGCATGCTTTGTGGCACAGGTCCCCTAAGTAATGTATTGTGAGACTCCAGTGTATGCCATGTGTCAGAAATTAAATTGCCATCAACTGTCAATGAAATTTGATATACTCTTTCTCTTAAGTACACAGGATATCATACATAATCAGTCCAATCTTTAAAGAATTTCTTTTTTTAGCTGTTTTATAGAATTGTAGGACTATTTTACAGAACTTCATTTTTTATGCAACATCTTTAAAAATTCCTGTAAATTTTAAGAAGTGTTTGCTAACAAAGTAAAATTTTAGGTATTTCATGCTAAGTTGAAAACCTTTACCAAATATGATGGAACCAAAAATGTAATGAAGCCAAGGCTAAGAAAAATCTACCCACCTGAATACATATTTATTATGAAAAAATTTTTTTCTTGATGTATGGCCCCAATTACACTTTTCTACCCAAATGGATAAATAAAAGCTAAGATATAATTTAACTGTTTTTCAAAATAAATATTCAACGTATCTTAAGCTGGTTTTCTGTAAACTATTTTTAATATTACTAAAAATTCATCTTATGTTGGATTTGGAAAAGCCAATTTTTAATTCGGTTGACAGTAATCAAAGAATGCAGTTGATATAATGGCTGCCATTTACCGACTGCTATGTGCTAGGCATTATTTTCATGGTCTTGTATTTATCAACTTTAATCTTATAGTAGCATTGCAAAGTGTTATTAGCTTCATTTCATTGGTGAGCAAAGAGAAACTTAATGAGATTAAAGCGCCTTGCCAAGTTTATACACTGGTAAATTTACTCAGCAGATGTCTGAGAGCCTGCTCTGTGTTGGCTCTGATACTATGCTGGGTCTGAGGATGAAGCTGTGAACATGAAGGACAAGATCTCCCTAAAGAAGCTTACATTCTAGTAGTCAAGTCTGGATTTAAACATAGTGGTGTCAGATTCTAAAACTTTTCTTCTTGGCTTCCACACTCCCTCTCGCCAAGGACACCTCAGAAAAGATGGATAAAATTGTTCCGTTGCCACTTAAGAAAGTAGGTGGGGATGGAAACTACAATACTGGAGTATGTTATATGAAAGAAATATTGGTATATGAGCATCAAGATATATCAAAGGAAAAATCCTAGGACCTACCGTTTCCCCAAAAATAAGACCTAGCCGGACAATCAGCTCTAATGTATCTTTTGGAGCAAAAATTAATATAAGACCTGGTCTTATTTTACTATAAGACTGGGTCTTTAATATAATACAATGCAATATAATAAATTTAAATATAATATATATATTACTATTAGTATAATATAATACTGGGTCTAATATAATACAGGGTTGTATATTAATTTTTGCTCCAAAAGACGCATTGGAGCTGATTGTCCAGCTAGGTCTTATTTTTGGGGAAACACGGTATTTGGTGGAGAATGGAAGGCCTGTGCTGCTTAAGAGACTTGGTTTATGATCACCTGTAGATAATGTGTAATGCAATGGCAATGACATGTACTTACTGTTACATCTAAAATAGCTTTAAGGATCAGTATTAGCTCAGTGTATTACTCTGCACTGTCCAACATGGTAGCCATTAGCTATTTATGGCTTTCTAGTACTTGAAATGTGGCTAATGCAACTAAGGAACTGAATTTTAATTTTTATTCAAATTTTAATTTAAAAATATACGTGATACAGTCACTAGATCTTTTAAGCATGTTTGCAACTTGGGTGTGTAAATCTATTTTTTTCAACTAAATTTTAGGACACTTAAATACAGATAAAGTATTTCTGATGAAAATCTAGCATCTGAATTGAGATGTGCTGTAATATAACATATACACTGGATTTTGAAGACTTAGTGTAAAAAAGAATATAAA
Source organism: Rhinolophus hipposideros (assembly GCF_964194185.1). Taxonomy (NCBI): domain Eukaryota; kingdom Metazoa; phylum Chordata; class Mammalia; order Chiroptera; family Rhinolophidae; genus Rhinolophus; species Rhinolophus hipposideros. The sequence continues at coordinate 70,221,882 of NC_138049.1, forward strand.
ATATTCATTAATTATTTTTAAAATATTGATTACATGCTGAAATAATATTTTGGATACACTAGGTTAAATATTATTAAATAGTTTCAACTGTTTCTTTTTTTTCTTTTTACTTTTCTAAAATATGTCTAGTAGGAAATTTTAAATTTCCTATGTGGCTTCCATTATATTTGTATTGGAGAGTGCTGGTATAATTAGAGAAGCTCTGATGAAGAGGGTCTGGTCCATATATTGTCTTTTATTTTTGACATGAAAATATTTTCCCAGTATATCTCATTACCCTTTTATTAAAAGTTATGTGTTGCTTTTCACTCTTTGTATTACTGTTAACAATCATGCTAATAACTGTCATTATTTCTTCCTATACCAGAAATATAAAAATTACTTATACATGCATCTATATGAATTCAGTATACAAGTGTGCACATATCATATTTATTTCCAAAGAGTATTTCCTATAGTAAGTTTTTAAAAATAGAAAGTAAAGAGAAGTTTTCTGTGGTACTATATTCAAGGATTGACAGATTTTGGGAAGAAACACTTTATACATGATTATATATATATATATATATATATATATATACACACACACACACACGTACATTCAGGACAAAAGCAAACATAAAAATATAAAAATGACAAAAAGATGCAAACACAGTATATTTTGGTTGGGATTTCAGAGATGTTTTTTTTTCTTCTCTTTCCCCTTTACTTCAAAATTTACAAATACTTTTGAAGAAGCATGTATTGTTGCACTTTTTATTTTTTGTTGTACAGTTAATGAACTTAAGAGTCTGGATGACTGGTGATCATCTGTTTGGCCTTCCCATTCTTTTGTTTCTTCTTCTTTGATTAATAACGGTTTTCCTAGAGTTTGGCCAACAAGGTTACAGACTTCTTGAGCTTTGCGCCGTGCATTCTCAACAGCAACAAGACAGGCTTGACGTCTTAGAAATTAAATGCAGAGATTATTAATATGACATTCAATAAACTGTAGCACTACATAGTTTTGTTTAATTAATTGATAATTTAGTTAAAGATGTGCTTAACTTACCGAAGATTCTCAATAGAACCTGGAGTGTGATAGAATTGGGGTTGGCTGATGATAACAGAGCTATCTAGCTTTTCAACAAGAAAGTTACAAATATTTTGCATTTTTCCAAATTCAGTAAATGTAATGCAGACCTGTAAATGAAATGACACTTGAAATTGTTTTCATGCCTGATGAATTATTTCAAAATTTTCTCTAAATGCGAGTAAAAAAAGCAAAGCCATATTACAGTGAGTTCATTTTATAGTATGTAACAGATATGAAAAGCCTAGTTGATACTTGCTTATGAATTTTATAATTTATCTGATATTAACTTGAATATTTTAAAATACATTTTAAACCAGTCAGGTATTTTATGAAAGAGAATTGGAGGGTTTCCCCTTCAACTTTATTATTTGGCTAAACTCTAACCCTGATAAATTTTTCATGACTCCTTAGTGAAACCTATCCATTAGCTTTCTGATTAGCAGTAATTACATCATACTTCACTGCTGTCAGTGACATGTTTCTTCTTTCAGTAGTTATGTTCAGATATACCGGGGGTGCCAAAAATATGTATACACATGACTTGTATTCATCTTTTGTTATCAGTATATTTTTTGTATTACAATTTTAATACATTTTTTTCTTTCTTAAAATGTGTATACATTTTTTTGAAACCTCTGTATATGTGGAAATTCATCTATTTCATTATGCCCTCTGTCTTTAAATCTATAGGAGCAGTCCTTATATTCAGCAATACTTTAAAATTGTAATCTTAAAAATTTTTATGGAAGAAGACTAAACCTTTCTTCTAAGGAAGCTTTACACAAGCTCAATGTGTAAAATAAAAAAGTAAAGGTACTAGAGAGTAGACTGGAGTAGCAAAGAGAAAGAGAGGGGTGAGGTAACCTCGAAAGTCATCTTATACAATGCAGAGCAGTTGTCTTAAATCATAAATGTTATCCAGTGAAGACTAATGTTCTATCTGGTTTGAATACTAAGTAAGTAATGTATTTTATAATCAGTTTGCCAATTTCTGTTTTTTAAAAAAAGCTGACTGGAATTTTGATTGGGATTGCAATGGATCTATATATAGATCATTTAAAGAACTGATATCTTAATGATATTTGAGTCTTCAAATAACAAACATGTTTCTCCATTTATTTAGGTCTTCTTTAATTTTTCTTAGCAATGATTTATAGTTTCCAGTGTATAGGTCTTTCACATTTTTAAAATCAGATTTATCCCTAGGTATTTTATACTTTTGCTGCATATTAGTTCTTACAGCTTTTTTGTAGGTTCCATAAGATTTTCTACATAGGTGGTCATGTTGTGCATGAATAAAGACAATTTTACGTCTCACTTACCAGTCTGGATGCCTTTTATTTCATTATCACGCCTGACTCCACTAGCTAGAAAACTTCAAGTACAATATTCAATAGAAGTCATGAGAACAGATGTTTAATTTGTTCCTAATTTTAGGCACAAAGCCTAACCATCAGTGTTTACCATTAAATATGTTAGCTATAGAATTTTCATAGGTTCCCTTTATAAGTTTGAGGAAGTTCCCTACTGGTCCTAGTTTGCCGAGAATTTTTATTAGGAATGGATGTGGGATTTTTAGTAAATGTTTTTTCTGCATCTATTGAGATGATCACATGGTATTTCTTTTTTACTTTACTAATATGGTAAATCAGATAATCCAATTTTTGAATGTTACACCAATATTTAATTCCTGGAATGAACCATAATTGGTCATTATGTATTACTCTTTTTATACTATATCACTGGATTTCATTTGCTAAAATTTTGTATATAATTTTTGCACGTTTACAATAGATATTGGTCTGTAGTTCTCTTTGCTTGTTATTTTTTTTCTGCCCCCAGGTAATGTGTTGGGGACTATTCCCTCCTTTTTATTTTCTGGAAAAGTTTGTACAGAATTGGCATTATTTCTCCCTTGCATTTATGCACTTTCTAATTTATCTTTTAATTTCTCCTTTGACCCATGGGTTAGTGAGAGGGATGTTATTTAAATTACAAATATTTGGGCGATTTTTCTGAGATGTTTCTGTTGTTGGTTTCTAATTTAATTATACTGTGGTCAAAAAACTTACCTTTATATGGTTCAGATACTTTTAAATTTATCAAGACTTGTTTTATGACCCAGAATATAGTCTATCTTGGCAAATGTCTCCTGTGTGCTTGAAAGGAATGTGTAGATTGCTGTTGTTGGAATGAGCAGATCAAATTGGTTGATAGTGTTATTCAAATCTTTTATATTCGTATTGATTTGCTGTCTGATTTCATAATTATGGAGAAAGTATTGAAAGCTCCAACTAAAATGGTACTTATTTCTTTTCAGTTCTATCATTTCTGCCATAAGTATTTTGAAGCTTTGATATTAGATGGTATATATGTGTTTAGGATTGTAATATTCTCTTAATTGGCCCCTTTCACACTATAAAATCAACTTCTTTATCTGTGGTAATCTTCTTTGCTTTGAAATCTACTTTGATACTATCATAGCCACCCCAGCTTTCTTTTGATTCATGTTACCATGGTATGTCTATCCATCCCATTTATTTTTAAAGTTAGGTTTATTAAAGTATAACTTACAGTAAAATATACCATTTTTAGTGTATGTCCTATGAATTCTGACAGATGCATGAAGTTACGTAGCAGCCATTATGATGAGTCCCATCAATCTCCCCCAATTCCCTTGTGCTCCCCTGATCCCAGTCCCTGGGAACCACTGATCTGTTTTTCTGTTTATTTAACTTAATTCTTTTAGAGCAGTGTTAGGCACACAGCAAAATGGAGAGGAAGGTACAAAGATTTTCCATATAGCCCCTGCTTCCACACATGCATAGCCACCGTCTCACCATAATCACTATTCCCCACCAGAGTGGTACATTTGTTATAATATATGAACCTACAGTGACACATCATAATGACTCAAACTCCATAGTTTAAATTAGGGTTCACTCTTGGTGTTTTATATTAAATTCCTCTGTGCTCCCTCTATTCATATCCCTAACCCCTGGTAACCACTGATTCTTTTACTGTCTCTAGTTTTGCCTTTCCCAGAATGTCATGTAGTTAGAATCATACACTATGTAGCCTTTTCAGATTATGTCTTTAACTTACTAAAAGGCATTTTAGGTTCTTCCCTGTTTTCATGACTTCATTGCTCATTTCTATTTAGTGCTGAATAATATTCCATTTTCTGGATATACCAGTTTATTTATTCATTCACCTACTAAAGGATATCTTGATTGCTCACAAAGTTTTGCAATTACTATGAATAAAGCTGCTATAAATGTCCGTGTGCAGGTTTCTATGTGAACATAAACTTTCACCTCCTTTGGGTAAATACCAGTAAGCACAAATGCTGTATTATATGGTGGGAGTAAGTTTAGTTTTATATCAGAACCTTTGTCTTCCAAAGTGGTTGTACCGTTTTGCATTCCTACTAGGAATGAATGAGAATTCCTGATGTTCCATTTCCTTGCAACATTTGATGATGTCACTGTTCCATATTTTGGCCATTCTACTATTAGTTGTGGCATTTCGTTGCTTTAAATTGCATTGTTTTAAATTATATTAGTTGTGGCATTTTGTTGTTTTAAATTGCAATTGCCTAATAAGATATGATGTGGAACATCTTTTTATACGTTTACTTGTCATCTATATATCTTCTTTAGTGAGATATCTGTTCAGGTCTTTGGCTCATTTTTATGAGTATATTGGATTGTTTATTTTCTTATTGTTGAGTTTTAAGAGTTCTTTATATATTTTGGATGACAGTTTTTTTTTTTTAAATAAATGTGTTTTGCAAATATTTTCTCCAAGTCTGCGGTTTGTCTTACCATTTCTTGACATTGTCCCCAAGCATACCACCACTCACCTACCCTTAAAGAAGTTGCTGAAATAATTTCTAACTTTCAGTATTCTAATCTTTAAAATAGGGAGAGGCAGCACAGTAGGTGGAAGGTTAAATAAAAAAATCTCTAAAGGGCCTTTCAGGATGAAAATTTCAGATATTACATGAAAAGTAATGTTGTACCATGTAATCTTATTCTATATATTTAACTCTCATTGAGAATATTGGTATATGTAAGACATTAGGTTTCTGTGTTCACTACATCCACAGCCATAATAAAGCCGCACAATGTTCTTCTTATACAGGTTAGCATACTTTGTACCTTGTGACCCCACCATCCTGGTCTCTGCTGACTACTGATGCTGACCAAGGATAATCATGTATTGCACTGCGTGACATAAGAGTTCTGATTACCAGGGAGCCCTATACAAAATATAACCAGATTCTCAAGAAATTTGAATACAAGACATTAAAAAGGTAAGTACAGCAGAAGGAAGAGGAGCAGAATTTAGCCAAGTCCTCATTTAGTCGTGTCTTAAAACAAAACAAGCAGCTCTAAGTCACTTTCTGTACCTGGAGGCTCAGTCCCTACAACACAGTCTGAAAAACATTCCAGTTTTCTATGAAGCCAGGCTGTGTGTCTGCTGGGACTGTTCCTTTTCCTTCTTATCTCCTGGTGTACCCTCACAGTAAACGCCATTAGCTAGGTTAACATGAGCCTATCTATGTTCACTACTACGTGAAGTCCTAACAGGCAGTAACTACTGGAGCAGTGCTAGAACAACTCCCAGCTTTTGACCTAAATATGCAATTTTACCACACTGCTCTTCATCCTGTTTTGAAAGGTAGTTTTTGGTTCCCACAAGTGCAAAATAACTTTTGCCAAATGAATATGATCTTTGAGAGTCTGAAACTAAGTGATCTGAGCCGAAGGTTACACCCTTAAAATTAGAGAAATAATATGTTACTTGCTGTAAGATATGACTAGGTGATTTCTTGAGGTATTTTCCACCTGTAAAGATAAAGATTCTCTGACTAGATAAAGATTCCACTCTAACCCCATTTTTGTTTATTTCCTGTGTCAAGGTGGCAGCATGAACCAAGCACATACCCCAAGATGTTCAGAATCAGAAACATACAGCAGTCCTGTAACCCAACCACAACCAAAACACACATAAAATCCTGATTATAACATCTTTAAAGATAAGTGAAAGGTATAGGCAATTGTGGGAACTAAATGTTATCATTAATTGTACAAACACTATTTTGTTGTTTTTAATTTGTGCAAAAGTTGAGTAGTTTTTATTTCTAAATAAATCTTAATTCATCGTAACATTGCATTGTGAAACAAAAGAATGAACAGTGTTTCAATCCTTTATGTTATGACTTTTTCAATTTGCTTTTTTATGTAAGAAGAAACTTCTCTCCTGTAGTCTTTCCTGCTCACTATGTAATGATAACAGTTAAAAATTTATTCAGGTGGCAATTAACTGCTAATTCACCTTTGCTATGTTTATTCCATTTCAAATCAATTTCTCTTAAATAAATCTCATTAACTTTATTTTAAAGCTCACACAGATATGTAACACCAAAAATGATTTTGAGAAAAGTGTATTTTATCAATACCATGAGAAGCATTTTTCTTGTACATTTCAGTTCAAGAATAAAAGTAAATGCAAATTGTCCCCACAAAGTCATGCTGTTTCCAATTATTTGTTAAGATAAGTACACACCTCTGCTTCCATGTGATAAGCATTTTCCACTCTTCTAAAATCCTTTGTCACAGTTACATTTTCTGCCTGAAACAAAGTACAGGGGTATAATTACTAATGTTTGGCTACTAAATGGAGTTTACTCTAAAACATAAAGTAGAAATCTGAACTTATTAAAAGCAGAATGACAAAATATGCAGAAAGAACTGGCTTGCCTAATGTTTTAGAAGTTTCCTAAAAGTAACATGAAATAAATTTAGAAGCCTACAAGTAGTTGCTGAAAATTTCAACATAAATGTCACTCCATTTGTAGTAATTTTTACATTAGTTTGTACAAAAAGTATGAACTTAGTGTGATAAATACATATATATATATATATATATATATATATATATATATATATGCAATTATTTGTACATAAAACATTCTGAATGTTACAGGAGTGTTAGAGTTTTTAAAATGTTTAATTTGCAAATAACTTAATACAAATTTACTGAATACCAATATAGTATGCAATGTTGGGCAAGTTATTCTTGCTTTTTTGAGCCTTAGTTTTTGCATTTATAAAATTCTATGCATGTACACTGCATAGAATTGTTTTGAGGATTTAATAACAAAGTTTTATATAAGGTGCTTGACACAGAGAAGGCACTCAGCAAATACAGATGCTATGCTATTATAATATAAAAGTTTCCTTAAATACTAGACCCAGACCAGTTCATTTTTAGAAAATATGAGTACTTTCTGAATTTCTGGGTAAATACAGGGTACACAATTCTGATAAAAATGTTAACTACCTTATTCATTTTTCAAAAGGGTTTTAAAATTTAGTGAAATGAATTCTTCACCTACTCTCATGGGGATAGGCAGAACTTCTATTTTACAAAAGTTTTGTATCCTTCAAAATATATGCAAGTAAATATAAAGATTATTATGCCCAATAATGATTTAAATATGTTATTTTGTAGGGGATTTAGCTGCATATGAATTTTAAGATATAAACTAATTTCAAGCAGTTTATATTATCCAGAAAAATTCTAAAAAGCTATATAACATGAAAATTTTAACTGAAGTTTAAATTATAGCTCTGATGTTTGTCACCCCCATGAAAATATGAATGCATTTTTATAATAAAGGTAATAACTGCTCATTGCAGAAAATTCAGAACACAGATAAATATAAAACAGTATTGTATATATTGCTTGTAATCAGCTTTATTTGCTTGATTAATATGAAACTTTTCTGTCATTTAATATTCTATATGTCTTCTGTTCTTTCAGATGTCCCTTTTTTCATTTTTATTTTTAAAGGCAGTTTTGAGTTAGGTTTTTGCACACACAGTAAGGGAAAGATAGACTTCAGGAAATTATTTCAGTACAGCGACTTACCCATTTAGGAGATAACAAGACCTTTTTCCTTATATCAAAATAAATTCCAATCACTGCAAAGATATAATGTATTATAAAGAGTCCCTAAAGATTCCAGGAGAATGGTTATATGGCTTTAGGGTTGGGAAGGACCCAATAAGAATTACAACAAAGGCAAAAAACATATAGAAGAGATTAATGAATTTGATTAAGTAAATATTTAATATTTCGAATGTTCAATACTGTAAACACAATTATATGTGGCAAATATGATATTGGGGAAAATTTGCAATATAAGAGAAATGGAGTTATTGATAATCTTAATTTTTATAGTTCCCATAAATTAATAAAGACAGTAGAAAAAAGGGAAAGTATTATGAACTGGCAGTTTACATGAAAAATGTTTAACCTCAAATGTTAAAACAAGGTACAAAGAAAAAAAGTAACAGTTTTTTGACTACTGAATTTGCAAAGTTAAAGAAAATAATGTGTATTGTGTTAAGAATATATTTCTAGTGAAGACATAAACTTATCTTCCTAGAGTATGATTTTTCATAAGCCTTAAAATATGAATAAGCCAGAAATCAATGTCCAAAGAACATTATTAAGAACATGTATAAATACCTAGCAACAAGGATATTCATTTTGTCACCACTATTAGCAATGAAAAACTAAAGTCAACTCATATATATGTTCAGTGTGCTCCTGCTCCTCCCTATCTTAATTTGGGTTCACCCAGAAACAGACCCTTGTGACAAGGATTTGAGTATAAGCAGTTACTTTTTAAGACAATCCCAAGAACCTCCATAGAGGAGTGAGAAATGAAACAGAGAAGGAAAGAAAGCAAGGCAGTAAAGGGTGTGTTGTCAAGTAGTCACCACTGTGGGCAACAGGAACTTACTCTTGAAGATAGGCTCCGGGAACCAGGGTAGAACACATGCCTCAAGGTTATCCTGGCCTGAGGAATCTGGGGCCTCTTTCCATCATTACCCTCAGCTGTTAGTTGAAAGCTGCCAGGACTGGGGAAGGGACTATTATTAGGTTGGTGCAAAAGTAATTGCAGTTTTTGCAATTATGTTTAACCTTTCAAACGGCAATTACTTTTGCACCAACCTAATAATTTCCTGGCACTACTGACTGACCCACTTGTAAGCAGTGTGGATTCTTGCAGCCAGGGAAAGCTGGCAAAAAGTCCACAAGCATTGGCAGAGGGAACTGCATGCACACAAATGTGAAGTGGAAAGGGATACAAGTGTGAGCTATCATATAGCACTTTCTATATCCTCTACCTAAAAACTCAATCGCTGCCAAGAAAATAAAGCAGCAACATACTATCATGGTTAAGAATATGGACTTTGAGGTCAATTTTTTTTTAATGTGTTGTATTTTTTTATTATTATTATTTTAAGGAGGGTGCAGCTCACAGTGGCCCATGCAGGGATTGAACCGGCATCCTTGGTGTTATCAACACCACACTCTAAACAAATGAGCTAACCGGCCACCCCGAGGTCAAATTTCTTGACTGGAGGCTATACTCTACTACTTCCTAGCTGTGTGACCATGGGCAAGCTACCTGCCAATAATCACTCCGCTCCTGAGCATTCTTATCTGCAAAACAGCCACCGAACTACCAGTCTCTTGTGATAGAAGTATCATTTGTAAAAGGTCAAGCAATAGTAAGCAGTTATTTTCAATCATACCCAAACTCCTCAGTATGGCATACAAGGCTTCCTCCATGTTCTGCCTACAGCTTTCTTCTTCAGTCTTATCTCTTGATTCCCCTCCATTTTTGCAAGTACTCCTGTATCCTAGCCATAGGGAACTGCGCAAAGTGCGCTGAATACACAGTTGCTGCATTCTTGTGTCAAACTGGAATGCTTTCCCTTCAGCCCGTTTAAGATTTGACACAAGTGTCACTTCCATTATGAACTCTTTCTGGAATTCCTCAAGTAAAATGAACATTACTTCTTTTCTTACCCTACTATATTGTATCATGTACATACTTTCATCACAACACTTACTATATATTAGTCTATTCCTAACATAAGACTCCTTCAGTACAGTGCCTAAATTTTACTCATTCTCTATTTCTGGTGCCTAGCAACATGCTTGAGGCATCCATTACACATTTATAAAAAAAAAAATACAATTATGAGTAGGCAAATATTGGAGCTTACAGCCTATGGGAGGAACATACAAACCAGAAAACAAAATAATTACATATCATGTTAAGTGCTATTTAAAAATGAACAGTGGTAGGGAATGCTTAACAAATGTTTGATGGTTGAATGAGTAAATGCTGTTTAGAACTTTAAAACATTTTTCCATGAAAGCAACACTAAAAATGACAGTTATGCCTTCACATGTGAAACTATATGATTATAAAACTATATCTGATGTATAATATAGTTGAATTAACAGTTTATTCATTTAGTGCTTCATTTATTATTTTTCTTTTCATTCACAAACGATTTTCTGAGTATACATTATGTGACATGTATGAAGCATAAGCCATAAATGCAAGGCAAATGAGATAAAAAGGTCTCTGCTCTGGAGAGGTTTAGGATATGGAGGAGAGACAAGTAAAGCAACAACTATAATACAGAGTGATGAGTTTTATTACAAGTTGGGAGTGGTGTGTGGCATGACAGGGACTAGTGTTAGGTTAGGAAAGGAATGCCATGGAGGTAAACTTGGGCTAGTTTTTAAAGGGAAAAAATGGGAGTAAGTCAACCAGGTGAGAAAGACGAATAGTGTTTGGTTACATCTTTAAAACAAAAGAGTTTGGAACATGAGCATGTGAAGCAGGAGAGTGATGTTTATAAATCAAGATTCCAAAGTTTAAAATGAATATTCTGTGAAGACCCATTATAATTCTTCCTGCAAAGTAATATAAATGATTTTTTTGCATTATGTGCTGAACAGATTATCTACACGATTGCTTTCCTGCATTAGCAGAGATAACTGGGAGATCACTGACCTCTGTATGTCTTGACTGGAACACTGAATTTTAATGTAATCTTAACTGTAACCTGGACATAGTAATTTATTTTGTTTTACATATCAGACATTACAGCCATGTGAACGTAGAATACACTTTATGTAAATAACTTAAGAACTGTTAATATTCAAACAAGACTAGCAGTATTTTTTTTGAGGAAATATTTTTCTGCAAATTAAACATAGTCAACTCACTTTATTCATATTATTCTAATTAGCATTTGAATTCTTCTAAACAGTAAAATCATTTAGAGAAATCTTTTCCAAATGCTCTTTTAAATAACTCTATTTGTAAATGCAGTACAAATATATTTTCTCCTTAAAATAATAAAGACTGGTTTTGGGGGCTGTGTCCTTTCTAACAAACTGGAAGCACTTTTAAAACTCAGTGTTATCCTGGGTAAATCACAACTGTGACCTTTAGAGTCCTACTCTGTAAAATGAAGAGTTGAGATAGATGACCCATTCTGTGGTTTCTAATTTTCTTTCACTCTAATTATCTGAAGCCTGGCATAATTGGAAGCAACCTAAATTTTGGTTTCAGGAATGCAGGAGTTCAAATACCACCCTGGCTGAAGTTCAGATCATTATTAACGTCCTTAAATTTGGAAAATGGGGATATTAAAACCTGCCTAATAGGGATGTTGTACGGATTAAATAAGGCTTGTTCATTTTTTTTCTTGTTTCCTTAGAAGTAGACTTAAGGTAAGATTTATTTAGTGATTTGTTTCACGTATATTTCTGGTAAGTAGCGGTATTTAATATATGTGGCATCTACAATATACTGGCTTAATTTCTTTTTAATTTAAAATTTAAAAAATAGAGAAAAAATTTGAGTCTTTATAAAAAGAAAATGGATATGATTCCCCCCTCCACCCCACCCCACCCACCATAACTCTGCACAAAATACTGAGGAATCACTCCATGCAAAGATTTACATGGTTGAGAGGAAGCAGGCCATGCTTTTCACTCGCCAATTCCATGGTGCAGAAAAACAAACAACACGATTAGTGTCTAGCACACTACTCAGACAAGCATTTACATTCATGTTTAAAATTTATCATTTCAAGGTTAAAAATAAAATTATTGCAGCAACTACTACCAGATAAAAACCAACTCAATTTGTATTTTCTTATTTTACAAGTCACTGCAACCGATTAATTACTTTCATCGTAAAGATTCACTCTGGCAGGTGATGGTGCCTGTAATGCCGGTGAGACAAAGGGGTCCCAGGCCTCCACCCTGCCCCAGGGCCCGTGGGCTCGGAACCTCGGCGGCCCGGCTCGAGGCTCCTCCCCCGCAGGCTCTCACCTGCACACCCTGCAGCTGAAGGCTCTGCGTGATGTAGTCCAGGCGGCGGCAAACGCTCTTCTTGACCTCGGCCGCCGCCTCCTTAGTGCTGTTGACGCGCAGCGTCACCTGCGCCCTGTCGGGGCTCACCGACACCTCCGCGGCGCCACTCACGTGCACCTCCCGGCTTGCATTTGGGGCCTGTGTTGAGGGGAGAGGACGGCGGAAGCCGGGCAGCGCATCGCCGCCCGAGACGAGACTGTTCTCCCTGCCCCGGTCAGCCCAGGGAACCAGTTCCACGAACACGCGAGACTGAGGGGCCTGTTGCAACGACATAGTGATGGCAGCTGGGTTTCCACAGCAACTCGGAGCCGACGGCGGCGGAAGGGGCCCGCGCGCCCCAGGGCTTTTTTGTGCCCGGCGCAGAGGATGCCGGGAAGGGTGTGGAAGTCCCGGAGCTTGTGGAGAGCGAGCTGCAGTTTGAGGGGAGTTTTGCCACAGCAACTTTGCAAGGTGCTGGATGAGCGGGTCGTCATAGTTGTTAACGGCTTTACCTCACAGCCTTCAACAATTTTAGTAAGCTGTCTCTGCGGCATCCCTTACAGTGAGCTCCGCCTTTCCATGTCCACCCTCCTCGTCGGTCCCGCGCCTGGAGGCCTCCTCAGAAGAGTTTCCTGAGAGGCCAGGTGGGGCAGAGTGGGGTTGCTTTTAAATTTTTCCAAAGATAGTCTGATTTTTTTCAGCTTTGTTTTCTCTGGCTTTAGAGAGGAGGAGGGAAAATGAGAGAGAAGAGAGGAAATCATACGTTCAGAGGAAAAAAGATGAGATAAGAGGAAGAGTCCAGATGCAATTCCAACCTGTGTTTCTGGAATTTTCTTTGGTGTGTTTCCATTCCTGCCCTGAAATTCTGTAAAATATTTCTGTATCCTTATCTTAAAAGCTCCTCCCCCTTTTTTGCATTAGTAGCTTGGCTGAATTTTATGTTATCTTAAAATTAAGAATATTGACTGAAAATAGTGGATAATAAAGAGAATTCAAAGCTGTCTTGCATAGCTTTCAGCCTTAAGGAATTTATATACAGCCTCACACAAAGTGGATCATTAGGTGCATAGCTCAAAGCTTCACCTTTGAAACAATTCTGCTCTTCATGGTCATTGAAGGAAACCTTGAGTGATGCTGTCATGGGGCTGCTTTCTATTTCCGACTGGTACCTGCATATCGAGCCAAACCACCCATGAATCTATCCGTAAAAGCTCAGGTTTTTTCTTTGCCCGTTAGCTGTTCATACAAGACCCCTGTATAACCACTGGTGTGAGCTGAGAATGGTGTTCTGGTGCCATCTTGGTGGGTGGCATGGAAGTCTGGATTACCTGCCCATGCAGTTTGCTTATTGCCCTCTAATCCTGCTCGGTGTCCCAGATGTACTATTTTCATCTTTTGATGGATTTCTTTTGGGCTGCTGCCCTATAATAGGACCCAGCTTATACTAGACAATTTTGAACAGAGAGAGAGAGAGAGAGAGAGAGAGAGAGAGAGAGAGAGAGAGAGAGAGAGAATGGAACAATACATTCTGAATGCAGAGGGAGAAAAATGAATTAACTTAGAAGGAGGTATTAAACTATCCCTTAAGAATGACAGGAAAATGGAGATGTTTTCAGACATACAAAGATTTAAGGGAGTTTGCTACCTATAGACTCTCACTGAAATATAGAATATGCATCTATAATATTAGTAAGTCCAATAGGAAGACATGGTATAGGAGAAACAACAGTAATTGCAGAAGTTGATGACATATATCCAGAAATTTAACTTAATTAATTTGAAATGATTTCTTTTTTGTGTGGGAATGTTTAAACAAAAACTGAAACTAAAAGAGCTCTCAACAATTTTAACAAAGGAGGAGGAAAGACATTCATTACAGTTGGCTAAAGAATCTTAAGGTCTGGGACTTAAAAAAGAAGCTAGAAATACTGACTTTCATTAGACTTTGTTGTAACACTTTGTAGTGATTTACATATGGAAAATATATTAGTAAATGAAGAAATCAGAGGTAGAAAAGAAGGCTCAAGGAGGTTGGGGGGAGATTAAGATAACACCATGTTGTGGAACTATGAAATATTTAGAAGATTATTAGTGACTCAAAATATTGTTTCACTGGAAACTGAATGACAGAGGGTTAAGAAATGAATGTGTGACTAGAAAAAAGAAAGAGGTATTTGTTAATATTGTTTGAAGTGAGGTTGTTGTTGTTGTTTGAAAAAGTAATTGGATTCAGGCTTTCTAGAAATGAAGGGAGATAAGAAACTGCCTTATCTCACAAATACCCAGACACTCGAAATAGCTCTCCTTGTATTTCCTCATTATTTCCAGGTTTGTTTTTTGCTTTGTTACAGGTTGCAGATGTTTATCTTCTGGTACCTTAAATGGTACAGGTAGAACAGGAGAGTGGACATAAGGTGTGTTGTGTCCATGGTGACTTCTGCCAGTCAAGTGTATTTACTTGTTTCCCCTGGCCACCTTACACAAAATTCTAGAGTCTAATGATTATGTCTTCACCTTGAAACTTATAAATTAGTCCAGAAAAAGTATTCTCCAGTCCATCTCTACTCTCAGAGGGAAAATAAATGTGAGACTGCCTCCTCACTGTATCATCTTCATATTAGGCTGGGCTGTCCTGTATTTTGCTGCTGGATTGGAAACCACCTGACTCTGAGTACATACTTTACTGACCTCTTGGACACTTTGATTTTCCAGATAAACTTTAGATTTAAATCTTTTTTCACTTTCCTCATTTTCTCCCTAATCCGTTTCACATCAGTGGTTTTCTTTGACATTATCTGGTTTATTATTATTATTTTTCACATGTTTTGGTGGCTTAATGTAATGACTTACATTTTAATTAAGCAAAACACTGGATGTCTGTTAATTAGCATAGAAGTAATATTTTATAAATGAAACTACTATAGTAATAGTCACAATTATTTGTTGTAATTATGTCTTAACTGGTTTACACAATTTGTATCCATGAGAGTAAAAATTTTTGACAGTTTGTTTATAAATTTAAGCTGTTAAACTCTCATGTCCACAAAGACTGCTGCTTCTTGATATTAATTCCCTTTGAAAACAGTGGAGTAGAGATAGCTTTGACAATAGATATTTTAACCTTCAAAAATTATTTAATTTCACACACCCAAATGATGGATTAGGCAGACACCAGAGTCCTGCTGAGGCAGATTCTGCTCTGTAGGGTCAGCCCCTGCACAACAACTCTTCCACTGTAGTCAAGGCCAGTCCTCACAACCAGTGAGCCTCCCATTGATGTGCAATTATTAATCAAGGCTTGACTGTAAGAGGAGGGCACACACAACCCACACAAGGGACACGCCTGGAGTGTATGGTTCAGCTGACCAGAAAGACTGTGCCACTGAACCCCACAGCACACCTACTACATAAGTCCACTCTATTAAGACCGGAAGACATAGCAGCTCTACCTAATACATAGAAACAAACACAAGGAGGCAGCCAAAATGGGGAGACAAAGAACATGTCCCAAATAAAAGAATAGAACAAAGTTTCATAAAAAGAACTAAATGAAATGGAGATAAGCAATCTACCAGACACAGAGTTCCAAACACTGGTTTTAAGGATGCTCGATGATCTCTGGGAGATCTTCAGCAGGGAGATAGGAAGCATAAAAATGGAGATGGAAAACATGAAAAAGAACCAGTTAGAAATAAAGGATACAGTAACAAAAATGAAGAATATATTACAGGGAATTAACAGTAGATTAGATGAAGCAGAGGATCCAACTAGCAATGTAGAAGATGAGGTAGCAGAAAATGAAACCAGAATAGCAAAAAGAAAAAAGAATCCAAAAAAATTGAAGAGAGTTCAAGGGACCTCTGGGACAATATCAAGCGTAGCAACATTCACATTGTAGGGTTACCAGAAGAAGAGACACAGCAAGGAACTGAAAATGTATTTGAAGAAATAATGACACAAAACTTCCTAACTTGGTGAAGGAAATAGACATACAAACTCAAGAAGCATAGAGAGTCCCAAACAAGATGAACCCAAAGAGGCCCACACCAAGACACATCATAATTAAAATGCCAAAGGTTAAAGACAAAGAGAGAATCTTAAAAGCAGCAAGAGAAAAGTAGTTAGTTACCTACAAGGGAGCTCCCATAAGACTGTCATCTGATTTCTCAACAGAAAATTTGCAGGCCAGAAGGGATTGGCAGGAAATATTCCAAGTGATGAAAAGCAACGACCTACAACCAAGATTACCCAGCAAAGCTACCATTTAGAATTGAAGGACAGATAAGGAGCTTCCCAGACAAGAAAAAGCTGAAGGAGTTCATCACCACTAACCCAGCATTAGGAGGAATCTTAGAGGGACTTCTTTAAGATGGGAGGAGATTAAGGATGGGTGAAAGGGGAAGGGATTAAGAACAAATTGGGTGTTATACAGTAGTCATGGGGATGTAGGGTATAGCATAAAGAATATAGTCAATGATATTGTAATAACTAGGTATGGTGCCAGATCTATCAAGGTGATATGTGGGAATGGGGTTGGGGGCAGGGTGAAAAAGGTGAAGGTATTAAATACAAATTGGTAGTTAATACAGTATGGGGAATATAATCAACAATGTTGTAAAGATCATGTAAGGTGCCAGATGGGCACTGGACTTACCAGAGGGATCACGTCATAGACTGTGTAGATGCCTGACCACTGTGCTATACACCTGAAGCTGAAGGAGAATAATATTGAATGTCAACTATAACTAAATATATATGTATCGCGTTGGTGCAAAAGTAATTGCAGTTTTTGCAATTCAAAATAATTGCAAAAACTACAATTAGTTTTGCAGCAACCTAATACGTATAGTCACGGGATGTGGAGTACAACATAGCGAAGATAGTCAATGATATTGTAACAGCTATATAAGATGTCAGAGGGGTAGTAGACAGGGGGAGTGGGTTATCACTTTTTGAGGGATTTTAATGTCTGACTATTACATTGCTCTGTATACCTGAAACTAATAAAGAAATAAAATAAAATTTAAAAAATTATTTAATTTCAAATTCAAGTACTAGCCTAGTTAGTAGGACATTGCAAATACATACATGACTTAGGGAGGAAATCTTATTCAATTTACTGAGTTTATGCAGAAGAAATGGTCAAATTTATACCTTGACATGTTGGTGAAATTCTTACAAATAAGGGCTACTTACATAAATTTTTTCTCTTCTCACAAATACTTTATTAGCTATTTTAAAAGAATTATTGTGACATCTTGGTTAAAGGATCAATCATTAGAGGTCTAATGGCACAGTGAGGTAGATGCTAAATAAATTATTAAAATTATCAGAGAAAAAAGATGGTATCTAAAAGTTTGATGAAGTAAAAGAGAAATATTGTGGGAAAGAAAACACAGAATTTGGAAGCTAGAAGAAACAGTCTCATTTTATAGATGAACAAATTAGAACAAACCAGAACGTTTTTTAAAGTTATGTGCCCCAGGTTACTGGGCAGTCAGTCTAATACTCTTTTCCTGTACCATGCTGCCTCCCAGTGAGCAATGATTATCTGTACTACATACAGGCCTATAGCTGCTGGCAAACCTCTTTCTCGAAGCAAATGAACAAACAAAACATCTGATTACCTCTAGCCTTTTTTGACTTTTATAACACTCGATTCTCTCTGGTCACTCCTTCTCTCTGGTCACTTCTTTACTGCATGTTTCACTGACTTCCCCTTTCCTCTCACTGACTCAGTCCTCTGCCTGCTTCTTCTTTTTCTGAATTTGTAGCTTTTTCTGAATTTTCATGGATTCAGTTTTTACCTCAACTGACTCAATTTTATTTGTAAAATGAGAGAACTGGAGTAGCTTCTTTTTAATTTTAAAAGCAGTGTCAATGACAGTACAAAAGGATGGATGCTATAAATGTCTTATTTAAAAAAACAGCATTGTCTGAACAAACTTCACCAAAGCTATACAAATAGCAAGTAATCGTATGAAAACATGTTCAACATCATAGGTCCTGAGGGAACTGCAAATTAAACCATGAGAGACCACTATACACCTATTACAATGGCACAAATCCAAAATTCTGACAACACCAAATGCTGATGAGAATATGGAGCAAAAGGAACTCTTATACATTGCTGATGGCATGCAAAACAGTACAGCCACTTTGGAAGACAGTTTGACAGTTTCTTTCATAACTAAACATACTCTTACCATATGATCTAGCAATTACACTCCTTGTATTTGCCCAAAGGAGCTGAAAATGTATGTCTGCACAAAAACCTGCACATGGATGTTTATACAAGCTTTATCCATAATTGCCAAAACTTAGAAGCAATTAAGTTGTCCTTCAGTAGGTGAGTGAATAAATAAGCTGTGGTATATCCAGAAAATGGAATATTTAGCACTAAAAAGAAATGAGATATTAAGCCATGAAAAGACATGCATATTATTAAGTGAAAGAAGCCAGTCTGAAAGGGTTATATACTGTCTGATTCCAACTATATGACACTTTGGGAAAGGCAAAGCTATGGAGACCGTAAAAAGATCAGTGGTTGCTCGGGGTTGGGGGGATTAATAGGCAGAGCACAGGAATTTTAAGGAAGTTGAACTATTGTCTATGATACTACAATGATGGGTGCATGTCATTATACTTGTCAAAACCCATAGAATATACAAAACCAAGAGTGAATCCTAATGTAAACTATGGACTTTGAGTGCTTATGATGTGTCAGTGTAGTTTTGTTCATCAATTGTAATAAATGTACTACTGTGGTGCTCGGTTTCAATAGTGGAAGAGGTTTTGTTTGGGAGGGATAAAGTGGTACATGGGAACTCTGTACTTTTCTGTTCAATTTTGCTATTTGCCTAAAACTTCTCTAAAAATATGGTTTGTTAAAATTAATAAAAAACAGCATTGTATTTTAAAAAGACAAAAGCGTTTAGAGTAAAATGACATTGTCAAGATATGTGAGCTGTGAAAATTATCTCCTTTGAGGCTTATTTGCCTTATTTTAAAAATTATTATTAGCCACACTTACAGAACTGTCTTCGTTTAGAAAAATGCCTTGACAAACTTCAGTGAATCTTGACAGTAAGACCTTGAGAGTGAGGTCTAGAGGAGACTGCAATACAAATAGAGAACTAAACAGTTATGCAGAAAGAAGCGAACATAGTAATGGGAGGAGGAATGACAGGAAGAAAGATGAGGGAGGATGGAATTAGCGGAAAGGCCATACAACACAGATAAGAGGCTGGATACTATGGAGAAAGATAGAAAAATTCCCTGGTGATATAGTAGCCAAGAACTTTAAAGACCACAGATACCTAATTTACAATATTTAGTTGTTGGCCTTTTGGCAACAGAACAATTCCCAGCACTGTATTGTCTGTGTGGTTTGGTGAAAATCAAGGCATGAAGCTCTGTACAAAACAGAAGCAAACATCTGCAAAAGGTGAGATTTGTTCGAGAGTTCAGCAGAAGTAGAAGCAACAGTTGACCACGAGAACACAAGTGCACAGGATTAGGCAATGAAATTTCTCACAGGAGCCTTTCTCAAAGAGAGGACGAAGTTCCAGTTGACAAATCAGATGGCTAGATTCCCAGGATGATTATGGGGATATTTGAAGGTGTGTAGTACAGTGCTTGACACATGGTAGTAGAAACTTAAGTAAGCACTCGACTCGCAGTGGTCTTGTATAGTCTTGCCTCACTTTTGGAGCTGAGAGAACCTTGGCTTTGAGGATTATCTCTGAGTAAGGTAGTAGGGCAACTCTGATGGATCAAAATTCTTACATGGTACCTAACAGAGCATGGAGAAAAACTGTTTGTCTGAAAATGCCACTTATCCAGTTAGGTACAGTACCTATTAGAAGAAAAAGTATAACTCAAGTCATGTCCCCATAATGATGGAATTAAGATGTGTACTTTTTTTCCCTCACAGACTTGTAGAAACATGCTTAAGTCTCATTAAGCTTAGAAAATATCATATATTATGAGAAGAGTAAAATATTAACCCAAGGAGGCTTAAGGTTAGATAAATAACATTCTGAGAATGGTAATAGAACTAAAAACAAAGCAAAACAAAACAAACTGTATTGTCTCAGAAATGTGTTCATAAAGTTCAGTAGAGTCAAAAATACTGACTACCAAGCTATGCAAGTACTCCTGAGATTCAGTGGATACAAAAATAGGGAAAAAAAACAGCAAATGACTAGCGTCATTGGGTCTGCCTTGTTTTCATTACCATAGTTATTGTCCTTCTAGACAGCTTTCTTTTCATTTGCTTCTTTCCCACCCAAATCAATTGCATAATTCAGTGGCCACCTAAAGAAATGTGATCCTTTGCCTCAGCAATTTTAAAGCCTAAGGTAGTCTTTCATATCAAATTCAAGTTTTGAGTACATGAATTTCAAAGTTTCTTATGAGATGTCCCAGCATTTCCCCCTAACTAATCTTTTGATGTGCCTTGATTTCTAATTTATAGCCAACTTAGCTTAATGATTCCCACATACACCTAACAATTTTATTTACACTTAAAGAAAATGCTCCACTTTCTTCTTAATCACTTCATGTGCTGTCTTTCCTCTTAATGCAATCAGTTTCTGTTCAGAAATATCAGGGAATGAAATGATTCTGAATATTTGAACAATGTGACTGATTTAACATAAGTAGCCTACATGAATTATAAACCTTAAATGAGTTATTTTATAATTCTTAATGATAAAATTAAACTAAATATAATAAAACCTCTCTTGGATAATTCAGAAGAAACTTCAGAATCTAGAGTGGCTTAGGATCATCAATACAAGCAAGAATTGTTATTCTATAGCACTGCAAAATAAATATTATTAAGGTGTTTTAGGTGTTTTTGGATTCTGATAAATAAATTATTCTAGCCTTCAAAACACAAATATTCTTTGGTCTTCTCATATGAATCCTGTCAAACTATAATCATTTATGGACTATCTTGGGGATTTATGTATTTGACTATGACATTTTGGCAATGAAATAACCCATGTCATTGGTTCTATGTTTTTTGTTTGTTGATTTATCTCAAGTCATATAGACATATTCTTTAATGATACAAAATGAAATTTTGATTGTCTAAACTGATTTTTCCAACTTTGCCCTTTTCCAGCATCAGAGGAGGATAAATAATTCATTCTCCTGTCATCTTCTGACCATTTGCTTTAACCTCCCGTTGAGGTAAACATACTAAGATGGTGACAACTCCTGTCAGTTATGCAGTGTTACCTAGAAAGAGTATGGGCTTTGGGGATCCACAGACCTGTGGTTAAATGTCTTTTTCTAGATCTGACTTTGGGGAATTAATTTTAATATTTCTGAGACTCAGTTTTCTCATCTGTAAAAATAGAGATAATGTGTTACCTGTTGCAGAGACTGCTAATGCTTACAATATGTATGTTCTTCATTTACTTTGGAGCTAAGAGTTAAATATTTTCAGCCTCCCTTGTAGATTGGTGTGTCCATGGCTGAGTTCTGGCAATGGAATGTTAGTGGAAATAAAATGCACCAGCTCTGGGCTTAGCTCATAAAAATCTCCCATGTATACTCATCTCTCATTTTCTCCATTTGCTGGTTGACTGGAGAGGACTCCTGTGAGAGATAAGAGCTGTAAGATAGAAGAAGCTTGGAGCAGAGCTGCTGCCACTCTTCTGACAGGGGACACACCTCCATCAGATGTAAGCAAGAAGTAACATTTATTTTGGTAAGCTGCTGAAACTTGGCGGGTATTACTTTCAGCAGTTATCTTACCCTGAATAATAAACCTCTAGGATTATTATAAAGATTACATGAGGAATCTTTGTAAAGTGTCTGACATAAATTAAGTGTTCAGTAAATGACAGTTACCATCACCATCATCCTGTACACGTATAAGTATCTAAGCATTCAGCCATTGCAGTCACCAGGGATTCCCTCAAGTGACCAGACCAACAGGATCTGAGTTGGCAGGACTGAGTCCTTGCTGCTACTCTTATAGTTAGACCCATTGTTACCTCTCAGATTCTTAGAGGTTTGAGTAGTTAATTCATTTAGTTATAGATTTTTTATTGAGGAATAATTGACATATAACATTATATTAATTTCAGGTGTACAACATGACAGTTTGATATTTTTATATACAGACATACCTGAAATATATGTGGATTCGGTTCCAGACCATCACGGTAAATCTAGTATCACATAAAGAGAGTCAGTAATCTTTTTGCTGGTGGAGGGTCTTGCCTTTAATTTGTAAGAAATGCAACACCTGTGAAGCACAATAAAGCAAAGTACAATAAAATATGGTATGACTATTGCAAAGCGATTACTATCATATGTGTAGTTACTATACAGTTATAGATTTTGACATCACGTACTTAGTCCTTTTGTTGGCCTATTAATTTTGTCCTGCATCATGGTAACGTGATACTCCGAACTTAAGTCATATGTTTTATACATACAATTGTTTACATTTAGGATCCAGAAGAGCGACTAGACCAGTGCTGTTCAATAGAAATATGGGAGACACGTACATAATTTAAAATTTTCTAGTAGTCATATTAAAAAAGGTTTAAAAAACCCCAGGTGATACTGATTTTAATAATTTATTATTTAAGCCTGCCTCCATGGGTGGCACACCTAAAAGGCGGACTGGACAAGCACCAGAGTCCTGCTAAAGCAAATCCCACTTTATAGAGTCAGCCCCTGCACAACAGCTCCTCCACTGTAGTCAAGGCCAGTCCTCACAACCAATACCTCTTATTGATGTGCAAACAGCAGCCAAGACTTCACTACAACAGGAAGTCACACAACCCACACGAAGGAGACACCTGTAGCACCCGCCTTAGGTGACCAGGGAGCCTGTACCACTGAGCCCCACAGGACACCTAATACAAGAGGCTACTCTAATAAGACCATGAGGCATAGCAGCTCTACTTAATACATAGAAACAAACACAGGGAGGCAGCCAAAATTGGGAGACCTAGAAATATGTTCCACACGAAAGAACAGAACAATGATCCAGAAAAAGAACTAAACAAAATAGAGACAACCAATCTACCAGATGCAGAATTCAAAACACTGGTTGTAAGGATGCTCAGTGATCTCAGGGAGAACTTCAACAAAGAGATAGGAAACATAAGAATGGAGATAGAAAACATAAAAAAGAATCAATCAGAAATAAAGACTACAATAACTGAAATGAAGAATACATTAGAGGGAATGAATAGTAGATTAGATGAAACAGGATCAAATTGGAACTTTAAAAGATAGGGTAGCAGAATAGACTCAATCAGAACAGCAAAAAAATAAAAATAAAATAAAAAATAAAAAAAGATAGTTTAAAAAGCCTCTGGGCAACATCAAGTGTACCAAAATTTTCATCATAGGGGTACCAGAAGGAGAAGAAAGACAGCAAGGAATTGAAAACCTATTGAAGAAATAATGATGAAAACCTCCCTAACCTAGTGAAGGAAATAGACAAGGAAATACAAGCCCAGGAAGCACAGAGAGTCCCAAACTAGATGAACCCAAAGAGGACCACACCAAGACACATCATAATTAAATTGCCAAAAGTTAAAGACAAAGAATCTTAACAGCAGCAAGAGAAAAGCAGCAAGGGAGCCCCCATAAGACTGTCATATGATTTCTCAACAGAAACTTTTGCAGGCCAGAGGGATTGGCACAAAATATTCAAAGTGATGAAAAGCAAAGACCTGCAACCAAAATAACTCTGCCCAGCAACCTATCATTTAGAATCAAAGGACAGTGCTCGCTTCGGCAGCACATATACTAAAATTAGAATCAAAGGACAGATAAAGAGCTTCTCAGACAAGAAAAAGTTAAAGGAGTTCATCAACACCAAACCATTACAAGAAATGTTAAAGGGACTTCTTTAAGAAGAAGAAAGAAAAAGATAAAAAATATGAATAATAAAATGGCAATAGCTACATACCTATTAACAATTACTTTAAATGTAAATGGATTAAATGCTCCAATCAAAAGGTAGGATTGCTGAATGGGTAAGAAAACAAGACCCTTACATATGCTACCTACAAGAGACTCACTTCAAATCAAAAGACACACACAGACTGAAATGAAAGGGATGGAAAAAGTTATTTCATGAACATGGACACTTAAAAAAAAAAAAAGCTGGAGTAGCACTACGTATACCACACAAAATAGGCTTTAAAACAAAGGCTATAACAAGACAAAGAAGGACCCAGTAACCTTACTTCTAGGTATTTATCTGAGGAAACACAAAACGCTACTTCTAGGGGCTGTGTGCATCCATATGTTTAGTGCAGCATTATTCACAATGGCCAAGATGTGGAGGCAGCCTGGGTGTGCATCAATGGATGAATGGATAAAGAGGAGGTGGTGCATATATACAATGGAACAATACTCAGCCATAAAAAAAGAATAAAATCTTGCCATCTGCAACATAATGGATAGACCTAAGAGGGTATTATGCTGAGTGGAGTAAATCAAACAGAGAAAGACAAATTCCCTGTGATTTCACTTAAATGTGGAATCTAAAGAACAAAATAAACTAACAAAATAGAAACAAACTCATACTTGTAGATACAGAGAACATTTTGAGTGTTGACACATGGGATGAGGTTGGGGGATGGGTGAAAAAGGGGAAGGGATTAAGAAGTCTAAATTGGTAGTTACAAAATAGTCATGGGGATATGAAGTATAGCATAAAGAATATAGTCAATAATATTGTAATAACTATTGTGTCAGATGGGTACTCGATTTATCAGGTACTCGATCACCTCATAAGTTATATAAATGTCTAATCACTATGTTGTATACCTGAAACTAATATAACATTGAATGTCAACTGTACTTGAAAAAAATAATAAAAAATAATTTATTATTTAAGCTAGTATATCCAAAATATTATAATTTCAACATATAATCAGTATTATTTACTTTTTTATGCTGTTTCTTTGAAATCAATGTGTATTTTACATTAACAGCACATTTTTATTTAGAATAGACTAATTGTAAGTGCTCAGTAGTCACATTTTTATAATGGCTACCATACTGAACAACTCAGGAATATAAAAATCAAAAAAGATCTACCAGCACTTCTGGAAAAAAAAATCTTCAAAGTTGTTTGCCACATTTTCTTTGTAGATGGAGGATAGCATTACTCTTCTTGTTCTGGGACATGGGAGGGCAAATATTCATATCATCAGGTTCAGAAGATGAACATTTTAGAATGAAGTGTCATTTATCTGGAAATTAAATTCTGGAACCTTCAATGGTACTTTGTATATAGAAAGTTCTTACTGAGAGTCATTTATTAGGCATGATTAATATAATTATGTATTCAACATTTATAAATTTATAATAAAATATTTGTAACTCATAGGAAAACTAATATTTTGAGCCCATATGCTAAGGAAAGCCATTTAAGAGCCTAAAACACAATGATCCCCAAATATAAGATAGCAATCAGAGGTTTATTTTTCTTCAAAAAAACCTGATCACTCGTGGTTTTAGTGTTCAAAAGAAATTTAACTGTTTTGTATAAAATATAGACTTTAGAAATCCAATAATGCATATTGAAATGCACACCTATCCTTGTTTCAGTGAAAGCATAGAAATCAGTCACTTTCCAGTACATAAAATGAAAAACAGGATTTATTTTATTTTTTAAAGGAATTTTTAAATATTTCAATACTGTTTTTGCTTCAGATCACATAAATCTTTTGCCTTTTACTGAAAAACAAAATTTGGTTCAAAGACTTGGATATACCATAGTAAACAACGTTTGAATAGTATGGTTGCTTTAAAGATGACAGGCAGTCACTCCCAAGAGGGAAATATGTTGCAAGGTTGAAAGAAAATGGATTATTCAAGATGTCATTTCATGAAAAAGAAAATATGTCTTTGATATTAAAAGCACCAAAAGAGAATTTAATACAGTGTGCTAGAGAAACCAGAGATATCTTGATGGTTAGAAAAGATAGGGTTTTAAGAAAAAAGTAAATTACCTTGTTTTCCATAATAAAAAGGAGATTAGATATATGAGGCAAGTTGGGGGGAATTCAGAAGGAAAGTAGCATATATGAATGAGATGACGTAAGGAAAATTTAATAAAGCAAAATACACACAGATTGTTAAATGATAAAGGAAAGAGAGAGGTCGTGTTTAAAATAACTGCATTTAAAAAAAAACCCTGTAGTCATCATATTGTATATTACATCCTCAGTACTTATTTCTCTTATAAATATAACTACATATGAAAATTAGAGTGCATCACTGGTGAAAATGTAAATTGGTACAGCCATTACTAAAGTTCCTAAAAAAATTAAAAATGGAATTATTTAATCCAGTAATCCCATTTCTCCACTTCATTTCTCCACTCTACCCCTTACACACCACACTACAGAGAACTGAAGACTAAGCCTGCAGTTAATGCAAATGGTATGTATGGCTTTACAGTCAAAAAGTAGGAATAAAGGATTGGTTCAACTATTTTATTTCTGGTAGAAGAGAGGTGGGTTTTAGATTAACTATTCGCAGGTGAAGCCATCATTTTGGAGGGATGTTACCTGGCTTTTCACTTGCTTATAGCTGTCAACGTATTTAGTAGTTGACTCATTAGGTGACTTAAAATACATTTTGCAATGTTTTATCCTTCGAAGATTTACCAAAAAAATTACATTTATTGAAAACAAACATTCTATGGTTGTTATACTAATGATATTTTTAAGGCCAAGGTGATATTAGGTGATTCTGACCTTTAAAGATTGCTTGAATATAGTTACTACAGCTTTGCTTTATATCACAGAATTGTCTGCTTTAAAAATTGGTTAGTTTCTCTCTCTCTCTCTCTCTCTCTCTCTCTCTCTCTCTCTCTCTCTCTGTTTCTCTGTCTCTCTCTCTCTCTTTCCCTCCCTCCTTCCCTCCCTCCCTCCCCCCCCCCTCTCTCTCACTCTCTCTAAAAGGGCTAGGAAAATAAAGTTTTAGGTTAGAAAGTTAAAAAAAAAAGTTTTTTTTAAAGCAAACTTATGTCTTCAGCATTATAACTATTTTGTCTGTTGGATAAAATTGCTTTGCCTTTTAGTTTGTGTCATAATACTTAAAAAAAAAAAATTTAACCCTTACAAGAAAATTTCACATAAATTGTTATTAACTAATGAAAAAGTCAGTTCTTTAATTCATCCGTTTTTTTTTGTTTTTTTTTTTTTAAATCAAAGCTGTCTCTTTTTTTTGGGGGGGGGGGAAACAGTGTGTACTTCCAGGATTTTTTTCCAAGTCAAGTTGTTGTCTTTTCAAACTTAGTTGTGGAGGGCGCAGCTCAGCTCCAGGTCCAGTTGCCGTTGCTAGTTGCAGGGGGTGCAGCCCACCATCCCTTGCGGGACTTGAGGAATCGAACCAGCAACCTTGTGGTTGAGAGCCCACTGGCCCATGTAGGAATCCAACCGGCAGCCTTCGGAGTTAGGAGCACAGAGCTCTAACCGCCTGAGCCTCCATGCCGGCCCTAATTCATCTTTTTATATCTTACTTCGTTGGCTTTAACTTAAGAAGAAAAGATACGTAGAAAATAAAATAGTATAGTTGCACAGAAAGATAGTTTCTTTTCATTTTCCTTATCAAAATAAATATTTTCTTAAGTAGAATGAAAATACTGATTCATCTTTGTAAAACTTCAATCACTATTTTGGGTGACTCCTCCCTGGATTTGCTGTGGGTCTCTTAGAAGCTAGAGTTATTAATGACCCCTTGACACCAGGAGCAAACAGACTAAAAAGTCTCCTGACAATAGGAAGAGAAATGAGAAACTTTGATTTCTAGAGAGAAGGCATAGCAATGGAATCGTTAACGTTCATCATTGTTTGCCACAACTCTTCACAGTTTAAATTTAGAGTCAGTACATTTATTCACAGAGCATGAAATATGCAATCATGCCTTTTGCTACTAGTTGCAGATATCTAAATTGTACATTTTGGGCCTGTTGTGTTATGGTCAATTTGAAAAGGAATAGTTTCATTACATAGTGTTTCTACAGACTCTGGACTGTTCTAAAATCATATGACATATTATCATTCCTAAATTTTTACGGCACCTAAATATTAATTCTTTCCGTGGCATTTAAAACCAATTTAATCATAACCCCCTAAATTCACATTTTAATGAAGCAGAAAATACTGATTAGGTTTAAGTGCATAAAGCTTGTGCTGCTGGAAACAATTGTTTTCTAAATTCCTCCTTTATTTAAAAAAGTTAATAAGTTTTGCACTGAGTATGGAAGTGCATATATACTGTATTAAAATTTAGGATAATGCATATTTTTATAATTTTGTTGTCCCCAAACATTGGTATTAACTGGTTCATGTATGGAAAACATGGTAGTTTCTACTCCATCATGCTGACTAGAAACTTCAGATCGTTTAGGAACTTGAGAGACCTTAAAGTAACCTTTTTTTTTTTCAAGTATATGTATTAAGCGAGCACTAAAGTAACATTTTAAAGCAGTACTTAAGTAATTTTGATTTTTCTCTTAAAAGGGAGTTGAAATATCAGAAGGATCCTCTAAGTCAAGCCTCTCCTGAAAGCCCCTGGTTACCACTCACACTGGTGAACATTGTTCAGTTTCATGGTGGAGGCATGGGGCAAAGGAGTTCCTTACTCTTATTGCCCTGTATTCATCCTGGTTAGGGACTCCTCATAGGGAGTAAAAGTTAGGGCCTTCAGCTAGCTGTCTGACTGTAACTTGAGGCTCTAATACTCCTTCCCCTCTAAACTTTATGGGCCTTTGGTAATTGGCGGTGTAGTGGGGAACTTGCCCCTGTAATCACATGGCAGGGATCAAGATTTTTGGATTCTCTATCATCTGCTGGTGCAAATACTCAGCTATTATGAAGCTTCAGCTAGGAGTATCTTTAGATTCTAAAGCATGCAACCATACTGACTAGGGTTTAGACCTCTGATTTTCAAAACTTCAGAGCGCATCAGATCACTTGGAGGACTTGTTTAAAACAATCGTTGGTCCTTGTCCCCTTAATTTCTGATTCATTAACTCTGGCTGGGGTCTGGAAATGTGCATTTCCAACAAGTTCCCAGGACATATTGCTGGTCCAGATACCTAAAAATATTCCTGTAATTGTCTTCTAAAAAGTGTTTTAAATTGTGTCCTCTCTTTATAGGTAATTTGCCACTGAAGAATCTTTGCATAAGTCAATATCATATGATACATGGATATATTTGACTGGAAAACACAACTGTATAAAAGATATTGATAAGGACTTATATTGAATTTGCTCTCAAACCAGAGTATATATTAATAGCATGGCATTCATTTATACGCTGACTGCTTTTTGTTTTGTAATTATAAAGTTTAAATAGAAGTGTATTTGGGTGAAGTACAAAGATGGTAAAAATTAGATTTAACTATATGAAACATTTTCTTTTTTAGTTATTGAAATTTTTTTCAATATATTTTCTAACTTTATTGATTGACAAAAATTACTTAAGTTGAACAATGTGAGTTGTTTACAAGTATACAATGTGATGATTTTATATATATATGTATACCGTGTTTCCCTGAAAATAAGACCTAGCCGGACCATCAGCTCTAATGCATCTTTATTATACTAAAATAAGACCTAGTCTTATTTTAATATAAGACTGGGTATAATATAATATAATATAATATAATGTAATATAATATAATACCGGGTCTTATATTAATTTTTGCTCCAAAAGATGCATTAGAGCTGATGCTCCAGCTAGGTCTTATTTTTGGGGAAACATGGTGTGTGTGTGTGTGTGTGTGTGTGTGTGTGTGTGTGTGTATACACACACATACAGAGCATGCAAAAAAAAAGTATACACATTTTTAAGAAAGGAAAAAACTGTATTAAAATTACACCAATGGTAACCACCTTGAGCACTTGTAATTGCAGAAGTCAAATGTGACTTGTATTCATCTTTCATTATCAGTATGTATTGAATATTACAATTTTAATAGTTTTTTCTGTTTCTTAAAATGTTTATACATTTTTTTGGCACTGTGTGTGTGTATGTTTCATAACCTTTGTATGTCAGTGTCTCACAGCTGTGTTCGTGTCATTGTGCGGTGGTGTCTTGCTGAGTGGCAATCGTTGCATGTTTTTGTGTGCCATCGCAAGAATGTCTGAGCTTGAATTAGAGCAACAAACAAACGTTACATTTCTTGTTATACTTGGCAAGAGTGGAAGTGAAATCAGTGACATATTAGTCCAAGTTTATGGGGATAATGCCATGAAGAAAACAGCAGTGTACAAATGGATTAAACGTTTTTCTGAGGGGAGAGAATGCGTCACTGATGAAGAGAGGTCAGGGCAGCCAATATCAAGCAGAACTGATGAAAATATTCCAAAAATTCATCAAATTGTGCATCAAAATTGTCACCTGACTGTGAGAAGCATAGCAGACCAAGTAAACATCGATAAAGAAATAGTTAGGAAAATCTTAACTGAAAATCTTGACAAGAGAAAGGTGTGTGCAAAAATGGTTCCAAAGGAGCTCACCAATGAACAAAAGCAATGAAGAGTCGAAGTTTGCCAAGACCTTTTGGAGAGGCAAGACTGTGTTTTGGACCATATTATTACTGCTGATGAAACATGGGTGTACCAATATAACCCTGAAACAAAGCATCAAAGTGCACAATGGAAGTTATCCAATTCTCCATGACCAAAAAAATTCCGTCCGTCCAAATCAAGAGTCAAAACGGTGTTGCTAACTGTTTTTGATATTAGAGGGATTATTCATTATAAATTTGTACTAACTGTATAAGCAGTTAAAACCAAATTTACTATTTGGAAGTGCTGAAAAGACTGGGTGAAAAAATTTGATGAAAACAACCTGAACTTTTCACCAACAATTCAATGCTCTTGCGTCACAACAATGCACCAGCTCACATGGCACTGTCTGTGAGGGAGTTTTTAGCCAGTAAACAAATAACTGTATTGGAATACCCTCCCTACTCACCTTATCTGGCCCCCAATGACTTATTTCTTTACCCGAAGATAAAGAAAATATGAAAGGAAGACACTTTGACGACATTCAGGACATCAAGGGTAATATGATGACAACTCTGATGGCCATTCCAGAAAAAGAGTTCCAAAATTACTTTGAAGGATGGACTAGGCACTGGCATCAGTGCATAGCTTCCCAAGGGAGTACTTTGAAGGTGACCATGGTGATATTCAGCAATGAAGTATGTAGCAGTTTTTCTAGGATAAGTTCGCGAACCTAATTGTCAGCCTCGTTTTTACATATATAAAAATTTTCTTCCCAGAGTAGCAAAAAAAAAAAAAAAAAAAAAAAACAACAAAAAACAAGGAAAATTACATTATATGTTCTTTCAGTAATTAGTTTATTTGATGGCCCATAGTTTTGCCTTTTCCACATTGTCTAATACTTGGAATCATACAGTATGATTTTCAAATTGGCTTTTTCAAATTGGCTTCTTTCACTTAGTAATATGCATTTAAATTTCCTCCATATCTTTTCAAGGCTCAATAGCTCGTTTCATTTTAGTGCTGAATAATATCCTATTGTCTGGATTTTTCCATTCACCTACTGAAGGACATCTTTGTTGATGTCAAATTTTGACAATTACAAATAAAGTTTCTGTAAAAGAGTGTGTACAGTTTTTAGTGTGGACACAAGTTTTCAACTCTTTTTGGTAAATGCCAAAGAGTGTGATTGCTGGATCTAATGTTAAGAGTATGTTTATTTACTTTTGTAAGAAACAGAGCAAACTGTCTTCCAAAGTAGCTGTACCATTTTACAGTCCTGTCAGTAATGAGTGACAGTTCCTGTTGCTCGACATCCTCATGAGCATTTGGTGATGTCAGATTTTGGATTTTGGCCATTATAATTGGTGTGTAGTGGTATCTTATTGTTGATTTAATTTACATTTTCCTGATGACTTATGATACTCAGTATGTTTTCAGATCCTGTTTGCCATCTGTGTATTTTTTATGGTCAGCTCTCTGAACTATTTTTTAAATTAAATTATTTTCTTATTGTTGTATAAAGCGAACTACTGAGTTAATGATAGCTTTTTGGAATAAAATCGTCTGAAAATACCAAATGTTTGTAGGATAAAAATCCATGTATAATATTCATGCTTTTTCTTCAGTATCCCGGTCAAAATTTGAGTTAATGCAATCTTCACATTTAGACTCTAAAGATTCTTCTTAATTAATTTTTCCCATTATGCATAGCTTCATGGTGTCATACTGATCTTCATACCTTCTGCTCATGATCTTGACATCATTATTGTCTTGCCTCTTTTCCAGCACTCAAAAATTTGAACTGGTATGAAGCTCAGACTGGCAAGTCTATGAGTTTGAGTAGTAGGGAGAAGACATGGGAGACAGGCAGAGCTGGTGCTTTAGAATCTGGTGCTGCTGATCTGTATCTAAATCCCTACTTGGCAACAGCTGGTAAAGTTGTAGGCGTGCATGCCCTTCAACCCCACAATTCTACTTCTAGGTAGGTATTAAAAACCTGGAAGCAGTAGTTTTGAAACTTGCAAGGAGAAATGAATCACCTGAGGAACATCAGGAAGGACTGTTTTCTCCTCTTCTTTGCTATATTATGCCCAGTGCTCAAGGAATGTAGAGGTAAGTAAACACCAAAATGTAAAGAGATGATGTAGTAGAAAAAGCATGGGTTAAAGTCAGAGCACTGTCATTTTCCAGTTATGTGGCTTAGGTAAGTGACTTGGCTTCTCTGTCTTTAGATTGCACTCTTTAATCCCATTACCCTGTAATATTTTCTTTACAGCACTTGCACTATTTGAAATCATCTTTTTAAAAAAGTATTTGTAGTGTGTCTTTCCTTTCTAAACTTTTGTGAGAGGAGAAATCTGTTCCTATCTTTTCCGTTACTGACTCTTCAGTGCTTTGAATATTCCCTGGCACAGAGTAGGTGCTCAATAAACATTTGGTGAATTATTGCTGAGTTTTTGAGAGGATAACATGAGATAATGAATATGAAAAGTTTAGCAGCATGCTTACCACCTAAGACGGAATTCAGGTCTGATTCATCATTATAGCCCTATAAGTTTAGCTTATATGCTAATAGTAACTTTTCCATATAAATATTTTAGAAGTTTAAAAAAATTATAATCTGAATTGTATAAATCATACTTGTTTACTATTTATTATTTATCCTTATGGATTACACTATTTAATGGGTAAGGGACAGCAAACTCCTTTTGCCTTGGTATATTTTTCCCATTTTGATGTATCAAAGAAAAAAAAGCAAAAAGCAAAATAAAACAAGCATTTATGGATCAAATTACTGTAATTAGGGACGTCTCTCTCATTCTCCTTATAGAAAATGCTCTAGTTGATCTAGAAGCTCCATTTCAAAGTATAGTCAACATTTATGGCTGTTAATGGAAGAGGTGTCAGGGGGTTCTCTTAATTTTCTTCCATTGTCAGATGACCTGATTGCTTATAGAAGCCCTAAGGCTGCTTGTAGAGACAAGATTTCATTGGTGAAACACGGGATCATTAAAATCCTTAATCCTAGTTGAGTTAAAATGTGGCAGGGTAAGTATTTACACAAAAATCTTGCTTCAAACCACTCATTTTGTCTGAATATCATCCTGCCACTAAAACGTGAATGGAAAAGATTGATGATACTGATTGAATTAAAATTAAAAAGTTAGGTGCATCATTAGTACACCATAAACAAAGTGTAAAGAGAAGCCATAGAGTGGAAGAAGATAAATGCAATACATACGATAAACACATGAGAAGTGCTTAGACTAAGTGAAGAACTCCTACAAATTAATAAGAACAAGATAAACAACATGATGGAAAACGTGGGCAAAGAATATGAACAGGCTACAACAGCAGAGAAAATCTGAATGGCTAATAAACAAATGAAGAGATGCTCAATCTCACTATTAATCAGGGAATGGCAAACTAAAACACTAGAGAAATACATTTGTACTATTATATTGACAACAATTATAGTGTCTTCCAACACCCAGTGTTGGTAAGGATGTAGAGTGGAGTTGTGGAGTCTCTTCCAGACTATCGTGAGGATTGTAAATGGATAAAACTGTTGGAGAGCAACTTGGCAACAGCTGGTCAAGTTGTAGGCGTGCATGCCCTTCAACCCCACGATTCCACTTCTAGGTATTAAAAACCCGAAAGTGGTACTTTTGAAACTTGAAAGGAGAAACGAATCACCTGGAGATGTCACTAAAATGGAGATTGGGATTCAGCAGGTGGGACCTAAGGTTCTGCATTTCCAGAGAGCTGCCAGGTGATGCTGCTGCTGGCCCCTGGGCAAGATCCTAGAGCAGCGCTGTCCAAAGGTCCAAATTTCAGAGATGATGGAAATGTTCTCTGTGCTGTCCAATAATTATTGAGCACTTGAAGTGTGGGTAGTAAGGAACTACATTTTCAATTTTTTAAAATTTTAATTAAATTTAAATAGCCACGTGTAGTTACTGACTACGATATGGACAGTGTAGATCAGAGCACATCCCGGGAACTTGTTAGAAATGCAGAATATCAGACCCAGCCTCGGACCGGCTGAATCAGAACCTGCATTGTAATAAGATCCTCAAGTGATTTATTTGCACATTAAAGGTGAGAAGCACTGTCTGGAGAAACTCCTGCCACTATTCAGAAGTTAATAAATTTCAGTATGTTTGTAGTGTGACAGTGGACAATTTGTGGTGTGACCTAACTTCCATACAGCAGTTAAAGTGAGTTATCTATGTGTACAAACATGGGTAAACCATGTACTACAAAATTGAATAAAAATGCAAACGTATGTAAGTGAAAGATACATATATTATGATACCATTTTTATAAAATTTTAATATAAAAGAAACCACAACATGTATTGTTTGGAGATTTATACATACACGTATATTGTTAAATTATAAAAATATTTATGGGAATGATAAATACCAAATTTAGGACAGTTCTATTCATTTTGAGAGGGCTGGTAGGGATGGGAAAGGTAATTGGAGGGCAAGAACACATAAGCCTTCAATTATGTTTATAATGTTTTATTTCTTTAGGTAGTGGGTATACAGGTATTTGTTATTCCCTATACTTTCTTATTTATCTGAAATA
Source organism: Rhinolophus hipposideros (assembly GCF_964194185.1). Lineage (NCBI taxonomy): Eukaryota > Metazoa > Chordata > Mammalia > Chiroptera > Rhinolophidae > Rhinolophus > Rhinolophus hipposideros. The sequence continues at coordinate 70,257,333 of NC_138049.1, forward strand.
TATATTTGATATCTCTATCTACAGTGGTTAAATTCAATTTCTCACTGTTGATCCAGTCTCAGTTTGGTGATTGTGAGGGTCATCCGAAAGGTGAGGAATCTTTTGTGAAAGTCACTCAAGTTCTCCAAGTTGTTTAGGGTAAGAGTCTTATTAGCAAATGGACTTAGGGTTTCCATATGAGCTGAATTTGGATGATACCTTAAAAAATTGTTTATATAGTAGTCGATTCCAAGCCTTTTTACTTTGAGGTCGCAAATAACAACAGATGTATTCTGGAACCACATTTTTTCTTTTTTTAATAGCTAAGTCTCATTTGCATAGAAATACGAGGAGCTGCATTTATCCACTGCTTGATTTTATTAGGTATTTACTCTCATGGCCCTTGAAGAGTACTAAGGAGTACTGCACTAAGGAGATTTTTGCTTTAGTTTCTTTCAATATCTTAGCAGTCAGCCCTACAGATAATTTCTTGGTGCCTTGATGTGGGGACAGAGCCAGGAGTGCAGTTTCCAGGCTCTCGGCTTCACGTGGAAAGGTGCTGGCTCAGGTAGTAAATGGCCATCAACTGTGATTGGATGGCCATCAGCTGTGGCTAGTTGGCCGTCAGCTGTAACCCGTAAGCCATTGGCCACTAATATAACTGCCGTGGCTACGCTAGCAGAAAATGGGGGCTATCAAGAAGATGGTGGCTGGCAAGTGCAGATTGCATAAAGGTGAATGCCGCCAGCGAGAATATAGTGATATGACTCCCCCATCCATGGCTCCGTGGGTGTTTCTTTTTGGCCTCACCATATCCTGTGTTCTTATGTGGGGAGCGGGACCAGAGACCCTGCATGACAAATGGCGCAGTGAGCAGGGTCTCCTGCACGACACTTGACTACTATAAATTTTCATCTTTGTATTCTGGAGTTACAAAAATTATCATATTTATATTCTAATTTGGAGCTGACTTTTGGTTTGGAACATAATTCTGTTTTGGATGAATTCAACCTGAATAATGTTTGCTTGATATTATTTTTTGTTATGCTTTTTAATCCTTTCTCTTAAAATAATCTGGTGCATTAAAAAAAAAAAGAATGGGCTCAATTTCTAAAGATTGTGATTTAATTGATCTAATATTTTTAAAAGATTCCAGGAGATTCAAATTTGCAACCAGGTTGAGAGGCTCTGATTTCCCTAATGTGTTTTCTTCTTTGTTGCCCAGCATTTTATTAGCTTTTCATCTCTGAATTTCAATATCTCTGCACCTTAGTGCTATGAACAGGATGGCATCAAAGTGGAATTTCCTCAGCGTAGTCCTCTGAATTCAGTCCTCTGAATTAAGTTTTGGAAGCTCAGGCTAAATATGCAAAACATAGAATTAGAGGAATGATTCAGGTTTAGTTAATAATCCTGTTAGCATTAGGAAACCAGTAGTGCCTTTTGTGGCTTTCAGCCTAATTTGGTTTAAATTGACTTGATAATTAAAGTTGACTTAACAGTGATTTGTCTAAGTACTTTTACCTTAGGAAACCAGGCTGAAAATTGATCTGTTACATATGTGTTTCTGTGTGAATCATTATCTTAGCAAGAAGTGTTATATATCAATCACTGTGATTGGATTTTGTCTAGTTTTTATGTGGCCTATTGTTCTTTGTGAAAGAATTTATTTATGTTCCTTTGTTGATAATTTTTATGGTTCTACTATATAATGAAGCAGAACATGGTCATTGTTCAGAATCTATTATTACATGTTCATTGTCATACTTATTTCTCTATATAAACGAAATTACTTAAAGACCTGGAAGGTGAGACAGTTATTATTTTCCATTTCCTCTTTTCTTTTTTTTCCCTGAAGTGATCAGTACAATATTATTTTTTCTTGATTAGACATTTTCTTTTGATTATTTTCACTTTAAAGGAGGAACTACTACTCCCCACTTTCTCTACCATCCATAATTGTTGTTAATAAGTTAACCATCAAGTGATGAAACAGTTAAGATCTTAATAATTATCATTTAGGTGTTGAAGAACTGGTTGAATATATTAACATTCCTAGATTTTGCATTAAGAATAATTAATATTTTAGCGAAAATTATTTACACAGAACCTAATTTGTGGAAGGGCTTTTCCATACAGAATAAAATATCTAGAGACTTTACTTCTGTTCCAGTATCCTTTTTTAGGCAATGGATGGTTTAAACCACGTTACTTAGCATTACAATTTCTTTGTATATTCTTTTTTTATAAAATGTTATACTCACTTGGACAATCCAGCAATGTACAAAGAAGAAAGTGAAAATCACCTATCATCCCATTATGTTTGACTCTTATTTTTATTTTTTTAAAGATTTTTATTAAAATTATAGTTAATGTATAAAATTATATTAGCTTCAGGTATACACCATAGTTATTCAACATTTGTATACCTAAAGAACTGATCTTCATGATAAGCCCAGCAACTATCTGACACTATACCATGCTACCGTGTTTCCCTGAAAATAAGAGCTAGCCAGATCATCAGCTCTAATGCTTCTTTTGGAGCAAAACTTAATATAAGACCAGGTATTATATTATATAAGACCTATTATATTATATTATATTATATTATATTATATTATATTATATTATATTATATTATATTATATTATATTATATGTAAGACCAGGTCTTATATTAATTTTTGTTCCAAAAGATGAATTAGAGACGATAGTCCAGCTAGGTCTTATTTTCAGGGAAACACAGTATCACAATATTATTGACTATATTCCATATGTTGTACTTTACATCCCCATGACTGCTGTGTAACTACCAGTCTGCACTTTTTAATCCCTTCACATTTTTTACCTTGCCTCCTAACCTCCTCCCCTCTATCACCCCAATAGATCTAGCATCCATCTGATGCCATACATAGTTACTACAGTATTATTGACTATACTCCTTATGCTATAGCCTACATCCCTATGACTACAGCATAACAACAAATTTGTACTTCTTAATTCCTTCCCCTTTTTACCCACTCTTTGACACCTTAACCATCTGGCAACCATCAAAATGTTCTCTGTATCTGTGAGTTGTTTCTGTTTTGTTTATTTTCTTCTTTAGATTCCACATATAAGTGAAATCACATTGCATCTTTCTCTGTTTGACATACTCCACTCAACACAAGACACTCCAGGTCCATTCATGCCGCAGCAGATGACTAGAACCCATTCCTTCCATGTCTGAGCAATATTTTATTGTATATGTACCACCTCCTTTTTATCCATTCTTCTATCTACGCACATCCAGGCTGCCTCCACATCTTGAACATTGTAAACAATGCTGCAGTGAACATATAGATGTTCATTGGGAACATGTCCCCTGGAAGTAGCGCTTTGGGTTTCTTTGGATAAATACCAAGAAGTGGGATTCCTGGGTCCTTCTTTGTCTCTTGTTATAGCCTTTGTTTTTTGTTTAAATTAAAGTTTATTGGGGTGACAATAGTAAAGTTACATAGATTTCATATGTACAATTCTGTAATACATTATCTACATCTCACTTTGTGTGTTCATCACCCTGAGTCAGTTGTCTTTCCATCACCATATATGAGACCCGGCTTACCCTCTTCTAGAGCCCCTCTCCTCCCTTACCCTCTGGCAATCCCTAAACTATTGTCTGTGTCTATGAGTTTTTGTTCCTTCATTTGTTTGTCCTGTTCTTTTGTTGTTTTAAGTTTTGTATACCACATATCAGTGAAATCATGTGGTTCTCTACTTTTTCTGTCTGATTTATTTCGCTTAGCATTATAATCTCAAGATCCATCCATGTTGTCACAACTGGTACTATTTCATCTTTCTTACTGCCAAATAGTATTCCATTGAGTATATATACCATAACTTCTTTATCAATTCATCTATCAAAGGACATTTTGGTTGTTTCCATGTCTTGGTCACTGTAAATAAAGCTGCAATGAACATTGGAGCACACATGTCTTTATGTATAAATGTTTTCATATTTTTTTGGTAGATACCCAGGGGAGGGTTGCTGGGTCATATGATAATTCTATTCTTAATTTTTTGAGGAAGCTCCACACTGCCTTCCACAGCAGCTACACCAGTCTGCATTCCCACCAACAGTGTATAAGGGTTCCTTTATCTCTACAGCCTCTCCAACACTTGTTACTATTTGTCTTGTTGATGATAGCCATTCTAACTGGGGTGAGGTGATATCTCATTGTGGTTTTTATTTGCATTTCTCTGATGATTAGTGATGTTGAGCATTTTTTCATGTGTCTATTTGCCATTTGTACATCCTCTTTGGAGAAATGTCTCTTCAGGTCCTCTGCCCATTTTTCAATTGGGTTGTTTGGTTTTTTTGGTGTTGAGTTTCATGATTTCCTTATGTATTTTGGATATTAGACCCTTATCAGAGGCACTGCTTGTAAAAATCTTCTCCTATTCAGTTGGTTGCCTCTTTATTTTGTTGATAGTTTCTTTTGCTGTGCAGAAGCTTTTAAGTTTGCTATAGTCCCATTCATTTATTTTAGCTTTTACTTCCCTTGCCTTTGTAGTCAAATTCATAAAATGCTCTTTGAATGCAAGATCTATAAGTTTAGTTCCTATGTTTTCTTCTATGCAGTTTATTGTTTCAGACCTTATGCTTAAGTCTTTGATCCATTTTGAATTAATTTCAGTACATGGTGACAGATAGCATCCAGTTTCATCCTTGTGCATGTGGCTTTCCAATTCTGCCAGCACCATTTACTGAAGAGGCTGTCTTTTCTACATTTGTGTTTTTTGCTTCTTTGTAAAAAATTATCTATCTAAATGTGGTTTTATTTCTGGGTTCTCAGTTCAGTTCCATTGGTCTCTGTGCCTGTTTTTCTGCCAATACCATGCTGTTTTGATTATTGTTGCCTTGTAGTACAAGCTAAAGTCAGGGAGTGTGATACCTCCAGCATTGTTCTTTTTTCTTAGGATTACTTTGGCTATTTGAGGTCTTTTGTGGTTCCATACAAATCTGATGACTTTTTGTTCTATTTCTTTAAAAACTGCCATTGGGATTTTGATGGCGATAGCATTAAATCTGTATTTTGCTTTGGGTAATACGGCCATTTTAACTATGTTAATTCTTCTAAGAGCACGGAATGTCTTTCCATTTCTTTGTGTCTTCTTCAATTTTTTAAAAAAATGTCTTATAGTTTTCAGCATATAGGTCTTATAGCCTTTGATTTAAAGTCTATTTTGCCTGGTATAAGTATTGCTACCCCAACTTTTTTTCTTTTCTTTCCATTTTCATGAAATATCTTTTTCCCATCCCTTTATTTTCATTCCGTGTGCGTCTTTTGATCTGAAGCTGAGTCTCTTGTAGGCAGCATATGTAGATATCTTGTTTTCTTATCCATTTTGCAATCCTATCTTTGGATTGGAGCATTTAATCCATTTAGATTTAAAGTAATTGTCGATAGATATGTAACTATTGCCATTTTATTATTTATTAAAAAATTTTTTTTTCATCTTAAAGAAGTCCCTCTAACATTCCTTGTAATATTGGTTTGGTGTTGATGAACTCCTTTAACTTTTTCTTATGTGGGAAGCTCTTTATCTGTCCTTTGATTCTAAATGATAACTTTGCTGGGCAGAGTTATCTTGATTGTATGTCCTTGCTTTTCATCACTTTGAATATTTTGTGCCAATTCCTTCTGGTCTGCAAAGTTTCTGTTGAGAAATCAGCTGAGAGTCTTATGGGAGTTACCTTGCTGCTTTTAAAATTTTTTCTTTACCTATAACCTTTGGCATTTTAATTATGATGTGTCGTGGTGTAGGCCTCTTTGTATTCATCCTGTTTTGGTCTCTCTGTGCTTTCTGGGCTTGTATGTCCATTGCCTTCACCAGATTAGGGAGGTTTTCATCATTATTTCTTCAAATAGATTTTCAATTCCTTGTCTCTCTTCTCTTTCTGGTACCCCTATAAAATGAATGTTGGTACACCTGACATTGTCCCAGAGGTTCCTTAAACTGTTCTCATGTTTTTGGATTCTTTTCTTTTTGCTGTTCTGATTGGGTCCATTCTACTACCTTATCTTCTAAATCCCAATTCGATCCTGTGCTTCAGGCAATCTACTATTCATTCCCTCTAATGCATTCTTTATTCTAGTTATTGTATTCTTCATTTCTGACTGGTTCATTTTTATGTTTTCTATCTTCATTTTTATGTTTCTATATCTTTGTTGAAGTTCTGCCAGAGATCATTGAGCATCCTTATAATCAGTGTTTTGGACTCTGTATCTGTTAGACTGCTTGCCTTCATTTTGTTTATTTCTTTTTCCCGAGCTTCGTGATGTTCTTTCATTTGGGACATATTTCTTTGTTTCCCCATTTTTTTTCTGTCTCCCTGTGTTTGTTTATATGTATTAGGTAGGGCTGCTGTACCTCCTGGTCTTAGTAGAGTGGCCCAATGTAGTAGGTGCCCAGTGAGGCTCAGGAGCACTGTCTCCCTGGTCACCTGAGCTGGACACTGCAGATGTGTCATATATGTGATTTGTGTGTGACCTCCTGTTATAGGTGAGACTTGGTCGCTGTTTGCATGTCAGTGGGAGAGAGTGACCCTCTGTCTGATTGGTTGTGAGGATTAGTCTTGAGTCGGTGGAGGAGCTGTTGTGCCGGAGCTGACTCTACAGTGTGGGATTTGCTTTAGCAGGGCTCTGGTGCTGCCCAGTCTGCCCTTTAGGTGTGTCATTCTTGGAGGTGTCTGGGTGATACTCCATCTTGGTCCAAAGCTGGTCACCATGTGTGCCAAACCTGGAGCCTCCTGGGAGGGGCCCAGCCTTAAGCCAAGTTTCGTCACAGGCTATGACCTGCCCTGGATCACCTGGCATGAGCCACAAAGCAATCTTCAGATGGCTTCCACCATGCTCAGCTTGTAGGTGCCTCAAGAGGCCAAACTGTGAACAAAGGCCAGCTGTCACTAATGTCAGGCTTAGAGCTCAACCAGAGCTACGGGACTTGCCGATGCTATATGCTGCTTGTTTGGATTTTGTGAACCCTTGAGAGATTTGAGGAAAGTTTGCAGCATGAGCCAAGACAGGTCATTTCTATGGATAAGCCCCTGGAAGCTGCGTGGGTGTGCGTGAAAGTTGGGTGGGGCAGGGTTTCAGGGAATTATCACAGAGGGATGAGTGAACTGTGTTAGCTGGGTTGATGGAGACTCAGACATGGCGGCATCCTACATCTGCACACTGGGAGAGGGGAGGACTCCACAAAGAAACAATGGCTTCTGCCAGCACCTCTGTGTAGGGGAAAACTGACCCTCCAGCCCTTGTCCTAAAGCCAGACAACTCAGTTCCTCCCTGTATGTCCCTGGCACCTTCAGAACTGCTGCCCTTGCTCTGGAGCTCAGAGCAAGTGAGTTCATCAGTGAGTAAGTCCATGCACTGGCCCTTTAAGAGTATTGCCTGGGACTCAAGCCACCCTCGTCTCACTCAGCTACAATCTCCTCTGGTTTTCACAGCCAGAAGTTATGGGGACTTCTCTCCCTAGCACTGGAACCCTGGGCTTGGGAGTCTGTTGTGAAGCTGGGCCCACTCACTTCTAAAGGGGAATGTCCACAGCTCACATATCCCTCCCAACCTTTTAATGGTCACACACAGATGTAGTATCAGCCCGTTCCACGTCTCTGCCCCTCTTACCAGTTTCAAGGTTGCTTCTTTTATATTTTCTTAGAGGTAGAGCTTCAGTTCAGCTAAGCTTCAGGTGATTCTCAATGATGGTTTTTCTGTAGTTTAGCTGTAATTTTGATGTGGTCATGAGAGGAGGTGAGCACAGATTTTACCTACCCCACCATCATGACTGGAACCTGGCTGACGCTTTCTAAATAGACATCTACAAATGGAAATTAGTTCCTGAACTAGTGGCTTATCTTGAAAGTCATAGATTCTTACTTTTGTGTACCATTTGTTCCAATTTTGATCTTTTTTTCCTCAGTGAGAATAATAACTTAATTTCCTTCTAAAAAAAAAAAAAACTTTGAAAGAAGAAGTTAAAAGGAGCACTCATTTTATTTTCTATTTGAAATGAAGCAAATCCATTTAGTCTTTACTCCCAATACAGATATCCCATCGACTGGGCAAATTTTAACATCTTTTGGATCTTTCCAGTTCCTCTAAAATGCATTCAAATTTGTGTGATTAGGACTGGACACAAGCCTGTCAATATAGAAAGGTGCATCAGCAGTATTCTGATAATTTTTGTGTCCTCCCTGACCCCATAGATGTTTCAAAATTCCCCTGTAAATTTGTCTCCTTTAGGATTCTATTCTTAGCTGATGGTCTCATCTTTCAACTTTGTGAGGGTGTTTTGAAGACCCGCAGGGCTAGGGAATAAGTCTTTGCAATTTTCGATCATATGACCTCTGCTGTATGTGCCTTAGGTCTCTAAAATTCAGTTGGTTTTGTATTGATTTGTTCTTGTAAATGACTCTGGATCCTTTAGCCCTTTCATGTGTTTTTCTGAATGACATGTAAGTTTATTTTATCAATGGGAGGATCATGGGAGGAAAGGGGAAAGTCAAGTCTTCTGTTTCTTTAATATATTTTTCTTGTTCCCCTTTTCTAACTCCTCAGAACCAAGTATGGATTCTGTTTATGATTCTTATTTATTAAAATTGAAAGAGTCTGACAAAGATCAGATTTGGAAAGGATCCTTTGATGTTGCTGCATTATCTGTGGATCCCTAGGGATGATTCCTCCCATTTATTGTGCTCCTCATGGCATTTCTTTGTATGCTTCGCCTTATTTGCCAGCAACCATCTTTTGCAGCAATGTGTATTCTGGGTTACGAAGGTGTACCTTTGAGGAAGTTTTATGGTTGCTAGTTACAGTGTACTACAGAGTTAACTTTTTCTAGATCATTTCCATTACTTTTTTCTCCTTGGGATTTTATCTAGCATTTGGAAAGAGAGGGAAGCTTCCTTCTTCAGCTTAACCCAACATCTGGACCCCAAATCTTAATTATAGATCAATGTTAATCTCATTCTTTGTGGTAGACATTTTTTGTTTCTTTCCACCATCCATTCCTCCTTGTATCTTGCTAATTTTGTTCACAGTGAATGCACTGAACCACTCTTTGCTTTAGCTTCCTTCATAGCTAGAAGTGGCCATAAGGCTAATAATGATAATATGGGGATGGATGCATCTGGCACTCTCTTTTTTCACTGTGTTTCAGTCTTGACACTGATTTATTGTTTGAAACTATAGCAACTGTTTTGTGACCATGAGGTGACAAGCATGAGAACGAAGGTCAGTGGCCTAAGGATGGTGGAATAGAAAGCTGGAAGGAACCCTAGTAATTAATGGCACTATTGAGAAATAGAATCAAAGGCAACATATCCTGCTTGTGGAGACAAACTTTTATTTGTTTGAGTCATGGTTAGTTGTCATTTTTTTGTTTGGTTTGGGTTTTTTTTTTTCTTCTTTTCTTCTCTTTTCTTTTCTTTTTGTTACTTATAGATGAACACATTTACAATTAATCTATTTCTCTAATGGATAGGGTTTTAGTATTAGATAGTCAAATAAGAGTGAGGAGGCTTTCCTGCTGACAGCTTTCCAAATTGCATTGGGTTATATGGTCTTTTAAATAGTAATTGATTAGTGACATTTATTAAAAAAGACTTATTAGAATTTATAGAAAACTCTAACAATTCACCTATTTGCATTGTGATTTTTAGATTAAAATGCTGGCAATTGTTTACAATTGACACATTAAATTAAAATTCTATTTAAAATCGATGGCTTATGATTTGGCTGGTTTCAGGATAAACTTCTCTAACAAAGTCTGTTGACTTCGGTTGCTTTCACAAATAGAACTGTGCTTTGTTTCTGTTTTATTGTTATACATTTTAACCTCCAGCTTTTGCATTACTCATACACTGAATATTACATAGTGCTATATAGCATTTACTTTACAATAAAATGTATAAGAGATAATAAATATGACCAGAGTAGAAAGTTTAAGAAATTAGTAGGGAAGGAATTATAAATAATTTGCTCAATGACCAAACTTTAAAAAATCCTATTATAAATAGATGGGGAATGGAACAATAGATATTTAATTTTTATGTGAGAAATGTGGGTTGATATACAACTTCCAGAAAGTGCTCTTGTTTTTCCTTAATGTAATGTTTCTCCTTTTGTATTGTGCAGTGACAAGACATTACATAAGATGGCAGTAGGAGATTATAAATGTTCCCTCTCAGAATGACATGTTCCAATAAATTGTCCAGTGAAATATAATAAACACAATTATATAATAGCTATTTTGGATCGCTAGATTTCTCGCATATATCATTTTCTCTGACTATCTTCTTCCCTTTTTAATGGAAAGCAGAAAGCTAGGTTTGAATTTACGTATACATCTTTAAAAGAACTACATACAATGTTATATTTCAGTATACTTTTCTCTGCCTAACTCTCTAAAAACTAAAATTTTGCTTAATTTTGTGGAGCAATGACTTCATAGAGTAAACAAAGATGTCTTAGAATAGTTTAGCATTTTAAAATGTAAGTATTTAATTGCCCACTGTAAATTCCATTAAAAGGGTATGTTTCTGGAGATTTCCTTACTGTTTTTTCCCTCAGGGATTATTGGATTGGATTATTTTGTAGAGTATACCATTGTTTTAAATCTTAGAAAATTAATCTGAGATGAGCTAAGTTTTCCAGGATGTAATTAGGTATAAGAGATTGACAGTAAGATTTATGTCTTTTGCTACGTATTCCCCCAAAAGGATGAATGTATTGCTTTGTGCCTCTTTGCATTTGAGAATCTCACACATGATGATTGTATGTTGATAAAGAGAGAAGAAAAATTGGAGGGAAATTTTCTAATATTAAATTTTTACTTATCTTTTTGAAATAACTTCTGTATTCTTCAACATCAGTCCATAAGCACCAGGGGCCATCGGAATGTGGACAGCTCTGCATATCTGTTAGCCAATTCAGGAATGGAAACATTGAATCCATCTCCATAGAATCTTTACATGGGTTTGTTGTTATCCCTGGAGAACTGAGGTCCATAAACCAATGAATAAATTACCATGGGAGAAATACTTCATTGATGACAAATGTGGTTTTGTCCAACTATTACTTTTTATATTAAGGAAACTGTTTTTCAATTTTCCCACATTAACTTTCTAGAATACTAAGGGTCATGACACTTCTTCTAAATACATAAATACTGAGGATTTGGTATTTTGTGGGTTTTTTAAAAGCCCCATTCTCTTAGGATAAACTAAGGGGCATAGCTTTTGTTTTACAAGACACTGTATTTTAAAATATGTGTTCATAAATGCAATTAAACATTTATGAATTTATAAGCCTATTACAAACCTGTTATATAACTGGAAATTTTTAGTTAGTAGACTTTACTTTTCTTTGAGAAGTTTTAGGCTCACAGCAAAACTGAGCCAAAAGCATGGTTTCCATTACCCACTGTCCTCACAGACACCACCTCTCCCACTCACTATCAACATCCTGCACCACAGTGGTACATTTGGTATAATTGATGAACCTATATTGAGTTGTCACATCACCAAAAGTCTGTAGTTTACCTTGGATTGACTCTTGGTGTTGTATGGATTTTGTTCTTGTTCTATGGGTTTTGACAAAAGTATAAAACTGAAAGCAACAAAGGAACAAGACAAACACAAAACAAAAACTCATAGACACAGACAATAGTTTAGTGGTTACCAGAGGGTAAGGGGGGGAGGGGAGTGATAGATGAGGATAAATGGGATCAAATATATGGTGATTGAAGGAGATCTGACTCTGGGTGGTGAACACACAATGCAACATACAGATGATGTATTATAGAATTGTACACTTAAAACCTATGTAACTTTACTAACCATTGTCACCCCAATAAACTTTAATTAAAAAAAGTATAATGTACAATTACATGTATCCACCATTATAGGATCACACAGAGTAGTTGACATAAAATACCATGTTAGTTTCAGGTGTACCACATAGTGATTAGACATTTATATATCTTATGAGGTGATCACTCCTATAAGTCTAGTACCCCGTTGACACCATACATAGTTATTACAGTATTATTGACTCTGTTCCCTATGCTGCCTGTATAGCCCCACGACTATTTTGTAACTGCCAATTTGTACTTCTTAATCCCTTCCCTTTTCCACTCTTCTCCCAACCCCTCACCCCAACTGACAACCATGGGTTTGCTCTCTGTATCTATGTTTGTTTTGTTTTTTCATTTATTTTGTTTTTTAGATTCCACATACAACTGAAATAATATGGTATTTGTTTTTCTGTCTAACTTATTTCACTTAGCATAATACCCTGTAGGTCCATCACTGTTGTCATGAACTACGATTTCATTCTTTTTTATGGCTGAGTAGTATTTCATGGTGTATATGTATCATTTCTCTTTTATCCAATCATCTGTGGATGGACACTTAGGCTGCTTCCATATCTTGGCTATTGTAAATAATGCCACAGTGAACATAGGAATGTGAATATCTTTTCAAATCAGTGTTTTGGACTTTTTGGGATAGATATCCAGAAGTGGGATTGTTGGGTCTTATGGTAGTTCTACTTTTAATTTTTTGAGGAAACTCCATACTGTTTTCCATAATGGCTACACAAATTTGCAATTCCACAGACAGTGCATAAGGGTTAACTTTTCTCCACATCCTCACCAACACTTGTTTGTTGATTTTTGATGATAGCCATTCAGACAGGTGTGAGGTGATATCTCATTGTGGTCTTAGTTTGCATTTCTTTTGATGATTAGTGACATTAGCGTCTTTTCATTTGTCTGTGGCCATCTGTATATCTTCTTTTAAGAAATAAATGTCTATTCAGGTCCTCTGCCCGTGTTTTAATTGAATTATTTGTCTTTTTGGTGTTAAGTTTTATGAGTTCCTTATTTTTTGGGGGGTAGTAACCACTTGTTGGATGTATCTTTGGCAAATATCTTCTCACATTCAGTAGGGTGTCTTTTGGTTTTGTTGTTTCCTTTGCTGTGCAAAACGTTTTAGTTTGATGTAGTCTCACTTGTTTATTTTTTCTTTTGTTTTCCTACCCTGAGGAGACATATCCAAAAAAAATATTCCTAAGAGCAATGTCAGAGAGTTTACTGCTATGTTTTTTCTTGGAATTTTATTGTTTGGGGGTCTTACATTTAAGTCTTCAATTCATTTTGAGTTTACTTTTGTATATTCTATAAGAAAATGGTCTAATTTCATTTGTTTTGCATTTATCCAGTTTTCCTAACATCATTTCTTGAAGAGACTGTCTTTACCCCATTTTATATTCTTGCCTTCTTTGTCATAGATTAGTTGACCATATATGTGTGATTTCTTTCTGAGCGCTCTGTTCTGTTCCATTGATCTATGGGTCTGTTTTTATGCCAGTGCCATGCCGTTTGGATTACTATACCCTTGATATCTGGTAGTGTAATACCTCCAACTTTGGTCTTCTTTCTCAAGATTGCTTTGGTTCTTTGGGTCTTTTGTGATTCCATGAAAATTTTAGGATTATTTGTTTTAGTTCTGTGAAAAATATCGTTGGTATTTTGATAGGGATTGCATTGAATCTGTAGATTGCTTTGGGTAGTATAGACATTTTAATAATGTTTATTCTTTCTTTCCATGAGCATGGCATATCCTTTCATTTATTTGTATCTTTTTCAGTTTCTTTCTTCAACATCTTATAGTTTTTTTTCTCTGTTTTTATTCTTTTATTGATTTTTTTAAATTAAATTTATTGGGGTGACAATTGTTAGTAAATTTACATAGATTTCAGGTGTACAATTCTGTATTACATCGTCTATAAATCCCATTGTGTGTTCACCACCCAGAGTCAGTTCTCCTTCCATCACCATATATTTGATCCCCTTTACCCTCATCACCCATCCCCCACCCCCTTACCCTCCGGTAACCACCAAATTATTGTCTGTGTCTATGAGTTTCTCCCTCTCATTTGTTTGTCTTGTTCTCTTTGGGTTATATACCACATATCAGTGAAATCATAGTGAAATCAGTGAAATCATAGTGAAATCATAGTGAAATCAGTGAAATCATCTCTGCTTTGTCTGTTTGACTCATTTCACTTAGCATTATACTCTCAAGATCCATCCATGTTGTCACAAATGCTCCTATATCATCTTTCCTTATAGTTTTCCAAGTATAGGTTTTTTTCACCTCTTTGGTTGAATTTATTTGTAGGTGTTTTATTTCTTTTGATGCAATTGTCAATGGATTTTTTTTCTTAACTTCTCTTTCTGTTAGTTCATTATTGATGTGTAAAAATGCATTTTTTTCATGACTTATGTGGTCTTAATTTTTGGAATGGCTTTATTTTTCTTGCATTCCTTTTGTGCATTTGAAACGTTAACTAATTGTGTTGTTTTTTATGCCTTCCTTGATCTAGCATAATTGTGTTTTGAAGTCCTAACTTATAGAGATTGGTTTTACTAAATATTTTATATCCATGGTTTATATTTTCATCTATTACATGACAACATTAATATTAATATTCTTTATCTGTCATTTGTTTTTCATGTTCCTTTTCTCTTTTTAAATTAATATACCATATAATTTTTTGCTGGCTCTTATTGAATTATCACACCAATTAACTTCAGATACATTTGCAGTAAAGAGTGTATTTCTTCCACACCTCCTCCTGATGAGATTGCTCTGTATAAGTATGTGACTCCTCACTCATCCCCTTCTCTCTTGCTCTTCTCTGAGTGTGCCACAAACTTTGAACGAATAAGATTTTTCGACTTTGTTTGAGATTTGCTGACATAGAAGTCCTTTCCTTCAAGCTTTCCACATTCCAGTTTACCTTTTGCTAAACTTAGTAGCCCTTTTTGGTATTGTGGTTGGAGATGGAGTTTTAGAATGACTTCCAATGGCAAACAGGTCTGTTTTAGAATGACTTCCAATGGCAAACAGGTCTGTCTTTACCCTGATGTTTTAACACTAAAGATTTGTTGGAATTTATAAACTAAGAACTTTATGAAGATGACCAAAGTTATGTGTAGTGACTATACCCAGTCTCTGTAACGAGTGCTAAACATTAGTTTAAACTTACTTTTACATACATTAAATTTAAAAGATACAAACATTATTCAGATGTGATACCATCTTTCAGTTCCTCGTAGATAGATGAGACTCAAGAAACAATCTCTGTTCTGGTCTGTTGTCCATATCTCCTTGTGTTGTCTCTGTTATTCTGATGTCCTCTGTGTGCGACATAATAGTTTGCTCTGTAATGCTTATACTGGGAATTTGTTTTCTCATTTTCAATTTGTTACTATTTGCAATCAGCCCTCAGACTGTGATTCTGTCAGTGATCAAAGTTCATGTTAATAAATGCCTTCATTTCTTTTTGATACTGTCTGAGAATTTCAGGCAGCTAAATTCTCTGTTAATGTAGAAATAGATTTTATGGCTTACGTGGCCCTTTGGTTTTCTCTGTAGCCCAAGTTCTCTTTGTCTTGATTCTTCCTTCTTTCTCTAGTGGCTGCATTTTCTGTGTTCTACCATGATCTGCATTGTCTGCTATATTTAGGTGCTGAATCACTGGGAATGTTGTTTAAATGCCTCCTAGCGGAAATAATCACTTTCTGTTTGTGTATAAACTGAGTATGTGATCCCCCAACTTGTGACAAGAAGATACACCCGCTAAGTCTCACTGACCTCTTTTGTATATCTATAAAAGCTCAGGGAAGAGTGGAGGAGATACTGGTATTCAACTATTTCCTGCTTAATTATATATATTGCCTCTTCCAGGTGTCAGTTGCATTTTAGCAGAATAATTAGGGTGAAAATTCTGAGTACAAAGGAATGACTATAGATGTTGGAATGTTAGACTCTTTAGCAGGTCAGTGGTATAAATAGTTTGAGGACAGGAGTTTGTGTGTCATAGTATTAAACAGGTGTGCAGTGAGCCTCATCCATTTGTAAGTAGGGGGAAACAAAGTCCAAAGGCTGGATTTTTCTCCCTTACATTGATGGGATACAAATGGACTGTGGGGGAATGTTCCATTAGAGAAGGATATAAAATATAGTACAACAAGGAGAGGCTATAGAAAAACCCAGAGACCATGTTCATTGCTGTGTAGCAGCAATAATGACACTTGTAGGAAACTCTAGTCATTGGACTTTACAGTTTCTGGAAGAGTTACAAAGGTATTACACTGAGATGTAATTGAAAAGACTGTTTTAAAAGAGGCCATTTTATGTGTTCTTTTAGATACCTGACACACAATGTAGGTTTAATAAACAGTACATAAAATGTTACCTCTAGGGAAAAATTGCACTGTATATTTCCATTTTCTCTGCCGCAGAACAGAATGTCAAACTAAGGCAAAAGAGGTAAGGATTTATACGGCCGTCCCAGATGTACATTTAACATGGTGCTGGAGAATTGATGGTAAATGTCTTCTGTTTGGGGGGAAATCAAAGCGATCCTCTCTGAGATCATTTTCAGAGTTTCACCAATATTCTGTTTCAACTGTTTTTAAAGAATGTATGCACTGTTACATAGTTGACTGTGGAGAAGAAAAAAAAATAGGTTAAAGTACTAAAGGATTAGACTTCCTTAACTTATTAGGTCAGTAGCACCTAGAAGATTGTACATAAAATGATTTCAATCCATGAAACTTGTTCTTTTGTACAAGATAGAACACATGATGAGGAGCAGACCTACCTGTTACCTCTGGATGGATGTGGCTATATAATTGTGGTGCTTAGTGCAAAATGAAAACGCAGAGCCCCTTGGAAGAATTATAGCAGAGCATTAAACCAAGTGGGGGTTCTGCCAAGTGTATGGCACTGTGTGACTAAATAGACCTCGTGCCCATGAAGCCAGCCCTATCTCGGGCTGTGTGGACTGTGGATGCCAGGGTAGTATGCTAATCCTCCAGATGTCTACCCATCTTCTTCCCTCGTCTACTACTGATGTCTGTCATTGTATCTTTACACTTATACCCTTTACTTGGTAAGATTCAATTATCGCTGATTTGTCAGCCCCTGTAATCTTGTGGGTATGGATTTTGTAGATTCTCAGAGTCGAGGGCAGATTTGCTATGTGGGAGGATGGAGGGAAAGCAGGAGTAGGAGAGATGAAGGGTGGGAGGCTACAGGAGGTGCCAGGGGATCTGAGGACCTGGCTACCTTTAGAAAGAGATGTCCTACTGACGAGTGGGATCCCTGAAATGGCCTACTAGGAGTGGGTTGAAGGAAAAAAGTTTTTACATTTTACTCTTTTACATGGGTTTTATATTAGGGTGGTTCTTTTCAAATTGAGAATTTGGTGGTGATTTAAATTACCAATCTTCGTAAGTTTGAGTATCTCTATGGACATGCTAGGGATCTGTAAACTGGAGGGATAAAGGATGACAGAAACCACTCTAGTCGGCAAATGCTGGGTTCTTCTTTTATACCTCCACATATCCTGTGGCAATTTACTCCCTCGCATGCCTCGCCACTCCAGAGATGGTTCTTGAGAAAAGCTTTCACTCTGCCTTACAATATATCTGCTCGATACTTCAAAGCAGAGGTTAGATGTTTTTAATGTGGGAAAACATGGAACCATCTCAACTTTCATAGTGAAACATCAACTATCCATATATCTATGTGGTGCACAAATCATGTTGATTTCTTCTGTTAATATGTAGAAGAGCAGGGTATCGGTTACCTATTATTACTATAATGCTGTATGACAAGCAACCAAAACAAACAAAAAGAAAAATAACCCAGTAGTTTGCAACAATAAGGTTTTATACAGAGCATAAATCTGTTCTGTTCCCTGGCCTGGGCTGGGTTTTGCAGGGCTGGCTCTTGCAGGGCTGGCTCATGTGTCTGTGGTCAACTACACACAGCAGCTAAGCCACTGTTGTTCTTGGCTAGGTTTGCTCCCATGATGGGGCATTGGCAGGCTATTGGTTGATCTAGGTGTTCTTATGCTGTCAGATGATGGGGCTTCACTCCATGTGTCTTCCATTTTTCTCTTAATAGGCTCGTTAATAGGCTTATCTGGACATGTTTTCATGGCAATGGCAGGCAGTCACAGAAATACTTTTTCAAGCATCTGCTTGTATCATATCTGTAAGTATCCCATTGGCTCAAGCAAGTTGCAAGATCAGCCTAGAGTCAAGTGGTAAGGAAATGGATTCTGCCTTTTTAGGGACCAGAACTACAAAGGCACATGGCTAAAGATGTGGATAAAGAAAGAAATGAAGAATTGGGGTCATTTGTATAATCATTTTACCACAGTTGCTAATTTGGGTACTTACTGGTGACTCTAATAGTCTATCAAAAGTTCTGCTAAGACTGTTGATATTTTAGATTAAGAGGACATGCTGGGCATTTTTCCTTAACATTTTAAAGCTTAACTATTGAAGTTGAATCACTCAGAAAATCTTATACCTATCTACCAATTTTAAATTTATTATCTTTCAGCCCCAATCCACGATTCTTTGCCCTGCTTTGTGAAATGAGCTGTACCCTGTAAACATTTCTCCTTCACTAGCGGGCTTGACATTAATTTTTGTCTATAGAAGGTGCTTGAGGGACCCGGTGTAGGTTACGGTGGCAAGAAGGCACTTGCCGGGTTCCAATCCTCATCTCATTCATTGTGGAAGTCAGTGGATCCGTGTGCAGGTGGCCCAATGCGGTTCTCCTCAATGGCCCTCACAGACCAGCTCCTTACCTAGTGGCTGTTTAGTGGCAGCTCTGGCCACATCCACAGGTAGCAATGTCCTTACCTGGCTGGGACATTTGTACAGATCAGATGGGGTCTGTTGCCCTCTGGCAAGCTTACTCCCCTCTGACAGGCTGTGTATTCCTATGGCAGCTCTGCTGTCTGCAAAATCCTTAGCTCTTCACTGCCTGCATCCCCTCAGCCTAGAAGTTGCTTTTCTGCAAGTGCTGTTTCTGAGTCCTTTGGAGCAAGGGTTGGTAGACTATGACCAGTGAGCAAAATAAGGGGATACATTAGGTACTTATCAAATCAGCTAAAAATTCAGAATTATAGTAATTATGGGAAAGTTGTGGGGAGACAAATATTCTAATGCAATGTTGGAAAAAGTGTACTAACTTTTGGGAAGTCAATACGAAATATTTAATATGTAATTATATATGCAGTATTTAATGAAATCCTAAAAGGTGAATATACTCCTTAGCTCAGAGAATAAAATATTCATAAAATAATGAAGGAGGTGTGAAGCGTTACATATAGGTGTGTTTATTGTGGCTCTGCTCATAATAGCAAAAACTGGGAAAGCTTTAAATGTCCAACAGTGGGACTGGCTGATAAATTACGGCATATATATGAATTAGACTATTTATATTTATGTTGGAGAATTATATTTATTAACATGGAAAATAGTCATAATGTGCTTTAATTTTAGTGCTTGTAACAATATATTTCAGTAGGTTTAAAAGAAAAAATAATCAGTTGGGATTAGGGAGATTTTCCTTTCTCCCTTTCTGTTTTAGTTTTACAGACTTAGATTTTTTAAAGCTCCATATCATCCAGTGTTTAAGTAATAAGCCCTCTGTCACTGGACCGCCCAGTGGAAACTTACCTCTCCTTATTGCTTAAGAAGGCTTTTCATCTTGTCCAACTCAATATGTGGTCTTTGGCTAATATCTATTTATATGCATTGTGCTGTTCCTGGTCATGAGGTAAAATCCTAGCTGTCCCCTTGGTGTTATCATTAAAGCCCGGTTTTAGTGTTTTGAGGAATGTGCAAAACATCACTGGATGCCAAGAGCTCACAAGAAGATGGAAGGTGACGTTCACACACAAGCATCCCCAAACTGGGTATGACGTTTCCTGACTTCTTTCATTTCATCTGATAAAGATTCCACCCCTGTTATACAATATAAGACATAGAGTTCTAGGGGTGCAGGTGGGGGCAGGACTTGGGAAAATTGGGAACTATTGTCCTGTGGGAAGTGGTTTCTTGAGATACATGTATGTCACTGTCAAAAAATTCATGGCTTGAGATTGGCTGGTGGTGTCATTGCCTGCCTTCTGAGGCCTCTTTAGCATCAGGTGGGTGGTAATATCTAGTCTTCATTACCACCTCAGCAGCCACAGAGCCTGCACCTGCTAAGGGAGAGATCTATGTGGGTGACGGCATGTCAGAAGGCTGGAAGAGGCCTCTTTAAGTGATAGAATTATGGAATTTTTTTCTTTGTGTTTCAAAAGTTTTATACAATGAATGGGTAGTGTTTGTGTAAGTGTCAATAATAATAAAAGTAATAAAAAGGTATTTGGAGTGGAAAAAACAAAAAAAACCCCTCAGTCCAAAGAAATATATTTGTGGTAGAATTTCATGCCTTCAGACTTTCCCTTTTTCCTTCCATAAATCACAATGGTTAACTGACTATCTTTTCTATCTATGGACAAGGATAGAGTTTATGAGTATGACAGGCAGAACAGTATACAGTCCTGAAAATGTTTTTTATCCTTGAACCAGGGACACTGTAATGCACAATTGTAGGAGTCACAACTCACATGTCTGTCATAGGAATGATGCCTCATGGAGTTGGGAAATATAGAGCTGCTTTGCTTTTCCTCATATTTATTAATTTATAAACTACTCATTTATGCTGTCAAGAATAAGAAGAAACCCTATAGGACATTCTAGATTGCTTCATAATTTAATGTGTTAAAACAGTGTCTCTAAGGGATATACTAACTTTGATACTTGACCTACTGTCCAAATAGAACAATCTACTCCTCTGTACCATTCTTCAATTTTTTAAAAAGGTAGGGTTATTTATTTGATTTCTTATAAACCGAGTTTCCTGGCCTTAACTTAGGGGAGGCTCATTAACATAAATTTACTTAAATTTATTGATATGCATGTTTGGCTCTAGTGTCTTCTAGGTACTAGAATTGAAATTTTAGTCTGCGGGTTATATAGATGATATATCTTTGGACAAAGCAAGATTATTTAAAGTACTCTTGTGTTATATTTTTTCAGTTTGAGTCCATGCTGTTTTGAGAGTTAAAATATGTATGACTAATTTAACCTCAACCTATATAATGTTATATACCAACTTTACCTCAGTAAAAACAAAAAAGAAAGCCATGATCTATTCTAATGTTGGGTCTCACTGCTTGTAATTTCTTTGAGTCTTGTGCTGACATTTAACTTGATCACACATAAAAAGAAAGGTCTGCATGGCGCTGTGAAGAAGTGGGACCTCATAGGGTCTAGTCTGGACTTTGTCACCATTTAGTGATACCCAGACACTTGACTAGTCTGCTTTATTTTATTATCTGTAAAATGAGCATAATAATATCTGCTTATATTAGTTTTCTATGGCTGCTGTCACATATTACCACAAACTTAATGGCTTAAAAACACAAATTTATTATCTTACAGTTTTGTCGGTCAGAAATCCAGCATAGGTCTCAGGAGGATAAAATCAAGATGATAGCTGGGCTGTGTTCTTTTAGGGGAGAATCCACTTTCTTGTCTTTTCCATCTTCTAGAGTCTGCCTGCATTCATTGGCATGTGGCTTCATTCTTCCATCTTCAAAGCTAGCAATGTAGCATCTTTTTGGCCTTGCTTTTTATCATTATATCTCTTTCTTTGGCCTTTACTCTTTTGCTTCCTCTCTCCTTTTAAAGACCCTGGTGATTACAGTGGTGTCCAACTGAATAATCCAGGATAATCTACTTTTAAGTTCCGCTGATCAGCAATTTTACTTTTCTCTGCAACCTTAATTCCCTTTGGCCATGTAACCTAACATATTCACAGGTTCTGGGGATTAGAACGTGGACATTTTGGGGGACTGCTGTTCTGCCTGCCACACTGTTTGTAAACTCATTTTACTTGGTGGTTATGGGAATAAGATATAGAAGCACTTTAACATTATAAATTACTATAATTACACAAAGGTCCATTTAAGATATTTGGACAAAATAGTTTTATGTGTTTCAAAACGAAATAAACTTAAAAACTCATCCCCATTAACGTTTTATGTTACTAGATTTTGTTTTAATATTAGCCATTCAGTGGTTGTTATCTCCTTGTGATTCTCTAATTTTCATTTTCCTGAAGACTAATGAGGGTAAATATCATCCCCCATGTTTGCTGGCTATTCACATATCTTATATTGTAAAGGGTCTAGTCAAACATTTTATCCATTTAAAAAAATTGCGTTCTGCCTGTATTGAGTTGTATGAGTTTGTATAGTATTAGCCTACATAGCTGGAACTCCTTTTCCCAGGATCCCTTTCCCTGAATAGTTCTGGTTAGCATGGGCCACAATGGAAAATTTGCACAGGATTTGGGATCAGATGTGAAGCAACAGCCTTTTTCTTCTTTGTAGAAGGTTGAAGGGAGGCAGGAGGCACTGTTGAGACAATGTGTCCTTTTCTTAGCCACCCAGTTTTAGTACTTTGCTATGGCAGCTCTAGCAAACTGATATACCTCCCCAATCTCTGATGTTGGAAGGATGGTAAGATACTGACAAGGGTTCCAGTCTGTCCTTGGGGGTTCTAACTCAAACATAGAATTGTCCTTGATTCTTTCATTTTATATTGGACTTTCCTTCCCCACTGCTTTATCTATTGATTTCAGGCTCTAGTATCAGATGCAGAGGAACAGCTTCACAGAGACAGTTTCCCATAATTATATGAGGTCAAATTCATATAATAAAATCTCTCCTTTTCTACACACACACACACACACACACACACACACACACACACACACACACACACAAACCTCCAAGTGGTTGTTTCTTTGATCAAGCCCTGATTGATAGAGACTTTGGAAAGATTTTTTCCCCCCAGCCTATGATTATCTTTCCGTTTTCATAATGGTGTTTTTGAAAAACAGCAATATTTAATCTTGCTGAAGTAAAATTTATTAATCTTTTCCATTTATGGTTAATATATTTTTTTGTTTTTGCCTGCTTTAAGGAGTCTTTGCTTCAAAGTCATGAAGATATTCTCCTATTTTTCTGATCACTGTATGAGGTAGTGGTCAGAGTTCTGCTTTTTTTTTTTTTCTTATGAAGATTCAGTTGTTCCAGTACTACCTTTTAAAATGACCTATCTTTCTTCATTGAAGTACCTTAGTATCTTTGTTGAAAATCAGTTGACCATATTCAGGTGGGTTTATGTCTGGACTCTATTTTGTCCATTGGTTTATGTGTCTGTCCTTACACCAAGATCACTTCGTAATGACTACTATAGCTTTATAGTAAGCCTTAAAATCAGGGAGTGTAAAACTCCTAACTTTGTTCTTTCTTCAAACTGTTTGGGCTATTCTAGAGTTTTTGAATTTATATATAAATTTTAGAATCAGTTTAGTAAGTCTTAAAAAAGTCAAATATGTGGTGATGGCAGGAGAACTGACTCTGGGTGGTGAGCACACAATGGGATACATAGATGATGTATTACAGAATTGTACACTTGAAACCTATGTAATTTTGCTAACCATGTCACCCCAATAAATTTTATTTATTATTATATAATTCCTGGGATTTTGACTGGGACTGAATTAGATGTATAGGTCAGTTTAGGAAGGTGTAGATATATTAATAATGTTGAGTTTTCCAATCTTTGAACATGGTATATATCTCCATTTATTTAGATCTTCCATAAATTAACTCAGGAAATGTTTTTCAGTTTTTGGTATAGAGGTTTCACACATTTTTCATTAAATTTATTCTTAAATATTTTTAAGTTACTCTCAATAGTATTTTAAAATATTTTCTAATTGTTGCTAGTATATATAAATACAATTTATTTTTGTAGACTGACCTTGAATCCAACAATCTTGCAAGTTCTAATTTTTAAAAATAAATTCCTGAATAAAATCTAAAATGCTGACAATACCAAATACTTGTGAGGATGGAAAGTAGCAGAAAATCTCATTCATTGCTTGTGGAAAGGTAAAATGGTAAAGACTTTTTAGAAAACAATTTAGCAATTCTTTATAAAGCTAAATATAGGCTTACTATAAGACCCAGCAATCTCATTCATAAGTTTACCCTCAAAACCTGGATATTTATATCAGCTTCTTCAGAATTGCCAAAAACTGAAAGCAACCAGATGTGCTCCAATAGGTTAGTGGATGAACAAACTGTGGTATATCCAGACAATGGAATATTATTTAGCAATAAAAAGAAATGAGCTATCAAGCCATGAAAATACATGGAGGAAACTTAAACGCATATTTCTAAATGAGAGAAATCCATCTGAATAGACAAAATATTCTATGTTTACAACTATGTGACAGTCTGGGAAAAAGCAAAACCACAGTAAAAGGATTAATGGTTGACAGGGTTTGTGGGAGGGAAAGACGAATAAGTTGAGCACAGAGGATTTTTAGGATAGTGAAACTATTCTGTATGATACTGTAATGATGGACACATGACCTTATATATTTTTCAAAACCTATAGAATTGTACATTACAAACCCTCATGTAAACTGGATCAGTTTATAATAATGTATCAATATCAATTCAATAATTATATGAAATGGATAGCACAAATGCATGGTGTTTACAATAGGGGAAGCTGTGTGTAAGCATGAGGGGAGCCAATGGCATTTTGTTAATAATAATGTATCAATATCAATTCAATAATTATATGAAATGGATAGCACAAATGCATGGTGTTTACAATAGGGGAAGCTGTGTGTAAGCATGAGGGGAGCCAATGGCATTTTTTAAAGAAATAGAACAAAAAAATTATCAGATTTGTACGGAATCACAAAGAACCCAGAATAGCCAAAGCAATCCTAAGAAACAGGAACAATACTGGAGGTATCACACTTTCCCTGACTTTAGCTTGGACTACAGAGCAACAATAATCAAAGCAGCATGGTATTGGCAGAAAAAGAGACACACAGACCAATGGAATAGAATTGAGAACCCAGAAATAAACCCACATAAATATGGACAGATAATTTTTGACAAAGAAGCCAAAAACATACAATGGAGAAAAGACAGCCTCTTCAATAAATAGTGCTGTGAGAATTGGGAAGCCACGTGCAAACATGAAATGAAACTAGGAAAAAAAAAAGAAACTAGACAGCTACCTGTCACCATGTACCAAAATTAACTCAAAATGAATCAAATACCTAAATATAAGACCTGAAACAATAAACTGCACAGGAGAAAGCATAAGTACTAAACTTATGGACCTTGGGTTCAAAGAGCATTTTATGAATTTGACCTCAAAGGAAGGTAAAGGAAGTAAAATCTAAAATAAATGAATGGGACTTCATCAAACTAAAAAACTTATGCACAGCAAAAGAAACCATCAACAAAACAAAGAGGCAACCAACTGAATGGGAAAAGATATTTGCAAATGCCTCTGATAAGGGGCTTAATATCCAAAATATATAAGGAACTCATACATCTCAACAATAAAAAGGCAAACAATCCAATTAAAAAATGGGCAGAGGTCATGAACAGAAACTTCTCTCAACAAGACATACAAATAGCCAACAGATATGTGAAAAAAGGTTCAACCTCACTAGCAATTAGGGAAATGCAAATAAAAACCACAATGAGATGTCACCTCACCCCCGTCAGAATGGCTATCATCAACAAGACAAATAGTAACAAGTGTTGGAGAGGCTGTGGAGAAAAAGGAATCCTCATACACTGTTGGTGGGAATGCAGACTGGTGCAGCCTCTGTGTATGGCAGTGTGGAGGTTCCTCAAAAAATTACGAATAGAATTACCATATGACCCAGCAATCCCTCTCCTGGGTATCTACCCCTAAAATCTGAAAACATTTATCTGTAAAGGTCTATCTACTCCGATGTTCACTGCAGCTTTATTTATGGTGGCCAAGACATGGACACAACCAAAGTGTCCTGCGATAGATGGATGAAGAAGAAGTGGTATATATACACAATGGAATATTACTCGGTGATAAGAAAAGATGAAATAGTGCCATTTGCAACAACATGGATAGATACTGAGGTTATTATCATGCTAAGCAAAATAAGTCAGACAGAAAAGGTCGAGAACCATATGACTTCACTCATGTAGAATATAAAACTGAAGGCAATAAATGAACAAGACAAACAAAGAAACAAAAAACTCATTGACAGAAAATAGTTTAGTGGTTACCAGAGGGTAAGGGGGAGAGGGATGGTAGAATAAAGAGGGTAAAGGGGGTCAAATATATGGTGATGGAAGGAGAATTGACTCTGAGTAGTAAACACACAATGCAATATAGATGATGTCTTATAGAATTGTACACTTGAAACCTATGTAGTTTTATTGACCATTGTTACCCCAATAAATTTTTATTTTTTTAAAAGGGGGATATCTGAGAACTTTCTATACTTTCTGTTCAACTTTTTTGTAAAACCAAAACTACCCTGAAAAATAAAGTCTACTAAAAATAGGTTACCTAGGATTTTGAAATCTCTATACAATCGTGTCATCTTTAAACACACACTGTTTTATATCTTTCTTTTTAATTTACATCTATCTCTGTTTCTTTCTCTTACATTCTCTCTGTCTTTTTAAAATTGTCTTTTGGCCCTTTCCAAGACTTCTATACACTGTCAAATAGAAGTAGTGAAAGCACACACACTTTCTTTCTTCCTGACCTTAGGAGAAAATTGCTCAAATTCTTTTCTCCTTTATTATGATAATGTTGTGAATTATGTTGATTAGATTTTCCTATGTTAAACCAACCTTACTTTCCTGATATAAACTTTACTTGGCCATGTTTTT
This sequence comes from Rhinolophus hipposideros, assembly GCF_964194185.1. Lineage (NCBI taxonomy): Eukaryota > Metazoa > Chordata > Mammalia > Chiroptera > Rhinolophidae > Rhinolophus > Rhinolophus hipposideros. Next base: position 70,284,064 of record NC_138049.1, read on the forward strand.
ATCCTTTTTACATATTGTTGGATTCAATTTGCTACTATGTTATTTTGTTAAGGATTTTTATGTCTATGTTCTTAAGGGTTTTGATCTGTAAGATATATATATATATAGTTCTTGTCCAGTTTTGGATTCAGGATTATGGCAACCTTATAAAATAAGTTGGGAGATATTATTTCTTGTAGGTTATCTGTTAAACGTTTGATAATTCTGTACTGAACTTTTCGTTGTGGAAAGACATTCAAATTCAATTACTTTATGGAATTATTTGGATTCTTTTTCTTTTTGTGGCAGTTTTGAAATGCTGTGCTTTTTAAAAGGATTTTCATCTAGTTTCATCTAAATTTTCTTATCTGTTGACATGAACTTGCTCATAATCTTTATTTATTATCTTTTTAATGTCTAGATTTTCAATTATGAAGTCTATTCCTTCGTTCCTGATAGGTGTAGCTGTTATCCTGCTGTGGTATAACTTATGGAAGCTTTGTCCAGTAGTGAGTGGCTGTTTTTAATACAAGGGGTCATTTTAATAAGTAAATACTTCTCAGTCCATATTTTAATCAAAAGAAAGATGTTCAATAAAAGTGAGAGTTTAATCTTTGGCAAATATAAGAGAACTAACGTGGACTGAAAAAATGGGGGGGGGGGAGCATGCAGTGCAGACTGCAGCAAGGCCATGGCTGCAGGTGGCAGGCGGTCTGGGTGTCTCATTGAAGTCTGATCATAGCAACAGTAATGGAATCTCAGGCCTAACAGTGTCTAGCTGTTGCAGCTTGATTTTGATCTGTACAGGCTCGGACTTTAGCAGTGTTTTGGTCTAAGTTGGGACTCAGAAGATGGCAGCAGGGCCCAGAGGACTTAGGAAGCAGGCACAGCTGATGCTGTGGAGGAGAGGTTCCCCCCCACCCCCTTTCATCATCCAAGGTTTTCAGACGTTAAGGCCTGGAAAAATGATGTGATGTTTATTTTGTAAAAGTCTATATGCCAGGACTTAAAACTACAACTAGTGGCTCGGAGCATTGATGTTTCTAGCAGCCCGAGAAAGGTGGAGTTGACAGATGCCTTCAAATCTGTTTCTCTTTGTGTTGTTGTCATTGCATCCTGGCCAAGGGAAGATCATGTGGAGAGACTGGCGGCTTGTGCTGTATGTACCCTGTGATAGGGGATATTCGTCACATCACGGCCTCAGTTGGCTCTGGGATTTTTAGTTACATAAGCACTGACCATGACTTGAGAATTGAACACAAATTGTGGCTTCATCCATAAGTTTAGGTTTTCATAATAAACAAATAAGCAACATTCAGTTTTCTGATTCTGATGAAGATGATTATTGAGCAAGAGTAGTTGGCTTGTTTCCCCCCAACAACCTTGGAGAAATTGTAGAATTTATAGCTAAAAATGGATTCAAGGAACTAGCAGCAATGAAACCTCATGATGAAATCCTCAGGAGACAGAAGCCTATGTTCACCCACATGGCATATGGGAGGGAGATGGCTGCAGCCCAGGGCGGAGGGTGGCAGTAAGAGCATTTGTTGGAGAAACACATGGATCAGATAAACAATAGAAATCTGTGGAGTGTGGTTATGCAGCCTAAAGCAAATGTAGGGAGCTAGATTACACCGGCCTAAGCAGTTTCATAGCAAGAGGCAGAGGCTCTAGCCCAGGGCTCCCGGCTCTCGCTCTCAGGGCTGTAGCCATGGAGCCCAGGAATGCAGGGCTCACAGGGGAAACGGAAATGAAGCCGTTTTGAGTTTGCAAAACAGTCACCTCAGATGAGACCTCGTGACCGTGGCTGACCCCACTGTAAATTTCTAAATTCTGCAAAAACACGGTAATATCTCAAATGCCAGTTCTCTTAGAAACAGGTGGATTTTCTCTACACATGTAGTAAACATAGTGTCATTTTTATTATGAGAATTAAATGAGAAGATGCAACGAAAGTGCTTACTTAGCCCAGGGCTAGGAAAATAGTTTTCAATAAATATTACCGATCATTTAAATGATTTTTCTTGAGTAGCTATTAACTCACTTGATATAATCTCTGTTTTGCTCTTCTTGTTCTTCAACGTGATCATCAAAAAAGGCTGTATTATGAGGCAAGAAGTAACATTACGTTAGCAAAAACTTCACGTAATAAATATTAAGTTAGAAAAAACAGTTCGATAAGTCAAAAATAAAGGAATGGAACCATTTATAAGGATAGCACCTCCTCCTGATTTTATATCATACCTAGTGTTTATTTTTGCAATTCTATTGCCGTTTATGGGTAGATTTTTTTCTGAGTTTTTCATGAGTAATCTTCATGTCTGAAATTTCCCCCCTTTGAAACAAGTGGATGGCCATTCAGTCTCAGTGGTATGCACTATTTTGCAATATAGAGAAAATGTCATTTTAATGAAATACTTTAGATCTGAGAACCCCATACAGAGAAAAGGGAAATAATCAATGATTTGATTTTTATTGATATGGAAAGTAATGATTTTGAGAAGTATCTATATATAGCCAATACAATATCAGTTTAATAATGATATGAAATGGACAACACAAATGTGTGGTTTTAACAATAGGGGAAGTTGTGTGTAAGCATGAGGGGATCCAATGGCATTTTTAAAAGAAATAGAACAAAAAACCATCAGATTTGTATGGAATCACAAAAGCCCCAGAATAGCCAAAGCAATCCTAAGAAAAAGGAACAATGCTGGAGGTATCACACTCCCTGTTCAGCTTGTACTACAGGGCAACAATAATCAAAACAACATAGTAGGCTGATTTCTATTTCAAAATAAATCTTTAATTTAAATAAAATAGTATTTCACTTTTATATGATGTTATTCCTTCCAAGAGCTCAAAGCTTTTTAAAATTTATTTTGACATTTGTTTTCATAACTCTGTGATGTAGACAGAAGGGGGTAGGTATAATTTAATGATTAACATTCTGAAAGGAAAATGTATCCTTTGGAAATTTTATTGGAAACTTGAAAGAATATATCTTACTGTCTCTTGTCAAGACTTGTGATGACTGTAAAATATATTGGAACATATATTAAAAGGAAGTTTAGGTATCCCCTTTTTCTTAACAATTTGTATAGTGATGCTTATCACCCAGGGAGAAGAAAAATGAAACACATAAAAATACCATATGCTTTGTTTCATGACTGTAGATTATATAATATGTCACCATACTTCTGAAAGCCAAGCATTTGTCTATAGAAAACCCTGAAAGCATGAACTACATGCCTTGGTGAAAGTAGTATATAGAGAAGAATGTTAGCAGGCTTGATGAAATCCTGTTTTAAGACACTACTCTAATAGTTTTCTGGTAATTCAAACCCAGTGCATATAATTCTCATTGAAATGTGTTTGAAGTCAAATCTTTTACTGAACAGTATAAACTAAAATATTATTGGCTATAATCTATTCTTATAGGGATTATATATAATTTTATTTCCTTATTTATATTTTTTAGGGTTTTTTTTTGCTAAATTTTTGCAATATTTTAATATTAAGAAAGAGAAGAAATACATGTTTTTAAAAAGAAAGAACATCTTTGTAAACTCTTAGAAATTTATTTGTAAGAGGAATCCAACCCCAAATAATACATTTGTCAAACCTTGGTGTCAGAGAAAATGAAGATTCTTTGTTGTGCTTTTAAATTATTGCCCTTATAATCCTTGTATGTTTAATAATTTAGGATTATGATCCATCAATCATTATTTGTTAAGCACTTTCTATGTTATTAACTCTTTAGTATATGTTGTGGGGCAAAAAGAAGGATAATAAATCATGTCACTTTCTTGTAATAAGCACACACACACACTAAAAATTGGATAACAATCAAATGCTAGACTGCATCACTGATAGTACAGAGAACAGAGAGATCAGTCTGGAGCAGTCTGAAATTCTATTAAAAAAGATGAGGGTGGCCGGTTAGCTCAGTTGGTTAGAGCGCGGTGCTCTTAACAACAAGGTTGCCGGTTCGATCCCCACATGGGCCACTGTGAGCTGAGCCCTCCACAACTTGATTGAAACAACCACTTCCCTTGGAGCTGATGGGTCCTGGAAAAACACACTTAAAATAAACAAATAAAAGTTAAAAAAAATGCGATTTGATCTTGGCTTTGATAAAGTATGATGAAGGCCTTGAAAGTCAGGACAAAGAGAAACTTTTTCATTTGTGAAGTACTAAGCAGTAAGTAATCATCATCAGTCTTGATGAAGTGAATTATGGGGGAAATTCTGTCTTAGGAGAATTAGTCTGGATGTTATCTGTTGAATAGGGAGCAAGACTTGGGGAAGATGGGCAGAAGAGTGTGGTTGTCCTTCATTTCCCTTCTTTGTACAATAGGAGAACCCTGGAATTTTTTAGTGGGGCACATGGCCATTCATTCCCTAGCTTTATTTTCACTAAACTGTGGTCGTGTGATATGTTCAAGCCTGGGTGTTGTGAGGGAAAATGATATAGGTAGACACTTCCAAAGACGTGTCCTTAAAGGGAGAAGATGTGCTATTGGTCTCCCCTTCTGCTGCTGCTGTATGGGTGAGAGAAATGATCTTCCACCTTTGTAAAGGCATGTTAACTCAGGTTTTGAGTTCATGCAGCTGAACCTATATCTTTAATATAAAATTTGATATGTGAAAGTGGAGTATGGCATATAACAGAAACTTAAATACATGCATTTGTTTGATAGTTTCAGGATACAGACATTACAGAATGTAAATGGGGTTGCAATTTTTTATGGTGTCAAAAGAGTGGCAAATATGACTCTGATACCTGAACAGGCGGATTATGGGCCAAATGACCCAATGACGCCAGGGGAAAAAATGGTGGGAAAAATTCAATGTCTGGGGCTGCTTCAACCTCATTTAAAAGACCCTGCAAAAAAGAGGAGAGCTCAGGTTAGAACTAGCTAGTCTACAAGTAGAAATGGAGGGAAATAGAACTCTGATGAGGTACCTGTGTCTGAGATGATCTCAGAAGCCTGGGGTTTTGGTAATTTGGGCCCAGAAGGGCTGAAAAAGGTCAACTGATTCTGTAATCCAAATTCAAGCAATTATAGAGCTGTCAGTCTTAACAGGAGATAAGAATAGGGCCCCCAGTTTTTTCAAGTACCCCTAGACCATGGGAACCAGTCTAGCTGCAAAGATGCAATTAAGGGAGTTGCATTGCCACGCGTCTCAGTTGGCGTCCAGTAGCTGCCAGAGAGTGTCTTAGGCAGAGTACAGAGGTAGTAAGTGACATGTCATTCCCCCAATCTTGAAATGATATGTTGAAGAAGTCTTTGGCTGTGTTCATCCCTTGAAAACTAAAAGACAAGATGCTTAGTAAGTTTTTGAAGGAATGTTATTGTCAATCCACACATCAGGCCTGTGAAAGCCTCTGATTTCTTTTTTTTAAACTCAAAAGCAACTTGTAAATATGCAAACCTACATTGGTGGGAAGTAGTTTGTGAAAACTGTGTGGCCTCACTTCAGATGTGTCCAAGGAGGTTACTGGACAAGTAAGAAACCCTTAGAAGACAAAACGAGAGGCACGAGAGTTAAACGGACACATGGACAACATTGGCCAGTGGAAACACTTGTGAGCTCGGGGAATTATTATCACAATATGGGCCCCTGACCCTTTTTATCTTCAAATTTAAGATTAATTTTTAATTTGAGTATACATATCATATAAAAGTTTTATCTCACAAAATTTGCCCCATATTAAATAATTTTAAAGATCCATAATTACTTGTATGTAATGCTTTCAATCTAGTTTATCCATGATCATGAATCCTTTTGATCCCTGAACCAACCTTTGTTTCCTCTCCTAAAGCTTGATGCAGAATATAACTGCCACCCCTGGAGGGGCAAGAAATCAAGGATGCAAGGGAGACCATTCTCAGTTATCCTTGATGATAACAAGAAGCACTCAGAACCACAATCGTGTTATTCAAATGTCAATTAGAAAAATAAGCTGTATGAGCTATCTATATAAGGTTTTTCACATTATGTGTATTTCATATCACTAAACATACTTGGTAATTAGGTAGCTTTTATTGTGATTGTCCTGTACCTCCTCTACCATTGGGTATATTGGGTAAGACAACTGCCTTATTTTGGTAAATGACTAGAACACATCTGGACCTGATATAAAGGAATGCATATATTGTTGAAAAAACAACTGGAGTTTGAACTGATGCAGTAATTGAGGAAAGCTTTGAGATGGTGCTCTTTGAGGTCTGGGTGAGTGTGTTGCATGTATTGCAAGAAGCGTGTTACGCCTCTCAGGTCTCTTTTTAAGAGAGCTTCTGCAGCAAGGAGCATAGTCAGCTGCAGTGCCTTTGAGATCTGTTCAAGTGTGGGAGCACAGGACACACTGTCTCTGCCTCTGGGCCCCTGGAGCCGTGATTGAGCATGGTGGGGGTTCTAGGTGTTAGCCATTGCTGCCAAACATGAGACTCACGCAAAAGGCAATTTTCGCTTTATAGCTCCCTGTTAGACTGGCCAAGAGTTGTTTTAGAGTGGTTTTTCCTATCCAAGCTTCCTCCTTTTTTCTTTCCTTTTGCAGATGTCAGACCTACATTGAGCACTGAAAGCTTTTTCTGCCTACTCCTATTCCCTCTCCCTTTTATATTTCACAGGCATCCCTACTCAATAAATCTCTTAACTCTGCCTTGACTACTGCTTCCTAGAGGACCAGAGATGACACAGGTGCACATGCATACTGTTCATTGTGTAGAATAAAGTAACATGCCAGTATTGCTTTTCCTTGTCTGTGGGATACAAGTTATTACCACGGTGCCACTCAATGGAGAATGTTCTTTGTTCCAAGTTCATATACATTCTCCTTGTTACATTTCACCTGTGCTTTTGTTTTATCCTCAAGTTTTTCCCCAAACTCCCAACCACATTATACGTTTAGAAGATAATTCTTCTAGTTTAGAAGATAATTCTTATCTTTTCCCTCTGTCTCCCCAACACCCTGTCTCCTGACTCCAATCTTTACTAGGACTCTCTAGGATAGCTATGTGGCTGTCATCCTGGAATTTTTCTTCACTGCTCTCTTGAGTTAGGAATCATTATTTTTTTTTGGGGGGGGGGAGCTCTAGGCCACTTCTTTTTTGTTTTGATAGAATACTTATGAAAAGACATGTTCATTCCCTAGAAAGGGTGCATTTAAAGTAGACTTCTGAGTCCTTGTATGCTTGAAAATGCCTTTATTTCCTCATGAGTGATTATTAGGTTGGGGATATAAATCTGGGATAAAAATCATTTGAAAGCTTTGCTTCATTGCCTTTCCACATCCTACGTTATGATGAGAAGGCTAATATCTGTGATTTCCATTCCCTTGCTGATAAGCTGTCTTTTCTCCTTGGTAGTTTTTTGGATCATTTCTTCATCCTTAGAGGTCTGACATTTTTCCAGGACGTACTGAATTACTGGGCACAGAATGACTTCTTTGTGTTTAACGCTCAGCATACAGTACATGCTCAATAAACATAGTTCCTGTTCCTCCCTTTCATTAAAGAAAAGTGACGCTTTCCTGTTTTAATGATTCTCACAAGCAGGACTAGTTTAATGACCTGTGTGGTCACACAGGGCCCTGTGCTCAGAGGGGCCTGTACTTGGTTTAATACTCTATTGTCACTGTTTTGAAATGATTAATAATTTTATCTTTAAGTTTGTGTTATGTAAATGAAGCCTGGTGGGGCAATGGAGCATGTGCATGAGCAGAGGCAGTACATTTAATATGTGTGTCCACCTTTTCTTGCTAGTCTATTTACATAAAGTGCTCACAATACTCCATGAGCACAGAATTCTGGTGAATACATGATGCATGGGAATTCAGTAAGATGCAAACAAATACAAGGTAAGAGTTATGTCTATGACCAAGTTGGGATTCTGACAGTCCTGATAGGCCATGCTTTTCCTGAGCCAGAATTTGCTTTGAATGTGGAAGGCAATGGCATTCTGAGAAACACAAAAAACTATGGAAACTTCTATGGGACCTCTGTTAGCCAATTACTTATGCTAGAAATGATAATAAAGAAAGGGAAAGATAGTTCCTTATTCTTTCAGTCCTTCCTAACTTATAATGGAAGCCAAAGGTAGAGCGTGTTGGTAGAATGTGCTGTTACTAAAAACGAAAACAGTTGAGTTAGTTTTGTGCTTCCTCTCCTGCTAAGAATGAAATACAGCTATGAAATATGAATTGTGTAATTTTGATGATTCTGCATACCACTTAAATGCTCTTGTATTTAAAAAAACTGTTATTGTACAATATAAACATGAACAGTACAACTCATGTTAGTAATTTAAAATTTTAATTTTTCTTAGAAGGACATTAAGTAGTAAATAAAAAAACACAGTAAGAGAAACCGTGGAAGAAAAGAAAAAGCTTTGTATTTTAGTAATTTCAATAACACTTTTCCCCCCAGCATTTTGAACAAGGGATTCTGTACTTTCATTTTATACTCGGCCTCACAAATTATGTACCCAGCTCTGCTCACAAGAACATTTACTGAATTTCAAAGTCTGCTCTTTATCAGCACAATCTGGAAAATGATAGCTAGTAAAGTTAGATTTGCAATTTTCTTTTATGACAGATGGAGACAATATCATAGGACAAAATCTAATGTTGCTTTTAGGTAATTAATTGTTTTTGCTGAATTGGTGAGTCTAGTGCCAAATACGCCTGCTTAAATGAGGGAATTGAAAAGGGAAGAGACACTAAATGTCTCATTGGGCTTCAGTGGTTTCAGGAGAAAGAATTAAAGAACAAGACTGTGTGGAAGAGGTGCCAAATATGAAGACTTTGGGGGCTATTTTGTTCCTTTATGAATGGTTGCCTGTGAGCGTGCTTAGGGCGTTCTAGAATCCGTTGCTGCCTCAGGCTCCTCCCACATTCCTGATAGTCTGATAGGTACTTGGAAGCTAGAGACGTGAAAGAACAAACAGGTTTGAAATAAATGGCTGAGCTCTTTTTTTAATCCATGAAAAATAATTCATACGAAGTTCATCTAACTAAAGACCAAGGAGTAACTGATGACACTAGTGTGTCAAATTAAATCCATTTTTGTATCTTTAAAAATAGAGTTCATTCTATTTAAAATAATTTTTACAGATAACATGCTGTAAAGGTAAATAGTGGCCAAGATAAAAGCCATTGACCAGAGAAAGATAAAAAAAAAAAAAAAAAAAAAAAAGAAAAAAATTAAGGATACTGTAAGCAGAGCTGAAGGGAAATTTCAGGGAAGATTTTCTTGTGATTACGTACTTCTTAAGAGAGCATAAGGGTGATGGATTGTTTTAGAGCTCAAGCCATAATGCCCAGTTGTGTGATATTTGTTTCACTTTAAAAAGGCATTCAAATGTCATAGCAGTCTCTGTGGTTTGTTTGCTTTAAAATGGGTAGCTGCCGTTAGGTGACACTACTTGCATGTTTGTGCAGATCAGAGTGATTTCAGCGAAGGCCATTCATTGAGTTAAGGATCTAAAGAAAAGGATTAAGAAATTAAAGAAAACCAGTTTTGTTTAAAACCCACACAAACACAAGCTTGCACAAGCACTTATTTGGTTTCAGATATCGATGTTTATGAATATGTAGGTTGACATATGAATAGATCCAGAGGCTATAGGAAACATTAAAAGACAAGATCTAACATATAAAGCAAGCAAGAAAGTAAACTACTGGAGGTGTCTAAAAAGATGTATACACATGACTTGTATTCATCTTTTGTTACCAGTATATGTTGAGTATTACAATTTTAATAGTTTTTTCCTTACTTAAAATGTGTATACATTTTTTTGGCACCCTCTGTATATTTGCTTATTTTAGATACCACCATCTCCTTTTTTATTTTTTTTCTTCTTATTGACAGTTGCCATTTTTTACAGTGTAATATTGCTGGTCTGTTCTTAACAGTCACTCCGAGTCTGGCGTCCTTGGGGGGGTCTTTGCTTTATGAGACTCTGGAGGCATTTCCTTGCTTGTCTGACTGCTTTAATAACTTGTATGATAATTCATAAGTACGCAAGAAACAAGGTGCTTCAGGGTTAAACACTTCAGAGTTTTTAATCATTGAATTAATACTTATCTTCCTAGGTCCCTTTAAAAATCTCTTAACTTATGGAAAAAAGGTCCATTTCTTGACTTGTTTTCTACAGGTGAAAACTGAAGCTTTGAAAGAAGGAAGATGGGTGAGGTTTATTAATCGCAAATGGTGAGGGATTGTTTCAGAATTGAGCCTTAATGCCCAATTGTGTGGTATTATGGCTCAAATTTCTAGTTGTATAAAATAAAGATAATTCATTCTGACTCCGTTTTTACTCCTGATGATCCTCATTGTTTCCCCGAAATGCTCATGGGCAGCCTATTTTATAATGACAATAATAATAATAACAACGAGCAGAATGTATGGTGCTTACTGTGTGCCAGGCACTCCTGGGCTTTACGTGTATTAATCTGTATAATCCTCACAACTACCCTATAAAGTTCTTAACTATTATTCTCATTTTACATGCAAAGAAAATGAAGCACAGAGGTGTTAAGAAATGTGCCAAGGCCACATGTCTAGTAAGTGGTGTACTCAGAATTTAACTCAGGTTGTCTGGTACCAGTAAACTATGCTGCTTTCTCAACTTTTATTTATAATTTTATAACTTAGAATCAAGTTTTTTAAATATAGTGAAGTATTATTGTCATATGATGATGCATTTGGATTTAAGTCTTTGTATTCTGATTATAATGCGTAACATTTTGAAAATTAGAAGAGTAAAACAATTCTGTTCATAAATTTGTGAACATATAGAGAATTTATTTCATGCTATCTGGGATCTGAGAGAAATTTAAGCCAATCTCCTTATTGGCTGTTATAGTAGAAATGGAATTGGTAACTGTTGCTATCATGACACTGAATGTGACTACAGTGAAATGCTGGGCTGGAAGGCTGCCTGTTGCTTCTCTGTAGAGCAGGAGTTTACATAATTGGATGTGATTGACACCAGTCAGCAATAGGAGAGTCTGAAGGAAGCACTTTCAGACATGTGACAATCTTGCAATACTTTTGAGAGAAGCTTACCTACTGGCAACCTGCCAAAAATGTAAACTAATATAAGCATCAAGGGTGGAAATGATGGAGAGCTTTAATAAGTTTTTGTTGATTTGATTTATTTGGTTCTAAATTATTAAAATTTTTTTTTGTGTCACTTTAGTTATCTCTTTCTATGCTCTTCTTGTGATTAGGCGGTCTCTGCTGCTTCCTTCATGGTATTGTGGAAACTGCATTTATGCATATCAGTGATGCATCCTTTGGAAGAGAACATGATGAGATGATACTGAATAAAAGGCATTTTTGTTGCAGTTGCACATTATATGTATTCAAGGATAATGATCAGAAATCTCCAAAACATGGCAGTGTATAATTTATTATATTACCAGATCCATAGGAAATTCTGTGATTAAAGTATAAGGATAATTCTCAATACTAGTAGTACGGTATTCAGTATGGTTAGCAAATGAGTTTTGAAGATAATTAAGACCTAGATTACTAAGCATATTTTTCCAGCTACCAAAAGTACAAATAAAAAATACCCATTTTTGTCTCTGAAATGGACAATAAAAATGGATTTTATTTGGTGATGTTAGGAAAGTGGGCATTATTATATACTCTTGGAGGGGTGTCAACTGACACAAATTTTCTAGAAGACAAGCTATATATGTATCAAAAATCTTAAAGTGTTTGTACTCTTCGACACAGCAATCCCACTTAAAGGACTTTATATTTAGGCAGTATTTTATATATTGGTACAGTCATGCACTGCATAATGGCAGTTGATCAATGACAGACCGCATGCACAATGGTGGTCACATAATGTTGTAATGGAGCTGAAAAATTCCTATCACCTAGTAATGTAGCTGTCATAACATTATAGTGTAACACATTACTCATAGTGATGGTGTAAACAAACCTATTGTGCTGCCAGTCATATAAAAGCATAGCACAGACAATTATGTGCAGTACATATAACAATACTTGATAATAATAAATGACTATGTAATGAGTTACATATTTACCACATATAATTTTTATCATTATTATTTTAGAGGGCACATGTACTCTTTCTACTTATAAAAAAATTGCTGTAAAACAGTATGCCTTGTGACACTAGCAGCAGCCTCATAAGTACATCTCGTATTTACTGTATCTTTGGATTGCATCATTCTCATTTGTGCTTGATTTAATCTCATGTTGGTTTTTATTTTTTTTGATTTTTTAAATTAGTTTCAGGTGTACAAAACAACATAATGATTAGACATTTACACCCCTTAAAAAGTGATAACCCCCAAAGTTTCCAACCCATCAGATACCATGATAGCTGTTACAGTACCATTGACCATACACTTTATGTCCTGGGACTAAACACACACACACACACACACACACACACACACACACACACACACACACTAACACAGACACTCATACACCTGTGCGCGCGTGTGCACACGTGTGTGTGTGTGTGTGTGTGTATACAGAGGGTACCAAAAAATGTATACACATTTTAAGAAAGGAAAATTGTATTAAAATTGTAAAATTGTAATACTCAATATATACTGATACCAAAGGTGAATACACGTCACGTTTCACTTCTTCAATTACAAGCTGTCCAGACACTTCTGATTATGGTGAACTGCTGCTTGAGCAACGTTGACCAAAGTATCCAGTTATATACGGTTTTTTGTATGTATTTTTTATATATACCAGGGGTGCCAAAAAATGTGTACACATTTTAAGAAAAAACTGTATTAAAATTACACTGATGGTAATGACTTTGAGCACCTCTTGTAATTGCAGAAGTCAAACATGACTTGTATTCATCTTTTGTTACATATTGAGTATTACAATTTTAATACATTTTTTTCCTTTCTTAAAATGTGTATACATTTTTTGTATATATATATATATATTTATATATATATAGACTTCAATATTATTTTATAGCAGTTTCAGGTATACAGTGTAGTGGTTAGGCCTTTATATAATTTATGCAGTGATCTCCCAGATAAGTCCAGTACCCATCTGACACGATACATAGTTTTTACAGCATTATTGACTTTATTCCTCATAGTGTATTTCACTTCCCCATGACTATTTTGTGACTACCAATTTGTACTTCCTAATCCCTTCTCCTTTCTCACTCATCGTCCCTTTCATCTAGCAACCATCAGTTTGTTCATCTGTATTTATGAGTTTCTTTTTTTGTTTTTTTAATTTATTTATTGGGGTGACAATTGTTAATGAAATTACATAATTTCAGGTGTACAATTCTGTATTATATCATCTATATATCCCATTGTATGTTCACCACCCAGAGTCAGTTCTCCTTCCATCACCATATATTTGATCCCCCTTACCCTCATCTCCCTCCTCCCACCCCCCTTACCCTCTGGTAACCACTAAACTATTGTCTGTGTCTATGAGTTTTTGTTTCATTTATGAGTTTCTTTCTGTTTTGTTTCTTCATTTATTCTATTCTTTAGATCCCACATGTCAGTAAGATCATATGGTGTTTGTCTCTCTCAGTCTGACTTCTTTCAGTTAGCATAATGTCCTCTTGGTCCATGCATGTTGTTGCAAATGGTAAGATTTCACTCTTTTTCATGGCCGAGTAATATTTCATTATATATATTTCCATTTCTTTTTAACAGTTGTCTGTTGATGGACACTTAGGTTGCTTCCATATCTTGGCTATTGTAAATAATGCTGCAGTGAACATAGGGATACATATATCTTCTTAAATCAGTGTTTTGGATTTTGTTGGATAAATATCCAGAAATAGGTTGGTGGGTCAATTATTATTATTTGGTTCTATCTTTAATTTTTTGAGGAACCTCCATACTGCTTTTCCATAATGGCTGCACCAATTTGCAATCCCACCAACAGTGCACAAGTGTTCCCTATTCTCCACATCCTCACCAACACTTGTTTGTTGATTTATTGATGAAGGCCATTCTGACAGGAATAAGGTGTTCACTAATTGTAGTTTTTATTTGCATTTCTCTGATGATTAGTGACATTGAGCATCTTTTCATATGTCTATTGTCCATCTGTATGTCTTCTTTGGAGAAATGTCTATTCCGGTCCTCTGCCCATTTTTTTAATTGGATTTGTTTTTTTTGGTGTTGAGTTGTATGAATTTTTTATAAATTTTGGATATTAACTCTTTATCAGATATATCATTGGCAAATATCTTCTCCCATTCGGTAGGATGTCTTTTCATTTTATTGATGGCTTCCATTTCTGTGGAAAACTTTTTAATTTAATGTAGTCCCATTTATTTATTCTTTTTTTTGTTTCCTGTGCCCAAGGAGATATATCTCTAAAAATATTACTAAGTGTAATGTCTGAGAGTTTACTTCCTATATTTCTTCTAGGAATTTTATGGTTTCTGGTCTTATATTTAAGTCTTTAATCCATTTTGAATTTATTCTTGCATATGGCATGAGAAGATTGTCCAGTTTTTTTTCTTTTTTTGTACGAATCTGTCTAGTTTTCCCAGCACCATTTATTGAATAGACTGTCTTTTCCCCAGTGTAAATTCTTACTTCCATTGTCATAGATTAAATGACCATATAGGCATGGACTTATTTCTGGGCTCTCTTTTCTGTTCCACTGATCTATGTGACTGTTTTTATGCCAGTACCATGCTGTTTTGATTACTATGGCCTTGTAGTATGATTTGATATCAGGTAGCACGATACCTTCAGCTTTGTTCTTTGTAGAGTAAAATGCTTTATAAGCTTGTAGCCTAGGAGCAGTAGGCTTTATCATATAGCCTAGGTGTGTAGAAAGCTATACCATCTAGGTTTGTATAAGTATACTCGCTGATGTTTGCACAATGATAAAATTGCCTAATGATGTATTTCTCAGAACATATCCCTGTTGTTAGGAGGTGCATATAAGGATAATTATCTAAATATTGTTTATAATAACCCCAAATTAACAAACAAACTTACTGTCTGATAATGATAATTTACTATTAAATTATAACTGTCTAAAACAAAATAAGCAGCAGAAAAATATTTAATGAAATATTTACAAAGCTGTTTGTAAGATATTTACAATATATTTAAGTAAAAAAGAATACAATACTGTATATATATTATAATCATATGTGAAAAAACACTATAGAGTAAAAATAACAGAAGAATATATATCAAATTATAAATTGGATTTATTTCTGGATGGTAATCTCATGGGTGATATAATTTCTTTTTTGTGCTTTTTTCATTTTCAAAGTTCTATGTTAAACATATATTGGGGCCGGACTGGTGGCTCAGGCGGTTAGAGCTCCATGCTCCTAACTCTGAAGGCTGCCGGTTCGATTCCCACATGGGCCAGTGGGCTCTCAACCACAAGGTTGCCAGTTCAATTCCTCGAATCCCACAAGGGATGGTGGGCAGCGCCCCCTGCAACTAAGATTGAACACGGCACCTTGAGCTGACCTGCCGCTGAGCTCCCGGATAGCTCAGTTGGTCAGAGTGCATCCTTTCAACCACAAGGTTGCCGGTTCGACTCCCGCAGGGTATGGTGGGCTGTGCCTCCTGCAACTAGCAAAGGCAACTGGACCTGGAGCTGAGCTGCGCCCTCTACAACTAAGACTGAAAGGACAACAACTTGAAGCTGAAATGGCACACTCCACAACTAGGATTGAAAGGACAACAACTTGACTTGGAAAAAAAAAATCCTGGAAATACGTACTGTTCCCCAATAAAGTCCTGTTCTCCTTCCCCAATAAAATCTTTTTTAAAAAAACCATATATTGTATTTGCAACATGTAGAATACATTAACAGTTACATTTTTCTCAGAATATAGAAATATAACATTTTATTTATTCTAAAAACTTGATAATCATTTTGTTAACACTCTTTGAAAGACTCTTTTTACAAACAAATAGGCTTTCTCTTCCAGATAAGAAGGTAGCATATATCACAGCTACTTTTCCATTGAGATCAACTAGAAATGCTGGATAAATTACAAACTTTATTTGGGAAAATGTTTGTTTGAAGACGTTGGAGAACTAAAGACAACAGGGCTCAAAGGTAAAGATCTCCGAGAGAAATAAAAGCATTGAGATTAGTCCACTATTCTTCAATGCTTGTCCTTTGCAGGGTTTACTCATTTGGTAGCAGCAGTTGAGAGGTTGAGAGACTGAGAAGAAAATTGTGATGAAAAGACAAAGAATCTTAGCAGAGATTTTAGTTATTTCTATTCATTTGGAAGACAAAAATTCAAATTCAATGCCCATGAAAGACAAGGCGCTTTGATAAACCATGCAGATTTTTATTTGGGACGCTTGAAGAACTAAATCCTAAAAGTAATGTCAAACTGTATAGAAACCATCATAAAGGCTGAAACTCAGCTTTGAAATAGATAATCACAATTGAACTTAGATAATCAGTCTCTAATCTTTCTGACAGAAGCATAATTAAATACTCTTTGGAAGCAGATAACATCTAAAGTCTCTGTTTATTCTCATAAGTATTCATTCAAAATGTGTGTTATTGAATAAAAAAACTTAGTACACATACCAAAGACTGGCTCAAAAAAATAAAAATAAAAAAAAACAAGAGAAAAAACAGACAAACAAACTCATATATAATTCAGGTATTGGATGAATCAGACATGGACTTAAAAATAACTGATTAATATGTTCAAAATATAAATGGTGAGATATGGAATTTGAGATAAAAATAGAAAAAAAGAAAATTATAGATCTGAACATAAAATTAATTTTAAAATAAATGAACAAACAAAACAGACTCATAGATAGAACAAATTGGTGGTTACCATATGGGAGAAGGATTAGGGGCATAGTTGAAAAATGTGAAGGGATTAAGAAGTACAAATTGGCAGTTATAAAAATAGTCACAGGGGTATAAAGTACAGCATAGAGAATATAATCAATAATATTGTAATAACTAATGTATGGTGTTAGATGGGTACTAGACTTATTGAGGTGATTACTTTATAAGTTATATAAATGTCTAATCACTATGTTGTACACCTGAAACTAATATAATATTATATGTCAACTTTAATTGAAACATTTTTAATTGAAAAATAAAATTATATTAGAAACTCAATAAGTGAATATAAAACAAATTAAACACGGTTGAAGAATTAGTGAATTAGAGGATGAGTCAGCAGAAAATATTCAGACTGAAGCATGAAAAGGAAAAATACAGAAACAACACAGGAGATGTATAGGACATTGTTAAAAGGTCTAATGTATGTGTAATTGGTGTCCTGGTAGGACAAAGGTAAGAGAATAGAACAGATACAGCATTTGATGAGAAACGGAGTATTTTTCATCCAAACTGAAAGATATCAATCTATAGATTCAAGAAGTATCACAAATCCCGACCAGTATGAATACAAAGAAAATCACACTTAGGTGTTTTATAATAAAACTGTTGATAACCAAAGACAAAAAGAAAACTCTAAAAGTAGCCATAAAAAAAAAAAAAAGAAAACTACCTTCAAAGGAGCAACGTCTTTGATAGTTGACTTCTCTACAGAAATGATCAAAGCCAGAAAACAATTTAAAAAAATTGTTCTGAAAGAAAATATCTTCCCACCTGACATTCTTTACCCAGTAAAAATATCCTTCAAGTATATTGAAGGATAAAACAGATATTTGAAGTGAAAACAAACAAACAAAAAACCCCAACAAAACAACACAAAACACCTTCAAAAAAAAAAAAAGCAAAAACAATAAAAGCCCAAAACAAAACAGGAAAATACTTATTTTCCAACAGACCTGCACTAAAAGAAATATAAAATAGACAGAAAATAATCCAATACATAAACATGGTAATTCAGGTAGGAATGAAAAGCAGTGGAAAGTAAATGTAAAGGTAAACCTAAATGAATGTTGTTTGTACAGTAATAATATTTTGTGAGTTTAAAAATATATGTACAGTCATTCATCACTTAATGATGGGTATACATTGTGAGAAATGGATTTTTAGACACTTTCATCATGGTTTGAACATCATAGAGTGTACTTACACAAGCTTAGATGGTATAACCTCCTACTATACTTTTATATGACTGGCAGCACGGTAGGTTTGGTTATGCTAGCATCACTACAAACACATGAGTAATGTGTTGTGCTATAATGTTACAATAGCTACATCATTAGGTGATAGGAATTTTTCAGCTCCATTATAATCTTATGGTATCACTATTGTATATATTGTATATATAATATATTCTGCTGTCATTGACCAAAATGTCCTTATGCATGTCATGACTATAGATTTAAGATACATAACAATGAAAAACATAAAGAAAGGTTTTTGCATTGTCCAGGATTTAGTAAAAGTATTCATTTATATTAGTCAAGGATATAGAAAGTAGTCTGTAAGGTAACTAGTAAGAAAAATATAGAGAAATCTAAAAAGTAAAAGTTAATAAAGGGGAAAATCAAATAAAAAAATAATTCAAAAGAATGCAGGAAAGGAGAGAAAAATATATAAGCAGTGGGAGGATAAAAAATAAGATGGTAAGTTTAAACCCAGATATATTAGTAATTATATTAAATATCAACGGACTAAATTTTTCATTCAAAAGGCAACAATTTTCAGACTCATTTTTCAAAAAAACACACAAAACAAGGCACTCACCTATATGTTCCTTTAAGAAGCTGAACTTAACATAATGACACAGAAAGTTGGAATGTAAAATTATGGGATAATATATGCAATATGAAGCTATGATAAAGAAAGCTTATATCAGAAAAGGTAGAGTTTATCACAAGAAGAATTATTAAGAATAAAGATGGATGTTTTCAAGTGATAAAATGTTCAAACAGGAAGATAAAACACTTCTAAATGTGTATGTGTGTAAAATAACATAGCATCCTAAACAATAAGACAAAAATGACAGGACTAGTAGGAGAAATATGCCTGCAGGGTTGGTTTCTCCAGCCTATTTGCAGATGGTCACCTTCTTCACCTTTTCTCTACGTACAAGCATCCTTGGTGTCTCTTCCTCTTACAAGAACAACAGTCATAGATTAGAGCCCCACTCTAATTACCTAATTTAATCTTAATTGCCTCTTTAAAGGCTCTATTAGTGATTAGTCACATTATAAGGTACTAGGGGTTAGCACTTCGCCATATACATTTTAGGGAACACAATTCAGTCTGTAACGTATATCTAACAAAGGATTTGTGCCCAGTATGTATTGGCTCTTTTCAGCCAATGAGAAAAAGATAGAAAACCCAATAAAAAAATAGACAAAAGCATTTTATGGTACTTTTCAAAAAAAGGAAATGTGAAGGCCATTAACATATGACAAAAGAGATGATGAACAATATTACTCATCAGTAAAATAAAAAATTTAAATCACAAGAAACCCTATACATCCCCTTTAATAGATAAATTTATATACTGACAAAGTTGGCAAAGATGTTGATTAATTGGAAATCTCACACTAGTGGTAAGAGAATGAATAGGTACAAGAGTGAATTTTGGAAGACTTTTGGCAATATTTACTGAGGTTGAACATGAGTGTATCCAGTATATACAAACCCCCTGCAGTTCTACTCTTAGGTGTACACCTATGGGGATACATATATATGTGCATTTAAAAACATGCACAATAATTTTCATAGCAGCACTATGAATCAGTTCAAAACTGGAAACAATACAAATATTCATCAACAGTATAATGGATATATATATTGTAGTAAATTTATACTATGGGATTCTACATGGCAATGAAAATAAATGTGCAATTACACAACAGGATGGATGAATCTCAGACACAAAAATTATTGAAAGAACTAAAAGAATTTTTCTGTATAATTTCATTTCTGAAGTTCAAAAACTAATCTATAGTAATAGAAGTCAGGATAATGGCTAACTTAGGGGAAGGGGAGGTATATTGATATGTAAATAATGGGGATAGGAGCAATGCTTCAAAGTGCTAATAATGTTCTATTGCTTGAACTGAGATGTTTACATGGATGGGTGTACTCTGTGAAAGTTCATTAAGTTGTCTATGTGATTCTCTCTATGTACACTCCAATCAAATGGTTTAGTAAAAAATACATAAATTCCATGAAAACAATGAAACATTAATATTCACATGTGGTGGTGGGAAGACATGCTTTTGGGAAGGGCTTCCTTAATTTTGCTTCTCAAATCATATCGTCCAAGTCCCTCCTCTTCTACCTCCTCTTCTACCTCCTCTTCTAGATATAGGCTCTATTATTATACTCTTACTTTTACTTCCCTTGCAGGATTGCTTTAGAGAAGCTGACAACCTATTGCCACTTAAAAGGATATTAAATATTACATGTAAAAAATATGAAATGTGATTGTTTACAAACAACAACAAAATAATAATTTAAAACCATAAGTTTGATAGGGTTATTTAATAAAATTGTCTGGCAGGCAGGTGGCAAGAGTTTTTGAGCCCAGATTTTCACTGGTATATAAACTTCGTGTTGACAATTTACATATTCTGTAATGTTCCTCAGGACCTGTGTTTATTTAGGCTTAGAGAATTATTTCTGCTGACAGCTTCCTGTATTTACTGTTTACTTCTATATAAGCACACTTCTGTGAAAACCAAGAAGTTAATAAAGGAGACAGACTTATTTACATTTTATGGACCTTGTGGGGAAAGTCTTTTAGAGATCAATGGCAAATGCCAAACACTTAACTGTAACTAGACTTAGATACATTATACTTCTCAGGAGGAAGGAGGGAGACTGGTAATAACATTTATCACAGGTAAGGTGGAGTATTCAGTGGGTTGTTTTTTTTTTGGCACATTAGCTTTTTTAAAGTTCTTTAGACAGCCTACAAAGTAGATATTACTGTCTCTAATTTACAGACACAAAATGAGGCTCAGAGAATCTAAGTAACTTCTCAAGATTGCACAGCTAGTAAATGGCAGATAGAAGATTTAATCCCAGTATGTCTGACTCTCAACTCATGTTTTAATCATGTTGCCACATAGTTTCTTAGAAATTACATGCCATTCGTTTTTTCATTAGCTCATTCACCATCTATTCATTCATCTATTCATTCAATAGGCATATGTTGAATAAATATTGAATAGATGATAATTATTTAATAAAATCTGACAAGCCATTCAGATTATATTAGACTATAAAGGCTTTAGTTATGTATGAGGCATGTGGTTCTCTCTTATCGTCATATACAGATTTCTTCTTTCATCACGTATCTGATAAATTACTGGAATTCTACTTATTATCTCTGCTTTTTTGTGTCTGTATTGAATTTCCATTTACATTGCTATTTTGAATTGAAAGGTGATTTCATGAACATACAAGCTATTTTTATGTCTAGGAATGTATTAAAAATTGCACCACTTTTTCCTGACATTGTTTCAGGTAAATGTGTATTTAATAGTGAAATGTCAATATAACGATTGTTTGGAATATGTGGGGGAATCCTTGCACTTTGTGACCAGAGAAACAAAATGTTTATGCTCTTGGAATGTGTTTATGCTCCTGGAATTTTGATTTTCGATGGATTGCTGTCATGCGGGAGACCCTGCTTGCTGCGCCATTTGTCGTGCAGGGTAGCCTGTAGGGTCTCTGCTCCCGCTCCCCACATAAGAACACAGGATGTGGTGAGGCCAAAAAGGAACACCCACGGAGCCATAAGTAGGGGAGTCATATCACTATATTCTCGCTGGCGGCATCCGCCTCTCTGCAATCCGCTCTTGCTTGCTCAGCCATCATCTTTTTGCTAGCCCCCATTTTCTGCTAGCATAGCCACAGCAGTTATATTAGTGGCCAATGGCTCACTGGTTACAGCTGACGGCCAACTAGCCACAGCTGATGGCCATCCAATCACATTGATGGCCATTTACTACCTAAGCCAGCACCTTTCTATGTGAGACTGAGAGCCTGGAAACTGCTCTCTGGGGCTCTGTCCCCACAATTGCTTTTTTCATCTATTCTGTTTTAAAACTTCTACAAATAGTATGTCCACAAAAGGCAAAAGATTCACAAGTGTAATTACACTTGAGTAAATATTTTGGAAGTCCATTGCATTGGTGGACACTTGATTAATTGTATGTTCTATTACTTCACCAGCATTTGCTTTTAATTATGTGGTCTTGATTATCTATTGGCATGGAGGTCAAGATGTTAAACCTTTATTATTTGCAGTTAAAAAAGACTACTCCAATATCTATTACCAGGAAAGCAATTTCTTTCTTAGTCATTAAAGTAAAGAAAATACTAGTATAAAACATAACTGCAGTTGACCTTGAACAACATGGGTTTGAACTGCGTGGATCCACTTATATGCAGATCTTTTTCGATAAATATACAGGAGGCCCTGCGTATCCTCAGGTTTTTGCAACCACAGATTTAACCAACTGCACATCAAAATAGTATTTTCGGTCAGTGGTTGGGAATCTGTGGATGCAGAGGGCTAACTTCAGTTACATGTGGATTTTCCACTGTTTGGTGGGGGTGGAGTGGGGTGGGAGGCTTGGTGCCCCTAACCCCCATGTTGTTACAGGGTCAACTGTATATTAAAACATAACTAGGAAATAAGAGTCCCATTATTATTCAAAATTTCGCTGTGGCTTAAGAGTATTTTTGAGATGCCTTTTACAGAATTTCCCTCAAAGCCAGTTAATCAATCCACACAAGAATTAATTTCAGTGTATCTAATTTTTGAGTTATTGAACTCTACTTCTGAAGACTCTAAATTCAGTATATTCCAGAGGAGGGCTAAAGATCAGTATTAAAAATAAATCTTACCAGGCAGTTTTGATAAACAACCAGGGCTGGGATTCACTGGTTTAATCTGTATGATGTTGAGGGTGATGCTTAATCAGGAATGTTAATTTGCCAATGAGCCTTGTTGCTTCTATAACAAGCCCTGCTACTTGCTTCTGTTCTCTCGAAGCATCAGATTGCAGCTGCACTAGTTAGGCTAGGTACACTTGAAAGAAAACCTGCTTATTGTGGGTTTGAGAGATCTTGTTAGTGCTTTTTGATTTGGAAGCAATTTTTTGGGTCATAGAATTTTACACTTTAACAAGGAACCCAGGGAATGGGGTAACATTATTATTGAAGTAGCTTATGGAAATGTGCAATGATGGCCACCTCTGTGGAAATACCCAAGTTACTGTTGCAGGTGGTACAGGTAGGAAAAAGGAGGCTGAGGGAAATGAGCATGCTAGAATGGATTTATTATATAAAGCAGCAACGCTGCCCTTCCATGGGCTACTTGTAGTTAATGACTGAGAGTGGCATAAATACTAAGTTCCTGACAGATAAAGGACTCCTCTAATAGCCAGTTTTGGCTTGGGGACTCCCTAATGGCCTTGCTTAGATTGCACAGCATCCTAGGATGCTTTCATTAGACCTTCTCTCAGATTTGCATTGAGATTGCCGACTCTCCTAGCCTTACATGACTTTCTCCCAACCTCCTTTTCACTCATACAAGCAAAATCTAATACATCAGATTTTCGTAGTTATAAATCAATTGAACATCTGTCCTTGGGAGCTTAGAGACAAGTACCCAACACCTGCCCAGCTATCTGATTAGTTGACTCTTGGCCTCACTGGACTGAATGTGAGGAACAAGGTCTCTGTCCATAAGAAATCTCAATTACTGTCATAACCACCTTGTAGGAAGGTAATTGAGGTTTATGATAATTTCCTCATGCCCAAATTACCATTACAATAAAAATATTCGATTACAGCTAATATGATTTTATATTTAGGTATATTTTATTACATTATAATTATTATAGCAGATACAGTGATTCTCTCTTAAATAGAAAGGTGACCTAACCAAAGTACCTTGATCTATATCTAAATATATATAACAAAAATTTGCTCTTAGCTCCTTAGGGATTATGATATCTGGCACAAAGAAAGTATGATTTGGAAAAAAACCACATCCCACAGTTTTAGTTAAAAAATGAATGTGATTATTTTAATAATATATGATTTTATACTATAGGAATATCATTTATTTAACTAGTCCTTTTTTTAGACGTTTTAGTGTGCTTTCACTTTCCCAAAGATTGCTGCAATTAACTTTGTGATTACTAAATCTTTGCTCATATTTATGATTATTTTTTAAAGTTAAATTCTTATAATTTAGGGTTTTTGTCTCACCACCAATTGTTGTTTAAATTATCATTTTTGTCATAGATTCAAAATGCTATCTTTATGATATACTAAATTAAAACCTACATATTTATCTGTAAAAAAAAAAAGAAAAAAAATGAATGTGAGATTTCAAAAATGTCAAAATATTTTCTGTAATTTTCTATAATGGTAAATACATGTCATCCATTCTACATTTGTCCAAACCTACAGAATGTACAGCATTAAGTGAACCCTAATGTAAACTGTGGACTTTATAGCTAGATATCAAAGTAGATTCATCAATTGCAGCAAATGTGCCATTCTGGTGGGAGATGTTGAAAATGGGGAAGACTCTGCATGAGTTGGGGCAAAAGGTATATGGGAAATCTCTGTATCTTCTTCTCAATTTTGCTATGAACCTAAAACTGCTCTAAAAAAATTAAGTCTATTTAAAAAAAGAAAAGAAAAATATCTCAAAATATTTTTTCTCTTTTAATTTGCTGGAGGAAAAAAACCCGACCTGGAATGAAATGTATTAACTTTTCCCAAATGGGATAGTTTTCTAGTTAGGGTCTCATTTTTCTTAATGTAACTCTCATCTAAGAAAAATTTTAAAGAACCAATTGTATCCATGAAATCTCAGGTGTTGGCTTTCATTCCATGTGAGTATATGGATATCAAACATATGATACCCTTTTAAAAAGAGGTTCTGCAGCCCAATCTTGAGATTTGTTACACTTCCAAATGCTTGAGACAGCAAATGAAAGGTGGTTTTATGATAACCCTAAATTGAGCTCCACTCCATAGCATCTATGTATAATAAAACTTTTATTTTTTTCTGTTGAGAAGAAATAAGGGAATTCAATCTTTCAGAAGCTATCTTCTTTTATATAGAAGTGAATATACAATCGTGAAATACACAATATCACTTATCATTTACCTCTACTGTCACTGATTTTTGAGAATTCTATTTTAAACATTAATTTTTCCCCTTTATAATTTGCCTTCAAAATTTTGCTCTTAGGTCCTTGACAACATCACCATGCATTAGTCATGTAAAAAAGATTAAGTTCTGGAAAAAATGCGTCTACACACACATATAGCCCCTTTCTGGAAATACATATCGCTGAAATTATTATTTCAATAAAGGAGAAAATAAGGCTAAATTATTTACGATGTAAATGTAAATGAATCATTATTTAATCCTGTCTCTATTTTCTGATTATGAAGAAACCAGTGATTTTTGTGATCTCCAAATACTGTCTGACATTCTAACCCCCAAACTCATCTCACAGGTCTCTCCTTATTTATTTATTCTAAGTGAATTTACATAACCATTTACATCTGTACTTTGTGTCCACTTTTCATTTATGTAGCCCCCTTCTTATTTATATTGACTTAATTTTCACCGGCCAATCACACTCTGAATTTTCCCAGCTTGGAACCTGTATTTTATGAGAAATTGCTGGCAAACCTCTGGGCAGGTGAGTGGACACATCTCATTCAATGCCCTCCTGACTCAAGTTCATACACAGTCTCCAGTCCAATCGCATTATACAGGAGGAAGCTCAAAATCCTGCTCCAACAAGATTTAGGTGAAATGTTTGAGTGAAAGCTGTACAAGAGGCTTGCTATTTAATTGCCATTTTCTGGGAAATCCACTCTCATTTGTCCTCAACAGCTTTACACAAGATTGACCATAGTCTGAATCACTTGCTTTATTTTCTCTGATTCTTAATTTAGTCACTTTCATAGGCGCATTTGAATAGTTGTGATCCTGTACTGCAAAGTCCCTATGTTTTGGCATTTCCTATCAGAAGTGCAATAATGAATGAGGGTGGGTAGTGAGCACAAAGGTGATCGGGGTCAGGATTAATAATTTCTAGCTTGTGAACTTGGGAAAGTTGCATAACCTCTCTGATGTTCAATTTCATTAGTAAAATGGGCATAATAATACTCTTCAGGATTGTTGTGAGAGTTAAACAAAATCGTGAATGTAAAGTATTTATTTATATATAAATGCCAGACTCCTCCTCTCTTTTTCCTTCCTTTCAGTAGACCTCCTTATTATATAAATGATCCATACATGTATATCTGCAATATGATGGATATTCAGTGCTCACATGGCTCCTATTTTGACTGAGTGATGCATTCTAACGTGTTTCACTGCGAATATATTCCCTCTCTACTTCAACCAACAATCATTCCCCTCCCACCCACCATCTGCCTAGAACTGGCCAGGATGTATGCTGACTTGTGATTATGAACTTCTTGAGATCATTGCTTCTGTCATTTATTTGCCTCTCATTTTTTCAGCTCCTTGTTCACTTGTTCTGCAATGGGAAGAAACCAGAGATGGATTTGCTATTAATTTAATAAAGCTTACATTTCAGGGCCCTCCAAGGGCAAAGGTACCTTCGAAGGCTTTGGGGGCCAATCCTAGTAATGCTTTATGGTTATATGCTTTTGTAAAATTTGCAAAGACACTTTAACCACAATCAATTAAAACTGTTCACCCTGCATTCCATTTCTTCTCTTGTCATGTGGATTTGGAGTTATTGTGGACATTTTTGGGAACTGGCTAAGGATAAAATGAGACGGGGCATCATTTAGTCTGGACTTAGTAGGGTGTATATAATCCTCACTCACTTTTACCGTGTTTCCCCCAAAATAAGAACTAGCCGGACAATCAGCTGTAATGCATCTTTTGGAGCAAAAAAGTAATACAAGACCCGGTATTATGTTATATTATATTGTATTATATTATATTAAATTATACTATGTTACATTACATTACAATATATTATATTGTATTATATTATATTATGACCGGGTCTTATAGTAAAATAAAACTGGGTATTATTTTAATATTTCTTCAAAAGATGCATTAGAGCTGATTGTCTGGCTAGGTCTTATTTTTGGGGAAGCAGGGTATACATGATTAAGCTATTATTAGGCCTTCTGATATAGGAATGATTTCTAGGAAAGCTACTGAAACCAGATTCATAACCAAAGTAGATACGAATGTGTCCTCTGGTGTTTATTGTTGTGAGTATAGAAAAAAAACCAAAACAACCTGTAAATCTGTTAACAAAAAATTTCCATAAACTTTTATAGAAGACGGAATATCATTTTATCTTCTCTAGAAAATAGTACAGTACACAATTTTCATTAAAAAGTGATCAAGGAATAGGAAGCAAAAATGTGGAAAATGTATAGTATTGGACAGTTAATTAACAACAAATAATATTTTTCTAGATTAAAATCAATTTTTGCCTTGTAATCAATTTTTAAATTTTGTAAGTTGTGATTTATTTTTCTCGCTTTCAATAAGCATTTACTTGCACATCTAATTTTATATTTGTAATATAGTATTATTTTTCTTGGATATAGTCTTTGAAATTTATATGCGTTGTGAGCCCCACAGCACGTGGATCCACTCCTGAAGTAAAAGTAACAAGGCAAACGGTGACTGGCGGGGGGTGGGGGGGGTGGGGGGGGTGGGGGGGGTGGGGATGGGTCTTGTTGCGTGAATCTTGTACTGAATGAGAAATTTGCTGGAACTGTCAATGATAACATCTACAGAGAATCCATGTTAATTATATAGGTTCAGAATGTGGACTTAAGACTGTGACTTATTCTTATAGTAGAAAGGATACGTTTTTGCCTCACAGAAATTGAGCATTTTGTGTAACCTACTCTAGTAGTCTTTTTGTCCATGACTTCTCAGTTTTGGGTCTTACGTAGTAGACCTCCTCCACGAGAAGACTATAAAAATATATTCTGTATTTTCTTCTAGCCTTTTCATGTTTTCCCCCTATATTTAGGTTTTTAGCTTGTTCATAACTTATTATATATATGGTGAGAACTGCAGACATTCACTTTATTTTCCCCTCAAAGATAGAAACACTCTTTATTGAAAAATATATATTTTACCCAATAGTGAGGAACTTTTAAGTGATTTATTATTCCTTTTAAATATTTCATACTTTTGTTTATAACAAATTCTGTTGGTTAATAGCAGTTCAGGTGACTATAAATTTCTGGAATATGTTGAATTAAACAAATCTATTGGAAATTTGGAGTGGGTAGTGATTTGAGAAAACTTGGTATGAATTTAAAGAAAAATATTTCACTTTTCTGTAAACATCTCACATATTGAAAGGTAATTCTTCTTATTGAGAAGCCATTGAATTACTTTTGGTCAAACTTTGATCCCCTTTCTCTTTGCTTTCTTTTCTGCATGGTGGTAAATAGACAAAGGGGAACTTTTGTCCTTCCTTTTAGATTTTGGGGTTTGTTCTGTTTTGTTTTTATGACTTTCTGCTTCTTTTGGATCCTTTCTCTAGGCCATTTTTTTTTTTTTATGACCACTATGGTGCTGTATTCTTTGATAAAATACCCAATGAACCTTTTTCTTTAAATCTAAGAAAGCATTGGTTGATTTCCGATCTTTGTCAGTTTGTCAGTTTCTCATGTTTGTTTTGAATCTGTTGACCCATTAAGAAAGTTTTGGTCTTGTACATGTATTTTGCTTTGAGTATTTTAAAAATGGTTTAATTTAGTCATTAATAAGTGGAATCCATTCTGTTTTGGAGAAACAGAACCAATAGGATATATATCTATTTCCAATGTACTGATCACAGCTAGTGTTAGGCATGTGTATACACACACACACATACACACACACACTCACAGACACATATACGTATATATGAATTGGCTCATGTGATTATGGAGGCTGAGAAGTCACAAGATCTGCAGTTGGTAACATGGAAACCGAGACAGCCAATGTGTTGTTCCAGTCTAAACCTGAAGGCCTGAGAGCCAGGAGAGCCAATGTAAGTTCCAGCCTAAGAACTATCAGGCTTTAAATTCAAGAGGAGCTGATCTTTCAGTCTGAGTCCACAGGCCAGAGAAGACCGAAGTTTCAATTCAGTCAGGCAGGTGGAATTCCCTCCTATTTGACTCAGTCTACTGATTCAAATGTTAATCTCTTCCACAAACTTCCTCACAGACACACCCAAAATAATGTTTATTCAAATGTCTGAGCAGCCCATGGCCCAACTTGACACATAAAATTAACCATTACACTTAACGTAGGAAATGATACTATATAACTATATAGTATATATAGTTACTATATATATAACTTAGTAGATCCTTGATTATTATTCTAGCTCTTGGATCAAGATACGATATAAAATGTCACCTTTTGAGATTTTTTAAAAGATTTCTCTTACTTAAAAATGAATATCTGAAACAGATATGCTAGATTCAGTTCTCTTTTAGTATTTAATTATTTTGTAATAGTTCATGTATCATTTAGAATTGGACATTTTTAGATGTCTAAATTATTCAATAAACATTTATAGAATCAAATTGTTATATTAATTGTAATAATGATAGGCTTCTGTTTTTCTTGAAATTATCTTTCTAAGGGGAGATGGGAGGATGCAATATTGTAGACTTTATTTTGAGTATTTTTAAGATTCTCCTTAACATGTGATTTTTTATTTGATCTTAGTAATAAGAACTTTAGTTTCACAAAAATATGTAATTATATTGGACTAGAACCTTCCCTAAATTTCATGTAGTAATAAAAAGATATTATTTTATTTCATTTATTTTTCAGTGGAGCTCAAAATCTGTTATAAATGTTGGTACTTATTCTACTGCAGTGACGGAAATTGTACAAAAAAATTTCCATTTTGCAAATATTAATTAATACGAGAGGGAATTCAGGGTACAAATCCATTGTACTGATCATAGCTAGTTGTAGACTTAGTCATATGCAGTCATCTCTAAGGTATATTTTGAGGAATGCTGACAAAATATGCCTCTAGTCTGAAATGCCTGCCATAAGGAGAGTGAAGAGAGAATCATCTACCAATTGTAGATTGTTCTTGGTTAACACAAGTCTCTCCGGGTAGAAAATTCCCTTTGAGAAGTTTAAGTATATTACTTCTTGTTTAATGACAAATTAATCAAAATAATAACTCACCTTGGTGACTGGGAGCTTTGGTTAATAGGAAGGAGGAGGATAAGTGGGAGAATAAGCAGGACTTTAAATTCCTTTTATTAAGAACAAGTTGTCAATGACAAAGGAACACTGGGACATCCTACCTAAATCTTGGTTGTCTGTTCTTTCATGCAACATATCTTCTCATGTAACTATGTAAATTTCAATTAAGCTTTGATGAATCCTCTCGTGGAACAAGCACATAAAAGAACAGCCATCTTGGTACAGTTAAACATGGTTTTTGCCCATATTGTACTGATTTCCCCTGATGTTCTCCCATCTTACAATTCCCTTTGAAGCTACTTTGGGAATTTAGCCTTGCAAGCGTCCTACCAGTATTTTCTCAGACATCTCTCTAATGGGTCTGCAGGGAAGATGCTAGATCTTTGGCATTTAGCATAATTAGCTGACAGGGATCATCTACATATAGAGCCTAGGAAACAACGTCGCCTTTTTGTTGGCATTTCTATGTAACTCCCACATCTTCTTTTTCCCCAAAGGGCCCTTGCTGTGTTTCCACCCTTGTTGCACCTGCACCCAGTGTCCCTTTCTTCAGCATCAGGCATCTGTGGTAATGTACTCTAGTCATGTACACACTCCTTTCAGACTTCAAGGATCAAACAGTCTCTGCTGTTACAGGTCAGGGGAGAGCAGGCCTCAAGCTGTGTTGTCTTTAGAAGACTAAAAGCTCTATATTCTCTCAATTTTAGGCTTGCTGCTCAGTCCCTGAAATGCCCCCTCTCATAATTTGCCAGGCTTTAGTTATGTACATTTATTGTCCCAACATGACTCCAAGAGATTTGATACCTTTTAAGTGTTTTCTTTTGTTATCAAATTTTTTTTCAAAAGGTGCAAAGCAGTGAGACCAAAACAAGTGATCAAATGGATTTAGTACAAAATTAGTTTAGCTTCTTTTTCTCAAACATTGAAATTGTGGCCTAGTTTTTTACTTTTGAAACTGAATTTGGCCTCCTGTATGCACAGCTGTGTCACTCATATATTGGAGATGTCAAGAGAAATTTGATGTTTCAAGTGAGCATCAAGTATTTGTATGTAGCCAAATTGTCCCTTAGATCACTCAGATTTGGTTATGGTTGAAATGACACTAAGAATATTCTTTCAGGTTTTATGGTTTCCTTTTTTTAATGTTAATAGGAACACTTGGAATAGCTTCTTGCTTCTGTGTCACTGTGTTCTCTTCTATTTATTATATTTCCAGGAATGAGACAAGCAGAAAAGAAAGAAGTTGAAAAGGTAATATTTTGACCCTCCCCTCCAAGCATCTAACTTGGAACACTCAAACTTAAAATTTTGTCTCCCTTGTTAAAAAGTAATTTCTTGATGTAAAATAATATGTGTAGATTTTGTTCAGCATAGTCTCTAGCATAAAGCAGAATAAGTAGCATAAGTATTCATTTCTTTTAAAAAATCGGTTGACACCTATTGAGTGCCTACTATGTGTTGTGACTATTTTGCCATTGGAACAGCAATTTCTTCAGTATCCTTAGTGGTGAAGCCATGTTTAATGACTTTAATAGAGTTGGTATATAATAACAAAAGCAATTATAGCTCTCAGCAGTAAGGGCCTCTCATAAATAATGCTTTTTCCACTTCTTTGGTGCTACTTAGATAGTCAGCTGATCAGCAAAAGTATCAAAATCAGGAATTGATGTCTAGAATCTATAACTATAATGAACTCTCTGAGCTTAATTGACTATGTAATTTAGAGTCTGTAATTCCAAAGTGCAAGATAATAGGGCATCAGGATAGATCAAGAAATAGTGACTTCATCCCTTACCCTTCAGTCATAGAATATGCCACAAGCATGAACTCATTTTGAAGAATAACTTGAAGATTAAAAGATAGAACTCCATTTGCAGTAAGTAGTGTGGGATTTTTAAAATTATTCTTATTGAAGATGGTCAAAGAGAAAATTCTTCTAGAAACCATGATCTAAATTGCATACTTGTAATTTGTAGATAATATTCAAAAGCTAAGAACTATTGTTATATGATTGAAAATAGAGGAAAACATTGTAGTATCAGATGAAACCCTGGCTGCTTTTCTTATGAGCTCTGTGACCTCGGGAAGTTATTTACCTGTCTAGCATCAGTTTTCTTATCTACAAAATATGTTTTTTATTTATGATGATGATGATGATGATGATAATTAAATCTGGGTTCTACTATTTACTAGCCTTTTGACCTTTGGAAATTAATGTAATCACTCTTTTTAGTTTTCTCGTTTTTCTGGCTTGTCGTAAGTACTCAACAAAAGTTAATTGTTTTTAGGTTGTTCTTTTTAATATAATGGACTCTGCATAGGGTGTGATGAGCAACTGTTATTTGTTGGGTATGTACTTCTTGCCATATTCTAGAATAGATGCTGCTTCAATCAGGGTTTCTTAGTTGCTAATAACAAAATCTAGTGCAGCTAGTCTTTCAAAAAGTGTTTATTAAATAATGGTTTATGAAGTGTTGTTACCTGAAATCACATTGCTGGATTGTTCCAGGGAGATTCCGTTGGCATTGCTGCACGGTACAGGGTCCAGCTCATGCTGCCAACACTGGGCATGCCCACTAGGAGGGGTATATGGTAAAGGAAGAAGCCTGGGTCACGTGTCTGCACTCTAGGTGTAAAGAGGGTTAGGGTTTTGGGATTCCACTTTTAGAAGGGGCCATTAGGCTGGAAGTTTCTCAAACCTTGGGAGGCTAGGGGAGGGTTCAAAAAGTGCTGGATAGTCAGGAAACATAACAATAGACACAACTGCAATAGACACAACTGGCCTTTTACATAAATTATCTATTTTAATCTTCACAACTACCTATCTAGTGAAATGTCATTATAATTGCCCCTTTTTAGACCATGTAACAGAAACTGAAGTATAGCATGACCTTTTTAAAGTTCTCAGGTAGTAAATAGCAGATCTAAGATATAAGCCTATGTTATCTATCTCCAAACCTCATACTTTCCTTTGATATCACTTTGCCTCTTCAGAGTGGATGAGGATGATACATCCTACCCTGGCATTCTTAGCCAGTAACCAAACAAAGTAAATTAAAATACAAGTTTTTAAACAGATTGGATCAATATACAAGAGGAGTTTCCTTCAGTAAACCAGTTTCAGTATAATCCAAGCCAAGTTAATTCTAATTTCTAATTTCTTAAGAAATTTCTAATTTCTTAGTTATTACTAAGATCTAAAATGATCTCAGACCTTAATATTACTAATTTGGAGCATGGCAGTTTTGGTAGCTGTTACTAGTTATTTCTGGATAGCTTAATTACAGATGTATATCAGAGTTTTGATACTAGAGAAGACTAAGAATAAAAATGACATACAGAGAGCAATAGGCTTCACAGAATCATGCTCATAGGAGAAGAAGCAGTCTTTGCAGAGCTTT
Organism: Rhinolophus hipposideros; assembly: GCF_964194185.1. NCBI lineage: Eukaryota > Metazoa > Chordata > Mammalia > Chiroptera > Rhinolophidae > Rhinolophus > Rhinolophus hipposideros. The sequence continues at coordinate 70,317,639 of NC_138049.1, forward strand.
TGACAGTAGAGTTTTATTTTAGCAACTAATTGTTGAGTATTTGCTATACCAGGTGTCACAAAAGTGTCTTTTTTCCCCAGCGAAATTAGTGACTTGGGAAGAGAGTCTTCTAAGAAAGCTTGTGTCATATCGGCATCATTGTTTCTGCACACTTTTGGAGACCAAGGGAAAGGGGTTAGTTCAGAAAGCTGGAAAACAAAGAGGAATTTGACTTAGATACACTAGTTATAACTTAAGTACCTGTCAGCTTTATGAAGTGTTGTGCAACCCCAGCTCTCTGAACCCACTGACTAAATTGAAGATGGGCTATGTCAGATTGTGTACTACGTGGTACCTTGCAGTGGACTTGGAGACTTTGGCTCTAAGCCTGAGTAAGAAACACTGAATATTTGAACTATGCGATGATGGACAGCAGAAAGCCCTTTATTTGAAAAACACACACACAACTTTACAGTGATGTAGAATCACTGCAATAAACGGGAAGCCCTTATGCTGTAAAAATTCCCTTAGCATTTGCAAGGGACAGAGCACTACAGCTCAGAGGAAAGAAAAACCACACTAATGGAGTTTTCTTGTTCACCTCTTAGGTCAGCATCACTCCTGATATAGTCATCTGACTTTGAACCATTAATTTTGTCTAGAGAATTGCTGTATGTTTGCTTTTCTTTACTTATGCCTCACACACACATTTTTTCCCCTTTAAGTAACTACAAAAGGGCATTTCATGTTATTTCCTATTAGCATTTTAGACAAGACTGCTTTAATAGTGTTCAACTATCTATGAATCATTTTACCAGATGATTGTTATTAAGAATGTGCATTTGATGATGATTTTATAATTTAAATATTTAGAAGATAATTAAATGCCTGGCTGAGCTGTCTGTGATCTGGAGCATAGGAAAACCTCCATTTCATATTTCTTTTATTAAAAGATATCCATTTGAACTACAACTTTAGTTTTTCTTGTCTTCACCAAAAGAGTTAGAAAGAGTGGTCTATTCAAGCTCTCTCCTTTGTTCATTTTCTCTTTCCTTCTTAGATCCTGGCATAAACATCTACCAACTACGAAAATTTCCCTCTGAAAGGTTGAATTGTTAAGTGATTTTTTTTCTTTGGCTTCACCCTCTTTGTCACACTTGTAGTATTTCACAATGTTGACAACTTCTTCCACCTTGAAAGAGTTACCTCTGGCTTCTGTTGCCCTGTGTTCTCCTTTCTTACTGGAGGAACATCTCCAGATTATGAATGGTTGATTCCTTTGTATCTGTGACTAATCAAGGAAGGATGGGAAGATGAGAACCTAAAGATGTCCTGGTGCTTTCTTGGACCTTTCAGAGTCCAGGAGAAGTCCATAGAGTTCCAGGAGGCTGCCCAAGAACTGCTGCCTTTGGGGCTACAGTGTAGATTTGCTCTATCAATCTTGAATGCTGCTGGGATTTCTAAGAGGCAGCCGGAAGAATTCATCTTTAGTTCTGAAAGGTCTTAGGACCAGCTTAGATTCTGATAGCACCAATGATATAGTCTGCATGCCTCATAGGTATGGTCTAATCTCCATCTCAGAGTCGTCCTTTCATAAAAGGTTATGGAAGAGGGTGTTAGTAAAAGCAGCCTCTCTTACTTTGCTAAGACCTGAAAGGGAATTTGAGTTACTTGTTCTCTTGCATGCTTCTGAGGGAATTCTCAATATCAGAAAAACTGAAATTATATAGTCAGGCAGAATAGCCCAGGCTATTTTGACAATATAATCTTGAAAGCATTGATTATAGGAATGAACAAAAGTTTGGAAAACTATGTTTTTAGCAGACAGGGAATTTTGTATAAATATCACATTCAGCTTTCTGTCACTTCAGTATAAGACTGGCTGTATAATTATAGATGTGTGGCAGACACTGCAACAATTTTATTCCTTCTTATAGAACCCTGAATTTAATGTGAAGCAGTGTGCTAATGTCTAAGCCAATCATGACAGCCCTGTTCTGTGCCACATAGTCAGTCTCCCACACTTCTTCTCAGTTTGTAGGGTTTATGCGACCCAGTTCTACCCAGTGTCACACAAAGGGAATTCTGCTGTGGTGTCTGAAAAAGAAGTTTTTCTCCCTGTTAAAAAGGAGAGAGTAGCCTGGCTACCAATTTACTCCTGCCTGTGAATGTGGTCACGATGCCTGGAATTGTGAAACCATCAGACAATAAACACAAGGTCAATATGCCAACACACTGATGATCGTTGATAGGAAGCGTGGAAAATGTCTGGGTTTTGATGATATTGTCGAATTGCCAGACCAACTCTTGCGCGTCTACATCTGAATTTCTTCTTAAGTAAATAACAAATGTCCTGCATGTTTTTTCTTACTGTAGTTGGTTATTCCTTTTTTTGTCAAACATATTTCTCAGTGATATAAGAGGTAATCTTGGGTTGCCTGTGATCATCAGTAGTACACTCGTATAAAAAGCATCCATTTGGATGTGTTTGAATATATTATGCTCTGTAATCAACTTTTAATATGCTCTCCTAAATTCTTAGTCAATTTTCTTTAATATTTAGTTGTTCTTGATGAACTGATATGAGCACAATAATAATCTCATAGCTATGTAGCACATGTTGGCGTTCTGTCATGTGGAGGACACATCTGTGCACTAACAAAGTTAATATTACGGCTTTTAAAAGGTGTTCCAAAGTACTCTAACGTAGTAGGGAAAGATAGTACAGTTATTTTCTCTTGATCTAGCTGTTAAGGAAAATTTTATCCTGTTAGAAGAAGAAAATAAAGATGAGATATTTCAAAAGGCTTATTGATTCAAGGTCTTAATTGTTGATTGAATAAAAAGTCAAAGCAATGCATCTTCATGTGTTTCAACATGTGCTTCCTTTTATCCTGCTTGCCTTTTAAAGCCATGTATTAGTTGGAGTCGATCCTTTACAATTTGAACGTCAGAGAATATCCTAAAAAATAAACAATTAAGCATATTTCTTCACTGTATCAGTAGGACTCAACTGGGGTTTTAGTGGTCAGTACGTTCTTAGGATACTGTATCTTTAGAGCATCTGAAAATATATGAAGCGAAATAGATTGAAGTATGAAAAATATTCCTTCTAAAATACGAGTAGTACCATACAAATGTAAAAATGTTTTACTGATGAAAATGAGGATATGAAGCACTATGGAATGTTTTTTGATCCAAAGGGTCCATGGTGGATAGAAAGCCAAAGAGAGGCTTGTTTGTTAATTTTCTCAATATGATATAAATGTAGTTTGGAAGACCTTTAAAGATTAAGTACCAAGTGGATTCTCCTTAAGGCTACTATTATGTTTATGTAAAAAGTGTACAAACTAAGGTTGATTATCTTTACATACAGTTATTAAAACTAACATTTTCAATTTTAACCATGCAGATTGAACCTTGTAAGTTACAGGGCAAACCTTTCTTTCTTGTTTTCTAAATTATGATAGTCTGAAATCATGACGTATTTTAAATATTCTTTCGATTAAAATAGTATATACCTACACTGATAATCATAGAAAAATATAAAGAACAAAATATAAATAATTTATAATTTTGCCTCATATAGGAAACCACCATCAGTATTTTGTTTTACTTTTGCCCAATTTTTGTTCTTTGCATTATGTATACTTACATATGTAATATTTTTATTATTATAAAACTAGGCCCATAAAAGAGCCTTTAGAATTACAATTTTAAAACATTTTCCTCCACTCCATTAAAATTCTTTGAACCCATATATATAGAAAAAGTTATTCATGTGTAGTTTAATTTACATGTAGTAAAATGCACTTTTTATTGTGCAGTTGTGTGAAGTTCGACAAATGCATAGTCGTGTGTCCACCTTTTCCATTAAAATCGTTAACATAATTATTTTATAATCTTAACTGATAATTTCAATGTCTGTGTCATATCTTAATCTAGTTATATAGATTATTTTGCCTCTTGATAGTGTGCTGTTTTTGTTTTTGCTTTTCTCTTGCTTTTTGTATGTTTCTTAGTTTACTTCTGAAAGACAGACATCTTCAGTAAGATAGTAGACTGGAGTGGATAGTTTTATGCTCGGATATGGGCACTTCTGTCCTTTTGCTAGGACCTTAGTGTGGGATTTTGAGTCAGTCTAGTCAGCAGTTGAACTGGATTTGGGATTTGTTGTTCCTGTCATTACTCTCAGGGCTTCATGGGCTTCAGCTTCTGTTAGTATTACCTTGTGTTTGCCAAGGGCTGTCTTTGCAGGGGATTATTCTAAATGTCTTCTCCATGTTCAGCTTTTGGTTTTTCCTTTATATCGTGCCTCAGAGAACACTTCTTTCCATGCTTTTGCTCTTCTCCTAGCAATATATATATATATTTCTCTTACTAGTTACTTTGTTCTCATTAGCCTCGTGGTGGGGTGTGACACCATAATTTTTAGTCATTTTATTCTGTTGTTGGAAATGTCGATTGTTTTACTCTGTTGTTATTTTAAGTCATTACTTTAATACTTTGATATTGTGAAGAACGTCTATTTTAAAATTTTGATTATTTGAGGCAATTTGTACTTGGAGGTGTTTTCTATTTTGCCAGACTTGAGTTTGTCATTTCTTTTTGAAAAAAATTTTCTTTGAATTCTTCTTGGCAGAAACTAGCTATTATTCCTTTGTGCTTTATAAGTTGGTAGTATGATGTGTTCTTAATTCACAATGTGTGTTCTAACTGGCATGGTGGCTCTTGTCAGTATTCAATCTCTCAGCCACTTTTAGAGTTGTCATGATCATACTCTACTTCAGAATTATGCTAATAATATTCTCTTCACCTTCTATGGCACTAGTTTTTTAGGTTTGTAGCAATCTTAAACTATGACTCAAGTGGAGTAATTAAAAAGACTAGTCACATTAAAGAATTAGGACCATCATTTACATTGTCTAAAATTTTTATAAAGCCATGTATGTTTTTTTTCTTTTTATTGTAGCTATGGTGGGAAAACATTAGTGAAGATAGTCAGAAGTGTGAGCAAATTTGTTGCCTGCTTAGTGGAAAAAAATCTCTATCACCATAGGCCTCTTCAGAATACCTGACACCTTGGGATACCTTCACTTCAAATTCCCACACTGCAGAGTACCCTCTCATTTCCTCTTCTAACTTTTCCATTGTACATCATGGGTTTGATAGTGGAATTGAAGTGAGGTCAGGCCATTTCACCATTTCTCATCCCATCGTCTCCCATTACTCTTCAAATTGTCTCTGATACACAAATATAGAAATGTTAGGGAATTTTGAAAGAAGAGTTTCCCATCATTTTAGTTACAGTTTTAGGGCACGTGTGCTCATGCTTCTGACTACCTTCACCAATGTTTTTCCACCATAGCAATAATGAAAAGAAAAAAAATCTACATGGCTTTATAAAAGTTTTAGACAATGTAAATGATGGGCCTAACTCTTTAATGTGACTAGTCCTTTTTATTACTCCACTTGAGTCAGCAGTTTAGGATTGCTACAAACCTAAAAAACTAGTGCCATAGAAGGTGAAGAGAATATTATTAGCACAAATCTGGAGTAGAGTATGATCATGACCACTCTAAAAGTGGAAGCTCTTCTAAAACTAAGGAGAACTGAGAGATTGAATACAGACAAGAGCCACCATGCCAGTTAGAACACACATTGTGAATTAAGAACACATCATACTACCAACTTATAAAGCACAAAGAAATAATAGCTAGTTTCTGCCAAGAAGAACTCAAAGAACATTTTTCCCTATTCCACAAACTTTTTGTTGTAAGATTACCTGGTATGCATCTTAAGGGTGAGGCTTTATAATGAGGATGACAGTGTCCTGAGTTTTAAATGACTGATGGAGAGAAGCATGCACATAGGTGAGATTCTCGTAAAGTTCTGGGGAATAAGAGAAAAGTAAAGGACTTTTGTCATGGGTGGATTGTTATTATGTAAATATGAAAGCAGCTGTGATTTGCAGTGACCCATCCTTAGCACAATGGTTCCTCTTGTATTGTGTATGTATATGACATGCCTCCCAACATCCAGCCTTACCTTTTCATTCTTGTTACTCACTTGAAGAGCTGAGCGGTCTCTCTGCCTGGTTGTTCTTCCTTTTCATGGAGATGAGAGGTTAGCCTTGCTTGAAGGGCTTCACATTTCACAAATATGTTTGAAAAGAGCTCAGTGTCTCTTCTCCCTCACATTCTCCAAGTAGTTGTAGAAGTTTCAGATGATTATCTAGGTTACTGATAGGCTTACTTGTTTGCTCCTCACATGAAGCAGAAAGGTATATGTTAAATTTCAAAATCTTTTTATTGTAACATAGTAGTTATATTATGCTTAGCACATTACTTGCAGCTTCCTTTGGATTTTAAAAGTACGGCTTCTGGCACCCTGATGTTCTCAAATTGTAGCTCTATATTATTCACTAAAACCATACTACCCTACTTATTGTGGCATGCCTACTATTTAATAATAGGCATGACTGTCTTTGAGCTCATAGTCTATGTCTGAGGGAAGGGAGGGAGGTTTGGATATTTCTTAAGTAGCTTATCATAGGAGAGTTTAAATTAATTGGTGGGCCCTCATTAGCGAAATCTGTATTGAAGGTAAGTAGTTGTATTGATCACACTAGCTAAAGAGTATATCTCAGACATTTTTTACCTAACCTCTGGAAGAAAGGCATTTAACCCCATGATCCAGTGTACCTATGAATTTACACATGCACACACACGCACACACACACACACACACACACACTATTGAAACAGGTCTCCTGAAATAATACTGTTATATAAAATAAACTGGTCCAACTGATTTAATAGCTTTTATACACAGTGGGTTGTGATGCACAATTTGGAAAACACTTGTTTAGACTTTCATAGTTCATAGCTGTAAAATTTTACATGTTTATGTGTGGATTTGTTTTTCTAGAGATAGGGGTCTTAGATTTTTATCAGACTCTCAAAAGGTCTCTGGACTCTGATATAAAGACACATGAAGACAAGTTCATGAGGTCTATCCTGTCAACTCTAATTTCTCTCCTATATTTTACTGTGATAACTTTCCCTCTTATTGTCTTTCTCCTACTCCCCAGTTTCACTATCATATCCATCCCAGTGTTCCTCATGGGTAAGGGAACAATATACTATTTTCCATCAATATAATAATAGCAATAATAAAAGTAATAGCCATCTATTTAAAATCTATTCTTCATTAACTGTATTGTGAGCTTCCAATATTTTTTCTTGAATTCACGTAGTAAATGCTGCAGGGTAGCTCTTCTTCTTCCCATTTTTCATATGTAAAAGCTGAGACTGAAGTAGCATAAGCAGTTTCCCCAAAGTCTAATAGGGTAGAGAAGGATTTTCAAACAGATTTGTGAGACTCTAAGCACACTGCCTCCTACCATCTACTTGGTTTGCTGGGAGACATCTTTGTAGGTGTGTATATTTTGAAAAAAATTGAGGTTGTGGATGAGATAATTTAGCTATGAGAGGGTTAATATACTGGATGAGGCTTAGTCTAGGGAATGCAACTGCTGGAAATGCCCCCAGTCGCTGAGGTACCTTGGAGGAATTGCTTTAATAGGCTCAGGCTCAAGAGTTTTGGCTCTGGGAGACTTCTGAAACTGCCATTTTTGGATCAAGAACTCATGGAATCATAACCTCAAAGAGCCAGTTTCTCACTTCTCTGAACAGAGCTGTTGTTAGATGAAGGGAAACAGGAGCTTTCCAGAGTATCTCTGGAACCTACTCTTCCTCTATTGCTGATTTTCTACCAAACATTATAGAGGAGTGATTCAATAGAATGATTAATATGAGCAAGCGATTCATAAAAATGAAGTCGTAGGAATTAGAGCAAGGTAGCTTTATTCATTGCCCTGTAAACACGTGATTTCAGAGCAATCACTAATGCTTTTGAGTTCTTCCTCTGTGTCAAGGACTCTCCTAAGGTGAATGAGGTGCTTTCATCAGCATCATTTCCGTGTACAAATGGGGAAACTAAGGCAAAGGGACATGAAGAAACTTGCCAAAAGATGCACACTGATAAGGGATGGCACCAGGATCCCAAGCCTGTACTCTAACCTCTAGGTACATAACCTCTTAAGTAGTGTCTCCTGGGCAAGAATTCACCCAAGAGACCATAAGAGGTCTTTAGCTGGCATAGATACAGGTTGGGGACCAAGATGGGTGAAATTCAAGCTGACTGCTCAGTCATGAAAGATACTGCAGCTTATAGTCATTCCCCTGGGGAACCTACTTCTTGAAATAGGCTGAGAATGAACATCTTAGCAGAAATATCTCCAGTGAAGAAAGCAGATTTGCTGTTGCCTTTTTGAGGCCTCTCACTCTGAGAAATGCCTACTGACAGATTTTTCGTGTTTGTTCAGTTAAAAAAATAAGTAAATAAATACGAAAACTAGTTCAGCGTACGTGAGCCTCCACAAACAAAGGCACCTAGAAAAAGGGTGCATTTTTAACTGATGGAGAGAAGGCTGTGTAGGTTTTTATTTTTCAAAGCTTCTACTTCTCATGGAATTTCTAACTCTCCTTTGAATATCAGAAGAGAAAAAAAAGCAAGCCAGGAGGAAGAAGTAAATAAAAAAAACAAAAATAAAAAGAGGACAGAGCAGCATGTTTTTTAAAACGTCAGATAAAAATGTTGTTTGAGGGAAAATGTTCAAGGAGAAATGGGGGGAGGAGAGGAGAATCTCCTTTTCAGAATAAAACAAGAAGTAGTTTAAAAATGCAATTTTGAAGAACTATCAAATTTTTAGAAAGTACTACAGCAATAAATTTTCAATTCCATTTTCAAATTAGCCAAGTAGAGGACATCCACTTTCATATGAGGTTATATTTTTCAGAGATTGAGGAGGACCTCAGTGCTGTTTAATCATTCTTTTATCATTTTTCCTAAATTGTTCCAATACAAACAGACTACTGATTTGATGATTTATTATCACCACCACAGAGGCTCCCCTCTAACTGGAAGAGAAGAGGCTATTAGAGTAATGGGTTGGCTCCCATAGAGTGAGATCTTGGTTCTAGTTTAGCATTCATGATTAGGGGAGCCCCAGAGATTCCCCAGATATAATATGGGGGTTGGAATTAAGCCTTGCAGTTGTGCTTCCACAATGGTGGAAATTGGTATTATCTTTTTCAAGCAGCACTTATATTCATCTCTTAGTGTGGGAAACCCATTTTGTTACTCAATATATCTCTGAATCCCCAAACAGTGATGATGACATTTTGATTGCTCTATAGGAAGATTATACATGCTGATTACCCACTATCACCACTGTACATACTTTTTTTTTTTTCTGTAGGGTTATTAGGTTTGTGTCAATTTGTCCTTGTTCTTTTACTTTTGTCACCTGTGGGTGACTGCAGTAAAAGTAACAATCTGGTGTTTGGGAGAGATCACAACCGTCTTCCACCTGGAGATCAAATGCATGACTGGCTTCTTATGACATTCTTCTAAGCATTTCTCTGTGGTGCTGTGAGAAATGCTTTGGAATCAGAGTGCACACGGCAGTCATTCCAAAAGGTGTGGACTCACTGCGTATCCAAGAGAGGGTAAGGTGGCAGTGCAGAGGCTCTGTGCTTCCCATTAACATTCCAGTTGGTTTTAGTTTCAATGATTATAAGTTCTAGTGATTTTTAAAAGAAATTTTTTGGGGTGGGAAATCGAGTAGGCAGTGTAGATAGTATTAAATTCAAATAGTTTCAGTCTTAGTAGTCTATCTTGTAAAATCTGGGAACCTTTCCATAATTAGATATACTTTATGAAGTCATCGACTATTGTGCAAACCATGTCACATAAACCTGCAGCATACATGTTAGTTAGGCTTGTGGGGGTGGTATTTATTGGAAGGAAACTCAGGGAGACAGGAGAGATTATTGTATTCTCAGGTAGTGCAAGAGATCTGGCAGGGCTGGTTGTCAGATTCCAGGGAAGGACTCTAACCCTGGGCTTGGGGGGCGGGTTTAAGCTGCACAATTAAGGCACTACTGGTTGTTTTCTGATTGATCAAGCGCTGGGTTAGAATCGTGAAAGACTGTAGTGAGGTCTTGGCTCCCACTCTAATCTGCCAGTTGAGCATTCATGAGTAGGGGAGCCCCAGATATTCCCCTGATGCAATAGGGGGTTGGGATTAAGCCTTGCAGTTGTGCTTGTATGACATAGTGAGCTAGTAGCATGATTCATTACCTCAGCTTTCAAGAATTAAAAAGGGGAGTATAGTACTCACTCTGGGGTGATGAGGGAGCTGTGCTCTTAGCCTGGAAATTGACCAGGACCGATTTCCATAGCGCTTATCATGGCTGAATTTCAATATGCATTGTAGGAGGGTTGCATTTTTTTTGAGAGGCCAACCTGTAGGGGATCGATCTTCCAAGAATTAACCCTAACTTCTCATAGAACTTCAAAAATAGAGAAAAAAACAGGGTGTTGGGGCAAAAAGATGAAGTTACCTAAAAGGAGTAAAATATTAATTAGAGTGGCTTTAGAAATCTACTGGATACATTCAAAATTGGGATCAGTGAAGACTCTCCTTCCCCCAACTCCCACCGTTTGCAAAAGTCCTGAGATTAATTTTAAACATTCACTGGCCATAGAATTGGGGGAAGAAGGTATAAACCAAGACTTGTGTTAAACATACCAGTTTCTGCTCAGTGGCATACTTCTTTCTCTGTGTCTCGCTTTCCTGTCTGTCATCCTCTTCTTGTTTATTATTCTCTCTGGTAGGTCTTATTTTCATCTATGTTCCTTCTGTTTTCTCTCTGCTTTTTTCAGTCTTTGTACATTTACTGTTTATTTTCATGCTAATCACATAGAGTAATGAAATGAAATTTCTCTATAAAGTTGAAGGCGTCTTCTACTTTCAGAGTACACTATCATTGAGGTTGCTTTGGTAACTTACAAATATGGAATTTTTGGAGACTCTTGTTGTCATTATCTCCACTGGTCGTTTTTTTTTTTAAGTAAATATTTTTTATATTTTGTTAGGTAATACTAACTCATTTAGTTTTTTTGAAAAAGTTATCTTGCTACATGGCTTTTTGCTTTTCTATCAATTGATGTGGGCTGCCTATTAGGTTAAGTTAGTTTAGAGAGAAAACAAATGAGTTGGATTTGTTGTTGGTAATTAATGAGACAACCAGTGAACATAAGCAATGACTCGAGTTTTGCTTGGTAGAAGGTGAGTGATGGTGAGAAGTTCAAATCTTAAAGAGGTCTGGGTGTTTAGCTCAGCAAGAAGACGCTATATTTAGAGCACTAGGATACACTGAAACTCTCCAAACTGAGTTTATCCAATCATCAGTTGTCAGGTCATTGAATCCTATTAGAAAAAAATTGCTGATTGCACCTGAGCCATTCCCCTGTGATATTTGCAGAATTGTGCTGGTAAAACAGTGACAATTTTTTCTTACTTTTTTATTATTTACCTATCACATCCATTCCTTGTGCCTTAAAACCAAGAAAATGTAATAATAATATTGATTGTGTGAGACCTTAGACTAAGCTCACTCTGAGGACGTACATTTCCCTTTCTCCCTCTCGTGCCATTCCAGCAAATGACAGTGGGAATATCTTATGCATGTTGAAAATTAATATCTGCCAGGAGAATTAGTTAGCGTATCCTACATTTATTTCCAGTCTCTTGTGAATGTAAAATGAGGCAAGCCTCTACATAACCAACACATTTTAATGCTAGGCTGACTAAAGTTTTTACTCGGCCCAGGGAAGCAATGGCCTGAATGGACTGGAAGAAGACTCATGTCATTGAGAACAATCCTTCAAGTCTCTGATTTGGCTAAATTATCTTTCAACTAACAGTTAACTTCAAATAAAGCATCAGCAGAACTCAATGAAAATGTCTTCCCTAAATACCTTAACATAATAAAGGCCATCTATGATAAGCCCTCAGCTAATCTCATAATTAATGGTGAAAAACTGAAGCCCTTTGCTCTACGTTCAGGAACAAGACAGGGCTGTCCCCTATCACCTCTGCTTTTCAACATAGTGTTGGAAGTCCTTGCCAGAGCTATCAGGCAAGAGAAAGAAATAAAAGGCATCCAAATTGGGAATGAAGAAGTTAAAATATCAGTCTTTGCAGATGACATGATGCTATATATAGAAAACCCTAAAGACTTCACCAAAAAGCTATTAGAACAATCAACGAATACAGTAAAGTTGCTGGCTACAAAATCAACTTCCAAACTCCATTGCATTCCTATATACTAACAATGAAATCTCAGAAAAAGAAATACAAAAAACAATTCTCTTTGCAATTGCAGCAAAAAGAATAAAATACCTAGGAATGAACTTAACCAAGGATGTGAAGGATTTATATGCTGAAAACTATAAGACATTTTTGAAAGAAATTGAAGATGACACAAAGAAATGGAAAGACATTCCATGCTCATGGATTGGAAGAATCAACATAGTTAAAATGGCCATATTACCCAAAGCAATATACAGATTTAATGCAATCCCCATCAAAATCCCAATGGCATTTTTTAAAGAAATAGAACAAAGAATCATCAGATTTGTTTGGAACCACAAAAGACCCCGAATAGCCAAAGCAATCTTAAGAAAAAAGAGCAATGCTGGAGATATCATGCTGCCTGACTTTAGCTTGTACTACAGGGCTACAATAATCAAAACAGCATGGAATTGGCAGAAAAACAGACACATATACCAATGGAATAATTGAGTACCCAGAAATAAAACCACATAAATATGGACAGATAATTTTTGACAAAGAAGCTAAAAACATACAATGGAGGAAAGACAGCCTCTTCAATAAATGGTGTTGGGAGAATTGGATAGCCACGTGCAAAAGAATGAAACTGGACTGTTATCTGTCACCGTGTACCAAAATTAAGTCAAAATGGATCAAAGACTTAAGCATAAGACCTGACACAATAAACTGCATAGAAGAAAACATAGGTACTAAACTTATGGACCTTGGGTTCAAAGAGCATTTTATGAATTTGACTCCAAAGGCAATGGAAGTAAAAGCTAAAATAAACAAATGGGACTATATGAAACTTAAAAGTTTCTGCACAGCAAAAAAAACCATCGAGAAAATAAGAGGCAACCAACTGAATAGGAGAAGATTTTTGCAAACAGTTCCTCTGATAAGGGTCTAATATCCAAAATATACAAGGAACTCATGAAACTCAACAACAAAAAAACAAACAACCCAATTGAAAAATGGGCAGAGCATCTGAAGAGACATTTCTCCAAAGAGGACTTACAAATGGCAAATAGACATATGAAAAAATGCTCAACATCACTAATCATGAGAGAAATGCAAATGAAAACCACAATGAGATATCACCTCACCCCAGTCAGAATGGCTATCATCAAGAAGACAAATAGCAACAAATGTTGGAGAGGCTGTGGAGAAAAAGGAACCCTCATACACTGTTGGTGGGAATGCAGACTGGTGCAGCCGCTACGGAAGGCAGTGTGGAGGTTCCTCAAAAAATTACAAATAGAATTACCATATGACCCGGTAATCCCTCTCCTGGGTATCTACCCAATTTGAAATCATTTATACATAAAGACACGTGTGCTCCAATGTTCATCGCAGCTTTGTTTACGATGGCCAAGACATGGAAACAACCAAAATGTCCTTCGATAGATGAATGGACAAAAAAGTTGTGGTATATATACACAATGGAATACTATTAGGCGTTAAGGAAAGATGATATAGGAACATTTGTGACAACATGGCTGGATCTTGAGAGTATAATGCTAAGCGAAATAAGTCAGACAGAAAAAGCAGAGAACCCTATGATTTCACTGATATGTGGTATATAAACAAAAAACAACAAAGGAACAAGACAAACAAATGAGAAACAAAAACTCATAGACACAGGCAATAGTTTAGTGGTTACCAGAGGGTAAAGGAGATGGGGGGAGGGAGATGAGGGTAAGGGGGATCAAATATATGGTGATGGAAGGAGAACTACTCTGGGTGGTGAACACACAATGGGATTTATAGATGATGTACAGAATTGTACACCTGAAATTATGTAATTTCATTAACAATTGTCACCCCAATAAATAAATTAAAAAAAAAAAAAGAAAATGTCTTCCCTGAGAGTTCCCAGGGCTCTAAAAATTCTTCATCAGAAAATGAATGACAGGTGGCAGACATGTTTGCCTCTGAGCTTTACATGTTTGATTTTACAGAATTATAGGTACAAAGAATGTTAAAATATTTTATTTGATCTAGAAATGTGATAGGCTCCTTTAATTCTTTTATCCACTAAAAAATATGATGTGCCTACTATGCACTCTGTCTGTGCTAAACACTGGGCAACTGGAGCTCTATGATCCATGATGAATGATCTTTCTTATGATATAGATGTTCTGTAATAGAATTTCATATTCCAAAGAGAACCCTGGGATACAAAATGAGTCAGTGAAGTTTTATAATGGAGGGAGAGAGAGGGTGGTTAAAAATGCTTTCAGATTTTGTCTCCTCAGAGTAAACAATTTTCTAGCTGTAGAGATGAAGTTGAGGGTGTGAAATGATTTTTAACTGAAGAGGGTAATGGAAGATAATGCAACCAGTATGAGACATAAAAATCTACGCTATTTAGGAATTAGTCTGACTTGATAAGCAGTTGGACGATGGACTTCCCAGTCACCAAAGGACAGCCGCTGTGAGGTAAACAGAGGGAAATGGTATTGATTGGGCACCTTTCTAGGTGCGACATCTGATTTAATCTGCCCAAGAAACATGAGGTGAGGGATATCCTTCTCAATTTCTTCTGTTAAATAATGTAATCATGTTATCTGATTCTTAAAAATTATGATAATTTCTGAGGATTCATATGAGCATTAAATAAGATAAGGCATGAAAAATGCTTAGAGCAATTCCTGGCACAAAATAAGCACTCAGGGTAGAAAATAGATTATTATATGAAACAGCACGCTGGCAGGGTGTACGTAGTAACAGGAAAATGAACAAAGAAAAAAGAAGAATAAGTTGCACTGTAGGGCTGGAGAGAAAGTTAGGGAGGCAATTCTATTTGACTTAGTCCTCACTTGTATCACTACTTAGGACCATTCCTAGCAAAAAGGTTAGAAGGGCAAAATTTGCCTAAGATTTTCCTCTTCTCATTTATCTGCCCCTCTTCAACCCAAGTCTCAAGGTTCTGGTATAGATAGCCCTCTGGTTTTCCAGCACATGTCATGATCTATCCGCAATCTCCACTTCTCACTATCCTCCGTTGGTTTTTAAGTCTACAATTTCTGACCCCTAAACTATGCTTGCCCCTTTCCATTCCTTCTATAGTCAATTAACCTCTTTGTTAATTTGAGACATGGAATTATGTTACTCTATCAGTGGATGTTACTGTGCATTCTCTTTCAAGGAATACATTTATATTTCATTAGATAATTTATGGAGACCCAACCTTAAATCAAAGAAATGACCCTGTGAACTTCTAACCAGGATGATTTTACAGACAAAATTGGGTGAAGATAGCCTTTCCCGATGTCTTTCAGGTCACAACCCACTAAATCGCTGGTCTTCCGGGACAACCCCTCCCAATACCTTTAAATAGGTGAAATGTGAAGTGTTCCTTGAAGGCAGTTTTGTTAATATCTGAGATGGTCCAACTTCAATGTTTGGGAGGGAAAACTGGAGAAATCCTAATCCTTAATATTCATTCATTCATTCATTCATTTCTTCACATTAATCAAAAAAAAATTTTAATTTATTGGGGTTCCTAAAAAAACTAAGAATATAATTACTATATAACCCAGCAATCCCTCTCCTGAGTATATACCCCCCAAATCTGAAAACATTAACTATAAAGATATATGTGCTCCGCTGTTCATTGCAGCTTTATTTAGAGTGGCCAAGACATGGAAACAACCAAAGTGTCCTTCGATAGACGATTGGATAAAGAAGATTGGTATATATACACAATGAAATACTACATTTCGTCACATTTTGAAATCTCCTGATTTTTCATAGATTGTCCTGTCTCCAGTTGTTCAATAGCCTACTTATGGAAGGAATAGAATTAACCAACTGTCACTGCTTCAGGGGGAATGAATTTATAATATATTGCATTTTGGTGAACGTTTATAACTAGATAAATTATTTTCCATTCCCCAAAGGCCCTCTTCATTAAATGGCCACTAGACACATTCATAATGCTAATACTTTTTTGAATTAGTCTTTTTGGATGAGTGCTTTCCCTGTGGCTCAGTGCTTTGGATTTATCTCCCAGTGTTCAGCTAAAGAAGAAACTCTGGGTAAGTTTTGCAATGCTTTAGTTTTACATTAGAGTACTCAACTCATCTTCCTAGCTGGGGTGTAAGGAGTTACACTAAAGAAATTGAAACTATGTTAACACTTTCTGATTTATGTGACATCATGCTTTGAAGTTTCCCAGGATTCTATTCAACTTACTTTATGAAGAGAAATATTAGTCTAGTCTAAAATATACTTCTTTTTTGGCTCACTTGGAAAAAGAGAAAAAGGGTTCACTCCTTTTCACATCTTTTGTTCCTGCCCACTGTACAGCTGTTTAAAAGTTACCTCCTCATCTACTCTGTCCAGAATTAAAACTGAGAATACCACTTCTGTTTTTATCTACAAAATGTGTGACTAACTATAATTATATCCTTGCACTCTTTAAAAGATTTTCGACTAACCCATTAGGAATTAATAAATAAAGTATCAGTATTTATCAAATGTACTTTTTATGAAAGCAAAAGAAACTCCTGACTTGGTAGAAAGCTACCTAGTGAGAATATTCTTTAAGACTAAATTCATGAGTTCTAGAAGGTTTCTTCTAAACCTCATGGAGGAGCAAGCACTCCAGAAAATGTTGCTGGGAAATGCTTTGCCTTATTTTGAGATTTTCTAAGAGTTTGTACACAAATCTGGGATAGGAGAACACTGTTTTCTCTATATTTAGAATAATTACTAGCAGCCTCTAGAAAGAATATCATTTTACTAATGTTGGACTACAGTGGAATTGTGCTGAGGGTGAAAATGAAATATATAAAATAGGGATGATACTCATGAATTCTTGATAACAGTTTGCATAGTTAGGTGAATTTTCTTTTCCTTACATCAACTGAGTTTTTTAAGGCAATTTCATGTGAAGATTTTGTTATTGCTCCCTTAAGAGAGAAACTATCTCAACTTTTCCATTCTGTGGTCAGTACCATTGTAATTGGATTAAATTGCAATTCTACCCTCACAACCACAGTATATAGTAGAGCTTGAGGATATAAAATACGTGGGAAGAATGATGAAAGCTACCTCCAAACTTTCTTAGGCCACTAATGACCAGAGCCTAGAGGACTATTTTTAGAATTTATTAAAGGAAGCTCATCAAAATTCTGTTTTTTGATATTAAAATCAGAAAAAAGAAAAGAAAAATGTTACAGAGTTGAATCTCTGTAGAAGAGGCAATGATTAGGACAGATACTCATTTCGTTTTGATGAAAATTTACATTTTCAACCTTTAATAAGATCGTTGTACTGACCAAAATACAATTTAAAGATAAATGGCCATTTTACTTTTGTACCCCTGCAATTAACCCTTGATGGCTTGAATGGAACCTACATCCCCACAGGTGCTGCTGGGAAAGATTTTTAAGGTAGCCATTAGCAGGAGCATTCGTGGACTCTGCTTTGGTAGACATATTGGATGTTGTGAAGTAATATCAAGGAAAGGGATACTAACATCCTAGCCCTTCCATGACCATCCTCTCTAGGAGCATGACTGACACATACGCTGCCTTTCACATCTACCGTATGGAAATCATTTTTCCTGAGATTTATCAGCCAGGGAGTCCTTTATTTTTGCTTCACAGCATTATAAGTTATCTCTTAGTGCACTTCCCAGATCCGACTTATAGTTTTACATGGTAAAAAGTCATCAAATGTATGAAAAACTAGAATAGTCTTACACTTCACTGGTGTATTATCACTGTAAATGCCTCTAATAGTTTGAATTAGCCAATTATCCCTCCAGAAAGTACCTATATGAGTCTGAAACTCTGCTAAGCCTTTCACATATTTAACTTCACTTAATACTTATGACCCTTTTTACACACCTGGAATTGGAACATTCAGAGATGTTAACTTGCCTAATTGAGATCATATAGCAGCTAACATAGCAGAGCTGTATTTCTCTGACTCCAAAATCCATGTTCTAACCCAGTGTATTTGAACATCCTTCACATCAGGACTCCCACTGCCCTAGTAATAACCCCTGTTACCACACACTCAGAGGGTCTGCGTGCCTTGGCACATCCACGCCAAAAGAAGACACATAAGCAGGAGTTTGCAGCAAAGAGAGTAAAGGTTTATTTAAGAAATTGGTGCCAAGCCCAGAGACACAGGTAAGCTAATGCTGTCAAACACCTGTCTCCCCGATGGCCTCTAGTAGCTGGGTTATATAAGGGAAACATCATTAATCATGGTTACTCTTGGAATTGGGATCGTGGGCTCTACTGACTGGCTGGGCTCAGGCAGGGAGCACTTGGTCATGGCTTCAGGTGCTGGTGTCAGTCATGGCATTGTTCTGTCTGGTTCCCAGGGGATGCGGTCCGTGGGGTCCTTCTGTTTTCATGAGTCTGGAGCTGCAACATAACTGAGGCCAAAGAGTTATCTTTGTTTGACTAAAACCTTATTCTGGTTTGAGGTTTTATTATTGTATCCTGGTCATGATTGATAGACCAAACTCACTTTCTTCTTAAGTGATTTTGACACTGACCAGAACCTAATGTTCTAAGGGCTTAATGATGAAAAGGAGTGGACATATAGTATATGTACAGGAGGATCTGGGGAAAGAATGCAAGTGAGTTACAGTTCTATCAGGATAAACAGAACGAGCTTGGATTAAAGCAGAATGCATGCTAGAGAAAGGAAGTTCATGTGCAGTTACACCCCTAACCCCAACTGCTGTCTTGAGGATAAGATCTGAAGAGTTTAGTATTTGGCAGCACATTGGTTGGGAAGCTTGGCTCTAACCCAGTCTCTCTCTCTCTCTCTCCCTCTCCCTCTCCCTCTCCCTCTCCCTCTCCCTCTCCCTCTCCCTCTCCCTATCCCTATCCCTATCCCTATCCCTATCCCTATCCCTATCCCTATCCCTATCCCTACCTCTACATCTTCTCCCCTAAGTAGTGCCATTGTAGTTCCTTCTTACACCCAATTTATTTTTCTGCTTTAGCACTCATGCATATGCAAGATTGATGCCATTGTCAAGGTTGGAGAAAAAATTTAGGATTTCTGAATTTCTCATTTTTTCTGGCTACTCCCCCTGTGGCACTTCTTCCTGCTCCACCTTTCTTTCCAAAATTTTTATCCATTCTTCACCATCCATTAGAATTACCACATTAATAGTATATTCATTCCAACAAGGAGTTAGGAGGGATCTGCTTGAATGAATTGATCCTAAGTTATAACTGCCTGATATGTCCTTCCTGCCAGAGGTACTTGCTTATTAAACAAAATTAATTTCTGCATATTGTAATTTCAACCAATATAGGGGTGACAATTTGGGACTGACAACTCAGCATTCTGCATGCATGGGCTTTAGGGACAAGAAGGGGAAATAAACCTTATTAGCCTTGGATATCTCCTAGCTGTGAGCTGGGCAGGGGATGGAGAACTGATGAAATTAGACACCTCAATCCATGTAGGTCTTTAGAAGGGCCTCAGAGCAGCTTTATGCATGTCTCCTTTTCCCCATTCCCTCCAACAGCTAACCCCGGAAATACTTTGTGTGGAAGTATTATTAATTTGCAGTCATTAAAGTCATCTGCTTATATCATGCCCACTTGCATTACAGCCAAATATACCCATTTAAAGAACTAGTTTAATTTATCTGTCTAGAGGCTGTCTTTGACTCCAACCCCACACCCTTTCCTAGGATGCCCAGGTTTCATGTCCTGTGTAGATCTTTTCCTGCACTTTGGCTATCTCCATGGAATCTTGAATCAGAGTCGAAATAAAGCTTCAAGGGCAGCATTAAATCATGCTGAGTTCCTGGGAAATCACAGGTGCATCTTGGCACAGTTATAAGAATATGGCCTTTAGACAGTCAGAAATGGGTTTAGTCCCAGTTTTGCCACTTATTAGATAGTTTATGTTCCTGAACACATTTCTTAACCTTGGTTTCCTCTCCTATAAAGTAGAGATAATATATTACTTTCAGGAATGTATGTGAGAGTTTAAATTGCACAAAAATGTTAATTCCCTTATAGGCTGTTTATACCCAGGGCTGTGGGTCTACTCAGAACTGGCTTTTGCATATACAGAAGCTACTTATGTGCTCATTTATTCATTCTTTCCTTTATTCTCTTGAAAAATGAGTACTGAGTGCCAGGTATCGGTGTAACTGAGAAAAAGACTTAATGAAATCCATGGCTAATTGTATTTTAGCATTCCTTCTTATTTGCTGACATTTTCTCGTGCTCATTCTTGTGTAATCAATAACTGGCTGATATGGTAAATAACTACCTGATCTAGCTCTCTGTAATTGAAAGTTTCTCTTTCCTGTAGATAACAAATTCTATCTTCAGGTATATTGATGAGATAATACATGGGGAGACCTTTCCTTAACTGGCAAAGAAATGTTGTTTTGCATGTGTTATCTTCCTGACCAGGAACTTTAGAGCAGAATTTTCTTGTCTTATAAAGACTTGATAACTATTCTTGTAATTTAGTTTCATGGATGTGTTTTGACATAAGAACAAACAAACCTGTAGGAAAGTTTTATGAGTTTATTAGAATTTATTTGAGCCAAACAGAGGACATGCCTGGAAGCAAGATCTCAACAGACTGAGACAGTTTGCGGTTTCTTTTATACATTTTTAATTAGGAAAGAACATAAAGAAAATTACATGAACATGGGAGAAAGCAAGGTAGGGAAACCTCTATGATTGGATTATAAGATAGTTAACAAGATTATGTGCTATATTGAGGATGGTTATGCTCACTTCCCAGGTGTCGGAAAAAGAGACATTTCAAAGATGTGTTAACCAAGATGAAACTAACGGACAGTGCTTGCTTAAGGTGAACAAAAACCATTTATAGGCCTATGACGTGACTACCCATCATTACCTGCCCAATTAGGAATTTATGATCAGATTACTCTGTGAGATTTCTTTCAGTTAGATTTTCGTACACAGATGAATTTTGGGGTGAGCCAGAAGACTTTGGCATTGAAAAACCCAAGTCCTGATTCCTTGCTCTGTTCTTCCACAACCCTGGGTTGATTTTCTAGTTGGAGAGAGCCATTTTATTAATGGAATTAACTGAGACTCAGGGAAATTAGGGGGCTTTAGTGTGAAATTACACAGTGAGAGCAGAATTAGATTAGCAGTGTCTATTGCATTTAAAGTGGAGAAATGCTCCTTGTATTTTTTTTTTTTATTTATTTATTGGGGTGACAATTGTTAATGAAATTACATAATTTCAGGTGTACAATTCTGTATTACATCATCTATAAATCCCATTGTGTGTTCACCACCCAGAGTCAGTTCTCCTTCCATCACCATATATTTGATCCCCCTTACCCTCATCTCCCTCCCCCCACACCCTTTACCTTCTGGTAACCACTAAACTATTGTCTGTGTCTATGAGTTTTTGTTTCTCATTTGTTTGTCGTGTTTTTGGTTTATATACCACATATCAGTGAAATCATAGGGTTCTCTGCTTTTTCTGTCTGACTTATTTCGCTTAGCATTATACTCTCAAGATCCATCCATGTTGTCACAAATGTTCCTATATCATCTTTCCTTAACGCCGAATAGTATTCCATTGTGTATATATACCACAACTTTTTTGTCCATTCATCTATCGAAGGACATTTTGGTTGTTTCCATGTCTTGGCCATCGTAAACAAAGCTGCAATGAACATTGGAGCACACGTGTCTTTATGTATAAATGATTTCAAATTCTTTGGGTAGATACCCAGGAGAGGGATTGCTGAGTCATATGGTAATTCTATTTGTAATTTTTTGAGGAACCTCCACACTGCCTTCCATAGCGGCTGTACCAGTCTGAATTGGCTCCTTGTATTTTAAGCATAATTTGGTCAGAACTATTTTGGTAATACTTCCAGGATGCATGCATATTTGTATGTAAGGTCAGTGTGAATGAAAAAAGGGGCTATGCAATCTAACAAATTCTATGACTGAAAGTAATGTCACAGGGTGATATGATCATAAATTCCTAACTGGGCAGGTCATGGTGGGGAGTCACACCCCAAGTGTAAAACGTTTATCTTTGCCTTAAGCAAGTCCTGTCCATTGTTCTTGTGCATCTAGGTTAGCACACCTTTGAAATATGAGACTATTCCTCTTTTCCAGACCCCTTGAAGGCATAACCACCCTCAAGGAAGCACATAATCTTGTTAACTCTGCTATAATCCAATCATAGAGATTTGCCTGCCTTGTTTTCTCCCACCTTCATGTAATCTTCCTTACATTCCTTCCTTAATTCCAAATGTATAAAGAGAACTGCAAAACTGTCATTCACCAGAGCAGTTGAGATCTTGCTTCCCACATGCTGTCAGTTTGGCTCAAATACACTCTTATGAAAATTCTCTACAAGCTTGGATATTTCCTACATCAACATCAGAAATGAGTATCTATAAAACTCCATAACATGCGTAATTAGAAAACACTTCACTTCCCATCCTGCACCACCCCCTTAAACATATACAGCCCAGACCTGTGAATAAAGAAATCGTTTACGTTAAAAATGTAACCACTGACAATTTATTATACAGTCTCATTACACAGCTGTATAACAGTCAGTGATTGAAAGGGCCAGAGGGGTTAAGTGGGGGAAAGGGATTCGTAATTACTGGTGGGGGAGAAGGTAGCTCATTTCAATATGGGCTGCTTAAAGCTGGTAAGAGACATCTATATGCCCGTGGCTACAGATACTACAATTAATTAAAGTTTATCTTTGAAGCAGGAAGCTATGACAAACTAAGGCAGAATTGCCTTGTAAAACTATGAGGCTGCAAGCTGAGGTATTTGGGTTCATTCACCTCAACGATTATTTGTTGAACACCTCCTTTTTCCTAGCCAATACTAAGTCCTGGTGGTACACAAATAGTTGGACATAAATCCTGTCCTAGAAGGATTCACAATGATAGATTAGGTTAGGAAGGTCAAGATAGATAAGCATTGGATTAAGACAAGTATCTAAAGTGAGTCAGGTAGAAGGTATTAGAGAAATAGCTCAATTTTCTTCTTTGGCAGAGAAGATCTAATTTTGAAGGTATCAATTGAGTTAAACAAAAAATCTGAGTTGGGGTTTTCCAAGGGAAGGATATTCCAAGTGTGGGGGTTGGGAGCAAGTGTCCCCAAAATGTGCCACTCTGGTAAGCAGATTATTATGAACTGAAATAAATTAAAGCCCAACAAACTCAAGAAGAGTTTTTTATTTCCCCTTTTTCTTAAAGAGATTCATATAGAAAAACAAACAAAAAAAACAAACAAAAAAATCTTAGGAAGGGAACCTTGACTTGATCACTCTAAGAATTTACACCTAGCATTAGTCAGGAAAACTCCAAGCATGTTTATTAGATGACTCATGTCCCATTGTTTCTGAGTTGCCTACCAGTAATCTTCTTGTTATGTATGTCCCTCTCTCTTTCTCAACTACCTGTAAATCACCCCTTCCCATGTCTGAAATCTAATACTCAGTCCTTCCTTCTCTCCTCTGTCCAAAGATGTCTTATATACCCAGTGTTGCCCACTGTCTTTGGAAGTTTCATGCCTATGTGAATTCTCCATGTGTATGTATTAAAACTATGATTTTCTCCTATTATTCTTCTGTAAGTTGTTTGAATGATTTGACCAGCCATAATATCTAAAGACGTAGGAGGATTAATTCCCTGATCCCAACACAAGGCAGTGGGGAAGGATATTCCAGTCAGAGGGAAGAACATTCTAGTGCAGAGAGTTAGGAGAGATTATGTGCAGGAAACCATAAGTAGCTGAGCCGGGGTGGAACTCAGGGGCATTTGGGGGTGGATGGAAGGTGAGGCTGTAGGATATGGTTGTGAGACAGCCATGTAACTTCAAGGATCTCATCATCATCCAAAAGTAAGCAGAGCTTTTTCATTCCTCAAACACAGAATGCTCATTAAAAAATAACATGATTTCAGATTTGTTCCCTAAGCAAAATAATTTGAAAGTACAGGTGTTACATTAATTGTGTTTAGCTGGAAGAGATATTTTCCTGCCTGTTTTAAGTTCATTTTAATTGAATCCAATTATAATATGTGGTGCAACTACAAAGAATTTTGAAAAATGTCTAACTAGGAAGGCAAAAATACTAATAACAAAAAGCTTCTACTGCCCTGAACTTGATAATCTAGAGGAGTAGGCAAATGTAAACTCCATTCCAAGGAAGGCTCTGAGAAGTTCTATTTTACATGCTAATATGTCATAGAGCAGAAAGCAGGAGTGATTTGCAGCATGAGTGGGGATCAAGTGTGGTGTCACTACTCTTTGAGGACATGGGGTGAGAGTTGAGTTTTGAAGCATGAGAGGTTTTCAAGAGGTACATGGGTGCTAGAATAGGAGAACATCAACTGGGTTGAGAGATACTCTTGAGCAATCCAAGCATGAATGTGGAAAAATGCAGGATAGATTCAGAAATGTGAAGTAGTATGGTGGGGCTGGACAGTAGGTAATGGAGTTGTGAGAGATAAGTAAGAAATCTTGTAGAGCCGTATATTCTACTGTATTATTCATTCATCCAGTTCATTCATTGTTTTACAAATACTTACTGAGCTGCCAGGTTGTATTGAGCATTCCTGACTTAGATGCAAGGAAAACAAGACATGGTTCCTGCCCTCAAGAAGCAATCACAGTGGGAACACACACAAGGTTTCTGAGCAGAAGAGGTTACCACATAATCTCCCCAGCTGCTCCTCCTAGTTGAAGTACTCCACGATCCTCTCCCTCGTGGCTCCTGATTCCTGTCAATGTTCTTGTCTATTGAAATATTCATGCAGATGCTTCTTCCAACATGGTCTACTTTCTCAGTTTCTTGGTTTCCTCAGGGCGTAGTGCATCTTGTTGTTCAGGGTAGAAACCTTGGACTGATCCTTCACTTCTTTATTTCACATAGCACACCCAAATCTTCAGCAAGTTCTATAAGCTGTATATTAATATATCCTGAATTCAGTCTTTTCTTTCCTCTGCCTCTACCTTCCTAATCTCCCGCCTGGATCACTTTACCTGGAGTTCCTGCTTCAACTTGCCTCTTTCTAGTCTTTTCTCAATTTCACAGTCAAAGGCATCCTTACAAAAATTGATTCAAATGACCTTACTCCCTGCTCACTACCCTCTCAAGGCTTCCAGTCACATATAGAACCAGATCAAAGTTCTCACAGAGGCCTTTAAAGCCCCACACAGACTTTGTTCTGATTCCAGTCTCTCTCCCCACCTCATAATACCCTCCCTCTTGCACATTGAGCTCTAGGTAGATTGACTTCTTTGCTGTTCTCTGAACATAACCAGTATATTCTTACATCAGGATATTTGAACTCCCCTTTCTGGAGTTCCGTTCTTTCATACATACACTTGGATTTCTCTTGTACTTCCTTTAATGTTCTCCGTGTTCTGCTCAAACACTACCTTCTCAAAGAAGCCTTCCTAGATTCCCTGTCTAAATTAGTAGCCACCATGTTTGTCTATCTTCTTGTTTTATTTTATTTTTCATTAAAGAACTTAGGTATATGATATTATATTGTGCATGCATTTGTTAATTCGACTATCTCCTCCAAGAGAATTAAGCTTCTTGAGGACAGGGACCTTGGCCTTTTTGTTCACAATTTTACCCTTGTGTCTAGAACACTATCTGCATTGTACAGGATTGAAGAGAAGGCGTGTAGTCAGTAAGTGAAGTACTTTATTCAAGGTTAGTTCTAAAAAGAATAACATAATTGGGATGCACTTCAAGGAGAAAGTAGGGTTGAAGGAGGGTTTCTTTTAAAGGAGGAGAGATTTCATGATGTTTAAAGATTGAAGGGATGCTGCATGATGGAAGGTCACACAGAATAGGTGGTTCATCTGCAAGTTTCCTGGAGGAGCACGGTAGGAATGCGATGGAGAGAAGAGGAAAGGAGTTACTTTAGGACCTTCTTCCCAACTGGTTTGCCTCAAGACACCAATGGGCCACAAGTGGACTAGAGTTCTGCTGAGACATGGATCTCTGCAGCCTTTGGGGTGGGTAGCTGGGGCCTGGGTAATAGGTCAGCTCTAGCTTTGTTAGTCTATCCTGTTTACCACGCAAACACCATTTGCTACATCTACTCTGATGTGAAGGAATCTTGGAAGCTCTAAAGTAGAGACAGAATAGGAACATGTTTTTTCAGGTCTTAAAGGGTGAAAGCAATTTAAGAAATGTGGTAAAAGGGTCAAAACATACACACCCACATCTTTGGTGGAAATAAAAAGGACTCACCAGTCCTGTCTTATCTCTGTATCTTCCTTTCTTCCTCCTTCTCTCTGTTCATGGATTTTTGATCGAATGTTTGCTATCCGCCACTTTCTGAACTAGGATCTAGAGCTATCCATCCTCAGGTCACAGCTCCATCTTCACCTCCTCTAGAAGTCTTCTTTGAACCACACAGACTGGTTTCAGCGTTTGCTCATGCCCTTACCAGCTTGTGCTCATGCTGGGTCTGTGTATCCATAGTAGTTTCTCCCACATCGTGTTGAAATGATCAGTTGATATTCCTGTCTCCTCCATTTGTCCACAGCATCCCCTAGGCTCGGTACTGTCTCACTTGTCTTTATAGCCTGCCCATTTAGCTTGGACCCTGGCAGAGTGCGTGCTCATTAAATAGTTGTTGAACTGAAACTGTGCCAAGGTGAATAAGACACAGTCTTTGCCACCAAGTTGCCCACTGGCTATTTGGAGAGACAGGTGTATACATTACTAATTGTGCCATAATGTGATAAGAGCTATAACAGTCATATAAAAAGTATAGCTGGCGTCCAGTGGTAGGCACACCTACCACTGATGAAGCAATGGAGTGGTCATTGTGCTTTTCCCTGGTGAATTCAAGCAGAATTTATATTCATTTAGGAAAGGAGAGATGTTAGATTGTTTGTAAAGTTATAAAGCTCTTAGAAATCCTCAGATGGGAAGTTGCTAAATAATAGTAAAATATTAACCTCAGAGCAGCAGCTGGCAAGCCCTGTTTTCATGTGCCTTAAGGCCTATCGTTAAATCTGTTGACACCTATAAAGTTTCCTCCTTTTGAAAAAAAGGAGTTTTATAAAGGTTGGCTTCTTTAATGTTCCTTTTACATTATCCTGCCAAGAGTAGTTTTTCTAAGTAGTACAGGTCAGAATGATTAAATAAGACAGCTAATGGGTCTAATAACAATTAAAAGAAGCAAGCCCTTTACCCCCCGTTGTTAGGGATGTTAGCAGTGTAGTCTCTTTGTTGAAACTACTGCAATGTTTACAAGTCCTTCATAATCACAAGCTGCTCTATCTTCACACTGGGCATATTGATTCATCAAACTAACACGATTCTTGGTGGAAGGTGTTCACTGAATATATTGTGGAGGTATCTTGATTTGATGAAAACACATACATTTGGAAGTTGAATCTGCTTGTTAAAATCTCATCTTTGCCTCAGGTAAGCTTGGTAGTCTTCTGCAAGTGACATAAAGTCTCTTAGGTTCATTTTCTTTCCTGTAGAGTCACAATACTTGCACCATTTAATAAACCAGGTTGTTTGGAGGATGAAATGAGAAAACATATGAGGTGCTAACACAATGTCTGGAAAATAATATGTGTTTAATAGGTGTACATTTGTTTTTGTTTACTTATATATAGCTAAGACTTTTCTACTCAGAATTTTACTGGATAAATATTTCAAACATTTGTTAAATTTTGTACACCAAAAAATCTATTTCCTTTATGTTCAACACTCCATGTTTTATAATGATCATACTATAAGATCTAATATTTATTGGGTACATGTCATGTCAAACATGTAACCAATAAGTGATTGACCTCAACAATCTAATATCTTATTTATTTAGGTCTATTTTACGATGAAGAAAGTGAGATGTAGAGAGGCTAAGTAATTTGTCAAAGGTAAAACTAGCAAACTTCAGGGTCAGCGTTCAAACACTCAGAGTACTATTCCAAAGCTATGTTCCTAACAGCTGCCTCCTACTACAGTATTTACTTTCTATCTCTTCTCCCACCATGTTAAACTATTAATATATACTCTATCAGATAAAGAGGATTATGTAGAGACAAAAAGAACCCATTTCCCATCATTTTTATAGCTTGAAGCTAGAGCCAAAGAACAATATCAGAAAGGAAAGGACATCCCTGCTGGGAGGCCAGTGGTTTCAGTGTCCAGTGGAGGTGAGAGGGTCATGGGAAATCTCAGCCAGAGAAGGGGTCCTGATGGTTACTGTCACCTTAAAAGTTCTCTCATGGGAAAGTGATTGGACTAGTGGTTGGCCACAAGTCCTGGGTATTAAGTCTCTGGCATTTCTTTTCTTTTTTTAAATTAAAGTTTATTGGGGGGTGACAACTGTTAATAAAGTTGCATAGATTTCAGGTGTACAATTCTGTATTACATCATCTATATATCACATTGTGTGCTCACCACCCAGAGTCAGTTCTCCTTCCATCCATTTATTTGACCCCCTTTACCCTCATCTATGAGCCCCCTCACCCTTTACCCTCTGGTAACCACTTAACTATTGTCTGTGTCTATGAATTTTTGTTTCTTCATTTGTTGTCTTGTTCTTTTGTTGTTTTCTGTTTTATATACCACATATCCGTGAAATCATATCGTCTCGACTTTTTCTGTCTGACTTACTTTGCTCAGCATTTCACAGTCAAAGGCATTTTTTTGTCATTCTAAATGTTTGGGCTGAGGCCAATTACTAATTACTAATTTTTGAGTAAGGAGTCACAGGTGGGAAGCCAATTTCTTTGGCTTTCATAGCAACTCCTATCAATTGAATACTCTAATGAGACTGAGTCCTGCCTTAGGCAGGAGAGAGCACTGTGATTGATAAGTAATGGCAGAAAAGGGATTGGGAGGGGTGTGGATTGGGGTATACACGTCTCGTAATTGTTCTTCCTAGACTAATTGATGGAAAAGGGGTCTCAGATTCAGTGGAAGTATCTGTCCAGCATTGAAAATAAGTGTGTATCCTGTGTTGGAGCATAGCAGGTTATACTCTCCTGTGTTCCTTTCTATGGGGTTGCACTCCATTCCTACTAAATCTGTCTCCTTCTCAAACCACATCCTGATCTACAGATATTTAGTTTAATAGAATCTTCCCACTGCTGGCCTATTATTCTTCTAGAGCATGAATGCATCGGAAATACAGTTTCAGACACTTTTAGGCAAACTTATCTCAATGTAAATTTAATCAGCATTTAAAAATGAAATATGCCAAATATAAGTCAGAAATTAAGTCAACAAAATTGAATCTTGTAGATGCCCTTGCCTTCAATATTTCATCTTGACAGGTAGGCTCTGCAGCTGAGGCCCAGACCTCTGGTCTATTCGGTCCTGTGGGAAGCGCCGTTGATGATAGTGTAGCCTTTGCTACCTGCTTGTCTGCCTGGACCGCTCACAAATGCTCCGCTCCTCTGCTCACACCTCCGACTTTCCTCTGAAAAGGGAGAAGCTCTGGTTCCTTTCACCTCTGTGTTACCTTCCCTTCTCTTCTGTTTGTCCCATGTCTTGTCAACGTCTTTCTGTCCTCTTTCTCCCTCTCACACCTTCCTTTACACAGTCAATCTTCAGTGAACCTTTCTCCAATCATGTCTTTTAACCCTTCTTTCTGTGGCACAGTCCCTTTTGCCCCTAATTACTGCAAAGTTACTTAGTGCAAAGATAAATACCAAAACAGCACAAATCATCATTTTTTAAAGTAATGGAACTCAAATGAAACTTTAAAAAAACGTCTCTTAAAGTGATTTGGTCAGGCTTAGTCTTTTCTGGGGGAGGTTTCAGTCAGTCAACTGCTGTTTCTTTGTCCCAAACTGCAAATGACTTTTCTAATTGTTCATGGAATGCAAATAAAAAGACAGTTCTTTCCTACCAGATGTGCTGGATAGGCATGAGGGCACAATTACTTTCCTAAACAATATTTTCATCAAGACACTTACTCAGACTCTTAGAATTACTTCCTACTTCCAGTTTAATTGAACTGCGAAACATTGCCAGTGGCAGGTTTGTGTCCTGAAGTGCCCTTAGAGGCCTGGAGACTAGGATGTTACGGGTATTACAAAGAACCTTAAATTGGGTCTGTGGATTTCCAAGGAACACAGACTGTAAAGTAAGTAACCGGTCACTTAGATGTCATTTATCCCTTAGAATTTGGGCATAAGCATTAACATCTTCAAATAAGCAAAGTTTAAAATTTCTCTTACGATTTTGAATTAAAAAACTCTTTCAAGGGGTGGCCAGTTAGCTCAGCTGGTTAGAGCGTGGTGCTAATAACACCAAGGTTGCTGGTTCAATCTCTGCATGGGCCACTGTGAGCTGTGCCCTCCTTAAAAAAAAAAAAAAAAGAAAAAATATCTTTCAAAATAAATAAGCACTTTAACAATTTTTTGCTAATAGTTAATTTCTACATTTCTTGATTTATCAACTTTAGTATCTACTAATCCTCTATTTTGAAAAATGAGGTATGTAGCTCACTATATTACCTTCTCATTCCTCCCCCTCCTTTAAAGTGGAATATCTATATAAATTTATTTAGAATTATTCTGCAAGGTAGATTTGTCTCTTCTCTTCCATTGATCAATTTATTTATGTCAGTATAGACTCATAATATTTATTTTACACTTTGGGTTATACATCAATACCTTTTTCCCCCTCAAATTGCTCTACCTTTGGCCATTGGGAGATCTTTCAGTTGGCTTCTGTGTCTGTTTGACATACCCCATCATTGTGGTTTGCCTTCTGTCAATACAGGAGCACACCTTGTATATTTCCTGCTCCAGTAGTAGAATCAGCTATTTCTCCAAAGAGCCCTGATACTTTTTATTGAAAAAAATGATATTAGAAACTGGGCCTTAGGTGTTCTTGTTGCTAAAGGAGTTCTGGTTGCTTTTGAAAAGCGGTATTAGAAACCAAGATCTGGGCTTTCGGTGTTCTTGTTGCTGTGGTGATGTCACTGGTTCTATGCCGTCAGCTGACAGAGTTTAAAAATATATGTGTGCGTACTAACCCATGTGTACACACACACACACACACACACACACACAAATATACACACTTCTATATGTAATCATCTGTATCTATGCTAAGAAAAATATTAGTTCTTATTGATGTCTCCAACTCTAACACATTACCACATCGATTGTTAAAGTTTCCTTCCTCCCCTGCTTATCCATAAATTCCCACTCTAATAGTGAGAAACCTGGCTCCCACT
The DNA here is from genome assembly GCF_964194185.1 of Rhinolophus hipposideros. Classification (NCBI taxonomy): domain Eukaryota; kingdom Metazoa; phylum Chordata; class Mammalia; order Chiroptera; family Rhinolophidae; genus Rhinolophus; species Rhinolophus hipposideros. Next base: position 70,349,084 of record NC_138049.1, read on the forward strand.
TTCTGCCATCTATTTACCTAATTGTTCAATTCCGGAGTACATGTACAGCAGTATCAGAATTATTAATCTGTACACCTATGGAAATGACTTTATCAACAAGAATACAATACTGAGGTTCAGTTCCTTTTGCCTTTACAGATTCCATTCATTCCCCAAGTTACTTAGGTCAGCACCTTTTCCCTCATCCCTTTCAGTGAGGTTGCTTTATACATTTGCCGTACGCTTAGATTATTTTGTCATGTTCTGCATTTCAGCCTGCATTATTCTTGCTGAAAGAGGGATGTTGAAATATAATAATGGGCTTGTTTATTTTTCTTTGCAGTTATATCAGTTTTTGCTTCATGTATTTTAATGCTCAGTTATTAGATACATATATATTAAAGACATTATGTCTTCTTTGTAAATTGTCATTGTTCAGAAGTCTGCTTTCTCTGAGATTAATATTGCTATTCCAGTTTTATTTTTATTAGGGTAAGCATGGCATATCTTTCTCCATGTTTTTATGTTTAACCATTTCTGTTTTTGTATTTAAAATGTGTTTCTTGTAGACAATATGTAGTTTGGACTTTTTTTTATCCACTCTGATAGTTACTGTCTTTAACTGGTATAATTTGTTATTTTTTAAATTAAATTAAATTTTATTATTAGTTTTAGGTGACAAACAACATAATGATTAGACATTTACACCCCTCACATAGTGCTAAGCCCACCAAGTCTACTACCTCTCTGACATCATACATAGCTATTACAATACCATTGACTATTTTCCCTATGCTGTACTTTACATCATGTAAAGTATATGTACTTTATATAATACATATATATCATATATATCACTTTTGATATACATATCACATATGATATATGTCACATATATATCACATAAGATATATATACACATAGATGTATATATACACATATATACGTGTATATATACATATATACGTATATATACATCTATACTATAGATGTATATAGATGTATATAGATGTATATAGATGTATATATATGTATATACGTATATATATATCACTTTTTAGTTTGCTGTGATCCCACTTGTTTATTTTTTCTTTTGTTGCCCTTGTCCAAGGAGGTATATCAGTAAAAATATTACTAAAGGTGATGTCTGAGAGTTTACTTCCTATATTTTCTTCTAGGAGATTAACGCTTCCAGGTCTTACATTTAAGTGTTTAATCCATTTTGAGTTTATTCTTGTGTATGGCATAAGAAGGTGGTCCAGTTTCATTTTTTTGCATATATCTGTGCAGTTTTCCCAGCACCATTTATTAAATATACTGTCTTTACCCCAATGTAAATACTTGCTTCCTTTGTCATAGAGTAAATGACCATATAGGCATGGATTTATTTCTGGGCTCTCTGTTCTATTTTATTGATCTATTTGTTTTTATGCCAGTACCATGCTGTTTTGATTACTATGGCTTTGTAGTATAATTTGATATCAGGTAGTATGATACCGCTACCTTTGTTTCTTCTTTTTCAAGATTGCTGTGGCTATTCAGGGTCCTTTATGGTTCCATATTCATTTTAGGATTATTTGTTCTAGTTCTGTGAAACATACCATTGCTATTTTGTTAGGGATTGCACTGAATCTATATATTGCCTTAGTCAGTATGGACATTTAAACTATATTAATTCTTCTTATCCATGAGCATGCTATATGCTTCCATTTGTTCATATCTTCTTTAATTTCTCTCTTCAATGTCTCATAATTTTCTGAGTACAGGTCTTTTACTTTGGTTAAATTTAATCTTAGGTATTTTATTTAATTTTTTTTGATGCGATTATAAATGGGATTGGTTTTTAAATTTCTCTTTCTGATAGTCCATTATTGGTGTATAAAATGCAACCGATTTCTAAACACTGATTTCATATCCTGCTACTTTACTAAATTCATTTATCAGTTCTAATATTTTTTTGGTGGAATCTTTGCAGTTCTGTCTACATAGTATTATTTCATCTGAAAATAATGACAGTTTTACTTCTTCGTTTCCAATTAGGATGCCTTTTATTTCTTTTTCTGTCTGATTGCTGTGGCTCGGACTTTTAGTGGTATGTTGAATAAAAATGGTGAAAGTGGACATCCTTGTCTTCTTCCTCATCTTAAAAGAGAATCCGTTTAGCTTTTCGCCATTGAGTATGATGTTAGCTGTGGGTTTTTATGGCCTTTATTATGCTGAGATATGTTCCCTTTATTCTTACTTTGCTGAGAGTTTTTATCATAAATGGATGATGGATTTCGTCAAATGCTTTTTCTGCATCTATTGATATGACCGTATGATTTTTATTTTTCATTTTGTTTATGTAGTATATCACATTAATTTATTTGTTGATATTGAACCAATCTTACATCCTAGGAATAAATCCCACTTCATTGTGGTGTATGATTTTTGGAATGTATTGCTGAATTTGGTTTGCTAATATTTTGTTGAGGATTTTTGCATCATCAGGGGTATTGGCCTATGGTTTACTTTTTTGTAATGTTTTTGTCTGGTTTTGGAATCAGGGTAATGGTGGCCTCATAGAATGAGCTTGGGAACTTTCACTTCTCTTGAATTTTTTGGAATAGTTTAAAAAGAATAGGTGTTAATTATTTGAATTTATGCTAAGTTTCACCTGTGAAGCCATCCATTCCAGGACTTTTGTTTGTTGAGAGCTTGTTGATTACTGATTCGATTTCATTATTTCTAATAGGTCAGTTCAGATTTTCTGTTTCTTCTTGATTCAGCCTTGGAAGAATGTATGCTTCTTGCAATTTATCTGTTTCTTCCAGATAGCCCAATTTGTTGGTATATAGTTGCTTATAGTATTTTCTTAATTTTTTTTTCTTGTATTTCTGTGCTGTCCAGTATCACTTCTCTTTCATTTCTGATTCTATTTATTTGGGTCCTCTTTCTTTTTTCCTTGGTGAGTCTGGTTAAAGGTTTATCAATTTTGTTTGTCTTTTCAAAGAACAAGCTCTTGGTTTCATTGATCTTTTGTATTGATTTTTTTTAGCCTGTATTTTGTTTATTTCCACTCTGATCTTTACTATTTCCTTCCTTCTACGTACTTTGGGCTTTGTTTTCTGTTCTTTTTCCAGTTCCCTTAAGTATAAAGTTAGATTGCTTACTTGAGATTTTTCTTGTTTCTTGAGGTAGACCTGCATTGCTATGAATTTCCTTCTGAGGACTGCTTTTACTGTGTCCCATAAATTTGGGTTCACTCTGTTTTCATTTTCGTTTGTCTCAAGGTATCGTTCTGTTTCTTTCTTGATCTCATTGTTGACCCATTAATTGTTTAGTAGCATGTTATTTAGCCTCCTTGAGTCTTTTTGTTTTTTTTTGTAATTGATTTCTAGTTTCATGCCATTTTAATTGGGGAAGATGCTTGATATGATTTCAGTCGTTTTGAATGTATTGAGACTTGTTTTGTTGTCTAATATGTGGTCTATCTTGGAAAATGTTCCATATGCACTTGAAAAGAGTGCTTGTTCTGCTACTTGATGTGGAATGCTCTAAAAATATCAATTACATTTATCTGGTCTAGTGTATCATTTAAGGCCACTGTTTCCTTGTTGATTTTCTGTATGGAAGATTTGTCCATTCATTTCAATGGGGGTATTAAAGTCCCCTGCAATGATTGTGTACTGTTCATCTCTTGGTTAATATTTGTTTTACATAATTAGGTACTCCTATGTTGGGTGCACAGATGTTTACTAGGGTTATATCCTCTTGTTGGATTGATCAATTTATCATTATGTAATGTCCTTCTTTATCTCTTATAGTCTTTGTTTTAGTCTATTTTGTCTGATATAAGTATTGCTAGCCTAGCTTTTTCTCATTTCCATTTGTGTGAAATATCTTTTTCTATCCCTTTACTTTCAGTCTCTGTGTGTCTTTTTATCTGAGGTGGATTTCTTATAGATAGTATCTGTATATATAAGTCTTGTTTTCTTATCCATTCAGCTACCCTATGTCTTTTGATTGGAGCATTTAATACATTTACATTTATAGTGATTTTTGATAGTTACATATTTATTGTCATCTATTATTCAGATTTTTCATCTTCTTCTGTTTATTTTCCCCCTTCTTCTCTCAAAGAAGTTCCTTTAACATTTTGTGTAATATTGGCTTGGTGGTAATGAATTCCTTTAGCGTTTTCTTGTCTGGGAAACTTTTTATCTCTCCTTCAATTTTAAATGATAGCCTTTCTAGGTAGAGTAGTCTTGGTTGTGGGCCCTTGCTTTTCATCACTTTAAATATTTCCTGCCACTCTCTTCTAGCCTGCAAAGTTTCTGTTGAGAAATCAGCTCATAGTCTTATAGAAGCTTCCTTGTAAGTAACTAGTTTGCAAACAAAGATTCTTTCATTGTCTTTAACTTTTAGCATTTTAATTATGATGTGTCTTGGTGTGGGCCCGTTTGGTTTCATCTTGTTTAGGCTCTGTGCTTCCTGGTGCTTGACTATCCATTTCCTTTGCCAGGCTAGGGAAGTTTTCTCTCATTATTTTTTCAAATATGTTTTCAATTCATTTTCTCTCTTCTCCTTCTGGTACCCCTATGATGTGAATGTTGGTATGCTTGATGTTATCCCAGTGACCCCTTAAACTGTCCTCATTTTTTTGGATTTTTTTCTTTTTGCTGTTCTGTGTGAGTATTATCTTCTAAATCATTGACTTGATCCTCTGTTTCGTATAATCAGTGTTTACTCCTACTATAACATATTCTTCATTTCTATTATTGTAGTCTATATTTCTGACTGGTTCTTTTTAATGTTTTCTATCTCCATTTTTATGTTTCCCATTTCTTTGTTGAATTTCTCCTTGAGACAATTGAGCATCCTTATAACCAGTGTTTTGAACTCTGCGCCTGGCAAGTTGCTTGCCTCCATTTCATTTAGTTCTATTTCTGGAGGTTTCTCCTGTTCTTTTATTTGGGACATGTTTCTTTGTCTCCCCATTTTGGCTGCCTCCCTGTTTTTGTTTGTATATATAAGGTAGATGTCTCCCTGGCTTAGTAGATTGGCTTATTTAGTGGGTGTCCTGTGAGGCTCAGTGGTGTAATCTCCCTCATCACCTGAGCCCGGTGCTGCAGGTGTGTCCCTTGTATGGGCTGTGTGTGACATCCTGTTGTAGTTGAGCCTTGGTTGCTGTTTGCACATCAATGGGAGGGATTAGTTGTAAAGACTGGCAGTGACTACAGTGGAGCAGTTGTGGTGCAGGCACTGACCCTACAGAGCAGGATTCACTTTAACAGGTCTCTGATGCACTCCCAGCTGCTCTTTGTGTGTGTCATCCTTGGAAGTGGCTGGGTGATACTCCATGTTGGTCAGAAGTTGGCCAATGCATGTATCAGCCTTAGAGCTTCCTGGGAGGGGTCCCACTATGGGCCAAGTTCAGCCTCTGCCTGTGCCCTGCATGGGGCCACCTGGCATGAGCCACAAAGCAATCCACAGATGGTCACTAGCCTCACTGTGCTTGGAGGTGCCTGAAGAGGCCAAGCCATGAACCAAGGCTGCCTGTTGCTAGGGCTGCCCAGCCAGAGGTACAGCACACTCTGATGCTAGATGCTGCTTGTTTGGGTTTTTTGAACCTTTGGGAGGTTTTAGGAAAGTCTGCACCGTGAGTGAAGACAGGCTGTTTGTGTGGAAAAGTGACTAGAAGCAGTTTGAGTGTCCCCACAAGTTGGGTGGGGTGGGGTCTCAGAATCACCAGGGCAGGGCAAATGGTATTAGCCAGAATGATGGAAACTCAGATATGGCAGCCTCCTGAGCCTACATGCCAGGAAAGGGGAGGCCTCAACAAAGAAATGGTGGCTTCTGCCTGCTCTTCGTCCATGAGAAAGCTGCCCCTCCAGCCCTTGCCCTGAAGCTGGGCAACTCAGTTCCTCCCCGTATGTCCCTGGCACCTTTTAAGCTTCTGCCCCAGTGCTGGAGGTCAGAACAACTCAGTCCATCAGTGAGTAAGTCCATGCATGGGCCCTTTAAGAGGAGTACCCGGGACTGCAGCTGCCCTCCATCTCACTCAGTCCAATATCTGTTGGTTTTCACAATCAGAAGTTATGAAGACTTCTCTTCCTAGCACTGAAACCTTGGGCCGGGGAGCCTGGTGTGGGGCTGGGACCTCTTGCTACTCTGGAGGAGGGGAGGGTGGTGAGTTCTGTAGCTGAGATATTCCTTCTGATTTTAAATGGTCACACACAGGTGTGGGAACAGCCTGTTCTGTGTCTCTGCCCCTCCTACCAGTCTCAAGGTGGCTTCTTCTGTATGTCTTTAGTTGTAGGGCTTTGGTTCAGCAAGATTTCAGGTGCTTCTCAATGGTGGTTGTTCTGTAGTTTAGTTGTAATTTTGATGTAGTCATGAGAGGAGGTAACCATAGCATTTACCTACTCCACCATCTTGACTGGAAAATTGAAATGTAAATATTTTTGAGTAAAGTTTAGTAACGTCTTAAAAATCAAAGACTTGGTTTTAATACTGAAACATTTTTTATATTGTATTAAATAAGGGATAAGTAGGATATTTTGAATACTTGATTATGAATGAAAGCTTCCAAAAGTTTTTTCCTCTTTTTTGCCTTCTATATCTGTTTTACTCTGAACTCTTCTTGTTTTCTGTAACTGAAATTGTGTTTTACCTCAAAACTCTCAATCTAGTCAGCTGATTTTACTTCTGTCAGCTACAAGCTTTCTCTCCATTATGTTTCTTCTTTCTGTGCTATGATAATAATCTCTCTTCTTTGCTCTAATCAAGTCTAGTCACATTTTCTTCCCTTCTGTAATTTTCAGCTTTCCCTCCCATCTAAGAGCATTTCAGCTGCCTCACATTAGATTGAAAGCACATGTTACCTGAATTTTGAGAGATCTCCTGCAAAAGGACCATTAGAGATCTTAGGTAACCTGTGGAAGTTTTGCAGCTTGTTATTTCTATGCATTAGTTTTTTGCTTAAACAACTAAGTGTCTGTGATTCAGTTAATAAACTATTGTTTCTGGCCATTTGGTTAGAATCACTAATTTATTGGAGAAGTTATGGTCCAAGCTATTATATAAGTAGACAAGCATCTGTGTGGCTCTTGGCAATAAGTGTTAGATCTCCTTTCTTGTGGTATTGTCTCTGTTATGTTTTTATGAAATTCAATTCAATTCATCAAATATTTGAATACCTACCATCTATTCAGCTGCATGTTAACTTGAATGTGTGTGTGTGTGTGTGTGTGCACATGCATGCGCATGTGCATATGTATGCATGTTAAGTGCAATGTTGTTCCTACCCATGAGGAGTTTACCAGTGTGATTAGGTAGAAAGACATGAAGAAGCAACAAAGAGTGTTCCTGATATCCACTATTCTATTTTTTCTGGTTTTAAAAGATGAAACCCAAATAATATCTCCATTGAATTTAATCTTTTTTTCTTAGGATCTCAAAGTATATTATTGCATGATAAAATGCATTTGACTACTCTACAGTATCATAGTGTTTATTCATTGAGTTAGTGAATTTCTTTCAGTACGCTCAAGTTATTTGTATTCACTCTTTTACCTGAGAATTTCCATAAATGAAAACATTGCTCTCAGTATAACATCTACCATTGAGCATTTACAAGTATCACCAATAGGGTTAAAATTTTTCTTTATTTAAATCTTATTTGATAATCACCTACTAATGTCAAGTACTAAAGATAAAGAGTGAAGAAAGTACCCTGCCCCTGAGAAGTTTATATTCTGATTGTGGAAACTAGACAGATAACAACAATAAATAAATATGATACTTAAATGTTATAATAATTGATATTAAAAGTAATGGGAGAGCGAATTCCATGGGATGGCCACTTAAAGTAGAGTAGTAAGAGAAGGCATCTCTAAAGGGATGATACATTTAAGAGATTCTTCAGGAACAAAACGGAGATGTTCATAGGGAGGGCTGAAGGAAGGGATTATAGTCTCAGAGACGAGCATCGTCCATAACCCTGCAATGCGGAAGGACTTTCTGGATTTGTGGAAAGAGAAGAGTATGGCAAGTAAATGAGGAGCAGACTTGTAGCAGATGAAGTTGGAGAATTAGATAGTAATGAATTATGCTGAATCATGCTGGCTATGTTAGATAGTATAGTTTTTTTCTTAAAGAATAATGAGAAAGGCATTAAATTTCTTAAAAGGGAGAAGGATGTGATTTGATTAAATGTTTCAAAAGCATCACTCTGGAGAATGGGTTGGATGGAGGTTGAAAAGTGTGGATGCAGGGAAATCAGTTAATGCACCTGTAAGGTGATGATCACATTAATAAAGGGGGCACAGAAAAGACTGAGAGAAGTGGAAAGGCTTGGGGTATGTTTAGAAGAAGACAAACAAGACCTCTTGTGAATTAGATGTGGAGGAGAGGAATGAGAATAATGAGAGCTCAAGGATCATATCCATTATTTTAATTTTGACAATCACCTTATGAGGAAAATGTTATTATTTTCTGTACCTTACAGACAAGGAAACTGAGGTACTAAGAGGAGAAAAGCCTGCCCAAAGTCATACACTTAGTAAGTGATGGCATGTGGATTGAATTCAGATTGATAATTGTGTAGCACATACCAACCACTGTAACGTACTGAGCATGTATCTTACATCTTTCCAAGTACGGTATTTTAAATTTTTTACTTCAACATGTTCTCATTTGTCTTGAATTTGAGACCTAGAATAGCTCCAAATTGTACTTTTTTCTTTAAAATTAGTTTGGAGCAATGGTTAAATAATTTAGCTGGCTTCAGAGATTTATTTAAAAATCTCACTTTCGGGATATTTTATGGAGTCCACACAGATTCAGTCTGATATGTACTTAATATATCTACTGTAGTATATGGTGAAAAAAATTATACTAATAACAATGACCAGTAAGATACTGAAGTTCTTGCTATATCACCAATGAGAGGCTATGTTTGGTTTAGGAGTATTTTATTATTAGCTTTGATTTTATTGTGTTCTTGGATTTTCAAAATTGATAGTCAATTCATATAGTCTTTATCAACACAGTTTCATCCTATTATCACAATCCCTCAGGAATCCTCACCTCTTTAGAGGCTAAGAATAAGTGGAAATTAAATTTTATACTTTCAAGAAAACAATAAGAATTTTTAAATTAAAGCAAATAGGATGGACTCTCTTCCCAGAAGAACAAGAAAACTTATAATTTAGTGTGTGTGGGGATGAGGGAAAATGTTCCCTCCACCCTACCCCCACCCCCTACCACTGCTAGCCTTTATAAGAAGATGGTTTCATCAGGACTTTGTTGACAAGAGAGCAATGAATTCCACCAAGTTAAGGTAATGTGTAGTGAAAAAAAATCTGCTTATGAGTCAGTGGGTTTTGATTATACATATAACTTCCTTTATTTCTTGTAATTTGAAGTACATATTATAAATTAAGGCTAGATATTTATAGCACTATATGATTTAGTTAAAATACAAGTGTTTTACTGGATGAAAGCATTGAGGGGTGGGTAGAGAGGTTGATTCTCAAAGGAGGCCAGATGGGTTTTATTTTTAATAGTGAAAACAAAATTTAAGAATAGAAAATTTATATATTTTTGTCTCTGGCCCATATCAAGCAGACACCACAATTTCAAGGGCATTATATATGGAAAAATGTTATAATTCTATTTTCTTTCTAGACATTGGGTATGTCTTATTATTCATGTTCTGATGTTTCATTTCTCAAGTAAAGCTCTGGAAATCCTTTCATGATAAATTTAAAATGATAAGCAAATAATTTCAGTGGAGTAAAACACATACTTTTCCTGAAAAATAAGTTACATTTGCTGGGAAACTTATGCCACGATTCCATATTTAAAAGTCTTTTAATTCAAGACACCCTACAGCCCTTTATTATATTTCTTTGTTTAGAAATATGGCTTCTAATAGTGAACACCTGAATGTAAATTGTTAGAGAAATATATTTACAATTTTTTTAATCCAAATGCAAATATAGTTCCTCAAACATAAATCTCTATTTAATTTAGTGACATAGTAGTCTAACGAATCCATTTGTTGTTTACTTCACTGAGTGGATAAAACAATAAATAAATGTTTCACCCACATGATCACAAGATTTAGTGAATACTTCAGTACATTTAGTATTATTGATTTTACTATGTAGGCTTTTATTCCTAATTTTTCCTCATAGCCAAAATGTATTTAATAAAACTAGCTGATGGAGGAAAGATTTATCTATATGTCTAACATTTGTTTTTCAGTATTTGAACCTTTAATCCATCATGTTTGTCATATTTATTTTTCAGATTTAGATTATAAAATCATATATGAATTTATTTTTGGCTTATACACCATTAATGTTGCAAGTAATACAAACTACCTGAATCTTCAAAACTAGTAGAACTTCTCAGTCAAACTATACAAGTACACATTAGTTACCAATTAATTACAATGCCAGTTGCATTTTATGATACTGTTATTGACAGGTTAGTAAAGCAGATGTTTGGGGCTGTTCTTTCTCCGGTACTAGTACAGCCACAATGTAGGACTGCCAATGCAGATGAGGTATTTGTAGAAAGGAATAATCTTACCAAGAGTCTCTACCCATAACCTTGGCCTTTACATAGTAGAGCAATATGATATGAGCAGTTATTACTTAACATTTTTAAATCATTTTTGGAAGAGTGTGAGTAAATAGACAAATGTTGGTCTTACAGATAGTGATAATATACAACATTGTAAGAAGTATACAGAATATATAAACAAAATGCGGATCCAAAGCTTGTGGTTTAAGGATGTATATATTAAATATATATTTACCATAAAAAATATAGACAAAGAGAAAACATTTTTAATATATAATCAGCTCCTATGACTACGTTAAGTTGAACATCCCAGTAGAACCATGAATGAATGAAAAAAGAAATAGATACAATGAAAATTTTAACAACAGTAGTAGTAATACATAAGCAGGTTAATAACATAATGTACTTTATTTGGCAAATAAAATCATCAGGGTAAAAAACAATGACAATATTGGCAAAGGCACAGTGTCATGGGTACCCTCATCTCTTGTCATTGGGAGTATGATTTGGGACAAATATTTTGTTCGTAGAGACGGTATCCCCAGTAAGCAGCACAGTGCCTCACCGAATCCATGTTCAGTATGAATTTGTTGAATAAATTAACACTTATACAAAGCTTTTTGGCAAAAATATTTGAAAACCTTGAAATTTCATAGTATTTTCCATTAATTCCAGTTTTTAGGAATCTATCTGATGAAGAAAAAAAATTATATAATTTTTAGAAACTAAGTTGTTGGTATTACTAATTGTTCTTTCTCAAACAGAAATGTAGGCAAAAGCAAAGGCCAACGGCCAAAGATTATAATTCTCAGTGGATGCGCACCATTTGGTAAAGTTGCAGAATAAAATTTGTGAAAACATAGACAGTGAGTTACAGTGTTGATGTGTATATTACAACTTAGGGAAAGAAATTCAATTTTCTACAGCAAATATATTCTAATAAGTACAATTTGCTATAACAAGCATGTAGTAAATAAATTCAGTTCCTTAGCAGGTTTACAGCATTCATAGTCACAAGAACAATAATTGTATTCCATAGGTGATGAGAAGGAATCTTTGTAGTACTTAAAATCTTTTTTACCTTTCTCAACAAACCAGCTAGACAAATTCAATTTGACGATGACAAGATACAGAACATGTGCAGATTTATTGTAAATAGGACCTCCAACCCAAGCTGCTAATGCTTTCTTCCTGGCACCTTCATGGTATCTGGTTTGTAAAATTCTTCAACCTTCTTTCTATCAACAACCAAATGGATTACCTAGCCCAATGTTTTATGTTCCCAAATGCGTTTACTGTTAAAATTTCTTGCTAATACTCCAGTGACTTATGTCTTATGGTTTCAAATGATGTTGTGAACAGGGCAGAATCAAAGTATGAACTTATGGTTTTATAATTCCACAATATGAAGCATAAATTAAGATTTATGTACAAAGATACTTACAAGCGTAATAAAAAAGTAACTAAAAAATCAAAATGGAAAAATGATTAAATAAAATATGATAAATCCATCATGGAATGCTCTGAGGGCGTGAAGATGGTGTTTATATTTAAAGGCATGAAGACATGTTATGATATAATGTTATAGGAATAAAATAGTATACCAAATTGTATATAAAATGATCTCATTTTTTGTTACATGTGCATGAAAAATAGGATGCTAATACGAATTACTAAGAGTGATTATCTTAGGAGCAGTGTAAATATGGAGAATATTTTTTTTTTACTTTTTGTATATTCCAAACTGTCTACAATGAGAGCATAGTACTTTTAGAATTGTAATTTTATTGATGTTATTTAAGTCTTCACTATAATGAGTTTATCTAGGTATATAAATTAGGACAGACCAAGAACTAAAGATGTGAAATAGGAGCCCTAAAGTAAATGTGAACAATAATGATTTTTTATTAAAATTGAACATATAATACAAAAAGGTTTATATATTTGTAACAGTCACTACATCAAAACATTTCTTGACAATAAAGAGATGCCTGGAATTGATATAAAAGATTGTTTATATCTATTTATATAACAATCTTCCATTTGTTTCCAAAAGTTGGCACTGCATCTAAGGCACTGCTCTGAGTTCACCTCACTCACTGACAGTGTAAGGAACTCTAACATTGGACTCTAGCCAAGATGCATGGGCTTTCCTAAGTCTAAGTATGAATCTGTAAATGAAGAATGATAACATTTACATCAACTGGCATTCTTTTATACACAGAAAGTGTACAAATCACAGTGTTTGGGTTAGGAAGGGGGAGAGCAGAATTGTAAAAAAAATCTCAGCCTGCCTCAAGAAAAAAACGTCTCATGGGGAAGACATGCTTACAAGCAGAATGAAACACACGTCATAGCAGAAACGTTACAGAAGCAATACATTTCTTATGTGGGGGCATTTGACCATCCAGGAGAATCTTTTACTTGGATTCAGAAAGTAAATAAGGGAAGAAAGGAAAGATATGGGCAAGAGTTTGAAGTTGTGACTCTCATGGCAAGTTGAGAAAGAAGATAATAGAAATGTGTAATAATAAACTTTTTGCAGTGCTTATCTTGTGTGAGGCATTCTTTTAGCATTTTACATACATTAATATATGCAGAGGGTGATGAGGCAGAATGGTAGGGGGTGTGAGGAAACAAACGCTGTGCTCCAGATGAAGAGTATTAACTGTAGGAGGGGAGTGGCATGGAGGCAGCTGAGTAACATTGGGAAGTCGAAGATCCCACATTCACATATCATAAACCATTATGATATTTATATACCCTTTATAAACCATGTGGTCCTGGACAAGTCTTCTACCCTCTCAGAGTCATAATATATGGCCCTTTAAAATAAGTGTAATGACACTGACAGGACAATGAACATTGCCCATTCAATAATTATAAAACTGCTTTGAAAATTATACAATGCTATGCAGACTTTAAGCATTGTTATTATTGCTATGATGATCCGACCTTTGTTTTAATAAAATTATCCTAGGGCCAGTTTAAATGATGGATAGGAGAAGAAATGAGAGAACAGCAGCAAGGTCCAATGTGGGGGTTGCTATTATAGTCCAGTGTGAGAGAATAAAGGTCTAGGAAAGCAGAATATAGAGAAGAGAAAAGAGGAAAGAACAGAACTTGAAAGAACATGTGATACACCAGGTGAGGGGAGAAGGAGGAAGAAAAGGAAAAGGATAAAGAGGTTCAGGACCACTCGAGGCAGAAGAGGCCAGAGTCTCACCAAGGCGCATGAGGTTAATGTTTTCAAATGCTTCTGAGAAAGCCGAATAGGGAAAGAGTCAATGCTGTTAGAATTGGAAATGATATTACTCATGAGTTAAGAAGTTTCAGTAAAGTCATGTAGATAGAAACTAGACTAGGAGTTAAGGTACAAAACGAACAATAAAGGAATTAAGGCAGAATTATTCCTGTGAGTGTTCACCAGAGTGAAGATGAAAAAGGTAGAAAGGCAGAGCTGAGGAATACTTTATTTAGAATTGGAAATAGTTTAGTGGTTACCAGATGGTTAGGGGAAAGGGGGGTGATAGAGGAGGGTAAATGGGGTCAAATACATGGTGATGGAAGGAGAACTGACTCTGGGTGGTGAACACACAATACGAGATATGTTATAGATGATGTATTACAGAATTGTACACTTGAAACACATATAATTTTACTAACTAATGTCACCCCAATAAATTTAATAATAAAAAAAGAATTGGAGAGCCGTTAGTATATTTGTAGATGAAGAAAGAAGCCAATAAGAGTGGAGGTAATGAAAAAAAGGTAAGAGGAATTTTCTGGGAGTCAAGTGGGCTGAAAAGTAACAGGTTAGATGCCAGCCTTGGAAAGGAGAAAGGTCATTTTTTTTTTTTTAATAAGGGGAAGGAGAAAATTGATAAAGGTCTGAAGACATTATTAGGTAAAAAGAGAAAGTCTGAGAGGTCTTGTAGCAGAGAGCCTTTGTCATCTCAGTGCAGTTACTATTACAGAGCCATAGGCTGAGTAAAGGGAAAGAACTGGGGAAAACCAAGGAGTGATGCTTTAGGGTCAATTAGAGATAGCTAGGAAGGTTATCATGACAAAAATCAATGGAATAAGACAAGAAAGATATTTTGAAAATTAAGGCAGAATTTGAAAATTATGAATAGAAGGTGCATTTGTTAATGTTTCTAGATCTTTCCCGTAATAGCCTTTACCAGAGTTCTTGTTATCATCCTGAATCATAAAATGCCAAGTACTCTAATAACCAACTGTTTATCAGGAGTCTGCTGGCCTTTAGTTTATCTGTGGTTTCCAAATTACCTTATTTATTGATGTCTTTTCCATCTCTGGCTGTGTATTATGCCAACCCCAGTGCCAGGCATTTTTATTGGTTGGGTTTCTAAATGTTTTCAGGATAACATTGTGGAAATCTATAGCTCGTTAGGCAGATTTCTCTGTGAAATCTGTGTTCTTTTTCTAAAGTAAAAATCCCCTCTTTTCATGGCAAACACCCATATTTTCAATTTGTTTCTCAATTCATTATCCAAAAGAGAAGTGGAAAATTGCCACACAAAGGAAGCTATAATGTAAATTATTAGTTAAAATTTTCCCTGTTGTCTGAATTTTATGTTACATTTTGGTTTTCACACTCTTGCTCTTGGGGCAAATGGAAGCATTGCTGATTTGCTTTATCATTTTGTATGCTGCCAACACAGATGGCATGCAATCTCTCTCTCTCATTTGGCCAATACTCCTGTTTCTCACAGATCCTTCACATATCAATCACTCAAGGTTAGGGATATGAGTTTTGCAGACGTCTTCAACCAAATATCTTCTTAACCCCTCGAAGATACTTTCCCTGTAGTTTTCAAAACAAAAATTTTATTTTATAGAGATGTTGGTCTCTCTTTCTGAGATGACATTCTCTACACTCTCTGCATGGAAAATTTCTGTATATGCGTATCCTTCAAATCATGGTTCAAGTATCTTCTCTGTATTTTTCTTCTGATTTTCAACTTCTAACCACCCTAATCAAAGTTGATTTTTCTTTTGTTTGGACTGATCATTTTATGTGCTCTAGTTTAGCACTTCTGAACTACACTTCAGTTATTTGTTTAATATTTGAATCCTCAATAGGCAGTGAGATCTTTGAGAGCAAAGATGGCATTTTACACATCTTTGAATCTCTCATGTTTAACACTTGGTGGATACTCTATTAGTATGTCTTTTAATTGAATGAATGCTATAGCCTTCCCTTAAGCATGTTCTACAGGAAATAGGTCCTACAAATTTTCCATGAAAAAAAAGGTTTTGTGGTCTCGAATAAGTTTGTGAGACACTAAAGACTCTGAGAAATCTTACAGATAAATCTTAATTTTAATTAACCAAATATCTCCCAAACTTTCAATCAGGTAATCACCTGTTAACATCCCAGACAACTAGACCAGAGGTTAGTGAACATTTTCTATAAAGGGTTAGATAATAACTATTTTAGCCTTTGCAGGCCATGCAGCCTCTGATGCAACCACTTATTCTGTTCTTGGAGCAGAATGGCCTGGGAAAAGCAGAAACATACAATCCAGAAACAAATGAGCTTAGATGTGTTCCAATAAAACTGCATTTACAAAAACAGGATTTGGCTCTCAGGTTGTGGATTGCCAACCTCTGAATTAGAGTTTTAAGGACACATGTTGGAGAGTACTGAGTTAGCTTTGAGACACATAAATGGCAAAGTCAGTCTTAACCAAATTTGAAGTTTCTAACTTAAAACGTAGCATTTGAGAGTTCTGAAAAATTCTTCCTCTTAACAGTAATAGACAGAGGGTGTCAAAAAATAATGTATACACATTTTAAGATAACATCTCTTAAAATGTGTATATATTTTTTTGGCACCCCCAGTATTTCAGCCGGCACCTATTTTTTGAGCTTGTACTTCATTGTTCTACAAAATTATGTTGTTCAGCCAACTAAGTGCTTATCAAGGCTGAGCACAGGTCCTATTTCCAGGGAGATTAATTTTCTTAGAACTTTCCACTTGGAGGCTATGTTACCATCCTTCCTAAGGTGGAAACTGAAAATCTCTATGAACAGACTAAGGCTAATGTTCTAAACAGATCTCAGGATGCTTTTCTCTCTTCTCAATAATGCATACCCGATATCAGGAATTTTTGTAGATAATGCCTTCGGTTAAGCCTTAACACATTGCAATGATTTCAATTTCTGGTAAAGCAAGATGAAAAGAAGGCCTGGTGCAGAGAAGGATGTTGGGTAGGTAGAGCAGTTTTGTCAAAGCAAAGCACACAGTGCTATGTCTGCATGGTAAAGCACTGAGCACATTTGTCTGGAAGGAAGGTCTCCAGTCAGAGCACATATCAAATTAATTTGCCCAAACTAAAATGAGTTATTCAATTGTATTTACCAATTTGTGCCCCTGGTTGCCAGCTAAATCAGTTTTGCTTGAATATATATCCTTTAAATATTCATGATCAGTTATTCAGGCTCAGGGAACATTATTAAGTTGAGGCCTACGTAGTGTCTTTAATCTGTAAATCAGTGGTATAAATCAATATCTCTGTTTCTCTAAATACTTTTCCAGCTCTCCTGTTGATTTTTTAAATTTACACTACATCTTTGTTACATTGAGCTTCTCAAAATTAAATGTAATATTATAGGCTTATATAAAGAAGGGCCATAATTTTGTGGGCTTCTTATATGCTATTTGTTTATTTGGGCCCCAAATAGCTATGGCCTTTTCAACATTGCCATAACTCATTGCACATTTATCTAATTTGATATTCTAAACCACCTCTGAATCTCTTTCCCATGATTGATTTTCAGGTCTCTCCCTGCTTTAAAATTTAGCATATGCATTGCTGAGGGGAACTCAAATATTTTGTTTCCAAATTTTGTGAGCCCTGTCTAATATTTGTAGTTTTAAACAGTTAACTGATTTGAATCAGTTTTTGCCTGAAATGCTAACTTTTCTCAGGGCTGGCGTATGTCTTTCCATTGACAGTATTTATTATCCCTCTTCAGATTAAACCATCAACTCCCCGTTCTGGGACCTACCTGTGGGCAGAGGTGGATCATAGGCCAGATTTTAAGCTCCTCTGCAGCCATCAGGATGAAGACAAGAGCAGAGTACAAGAGGCAGTCTAATCTGCCCTTGCAATGCAGTGATATCACCCCTTGTGACAATGTGATTATATCTCAGTTGCTGGCTTATCAATCACATGTTTCCTTTTTCTCTTATGAGTGTTGATGGTTCAAAACTTTTCACATCAGCACTCTGTTATCTCCTCATTGGGAGTGGGAGTAGAAGGCTCAACTTCTTTATAGAAAGTGAGTAAAGAGAGATGAGTGATTTCCCTCTAATGACAAAGTATGTTTCCATCTAGATATCTTGCCTGGGCACTTCTGTGATTCTCTAATAGTCTTCTGAAGTTAGTTTCTAGACCTGGGTCCCAAAGCCTCCCCACTTCATGTTCACCCAAAGCAGCAGTGTGAGGTGGTGAGCATACCCTGTATCACTCCATAAGATGGGCTCAGGCACTTAGTTTTCTGGGTTTCAGTTTTTCATTTGTAACATGACCTCCAACTTTCTATCTGCAACTGTAGAACAATTGCTCCCCTTCATTTTCTGCCTTCTTGGTAAACGTCATATTTGCCACAATTACCCCCTACTCTACACTCTTGACTTTTATCATCATGACTTAACCTGCCATTTTCATCACTGTCTTTAAAACCTTCTTCCTGATATGTGACATCATTAAGATGATAAATAGATTGTTCCTGACTTCAATGCCTCTCACAAGAAGATCAGCTAGCAACTATCCGTAGACAAGATACCATTGTGAAAGTCCAGAATCCGGGGTGAGGCTGAAGCACCCCCCTAGACCACAGAATCCGAGAAGGATCAAATTAGAAGGGTAAGAGGAGTGTTTTCATTTTGACCACATCACCCCTCCTCCAGGTCAGCACAGTACTGCCCCAAAAATGCCCCCCCTGTCCTGGGCCGACGTCTACTCTAGTGGAAAAAAGAGAACCCAAGGTAGACATCCAACTTTCCCATCCATAAAATTAGAGTCCAATTAAGAAAGAAAGTGAAAGGGGAATTGGATAATATCAGACTCTTCCACACGACAAAAAAATTTGATTTACTTCTGATTTTAATATTTAATATGTTCTGATGAAAATGTTAATATAATGACCGTTCCCACCTCGAGATACTGTAGGGTTTCAGTTATTGTGTGTCCAAATGCACTTCAGGGGAGTAATAAAATGCATGGTTTATTTCCGTTAATTATAATGAAGACTATTCTGATTGTCTTTACGATTTTTCAGTTTGTGATGAAGAGTACAGCTATAAAACAAACAAACAAAATCTCTTAAGTTGGTCTCTTGCACAGAAGACACCAAATTTTTTCCCTATAAATTTTATTTAATAGAGAAAGGAATCCAATAACCTTAGCTCATAAACATTCATTTCTTATTTTTCACACTGTGTCTTATATTTGTTCCCCAACCTTGGACTTTGTGAGTACTTTGTTTTGACATGAGTGGATGATGTTTAATATGGAAACATCCAGCAGAAGAGCATTACCCCTGTGAAGAACTAAGAAAAATCTCACCCCACAGCAAAACGCTGAAAATATACCGTTTTCTACCCTTGTCCCATCTGGCACAGCCTAAAAATATAGGCTGCAAAGCATAGGAAACAGAGATTTACTTCCATGCAAATATCTTATATGCAACTTGTTTCCATAAATTTAAACTTCCCAAATACTTAAAATATAACAAAGCTTTAGAAAGCAAAACTCCTTGGCTTACCATTTCCCTTTAATGTACTCTGATTGTAATGGAAATCAGTGGCAGAACATGGTATTTTCCATTTAACAGTAGTAACATATTCTGTGATAAAATTCAGCATAATCGTTTATTTGTATTCTCTACATATCATTTATACCTAAAAACTTACTTGTCATAAACAAGTATTTAAATATGGAAGGATATATTAATTTATGAGAAATAGATAAAAATAGAATTGGTGTTGCATTCTATCATTAAGTTTTCAAGTTTTTATTTAGTTCCTACTATGTGTGTGAAGCTGTGCTAGGGTTGACGGGAGAAATAATGATGACAGACATAGAGACTTCCATTCAAATTGATGGTCCAATTGGAAATTCGAACAGGTGGAGTGAGAATGGGCAAGCAAAATCCAGTGAGTCTACACTGTAAGTACACAAAGCACTGTTTGACAAACTGATGGGCATGCTGGGAGTCTGTTTGAATAGGGACTGTAGGCTTTTTGGAAATGAGCTAATTTTATGAGAGAGACAGACTAACCTAGTAATGAGGCCTTAGTTGTCCGATGGGGGGAGAGAGTTTCAGTGTAACATAGATTCGTTTCTGGCTCAGACCATCATGGACTCATTTATATCCATAGATAAGCCGTATGTAGACACCATACGTGGTACTTTTAGATAAAGTATTGGGGCCTTAGAACTAATTTGGTGACCCTATATCTAATATAAAAGGGGCTTAAAGTGTAATATAAAAGGGGCTTAAAAAGTTCTCTCTCAGTTGGACATGGAATATCAGGCAGCAGGTACTTCAAGGATCCCGAAGTGCATTCAGATGGTAATTAGGGGCAAGCAGAATAGCAGTGGTATAAAGGAGGAATATCGTACATTAGGACTAACAAGGAGGTGTTACATGGTAGGCGACTAGGTTTGTCACCCTGGGATACTCAAACAGTTGTGGTGGTGGTAGTGGTGATGGTCATATGTAAAGCTTTATTTTGGGAGGGAGCAAGTCTGTGTTTGCAGAAATTTGTAAATATCCTAAAAGACGAATGTACAGACTGCTATGGAAGTCACAATGAATAGAGATAGTACTACTAGCTAGGAAGGGCAATAAAAACCTCATGAAGAATATATTAGAATAGGTCCTGAGTAATATGTGGAATTTGGATATTCCGAGATGGAAGTGTTTCAGGTATGTAGAGGAAAAATCAAGCAATTTGGTTCTGGTGAAAAAGGGGAGAGGTGGGAGAAAGTGCCAAAGAGTTTATTTTGGGTGAGGTTATAAAAAGGAAGGAATTGTCAATTTGGTCAAATGATCCAGAAAGAAGAGGAAAAGGACTAAAAAGGAAGTATTAGATTTGTTATCAACAAGAGAAAGGAGAACTGGTGAGAGTATTAAAGATTGAAGCTTGGTTGGTGAAAAATAATAGACAATGGATTTTTTTAAATTAAATTTATTGGGGTGACAATTGTTAGTAAATTTACATAGATTTCAGGTGTACAATTCTGTATTACATCATCTATAAATCCCATTGTGTGTTTACCACCCAGAGTCAGTTCTCCTTCCATCACCATATATTTGATCCCCCTTACCCTCATCACCCACCCCCCACCCCCTTACCCTCTGGTAACCACTAAATTATTGTCTGTGTCTATGAGTTTTTCTTTCTCATTTGTTTGTCTTCTTCTTTGTTGTTTTTGGTTTATATACCACATATCAGTGAAATCATAGAGTTCTCTGCTTTTTCTGTCTGACTTATTTTGCTTAGCATTATACTCTCAAGATCCATACATGTTGTCACAAACGCTCCTATATCATCATTCCTTAATGCTGAATAGTATTCCATTGTGTATATATACCACAACTTCTTTATCCATTCATCTATCGAAGGACATTTTGGTTGTTTCCATGTCTTGGCCATCGTAAACAAAGCTGCAATGAACATTGGAGTACACGTGTCTTTATAGAGAAATGTTTTCAGACTTTTTGGGTAGATATCCAGGAGAGGGATTGCTGGGTCATATGGTAATTTTATTTGTAATTTCTTGAGGAACCTCCACACTGCTTTCCATAGCGGCTGCACCAGTCTGCATTCCCACCGACAGTGTATGAGGGTTCCTTTTTCTCCACAGCCTCTCCAACACTTGTTACTATTTGTCTTGTTGATGAAAGCCATTCTGACTGGGGTGAGGGGATATCTCATTGTGGTTTTTATTTGCATTTCTCTGATGATTAGGGATGTTGAGCATTTTTTTCATATGTCTATTTGACATTTGTATATCCTCTTTGGAGAAATGTCTCTTCAGGTCCTCTGTCCATTTTTCAATTGGGTTGTTTGTTTTTTTGTTGTTGAGTTTCATGAGTTCCTTGTATATTTTGGATATTAGACCCTTATCAGAGGAACTGTTTGCAAAAATCTTCTCCCATTCAGTTGGTTGCCTCATTATTTTGTCAATAGTTTCTTTTGCTGTGCAGAAGCTTTTCAGTTTCATATAATCCCATTCATTTATTTTAGTTTTTACTTCCATTGCCTTTGGAGTCAAATTCATAAAATGCTCTTTGAATCCAAGGTCCATAAGTTTAGTACCTATGTTTTCTTCAATGCAGTTTATTGTGTCAGGTCTTGTGCTTAAGTCTTTGATCCATTTTGAATTAATTTTGGTACATGGTGACAGATAGCAGTTCAGTTTCACTCTTTTGCACATGGCTATCCAATTCTGCCAGCACCATTTATTGAAGAGGCTGTCTTTCCTCCATTGTATGTTTTTAGCTTCTTTGTCAAAAATTATCTGTCCATATTTATGTGGTTTTATTTCTGGGTTCTCAATTCTATTCCATTGGTCTATGTGTCTGTTTTCCCGCCAATACCAAGCTGTTTTGATTATTGTAGCCCTGTAGTACAAGCAAAAATCAGGGAGTGTGATACCTCCAGTATTGTTCTTTTTTTTTTCCAATATTGCTTTGGCTATTCGGGGTCTTTTGTGGTTCCAAACAAATCTGATGACTTTTTGTTCTATTTCTTTAAAAAATGCCAGACAATGGATTTTTGAATAAAAATTTAATTGATTTTTACTTATTATCAGTCCAAATAGTTACTTCTTGAATATCCTGACAAAACATACACATTGTGGCTAAGTGGCAACTGTAAATCAGGGCAAGGACTTAGGCCTCAACACCAATGTTCTTCCATCTAGATGACACGATTTCTTTAAATGCAGTGGTGTATTAGATTCTTGTCATTCAATAATCCTTTCCCACTCTATCCAAATAGTAAGGTGACTTATTAGTGTCTACCACTTAGTGTCTATCTTGAAAGATGACCTTGTAAACTTAATTTAATATGGTTTCAAAGGCAGCCACTAGAGGGCATCACCATTTTTTTTTAATAAAGGGGAGTTATAACTTGAAAATATTGTCTTGTTAACCTAAATAATACTTTTTGAAGAGGACCTAATCTACCCTGTTTCTCTGAAAATAAGACCTAGCCGGACAATCAGCTCTAATGCGTCTTTTGGAGCAAAAATTATAAGACTCAGTATTATATATCATTATATTATGTTATGTTATGTTATGTTATGTCATATGTTATGTTATGTTATATTATATTATATTATATTATATTATAGACCAGGTCTTATATTATAGTAAAATAAGACCAAGTCTTATATTAATTTTTGCTCCAAAAGATGCATTAGAGCTGATTGTCTGGCTAGGTCTTATTTTCAGGTAAACATGGTTGTATAACTTGTTTACACTAACAAGATTCAAGTTCTAATCTTAGGTTTTTTGCTGTCTTGCTTGCCTTTGAATTTAGTTTTCCAGTGTCTCTGATTCCTTTACTATTAAATATATGCTTCTCCCCACCCCAGAAAATATAAATTTCATAAAATGGTTTACATACTTAATTTTTATTGATTATCTGTTTTATTCTAAAAAATGATTTATAGTCCCTCTTTCTCTTCCAACACACACATGTATGAGTGTGTGTGCCCATGCATAAACGGAGTAAAAAACTGAGGTGCTTATAAATGAAATACAATGCAGTACCTTATTAATGTGGAACTTTCATCTTGCACATAAATGATTGCTTTGGCTGCCTTTCTTTAAGTTACATCACTTTAGGCCCTCATTCCAGCCATTTCAATATTCCATTTCTCCCAACTAATATACAACCAATCCTAATACACAGCTTCCAGAGGACAAATGGGAATTATAAATATGAGTCTAGAAATCTAAATACAACTCTTTCATGTTTTTTTTTATAGATAAAAGCTTCTCTATTAATTTTTTTTTTATTGGGGAATGGGAACAGGACTTTATTGGGGAACAGTGTGTACTTCCAGGACTTTTTCCCAAGTCAAGTTGTTGTCCTTTCAGTCTTAGTTGTGGAGGGCGCAGCTCAGCTCCAGGTCCAGTTGCCGTTGCTAGTTACAGGGGGAACAGCCCACCATCCCTTGTGGGAGTTGAACCGGCAACCTTGTGGTTGAGAGGACGTGCTCCAACCAACTGAGCCATTTGGGAGCTCAGCCGCAGCTCAGCTCAAGGTGCCAGTGTTCAATCTTAGTTGCAGGGGGCGGAGCCCCCATCCCTCGTGGGACTCCAGGAATTGAACTTGCAACCTTGTGATTGAAAGCCCACTGGCCCACGTGGGAATTGAACCGGCAGCCTTCGAAGTTAGGAGCATGCAGCTCTAACAGCCTGAGCCACCAGGTCGGCCCTTCTCTATTAATTTTTTTTTTTTGTATTTTATTTTATGTTTTATTGAGATATAGGTGACATACTATTTTGTAAATTTGAAGTGTACAATGTGTTAGTTTGACACATTTACATATCGCAATATAATTAGTACATTAGCAGTAGCTAACACATATATCAGGTCACATGATATCATTTCTGTTTTGTATTGAGAACATTTCAAATCTAGACTCTTAGCAACTTTGAAAATTTATAATACAGTATTATTGACTATAATCACTATATAATACATTCGATCTCCAGAACTTAAATGTAGTTGCAAGTTTGTACCCTTACCATTTCCCCAATTCCTCTACTCCCAGCCCCTGGCAACTACCATTCTACTCTATGTTTTTACAAATTCAGTTCTCTATTAATTTTTGACATTAAAAGCAAAATATTACCTTATTAATTTAGGTGGAATCCAGAGAGAATAGAAAGATTGGGCATATATTTCAAAATCTTCCCAGTTCTACTATTGACTTTTGCTTAACATTGGACTTTTCCAATGATGAAAAAAATAGGCCCAAGTGTTAGCAGGGTCAGATAGAACAATGAGCTCTGACAAAGGACTGGAGTAGGTAAATGCTGTCATAATAACCAAGATCCTGATGTCACCTTTCTTGGATAATGTGATCTCCTGTACTTTGCTGAACTATTCCTCCAGACACAATAAGGAACTTTTAGCCCTCCTCTCTATATAGGATTCTGTCATATGT
Organism: Rhinolophus hipposideros; assembly: GCF_964194185.1. Classification (NCBI taxonomy): domain Eukaryota; kingdom Metazoa; phylum Chordata; class Mammalia; order Chiroptera; family Rhinolophidae; genus Rhinolophus; species Rhinolophus hipposideros. Next base: position 70,373,869 of record NC_138049.1, read on the forward strand.
TTACATCTAATATATGTGGCAACATACTGCTCAGGCTTCCAGCTGCAGATGGAAAAAAGTGATATATTCTAGATTTGAAAAATAGAGAGTAGTATTTGGATTGCTAGATCCAGCTTTGTTTCCTTTCAGGTAATTTTTGAAATAAATCAATTATTTGAGGGTACCTAACTTGAGGGTACCTAACTTGTTCAAAAGGAAAAGTAGTATAATTTTAGTGAATTTGACTATTGAACTTCTGCTTCCATTCATTTCCTTCTACAATAATCTTATTAAAATATGTACCATTTTATATTGAAAATTACATTTTTGTATTTTGATCGGAGGTTCTTACTCCCTAACCAGTTCAGCTGAAAAACAAATAGATTGGTTCTAGTTTTCTGTATTCTAAAATATTTTATTTATCAGCCACATTGCAGTTCTAGAAAATGCCTTTTTCTAAACAAAGTTATATGTTAGGATAGGGTTTATTGGGGGGCATATTGAGGTTTCTCAGACCAACAAACATGTCACCTTTACTTGATGATAATTTTAAAAGTTTCTCTCACAACTCTGGTCAGTTCTTTCTAACCTCAACATCAATTAAACTTCCCAATTTGTTTCACTTTTAGTTCAGTTGTGGATTCCATTAATATCTCTCTTGAATGTGAATAATAAGACAGATACTATATTTAATACTGAGAAGTTAGCACTGAACTTCTTTTATGTTCATGTCTAAAAAAAGTTTTAGATTCTTTCATGATTGCCTATCACACACATCCTGCCTGATGTTAGGAAAATTTTTGCGTCAATGTAGATGTCATCTAAATTTAGTCTTGTGGAGATTTTAATTCATAGTCACATTCATCATCTTTACCTTTGTGTAGTCTTGGTCAGTCTTGACATGATTTCATTGCTATTGGCAGTTTTCGGTTCAACTCAATAGGGCATTATTTTAACATGTTTGATGCTTTTTAAAATACTCTTAAAATTTTTTATAAAGGCACTTTGTAAAATGAATGTTCTCATCTAGCATGTAATTATGCCAGATAGCTGTCAAATAGTACAACACTTAAGTGACTGTTGAATAACACAGTAACCATATGCTTCTGGCTTCCCTCATAGAGTGTAATTATGTTTAAGGTGAAGGGCAGCACTTACTTTCATGCATAAGCAGTTCCATAATGAAGCACAGAAGAGTTATTCCACTGTCACAGTCCTCATCAGTATGTGGTTCCTTCTTAAACCTGCAACCCAATCCATAGATCACTATGCCAATTAGGCTTCAAAGAAAATGAAGAGTTGGTCTGGTTTCTCAGTGCCCTGATGTCTTAACTAACGTTTAGAGAGCTATCAATATTCTCAGACTCTAAAAGCATGTGCAACTGTTATTTCTTCTTTCTTTTCTCTCTGTCTCTCTGTGGCTTTATAATCTATTTGATTATTTAATTTTATACTACTCGTTGTGTATTCAACTTTAACAAAAGGTGCCCTAGGCCTGAAAGAGAAAACAAATTAGTTTCATTAGGACCAGCTAGAATGTGAGAACCAAATAACTAACAAATTTTAATGGAAAACCAATCATTTCCATAGTCAAATTCCCTTAGATATTGTGTCTGATAAGACTTGGTAGATAGTAATTGCTCACAGATTTCTCATCCTTTCAACTCTCATATACTTTATCTTGAATTTATGTCTGTCATCAATTCTTGGTTGTCTATGACTGAGAGGAATGAGACTTTGGAATACATCCCCATGCCCTTGCTTTCTAACTCTAGCTGCCATTGACCACCTACTAAGATAGGTCCTGGGCCACTGACAATAGGGAATTACCAGCAGGATAAGGAGTAAGGAAGCTACAAATGCTTCAGTGTCTATGGGTGTGTCCCTGCCTGACTTGAGCTAGCTGGAATTACAAGTAGTGAGTTGCTAATCATTCTGATATTCAAATATGATCTAAATGATTATATTCCAGAAATGCTTTAGAAATAGTTTTTATTGGGTGTAATGTTAAACTACTAGATATAAATAAACAATGATATATGTATACAATTAGTTATACTTTTCAAAATTACATGCAAGCTATACTTGCATGTAATTTTCCCATTTGATCCCATGACAGTGTGGGGAAGGTCTGTACATAGGGGTCGTAAGGCTCAGACATGGTAAACAACATGTTCAAGGTCAAAAGTAGGGGATGAGAATGACACTGAGTTCCCAATCATCTTCTGATTACTGTTGTGACTATTTTTCTCAGCTATTTATCACTTGTTTTCCTGTGTCAGGACATGTGCTTTAGAAATGTAATCTCATTGAATCTTCTCGACAACCCTTTCAGGGAGGTACTGTTACATTTCACAGAATCCTTTGCTCTCTCCAACAGTTTCCTTCCAAAGCTAAAAGTTGATGAAACAACAATCACAAATGTCTTAGATTATCATTGCTTTTTAAATGCTGAGTTGATAACTCTAACTCTCTTTTTCTACTTTGAAATCATTTTCTTATTAAGAATAAAATAAAAATTACAGGCCTTTATGTTCATTCCAATTTCCTTCATAATAACAATTGTTAAAATTCACATTGTATACACCCCTTATTTTGCTCCAAATCAGTTGGAAAAAAGAGCAGTAGATAATTCTCTGCACCAAAAAATGTCATACAGATAAATTATAGACCCCAGAAGGCACTGGTAACATGCTGTCCTCTCAACAAAGACAGAAGTTACTGGATTTAGAGACAAAAAAGAAATATATTGGTTATGTGCCATAGGATATATTTATAATATAATGGTTTGTAGGTCTCAGTGAAATACTTAAAAGAAAACAAAAAAAATGAAAATTTATGTTCTTGTTTACATTTACGATAGGTTGTTAAATGACAAAATACCTCCCAGTGGCACAATGGCTGGTTTTCTCTGCATGGGTGAGGGACTGTACATTCAACCATAGCTCCATAAGAGACAGATTCATGCAATTTTGAGCCTAATTTCAGCCTCTCCAGCCAACCAAAACAGAAAAATCCAGAATATACACTCTCCAAAAGATGAGACCTATAGTTGACATGATAGCAAGAACGTTTAGATTCTAAGTTACAGTAACAGATAAATTGAATTTGCTCTTGATCCCCAGCAAGCAACCGAGGTTTTTAAACTTCTAAAGCTGTTTTAAGGTCGGATGTGCTATTATGTTTGATTTTGTGGTAACAATGCTTGAGAGTTTTTCCCTCTGTTCTTGTGACTGTGTGATTTTCAATTTTGAAATGAAATGAATAAAATTGTCCCTCTTAATCATAGACAAGAAACGTCTGCTTCGAATAAAGACCAAATTCTCCAAAATTAATGAATTAATCATTATCTATCTGTTTATAATGTTTTTATTCTAGAAAATTCTGTTTTTAGTTCAGTTAAACTTTATGCCTTACTTCAGAGGGGTTAAACATGAAAAGATTTACTGAACCTGGCTTTCTAGCTGTGAATTAAAGAATGAGTAATATTCAAACATGTTAGAAGTCAAACTTGGCTTATTCTATTAAGAACCATTAATAACTAAAGACACATGATTTTAAGAAATTGAAAAAATAATTACATTTAAAACTGACTTCTTGTAGCAGAATTCTAATAAGAAGAATTCAGCTTTGGGTTTTATACCCAGTCTATCCTTGATTGTGACAGGCTCTTCACTGGCAACATTGTTGAAAAAGCAGAAGTGGTTGGGAGACTCTGGTGCAAACTAATTTTAAGTAGACATATTGTTTTTCCATTTTACATAGAAAGAATAACTCAACTCATTTATATTTTAGTGAAAGAGTTTTTCATAAAATATTTCTAAGTCCATGTAATTAGGCTCTTCTCTTTTTTTCCTATGTTCTTGATAATTCTACAGTTGCGTTATTGTAACGTTTTCCCACCCTGCATTCCAATTCTTGTTTTATAAGTGAATTAGTCAAAATATCAACAAATTAAAATGCAGTTCTTGTCTCATCTTCCTTATTTGGAAAATACAATTGCCTGATAACCACCCTGAAATAGAAATTAATAAACACTATTTTTAAAGAACCTTCTATGATCAAGATTACTATGGAGTAGTCCCGAACTTTCAAGAAACTCAAAAATGCACATATAATATATATTGATGCACCCATATATTTGTAGGAAAAATTGTGCTCAGTATCAAAATAGAAGTACAATGGAAATGTAGGAAAGACATTTATTTGAACTAGTGAATGTGAGAAAAAGTAGTATTTGACCTGGACATTAACGAATGAAGAGGGGCTAGGAGGTGAGGAAACTTCTAGCTGAGATAATTAAAAGCCATACAGAGTTAGTGAAGTGTAGGTTGAAGGAAGGAGAGAAATATGGTGTGTGTGTGTGTGTGTGTGTGTGTGTGTGTCCAGTGTGTGTCTACTGGCAAACAGTTGTTAAGAAGACTGAGTCTATATTAGGTGGCTTTGAACTTCAGGTTGAGAAGCTTGTACTTTATTTTGTATGTAACAGAAAACCATGGAAGAAATTTGAGCAGGGAATTTACAAACCGTTGTATTAAGAACACAACTGGTGGCAGCAAAGCACCGGATGAACCAGAAGGGCAGAGATTAGAAACATGAAGACTAACTGCAAAGTTATTAGTACAGCTCAGGTGAGAGAGAGAATGGGAGATGGATTTTAGCAGAAAAGATAAAATAGATTCAGAGAGTTTATGTGAGAAAGGACACAGGAACTCATTTAGTGTGTGTGGAGCCTGAGTCTTCAAGAGGATGGCGAAGGCATTAGCCAATACCTCAGGGTACAGAGAGGATCATGTATGGGTGTGTGTGATGAAGAAGGTACACTGAGAGCAGAAACTGAGAAACAACAGATAACTTATGTAAATCGTTGTATGCAACGATCTATTTTCAGATGTATGTTAATCCTTTTGGGAGGCACTTTCCACTGCTATCATCTGCAGCATTAAGAGAAATAGATTTGATTGTGATTCAAAAGGCTAACGGTTTTATTTTTGTTGTGTCATTCATGTTTGAGCTGTTGAGTTTAAATGAAAATATGGGCACATGAACTTTACAGTAAAGAATACCATAGCAATATTAGGAGGTAGTAAAAGCCGCAGGGAAAGAATGTTTCTGACCTAATCCTTACAATCATAATCTTAAATGTTTTGTTCAATCTTCTGTACTTGCTGGCTGCGTGGTCACTTTCTAAAGCTTGTTTTATTCCCATGGTGTCTATAGAGTATAAAAAATAGGAGAGTAAACTAGAGTATGATTGCATGGGAAGGAAAAAGAAAGCTTATTTCATGTTAGTCTGATTATACACATTTCTGGGACTTGATTGTTTTCTCTGTTCTGGCATAGAATAGTTTGTTAAATGGTAGTTGTGAGAAATGAAATGCTAACTTGTATATGTGAATTTATATAAATAAATTATATATAAAATTTATACATAAATAAATTACATATAAAATTTATATATAAATAAATTACATATAAATATATTATATATAATATGTATATTATAATGTATACTTATAAATATGTAAGCATATATTAAATTATATAAACATATAGAGAAATTATACATCTATAAATATAAATTTACTTGGTACATTTTCAATATTAATGCATTAGTGAAAGGTACATGCAGTAAAATCTAGAAGTCAAGCCCAAGTCAAATAAAAATGTCTTAATTAAAGTCAACTAAGTACTTCTATTCCAGTAATAAGTTGAAGGAACTATACAAATGCAGATGTTTAGATCTTTTAATTTTCCTCTGCATTTCAAGTGTCTATGCATTCAAATATTCCTCCCTCTTACCTCTGCCTTCAAACACACTCGAGAGGAAAAAAGCAAAATCCGACAAAAACAGCCCATTTTGTCATTTTTCTTTTCTGTAGAAGTTTACTCAGTGGAAACAACTGGGCCTTAGGCTGAGTTTTTCTTTTTCTTCTTATTGTGTCTTTGGTTTCTATTAGCACACATGGCCCAAAGGTAAGACATGAAGATTCCTACCTGAGCCCTTAACAAGTAACTAAATATGTTACTTCTGTAGCAGTAGTTACAATTAGGTTTTCTTTTTTACTTAGGTAAAATTGGTATATAACATTATACTACACGAGTTTCAGGTGTGCGGCATCATAATTTGATCTTTGTATACACTACAAAGTTATCACCACAATAAGCCTAGTTATCATCTGTCACCATACAATTGACTTCCTTTACCTATTTCACCCACCACTCAACCCCTTCCCCTCTGATAGCTACCGATCTGTTTTATGTATCTATACTTTTTGTTTGTTTTTTTAGATTCCACATATAAGTGAAATCATATAGTATTTGTTTTTCTCTGACTTATTTTATTAGCATAATACCTCAAGGTACATGCGTGTTGCTGCAAATGGAAGAATTTCTTTACCCATTTATCTATTGATGGACACTTAGGTTTTCATTTCCTGGATATTAAATAATGCTACAATGAACATAGAAGTACAACTACCTTTTCAGCTTAGTGTTTCCCTTTTCCTTTTTATTAATTTGTTTGATTATAATTGACATACAGTATTCTATTAGTTTTAGGTATATAACATAGAGATTCAACATTTATATACCTGACAAAGTGATCACCACAATATGTCTGGCACCCATCTCTCACTATACATAGTTATTACAATGTTATTTACTCTATTCCCTATGCTGTGTATTACAGTGTTTTCTTTTCTTCACATAAATACCTAGAAGTGAAAGAACTGGACCATATGGCGATTTTAGTTTTAACTGTTTTGCATAGTGGCTGCCCCAATTTACATTCCCCCCAACAGTGTACAAAAGTTCCCTTTTCTCCACATCCCCACCAACACTTGCTTTTTGATGACAGGCATTCTAACAAGGGTGAAGTCATATCTCATTGTGGTTTGATAGGCATTTATCTGATGATTAATGATGTTGAACATCTTTCCATGTACCTGTTGGGCACCTGTATGTCTTCTTTGGGAAAATGTCTGTTTAGCTCTTTTGCCAACTTTTTAATTTAATTAAATTTGTTTTGCTATTGAGTTGTTTGAGTTCTTTATATATTTTGGATATTAATCCCTTATCAGATATACGATTTGTAAATACTTTCTCCAATTCAGTAGGTTGCCTTTTCGGTTTGTTGATGGTTTCCTTTGCTGTGCAGAAGCTTCTTGGTTTGATGTAGTCTCACTTGTTTATTTTTGCTTTCGTTAACTTTGCTTTTGGAGTCAGATCCAAAAATTCAATGCCAAGGTTGTAGTCAAGAAGCTTACTACCTACGTTTTCTTCTAAGAGTTTTATGGTTTTAGAAGACTTACATTCAAATTGTTAATCCATTTTGACTTAATTTCTGTGTATGGTGTAAGATATCTATCTAGTTTCATTCTTTTGCATGTGGTTGTCCAATCTTTTTAAACATTATTTATTGAAGAGACTCTTCTTTCCACATTGTATATTATTTTCTCCTTTGTTGTAAATTAATGCACCATGTATGTGTGGGTTTATTTATGGGCTCTCTATTTTATTCCATTGATATGTATGTCTGTTTTTATTACTGTAGCTCTGTAGTATAATTTGAAATCAGGGAACATGATTTCCAGTTTTGTTCTTATTTCTCAAGATTGCTTTGGCTGTATAGACCTTTTGTGATTCCATACAAATTTTAGAATTATTCGTTCTAGTTCTGTGAAAAATGCTGTTAGAATTTTGATAGGGATTGCACTGAAATTATAGATTGCTTTGGGTAGTATAGACATTTTAACAATATTAATTCTTCTAATCCGTGAACATTGACTATCTTTCTATTTATTTGTGTTTTCCTCAATTTCTTTCATCAATGTCTTAGAGATTTTAGTTACAATTCTTTCAGCTCCTTGGTTAAATTTTTTTCTAAGTATTTCATTCTTTTTTATGTAATGTAAATGGGATTTTTTCTTAATTTTTCTTTCAGATAGATTGTTTTTAGTGTATAAAAATGCAACAGTTTTTGTATATTGATCTTGTATCTTGCAACATTACTGAATTTATTTATTAGTTCTACTGTTTTATGGTGGAATCTTTAGGGTTTTCTATACATAGTATCATGTCATCTGCAAGTTGTAACAGTTTTACTCTTCCTGCCAATTTGGATAATGTTTATCTATCTATCTATCTATCTATCTATCTATCTATCTATCTATCTATCATCTATCTATCTATCTATCTATCTATCTATCTATCTATCTATCTATCTATCTATTATCTATCTAGTCTTGCCTAATTGCTATGTGTTGAATAAAAGTGGCAAGAGTGGACATCTTTGTCTTGTTCCTGATGTTAGAGGAAAAACTTTAAGCTTTTCACTGTTGAGTATGATGTTTGCTGTGGATTTGTTACATATGGTTTTTATTATGTTGAGGTATGTTTGCTCTGTATCCCTAGAAATGCAGGCCCCTTTGGCCACCAGAGCCAGGTTACTCAAGGGGTATCTCTTGTGTGTACTGTGGCTGCCTGCTGGCTTCAGAGGGGCCTCGGGGCAGCCCCTGGCTGCAGCAGGGCCTTGGGAGAGTGTAGGGGAGGGACAAGCCTATTGGCACTAGAAAGGTAGAGAGAATGCAAAAATGGTGCTCACCCGTGCCAGTACTAGGCACGGAGAGAGTGAGGCAGAGTGAGAGTGCCAAAATGGCACCTGCAAGCATCTCCATCCCCTCACCCCTTAGGGAGAAGCTCTGCATTTGCGAGATTCTTCCCAATTGTCGGTTGCCACGTCAAGGATGATTTTTGGTGAGACCATATCTCTGCCTCTCCATCTCCATGTGTCTTTTTTATCTTTTGTTGTGGAGGAGCTGTTCAGCTTGTTTACTTTGTTTCCTTTGTTTTCAAAGGGAATCGATCCATATGCACCTGGAGTTGATATGCCCATGGGAGGTGAATTCAGGATCTTCCCACAGCATTATCTTTTTTGATTTCCTACAATTAGTTTTTATTTTCGTATAAAGGGATTAAAATTATTTTCTGACCTCATTAAAATGAACGCTCTAGATTCTTTATCAAAGGACTACTAGTAAACATCAAGTGTCCTCTAGAGGATTTAGTACCCTTCCCTATTACCACAGATTTTTCAGAATTATCTCCTCATTTGCTTATGCTTTTACAGTAGGTTGATATATTTCTATTTTAATAAAATCCAGACTGAAGAAGCAGTCAAATCAATGTAGTCTTCCCATTCTATTTGGTAAAGGGATTTTTTTTTTTGTAGTGGGGAGATTATTGCGTGTTTAACTAGCACAGCCTGCAAATATGTTTGCGAGTCTAATAAATAAATCTTTAATCTATCAGCTAGTCAGGTGGAGGGTGGCTGTTCTCTTCATTGCTTTCTGTGGAGGAAAATGAGGAATGACCTTCAGTAGCTCTGAACTGAGCCCCAGGACAGAGCAGAACTCTTTGGATTTTCTTTCTGGAGATCTGTACCTGGAAACCATCCAGGTATCATTTTCATGCCAGATTTTAAATGAAAGAGCTGTTTACTGATCATTTTCTTGACAATGATTACTTATAACCATGCAAACAGATGTAGTAAGTGGTTTTTCTGTTTGCCCCCTATATTTTTAACTAGCAAAAACCATTATAACATAATCAAAGTTTCTAATTATTTACTCAGAGAGCTTCATTAATCCCCAGGACACTTTGGAATGATAATTCCATTAAATTCAGGAATTGGTCTACATCTTTTGGGAGCATTGTTTTGTCCTTGAATTAAATAGGAATGTATACTTGATTTTTAATTTTTGTTTTTAAGTCCAAAAGAAAAAAAAATGATAGTTTTTGATATGAGCTAACCAGAGCCAGAAGTGGAAGTTGAAGTGAGAGTCAGTATGCTACATGTCCATCCAGAATTTATAAGCAAGATGGGAATATTCTGTTGAAAGAGGGAAGATTTTACAGGTAATATCAAAGGATGATACCAAGTTGAAATTTGCAATAATAATGCCATATAATAAAAAACAGAAGGTTGTCTTTTGCAATGCAAAAAAAATCTAGGTGCGGGTTTCTTCTAGGCGTGATGTAGTGTTTGATATGTAAGTCTGGTATCTTATGAGCAAGGAAGAATGGGTTTGTGCTTGCCAACATGTCACTAATTGGGAAGAGGTCATGGAAATGCAAAGTAGATTTTCTGAAAAGGAAGGAGGGATGTAATGCAAAGTAAAATGACTATTTTTTAGTGTTGCTTTTGTACAGCAACAAAGGTGTGTAACTTTTATAAGTACTTGGCAATTCTTACACTGGGATAGATGAAACAAACTTATTTCTGAATAAAATTTAGGCTGTGGTAGAAGGATGATAAAAATAGAATTGCCCCAGCCTAGTTATTTACAAAGAGCAAGAAATCAGTCATTTCTGGAATAAACAAAAAAAAACCCCACCTTTTTCTTATTACTAAAGAGGCAAAGTACACATTACTTTCTAAAGTTGGCAACTAAAAGCATAAAAACAAATCTTTGACACTATCATAGATTAATGATATGTAAGATCAATAGTATTTATTTTATATAAAATAAATGTATTGCATGACATTTGTACATAATCATTGAAAATGTTGTAATGCCAAGGCTAATGATTAAAATGACAGCTCATTCTCATGTTTGAATAAAATAAATATAATATCAAAACTCAAATCAAATTTATAAAAAAGTTCCTTGATAGAGACTATATAACTATTTGTTGAATGAAAGGGAAATGACATAATTAATCAACTGTATGTAATCACACTGCAACCATGTGAGGTTCTGATAGAAAGTGATTCTCTTGTCATCCTGCTCATGAAATGATACTTAGTATACCCCTAGATGTAGCTTTGTTATACTGACTTGCTGAATCCGATTAGTTTATAAGTTCTTTTTTGATTTTGTGGGATGGTCTGCGGTATATCTTAACCCATAATTGGAACTGAATTCTCATGAAACTTGAGTAAGAAGCACATCAGACTCATATCTCAGTTTAAATGACAGAGCTTCGTGGTCTTGCAAGTGGACTTGCTCAGAACTCTCCTAAACCCTGGTAACAGAATCCAGCACTGAGGCAAGATACCTCGGAAACGTGAAAGTTTTCAGTTTGCACTAGTTGCACGTGTCTTTTGTCAGGTGGACATGTTGAATGCTGGGGTTTTGATGTACCCAGATGCAAGAATAATGTGAAAAGGAAAAAATAATTTAACTGACCTTTTTCCCACCTAAAATACTCCATTTATCAACATTAATGTATCTTCTTTCTGCCATCCCTTGTCACTGACAGTAGAATTCCAGAACACAGAATGTACATTGTTTCCTCAAATCCATTGACTTTTACCTTTATTGAACTTTAGTTCCTTGGTGACATAAAGCCATCTATTCTCAGTGATGCCTCTCTATCAGCAAAACCATACATCATTTGAAGTTATGCATCACTGTTTGGGGTCATGTTACAATGGGAAACTCTGGAATATAATGATAGCTAACATTTACTGAATGGGTACTATATTTCAGACCCCTTTGTAAGTACTTGACATATATTTACTTATGAACTCTCACCACAATCCTATTTACCTCAATCCCACAGTTAGTGAGGCAGAACTAGGATTTGGCCCTGAAAGCCTGGCTTCAGAACATGTCTATACTGCCTTGGAGTGAGCTGTTCTCATCTGACTTAAATACCTCTAACTACCACTTCTCCCAGCTCCTTACTTCTCTCGCTTGTAGTCTTCAGTATGACATCCAGCAACTTGGTTCTTCTCTTTCTTTCTTATTCTTTCCCATTCTGTCTCACTCAGCATGGATTCAATGGTCATCCCATATAACTGTGCACTTACTATCACCCAGAAGTCTTCTGCCCCCCCCCCCGACATTTTATCCCTGCCCCTACTTCCCCCCTCCGTCACTCTTCAAAACTAGGCAACCAATCTCTTCCTCAATTTTCCTTCTTAAGGAGCCAACACTGGGTCACAAAATTATGTTCAGTAGATGCATTAAAAATTCAAGCTCTCTAACCTTATTTAGGTCCTTGCTGTTATTTAGTAAGCTATTTATTCAGTTTCTGACTACCTCCTATTACCCTATTAGGGCAAATGACATCTAAACTTTTCTATATGCTGTAAGTTCTCAATATCCCTTAGGCCCATCTCAATTTCAGCAGATAAACTGAGTTCTTATTTTATTTGAGAAAATTGTATGTATTTCCTTCATCTCAGGCTCATAATTTAAAAAAACAAACAAACAAAAAAAAAACCCACAAAAAATCTTTTTGCTTTCTTTTTGTGTCCCTGGTCTCAGAGGAGAAAATGCTTCCATTTTAAGACTGACTTCTTTAGTTTTTTAGTCTATTAACATGTAGACTCTTCTAGGAAGTTGTTTATTAATTACTCTCTCCTGATTTTCCATCCTCCAACTGTCTATTCTTATTAATGCCTCCTTCTCCACAAATTAACTCACCGAGTCATCATCATCATTCTAAGAACAAAGCAGAGCAGAGCACGTCTACACCTAACGCTCTACATTTTAATTTTCTTGTCTCGGCTACTGCCCTTGCTTTCTTGACAATTTCTTGAAAGAGTAGTTAACCTTCCCTGTCTTTTCTTAATATCATTCCTGGGGATACTATGCCTTGTAGCTGAGGTTAATTGGCCGAAGGCGTTGTTCAATATCCTCTTTTCTCATCCTGATCCCTGTTTCTAAACATGGGAGGGAATCTTGGTCCTGACAAGTTGTAGAAAGCTCTAAGTCATCCTACTGCCCCAGATGCATGGGGAGAGAGACAAGACAATAGAAGCTTTCAGCAACCCTACAGGAAGGACCAGGAGAGGAATCTCTCAAATATAAGCCATTCGCAAAGAAGTAAGAACTTATAACATTGCCAAAACCTTTTCCTCTAGCACTGTGGACGAGTTGTATCTTGGCTTTGACATTAAGTGATGAAGAAAGGGGTGACCTAAATGCTCCTTTTACTTGGGAGAGTGCCACTGTTTTTTGTGTTGTTTTGAAGGTAAGTGGTCCTAGGCAATAATGGGTTATTTGCCAGAGTTCACCTGAAAACCTGATGCATGACTTGAAAAGAAATGATGCCAGTTCGCAGGGCTTCTGACTAGGCTCATATATCTTAAACAGCATGGGCAGGCTGTCCGTCTGGAATCTTGAAGGACAGAGGTGTGGGGAGGAAGAATGGAAATGGCCAAGGTTCATTATCTCCAACTTTATGTGGTTATTAGAGCTCTCGTTTCACTCCCCATACCTTGCCTCTTTTGGGACAACTCTGAAGCCTAACTATTCGTATACTCTGAGTTCTTCTTGCAAGCAGGCTGATGCTAGATTAAATCCACCTCACAGAACAGAAATTCGTGCATTTCTTTTAGAATTATTAAAAACAAAACAAAACAGGAATTTACCATTTTGAAAAAAAATTTGATCCTTCCAGATTTCTATACCTGTCATCACCTTGAGATCTAGGAAGGAATGTTTGCGATGGGCTTCATGATTTATAAAATTCCTGACAAAGGAAGAAGAAAAGAAAACTTTAAAGTGCATTGTAGGAGCTGCTTCTGCTTATGGCAGATGAGCTAGCAGGGCCCATGGGGAATCGTTTTATAATTTCATAAGTGCAGCTTTCTTCATGGTAAGAGAGTTAGCACGTGTTTAAATGAGTGACACCAAATCTCTCACATGTCTATAGCCTTTACCTAAGCTTGTGCCTATCACTGAGTCAGTGGTTACTTTGTAATGCATCAAGTGGATTGTCATAATATCTATTATAAAGCGTGATAAAAATTTCAGTGAGCTGTCAAATCTTTTTGAAATCTGAAGAACTTTATGACTAAAACTAATATGTTGACATTTGATGAGTTGGTAATCAGGATATAAGCATTCATTCAAACTCCTGGAATCAGTACTTCTCACTGAATATTTTTTCAATAGAAAAAAATGCAATAAACTTTAATTGAAAAAAAATCAAAAAAGAAAAGAAAAAAAATGAATTATTATACACATTATTTTTTAAAATGAAGCTTTTGAAAATAAAGGTACATCCAGACACACTTTCGACAATTGCTAACCAAACTAAAAATATACCACCCCAAACTGTTTTGATATATATACTGGTAATTGATATGACGAACAGATTTTTGAACAACTCCTCTATTCTTTAATATGAAAGTCCTATCATCCTTCTTTAAAAACAAAAGCCATTACCTTGACTGAATGAAATCACTTGCCTCACTCCTACGTTAAAATATACCTCTGTTTTTTAACTTACTTTGCAGTTATTAATATGCACTAACTGGCTTCAACAATATACATTTAATTCTTGAGATAAGTATGTATCTTGAATTGAGTGTGGCTCTACCATTAACATCATGCACTCTGCCCCTGGCTTAGTATGTGGATTTGGATAGTTCATTTTATGAATTGAACTTACATTATTTACCTGCAAAAGTTTATATTTCATGAACTTACATTACTTATCTGCAAACTAGAGGGATTAAATTAGACATCTTCTAAGATGTCTTCCTCCTCTGCATATCAAGGAAATTATTAAAAAGAATGTATTTTTATTACCAGTGTGCAGAATGGGAATAGGAAACCACAGCACACAAAAGATAAAGTACCCAGAGTGATGTCATCAGGAGCTCATTCTATCTCTGGAATAGCTTCTTTTGCAAAGAATGGGGGCTAAAGAGAACTGCTTCAGTACAATTTCAAGTGTCAACAATGATTTAAGAGAAGCAGTTTCAGGCATTATATCCTTTTATTACTGAATAAAAATATTTCAAATGCTTATTGAGATGGTCTAAGAATCAGGAGAGAAAACAATGAATCGCTGATGAAGAAGAAATGAATCTTAAAGAGAATCCTAATAAAGCAGAATTTATCATTCTTTCGTCTTGATTTATCTTCTCAGTCTGAATGAACATTAGCTTTTCCTCAGTGTGACTGATGCAGCTTTGAAATGGCATTCTTCTCTAACTAAGTGTTGTGAATGAAATTCACATCCCTATGATGAACCAGGATAATCAACATTTACAGCTTCTGTCTCCCTCTACTATACTTGGGTAAATTTGTACATAGCACCTGACACTGGAATCAATATTTTAGTATGCTAAGGTGGAGCAAATCAGATCAGGAATCAACACTGGTTTGGTCAGGCTATTCTTTTGAGATGATCATTATTCAGTTTTAAGCATCACGGAGAAAAAAAATTAAGGGTCATCCTGGTCTCTGGCAAATTGTTTTCTCCACATTTATTTGTGACTTCCTTGTATCTTCTCTTGGGGTTTCCTTTGTAGCCCTATTATTTGTCACCTCACCAGTTATCCAGAGCTCTTTAACACAAAGTTATCTACTAAAGTAATTCGTATGAACTTTTTAATGATTTAATATGCATCCTTTCCATAGAGTTAAACCTTTGCATTTCAAAGAGAGGAAAGACTACCTCTAATGGTAGATTACCTGGAAATGCAGCATCTGGGAGGAGCTGCATGATTTTCAGGTATCATATTCATGCGAAGATATCTTCTCGATGGCCCTGCAATCACATCACACAGGAGCTATGGTTATTAAACTTGATAATGCCAATTCTGGGACCCCATATTGGATCTACTGAATTAGAATCTCATGATATTAAAAAAAATTTTTTTTAAAAGCTCGTGACATGATTTTGATGATCAGCTTTGTTTGAGAACTATTGATATTCATATCCGTGCATTTTGCACATCATAAAGGACACAGGGTAGAGAAGAGTCCTGATTCTCAGACATCCTTTCCTTGCCTGTTGTAGGATTGCTCCAGATGTGGAAACAAACCCTAGGCGTGTTTGCTCACAAGGACCACTCATTACTTCACTTATTCATTCAATACACATTTATTGAACATATACTATGATCAAGGTATTGTTCCGTGCCATGAGGATATGAAGATAAAGAAAATTCGTTCTTGATTTTGAAGAGCTGAGCGTTTAATGGGAAATAACATACGGACACAGTTAGAAGATGGTCGATAATACAGCTATGTATAGAGTGTATCAATTATAATATGAACCCTAGCTATAATTTTTTAACTTAATTTAAAGATTAGAATATGAAAGAGTTATATTCATTGTACTGAAAAGAGTGGGAGACTTTTCTCTCACATTCAATGTAATTTTAAAAGTAATATTTCAAAACTATATTTAAGAGAAGTGTTGCTAAAACTATAAACTAATCAAGCTTAATTATTTCTTCCAAAATATCTCAGAGTGAACATGTTCCAAATTGAATTACTCCATAAATAATAGCCAGAATCTTTGATAAAGAATGATTTCCAAATATGAAAACTCAATATGTGAATAATTTTGATTTAATGTAACATAGTTTAACAGATTTTGTATAAGTTGGCCATGGTTTTTCAAATAGGTACATAACTCCCCTTTAAACAAAGGAGTTCATAGATAAAATGTTCCATATTATATGACTGATTCAAAGGCATTACAACTAAGTCATCTAGAGAACTGGAATTCAGCTCTTTCAGATTCTGTTTTACCTAAGATACGTGGTCCACATCATATCTCCTAGTCAGAGCAATGTTTCGGTATTAATGCGGACTGTGAGCACTCAGATCAGAATATACTTATTGTTTTGTTGGAAACATCCAATTCATGTTAATTTTCAATGGAGATTACATTGCTTACCAGTTTGAGAAAAAAATGAAAAAAAAAAAGACATAAGTGATTTTGATAGGACACTTTTGGCATAGCTCTTTTCCAGATAGTTGAGATAAACTATAAATGGCAGGAATGATGACCATGAAGGTGAAAATATTGGCCTGAAATTGTCACGAGTAAAATGTCCTCATATTACCCAATCTGGTTTAATTTCAATTTCTAATTACATAAGCTTTTATTTGATATTTATTTTATATGTTTTATTTCATTGTTCGTTGGCACTTGAGAAAAGCTAACTCAATCAGAGCCAAAGAGGGAGAGTATTATGTAGTATGACAGTCTGTTTACTTCTAAAACCCAGAATGAAGTAAGTGGAGTTTTCCTTAAGAATAGGTTGTATAGACTGCTGTGGGAAATAATAATAATAAGAAGAACACTTTACTATCATCAGCATCAAGTGTTCTTTTTCAACATTAAATAACAATTAAAACATCGCATGCAAATGTCAAAGATAAAGGAGATATCATTTAATTGGTGACTTATTTTTCAAAATAATTGTTTTCAATGAGCTGTTCTCTCTCTCTCTTCTCTTGCTCTCACTCTCTCACTCTCTCTCTTTCTGGAAGAATTGTCTCCTGATCTGTGTTTTCCATCTGAATGATTTTCAGATATCATCTTAATCCTCACCTAAGTGAGGCCTTCCCTAATGTCATATTGAGGAGGAAAAAAAAAAAAGAAATCAAAACCCAAAGGAATATGCCAATCATAAATATAGAATCTCCTTATTTTACTGTGGTGCAAATAAACACGCTTACTACATCCCGATAACAGCAGGTGCCATAGAGCTGCACTGGGTTTTCAGCTTGTTTTTTCAGATTATTTTTTAAATTTACTTTTCAGTTATGGTTGACATACGATATTATATTAGTTTCAGGTGAACAACACAATAACTAGACATTTATGTGACTTAGAAAGTGATCCCCCCATAAGTCTAGTACCCACTTGGTACCATGTGTAGTTATTACAGTATTAGTGACGGGGATGTAAAGTACAGCACAGGACATCTTCAGACCTTTTTATATAGAATTAAAACTCTAGTTACACATGCCTCCCATCCCCGAGTAGGGGAAGGGATTAGACAGCATAAATTGATAACCACAATATTGCCAAGAAGATATGAAAAACAGTTTGGGGAACATAATCAATAATGTTGTAAAGATTTTGTAGATGGACACGTCTATATATATATATATATATATATGTATATATATATATACATATATATATATATAGTTAGGGGATAGGGAATAGAGTCAATAGAATTGTAATAGATATATATGATGTCAGAGGGGCAATACATTGGGGAGGGTATCACTTTGTGAGGGGTGAAATGTCTAACTATTACATCGTTTTGTACACCTCAAACTAATAAAAAAATAAAAAATATAAGTCAGAACAAGTCACCTCTACACTAAAAAAAAATACAGCTACAGTTACACATTATCCTCCTTTTAGTAAACAGTTGGTAAATATTCAATTTGTGATAGTAGTTACGTTGAGCTTCTCTTTATGTTCTGTTTTACACAATTCTTTAACTGTACCTTTTATAGTCACCTGTAACATGTACCTTGGCATTTGACTAGTTGTATCCTTCAACATTTCTCAGTGAGCTGAGATTAAGTTCTGTTTTCCACAAAGCTAAAGTAGCCACCCAGTTGTTCTCATATCATTTCATGTTAATTTTCTTCATAACAATTTTTGTTTTCTGGTGTATTTTTTGATTTATTTAGTGTATTTGTCTATCTTTCTATGTTAGGCTATTACCTGCAATGACAATCAGTAAATGTATGAAAATTTTTGTGAGTCTGTGTTGGAGTCATAAATTCTAAGTCAAATATAGAGACAACTATATATTTAGAAATTTAAACATATTTAAATATTTTCTTGCTATGTATGTAATAACTAAAGGATAATATTTGTTTGCCAGTAGCAAACAAATTTAAAAATAAATTTTTAAATGCTAATTAGAAAATGGATTATTTGGTATTACTCTCTGAAATTTAAGACTTGTGAAATTCCTAACATATTTGTGAAGTGTAAATGTATTTTCACTTATGAACAGCTAGAGTCAAGATAACAGGCTTTTCTGTAGCTATTAGAAACGGAGCAGTTATCTGGTAAGTATAATACTAAGTTTCTTTGGCTTTCATAAAGCAGAACTGGGAAAACGAGGGAAAGAGCAAGGGGAAAAGAATCCTAAGATTTCTGGCTTTTCACTAAGGAGGGTATTTTAGCCTACTTTGCCTCTTTATTTTACTTTCTTTCCCAGTGCTGATTGAAGATTTTTCTGGTTTTGAGTTTTGTGTTATCCAGACTGCTGGTGAGGAGGATTTTGCTGGCTAAGTCGCAGCCCTTGTTTCGCTCCACCTGTGCTTCTTCAAGTCCATTTCCTGATGCTGAGACTGAATGACTAGTAAATTGGGCATTTGGGAAGAAATTAAGTGCACACATAGAAAATTTGCAAGTTGGCAAACTCTTCTGTTGTTTCATATGCAAAATATGTGTGTAGAATTCAGGCTTTATAAGGCTTTTTCAAAAACAATGGTGTGATTTCTGGCATAAATTACAAGATAGCTTAAGGGCATACATATTTCCCACACTGTTAACACACCATATACATAAAGGAGATTCCAATGTAATAGTAGTACTTTATGCAATTTTCCCTTTAAATGCACTTGGTTTTATAGGTTTATTAATCATTATAGAATCACTTTATGGCAATAATAAACAGTATTTACTCTTGGAAACCTAACGCTCCTATTCTATTCTATTCTATTCTATTCTATTCTATTCTATTCTATTCTATTCTATTCTATTCTATTCTATTCATCTATTCTATTCTATTCTATTCGTATATGCATAAATATGTATACTTGCATGAATACTTTTGTGTATACATACATTATTGTGTATATACACATATATTGCAACATTGTGCAGACATTTTTAGATATATTTGCAGATTTTTCTATTTGTATAAGTGGGACAGGCAGAACTGTAGGGGTAACAAAAATCAGTTATGTTTTTACTGCTTGAAGTAAAGAAACAAGTTTTATAAATGCTTTCTTACTATTATTACTAAGTAATTACTTGCTTTCTACAAATAATGACCTTCGTTTGGACTCATTTCTAAACTTTTTATTTTTAATAGTTAAGCAAGCTCAGATGACAAATAAGGAGAGCTCACAACAGTGATCAATTTTGATTTTGCTGGACTGAATCACATCTTCAGAACATCAGAGAGCGAGAGAGAAAAAGCGAGAGAGGCAGAAATAAAAAGGAAGAAAGACAAAGGAAGAGAGCCTTAGAGAGGAGAGAGAGCAGAAGGAGAGAGAGAGAGAGAGAGAGAGAGAGAGAGAGAGAGAGAGAGAGAGAGAGAAAGATTGAGAGAGAGAGAGAGAGATGCTCTCATGAAGAGAAGTATGACAAGCACTGAAGTGCTTTTTCTCTCCAGGGCTCCTAAGTAGCAGTGTCAGTAAGTATTTTCTGGGATGCGCATGTAATGTCAGAAGAGAGTTATCACTGTCAGCATCTGATATTTATTGGAACAGAGCAAAGGAATTTGGGGATGGGCCTACGGTATTAGACACCCTAGGTGTTTCATTAGGACAAGTGGTAACCTTTAACCGAAACTGTGACCATTTAGAAGCTGACATCTGCTTTCCCTTCGTAACCCCTCTCCACTATCATTTGCTGCCTCTAAACAAAGCAATGAAAGGCACAGAAAAAAGTGTCTGCCCCATTAAAATAAAAAAACAGCATTTCAAAAGTTGGCAGGCAGTACAGTTAGTTGCAGGAAAAATTATTGGAAAAATATTGAAACTGTTTTTATGAATAGAGCATTGAGAAAAGCAATACCAACAGAAATAAAATCTATGGCCACTGGCCTAATGTATCTTAATTGACACATTAAATCAGGTTAAATCCCCGTAGGACTTTGGTCTAAGCCAGTATGTTGGATGGTTGTGTCAAGGTCACCATCCCCCACTCGTGTTTTTCTTTAGTACTACTTTTTGACTGCCAATAATACTTCAATTGGTCGTATTGGAGTGTCCCCATCAGATGTAAATGTTGTCGGCTCCGTTCCTGTCCTCTCTTTTAGCTCTCAAGGCCCTCTCTATTTCTACTTTATGTCGATGACCATTGCATCCATCACTGAAGCTAGTCTCTGACCTGGGCTCTGGGTCCCTTCCCCTCCTCCCTCCCTCTGAACCTCTCCCATTTTCATCACTTTTCACTCTCTCTTCAGCTTCTTTCTCATTAGGGCTTTCTTCACAGAAGCATTTAAATTTACTCAAATCTTTCCTACATTAAAACAAATTTAAAAAAATTTCTTTTTACCCCACTTCTTCCAGCTACTGCTCTATCTGACTTCTCGTTCCCAACAAACTTTCTTATTCGTCTGAACCATCTTTGAACTTCCTGCTCTCTCTTCGATGGCTGCTTTGCTTTTCTGCAGCCACCTCTCCAGTGGAAGCAGGGCAAGCCTCATCAGTGTGAGAGCAGGCAGGTCACACAGGGCTTCTGTGCAGAGGGTTTGATGATCTGCAGGGGCTATCTTGATATTCTCTATCATGTTATCTTTGAATGCGTGCTTTGTAAGTGAAGTCTGATGAGACAGTGAGTGAATCATGCTTCTGACAATGGATTATGCTTTGGGGCCTTGGAGCTTGACTCTTGCATGGGGTCTCCTCTCATAGTCTCCCTGTCTCCCTGGGAAGCTGACCCCACATCCCTGCCCAGGGACCGCTGGCACTCTCTGCCTCAAGCGGCCACCAGATTACTTGGGGTGGGGGTGGAGGAGAGGTCCTGCATTTGCTGTCACCCTCCAACCCTATTGGTCACCTGGGCACAAGTGTAGGGAGGGAGTGCACCGCAATGTTTAGAGGTTGGGGGTGGTGGAGTAAGGCAGCAGCTGTCTCTGCTCCCCCTCTCCCTGGCAACGCCACTGGTGAGTTGTGGTGGTGGTGGTGTGGGGTGACTGGGCAGGAGCCCCTTGCTAACCCCCATCCAGGTACCTAACACATGGAGATGGCAATTCCACAGGGGTTGAGGGTCCACTATGGGTGGGGCCATGGAAAGGGCAGATTGACTTCCCTGACCCTGGCTGGCCTGTTCATTCATTTAGTACTGAGCCCTGCAAATTATGTAGCCAGTTCTGACTGGAAGCTGTTCTCCTAAGATCTCTGCCACCTCCATGCTGCAAAACTCAGTGGATATTCCCTGGGGCTTTTCCTCCTTCACCTCTTAGGAGCGCATTGGCCACTGTCAACCACTCCTTCTTCCTCCTTAACCCCTTTCTTCTCTACCCTTCAGTTGCCTGGTTTTCCTTCTACGTCCCCCAGTCAGTCTGCTTTGCAGGATTCTGTTCCTTAGCTTTAGCTTCCTGTTAATGCTTTGGTGGTAGGAGGATTGATTTGAGGGTTTCTGCCCTTCTCTTTCACACACTCCCTTTTCATGGCTTTCATTGCACTGTGTGTTGACTGTCCTACCCAGTCCATAAATCCAGCTCAGACCTGAGCTGCAGCCCTGGCTATGCCACTGTGTCCAGTGACCGAATCTGACTGCGGAGGGCCCATGTGTTCTCTTCAGCCAGCTGAGAGTTCATTTTTGCTAATAGTGGCTGCTCATTCAGTACCTCCTAAAATCTAGGCTTGTCGTTTATGTACTTTATTTCTAGATGAAGAAAATGGAGGCCCAGAGAGCTTAAGAAACTATCCCACGTCACACAACTGCTAGATTAGTTGTATTGGTTAAATTCCAAATTCTATCTTTTTATACTACAGCCACAAAGGACCGTAATGATATTTGTATTAGGTGTTAATGAGCTATTTTGTTGCCTTTTCTAGGTAAAAATAATAGTAAGCATTGGTTATGTACTAGACATTGTTCTAATTGTTTTATATATGTTAACTCATTTAATCAATGATCTTATGAGACAGATTCTTTTATTTTAGAGTTGGAGAAACTGAGGGTTTAGTAACTGCGGTCACACAGGAAGTAGGAAGATGAGAGCCAAGATTTTAACCAAGGCATCCAGCCACTAAACTCAAGGCTGTAGCCACTACACCCCAGCGCTTCTTGTTCTGTTCAGTAACAAACCACTCTTAGGAGTTTGGAAAGTGGCTTTTCCATATCTTACTTTCTCTACATTTTAAACAGTAGTAATGGTATCTATATATTCTTAGTGTAGCTTCACTGGGAAAATATCTGGGAGAAAGCTAAAGGCATGAGTCTTTTGATGGTACATAGCAAACAATATGTTAAACATGATTTTTAAATCTTGTTTAGCTTTTTGTAGTACATTCCTCCTTCCTGGATAGAGCACGCGGCCACCATATAGTTCTAAATGACTCTTTGAAGTTTAAATTACCTATAGTTGTATAATGTGGAGGAATAATAAAATGATTAAAGTGCTGAGATAAATACTGTGGAGACAGTATTTTAAAAATGTGTAATTAATTCATTCACCAAATATTTATTGAGTATCTGCTAGGTGCCAGGTATAGTTCTAGGCTTAGGAAAGACCACAGTGAACAAGACACACTTTCTATTCATGTAGGCTTCATTCTTCCAGGGAAGACAGGAAAACACAGAGGCTAAACTTAATGGGGTACATGGAGAACAGGATCTACAGAAATCCCCAGGCGGGAGGAAACCTATCTGCTGAGGCCACGACAGCTAAAGAGCCTCAGACGAGGTCTACCAGCAGCAGACCTGATTTGAAATTCTATCTACGTATTAACTGTTTAACCTCTCAATGCCTCATTATCCTCATCTGTGAAATGGGTTCCTGCCTCATTGCATTGTAAGAAGGATTAAATGATCTAATTTATGTAGTGTTTAGAGGAGAATAAGTAGTAACTAAATGTTAATCAATATTTTTACTATTATAATTACTGTCATTAGAGCTGAAGCTGACCTCAAGGAAAGGTAAAACCATCTTTCCTATAGAAACACATTATCCTAAACTACTCCCACCCACCCAAAGGATTCAATCAGATAAGCACTCACAGCATTTAAAGGGACAGGCCCCATTTGGTCATAAAAGGGAACTATGGCATTATCTGCCTTTTCTTTCTCTGGTTTCTCCTATATCACCTTGTGGAATCTCAATAGTTGTGGCTGGAGATGGAATGGGTGGCAGCAACTCCTGCTGAAAGTTGGCGTATTTGTTCCTGTGCTTCCATCTCAGTAGTTTGTTCTAGGGAGAGTCAAGATACAGCGTCAATACTCCTGCTTCCTCTGACAGGTGGTGTGAGCATATCAATATCCCTGGCTCAAAGCTCCAGCTTCTGGCAATGCTTGCCCCAGGACCCTGCCTTTGGAAGCTGGGAATTGCATCTCACTGGTTCATCTCCCCAAAGTCTGCTAACTCAGAAGGAAACTTTTATTGTCATTGGATGATGGCTCCTAAATTTATTTAAAGGAATACAAATTAAGGTGATAGTAGAAATAAACTCACATTTTACTATTTAGAAAATTACTCTTATTTTTAATTAAATTTTGTTGGAGGATGTCTTCTTTTTCCAAGATGAGATCATTACCGCCAAACTCTAAAGACAGAGTGGCAGGACACTCCATTCCTTCTATGATTACAAGAACCTCCATGCGTGTCCTGTATCAATCAAGGAAACCAAATCCCTACTAGGGATTTTGACAGAAGCTAAGGTAGAAAATTGGTTAAGTGTGAGACAATTAACTGAAGAAGCAAAGAGGAGACTGAGGGTACACAGGTAATAACTGAAGCCGGTGGCTACTACCCCTTCACCTCTGGGAGAATGAAGAAAGGGGTTGGGTTGTCACAATCTAGAGGTTCAGTGGTGGACTTCCAGGACCCCAACCTCTGCTGTGGGTACCTTGCTGAAGGCATAGTGGGACTGTTTCTGGAATGGGGGAGAAAAGCTAAAGATTGGAATGAACTGCCCCCGCCAGGGTGGAGGCCATCCGAGAAGAAAAAGAGGCAAAGAAAGGAGGAACACGCCTGTTCTTCCTCGTCCAGCTGTCCAGGCTCCTCCAGTGCTCTATTGCTGAGGCTAACAGTAGCCTACAGCCGAGGAAGCAGTGGAGTTGGCCGAGGAGCAGCCCGGCATCATGAAGCCGAGTACAGAGCAGTGGGTTTGTGCTGAGAGAAAGTTGGTTAATAACTGGAACAAGTCCTTTACTTATTTAGCAATAGATCCTTGGATGTGCCCAGATCCCTCTGCAAATACATAGCTGCTCTGGTGGAAAGGGGTGTGCGTGTGTGTGTCTCTGTGTGTGTGTGTGTGTGTGTGTGTGTGTATGTGTGTGTGTGGTGCTGTTGCATAATTGCTGAGCTGAGTACTGCTGTTCTTTGGGTTTGGATGCTATTGGGGTAGAACTTTGTGAAATTAGTTCCTTGGAGATGCTGCATATATATACTTAATACAATTTTCATCACATGGGACAACCACTTCAAATTGCAGACACGCATTTCATGTCTTTTAGAACAGAGAGCCTTTTTCTGTTCAGTATAGCTGACATAATTGCTCAAACTCTGAGTTGATTATCTTAGTTCCTTCTCCCTCTTCAATCCTCACACGTAGTACAAGATACGTTAATCTCACATGTATCTGTATGTAAGTATGTATGTATGTATGTATCCATCTGTCTATCAGATGGGCAAATACAAATTAAAAAGAAGAGGTTAATTCTCTCTGTTGAAAATAAGGGAAGAGACTAACCACCTCCTTCCTTTGAGCATTTACTTTAGAAAGAAAACTTGTAAGTTTTGTCTCTGTCTCTTTAAAACATATATAAATCTTTCTAAAAGCTAAATAGTCTCTTCGCAGCTTTATGACTCAAGAACTTCTTATCTCAAAGACATGGGAGCCATCTCTTTGAAATATAAACATCAAGAGAGATATAGCACTCTTATCTCCAAGTCTCCTGGAGAGTAGGTGTCTAACTTGGCAGTGACTCACTGCAAGTTGCAAAACTATCTCCTTTCTAATGATACGAGAAGTCGATTTTTCCTTTGGACAAAGCCAGTGAACAAACACAGATGGCTATCCCAGTTACAAGAAGAATCCAGGAGGAACTATGTGTACTAAGTGGTGTTGCCAAGGCCTCTTACTGAGGGACTAGTCATTGGTAATCTTAAGAACACGTATGGAATAGATTTTATCTGCTCAGCTGTATAAAAGGGTGAGATTTCTTTCTGTCTTTGCAATGTCTTAGCAGATTGCCTGTGATGTGAACCACAGTCTGGTTTAATGTTTATTCAATAATGAAAGCCTTTTCTTTCTCTACTACCTTTGCATAGAAATTTTCTGGCTTGGGAAGAGAGTTTGTTCTTAATTACGTTTCTTTATGTGTCTGTCTGCCTGTCTGTCTATTTACCTATGTCTTTTTCTCTTTCCCTTTCTGTCACATCACCTTATTTGCTATATTTATCTGCATTTAGCATTTCTCTCCTTGCTTCCTCTGCACAGCCAGCCACTTGGCCTTTGGAAAATGCAGCTCAGGTTATGTCATTCCTCTTCTTAAAATCCTGCAGTGGCTCCCATTGAGGATCAAATTAACTCCTAAGTCCTGGAAGCCCTAAGCAATAGAACTCTTTTCCAACTTGCCCAACCCAGGCCCAGCCTCTCTCCTACTTGCACATTATGTTCCCACCATGCTGGCCTTTTATTTCAATTCCCTAAATGGATCAAACTCTTTCCCACTGAGGGCTTTCCCACCTGCCATTTGCTTGGTTGGGAATGTGTTTTCCCTCACTCTCTATGGTTTATTACTCAGTAGGTCTTACCCTAAATGTCCGCTCCACAGACAGGCCATGCTTTACCCAATCTGAGTAGGTTGGACTTATTACTTATAACATTATACCCTTTTTATTATCAGAGGTCTTATCACCATTCATAACGATGTATTTATTTATTCTGTGCTTATCACACGAAGACAGAGGCCATGCTTCCCCCCACCCGCATCCCCATGCTCACCAGCTATTTGTTAAATAAGTGTATCTCCAGTGCAGTTTCATTTCAAAGGGAAATGTCTCTCAGTCTTTTCCCCTTTCTCCTGTGTGTGCTCTATCCTGTCGCAGGCCTGGACTGACCCTGAAGAGGTACATTTGGAACATTAAACTTGCCAGGGAATAGAACAATTTCAGTGCTTGAAAGCCTATGAATCCCAGTTGAAAGCTTTCTGGGTTTTTTTGAGTCGCTCTCTGTGAGTTAAATTACAGATCCAAGAGGCGAGGCGTGCAGCACCGCAGGGCTGGTGGCATGCTGGGGAGATGAGGCACTCCCGAGGCGTGAAAAGAGCTCTCCTCCATCTGTTAGCCTGTGGAGATGCTTTTCACCTGGCATTAGGAGTCAGCACTTTACGGAACAGAATGGAGGGATGGGACGTGTGGCAGGACGCCCACCTGAGCAAGATGGATGATGGTGGTGGGTTCTGTGCACAGGGATGAAGAACGTGCTGGGCCACAACAGGCCACGATGCTGAGGCGGATCACCGATGCACATTTGACTGCAGAAGTTCAAGAAAAAGTGATTTTAATGAAACACAGGCTTAGCTTGTGAAGCATGTAACCCTGCAAACAAGATTGCTGGTAGGTAAATGGGTTTACAAACCCTTCTGTTAAGTCTTTTCCACTTTGCTTAATTTTTCATTTTTCACTCCAGTAGCTTCAGAACATGGGTTGCTAGTGTTATTTTTCAAACATCCTTAACATTGATGAGCCTTAATAGCATTAGTGATGACAGTGGCAGATCTCACTGATGGTTTTATTAATGAGCCACAGAATGCCTTACACAATGTGATTTCAAGAGACATGTTGCCCACTTCCTCTCCATCCCCTCAAGTTCTGAATAGGAAGGATTCTGGGGACAAACAAGTTTGTCCTCATGCACAGACCACAAAGTGGTCCCCAGTTGTGATTCGACATTTAGTTTTGATTAATTAGAAGAGCAGAAAACTTTGACTCTGACTCTAGGCAGTTTTTGCTTGCTCCAGATAGGCCATGGGATATCAGACTCTCTTTGGTTTGTGCTTCTGTGGAAGCTGCCAAGCCCGTTGCCCTTGGTTCTGGAGCCCCAGTCTCTAGGTCAGTAATGCAAGGTGAGCCAAGTGTGCTGTCCCTGAAATCACTTTCTCCCTTGCCTTCTCAGTCTCTGAAAATGCTGCTGCAGCAGTTGTGGTCATTGACCCGCAGAGTGAAAAGTATCAAATGCTGCATATCAGAGGCTGCCTGTCTCCCTGCTCAGCTCCTCCCTACAGACAAAAGAGGATTCATGTCAAGTTCACCCAGTGTTGAAAACAGAGAAGTCAGGGATTTTCTAAGACCTTTTTCGCAAAACTGAATCTCTCCCCAAGTCTGAGTTCTTGGGCTTGAGTCCCTGCCTGCAGGCCGAAGGAGCCTAGATTTCAAACAACTGAGTGTCAGTATATTGTTACTATCAATCTTTTATTTGACCTCTGTCTGCCTAAGATTGAAGCACCCCAATGCTTTTAAAACCACTTTATACCAATTTTAAATCATAATTGCCAGGATTTCTGCAAGTGTGCTGCATTAGTATTATCTAGGGGCTTTGGGGATACTTCCTGGCATATCTACCCAGTCAGATTTGCGGGTGGGGCCCAGGAATCATTTACAACAAGCTCTCACAAATATGCTTATACTCATGAATGAACATTCGAAGTTCACTGAGGTGAATGACACAGAGTTGATGCTCCCAAAATAGTAACTGTTAATATGTTAACCTACTGAAAGGAAAATTCAGAGGAAACAAAAAACAGCCGTTACCTTATTCAATGCAATCTGCAAAGAGAGAACTTCTACTTGAGAGTGTAGCTTCTCTAACCAAGGCAGCTAATTCACTGTCCCTAAATGAATTATTTGATAATAAGGGCAAGCAACATGTTCGTCATCACAACCTGGTTGATATTTTAGGTACTGAAGATTCGCTTAAGTTCAGGGTTAATGTTACCACAGCACTGAAATAATGTAATGTAGACTAGAAATTATTTGGTGGCAGAATTTATTTTAAAAACTTTATGTATTACTCTAATCTTTTTATAGAATCATTAAGAG
Source organism: Rhinolophus hipposideros (assembly GCF_964194185.1). Taxonomy (NCBI): domain Eukaryota; kingdom Metazoa; phylum Chordata; class Mammalia; order Chiroptera; family Rhinolophidae; genus Rhinolophus; species Rhinolophus hipposideros. The sequence continues at coordinate 70,402,598 of NC_138049.1, forward strand.
TTTGAGTCACTTAAATTGTGCAGTTGTAATTTACTATCTTCAACGAAGGAAATTACATGTTGTAAAAGCTATTCATGCTTGGATTTGGAGCCCATAAATGTCTTGAAAGTTATTTATCATAATATATTTTAGAGGCTTTAACAGCTTCTCTTTAATTATTTTTCATAAGGAAGTATCAGCATATTTTAATAAAGTAGAAATTCCTAGGAACTGATTTTCTTTCCTTTTGCTGTGAGTTATAAACACTGCAATGCCTATACTGGTGGAAAGCAGGGCATTGTGACATTGTGAGAAGTAATCTTGGGGTTCCTGAAGTTTAAAGACGTAGTGCCTTAAATAATTTCTGAGGAGAATTTCCATCTTTTGACATTTGCTATAATTGCTGAGATATTCAGACTGGCTATTTCATGGGGATAGGGTTGTTATCTGAATTGTGTTTGCTGAACTATTATTAGTGCCCCATTCCTAGAAAACTTCTCACCTTGTCAACCATCTCCCTCTGGAACGTAGAAGATAAATCCTAATGAATCATAAACAGTTTGTGAGTCAGTCAATGTAGCTGGGCTAAGGGACTTCGTGCCCTGGAAGGCTTTTCTTGTATTAGTTAGAGTTGGAGGCTCTGTGTGCAGTGTTGTTTTGTGCTCTGAATACCAGTGGCATAGAGCTGGAGAGGGCTTTCAGAGGACGTTCAGTCCAATCATTCATCCTCTGTCAGTCCCTTGGGTGGAACTGACCACCTTCTTTCCTAGTCACGCTCATATTTTTCTATGTTGTTAGAGTTACACAGGACAGATTTCATGTAGGTGTGTACAAATTAAGACAACAGTTCTTAGTTCTCGATACATATTGTATAGGTTACAGAAAAATTACATGGTATAAGTGACAAAAACAGAACTTTTTTACTGGAGGCTCAGGACTCTGATTTTTGCTCTGTCAATGTGCAAACTGATGTTAACCGGAAAATGAGTGGAGGGTTCTCTCCATAAAATCAATCCAGAAAATTTGAGTTTCTTCCCAAATAGAGTGAATAAAAGAAACCCTTGCCTTATACATAAGGAAGACTTAGCATTCTTTGTGAAAATTACACGTTGTTAAATCTCTCTTCCCTGAATTACTTTTTTTCTCCCATGGCTGTTTTAGTCATTGGATTTAGTCTGTTTAAGGATTGATAAGAAGTGGATGAAAAGCAGAAAGCATTGATCCTGGGAAAAGGGGAAAGTTTATGACAGAGCCACGAGTTTCGTATTTAAAGAGAAAAGAAAGAGTAGGGAATTGATGTATTTCCTTTTAATCCCAAGTGCCTATGCTGCATTGTAGAAACTTCTTTTATAGATAGATATTTCTATATCTAGCTTGTTGCTTTACTTTAAATTCTGCAATGAGAGGTAGAAATGACCACACTTTTTTTTTTAGTGGACAAGAATTTGAGAATTTTAAAGTTTAGGGGATTATCCCAAAGAAACGGATACAGTAGAAACAATTTTGCTTATGTCCCTTGGGCTATCTGATCAGTGCCAATTACTTTAACTTCAGTTAGATCCAGTTTGTTTTTGTCTTATCTTGTTCTGTACAACCTTCCTGGGATTGCATTCACTCATACAATATCAGATGCCAACAATGAACTAGTTGGCCACAAAGCTAGATTTTAGTTAGACTGTTCATAAGAGAGTATTTAATATTGCCTAGTAAAGACTAGCAGGTAATGCTTTATTTTGCAAGAACCATTGGCACATGGTGATTTAAAGGAAGATGTATCTGTTTGGATTATAATGATATCATCTAACAAAAACTCTGCTGACTTTTAACTTCCTTATTATTCAAAGGTTATGATTCTTATTACAAGAGCCATTATTGTTTGTTTTATATGTAATCAACAACAAACATTAGATGCAGTGCAAAATATACATAAGTAGATTCCAGGAACTATACATTACTGTAATGGAGAAGACAGAATTCTTTTTTTCAGGTAATCAAAAATCATGTTTTGTTTTTACTTTAGTATCTTTGCCTTGAGGAATATAAATTTGATACACATTTTTTCCCCTTCTTTTTCTTCTTTCTTTCTTCCTTTTTCTTGAAGTTATTCATCCCAAATAAATGGATTCATTCAAAGAATTTTTACTAATATCACATGGGTCCATTAGATCAGTACAAAATGGTGCCATTCATATATATATATATATATATATATATATATATATATATATATATATATATATATATGTATGTATATCTGGCAAAGACTTAGGAATAAGAGAATAAAGGGCTGGTAATTGGTGGCAATTTGTAATTAATCGCTGCTTAATAGACTACTACCCATGAGGAAATCCATCCATATCATAGCCTGCTGTGCAAAAACCATTCATAAACTACTCTTAGTTAGGCTTTATTTTAATAGTAATTTTGAGTCATCTAATGACTCTTACTCTCTTCATCTTGGTTATTTTATTTGCCAATGCCTCAATATGTTGATCTCACTCTTCAGATATTCAATAAATATTTAAAAATAAATGATGACACTGAGAAGACAGTCCAGACTTTGAAATTCCAATTAAAGATGAAAGAAGGACCTGGAAAAGAGGGTATCTGAAGGTTTGTTGGTTAGTACTGAATCTCTCCTCTTCTGAATTTGAACTTCTTTTTCTAGAAGGGAAAAAATAAAAACAGAATGAAACAATCTTTTTTGGGAAGTAGCTTCTTATTTATTTAGTTAGTTTCAGGTGTACAAAACAATGTAATAGTTAGACAGTTACACACCTCACAAAGTGATAACCCCCCCCCCCCCGTCTACTACCCCTCTGACATCAAATATAGCTGTTACAGTTCCATTAACTATATTCCCTATGTCATACTCCACATCCCGTGATGACATATATGTGCACAAGCACGTATGTATTTAATTATAGTTGACATTCAATGTTATTCAACTTCAGCTTCAGGTGTGTAGTGCAGTGGTTAGGCATCTACAGTCTATGAAGTGTTCTTCCTGATAAGTCCAGTGCCCATCTGGCAGCTGATGTGATCTTTACAACATTATTGAGGGGAATAGCTTCTTTTTGGATTATGGTCACATCTCTTTGCTTGACATGTCATATTCACTATGATTAGTAGTTTTTTTTTTTTATTGCTTTTTGATTGCCAATACTCTATAAATGTCTTAAGTTGGAAGACACTAGCTAAATAAAATTGAAATAGAACAAATCACACTTGCTTTCTGGAACAGACATTTGAAAGTCTAAAATAATGTCTGCTTTTGGGAGCAATGCCTCACACGGAGGGATTATTTGTATAATCATAAGCTAGTTTTGCTGCTGATTTCTTTACTACCCTAAAGGGTTTCCTTCCACACATCGATATAAAATCACCACTGCTGTTTAAGTGGAAGTTATAATTATCTTGCTGGAAATCTTTGCTTACTCAGAGTCAAGGGAGGGAGCCGAGAGGAGCTGGAGTATAGTTACTTGAGATAGCTTCTATTGGACATGGAAGAGGGATGGATAAGGGACAGCTCTAACTTCAGGGAAGGTTAAAAAAAACACGTTTGCATTTAAGATCTTTCCAACTTTGTGTTATGTCCGCTCTCTCAGAGTACTGGGCTTTCATTCTGATCTTCAGCTCCCTACCAATCTCCCCTTGCCCATCTCAAACAACTCTAACTTTGAACTCTACCCAGATCTGTTCATTTTGGAAAAGCCCAAATTAGCTCTAACTTGTTTTAGCCCTCTCCTTTTGGCCCTATTTTTGTGCTTCTGCCCTTCTCCCATCTTCTAAATAATACTTTCAGCAAGATATAGAGAAAATAATGCAGACTTGGAATTCAGACAGAGCCTATGTTCAAATCATGACTTTTTTCTTTTTATTAGCTGTTGTGGGTAAGTAACACCCTGGCCCATAGAGTTAGATGGTGAAATTGTGCTGCTTATATATATTGGTCCTAGAACGGACCCAATCTTGTATGCAGCTACTTAGAAATACACAGAGTCCAGAATACTGCAAAGAGTTCTTACAGGTCCCCGCAGGGTCACTTCTTAGAGCCAGTTTCACTTCTTTCAGGCATTGGAAGCCTTCTTGTCTGTCTCTCACCTTTCTTCCTGTTCTTTTTTCCTGCTTCTTCCCACATAAGTTCTGCCCCCTTGTAGACAAAGGTAGACAAAGCTCTAAATGTCCAGGTGCCCCAAATCTTGAAATTCTTCAGAATGGAACATTTACAAAATAAACCAACCATTCTTTTACTAATATTGATTTGTCTCTTTGGATAGTTCTGATGCATTTTTACACATGCAGACCTTCTATTTTCCAGTAGTAAGGTTGGGGAATGACAGAGAACAGTAGACTTGATTGTTCCACAGGGCTGGGGGAGATAGGGTAGGACACGTGTAAAAAGGCACAGAACCTGATTCTGCCACATTTATGAAGCACCCACATTCAAGAGAGAGTTTTAAAACAGACAAACAAAAAACTTCAACTCATACCCATTTTTCCCATTAATTTCATGTATTAACAATGTAATCTGATGAAATGCAATTTCTACTAAAGGATTAAAATGTGTGTGGTAGGGAAAAGGGAGGGACAATGCTATTTGCTTTTGATCAATGAAGTCACGTGAGTGCCAAATGCCAGGCATACGGGTGAACAAGACAAATTGTTTCCACTCTCTGTGGAGGCTTTAATCCAGAAGACTTAAAGGAATCTTTAATATGCATGGTTTGAGGCTGTTGGGGAAGACATTTAAGTATATTGAGTCCAACAATAGCAGGGTAACTTTGATGTTCATGTAGGAAGTTTGTCTTTTATTTTTAATTCTCAATCACCAGAAAAAAATAAGTGTCATGAATTTGGTTCTAAATTTTATTTAATTAGGACATTCAGTTTCTATGTGTTTAGACTTTAGAGTTTATAGCAAATTTAGTATATTTTTCTCTTCAGGACTCAGGGACAATTTTCCTTGGCATTATTTCTTGAACATAATAAAGCTTAGCGTAAAAAAATAGAAAATCCCTTTTATAAATTACTTACGTGTGGTTTCTACCTTTTTTTGTAAAATGTTTCCATTCACTCTTAAAATGTGTTTTTTCCCTCCTTTTAAACAAGATGTTTAGTAACTCCACTGTGCAATTAAGGAAGTACAATTAAGTGATTCTTTGGAGAGTCAGAGGAAGTGACAGATAAAGTGGTCAAAATTACCCCCAGGAACATCAGAAAAGATTTTTTAAAAAGTTGTGAGGTGGTGTATCTACAGCCCATCAGCGTAGTTGCTAAAGACTACTGTGAGGGGACTTTGTGTCACTCTTTTTTTTGTTGTTTTCCTCGATTTTATTGAGTTATAATTGACATAATGATTTGATATATGTATATATTGCAAAATGATTACCATGAGTTTAGTTAATATCCATTAACTCACATGGTTACAATTTTTTTCTTTTGATGAGAACTTTTAAAATCTACTCGGTGAGCAACTTTCAAATATACAATACAGTATTGTTAACTATAGTCAACATGCTGTTTGTACATTATATCCTAGAACTTACTTATCTTATAACTGGAAGTTTGTGTCTCTCTCTTCTCAAGTATTTGTACCCTGCTTACCCCCAATCTACACTTATCTTGTCCCCTCAAGACTAAGAGTTCCAAAAGAGGCATTCTTAACAAAGCAGTGTGTTTTATAATGGTTGAGACTTTACATAAATACAGGAAATCTGTACTTATTACTTTACATGGTAAAGAAATATGGAATAAACTCCAAGCAATTTTGGCAACAGTTGCTTGGGAATTCTTAAGGTTTCCCTGATGAGATAAGAAAACAAAATTTCTAGGTGAGAGATTACAAAACTGACAGGATCATAAAAATAGAGATAACTATTACTCTCTAATGTTCTAATAAAGAATAGTGAAACAACAAATGTTAGACCGTTATAGTGATGTTGATTTAGATATTTAATGAGCATCAACTTCGTGCCAAGCACCATGCCAGATGCTACATATAAAAAGATGAGGAAATTGTTCCCACATATGAAAAGCTTACAACCAAGCTAAAAAGACAGGTATTAAAAAGAAAAAGATGAAAAAATAAGTGGCACATGTTTTAATAGTGATATGGATAAAATGATTAAAGAATATATTTTAAAAGTGCTAATTTACAGTCAGGTGGTAGCTTAGACACTGAGAATGTATTGATACATATCTACTTTAAAAAAGGGTACATCAAACAGTATCCGAGGCAATTAAGAGGAATTCTGCAGAGGAAATGACAGAGGAAGGTCAAAGATGTGAGTGTGTAGGCTCATGCAGGATCATTTATCAGACCATCCAATTATAAACATGTTGGACAGGGTGTGAAATGCTGAAGCATGATGCTAATTCTAATTTAAAGAGATCTGGGGGATAGAATCTGACAAATGAACTGAAGTTCACCAGCATACTCATATATCCTTTAGGGAAACACTAGAGTGGAAAATGCCACTAATGTTTCTTGCAGGCTTGGAAGTTTCCTTCAGATGGCAGGTATAGTTAGAATCGGATCTGAGTTCTGTTGCTTATTTTCTCTGCAACTTGTTCTACTTCTCTGACAGTTTCCTTGCCTTTGTACACCACCCTCATAGAGCTCATAGAGCTTTTGGGAGGATCTATTTATTGACAGATCTACTGGGCATCATGGTAAATGCTTTTCATATTTTATCTAATATAATCTTCAATAACCTCAATATATAATCCTCATTTGTCAGGAGAGGAAACAAAAATAATTAGCCCAAGAACACATGGCTAGTAAGTTGTAGAGACAGAATGGAATCCTGATCTAGAATGGAGTGATCTATCTCACTCCAAAATCTAAGCATCTATGAACTACGTCCTCATTTGAAAAACTGATAATACATAAATGCACTCAAAAAAGTTAGCTCTATTCTGTTAATCAATCAATAATTATTTAGCACCTACTGAATTCTAGGCATCCCATCCAAAGCCAGTGGTAAAGAAAAACATATCAATAGAGGTTTCAGTGAGTTAAACATGCTTGATCTGCTGTCTGTCAAAATGGAGAATGATAAACTCAAAGGTCAGACCTCATCTCCCATGGAAGTAATTTGTTAATCCTTGGAAATTTCATCAATGGTAGTAACCATTAAGAAATCAATTTAAGGAATAATTTTCAGCTCTAAAATCCCAGTCATACAACATTATGGTATTCTATGGCTGTATATCTATAAATATACATGTCAAAAGATGAGAATTCTAAAGATGAATTCTAGAAAGAATAAAGAATATGAGATATATCAATATATATCAGTTTACATATCTATATCTATGCCATTATATCAGTCTTTATATATCTGTCTTTACAATATCAGAATTATTCAGGAAAAATAGTGAAGGCCTGATAACCATTTCTGAGTTTAAAATAAAAATAACAGTGCTCATTAAGAAGGATTTTTGGAGTTATAGGTGAAGTATAAACTCTACCTCAATATAAATAAGAATGGGTCAGCTGAATAATGATTGAAAGTGTAGTTCGGCAAGCAAGTGCTGTACATAAGCATGGAGATGTGAAATTAGTACAGAATATCAGGTAGTTACAATTTGTTGTTGCTAGAATATGAAGAATAAGGCAGTGCTTGTTGGGAAGTCAGTTGGAGATGCAGAGAGGCCATTGTGATTTCACTGGAGATGTGCACTCCTAGAATTTTCTTCATGACATAGGTTTTTGACAGTATTGAAAAGGGACAGAAACAGAGAGCAATATAGCCATAGAAGCATCAGCATTGATTCTGGGAATATACTGAAACTGTATAGTGCAAAATGAGATGGATGTAGAAAAAGAGATCTTTAGACAATTAAAAAACAATGGCAAAAGAGGATCTGGATCGTCATAAGGTTTATCTGTACTTCAGAAACTCCTGGTTACGAACTTTGCTCCCTATTGAGGAGGGGCTGGTGATTCACTCAACCTTCATGTCATAGTTATGAGTCTACGTGTTTTAAATTATGTGACTACATACATATACAGAGGGTGCCAAAAAATGTATACACATTTTAAGAAAGGAAAACTGTATTAAAATTGTAATATTTAATATATACTGATAGCTAAAGATGAATGCAAGTCATGTGTGTACATTGGTTTGGCTCCCTCGGTATACATATACCGTGTTTCCGTGAAAATAAGACCTAGCCGGACTTATTTTCAGCTTTAATGCGTCTTTTGGAGCAAAAATTAATATAAGACCCTGTCTTATATTATATTATATTATTATATTATATTGTATTAATTATGTTAAAGACCCAGTCTTACATTATAGTAAAATAAGACCGGATCTTATATTAATTTTTGTTCCAAAACACGCCTTAGAGCTGATTGTCCGGCGAGGTCTTATTTTCAGGGAAACATGGTATATACATGTATCTATATATCTAATCTATATCTAAAAATGCTTAATTATAAACTTATATTATCAGTTTCTTTGGCCTTCACAAATACACAAGTTATATTTATTTAAGTACAGTCATGTGCAGCATAACAATGTTTCAGTCAGTGGCAGACAGCATATATGATGGTGGTCCCATAAGATTATAATGGAGCTGAAAAATCGCCTAGTAAACTAATGCATTACTCACATCTATTAATGTAGAATAAGGATATAAAGAAATAAATATTTTTGTATAGCTGTACAATGTATTTGTGTTTTACACTGTGTTATTACATAAGTTAAATTTTTTTATTTTAATTTAAAGTTTATAAAGTAAAAGAAACTGCATTAAGCTAAGGTTAATTTATTATTGAAGAAAGAAAAATATCTTTTATAAATTTAGTGTAGCCTAAGTGTACAGTGTTTATGAAGTCTACAATAGTCTTTGGTAATGTCCTAGGCCTTCTCATTCATTTGCTACTCACTCACTGATTCACCCAGAGCAACTTCCCGTCCTGTAAGCTCTTTTCATGGTAAGTGCCCTATACAGGTGTACTTTTTAAAAACTCATTTATTCTGTATTTTTACTGTATCTTTTCTATGTTTAGATATGTTTAGATACACAAATACCATTGTGTCAGAATTGCCTACAGCATCCAGTACAATAACGTTCTGTACAGGTTTGTAGCCCAGAGCAATAGGCTATACCATATAGTCTAGGTGTGTAGTAGGCTAGACCACGTAGGTTTCTGCACACATCATAGAGTGCACAAACCTAGGTGGCCTAGCCTACTAAACACCCAGTTGGAAATCGCTTAATGACTTATGTCTTTGAATGTATCGCTCTCATTAAGTGACACATGGATGCAATTAATTCAGTAAATGTGTTGAATATCTACTGTATTTGAGACACTACATTAGGAGCTTGGTTTACAAAGACAGATAAAACATGAATCTGGTACTTTATGTACAGGTGAGGCGGAATGAATGAACCAGGTGAACCCAAATGATTGTAATTGGTTTCTAGAACACGTGGTTTTATTCCTTACCTTTCTAGATCTGCCTGTCCTGATTTATGGTTCTGTGTCCCTTTGGTTTTGGTAATTCACAGCCCCAGGAGGGAAATACACTTCCCCACCAGTCCAGCTCTGCAGGAGTGGGATGGTGGTATGGTCTTTTATTTAAGGGACGAGGATCAGACAAATAGTCCTGCTTCTAAACATATTGAACAGCCCCAAATAATGACATGGGGTTTTGATAAAAATCTTTCATATATTTAGCATGGATTCCCTACAGTCTACCCTAACATAAATAATATTGCATTTTCTCAGGTATATAATTATGTGGAATCTTCTGTAAGTTGCTTGAATGAGACTGAAAAATGAGAATTATGTGCCCAAATAATTAGCAACATAGTTAACACAAATCAATTTTAATTGGAGAAATGAAATATTAAACCAGTTAGCAAAGTAAGCTGTTTAAGAATCAGGCATATTTGGCTTTTCTACCTCTAGCTCCTTTGCTTTTTAAAATACTGAAAGTTTCTATAATTATATTTAAAAGTATATTTTTGAACAAAGCAAATAAACACTGATATCCAGTTAAAATAATCTAAAACTAAGTGTCATTTGATAATTAGATTATTTAAATAGAAAACCGAAAATTTGATGTTTTAGATTTTTGGACATAGTGTTAAGAATTACTATGTACATATTGAATATGTTTATTATTTTGAAAAATCAAAGTAAAGCCATTTTAGAAGAAAACAGTGTTACATAATATGATTAGAAAAAAAACTCTCTGGCAGATTATAGTTTTTCTAGTCACAAAAAACATCAATATAAAATTTACCCTCTTAAATTTTTACCTGGATAGTAAAGTATGACACCATGAAGTAGAATATAGCACATATATTCTAAGGTTTTGGTGCAAAATTATGTTGCTTAACGTGGAAAACCTGGTGAAGATTCCAGGTTTTGTCTATCCTAAAAATATCCTATTTTATTTCAGAAAATATTTCAGAAAAAGGTTTATTCTCAACTTCTTCGAAAGCAATCACTTAATTAGTGATTAACCTCTCCATATATAGCAATTTTTAATTTCAACCAAAATAATAGTATTTTATTTGAAATATTATTATAGTATTTTAAAAATGCTATTATTACAAAATTGTATTTTACCCATAACAATTTAGCAACTTGTCACAGCTAATTTTAATCATTTAAAAACTTTTGGTCAAGTACAGAAGAAAATGGCCTTCATTGCAATGACATATGTTACAGGAAGCAAAGTAGACTGATCTTGCTCAACGAGGCTGTGTATACAAATTGCAGATGGTATTCTTTATTATTAATACTTTTTTACTATAATTGGTTTCTAGATTAATCATGCCAAAATCCTAGTTTTCTGTGCCATGTCTCCACTCAAAATTAGGCAAAGACTCTCCTCTGATTATTGGACATATTCAAATTCCTTTAATATAGCATTCAAGACTTTTTGAAACCTAGTTCCAACAGCTTTTTTGATAAGCCTATTATGTACCTGGGGACAAAACATAAATGTTTGCTTGCCCTAACACATCACAGAAAGCAGGAATTGGAGACAGTTGAAACCTGGTTCAAGAATCACACAGCAGGGCAGGGGAGGGGGGGAGGTTGAGCCTGCACTAAGAAATTACTCTCAAGTTGGAGTGCCCACGCAGCCTCAGAGGATGCCAGTAGTTTGAGGACAATATCAGGTTCCAGTCTACAGAAGAAAGAGTGGAGAGGTTGGCAGATCAGAAATGTGAAGAGGCTACAGATGCTCCCAGAGGAGGTAAAGGAACAGGTACCGGGTGTCATCTGAAGGCTACGTGCAGAATCTGACAGGTCGAGACAGAAGTGCAGATGCTAGTGGTCATGAAAAGTCACGGGATTTTGGGTCTGGTCTTGAGGTTGACTTAATTTTAAATCCCATCAGCTGAAAAGGCTGGGATCGTTGGTGTACATTTTGCCTCCGTCAGCATTGGCTGAGGGACAAAAGCAGGCTAAACACTTAGGAAAGAAATATCAGAAAACCTTGTAGGTGTGGGCAGCCAAGAACATCAGAGGTGGAAGAAATGATCAGAAGCTGGTGTTCCAACCTTACTTCTCACTCCTCCAAAATGCCAACCATCTCCCTGAGTTAGCGTTCTTTTCACACAAGTCTTTTCCTCATTCCTCTAGCCACTGTGCATGGTACTTTGCTGAAATGAAATGTCTTCTCCTATGGTTAGCAACTGAATTTAGTTCCACAATATTGATTAAACAAATGCTGTATGCCAAGCACTCTGGAATGAAAAGAGACAGTATCTGTTTTCAAGATGCTGTCTAAATCTCACATTCTTCCAATATTCTGCTCAAACGATAGTTTACTCTTTCTCTGCTAATTTCTTTAATCATATGACTCAAGGTATTTTATATTTTAGGTAAATGTTAATATTAAATACAGAATGTATATCACCAACCACCACCACTGGATTGCAACTTATTTAAGTATAGGTATTTTGTATTAAAACTTCTTTCCACCTAGCATTGTGGGCACAACAAGACCTTACTAAGTGCTTGGTGATGTATTGGCTTTTTGTTTAGTGGTTATAAATTTTGCTTGTCACTAGAGCATTTACATTAGTTCATATCGATATTTGTGCAATTCCAGAAAGTTTAAAATCCTTTTAATACTTCTAAATCTTAGAGAAAAAGGTTGAACTATGAAAACAAACTTTGTGACAATTTAACCTTAAAGATGATATGTATTTATATCTTTCAAATTTATGTAGGGGATGTCTTAATTTTATAGTCTAATTGGCTGGAGTTTGCTTCCAGGGTCTAACAAAACCTATGGCCCTGCAAGCTGAGGAGAATTACCTAAAGGTTTTGGAAGTATAATTGAATAGCTCAATCGTAATACAATGTTAACTTGATTTTTTGTTGTTGTCTTGTCTTATTGCCTATAACGTTATTTACTGCCTGTAATATTAAACTCATGAGTTAGATTATATTAAAATTTTTAACAATTATATTAATATTAAAACAAAGTTGAAGTCACTAATGAATCATAACAAAATTTTAAAAAAAAGAGAAATTCATGTAAACACCTGTCAGTCATGGAAAAAATTATAATTGGGGAAATGTAATCCAAATAGAAGCTGGCTGTAAGGGATTCAGTACATAGTGAAAGAAGCAATTTTTTTGAAAAATTGTACTTCTCTGTTTTATTCCTTCAAATTTAGAATTTTTTCTTAATAATTAATCTACTTGATAATTGAGGCTAGACATTTTTCAGTACTATTGAATTTGGGTACAGTACTCTAATAACCAAATTTGACTAAATTCTAAGATGAAAATACAATTCTTGGGTAGACTTTTCATAGTGTGGAAGAATTCTGGAAAATATAGTTTGTATGATCTAAGTTATTCCTCTTATTTGTTATCTATAGAAAAACAAACTATATTCATTGAAATGATGTTTTTCAATCCTTTCTACAATAGCTGTGTATATTTATCTTACTATACTTTTCTGCAAACCCCAATAAGAGCCCAGGCATAGAATTCTTTGAAAATAATTCATTAATCTGATTTTTCACAAGGGCTTAGTAAGAATGTCTCCATTTGTATGTGTGTGTGTGTGTGTGTGTGTGTGTGTGTGTGTGTGTGTGTGTGTGTGATGAATGAATGAATCCTAGACCAACGCATTTATAGCCACATTTTCTTTTTAAGATGATGCCTCAGTTAAAACACACACACACACACACACACACACACACACACACACACGCACGACTCATTTGGACTTTGTAAAGGAAAAAGCCTCCTGTGTTTCTCTTCTACTATTCACGCACAATACTTCTGTGACCAGATGTGTCAGTTTTCCACACCAAGCTATTTTCTGACACCAGCGGAGTGTCCTGCAATTCAGTTCAGTTCTGACACTAGATAGCATTAGCATGGATTCCACAGGTTAAGGGCTCAGTCCCACAAAAGTACCCCTTACTTCAGATGCCACTCACAAGTCCAGGCTGTCACCTGTACTTGTAACGGACCAACTATAAATCAGAGTTCCCACTATCCCCATCTCAGGTTTGATAATTTGCTAGGATGGCTCACAGAACTCATAGAAACAAAGTTTGCCAGTTTAAGGAATACAATGAAGGATAAAGATGAACAACCATACAATGAAGGTACGTAGGGCACAAGGTCTGGGAGGGTTCTGAGTGTGGGAGCTTCTGTTCCTGGAGAGTTAGGGTGCACCACTTTCTGGGCATGTGGATGTGTTTACCAACCCAGAAGTTTTTCCAACCCTATACTTTGGGGATTTTTATGGGGGCTTCATCACTTAGGCATGATGGAGCATTAAATCTGCCTCCAGCCCCTCTCCCCTTCCCCAAGGATGGGGAGTGAGGCTGAAATATCCAAGCTTTTAATCACGGCTTGGTCTTTCTGGTAGCGAGTCCCCATCCTGAAACTATCCAGGAGCCCACTAAGCATTGCCTCATTAGAATATAAGACATGCCTATCACCCAGGAAATCCTAAGGGATTTAGAAGCTCTGTGTTAGAAACCGGGACCAAAGACCAAATATTACAATAAAATATGTTCTCAGTGCTCTTATCCTTTAGGAAATTACAAGAGTTGTAATAGTTGCTCTATGCCAGGAACTGGAGGCAGAGACCTATATATATATAAGCTTTTTCTATTATTTCACAGACTTGCTTCCACAAAGAGCACTGCTTTAGTTTTCATTACTTAGCTGCATATATGTTATAATAATTATTCTCTTTTTGAAATACATTTTTTTCAGGATCTGCTTTTATTGGGTCCCTACCACATTCTGGGTTAAGTGACTGCTTTACTTTCTGGTAGAAGAAGCAGTACAAACACCTAAAGCGCTTAAAGAATGGAAAGTGCTACAAAGTGTCATACGTAGTGATGGTAAAGTCTCTTGAGTGATACCCTTCTCTGCAGTGACTGGTGAGCACCACAGCACTCCTTAGGGCTGAAGAGATAGGATGAGGATGAAGGTCTAATAATAGCGATAATATGGCAGGTACTCATTTTAAGTGCCTATATGTGCCATGTCTTAGCCTAAGCACTCTCCATATATCATTTCATTCAGTCCTTACAACAATTGTTAGGTCATCTGTATATGCCCATCTGTATATACTCTTTCTCCTTTGAAAAACCAACTATACTACTAGAGTTAGATCCTTTTCTGATTTTATTAGTGGAGATTATTTTATTTGGTTTTCTTTCTGAAAGCTTCCAATGGGATGACAGTACATCCAGAACTAAATCAACAGCTATAAAAGTAAGATGCTGTGGAAAATGCTGACAAGATTATTGTTTTCCATTGAGTACTTTTCTAGATCCCAAAGAGAGATTATACACCTTCAGTGATGAGTTTTGACTATGATGCCTCTTGTTTTATACCATCTTTTTGTTCCAATTGAAATTGATTCGAGCCCTCAGCTTTTCATTGAACTATCAGAGAAGCTTTCCAATGACTTTTCTGAGACTTCTGCCTCTATTCCTCGGATTGCAGTCTTGTTGTTTTTTTTTTTCCCACAGAACGATCTGAGAACTTTTTCTTAAACACAATCCTGAAACGGTACCTTGCTTTCAGAGAACTTTATGCAGTGCTTACAGAATGAAAACTAAGCTCCTTAGAATGACATTTAAGATCCCCATCCTATAGCCCCTGTCTTTCCTTTTAGTGTTTTCATCCTTTCATTCATTCTTTCCACACCCCACCAACCCCTGAATATTTTTCAATCTTAAGGAAATCTTGTGTTTGTGACCTGGAGGGGAAAAAGAGTCCAGACTTTGGAGCCAGATAGCCAGGGTTCAAATCCTGGCTCTGTTTATTCACAGCTGTGTGACTTCAGGCATCTTGCCCTCTGTGTCTCAGTTTCTTCTTCTTTGTAATCTGGATAATTACGGTATCTGTCTCATAGAGTTATGGTGAGGACTAAATGAATAAATCAATATATATAAAGCACCGAGGACAGTGATTGACATAAGGAGTGTGCTATGTAAATATTATTCATTAATTGGTACCTCTGTTCATTCATACTGTCATATTGACCTGGAATATCTCCCATTTCTGCCCCTCAAAATTTGTCCTTCAAGATGCTACACAGATGTTATGTCCCCAATTAAGTCTTTCTAGACTCATCCCTTCCATCCCAGTAGCTTTTTATTCTGCCCTCTCCTCATCTATGCCTGTATTTTATTAGATTTATGCATTGGTTACATCGTCTTTGTACATAATGCTTTTTTGCCCTCAGGAGATACTGTTGCTCTTTGAGAGCAAAGACCACGTTCATTGTGTGGCATAATAAAGAGAGCAATATTTGGATTCCCAGAAACTTAATTGAAATGTGGTGAATACCAGATTACCTGAGGTCTACAAGCCTTAGTTTACTCATCTTTACAATGGGTAAATAATAGCAACTTCATACAGTTATGTCATTATTGGGATACTAAATCTAGCCTCCTTGATATTTTGATAAATTTTATAGCCATGTCCTTCATTGTCTTTATATATCAATATGTAAGAAAGCATTATATATCAATATGTAAGAATTTTTATAGCCATGTCCTTCATTGTCTTTATATATCAATATGTAAGATTGGGTAAAAAAAGAAATGGTGAAGATTTCCTCAATAATTAGAAATATTAACATTATGATATACTTTCCCCCAAACACTTGAAATCATACAGTTTCTGCCTTTCTTTGTTTATATGACATGGTCTTGCTCTTTGCTGTGTAATGCCATCAATTATAATCTGGGCATCTCTTTCTCCAAGTCTCCTCAAATCAAAACTCTTCATAAGCTAATGTTTCAGCTGAACACTCATGGATTATCTTAAATCCTAGATGTTTTGAAGTTTCACGATTTAATAATGTTGGAGGACTTCTTTTTAGAGTTAGTTATTTAAGCCTCCTCATTGTAAGTTCTCTTTATGCCACTTTCTATAAAGGCTATTTTCAGAAAAATCAGTTAAGATTTCTGCTCAGTGCAAATGTCTATGAATAGAGCTCAAACATTAAGTACTTTCATCAAATATCCTTGAGATGGAGCAAGAGAGGTTTAGTTTGTGTTATTTCTTGCATCTTTCAGATAAAGAAATTAAAGGATGAGGAAGTTTAAGATAGAATAAAGAAATAAATATATAGCAACTTCATGCCTCTGTATCTGTTAATATCTACTCATTAGGTTGAAGTTTTCTGTCACCACTAGACTCTACTTTTTTCCCTCAAATATTTTTCTCTACCTCCATGTTTTATGGAGATAATTCACTGGAAAAATATAAATAAAAATAATATTTTGGGAGATTTCCTCCCCCCCATTTCGACATTTGTTTTCCCAGTTCTGAAACCTTTGATAGTTTTGACAACTTGTCTTTAGAAATAACAAAATGGAAGAGAAATATAAATCAATAAATATTTATTGCTGTTGCATTGGTCAAGATTCTCCAGATAAACAGAAACCAATAGATTTGCTACAAGAATTGGCTCACGTAATTATGGAGGACTAGAAATCCCACAATCTGCCCAATTGCAAGCTGGATAGCCAAGAATGCTGGTGATTTAATTCAGTATAAGTTCAAAGGCTTGAGAATTGGGGGTCTATGTCCCAGGGCAAGAGAACATGGATGTCTGAGCCAAAGCAAAGAGCAAACCCACTCTTCCTTTGCTTTTCTGTTCTACCCAGGCCCCCAACACACCGGGTGGTGCACAGCTGCATTGGGGAGGGCTATCTGCTTTACTCAGTGTGCTGATTCAAGTGCGAATCTCTTCCATAAACACCCTCACAGACAGATCCAGAAATACTGTGTTTATCAGCTATATGGGCGTTTCTTAGCCCAGTCAAGTTGACACACAAAATTAATCATCACAGCTGTATGATCGATAAACAAAACTAAAAACTACATGAATGCTCAGTGACTGGGGAAATGTTTAATAAAATGATGAATTTTTTTAAAGTCACACAGTCCTTGGAATGTGTAGTTCCCCTGTATCCCTAGTATATAATTTTTTAAAAAATTTTTAGGGCTTGATCAGGGAGAAGATTTATGATGAGTGAAAAGAAGTGTATTTTGAGACATTTTAATCAACTTAGAGTTATTAAAAATATAACATACCGAGACAAGAAACATCCTTGATAAAGTAACATTCCCAGAGTTGAGTCTAGCTCTTTAATTCTCATTATTACTTTATTGCAAGTTTCCAAGCATTCAACATTTCGATGATTCTGAAAATTTAGGGATGGTTCCACATTTTTAAATTTTGAATGAAACTTGTTAAATATAACACACACACACACACACACACACACACACACACACACACCCCAAGCAATCCTGTGCCCACTACTCAGAATTGACAATTGTCAACAAGCTTTTTATTTGCTTCAGATCTTATTGTAAACATCACAGAAAAGACATTGTCCCCATAAATACTCAACGTTTATGGGGACAACAAAAGTTTAAATTAGATTAATTGAAAATGACGTATATAATGACAAATACATATCATCTCGAGTAATATAAAACATAGTTGTTATATACACTTCATTCCAAATGATATACAATGAAGTTCTGCTATTAACTCCCAGTTAATCTGAATTGAAAATGTTGAAAACTTTTAGTCAAATGATCAATTTTTAAAATTTTAAAAAAACTATCAGTCTTTGCTTTCATCAATTTAAAAACGTTTATTATCACTTGTATGTTATATCATTCAAGAGTAAGTTGGCTGCACCTAAGTGACTAAGAGAATACCCCCAAGTAGTGGCTTAAGCAAGATAGAAGAGTCTTTCTCTCTCCTGTAAAAGAAGTCTGGAGGAAGGTAATTCACCATTATTTGGCCACTCCTCCTTTTCCACAGAAACGCAAGCTTCTGTGTCATAGTTTTCATCTTCAGCACTGGCTTCCTTCCGTGTGTCAGGTTACCTGGTGGCCTGAGATGGTTTGGGAGGGGCTAGCCCTCACCTCCTTATCTCAAGCAGCAGTCAATTAAAAAAGAGAACATTGCCACTCTGAGTTAAACTAGGGTTTTAGAATTAAGGGAGAATGGAATCATGGATATTGAGTAGAAACCAGCAGGCTTTGTATCCTTCCACATATTCTGCAAAATGCAGGCTGCCAATCAATTATGATCACTGAAAGCTTCTTTCTTTATCTGTGTCATGCTGTGGCTTTGAGCAATGTCTGTATGTTTTCCGCTCAGCTGACTTTGTGTTTTGTCTCTGAAATGCAGGAATTTGTAACTGATTTGTTTTTTGGTGAGAAAAGTAACATCCTAATTAAATTGGTGCTGGAAAGAATCCATTATGTAGAAATGTGGATACTGTAATACTTCCTACTTAAAACTATTAAATAATTTTAATAGCAGGCATATTATTGTAAATCATTATAGACTTGATAATTTTAAAGACTATACAGTAGTGATATTCAGAAAACATATACAGGATAGCTATATCATGATATTTTTATTTATTTGATATCATATATCACTTGCTATTTGCCAGGTTCTGTTTTGAAGTCCTTTGCAAATATTAACTCATCAGCCTTTTCCACTCTCATTCTCTCAAGAGTATATAGTGTGGTTTCCCAGAGGTCACATGACTTGTGATGACATCATCTCTCTGATGGCTAATGGAATGTGTGCTTGTTATTTTTGCACTTTAAAAATTTCCCAGTTTTAATTTCTTATACAGTTGATAGCAATAGATACAATCTATATAAACAATAGCTTTTTGGGGTCCTTAATAATATTTGAAAGTGAAAAAGAGTCCTGTGACAAAAATAAATCACTGTTAGAAAACTAAATACATTAAAAATTTTGATTAACATAGTTGCTCTGTAATTCATTTATCAATAAATAACTTTTTTTTTTAAAAAAGAACCTATTAACTATGTGCAGAGTCTATAGTGCTAAGGTGGAAACTAGGAAGTATGAGATTATCGTTCTGTTGAGGTAACCAAATGTATGTGTGGTTATGTGTGTGTGTGTCTGTGTGTAAATTGATGAGCTATTGGCATGTAACACTATGTAATAAACCACACCAAAACTAGGGGCTTAAAGCAATATGCACTTACTATACACAACTCTATAGATTCTCTGGCAGGTTCTGCTTATCGTGGCTGGATTCACTCACTTACGTGCAGTCAGCTGTGAGTTAATTGCAGGGCTGGGGCTGGAAATGCTTCACAAAGCGTGAAGGAAGATGTCTCACCCTCTGAAAGAGTAGCCCAGATATGTTCTCAAGGTTATGAGAATGGAGGTGCAAGATGGTGATGCTAGAACAAGCGAGGGTAAATGCTCTTGGGTTTTCCAAGCCTTTATCTATTATCATATGTGCTAATAGTCCATTGGCCAAAGCAAATCACATGACCAAGCTCAGCATCAAGAGCTGGAGTGCAACATCCCACCCATAATGAGAGCGAAAGAACTGGGGCCATCAGTACCACCAGTGTACCACAGTACCATAGTGTATGTATATGAGAAAACATAAATTAAAAATACATTTGAGATGTATGTATTTGTGAAGAAAAGTATGAGACTGTAACAATAGAAAGGACATACATAGTACACGATCGTTTCCTTTATTCTACAAACTCATGAATCATCTTTAAGATGAGAAATGGGCATGTCTTGCATGATAAACAAGATTTTATTTTTTAATAATTCATTTTCTTTCATCTTTAAAGGTTGAATTTTTAAAAAGTAATATAATATCAATTTTCACTATGGTGGGATCTGAGGAAGAATGATTAAAGTGGTAGCATTATTAAAAATAATTTACAGAATCTCATGACTCAATATTGAGAGACAAGTTTGCTGTATAAGAAATGTAAACAAAGCAATGCAATAACAGGTGGTAAATCCAGTAAGGATCCCTCTTTAATGGCCTCTTCATTAAACTTTACCCTCTTTCAAATCTTGAATCCTTTGCTTCTTTTGCCTCGTGGTGTCTAGACCCACCTCTTTTCTTCAGTTTCTGGGGAGTTTCACCCTAACTCACTTTCAACATCTTTGCTTACCAGTGAGAACCCTGAAAGTCATGTCAAATTTTCATTTTGAACTCACATGTTCTACTCTCTCTTTGCTGCTTTCTGCTAAATTTCCAATCCTCTCTTTTTACTCTGTGCTTCCTCATTTTAACACTGATTGAAATCCTGTGTCTCTTCTTCACAATGACTTTATTAAGAGAAAGGCAGGATCATATCAACTCTTTCTCTCCCATTTGATGTTGGGGAAGAAGACCTTGCTAAATTCAAAAATGGTGTTTTCTCCTGTAGTTTTTCTTTTCTTTCTTTTTTTTTCTCCTTCTTCCTTTTTTTTCTCCTTCTTCCTTTTTTTTTTTTTTTTTTTTTTTTTTTTAGTATTCCATATGCTATTTTGTGACCATGCTCCCCTAATCCCTCCTGCTGCTTAGAAGATGGGATCAGGACTCCACACTGTAGTGTTAGTGACTGGAATACTCTTTCCGTGGTGGACTTTCATTTAATAAAAGACAGCTGTAAAGGGCCATGCGTTAATACCAAATGGTGGAATATTAAGTTATGTGGAGTCCATGTGATCATTTTCACTTGTTCATAATAATAACTAACCTGTATTGAATGCTTTCTCTGTACCAGGAACCATACTGTATTATCTCATTTAATTTTCACATCAATCATTTAGGTGTTACCTGTATTTCACATATACAGACATTGAGACTGAGGTCAAAACACTTGCCTAAGGTCACAGTGCTAACAAGAGAGAAAATTTGGGGCTTTAGAGATTGTAAGACTATTTCAAAAAGTTCCGTCTTTAAGGAGGACCTTTCCTGTAACCTGCAAGAGCACACTGGGCAAAGTGAGCATGGAACTTGAGAAAGAGACACTCTGCTTGATCGTTTACATCAGAGCATTTCTCTTTTGTCCTTACGTCTAATTCTCCATCCTATTACAAAGCTTAGGTGCTTCACCATCTTGCTCTTCCTGTGCTGGCTACTTTGCTCCTTAGTGGTATGGTCTTCTTTTCCTTGTGAGACTTTCTCTGCCTTTTTTCTTACTTTTGCTTTCTCTTTTCCTTCAGTTTCTCTTTGTCTCCTCACTTTTTCTCTACTCTAGATAATTTTTGTTTGCATTTATATTATGCTATCACAAAGTAATCCCTCCCTATTTATCTCTAGACCTCACTATTAAAAAATCAAACATGGTTTTGATGCATAGGGCAAAATCATGACTTGAAAGTACTGGTGGAACTACTTTCTGCAGAGAAAATAATCGTTTTGTACTGTAAGAAATCACCACTAAGTTTTAGGGTCTCAAAACATTAAGATTTCCTTTAGTCCCACTTCCTTTGGCCTTAAAACATAAGTTCTACTTTTTGGTTTACAGTAAAGGTTATATTGCTATTCCATACTCAGCATGCCTCAAACCAAATTCCTTACCTTTTTTCCCGCCACATTCTTTCCTCATCTTGTCTGGATGGCATCACATTTGCCTAGATTAAAAATATTAGTCATTGTCACTTTGCCCCTGTCCCTCTCTCTCTCACATCTCTCTCCCAAACTTTTCTGTTTCTTGTTTTTCTCCCTCCTATTACTGCTGCCCTGTCTTGTCTCAACAGTGTTCTTTCTTTCTTTAGCTGTTATTATTGCCTCCTAACTGTTCTCCCTGTCTCAAATGATTGTTTTTTTTTTCAAAATACTCTCCATAGTTATACTTTTAAAAATGCCTGGCTGAAACATATCACCCCCTTGCATACATACTTCCAGCAGCTCACCATTGCCTGCAGAATAATTTAAGTCAAAACTTGGGGGTGACTTCCCAGGCCCTTTCTAACCACTGCCCAGTATTCCTTCCCCGCCTCAACTTCCTTATTATCCCTCATACACATATGCTCTGGCCACCTTTACCTTTTGTATAATCCTGACAAGCACATTTATCTCTCCTACTTTCCCAGGTACCAGTATATAGATGGGTATACTCCAGTATACCCATAACCACAAAGAAGGGTAGAGAACTAATGAGATCAGGAGTGAGAAGTTCCCTACAGAGGACTCTACACTGGAAGAGGGATCAGCAGACCCCTCATTACATAATGGTTGTGAATAAAATTGGAAATTCCCAGGAGTGGGCTAAGCCTAAGATTCCTTATTTGAAACAACATCCCATGGATTTGAGCCTAAGAAATTGGCCATCCTTGGCCACCTGTTTCTCTCTGTAGGCAGAGCTCCATTCTTGTGCTCACAGCCAGTCTCTATGACAGCTACTTCCATTGTGGATACCACCTGAAGTCCTGCTTTAAAAAAGTGCTAGCTTCCCTCCTCTTCAGTCCCTTTTCTCCCCATCTCGCTGCTGGGTTCCACCCTCCACATCAGAACTCCTGGATATCTCAACTCACCAGGATTGAGCCCAAGGTCTCTAAGCTTGTGAATGACAGTTTGGTTTAGTAAGATACTTCAATTAATTCCCTGTGACTTGAAAGTGTTCTTTGTTTAAATTTATCCTTCTCTGATGCCTTTAAGGCTAGCTCTTATCGCTTCTCCTTCCACCACCCCCGCTGAAAACTAGTGCCCTATTTATGGCAAAGTAATTGCAAGAACAGAATGAAATGCTGAAATATCTCCCTGCTTCCCTCCCCCAAAGCCTTTCTGTCTAGATAATTGCAGTAGAACTTGCTGAATGATACAGATGAAATTGTATGTAAGACCCTATTGCAACAGTAGCAAACCTGTTGTCCTTGTCAAACCTGGACACGTTCTTACTCCTTTTTAGTGATATATATATATATGTAATTTGAATGAAAATTTGTTTAGGGATGCTTACAATCCCTGACTATCAGATGTTTTCTTATTTGTGGACATGTTGTACAATTCAAAATGCCATTGCTATTTTCTTTATACTTCAAAAAGAAAATGATTATCTCTTTTAATACTTTTTGTTTTTTAAGTGAGAACATGGTATTTTCTGTCTCAAGGAGGAATGCAAAAAGTCTTTGCTGGTGAGTATTCTAGTTCAAACCTTGCCTTCAATCTTTGAAGGTTTTGTTCAATGACAAGGTAGTAATTCCTTTCTTGCTTTGCCTACAAAGTCATTTTCATATTATTCTTTAATGGCACTTTTTATATTTTATTGTACTAGTTTATTCTTTTGAATATGGATATTTGAATGGCAGCTCTAACTCAGGATTTCTCTTTCACGGCACAGAGATCCACTTTCCTAAATCTCTGTTTTCCTTTCCTCATCCTTTTCTTAATCTAGGCTTAAGTAGATATAGACTTCTCTTACCGAAATTATGACAAGGCTATATAGTATCTGTTCAAGATTCTATAATTTCCTGAGATATATTTGTATATTATACTTTGTGTTTTTATGGATATGGAAAGCAATGCTTATTTCTGAAAGATTCAAAGGAATATAATTACAGGTTCTCTAAGTGTCCACTGTACAAATGACCATGACTTAATTGACATTTTTCTATTTAATCTACTGTTGGGATATTTATATAATTTACAGTGTTATAAATCGTGTTGAAAATAACATCCTTACATATAATTTTTGCATCTGATTAATTTCTTAGATGTGGAATTACTTTGAGAATACAAACTATTTTTTAACATCTTTCCATAGGTATTTCTGAATTGTTTTCTATAAAGGGTATACACATTTACATTCACATCAGCAGTTGGTGAGAGCATGGGTTTTAACTGGTTCTTCATTTTGGTGGGCAACAAATGACATTTAGATTACTTTATTGCTATAAAGGCAGAACAATTATACATATGTTTGATGCCCACATGTTTCTTTTCCTTTAAACTGTCTCTTCATGTCTTTGTTATATTTTCTATAAGAGCTTTACTGTTTTTTATATTGATCTATAAGAGTTCTTTATATTTTAAAATGTTATTCCTTTGTTGTGTCTCCTGTTTCTCTTTCCTCAAGCCTGTAGGTAATTATAGTGGGAACCATTTCTATTAATACTATCTGGAATTCATCTCCCCTCCAGGTTTTAAATTTTTCTATACCTTAGATTTTTGTTTCCATTGTTTTCCCTGCCTTTCCATAGTCTATAAACTCAGTATATTTATTTCATCTGTTTATAGCATAAGCAGGACATACTTTTGTCACTTTTATACAAACCTGAACTCAGTTTTCATCAATAACATTTCACACATGACAATGCTAAATTAATTCAGATTATAGTTCTTGTGGCTTTGTATTATTTAAGTAACTGGACAAGATACGGAAGGAACTCACATTTACTTTCTACTATAACACCAAAAGTTATGCTCTGTTTTACCTTATTTCATTTATATTTCACAAAAAATATAATAAATTAAGCATTGATCTTTTCATTTTTTTTTTGAGATGTAAACACTGAGGCTCAGACTGTTAAATAACTTCCTGAGGGTCATATACTTTACAGAGATAGTGAAGGCAGGTATCCATTGTCTTTATTATATTGCCTCTTTGCGCTATAAATCAAGCAAATGCTAACTTTCTAAATTAATAGTGTAGAAAAAAATTGTTCAAGGTATATTTAAATTGCTTTATATATAAACAATTCAGTTTTTTGTAGCTCATAACTATCATGCCATTTATTTATTTATTATCTTTATTAAATTTATTGGGATATATTGGTTAGTAAAATTATATAGGTTTCTTGTATATATTTCTATAATACATCATCTATATATCACATTGTGTGTTCACCACCCAGGGTCAGTTCTCCTTCCATCACCATATATTTGATTCCCTTTACCCTTCCCTCTCCCTTACCCTCTGGTAATCACTAAATATTGTTTGTGTCTATGATTTTTTGTCTCTTTGTCTTGTTTGTTACTTTCAGTTTTATGTGCCACATATGAGTGAAGTCATATGGTCTCAAATTTTTCTGTCCTACTTATTTTCTTAGCATGATAATCTCATGATCCATCCATGTTGTCACAAATGGTAGTGTTTCACCTTTTCTTATGGCTGAGTAATATTCCACTGTACATATGTACCACATCTTCTTTATTCAGTCATTTATCAAAGCATACTTTGGTTGTTTACATGTTTTGGCCACCATAAATAATGCTGCAATGAACACTAGAGTACATGTATCTTTACAGATAAATATTACCAGATTTTTTTTTGGTAGATACCCAGAAGAGGGATTGCTAGGTAGTACAGTAATTATGTTCTTAGTTTTTTGTGAAATCTCCATACTGGTTTCTGTAGCAGTATACCAATCTGCATTCCCACACACAGTGTATGAGGGTTCCTTTTTCTCCACAGCTTCTCCAACACTTATTATTTGTCTAGTTGATGATAGCCATTCTGACTGGGGTGAGGTGATATCTCATTGTGGTTTTGATTTACATTTCCCTAATAGCTAGTGAAGTTGACGTTTTTTCATATATCTGTTGGCCGTTTGTATGTCTTCTTGAGAGAAGTGTCTGTCCAGGTACTCTGCTCAGTTTTTAATTGGATTGTATGTTTTTTTTTGTTGAGTTGTACGAGTTCTTTATATATTTTGGATATTAGCCCTTTATCTGAGGTGTTGTTTGTAAATATCTTCTCCTAGTTGGTTGGTTGCATCTTTGTTTTGTTGATGGTTTCTTTTGCTGTGCAGAAGCTTTTTATTGTGATATAGTCCCATTTATTTATTTTGGCTTTTACTTCCCTTGCTTTTGAGGTCAAATTCATAAAATCCTCTTTGAACCAAAGGTCCATAAGTTTAGTACCTATGCCTTCTTCTATGAAGTTTACTCTTTCAGGTCATATGTTTAGGTCTTTGATCCATTTTGTGTTAATCTTGGTATGTGATGACAGATAACAGTCTGATTTCATTCTTTTGCATGTTACTTTGCAATTTTGCAAGCACCATTTTTTGAAGAGGCTTTCTTTTCTCCATTGTATGTTTATAGCTCCTTTGTTGAAAATTATCTGCCCATATATATGTGGATTTATTTCTGGGTTTTCAATTCTATTCCATTTGTCTGTGTATCTGTTTTTCTGCAAATACATACTGTTTTGATTATTGTCGCTTTGTAGTACAAACTGAAGTCAGGGAGTTTGATACCTCCAGCCTTGTTCTTTTTACTTAGGATTGCTTTCGATATTTGGGGTCTTTTTTTATTCCGTGCAAATCTGATGATATTTTGGTTCTATTTCTTTGAAAAATGCCATTGGGATTTTAATGAGGATTGCATTAAACACGTATATTGCTTTGGGTAATATGGCCATTTTAACTATGTTGATTCTTCCAATCCATGAGCACTGAATGTCTTTCCATTTCTTTGTGTCTTCTTCAATTTCTTTTAAAAATATGTTATAATTTTCAGTATATAGTTCTTTCACATCCTTGATTGTTTATTCCTATGTATTTTATTTTTTCTGTCACAATTGTGAAAGGAATTTTTTTCATTTCTTTTTCTGAGATTTCATTGTTAGTATATAGGAATGCAATGGATTTTTGTGTGTTGATTTTGTAGCCAGAAACTTTACTGTATTTGTTTATTATTTCTAATAGCTTTTTGATGGAGTCTTTAGGATTTTCTATATAAAGAATCATGTCATCTGCAAAAAGTGACAATTTAACTTCTTCATTCCCAATTCAGATGCCTTTTATTTCTTTCTCTTGCCTGATTGCTCTGGCTAGGACTTCCAATACTATGTTGAAAAGCAGAGGTGATAGGGGACAGCTCTATCGTGTTATGAACATAGAGCAAAGGGCTTCAGTTTTTCACTGTTAATTATGAGATTAGCTGAGAATGTGTCATACATGGCCATTATTAGGTTGAGGTACTTTCCTTCTATACCCATTTGATAAAGTGTTTTAATCATAAATGGATGCTGTATCTTGTCAAATACTTTTTTGGCATCTATGGATATGATCATGATTTATATCCTTTATTTTGTTTATGTAGTATATCACATCAATCGATTTGCACATGTTGAACCATCGTTGTGGCCATGGAATGAACCCAACCTGATCATGATGTATAATCTTTTTAATATATTGTTGTATTCAATTTGCTAGTATTTTGTTTAAGATTTATTGGATATATTGGTCTGTAGTTTTCTTGTGTTGTCCTTACCAGGTTTTGGTATCAGGGTAATGTTGGCCTCGTAAAATGAGTTAGGGAGGACTGTCTCTTCTTCAATTTTTTGGAAGAGTTTGAGCAGGATTGGTATTAGATCCTCTTTGAAGCTTTGGTAGAATTCACTAGTGAAGCCATATGGTCCTGGACTTTTGCTTTTCGAATTTTTTGGATGATTGTTTCAATTTCCTTACTGTTGATTGGTCTATTTAAATTTCCCAATTCTTCGTAATTCAGTCTAAGAAGGTTATATATTTCTAAGAACTTGTCCATTTCTTCTAGGTTATTGAATTTGGTGGCTTATAGTCCTTCGTAGTATTCTCCTTTGATCCTTAGTATTTCTGTGGCGTCTGTCATAACTTCTCTTTCATTTATGATTTTGTTTATTTGTGTCTTTTTTCCCTTTTTTCCTTTTTGAGTCTAGCCAGGGGTTTGTCAGTTTTATTAATCTTTTCAAAGAACCAGCTCTTTGTTGCATTATTATTTTCTGTTTTCTTTTTGTTCTCGCATTTAATTATGCTCTAATATTTATTATTTCCTTCCTTCTGCTGACTTTGGATTTCACTTGTTCTTTTTCTAGTTCTTTAAGATGTAATGTTTGGTTGTTTATTTGTGATTTTTCTTGTTCCTTGAGATAAACATTTACTGATGTAAATTTCCCTCTTAATACTTTTTTTGCTGTATCCCGATAGTTTTGATAGGATGTATTTTCATTCTCATTTGTTTCTCTACATCTTTTGATCTCTCCTTTTATTCATTTTTTGACCCAGTCATTCTTTAGTAGCATGTGATTTCATCTTCCTGTATTTGTGTGTTTTTTTTTTTCTGCTTTCTCTTTGCAGATCTCTTATTTTTGATCTCTAATTTTAAAGCATTTTGGACAGAGAATATGCTTGGTATGATTTCAGTCTTCTTAAATTTTCTGAGGGTGGTTTTGTGTCCCAATATGTGGTCTATCCTTGAGAATATTTCATTTGCACTAGAAAAGAATGTATAGTCTGGTGTTCTAGGATGAAAGGCTCTGTAAATGTCAATTATGTCCATTTGGTCTAATGTGTCATTTAAGGCTGATATTTCCTTATTGATTTTCTGTTTGGATGATTTGTCCATAGCCGTCAATGGCATATTTAGGTCCCCTACTATAATTGTGTTTTTGTCAGTTTCTCCCTTTAGTTCTGTTAGTAGTTGCTTTGTATATTTTGGTGCTTCCTGATTGGGAGCATATATATTGATACGTGTTATGTCTTCTTGATGTCAATATGAAATGTTCTTTGTCTTTTGTTATCTTTTTTATCCTGAAGTCTGTTTCCTCAGATGTAAGTATGGCTACTCTCCGTTTCTCTGGATGCCATTTGTTTGAAGTATCGTTTTCCACCCTTTCACTTTTAGTCTAGCTGAGATATGTCTCTTGGAGGCAGCATATGCTTGCGTTTTGGTTTTTGATCCAGTCGACACTCTGTTCCTTTTCATTGGTAGGTTCATTCCATTATTGAGATTTGAGGATTTCCTATAGCCATTTTATCTTTTGTTTCTGGTAGTTTGGTGTCTCCATTGTTTATTTGTGTTTGTGTTTCTGTCTGTTGTTTTAATTTGATGGTATTCTGATTTTTCCCCTCTTTTTCCTTTTTTATGTTATGTGTTTCAGTTCTGGATTTTTTGTTTGTTTGTTTTGTTTTTGGAATGGTTACTATTAAATTTATGTAAAAGAAAGTTTCATATATACAATAGTATTTTTCTTCAGCATGCATCTTATCTCTATTCCTCTTTGCAAATTCAGACCTTTACTACTTCTTCTTTAATGTTTTTGTAGTCACAAATTATCCCTGTTTATCCTGTGAGTGCATTTCTGAGTAGCAGTAGCAAATTGTCTTCTTTTCCTTTTTATTTTTCTTCTTAATCTCCTTTTCTTTTATGTTATGTTTAAGTGTATACCGTGTTTCCCCGAAAATAAGACCTAGCCAGGCAATCATATTGTATTGTATTATATTGTATTGTATTATATTGTATTATATTAAATTATATTATAAGACTCGGTCATATTTTAATTAAGTTTTGCTCCAAAGGACACATTAGAGCTGATGGTTCAACTAGGTCTTATTTTTGGGGAAACATGGTAGTGCCCTATTCTGTGTTGGCGATGCCATTTTCTGCTTCTGTAAGTCTGTTAGTAATCTTACTCATAGTTTTGTATCCTTTTGTCTTTTTGTTTCGAGCAGAAAAACCTCCGTCAGTATTTCCTGTAATGTAGGCCTGTGGTGGAAAATTCCCTCAGCCTCTGTATATCTGGAAAGGTCTTTATTCCTCCTTCATATCTGAAGAATAACTTTGCAGGATATATTATTCTTGGCTGATAATTTCTCTCTTTCAATACTTTGAATATTTTATTACTCTCCCTCCTGGCTTGTAGAGTTACTGCTGAATAGTCTGAAGATAATCTAATGGGCTTTCCTTTATATGTCATCATCTTTTCCCTGGCTTCCTTGAGAATTCTTTCTTTGTCATTGATTTTTGACAGCTTCAATATAATGTGCCTTGGAGAAGGCCTGTTAGGACTGAGGTAATTAGGTGTTCTGTTTGCTTCTTGGATTCGAGGATCCAATTCTTTCCATGGGTTTGGGAAGTTCTCAAACCCATTTGTTTGTTTGAATAGACTCTCTGTACCCTTCTACCTCTCTTCTCCTTTTGGTATATCTATTGTTATATTGCTCTTTCTGATGGAGTCAGAAAGTTCTTGTAGAGTTCTTTCACTTCTTTTAACTCTCAAGTCTCTCTCCCTCTATCTGCATCATTTCCAGATTTCTATCTTTGATATCTCTAATTCTTTCCTCCATCCGGTCAGCTCTATTTCCTAAGCTCACTATTTCATTCTTAGTCTCTTTTACTGAGTTCTTCAGTTCCAGAATTTCTGTTTCATTTTTATTTTTAAATTTCATTCCCTTTGGTAAAGTATTCATTTTGTTCATTGATTTTATTTCTGATTTCATTAAGCCTCCGCTTGGGTTATCTTGTATCTTTTTTATTTTTTTCAGAACTGCAATCTTGAATTCTCTGTCATTAAGTCATATATTTCCATTGTGTTTGAGTTTATTTTCTGGAAATTTTTCATTTTCTTTCTGAGCTGCCTTGTTACCTTGATTATTCAAGATAATTGATCAATTATTTCTCTTCCTGGGCCTCTGTGGGGATGAATTCTGCAGCGTGTTGATATGAAGAGGTCTTTTCAGTAGGTAGCACTGGATCATTTTATTTTTTCTTGCCCTGTTCCGGCTTCTAGCTGTGGAAGATTTCCTGGGGAGGTGGGCATCTCCTCTATGACCAGGTCACCTTGGTGTCAGGGCACCACCCCTGTGGGACGATGTGATGGGTGAAATCAGATGCAGAGCTGTGTGCCTCAGCAGCTCTGGGTGCCCCTGCTGGGATCAGCTGCGAAAAGTGGAGTTGAGGTGGCCCAGGAGAGGCAGCTGGTGTGTTTGTGGCTTTGTTCTCCTCTAAGTAATGGTGACTGCCAGACCACAGCTGCCTCACCCCTGTATCTCCTCCCTTGTCACTGGAATTAGCCACAGTTTGCATCTGCTGCTCAGGAACTGTCATCCATTTCTCAGGGGTGTAGATATTCTCATTAATCTGACACCGCTATAGGTTTTTCTGGGGCCTGCTGCTAACACTGGGAGGTTGTCGAGGAGGTGAGCTCTGGGGGGTTGGCAGGGGAGGCCAGGCTCCACGGCTTTGTTTTCTGTCTGGCAGTGAGGGAGGGCTGTTAGATTCCAGTTGTAGCACTTCTGTTTTTGGTCTTTGCCCTGAGATCTCTGCCACATCCCTGGGTTCAACTCTATTACATGCTGATCACTCAGGTAGGATTATTCAGGGCCACAGAGAGTGCATTGGCAGTCTCAGTCCTCCCCTGTCCAGGACCGGCAGTGAGCTCCAGGCTGAGTTGGTGGACCCAGTCTCTGCACTTCTCTCTTCCTTCCCTTCTCCCCTGTTCACCCTGATTCACCCACCTTCTGATGTTTCAATGTGTGGAACTCTCAGACGTTTTATGTGTTCTTAGGGAATCCTTTGTTGAATTATATCTGTTCAACTTACAACTTCAAAGTGAGAGATGAAGGGGGGCCCCTTATGCTGCCATGTTTCTGATGTCCTCTTCTTCAGTTTTTTGAGCATTTTTAAGTACATTTTTTTCATAGAGTGATGCTAACACATATATTTTATTAATTAAATCAAGTTATCCAAGACATTTTAAAATAGCTTAGTTTCAGACCTTTGCTGTATTTAGAAATATTAAGATTAGTTTGTTTGAAAATACTTTGAATTCCACTTACCTCAACTAAGAGGGTCTATACTCCCCTTGTTTAATTTAGTGAGCTCTCCCTCTGTCCCATAACTGAGTAGGAAGTTCTGTTAAAACAGTTGTTGGAATATAAGGAAGCCAAATATTTCTTTTTTCGGGGGGGGGGAGATTAAATGCAAATTCCATCTCCCAAGCTATTATACAATAATTATAAAGTCTGGGAAAATGCTTAATGTAATACATATTACATCAGGCCCTTTGAGATCTATTCAGTTTTTACTTAACTGAGTGTCCTGAAGTTGACACTGCCCAGTAAACAGGCAGATGTTTCCTCAGGTTTTTGTCAAAAACTTTTATTCTGTGTATTCACTGTCAGTGAAGCCTACAAAGATTTAATTTCTCTCTATCTCATTGTCCATGGAAAGGACATTGAAAACAATCTGTGGTATTTCCTTAAATACATTTGCGTTTTTTGAAACTATTTTCAATCAGCCTAAGGCAGAGAATAGTAGTACAGATTTGAAGAATATCACTGTTTCAATAAAAATATATCATTATAGTTCTATTTATAAATAATCCTCTTTACTAAAATCTAATTCAGAATCCCTAAGGATAAAATAGAATTTCAGGCAAGATAAGATTAGTTTGAGTAAAGTTAGTTGGAGTTTCAATAGCTCTTAGTCCCAGGAACACAGATGCACAAGCATTTTCTAATTTTCTATAAGAATGCATGTTTATATCTAGTTGTTTTTTTCTACTGTTCTTGAAGACTGATATGCTTCCTTAGAAAGCTAATAAAAAGAAACTAATGAGATTCTAGTTTAAAAAATACATTTGATTTTTATTGGTTTCTTCTGTTTGCATATTTCATGTTATAATACTTATTTTCTCCTTTAATACTGAAATGCAATTGTTATATGAAAATGTTTAAATGGTTCACAATATTTCTCTTTTCTCTTTAATACATGCAAATGATACTATATCTTAGCATTCATGTACCTTACAAAAATTTTTACAATTAAAGTGTCCAAGAACAAAATAAAACAGCTTATTAAGATTTTATGAAAACATAAAAGTAGAGCAATGAAGTTCACGGATTGGGTCTGGATAAATGCCCATAAAATCAAGACTGTTAATTATGATTCAAATACTTGTATAGCTGGAGGCAAGCTTACTTCATTCTAATCTTAACTTCTTTTCTTAATTAACACATGCCTATCACATAACAGGAATGTTTTGACCCACAGCATAATTAGCATCTATGAGAATGTAAAGCTTTGAATTATATCTGAAAAGCTATATCAAATCATTTCAAACCTGGGCAACTTTCTGCATCCAGTTTTATTTCCAGAGTCTATTTCCTACGTTTCAGATAGAATGGACTTTGAAAATATAAATCAGACCAGATGCCCTCCCTGCTCAAAATTCCTCCAAGAGATAGCAATTAGAATACAATGAAGACACCTTACCATAGCCTATTGCGTCACATACAGTTCAATTCCTTCCCATAGCCCAGACTTCTTTCCCTACTCCTCCTCCTGATTCATTCTTCTCCAGCCACTCTGGCTCTTCTCGCTCTTCTGCCAAACAGACCAAACTTCAGTCAGTTCCTGGCTCTTTACACTTGCTGATGGACCTGCTTTCAGACCTGCCAATGCCTCATTCCTTTTTTTTATTTAAGTCTTTGCTCCAATATTACCCCCTGACCACCCCATTGATAATAGCCCTTGCTTCTATCATACCTTCTCCCCCTGATTTATTTTTCTTCCTACCATTAGTTACTCCTTGAAACGATAATATTTATTTGTTTGCTTGCTTATGGTTAGCTGCCCTCACAGAATGTGAGAACCTGGAGGGCAGTGTCTTGGTATCCACTGATATGTCCAGAGCCTAGACTGGTGTACGGCGGGCAGAGCGGACTCTCGGAAATTATCTGGTGGATGAACAAACCATTCAATTTGAAATAAAGTGAGCAATGTTTCATTCTCCTAAATCAGAAGTTGGTGTTCTGAACCTTATTTCTTACCACTTCTTTAGCATTTCTCTCTCACAAATTATACATTCTGTATGTTTTTCTTCAATCTCTACTTCCTTATGGTAAACTTTTTTTATTGTTAGATATCCTCAATTAGAATCTGATTTCCAGAACTTGCTTTCTAAGTGATAATCTTTCTAAAACTCTTGTTTTCTGAAGTTTAAAGTAGAGACAGTAGTGATGATTACCTCAGGGTTATTGTGGAAATTTATTGTGGGGATGGCCGGTTAGTTCAGTTGGTTAGAGTGTGGTGCTAATAACACCAAGGTTGCCGGTTCTATCCCTATATACATATAAAGAAATATCCACTATATATATAGTGGATATATATAATATATATAGTGGATATATATATTATATATATAGTATATATATATATATATATATATATATATATATATATATATATATATATATATATATATATATAAAATTAAGGGAAGAAAGAGTTTCAAGAAAAATGTAGTTAGTATACCAAATACCAAATATATATATAGTGGATATTTCTTTATCTACATTACTACATTATTTCACCAGTCAACAGTATTTGGTATACTAACTACATTTTTCTTGAAACTCTTTCTTCCCTTAATTTTGACTATTAGCTACTCTTGATTTTCTTTCAATTTATTCAGCCCCTGCCTATTTCTGTTCAAATTCTAATGGTAGTGTGTCCTGAAGCTAAATTCTGTTTTCTTCTTCTTCTCTCTCTTCTTCCTTATCTCTCCCCTTTTGTTCCCTCGACTACCCTTTCTCCTCTTCTTTTTAATATGCTATCCTTTGGTAATATAAATCATTTTCATTGTTTAAATACCTTCTATTTCCCAATATGCACCAAATGTTTATCTCCTGCTTGACATCAGATTAATAAATCTAACTGCTGATTTGATATATACTTAGATGTATATGTCACTTTACTTGTTCATAATTTGATGTACATCTTGCTTTACTTGCTGAAAATAATTGACTTTATTCCTCCCCTCCAAGCCCTGCCCCCCAGTTATTTCCCTCTATTCCCTTTTAATAAATGACACCATTATGCTTTCAGTTGTTCAAACCAAAAACCTAGGTTTTACTGTTAATATCTATTTGCTTTTCATTCCCCCACACAGTTGACCAGCAAGATTTGCATGTTGTACCTCCACACTGTATCTTTAATCATCCATCCACTTTTCTTTATCTGTTTCCACACCCCTGTGTATGCTGCCTCCACATTCTTCTATTATATTTCCCAACTTATTTCCTTTATTACAGTTGTATGACCTGAATTTTGCTTATTTATTACTGGTTACCTTGCTCACTGCCCATATTTTCAATAACCCTTACCTCCACGAGGAGATGACACTTCTGTTTTGTTTACTGTTGTGACCCTGATGCTTAGAACAGTGCCTAGACCATTCATGCAACTAGTGTTTGTTGAATGAATGAATGAATGAATGAATGAACAAAATGAGATAATGCATATAATATACATAGT
The DNA here is from genome assembly GCF_964194185.1 of Rhinolophus hipposideros. NCBI lineage: Eukaryota > Metazoa > Chordata > Mammalia > Chiroptera > Rhinolophidae > Rhinolophus > Rhinolophus hipposideros. The sequence continues at coordinate 70,437,905 of NC_138049.1, forward strand.
ATTATATTGGCAATGGAAAGTGCTCAGTAAATGCTAACTCTTGTTGTGAAAAGTACTGATTGTCTTTTACCCTCTGAACTTCAATGTTGAATCCTGGTTGGGGAATGGAGGAGAGAGAGAAATAGAGAGAGACTGCTTCAACTCAAACAGCCAATTAGATTTCCTTTTCCCTTTGAATTTGCCTAAGAGAGAAATTCTTTTAGCGGCTCCTTCAGCAGGGGAACTAACTGACCATATTGTAGTTTTCAGTCCTGGTAAATGTAGGTTGAGGAGGGACAAGTGTTCATTCATTAATTCATCATTTATTCAGTTTCTGATGAGCAACTATTATGGTCTAATGTCTACTTTAGCTCAGTGAAAAGTAAAAATAATTCATTCCAACCTTCCAAGGTCATATTAAAATGACAAAATAAATTTGAACTTCATAACAACAGTAGGCGAATAATACAGACAATAAGTGCGGGAAAGAAAAGTTTGTTATCCAGGAACAGCATCTGGTATGAGCTTTAACAATAGGTAAAAGGTGAAGGTTCCTGTAGTGACTCTTCCAGATACCTCAGTGGATTTTTTTACAGGAAACTTCTCCCAAAATATGTTCATGTTTTTCCTCCTGTGCTCCCCTTTCTGGGATAATCATCCAAATGAGAAATCACATATCTACCCCGAGACAAGGACCAGACTGGGTTGATCTGTGTCCATTAACTAATTCTCTTTCCTTGTATTCCTATTGTTACTGCCTTTTTTCTGGCACTTGCTCATCCAGTCCGCCTTCCACTTTATTGTGAACAGTAAATTTTCCAAAACAGGGATGTGTGATTGTGCCACTTATTAATAATATATTTTTTCATGACCATTGATTGCCTTTTTGGTGGTGTATGTATGCGGCTGTTAGATGTCAGTCCTGTGTTCTTGTGATACTACTTCCTGTGACAGTAGGTCTTTTTACAATGCTCTCTTCCTGTGAAATCTTATTCTTACATGTCTGTGTTTTCAACACCTAGCCCAGTCCTTGGTACACGCCAGGCTTCCTGAGAGAAAGCTTCAGCCTCCACTCAAACAAATCCTGCTCTCTACCTGAGTTGATCCCTCACATTGTGCTGTTTTTGGATCTTTATAGACTCTAACATCTTGAGAACTATCTTTTATTAATGTTTAATTTAATGATCTGGACTTGGTGAGGTGCCATTATGAAATAGTATTCATTTTCTCCCTCCGAAGTTGTCAAACACTGTAGGCCTTCCCTATTCTGTCTCAGATCAATTCCTCAGACCAATCTCATAGCTTTTTCCATCTCACTTATATAATAGGACAGTCTCATTTTTAGTTGTCAAAAAGTCCAGTCACATCTTAACTTAAATTTCAACTGCTTGTTCAGTTAAAAAATTCTCCGCATTTCCTCAGCTCAGACCTGCACTTGGCTCAGAAATGTGCACTTGGAGGGAGTAGGATTAGGACGAAGCTCTGTTCTTTTGCCACCTTGCCTTATTTTGCTCTTTGACTTTCCTTCCTTTCTCAGTACACTGCTTTGGCTCTGTTAGGCCTGCAGCTGGGACCATTGCCATTCTCTCTGGCTGTCATATCTGCTTAGTCTTGATAGGTGTCTAAAACCCGGCTCTTTCTCTGAGGCATAGGTTCCACACTGGTTCTCAGAATTATACTGTAGCACTAAGCACTGCCTACCCACTATTGTAGGCAATATTGTAGCTCACTGGCCCACACCTTGGTGATGGCCTTCTTTTCCCTATCATCTTTCCTCACTTCCCTACCACTGTTTTCTGCACTTTGCAAATAAACTACTTACTTAAATATCTGTCTCAGGATCTTCCTCAGGGCAAACGTTGATTAACCTTTTTTGTAAAAGGCACAAATAGTAAATATATTAGGCTCTGTGAACCAGTCACCTCTGTTTCAACCACTCAATTTTGCCACTGTAAGACCCAGAGCAGCCATAGGTAATACCTGATCATGTGAGTGTGCCTTTTAAAATTGTCAGAACAATGAGAAAACCATTTACTGTCATGGTGAATTTGTGCTTTTCTTTCTGTATGTCTGTCAATTTTTGTTTTGTATATGGTATTTCATTGGGCAATTGAAGTTTAGAACTGTAATATCTTCCTAACCTCTTATAATGTTGTGTCCCTAGCATCATTCCTAATGATGCTTTATGTCTTAAGATCTGGCTTAGCTGATATTTAAATAATCAAGCCAGCTTTATTGTGCCTAGCATTGGATGGATATATAAAAGATAATCTCTCCTTTACAAGCAGCTTTTCTATATCCTTCTGTATTGTGTATGTGTTTATGGACTAAATGTTTGTGTTCCCCCAAATTCATATGTTGAAGCTCTAACCCTCAATGTGATGATATTTGGAGATGAGACTTTGAGAGATAATTAGGTTTAAATGAGGTCATAAGGGTAGGGCCCCTATGATGCATTAGTGTCTTTATAAGAAGAGGAAGAGAGGCTAGCATGCCCACGCTTGCGCTCTCTCTCTCTCTCTCTCTCTCTCTCTCTCTCTCTCTCTCTCTCTCTCCTCTCTCTTCCTCCCTCTCTCCTTTTCTATTCTCTCTTTCTCCCTCCCTCCCTCCTCTTCTGAAAACCAGGAAGAGAACCTTCACCAGGAACCAAACTGCCGACATCTTGAAATTAGACTTAGCCTCTAAAACTGTGAGCTATAAATGCCTGCCGTTTAAATCAGTCTGTGGTATTTTGTTAGGGCAGCCTGAGTTGACTAAGACAGTGCGCCTCTTGTATACTGCATATAACTGAATTTTAAAAATGTTTGAAATTCTCTATATTTTACTTGGCAAGATTTTTTTTTTCCATTTAGTTTGATTACTGACATATTTAAACTTGTTTCTATCATCTTACTTTGTGATTTCCATTTTTTCTACTTCTCTATGTTTCTTTTTCATCCTTTCTTGTTTTCTAGCTCTTTTGATAGGTTACTTTTTTTTCTTATTCCGTTTTCCCTCTTCTATTTCACAGTTATACATATTTTTCTTTTTAAATAGTTATTCTTGAAATATTATCTTACATATCTAATTCTGAATATTTTATCACAATCTCTGTCCCAAAGACACATGGGCTATAGAATATATACACTCTAATTATCCTCTCCTGACTTATGTAGTATCACTGTTCACTGTTTGTTCTGTGCTTTTTTAATCCCACAAATTAGATATTGTTTTCCTTTTATTTCTTAATTTATACAGTTTATTGGGCTACATGTTTAACAATTATTTTACTCATCATTTTCTCTCGCATCCTTTTGCTGTCATTTTCCTTCCGCCTGGAGTACATCTTGGTAGATTTTTATTGTAGATCTGTTGGTAGTAAACATTCAGTTTTTTACTATCTTATTATTCCAAAAGATAGAATAGGTTCACAATTCTAGGTCAACTATTTCTCTTGAAATTCCCATGATATTCGGTTATCTTCTCATCCCGAGTAGGTAATTTTTTCTAAGACATAATTTCTGTGGTTCAGTGAACAAAATAAACCAAATGCAACCATGGGCTAGTCACCTGGACACAGAGCTTGCTGAGACCCAGTTCTCCCCTCCTGTCAGTAGAAGCAGCTACTCCTAGGACTGTGTCTATTTCTATGATAGGAGAGGCTGGGGTATCTCATGGGCCTCAAGGTTTCGAAAGCCTGGAAGCTGGCTTTATAGACAACTTTTGTAAACTGCTGGCACTCAAAACCAGACTGCACCCAAAACATAGTCAGATTATTTTCCCCTTACACAACTGCCACATCCTACATACCTTGTTAAAAGTAAAGAATATGGGATCACTCTGAGAGTTTAGCCGAGTAGTCTGCCCAGCTTGTCTCACTATGAGGTAAAGAGCAGATGGGAACCCATGCCTTCTCTTTGCTGACTCTCTCTTTACATTTCTCCCTTTCTCCAATACACTTATGCTGTATGATTTTGTAAACTCATCTCAAACCCTAGTACCCAATAAGTGTCTGTCTAGCTGGCACAATAGATTCCTCATCTATATCATGGTAGTGCCAACACTAGTTGGTATAAAGGTTAGATGGCATAATACATGTTAAATACCTGGTACACAGAAAGAACTTACTAGTTGTTGGGTAATATTTTTGTTATTAAAAAAACATTTATTATTTTTTTAAATGTTTCACCTTTAAAATGTTTCACCTTTAACAGTATATGGGAGTTGTATCCTATGTCAGTTTTTTCTTTCTCATATATTCCTGTGTTGCCTAGAAATAATCACTGGCTTCTTAGAGTAAAAAAAATGAAATCAACAATAGTTTCTAGATAGCAGCATCTTCGCTAACACTTGGATGAAAGCCCTTACTTAAATATTAATCCCATCTCTACTACTAATTATGAAGTGCTTTAACAAATACAAAATGTCTAATGATTGTTTATTGTTTTTCATTTGAGAGGGTGCACACACAGAAGCAGAAAGAATTAATTAGCAATTGATCACGAGAGCATGTCATCCTATACAGTATATACAACACCTGCCCTGATTAGTTTTGGATCCGTGAAGGAAAACAAGCATAGTAAACTGGCATTTGACAAGTAAGCAAACTAATTAAAAGGCTGTCAGGGACAGCAAATGAAACAGAAACAAATTAGAAAAAAATACTATTTGCTAAAGTTGACAGATTATTACTACAAAGCAAAAATACTGACATAAAAAGGCTTTATCTTTTCAACATATATTCTAGGTATAGTTTTTGATGGAGGGCTCACTTCAGCAAATTTGCCTATTCTTTTTAGTTGTTTGGGGGTACATATGGAAGACCAGATGCCAGTGCTATCTCTAATAAATTTATAGGATATTTGAGAGACATGATAGAACATTAACCAATTCACTTAAAGAAAGGCGTTATAGGAATGACAAGATTGTTCAAGAAAACTTTCACACTATTGATGGGCCTTCAGTTGCCTTTGAAAGTATAGGAAAGAGATAAATAGAAAAGGAGATGGTGAGTGTATTTCAGAGTCATTGTGCTTTTTTGTAATAGATGTTTTCTGATATTGGTGTGAGAATGGGGGTGGCAGAGAAAGCCCTATCTTATCCGGGATTTCAAAGCTTCCGGGATATGTTAATTTTTTTCTTATCGATAATGCTCACAATTCTGATTCTGTGCTCTAGGGCTTCTAAAGGATTTTTGGTAAAGTAGTGCAAAACTCTATATATTAGAGTAGGTGAAGGTAAAGCTAGTTATTCAGTGTATCTGTGTTATCCTGGAGGTTTGCATTCTGTTTAGTTTCTTGGACAACTTCTTCCTTATTTTGAGCAGTTTTCCAAGCTCAGGGTTCATCCATATTCAAATCTTCTAAAACATCTTTGATCGTACATGACTTTGAGTAGAATTCAGAAGCTGAGGCTCAGATAAAAGGGGAAGAATGTCAAAAGTGACTTCAATTTCTTACATTGGCAATAGAACAAACAAAAAATGGGTTGCTTGATGTCAATGATATAATTTTGATTAATAATAAAGAAAATAAATATTTTGCTTCTGTCTTTTGTATCAAGGCGAATTATTTTCTGAAAGAGAATTCATAGTAACTGATATCTAACCTACATTTGAAAAAGTCCATTGATGGCAAGATTAACCCCCTTGGAGTGGTTCATTCATCTTAGTACAAAACATAGAAGGTGGCCACGAATGAGGCTGAATATATATGAAAATGTAAACAACTGTAGGAGGTGCTAGATGAGAGGAACAGGGAAACTTAGATTTTTCTAAAAGCATGAAAATGCAGAGTACATAACTAGATTCTGGAATTCAGTATTAACCTTAAATACAAATCTAGGAAGTATTGTTACAGAGATTCACTGGTGTGAAGGTCAATGTAAGATTCTAAACTTGGATTCATATATTAACTTCACAAATTAAGTTAGGAGGGATTTGGTAGCATCACATATGAAGGGGAATTTTTCTAGTTGAAATTGATAGTAAATTGAATGTAAGTTAACAATATGATTTGTCTGACAAAAGATATGAAGCCATTTTTTCTCTTTAAAAGTTTTCTTTCAGAAAATAATTTTCTTTGTTAGAGAAGACAGAAGTATAACAGAATTTCTGTTTTCTTGATTATTCATCAGAATTATACCATTGACCTCAAGAAGTTTTTCTATTCTTTCTCTGTTTGCTTTATTGCTAGACACAGCCATCTTAGGCTCCATTAAAAGAAATGTAACGCCTAGAATGGGGACATGATAGTCCCTCTGCTGTCTGCTCTTATAGCGTAATGTTCAGATCACATTTGGAGCATGGCATTCAAGTTTTGGAAACCAGATTATAAAAACTGCATGAACAAACTGTAAACATTTCGGAGAATGGCCAGGAGAATCGAAGTACTTAAAATCAGGCTCTATAAAAAGTAGTGAAAGGAATTATAGGTATTTAATTCAGAAAAGTGTAGATGTTGGAGAAATATGATATTGACTACAAACATGTGGGAAGGGATTTTGATTTGTTTGAATGACCCACTGGATCAATGGTTGGAAGCTAAAAAGAGATAGGGATTTGGCAGCATCATATATGAATATGAAGGGGAACTTTTTCTAGTTGAAATTGAGAGTAAGTTGAATATAGGTTAACAATTTTCTCTCAATTTAAGGAAGAAAATTCTAAAATTCCAAATTATCTAGAAATCAATGGATCTCTTCAAGGGGAGTCAGCTTCCCATCAGTGGAGATGTTCAAGCACTGGGTAGATTGTCACTCACCAGGGATATTGTAGACAATATTAAAGCATTAAAAGTGTCATCAGAGGTGATGAGGCATTAGGGCTCTTGTAATCTTGAAATTCTGTAGATGGTAAACAACTTCATATATTAGCATTTTGGTTTTTTAAATTGGATTACTACTGTCCAATTAATTGGACTATTGTCTTTAGTGAATTACATAATTTATTCTAGGAAGCTATCATTTTAAGTAGTATAATCCCATAAAGCATTGCTTTGGAATATGGTGACTTTAACTGAACGACCCAAACTAATATTGAGGTAATGTTTGCTAAAGTCAATGGAGAAAGATAGTTGTACTGAGACCACTTAAGAGGTCATATTTGAAGTCTATTATGAATCTGAGTCCATGGTGACATTCAATCTGTCTATATTCGTGGTTCTCAATTCTCAACCAGGAACAATTTTGCAACCCAGGAGACGTTTGCCAATGTCTGGAGATATTTTTTGTTGTCTTGACTGGAGGGGGTGCTATTGATATCTGTTGGGGAAGAAGTCAGGGGTACAACTAAACATATCAGTGCACAGGATGATATCCCACAACAAAGAATCGTTTATTCAAAATAGCGACAGTGCCAAAATTGAGAAATTCTGGTCTACATAAGAGGGTTTTCCCCTCTGCCATTAATTTAATTCCCTTTCTTTATCCACAAATTCTCTTTTCATCTGCTAATATTTTATATCAATTTTATCCAGACAGGAAACACATTTTCAGGATCAGAAAATAGACAGATTAGTTTTCACAGAGCATCTTAGTGCCAGTTCCTCAGGCCCCACTTCCCCATAGAGTGACGCAGTGAAGGCCTGATGGCCCTGAACACGCACCATGGGAGAGTGACCCCACAATTATGAATCCTGGAGCTTATATAGAGTGACTGCCACATTTGTTCATTTTCCTCTCAGAAGAAATAGAGAGACCTTTGCTCTGGGACAAAACGATTCCTCTGTGGAGAAAGAAGGGGAAATCTTACTTCACACACTGAAAGGTAAATCAAGGGCTTCAAGGAGAGTTAAGACTTTCTATTGCTCTGGAGACCTCTGTTAGTAGGGTGGCTATTCAATTATCTGTTAATCAATGTTGCTAGCAGTCTTTGCTCAGAAAGTCCTGACCACACAGAGCCGTGAAAATATTCATGGAGCATTGAATCCTGACATATTCTAGGAGTTGATTCCTTTTCTTGCCCTCCCTCATTTAATTCTCCTTCTTCCTCTCACGTGTATCCTTAAGGGGTTAGCGTTACCTACACTGATTTTTTCATGATATCCACAGCATATTCTGATGCTTAAATGGAGCTATAAACTCTTGAATTTCCTTAAAAACAAACAAAACCCCTCTTAACTAAGTTGATGTTCGTTTTTTATAGAAATCTGTGAGGCTTACTTTCATCTGTCATGAAATGCAGTGATTTTCACAGGTTATGGTTTTCTGCACTTTGAGCAATACATTCCAGAAAAATGTAAAAATTCAAAGTTTTGTAATTGAATAATATAGTAACTGCATGAGAAAAGCGCTATGTTTAATGGAATCCTTTAGTAAAGTGGTGTCCAAAGTGAATAAATCCTCATTGTTATTCTTTCATTTTTTTATATAAGTTGGAATGATTTTTTAAAGTATTATGTGCGAATGTATCATAATAGCAGTGAGATTATAGTTTTTGTGGGGACATCATAGAATTTTTGAACCAACAGAAGCAAATTATAACTTTAGAAAGAGAAAAAGATAAGAGAGAGCATTATTTTTCACAAGGTTGGTTGAGATTTCTTTCAAATTTTGTTATTTATCTAAATATTGAAGTTCAGATCCAAAATCATTGAGCAAAACTATTAAGCCAAATTGAAAGCTTAGAAAAATTTGTGCAAATTTAAACTGAGTGATGTCTTGGGAATCACAAGGTACATAATGGGAAGCAGGCATGGTATTACATATAGGAGGGACTAAATAAGTATTAACTGAACTGAATTAAGAAAATGTATTGGATAATTTTTCAGAGATATTATTTTCATGTCCATTTATCTGTAGTTTTTGTCACTGTCTAATCTCTGTGTTGGTTTATATTAAACCTCTCTCTCGAGAGCACATATAAACAAATTCAGAGACTTATTTTCAAATCACTTTTCTATTCATCTGTGTCTTGGATGCTCTTAATTTTATACACTGAAAACAGTCCTATATTCTGTGATAATTTTAATTTATTCTGAACTGATAATATTTATAATTAAAACAGAAGCTCTCTGACTTTGGGCAACTGTGCTACTTTTTGTAGAGACTCTCACCTCCCATACGTGCCATTGGCCTACTCTTGCCCTCCTTACTGCCCTATTTGCTTTTAGGGTTTATGCAGTTTGACTGCACTCAGCAGTGTGTTTGTTCTCAAGGGCTCATGGTATATGGAGATTTATTTAAGACAGTCTCTTGTCAAGTTGTCTGGATTGTTCTGAAAAAGAAAAAAGAAAAAACCTCTATATACATTTCAACAATACAAACCTTGTTCTGTTGCGTTCTTATATTACAGCAATAATTTATTGCTATCTGACAGGATTCCTCTCTTAGCTATAAGCAAATAGCTATAAGGTTATTTATTGAAGTACCCTCAGCAGGAAAAATCTGTGTCTACCAGAGAACTGTTTCCTTTTTTGGAACTTGAAGAAGTTTTTGATATTTTTCTTCTTCTTGACATTTACCACCTTCCCAAACTTACCTATAAAATTAGGCATAGTTTTTAGGGTCCACAGGCACCTTCCATACATTACCTCATTTAATTCCCATTATAACTTGGTAGGATAGATATTCCTATCTCAGGAGGAAACATTACAGAGATGTTATCGGTGGTCATGAGTGTTGTTCCCCAGAACTGGAAGTTCAGAAACAGCACAAAGAAGGGACTGGGTTGGCAACTTGGTCACTGTCAGTGTTAGGTGTCAGTCCTCCCAGTGCAGACCTCAGAGGGGCCAAGTGGGGCATGCAGGCAGCAGTGATGTCCATGGTGGGGCTGGGGATTGAAGAATACCCTTGGTGTAAACAAGACTACGCTAGATGGAACAGAAATCAATACACTGCAACTAATTTAGTCACGGGGAGGAGAATTAAGTGAATAAATATGTGTATTGGCAGGGACACTTCCAGTGTTTGCATTCAAAAGTCTAAAGGGTGAGCTCATTACAATGTTTTAGTAAATAAAGGATGTTTGATACATGAGTTGCATTATTTGTTCTCTGTGTCTATAAACAAGTAACCGGAGGAGGTGACCAAATTTAAGTTTTGCCGAGACACAAGGAAAACCTCTGAACATCAAAGTGATTCGATTACTCATTCATTTAGTCACTCAGCCAGTCAACAAAATTTGTGAGCACCCAGTGTGTGCCATAAAGTGTTCTAAGAACTGGGATGAATCCAGCTGTCAAATTTCCTGAGGGTCCTGGGGTGACATTTGTGTGTGTGTGTGTGTGTGTGTGCGCACAACAAACAAATGCATAGCTAAACAAGAATAATCAGAGAGTAATAAGAACTATGCAGAAAAATAACATCAAGTAATGTCATAGAGAATGACCCACTGGCTACTACTGATTGGCTGGTTGAGAAAGACCTCTCTGGAAATGGCATTTATCCTGAGATCTGAATGACAAAGAGATAGCCATGCAAAAATGGGGGTCCAATGAGGCGGGCCTCTGTGCAAGGACTCTACACAGACAAAGCAAGCTTATTGAGTTTGGGAAACCTGGGGTGGAGGTGCTGGTGAAGCATCAGATGCAGTAGTAGGAGATGAAATCACAGAGAGGGGAAAGGGCCTGCTCTGGTAGAGCTTGGGTGCTGGTGAAGCGTCAGATGCAGTAGTAGGAGATGAAATCACAGAGAGGGGAAAGGGCCTGCTCTGGTAGAGCTTGGTGAGCAGGGCATGCGGTCAGGATTTTATCCCAAGTACAATGGGAAACTTCTGGAGGCTTTTAGTCAGAACACTAAAAGGTTGTGATTTGCTCAGCCTCCTTATCTGTAAGATGGGATAATAACATATACTTTCTATCATATTCTGTCTATTTTTGTGAAAAATAACCTATAATATATTAAATGCTCCATAAATTTATAGCTGTAAAGCTGATATCTTTGAGATATAGAGAATAGTAAAAAATGCCAACTACTGTTTGAGTGTTCACTGTATGTTTCAGTTTCACTGTTGGTCTTTCTGACGGCAGAGTTAATGCTCCTTCCTCTACACTGTGCCCTGACGTGGAGAACGTGTGGGTTGTATTTTCCTGATATTCTGTGGTTGTAGCAGGTGATCCCTTCTCAGAGGGCTTCTGGCTGTTACTGAGCCAGGCTTTTACGAGCATTTTGGCACAACAACCATAAATCACAAAGTAGTGTGCCGTAAAATAATATTTCTAATTCAAGGATTCTGTCCCAGACATCACTCCATTTATTTTTTCTTAGAAATAATACTTTATTATAAACTTTCTGTATTATATGGGAAAGCTCTTCGCTTCTTTTTGTAAACAGACTTGGAAATTCAACTTCATAATAAGATATAGAATAAATAAAGATTTCATTTAAATTATGGCAACTTTTAGGTAAATATTTACTTACTGCCTTTCTTTTCCAGCTAGGTAGAAGAAGGCTAATGGCTAGTGGCTCCATTCCCAAAGCCTTTACTTGAGTTATTGGTTCCTATCACATGAGACCTAGTGTCCCCTTTTTATTTTTATTTATTTATTTATTTATTTATTTATTTATTTATTTATTTAGTTTCAGGTGCACAATACAAAGTAATACTTAGACGTTTATCATTTATATCACTCACACTGTGTCAACCCCCAGCCCCCATCCACTATCCCTCTGACATCGCACAGAGCCATTACATTTCCACTGTCTCTATTCCTAATGCTGTACTCCACTTCTTGTAAGTATATACATATACATACATATATATATATATATATATATATATATATATATATATATATACATACACACACACACACACACACACACACACACACATATATATATATATAAACTTGTAGTTGACATTCATTATTGTTCAGCTTCAGGTGTACAGTGCAGTGTTCAGGCATCTGCATCATCCCTGAGGTGGTCTCCCTAATGAGACAAGTGTCCATCATATACCCCACAAAATCTTTACACCATTATTGATTACATTCCCCAAGTTAACTTTCGTAACCCCGTGGCAACCTTGTGGTTACTGACTGCTTTCTAATCCCCTCACCTTCCCTCTTATCCCCCCCACCATCTAGCAACCCTCAGTTTTTCCTCTATGTCTCCAAAACTGTTTCTGATTAGTTCATTCACTTATTTTTTTCTTTAGATTCCACATATAAGTGAGATCATATGGTATTTGTCTTTCTCTGTCTGACTTATTTCACTTAACATAATGTTCTCTAGGTCCATCCATGTTGTTGCAAATGGTAACATTTCTTTCTTCTTTATAGCTGCGTAATACTCCATTGTATAAATGTACCACAGTTTCTTGATCCAGTTGTTGACCGATGGGCATTTCGGTTGTTTCCATGTCTTGGCTATTGTGTAAAGTGCTGCAATAAACATAGGAGTGCATACAGATTTTTGAATTGGAGTTTTGGATTTCTCCGGATAGATGCCTAGGAGTGGAATTGCTGGATCATAGGGTAGTTCCATTTTCAGATTTTTGAGATACCTCCATACTGTTTTCCATAGTGGCGGCACCAATCTGCAATCCCACCAACAGTGCACAAGCTTTCCCTTTTCTCCACATCCACGCCAGCATTTGTTGTTTGTTGATTTATTGATGATAGCCATTTTGACTGGGGTGAAGTGGTATCTCATTGTGGTTTTTATTTGCATTTCTCTGATGGTTAGTGAGGTTGAGCATTTTTTCATATGTCTGTTTGCCATCTGTATGTCCTCTTTAGAAAAATGTCTCTTCGTGTCCTTTGCCCATTTTTTAATTGGGTTGTTTATTTTTTTGGACATCACTCCATTTTGTACATAAGCATTAAGAGGGAAACTATCAAAGAAATTGCAACTGACTGGTGAGAAAGTACTGTTTAAATAAACAGTGCTAAAGGCACTCTTTAAATTCAAGATGTTATTATAATTGTTATTAAATGGATTACTGGGAGACGAATGCAGTAATAAAAAGAACATTTCTCCAGCTACCTAAACTGATGCATTCTGCATGAAAGAGAACTTTCCTAAGGCACTAATACATGGAAGATGGTTGAATGAAGGGCTCTGTGGTGGGGAATTGAAATAAGCCTGGGACAGGGAGGCTGTGTGCTTAGGTTTCATCAATTATAGAAGTCAGCAGAGACAACGATGGTCTGTTCAGTTACTTGTAGTGCAGGTGACATGAGCCTCTTCAGCTGTTTACAGCTCATGTCCAGTTTTATCTCCACATTGGCTTTTTTGTGGATTTCAGAGCCCCTGATGTTGCTGGGCTTTGCTTTGTCAGGATGTGGAAGGTTATAGAAATTCTGTTGTTTTCAGAGATGGAGAAATACTGACAAATACAGAATAAGGCAGACTTCTACAGTTAATATGGAAGAGAAAAATAAATGGTTTGCCCTCATGTGCCTTTGTTCCTCTATCACTAAATCAGTTATAATAAACTACTTTACTACAAATATTGCTAATTCTTCTGTTTGAATTCTAAATATCTTCCAATGCAACACTTCACATTAGTTGGCATGACTATGTCTAGTAAAGCTTATTCCAAAATTCTGAAGCCTTTCAATCAGCAGCAGGTAGAATGCACAATGTGAAAAGGTAATATGTATGTACAAATGTGTTTTTGCTTTCCTCTTCTTATCCATCTTTCTTTCTTTCCGTGAGACTAGAATCAGGGGTTTGGATTTAGAAGATTTTAGGTGATTTAGAGGTTTATTAAAAAATTCTTTTTATAGACCTAACACTATATTAAGTTTTTCAGTAAGAAAGAAAATGAAAAATCCCTACTCTTGAAGGGCAGAGGCCCACTCTAGCATGGTGATAGGCAATGAACTGTAAACATAAGAAATAACCTAAATTATGTAGTCTATTAGCAAATGCTAGCTCCTACTAGAATGAGAAAAAGGAGAGTGAAGTCAAAGGAGGTGAGCATGAGCTGTTGGATATATTTAGACAGATATCTTTTTTTTTTTAAAAAAAGATTAATATACTAGTTTTTAAAGGTAAAAAGGAAAAGTTAATTTTGCTTAAGCCACAGAAACTGGATAAATTCATGTAACTATTTGTGCAGAATGTGTAAAAGCAGACTTTGCAGGAGGTTATTTTCCCCTTGGTTAACTATATGCCTCATTTCAATCACTTATCCTAATCAGATGTTGTAAGAAAAAGGTGCCATTTTCTTCACAACTGGATGAGCGTGTTGTATTAACTTCCCTCTTTTGTGCTGAGTAAAGTGCATTAACTCTGATTAAAACAAGCAGTAACTAAAACAAAAATACCCAATACTTTGATGAAAGAAACAGGAACCTAGAATCAGGTCACTTTAGAGCAGAACGAGTCCCTAGAGATTATTCAGTCACATCCATAATGTCACAGCTGAGTATTCTGGCTCCAGCCCAGGGCTTGATCTGACACCTCTGACCTGTAAAAACAGTGACAGCATCCTACAGGGAGAACCATGGAAGACACACTTTAAAGAGCTCTTGGGTCTGCAGTGGGCAGGGCACTCAGAAGAAACTACAGGGAACCCTAATATCTTATTTTCCAACATACAACTTCTTGAAACAATGAGAATAATTCACTCCCTAGAGACCAAACCTGAACAAACCCTTTCATCCTTTAGCGAGTTCCAAAGAGATCTAGCAAGATAATAAATGAGCTTGTACCTCTTATAGAAACTCCCAGCTTGAGGTCATCGTTGTCAAAACCCTTTCTCTCTGAGAGAGACCCCTGCTCCACGAAGTGTAATCCTCAGAGCAGCGATGATAGCATCACCTGGAACTTCTTGAAGTACAGAAGCTCGTGTCCCCCCCAGATCTATTGAACAGGATTCTGTATTTTAACAAGACCCCAGGTGATTCACGTGACGACTGAGATGCACTGGACTGGAAAACTCCTGCTAGAAGCTCTCTTGACCTGCTTTGAACTTGACCTTTGAATTCGGAAGCATAATGCCTGTCAGCAGTGAGCCCCATCTGTGTTCTGTCAGAAGTTAACTAATAAATATTAGACCAGTTTGAATAATTACTGTCTAGTACCCGATTTTGGTAGGGCCCTTGGGCCAGTTTCTGAATGAGTGTCCTTTCTAAGAAGGGTAGATGAGGATTCAAATGGGCAGTCCATCTGGATAACTTGCACTGTGGCCCAAACCTCCGCTTGCCCTCTCCTCTGTGGGAAGCCCTAATATTTCAATCTCCTTTCTTCCTCGACTAGAGAAGCTGACTCTTCTCAAGATAGCAGTCAGTGGTTCATCCTGTCCCACATTTGTTTAACATAATTAGAAAGATTAGGGGATATTGTGTGCTGGAGGTACGTTGGTTTGGGCACAAAATATTGCAGAAATTCTCCTATTTGCTTCAATACATTACTTATTTTTTCATCAGTATTCTATTCCTCTCTGACCTACATTGACTTTCATTTCCCAACCCTTCCAGTGTCTTCCTGAGATCCCAAGCTAGACCTGTTCACCTCATCATTAATACTGTTGCCTCTCAAAGAGCAACCCGGTCTGCTCCACACTGCCTGCCCTCACTCGCCAAGCGTTATTCTTCCAGCTGTAGGTTCCCATTCTATATCTCGTTTGCTAGACAATAATCCTGTGAGGTAAGCATCACTATTACTCCATTTTACAGAATAGGACACCAAAATTCAAGAAAAAATTAAAGAGTTCCTTATACTTTGAGCTTATTGCGGAGGTAGACACATCCTGATGATGGATAACTTGAACACAATTCAGAATTTAACCTAATTTTGAATCTTTTTAAATACATCATTGTAGATAGATTATTTTGAGAAATCATAACTAACATTATAGACCCCAAACCTTGTGCCAGTGAGTGTTCTGTTTTGCATAATTAACTAATTCTGTACAACAATATTAGTAAAGAAGCACTATTATATGACTATTTTACAGATAAGCATACTGAGGCACAGAAAGGTTAAGAAACCTAGGAACTATCAGAGCTTGAATATGGGCCCAGGTCATATGTCTCTACGCCACTATGCTATCTTGCAATACTGAAAAAAAATATGTGGTTAGTAGTTCAGAAGACACAAATATAGGTGTTTTCAATTATTCATAAAACCCTAAAGAAGGTGGAAATTTTGTAAAAAGCAGGAAGCTCTTAGAAGGTTCAGATGCTCAGATGCCTTATGCTTGTACAGAGCCTTCCTCCAGAGACCAGTAATTTACTTCATGTCCCTGCCTACCTCCTGACCTAAGGTCTTTTTTGTTAATAAGGAAAAGATTTAAAGGAGTCAAGAGAAAAATGAACGCATTCTTCTATTTAAATGATCAAATGAAGTGATGATTGCAGTGAATACTCAGCTAAAAACTTTAGCAGCCAAATAAGAACCAGACTGAGATTAGGAGGGTTTAAAGCTCTCCAGCAAGTCTGTGAGAGGTGAATCAAGGTCAATTCTGCATCAGAGCTGATTGTAGGTGGACATTTAATGAGCAGATGATAGATCTTTCTGAAATAGATAAAAATACCTTTCAAATGTAAATTGACATTTACTTACCTCTCCAAGGCTCAGCCTTTACATGCCAATGTGTGCTTCATACTCTGTGCCAGAAAGCAGAAAAAAGTCTGGCAGAGACTGGAGGATTCCAGGGCTCTGGGAGATGAGCTGATGCCTTGAGCTGCTGTGGAATTGACACAAATGTGACAGCTCAGCTCATCCATTAGAAATGCACAGGGAGAGCGCCTGAGGGAAACCCATGAAGTCTGGCTCGCCACTTCAGGTCTTGTACTTTCTGAACCACATTCAGGTACTTTAAAAGTAAGAGAGAGGAAAATCTGTGTTAAGTTCCTCAGCGAGGATGGAAGGTACCCAATCCTGCTGATGTTTCACTGCCACATTGATAGACAAATGCATTGTAGAGATCCTGGACTGTCCTTCTAAGGAAAATCTTTCTGACTTTGCCTCGAGGATCCTCTGATTGTTCAGGATTTGGGAGTGGAGGAATGAATTGGTACCGGTCATCTGAAGATGGCCCCAGAGCCACCGTGAGCTCCAGGCCGTGCTACAGAGGGATATACTGGTTCTGACACAAGTCCTCAGGAGTTGCATGTGTCCAGTAGAGTTCAGCATCTCTGATTCTCATTGTCTTCTCTGAAGCTGAATAGAACCGAAGAGGAAAAAGAAGGACTAGGGAAGGAGCATGTGAACTCCAGGCCAACCATCCATCCTTGGTATCCTCCGGGTTCCTCAGGTTCTGCTGCCCCTTGCCAGAGCTGTCACAGAATGCCAGTGGCCCAAACAGGTCTTCAGATGATGTCCCTAGGACATACTCAGTGCAACCAAAACTGTTTGAGGCAAAATGTTGGTAGCAAGGAGGCTTCAGCCTTCATTTATTGAAATATAAATGATGGCCGGGAATGCTGCTTCCTCTTTGTACCATTGCTATCGTGCGTGTCGTTATACAGCACAATGATTCTAAAGAAATCAAGAGTGAGAGCTGGGCGCTGGGCACTTTAGCTGTAGGAGGTGACAACTGAAACATTTCTAGTCACTCCTAATCTAATTTTACTTTTTGGGGGACTTATTTTTTCTCTTCTGAATGCCTATGAGTGAGATAAAACAACCAACAATTCTTTATTTAACCCCCTCTAAGATTCTCCATGTCTGCCACCATGAAAGTAAAAGTTGTTCTTAGGATCTTCATGGAATACAGGATATATATACATACCCAACAAGAGGCAAAAAACATTTGTTACCAAACTTTGAAGAAATAGGTAAAGTATGGCAAGGCAGCATACACACAAAAACATCAGCTCCTAAAATCCTTTCTCCATTTTTCTAATTAAAGTAAAATTTCTGTCAGAAATATAAAAAAAGAACAAGAAAACAGTGTTGTCCACATGAAAGTACATATCCAGTATACTAAATAAAATCAACATTTTAAGCTACTGGCTTAAAAATAATGTTATTCACCAAAGGTTCTGTTACCAGAAAAAAAAAGATTCTTGGTAAATGTCACAGGAAGGAATTCGAGGTCGTACTGAATTACGCCACACGAACAAAGTCAAGCCAGCAGTGGGTTTATTAAAAGAAAAAGAGTGCACTCCCAAAATGGTGGGAGTGGGCAGGCCACGAGGAGGGCAACTGGGCCGAAGAACAAAAAGGCGTAGGATTTTATTCAAATGAGGGCACGAAATATTCAAGTTTGAGGGGTGGTGTCTCAGGTGTTCCCAGGTGGGTCTCTACTGACCGCTCCTTCCCATCCGTAGGTGGGATTCACTTGTTCTTACTTGGCCCTTGTCAGAACTGTCATGGTGATACAGGGGTGGAGATTATTTTCCTGCAATACTAGTAGTGTTATAATCCATTACTATTAGCTGTAGCTGCACCTTTTCTTAAAGATGATCTCATCTCCCCTTTTTTTTTTTTTTGTCATCCTCCACATCCTTTTTCTCTTCTTCCACCCTCTCTCCCTGCGGCCCTGTTTTTTCTTCCTAGGGTAACAGTTCCCTGAAGACTGATAAAGGGCTATTTACACAGTCATTTTCATCGATTCCTTGCTTTAAGGTATCTCAAAATGGCCCCTCATATTTAGGTAGTAATTGCCAGTAAGAAAACAACTGATCAGGCCTGTATACCTTTTTATATCACAGATATAATCAATCTTTTCTTTAAGATACTGTCAGCAGCAATCTAAGAATCAAAACTCAGGATACCCTTCGTTCTAATAAGAGGTATTTTAGTGTAAAGCTTGAGGACCTGGATTGGAATATTTTCTCCACCATTTGTTATCTGTGTGTTCCTGGATAAGTCATTTATAGTTGTTAAAACTTTTCACCTTCTGGATATGAGAAAAGAAAGGATCCTAGGGTGATTGTGAGTACATAAATTATATAGAGAGTATATGGTATATAAAGTACCTATAGTATATAAAGTACCTGGTTCACGATAAGCACTCAACTAAGTTGTACTATCATTGTCATTATCATTGAGATTATCTATCTATCTGAAAATTCTGAAAAATTATAGAATTTTCACTTCATTTTGTGTCATTTTGGTCCAGAGTGAATAACATTGTGCATTTCATACTTGTGCCAAGTATACAATTTAGTTTAATATCACCACAAATCGGAATACATTTATTTTCTTCTATGCGCTTTGCCCATGGAATGGGTATTTGGGAAGAGCTTTCTCACTATTTGAGTCTTCTTAGAATAGGTCAGAAGAAGACATGAAGTGGTCTAGATTGCCAGGTTGGCCACTGCTGCTATAATGGGTAATGGAATCCCATCATTGCATAATATTAGGTGTTCACAGCGAAAGGGAAGTGGGGAGTAGAGCTGTTAATCAGGTGGCTTCAGACAAATCATTCACTCCAGTTACAGTGTAGTTTCCTCAAAGGAGCTATGTCTGTTCTTATAAAGGAGTTTGCCGAAAAGTCATCATGTAATGTCACGGAAGCTCTTTTTGCCCCTCAAAGGAGAAAACTTCTCTTCACCTTCCATGTCTTTCCAAGTCTTGCCCTTATAGGAGGAAGAAATATGCTCAGACTGGTCAGACATGGGCATTCCCAGGGACGTGTTTTCCTACGGAGGGGATATGATGAGGTGTCACCATGGTAAAGGGTGAAGTGTGCCCCGGAGCAGGCACTCCTTCTGCCTCCTGAGGAGCCAGATGGGACACAGCTTCTCAGGACCTCCAGCCTCCTGCAGGCCCTTGAGGCCTCTTTGCTGCCTACGCTTTATCCCAGGACCCGTACAGGAAAGACTTCCTCCTCCGCATTGTCCATATGGCAGCTTGTACCGGGCTATTTCCCAGACATGGACCAGACAGCACTGGCTGCACAGAGCTGGACGCTGAGGGGAAACCTGGCTGTTCCTATTATCTCTCTTCTTCCTTTTGTTCTGACACTGGTGTGCATGCTTTAGTTTGCAGCAGTTACGTCTCAACCTCAGACCTGGGGGTGATGTACCCAGACACTCGTGGAGAGGTGGGGAGGAAGTAAGGAACCTCAATTAGGAATTCCAGTGTAAGTTGTGACCTCCACCTAGCATTTATTAGACCATTGCTTTGAGGAGTTTAATGGCCTTCATCAAGCTGCTACAAAGCTGGCTCTTTGCTCCCCTTTGGCCTTGTGTCTTTGTTGGGCTCTTTTCCACTTACGTTCAGGTATTGATAAATAGAACTATGTCAGTATTTTTTTCTGACATAGTTAAAGAATCTTGTTCTGTCTAATTTCAAAGTTTCACAATTTCGTGCAATCCAACTTCTTCTCTCCCCCATATCAGGCTTGACTCAGCTTCCAAGATCTGCAGTAAGATGAAGAGTATAGTTTATCTTTTTCATTACTCCCCCTTGTATTTTTCTTAATTCCCAATTCACTGCTTCTAGCTCTTCTGGGCTTGAGGAGAGCATAGATGGGATGAGACAGGTAAGGGAGGCAAAAACGATATCTGAAGTTTCTCTTGGCTGTTAAAATACTCTCAATTGGGGCAGGTGTCCAAATGCTAACTTTGTCTTGTAGATTGTTTTTCTGGGTTGTTCTATTTGTAGCTCTCTGTTGTAGACAATGTCCCCATTGCTTGAAACTTCCCTCTAGAGATCCATTCCATCAGAGTCTCTGTTGGAATCACCTTGGGGATACCTTGCTCTTCAGTGTGCTTTCTGGCAGGACTGTGTGTGATCCATGGGAAACAAGCCCATTCACCTTGCTGGGGGTGGCAGTGTGGCTCACTTCCATTCCTCCCTCCACCCCAACTCTCTCTCCTCCTCCTCTCTTCAGGGAAACTGTAGCCATATTCCCAACTTTAATATTTTCTAGGTGACAGTCACAAGCCTCGGTGTGGTTCTCAAAACCACCTTTTTTAGCTTTAGATGTGGCAGGTGGCTCCTTCCCCTCTCCTATTGAAAGGCAGGAGGTTCAGAGTGGGTGATAGCCAAGGGTTTCAGAACTAGTTCCTGAAACCCTTGAAATCTTAGCATGACCTCCATAAGTGATATTTCACTTATTATTCTTCAGAAACTCTTGAGGAAATAGGAAAAGTCAAATTTAATATGTTGTCACACTTACATATAGATGCATAGTATGTGGTTGCTCAATGGAAATTTTTTTTCAAGTAATACTCTTAAACTTGGAGATGGCCAAATCCTCCAGCAGAACTGCACATTATCTGATGTTATAACCATTATCTGATGCTCAAGAAATGGACACTCACTAGTTCTGATCACAAATGATGTGACCGATAATAAGAATTCAATAAGGGCAGCTGCTTTTTGTCAGATTATTAAAAAGGAGCCTGGAGCTTGAATAGTAGAGATTAACGCACGTGTAAGTTGTGTCTCTAAATAACATACCCTGTCCCAGCTTTAGTTGGTGCCTGAGCTGCAAATATGTCATAACTAACCAAAATATATGTTCTTTGCCTCTAGTGCTACATTAATTGTTATTTGTTGTAGGTATTTGCATAAGGGGGGAGCCTTCCTCGGTTTGCAAGCAAATGGAGGTTCTGACAACTATTTAATAAAATAACTGTTGAAAATACAAAAACGTACAAACTGAGAATGTAATTTATTAACCTTCACAAGGTTTATTTATTAACTTTCACCAAGTTTTTCCAGACCTTTTCTGGGCAGTAAAAAGCAATTTATCAAACCACCTTTCAAGAGGAATTCACGTCTTCCTCCTCAAACCATGCCCTGCTAATCTAAGTGAAAATTGTTTTAAAATAAATCCATTTAGAAATACTCTGAGGGAATACTCGAGGAAACTTGGTAAAATCAGAATTAGTTCAGAAAACTCAATATGAAAGCCTAATTTTTATTAACTAATTATTTTCTTTCAAGATGCTGTTCATTCTTAGGGGAGAAACTCTGCACTTCATACTCTAATATTTTCATAAGTTTTATTGGAGTTCTTTCCTCAGGTCATGTCATAGAAGAATATTTAAAAGGTTTTATTACTCTGGCTGTCTGAGTTCTTTCATATCCCAGAGTCACAAAGTAACCTGAGGGTTTTTTTTTCTTATTTGGGGAAAGATAGACACACGTACAAAGTCTAGTTTGGGGTTATCTTAAAAAGTAAACATTTACTCCTTTTCTTTTCCTCTCTTATGCTTAAAGTTTTGGAGTAGCCTTATAATTATCAGGAATTGTCATTTTCAGGAAATCCCAAGGCTATATGTAAAATATTAAAATGACTTTCCGAAGAGTCTGTTTCTAAGATCTGGGAATGAGCAGAATTTCTAGAAATGAAAATGTTTAGATTAATTTTCCCTTATTATCATTTCAGATATAGGGAAACTCACTGGAAAGTTTGCCAATGCTTGATGGATTGTAATGCTTTTTGTTGTTAGAGGTATGTATACTTTCTACATGCCTAAGAGCCAAAGCATCTTTGACCTAAGGCTCAAAACAATGAGGGGTGGTTTTTTCACTGCAATGGTTGTAGCAAGTAGTTTGGTATGATATATATGAGACTTTCACTGGTGAGGAACAAAATTAAGTTGTTGAAATCTTGTGCGATTTTAAATAATGAGGCAAATAAAAAGTCTTGACCATTTCAGGGTGGGTATAGATATCAGAATCAGGTGAATGGGAAGGAATTGATTCTCTATAATGGTAATCGTTATACTGTGGGAAAGGTCTTGTTGGTATTTAGGACAATTGGTTATTCTAGGGATCTAGGAGAAATATGTCCCTAAACCTGATTTGGCTGTCAGTTTAGACCTGCCTTCACTTTGTGAATTCACTTTGAGGCAACCTCTGGGGAGATGCTTACTCTGGGAAACAGTTCTCTGGAGGTTGCATTATGTCCAAATTGGGGACTATATTTGTACATGTCACCTGTCCTATAAACAAAAACAAGCACACGGTGTTGTTTTTTTGAGATAACAGTCAGTGCCATTGTTAACTTATTAGCTCCAAATTTATCCTTCAATATTTGCCCTGTGATAATAGAGGGGATTCCTTTAGGCATCTCTCCATCACAGTGAGCATGATGCTAACTTTTCTCAGTAGAAGTTACTGGAGGAACACTGCAGGGGACAGCCTCTCCTGCTATTTCATGCTTCAGCAGGTGGAGGTGGGGATGGGCCATCTCAGTGGTGTCAGAGTGCAAATATCTGCTGGAGCTCTGGGCCCAGAATCCTTGGTCACCTTGCAGCCTACACCTGATGATAACCTTTCCATGTCCTTGAAATGAGAACTGGTGTCCCAAAGGCTTCCTGCCTGCACTGTTGTCCAAGGCCTCTGACCTGTGTTGGCTCCCAGATTTCCTCTGCAGCCTGGAGGGGTCCATGCCTTCTGCATGCCCACACCACATGCCGATCACCTGTTCTTTGCCTCCATTCTGGAGGGTTGCCTCCTGCTTGCCTGTGAGATTGCAGACTAGCTCCAGGCTGGACAAACCAAACCTTTTTTTCTCTCCTGTGGGCTGAAATATACCTACTTTAATGAGGTCTGAATCTCAGTCTTGGTAAGGAGATCTCACTTCCACGTTTGTTCTTCTTTAGGTACTTTCTCTCAGCCCTATGGTACCATAGAGAGTTTCCTGATATTTTATAGTCATTCTTTTATCATAATTTGTGCTTTATATTCATCTTCCTCTGTTTAACCCATTCTGTGGTTTCTATCTCCTGATTGAACCAAGACTGCTACATATCAAATCTCATTTGTTCACATTGGCATAAAAAAGTGACTTTTAGGTAGTATCTGGACTGAAATGAGAGACAATTTTATGGAAGCCAGCATAGTATACTGAATGTGCTGTCTCTTATGGGTCAGCAGATATTTCAGATAGTGGTGATGCTGGAGATGGTCTGTAGACAGGTGCTTTGTGGGACCATCTTGCAGGGTTGATGCCTCCCTGGGTGTGTCTGGTAAAGACGCATGAGGTTTCAAAGGCAAAATCTAGGACTATGTGGCAAGGGTGAGTGAGAAAGAACTAGACAGTTATTCATCCAGTAAGGTTTTACTGAGTGCCTAGTATATGTCAAGTATTGTCTTAGGTGCTAAAGATATAACAGGAAAAAACAGAACAAAAATCCTTGACCTTGTTTTTTCTTTTTTTTGTTCACTTAGATCTTTCCTTCATGTTCTTTTTTGCCTACCTGACACTTCAAGTTGGTGCTTCCCGTTTTGTACTGTCTATTCTTGTAATCAACAGAATAAATCATTTCACATAATGTGGTTACAGTGGTACTAAGTGAGTGTGTGTGTGTGTGTGTGTGTGTGTGTGTGTGTGTGTGTGAGGAGAGAGAGTTTGGAGTCATTTGTTATATGCCAACAACCATTTTGACGATAAATTTAAGTAAAAACATATTACTTTTGGACAAACAATTCAAAGGGATTTTACTGCCTTCAAATGAATAGCAACATGCGAATGGAAAGTCAAACCTATGTGGTATGTGAAGTTGGTTTTGAATTTTTCATTATTTAAGAGTGCTCAGTGACTGGTTGTTCTAATTTCATTGGTTGGGATATTTGATCATTAGTCAAATGAAACATGCAGCTATAACACTCATCAGAAACCCAAATCAGACCTGGCGTGGTCTATGAAAGAATCGATGTTGTTTCTAGCCCACAAGAGGTTCAGTGGGGCAGGGCCTCACTTCATGGATTCTTGCAGTATTTTCTTTCAGGTGTATTTATTCCACCCTTTTGGAGCTCTACTTTGTTAGTTATGAGAGGGACCAAATCTGTCATCAGTGATTTGGTGACAGGACATTTTGACAAGGGTATTTTAGGATAGTCAATTGTTTGTGTTACTTCCAATCAATAGTAACTTTGACTTGATGGAGAGGTTTACATGTTTTCACTGAAGATAATCAATGCTTTTTTTCAAAAGAAAAAACTGATGGGAGAATATTTTTAGATTCTTTTGTTTGTAATATAAGTGGCTCAAGGTAGAGAGAACCTTATGTTTTAAACTTTTCATTTCTTTACTTTCACATCCCCTGTGTGTTCACATTCTCTGGGCATGTGTAGACACACAACTATTCTTGTGCCCTCTTTCTCTTCACCTTCTCTAAAGTAGGAAGGAAGTGGGCGGTCAGTGGAGGAGGAAATCCTCTCTGGATACTATGACGTAATAGGAAACAGAGCTGCAAACTTTTTTGTTTTGTTTTGTTTTGTTTTGTTTCGTTTCTCCTCATGGCAAGTTCGTTTTTCTGTAGCTAAAACTCAGCTAAAAAAATTACTACCACTTTCTGAAGAATATGAAGTTTAATGCTACCTAATGGTTGGGGAGATACTCACAACTCTTTAAATAAAGTGATAAATTTAAAATCATGTTCAAGTTTTATGGTACACACATTAAAAATAACATTTTCCTTGAACTAATATTTTTATGTTTAAACTCCATGATTGGAATTTAATTCAAAATTCCTATTTAAATGATACTACAGAGCTAGCAAATTAAAATGTGTAGCATTCCAATGAGTGACAGTATATCAATAAAGTGGATATAGGAGGCTTTAACTCCGGAATCATTTCTTATCAAGAATTCGGTTAATGAGCCTAATCAGTGTTGTTTCACTGGAAGTGTAATTTTAAACAAAATATTTTTAAAAATAATTTTATTAAGCCTTTAATGTATGCTTGTTAGAACATAGCTACTCATAAAAACATCATCTTCTATTTATTTCTTCCTTTTATTAGGCTATGAGGGCAGACCTTGACATTATTATATAGGATCAGTAAAGGGGAAGCTACTATTATTACTGTTTCCAAATGAGAGTCTCAGTTGCAGAATCAGGAAGTACACCATGCATGCAATGCAGTTATTTGGAGAATTGAATAAGATAACTACACACACACACACACACACACACACACACTCACAGACCAATAACAAGGTCAATGTTGTTTGTTCATTAATTTGACAAATATTTGTTGAGAACCTTTTATACAACAGGGAGCGACAACAACAACAAAACTAGTCAAGATTCTTGCTCTTATGGAGTTTACAATCTAGTAGAGGGGAATAATTTATTATGATTATATCTCATTGGTCTTATGGTAAACAAGGAAACAAACTCTAAGTTTTGGCATTTGATATTCTCTGAACAAAAAGATGTTTTTCTAGGTATTAGTCATTCTATATTACATTTTATCTACAAAGCAAATCTCCTGAGAATTGATCTCAACAAATATTTATGAAGCATCTACTATATGCCAAGCACTGTTAGTGTTGTTAAAATGAGTGACAGTAGTTTCCTTTTTTTAAAAAAATTCATTGGGGTGACAATTGTTAGTAAAATTACATAGATTTCAGGTGTAAAATTCTGTATTACATCATCTATAAATCCCATTGTGTGTTCACCACCCAGAGTCAGTTCTCCTTCCATCACCATATATTTTGGTTCCCCTTACCTTCATCTCCCTCCTCCCATCCCCCTTACCCTCTGGTAACCACTAAACTATTGTCTGTGTCTATGAGTTTTTGTTTCTCATTTGTTTGTCTTGCTCTTTTGTTGTTTTTGGTTTATATACCACATATCAGTGAAACCATACGGTTCTCTGCCTTTTTCTGTCTGACTTATTTCGCTTAGCATCCTACTCTCAATATCCATCCATGTTGTCACAAATGTTCCTATATCATCTTTTCTTACTGCCGAATAGTATTCCATTGTGTATATATACCACAACTTCTTTATCCATTCAACTATCGACGGACATTTTGGTTGTTTCCGTGTCTTGGCCACCATAAACAAAGCTGCAATGAACATTGGAGCACACGTGTCTTTATGGATAAATGTTTTCAGATTTTTTGGGTAGATACCCAGGAGAGGGATTGCCGGCTCATATTGTAATTCTATTCGTAATTTTTTGAGGAACCGCCACACTGCATTCCATAACGGCTGCACCAGTTTGCATTCCCACCAACAGTGTATGAGGGTTCCTTTTTCTCCACAGCCTCTCCAACACTTGTTACTATTTGTCTTGTTGATGATAGTCATTCTGACTGCGGTGAGGTGATGTCTCATTGTGGTTTTCATTTGCATTTCTCTCATGATTGGTGATGTTGAGCATTTTTTCATATGTCTATTTGCCATTTGTATGTCCTCTTTGGAGAAATGTCTCTTCAGGTCCTCTGCCCATTTTTCAATTGGGTTGTTTGTTTATTTGTTGTTGAGTTTCATGAGTTCCTTGTATATTTTGGATATTAGCCCCATATCAGAGACACTGTTTGCAAAAATGTTCTACCATCAGTTGGTTGCCTCTTTATTTTTTCGATGGTTTCTTTTGCTGTGCAGAAGCCTTTAAGTTTCATATAGTCCCATTTGTTTATTTTAGCTTTTACTTCCATTGCCTTTGGAGTCAAATTTATAAAATGCTCTTTGAACCCAAGGTCCATAAGTTTAGTACCTATATTTTCTTCTATGCAGTTTATTGTATCAGGTCTTATGCTTAAATCTTTGATCCATTTTGAATTAATTTTGGTACATGGTGACAGATAGCAGTCCAGTTTCATTCTTTTGCACATGGCTATCCAATTCTCCCAGTACCATTTATTGAAGAGGCTGTCTTTTCTCCATTGCATCTTTTTAGGTTCTTTGTCAAAAATTATCTTTCCATATTTATGTGGTTTTATTTCTGGGTTTTCAATTCCATTCCATTGGTCTATGTGTTTGTTTTTCTGCCAATACCATGCTGTTTTGATTATTGAAGCCCTGTAGTACAAGCTAAAGTCAGGGAGTGTGATTCCTCCAGTATTGTTCTTTTCTCTTAAGATTGCTTTGGCTATTTGGGGTCTTTTGTGGTTCCAAACAAATCTGATGATTTTTTGTTCTATTTCTTTAAAAAATGCCATTGGGATTTTTATGGAGATTACATTAAATCTGTATATTACTTTGGGTAATATGGCCATTTTAACTATGTTGATTCCTCCAATCCATGAGCACAAAATGTCTTTCCATTTCTTTGTGTCTTCTTCAATTTCTTTCAAAAATGTCTTATAGTTTTCAGCATATAGGTCCTTCACATCCTTGGTTAAATTTATTCCTAGGTATTTTATTCTTTTTGCCGCAATTGCAAAAGGAATTTTCTTTTGTATTTCTTTTTATGAGATTTCATTGTTAGTATATAGGAATGCAATGGACTTTTGTATGTTGATTTTGTAGCCAGCAACTTTGCTGTATTCGTTGATTGTTTCTAAGATTTTTTTGGTGGAGTCTTTAGGGTTTTCTATATATAGCATCATGTCATTTGCAAAGAGTGGTAATTTAACTTCTTCATTCCCAATTTGGATGCCTTTTATTTCTTTCTCTTGCCTGATTACTGTGGATATATTACTCTGAATGTATTCTCTGTTCCCTTATCTCTTTCTTCTTCTTCTGGTATGCCCATTATTCTTATATTGCTCTTTCTGATGGAGTCAGAAAGTTCTTGTAAAGTTTTTTCATTTCTTTTAAATCTCAACTCTCTTTCTTCTTCCATCTATGTAATTTCCAGGTTTCTATCTTTGATGTCACTGATTCTTTCCTCCATCTGGTCAACTCTACTACCTAAGCTGGTTATTTCATTCTTAATTTCTTCTATTGAGTTCTTAATCTCCATTGCTTCTTGTCCTTTTGGCTAAGATGAAGTGAGTTCTTAATCTCCATAAATTCTATTTGGTTCTTTTTTTAAATTTCAATCTCATCCATAAAATGCTCGTGTTGTTCTTTGATTGTGTTTCTGAGTTCATCAAACTTCCTATCTGTGTTTTCTTGCATCTCGTTGAGTTTTTTTAGAATGTCAATCTTGAATTCTCTGTCTTTTAAGTCACATATTTCCATGTCTTTAAGTTCCTTTTCTGGAGACTTTTCACTTTCTTTCTGAGTTGTCTTGTTGCCTTGGTTATTCAGGGCAATTACTGATTTATTATTTCTCTTCCTAGACATCTATAGGAGTGGCTTCTGCAACAGGTTGATAGGAAGAGGTCTTTCTTTTGTTTTCCAGTACTTGTTGGTAGAATGTTTTATTTTCTCTCTGACAGCCGCCTTTTTTTCCTCTCTCACACGGTAGTGCTATGTTTTCTCTGCACTATTCCAGCTTCTCACACAATGGGGGTATTCCCTGGGAGACGAGCTTCTCCTCTGTTAATAGTTCTCTTGGATCACAGGGCACAGTGTCCGTGTGGGTATGTGGAGAGCTTTTGAAGTTCCAAAGCTCTTCCCGCACCAGATTCGGAGCCCGTATGTTTTAGCTGTTCTGTTTACTCTTGCAGGGATCCGCCGAGATAGGTGGGGCCAGGGGCAGTGTGAGTTGTGAGAGGTGGCCCAGAGCAACCACCACCACAGCCGGTCCTGCTTCCACAGCTCTCTCCCCTGTGCCGAAACTAGTTGGGCTGTGGATCTGTGTCTGCAGTTCACAGTTCTCATAACAGCAAATATTCTGTTCTTTTGATCTGACAGTGCTACTGTTCCTCTTCTAGCACAGGGCAGGTGGGAGCTGGGCGAGCTCTGGGAGGGTGAGGAGAGGGCAGCTAGTCTCAGTGTCTAAGGCTTCCGTTCTCTGCTCGGCAGTGAGGGCTTAAACCACTGTTTTCAGTCTTCTTCCCTCAGTCTTTTCTCCGAGGTCTCTTCCATGAGTGTTGGTTTCAGCCGTGTTATATGCTGCCCCTTCAGCCCTGTGGGCCATAAGCGGAGCCCTAGTAGTCTGAGTTCTTCCCTCTCCTGCAGCTGCGGTAGTTCCAGGATGCAGCGAGCTCAGAGTACTGAGCTAGGTCTGTGTCCTGCACCTGCGCGGCTCCATTGCAGCACTTCTCCCTTCCCTTCTCCCCCGTTAGCGTGATTTGCCCACCTTTAGGTGAATTCAGCAGTGGGACTCTTCGTCTTGCTTGTCTGCTGTGCAGGGAGTCCTTTGTGGAGTTATTTTTGTTCGATTAGTTGTAAATTCCAGGGGAGCTTTACAGAGGCTCAACTCACGCCTCCATTTTGATGACATCCTTCCGATAGTACTTTCTTTGTTGGCTACATTGAGCATGACAAACTAAAACCCTGTGAAAAATATTTTCATGTGATGATCTCTTAAAATTTCACTAACTGCCAAAATGGACTTCATACATGAACCTTTAAAATAGAACAGGTACACATAGACACCGTAAATAGCATAATTAAGATTTAAGAAAACTATTACAGAATAAGCTTTTGTTCTTATTTGAAAACCCTTGGGGAAGAGCACGGAATTTTAGTGACTTCTTTATTTATGTGCAATTGTTTCTGTTAGCTATTTCAGAAGTGTTGTTTTATGGGCTGTAGAAAACGAGTTAGCAGTATTCTAACAGTTTTCGCTTTCAATACTTACAATCTTTTACTCAGTTTTCTTCCATCCCGTCTTCTTTTTGGGGAGAAGAGAGGTTTCTCTGTCTTTTCTTTTTGTGTTATCAATCATATCTATATTGATAAGCCAAGAAGAAATAACTGTTACTGAAAATTAAATCTGTTCTTGTGTGCTTCTCCCAGACTGCCTCTCGGATCCATTGGCAGCATCAGCATACTTCACTAACGCATCCCGAGCTCCTGCTACGTCGGCTGCCCTGGCTTTACCATGATACCCTGAGGAAGAGCTTGGATTTCAAACTAGTGACTGGTCAGTACAAACCGTTTTCCCTATGCTGTGTTCAACAAAATGCAATATGGTCTTGAAATATATTCATAGAGGCTATCTCATCTTTTCCTACTTATTCAACAAAGAGAAGAGCTTTCTTTCTTGTTCATACTGCCAATCTCTTCCCCGCCCTCTCCACCATGTTATATTGGGCTGATCCTGGATTGTCTTGCAATTTGTCACTGCCAACCCAGGTACTGAATTTATATTCTCTTCATTTATTTAAAGCCAACCCTTTATCAAAGGGCTAAATAAAATTTTACCTCTTCCACTAAACTTTTCCTGCCATTACTAGAACACACAGATCTCTAATCTCCATGAATAATTTTATGGTCAGAGTCAGAAAGGGTTAACATTTTTCTCCAGACTTTTTCATATATGTTATAGTAGTTTAAGTGTAATTCTTCCAATTATTCAATAGCAGAAGTTATTTTTATTCTTTGGGTGTATGTCTCATCGTGCCGAGTACTCCCTCTTCTGTTTTCCATACTATGGTGTGAATTCATTCATCACAGAAAAAAGTTCCTTAACTACCTAGTTTTAGTTGTGTGCTATAGAAGGCACACACACACACAGATGCACACTACAAAATATAAGGCAGCTCTTGCTCTTCAGAATTTCATAGTCTAGACAAGGAAAGAAACATGAAAATATGTGTAACAAGATTGACATTAGAAATGCATTATTCATTCATCTGTTCATTACTGAACACTTCTCAGTTGGTGAGCAACATATTCACAACATTTGTAGTCACAGGGCTCATTGTCTATAGAGATGGGAAGTATCAGAAGGATTGTAGAGGACCCAAGGAGACAGAAATGTTCTCGCTCTCTTTCTCTCTGTCTCTCTCTCTTTCTCTCTCTCTCTCTCCTTCCCTTTCGCCCTCCCTCCCTCCCTTTTTGCCTCCCTCCCTTTTTCTCTATCTCCTACTCTCTCATTTTCTCTCTATTTCTCTCTCTATCTGAGTGACATGAAAAACAAGTAAGAAGGAAGATAAGATTATGAGTTACTATGAAAGAGATCGTGTTCGTGTTCTATTTTCTCTAGAAAAATCTAAGAGGCTCTTGCTGTAGAAATGTCTTTTATTTGTAGGGATAAGTGTATTCAAAGCAAGGGGGCAAGTATTTTGAGGGGGATTAACAGCAATATGTCTTTCACTGTAATACATTTTTTTTTTAATTTAAACATTCACTGTAGTTTTTGATCACACCTCATATATTTGTTCCTGACAAATCTTTCTTATGTTTAGATTCTTCAGCTACCACCTTCAGCTGTATGTCTTACAAGCGCTTCAAACTCAGCACAGGCCAAACAGAACTCCTTATTTCCCCTCGTAAAATACTTCCTTTTCCAGTCTTTATTTCAACTGATGGTAATACCATCCACCTAGTTCTTTTAACCAAAAGCTTAGGAGAGATTCTTGAGACGGCTTTCTTTCTCACCAACCACATCCAATCAATCCCTAAGTATTTTCTGAATATGTCCCCACCTCTCTGTCTCTATTACCCCTGTTACAGTTTGTCTGAACTCTTGTCATCTTTCCAAGTGGCCTTGGGACATTCAGTCTTTTATTTCCCTTCAACTTCATTTTCTAAACAGCTAATAGACTAGACTTTTGAAGCACAGACCTGATGTTCATTACTTTTATTAAAGCCTTTAGCATATACAATTGTCTGCAGCATCAGTTTTCTTACTGTGGAATAAATGACCCTCCATTGCCCTTTCTACTTCCAGTCACATAACCCCCTGCCAGCACCTGTAGGCAGCGTGTGGCTGGCTGTGTGACTGCACGGCTGTCTCTCCTTGCTCTCCCTGATACACCCTCACCCCTTCACCTCCTTGACTGGTTCCTCTTTGTTAAGAAGTTTCTCCTCATTTTTTATGCTTGTGACCCTTTGGGGCTCTGGGATAACTTAAAAGAATATGAAAGAAATAAAAGGATGTTTTAAGGCAGATTCTATAAGGAGATGACAGCCACAGGACGTTCCACGCGACATGCCCTACTTGTCAGCAAAGTCTGGATTCAAGTCTGATGTTGACAGAGAAATGTTCATAAGGGTTTCATCAGAATGCTTCCTCAGTTTAACCCAATGGCTGATCCTTCCTATTATTATGAAAATCCATTTAGTGAAAATAAGCAGAAGGAGAAGATTGTGTCACTATTTTTTCCAGGATATTGCCTTGTCCTTTGTCCTTATTCCAAATAGACCATGGCCAAGTTTTATAGTGCACTCATGCTGGATATTATAGTCCTCAGTTACTTAGATTTTATATACTGGCCATGGACACTTGGTTTTCCACCCCCACTGTTGGTCACAGCGAGCTGAGATTTAAATAAATGTCTTCAAACCAGAAACACGCAGTCTTCCATTTATGCCTATTTTGTTGTAAGGTCCCTAGGCAGAGATTAGGGTATGGGTAATAGGTAAAGTGCTTCACCTGAATTATCAGAGTTCTGTATGTTAATACTAGGTCTCAATATGATTTTTTATATTATACCAGTATTTATTCTTGAAGATTCAGTTTATGAATTAAAGTCTCTGCTCCACATCAGGAGTGCAGTGTGGGAAACCACTATTCCCAAGAGGATGGCTTGCTCCAATGGAGTAGCTCCTAATCACAGGCCTAGAAGTCCTGGACCCCTGAAGTCAGGTGCTATGGGGCCCAATTGTGCATGCATATGGGGTTCTGACTAGGCATTCAGGCACCCCGATATAGTCCCTGGTATGGACCATGTAAGGATAGTCCCAGCCATTGTCTAGGGGACACCCTAGGCTGCCAAGGTCCATCCAGCTCTAAATTATTTTTTATTGTGATAAACATTCATAAAATGAAGTTTACTATTTTAAGTGTAAAATACACTGGCAATAAATATATTCACAGTATTGTATAACCATCATCAATATCTATCTCTAGAACTTTTTCATCACCCCAAACTGAAATTCTGCACCTATACACAATAGCTCCTCATTTCCTTCTCCTCCCAACCCCTGGTAACCTTTATTCTACTTTCTATCGATAAATTTGCTTATTCTAAATTCCTCCTATAAGTGGATCATACATCGTTTGTCTTTTTGTGACTGCCTTATTTCACTTAGCATAATGCTTTCGAGGTTCATCCATGTTGTGTTTCAGAACTTCATTTCTTTTTATGCATGAATAATATTCCATTGTATGAATATACCACATTTTGTTTATCCACTCACCCCTGATGGACATTTGGGTTGTTTCTACCTTTTGGCTATTGTGACTAATGCTACTATTATCACTGGCACATATGTAACTGTTGGAATCCCTATTTTCAATTATTTTGGGTATACTATGCGTAGAAGTTTTAAAGCCCTCCTTCACTGTGGTAATGTGTAGGAATGAAATGCCAGATGTGTGCACCATGCCATCAAGAGCTCCAATTACTGTTTCTATTGCTCAGAAGAGGGTCAAATCATGTAATCATTCATTCTGGGAAGTGAAAAATGCCTTGAATTTCAAGGAAATAACACTTCTGATTTCTCAAACTTCAGGAGAACAACTGCCTGTCATTTTCCCCCTCAGTTTATAGGATGTACAAGTCATCGGACGTCCTTCTGTTATTGAGCAAGGGCTCACTGCCTATGAACATGAAGCCAATACTATGACACAGACTTTTGAGAAAAGAAAAGGCTTCGTTGCGAGGTTGACTGGTAAGGAGACAGGATGCAAGGCTCAAATCTGTCTCCCTGATTGAGGACTTGAGGTGGAATTTAAGCGGTTAGGGAAGGGTGGGCTGGTATGAGGGAGCCATGGTGGGAGAAGTTTCATGGAGAGAAATTGGAGGGGTTTAGCACTGGATCTTCCTGGACATTGGACCCTCCATTTCTGAAAGTAGCCCAGTGATCGAGTTCTGGTCATATCCCAGCTTTTTGGTTCCATGAGGAATAGAGGTTGAAACTTTGGCTCTGGGTATTATTTGAGATCAAAATTCTCTCCTCTATGCATGCTTCTGTTACATGACCTGTGGTTTTGTTCTGTTGTTTCTGAAAAAAACAAATCAGTATCTGGTTAGAAAACAAGAGAAGACCAGTTTGAGATGATTCTGTGGTTACATGTCACACACACACTTGGCACTTCTTCAGTAGCACACACACATGGAATACATAAAGGGTTCTGGGACAGTGGGACTGACCCCTTAGTGTGAGAACCCCATAGTCAACAGCATCTAAAGTTGACTTTGACTTTGCCTTCCAGGAGCACACAGTGCTGAGGCTGAGAGGTATTAAAGCTGAATCTCAAACATAAGTATGTTCTGAATTAAGGCATACATTTTGTGGAATAGTGATGGCTATTGTGATCATACCATTTTCCAGAAGCCTTCCTAAGGTTTTTACATGTGAAGCATTGGGCGCATAGTAGAGACTAAGCATTTGTTTTTCAAACTCAATCATCTTATTGTGTTAATATAGTAGTAATCAGCACCCAGCTCTGTGGCAGATCTATAGTTAGATGGATGGAATTAGCCAGAACCCTATCTAATAGTCAGGACCTGGGTTGCATTCTCCAGTTCAGAAGCAATTTAATCAGTATCTTATTTGGGCATTTAGAATCTGCATAAAGGCAGCTCAGAGTAAGGCTGGAGTGAACTTATCCTTTGATAGGTCCAAGTTTTTTTTAAAAAATAATATTTTGAATATTTATAAATTTATGTGAAGCTAAGATACAGAAAGAAATATTGAAGGTAAAGAAGTTTTTCAAAAAAAGTTTCTTCATCATAGAGTCCCCTGAAGATAAAAACAGAAAGAATATTTTTAACCCTGTGCTTTTATATTTGTTTGCAGAAAGATAATTTTAGCAACTCTTATTTGTTTCAGTTATGTCTGCTATCTCCTCAGTGTGTTTGGGGTACCACCATTTACATTATTTTTGTAGATGAATTTAACCTCAAACACCCTTAACACTGTGACTTGAATTTATATGAAGGTATAAATGACTGGATTTGGATGAGGGAGGACATGGGAAGTGGGAGAGGAAGAGACAGGAGTCACTCTGTCCACATGGGGAGAACTGGTTGGAAACACTCTGAAAGGGGAGACTTAGCAGGCTGGAAATAAAAAGATCTGACTTAAAATGGTCCAGGGCTAACCCAGGATGCA
Source organism: Rhinolophus hipposideros (assembly GCF_964194185.1). Taxonomy (NCBI): domain Eukaryota; kingdom Metazoa; phylum Chordata; class Mammalia; order Chiroptera; family Rhinolophidae; genus Rhinolophus; species Rhinolophus hipposideros. The sequence goes on from NC_138049.1 coordinate 70,473,481, forward strand.
CATTATTATTAATTTTCTTTGATTTGACATTAATGATTTTTAAGATAAGCCTTCAGGACTTAAACATGTTGGAAAGATTCTGAGGAAAGCAGCCTTTTATCATGCAAGCCTCCTCTTGCAGTGTGTCTCTGTGCTGTTTGCAGAGTATTTTGCTAGGCAAGGAGACGGAAGCACAGATTCAATGTCTGGTTTTACAAATTTGTCCCTAAAGGTTCTGAGGCTTCATTCAGGCAAAATTTCATATTGAGTTCTTCCTGCCCTAAATTAGAAGACACTGGTCCTTGGGTCTTAAAATTGCTCCATTTGCTGAAGCTCTGCGTTCCACGGTTCTCCTGAGGAAATGAGAGAATCATGTATTGTCACAAATGGTTACAGGTTTGGCGACAATCTTTCCTGTCACTATGTCATTCTCTTACTGTAAATCCTACATTTTGTGTGAGGAAGAAAGGTGGATTCCAGAAGTCACTGATCTTGTTCTTGGTTTGGCATGGCTTTAAAAGTCAAATGTGAACACAGTGCAATATACAGATGATGTATTATAGAATTGTACACTTGAAACGTATAATTTTACTAACCAATGTCACCCCAATGATTTTAACAAAGATAGAAAAATCCACATTTTTTTTGGTACCCTTTATTTACCTGAAAGTAATATTCCAAGAAGACGGAAAAGGGAGCAGAGTTTGTTCAGACATTCAGGGGGAATGGTATTTTCCCTTATTCTGTTTTTTTTTTTTTTTTTTTTAATTATGGTAGTAGTTCTTCAGTGTATTTCAATTTGTCCCATGGATCTGACAAGTCACTGCTTATTGGGTTTGAAAAAACTACATGTATTGACCCATTGTCAAAATAGAAGCTCCTCGTACAAAAGCTGAGTTGTTGGTTTTTTGTTTTGTTTTTGGAAATGAAGCATCAGTTTGGATGCTTCTCTCTACTTGTCTGAATTTGTTACAAGGAAAGTAGAAATAGGGCAATCAGAAGCTTTGTGCAGGAATATAAATAACTTGCATCTTTACTAGACTGTTATATTAATTGGTGAAATGCAGTTCTCTGCAAACTTTAAACACATATATTTTCTGATTTTGTGTGTGTGTGTCTGAAAAGCAAAATTTAGAGTATATTTAGAAGATAATTCAGAACATTATAATATTAAAAGTAATTTGAGCTTGTATCCAGGAGGTTCTTCGAAAAATAAATTTTGAGCTAAAGCAATAAAGTATTAGCTGGACTTGGCACAGACCATCAGTTGGTACTGGGATAAGAGCTGGGTGATCCAGATTCTGTGAGCTGGGCATTCATGTGTTTGCTTCTTTCAAAGCTGGAAAAACACTTTAGAAGGTGTCATGACCAACTACAGTCCTGCCTACATTTAATGCGAGCATAATAGTTGGTAAGTCTCTAGTTGACTTGCATTAGATGTCTCTTCAGAGATAGTGTTCATCCCACTCGGAATGGATGCTCGGAAATGGTTAGGCAATTACAAATATGCTGCCAGGGCATTAGAACAATTAGTGTAATAAATTTGCTAACTAGTGTATCTCCAGGCCTAGAACAATGCTTAACACATATCTGCTAAATATCTGTTGAATGAATGAATTGAATTGACAGAGTCAACTTCATCTTCAGTGTATATAAGTTTAACCTTCCTAATGATAAAAATGAAAGCTTTCCTTGGGGGCATAGGTAGGGTTTGTTCTGGGCATCCAGAAATCCATATGAGGACATTCAAAAGAAGGGAGAAACTCATAGAAAGATTGGTCGGGTTGAAGGTTGCAGATAGCTATTAAGGCAATTTTACCCTGGAGTTAGGGAGTCTTTCCTTAAATTCTATGCAAGTCACAATTTGCACAGAGATTGGGGTAGAGCAGAGGGTCCCAAATTTTCTTTGCTCCTAGTGCCTGTAGTGTCTTGGTGATTTCTTTTTATCAGACTCCTAGACCGAACAGAAAAACAAACAGTTCCATTTATTAAGTAGTTAGTGCTAAACAACAACAAATATTAAGTCCTAACAACTTCATAGCCATTTGAATAAATAATACAAATATTTAAAAAAAACACACACACGCACACACAACATTTTAATTTCATTTTAAAACAGCCACACTTACTTACTAACGGGATGTGTGTGCCTACTGAGCCTGCACAACTCCTCAGATTTTGGTCTCAGTGTCACTCTTCTTTGCTTTTCCACACTAACTTTCTCACCGTACTTGATTTTTATCCCGGCAACCACTGAAAACTCGATTTCGCAAAGATAGGATGTTTCAAACGAAATACAGCAATTTAATGTTAAAATAGTCCATGCAATGTCTGCCAAGTGTCAGGGATTGCTGTGTTTTCCTCAAGAATTTAAAATGTCCCACTGTGCCCTGTGAGTTCACTGCAGTGTCCCAGAGCCCAGTGTGGACATTTAGAAACCATGGGGTTAAAGAAATAATAAAAATAATAAAATAATAATAATAACAATGTCAACTACTGATTCATCAAAGAGCACCAACATAATACAAAACTGCATTTATTATTATTACTATTTATTTTTTTCTTTTAGAATTCACCTTTTTAAAAATTTTATATTTCTATATTATATAGTTTCAGGTGTACAAAACAACATAATGATTAGACATTTATACCCCTCATAAAGTGATAACCACCCCCCGCCCTTCCCCAAGTCTACTACCCCTCTGACATCGTATATAGCTGTTACCTAGTAAGGGAGATCGATAATCTTGTTGAAGTTTTAGTAACATTTCTGAAGCCCAGGTTACTTAGGAGGTTTTGGGAGTCTGGTTTAAGACAGGTTTTGAATGCAGTGACCTGACTGGGATTCAACATAGCACTTGACATAATAGTGTAGAATTGGTGGCCATAATGAAGCAAGGATTTTGAGGGTATTGCAGAAGCATAAGTAATCATTTGATAAGACCAGATGAGTGGTCTGTTGTCCTGAGATGGGAGGTAAGTATGGCTTGTTGAAAGTTTGGGTATATGGATTTGGTGGAAATTCCTGAAATGAAAAATAGTGATTTGCACTTTCATCTTGGACAAGAGTTTCTTGGAAGAGTAAAATCATGTTCATGCAGACATTGAACTGTATGGTTTTGGTTTTCAGCACTTTACAAGTATCCTATTTTAAAATATTCTCATCAATTTTATGAGGAAGGGATTATCCCTATTTTTACAGAAAAAGAATGTGAAAGGAAGACAGAGTGGTTAATTGAATTTGCCTATGGTCATGGAACCAGGACAAGACAGAGCATGTGATCTTTTTGTTTTAAATAATGAAAAGGCACGGGCAAGCACTACGTGAATAATTCACAGGTTTGTGTATAGAACATTTATTTTCAAAGTGTTCTTTAAGCATTCATATTACTCCTTCTGTGGCCTTATAACAGTCCGGTCCATGGGTCTCTCTGCACATTAATAGAGAGACTGTGGTTTGTGGTTTGGGGATAGAGCTGATTGCTGTTTTCCTGTTTAGTGACCAGCTGCCCTGGAGCTGACCCCAGGCTCCACACTGCTGCTGATTCTGGGAGAATGCCTGAATGGCATCAAGTCTTTGGATGTGGTAACTGGCCTTTGTCTGAGCAACACAGCAGCAGTGTACAGAGTGTCTTACTTTATGACATATTGGTTGCTTAGTTATTGAGCCATGTTACAGACTGTGACTTCATTCTGAATAAAAAGGAAAAAAAAGCACAAAATAACACAGAAAGATTTTAATTACAGGAACACTTCACTGTTATTACAGGAATATTAGCATGTAAAAACTCAGGTTTATAAAACTCTGGGTTCAGTTTATGTTCTTAGTTTTATGACCGAGTTTATAAACATTGTTTTAGCCAATCCTTTATAGAGCTTGGAATAATTATTTAAAGGAGTTATATGGGTAAATCTTTTAAAAACAACCAATCAATCAACATGGCTTTATGGAGCATACCTTTATAAGTATATTATTTTACGTATACGATTTCCTATGGTAGATAGGTATAATAGTCAACAAAGAATCGATTTACTTTATAGTATTTGAATAGATACTTTATAGAATTTTATAGTTCCTTAAGCCATGGGGTTTTGTATATTTGGTAATGAATTTTTGATGGTTGCTCCTTCATTTAATCTGTATCTGCTTGTATACAGCCTATATATAGAATTATTGTCTTAATTCTAAAATAAGCAGAGGAAAGAGGTTGGAGTGTTAGAAGAACTGAAGGGAGGGTGAATGTAACTGGAGTCTAGTGAGCAATGGGAGAGTGACACACATGCCTAAGCACCAAGAAACAATCAAGATGGATGTGATGAAAGCTCTTTATGAATACTACGATTTTTATTTCCAGTGTGTGAATTTGCTATTTGTAGCAGAACTCAGGGAAGACCAGTGCAGTCTGCAAAACTCACTCTTAAGATGTTCCATTACTCATTAAGTTAGTAATGCTTTCTTGGAATGAATGGAGGAAAATTCATATAAGGTGCAGTTAGAGCCCAGGTCTCCCTTCCTCCCTGGAAAACAGGTGACTTTAACCCAAGTAGAAGACCAGCCATTAATAATTCAGGGGAAATTGAACTTGAGATGTTCTGGACTTCTGTACATAAAACACAGCAACATATGGTGTGACAAATTTTTAAAAGAAAACCAAAACGAAGACATTGCAGGTATGAATAGAAGACAATTACACAAAAGCAGCTTTTGTAATTGAAATCCTCAGAATAGTGAGAAGTCATGCATTTTTTTTTTTAGCTTGCAAATGGTACCAAATTTTAAATTCTGGAATCTGGACTATCTAGGTGTTTACAACTCTTAATGAAATAGCAATACCCTTTGTCCAAAATAACTTTTGGCATCCTATCTTCAATGAGTCGTATGGTTATTGACAGAGTGGTGAAGAGATGATACCAAAAGTAGTTTGGCTAGTGAGAGAAATGCAGGGGGAGAACACATGAATTGATGAAGAAAATAAGGAAAGCAAATTGAGACTTTCAGGAACCAGAATGAAAATCAGAATAATATGTTTTCTCCTGTACAGACAGGAATGGAATTAAAGCTTAGTGGGAAAGTTTGAAGTCTTAGCTAGCAGAAATATCAAGATATTTCATGCTTTTGTTAGAATTTCTGTATTATCTTTTTAGAACCATGAGTACAAATTTAATTACAAATGTACTGAGAACCAGTGAGGAAAATTAGTTGTAATAAATAACTTCACTGCGCATAATACTAGAAGGGATAATTTTAGAAAGAAATAGATAATTATTTTATAGTATATTGCCACTCAAATGGACAGTTAACTTGTTTTTATATGTATGCATTATTCTATAATTCATAGTGAATGAAATAGTAAAGTAAGTCAGTTCTTTAGCACACTGTGCCAGTTATTATGTCTTTATCAGGCTTTCCAGTGGGGAAATATCAGTTAGATGAAACCATTTATTCTATTTCACTGTATTTTTATACCACTGCGTTGATGCAAAAAATTAAATGTGAAAACTGGTTGGTACCACAAGAAACTGAAAACAAAGTGTTTGGGGGCTGAGTAACTATTCTCCTTATGATAATATTATATGTATTATCTGTCTCTATTGATATAATTGAGTGTATGAGAATTAACTGTTAGTGATGTGTTCTTTAAATTCACTTAAGAAATTAAACATTTGAGAGACAGTGATACCTGTGGCAGGCTTTGCCTGCACAAGCACAGCTCCCGGAAGGGGCAAAGCGACCTTTGTGACTGATTCCTTGGCATCAGCTGAGTAGCCTGGAAGAATTCTGCAGTCTTGGTAATTTTTTCCTTCCTCAGCTGTACTGGTATCCCATCTTCCTCTTTCTGCCTTATCCTTTTATCCTTTTCCCTCAAGGTTAACAATGGAAGTATGTTCAGTCCTCTGTGATCTGTACACCATGTTTAATACTCAGCTTAAGTTTGCCTTCACTTAAGACTACAAAGAAATTACACTTGCAAGATGGTATATGTTTCAGCCAAATCACACAGTGAATGGCGTTTCTTAAAGAAACAAAGCTTGAGAGGTTAATGTAAATATTTCTGAGCTAACAGCTAGTTATTTGGAGTGCTCTGAAAAACTTTTCCTTGTTCAGAGAAAAGGCTATTAAAGAGATGGATATTGATGTATATTGTTGGTGTACATTATTCTCTTCATAAGATTTATTCAATTACAGTTCATTTTTCTTCTCTTTCTACCTGGCTGAACTGGCAATTTTTGTATTTACTTTTCTGAGTCTAAGTATGCAATGCACAAGGAAGCACAACATACCGGTAGCAGAGGAAAAGATGAGAAATACCGAAAAGGACAGTTATGAATATTCACAAAATTAAAACTGAGCTAATAGTTTCAAATGTTGAGAATTCTGTGTGTGTGTGTGTGTGTGTGTGTGTGTGTGTGTGTGTGTGCACAGGACTACATTATTAGAGGAAATTCATGTGCTTTTTCTTTCATAGATTGGGTTTGTATGTGCCATGAGACTGAGAGTCACTTAAATGTTGAATCTCTCATTGGTTATGTACTATCTCAAGAGTTTTTATCTTTGACTGCAGATGGTTTAGGTCTCTGCCTTTCAAATTCTTTGGTCAGTGTGTCTCAGAAGCTTTTTCTAAAAAACATTTCCTATTTTGTTCATTGTACTTGTTATCAGCACGGATAGTCTCATATTTCCATCGCTAATACATGTTTTTCAAATGGTCAACTTTAGAATTGGTTTAGATTGCAATATTTGAAATCTAATTGCTATGTTACAGAGAAAGAGATACCAAATTTCAATTTTAAAGATTTACTAAAAGATAAACACAATAATTTCTGCAACCCATTATAATTATAGACTTAGTGAAATAAATTATTGGAAGAAGAAAGTAAATATGTAAGAAGAGATTATAAGGGACAGTGATGACAAAGATAAAAGCTGAATTCAACAAGGATTAGCTTTGAATAAAGAATAGAAACAAAGGATGAGGAAGATATGAAAGAACAGTTGGACTTTGAGAGAAAATCTGAAGTATAGAGGAACTGAAGTTTATATTTATGACTGATATATTCATAATAATCTCCTTCCCTTCCCCAACCATAGTTCTCACTCTATCAACCTGATTATTTTCTTCATAACATCTACTGCCTGAAATTATTTTATTCTGAGTATTTCTTTAGTTGTTTAATATTCACCAGCACCTGCAGAATGTAAGCTCCACAACTAGGAAACGGTTTTGTATATACTACATACCTAGTATGTGCCTGGCATATTTAAATAAATATGTTTAAATATTTAAATCAATGGACATTGTCAATAAACATTTAAATCAATGTTTTAATAATGTTTATTAAATAAATATTTAAATATTTATTCAATGGACATTGTCAATAAACCTTCATATGAGAATAAAGGAGGAGTACATTAGAAGAATAAAAAGCTTTGAAACATTCACTAGTAAATGATCTACCTAATATTCATAGCATTAATTACAGCCTTTATTTATTGAGTACTTAGTATGTGTTATGAATATGTGTTATGTACTTTTATACCACTGCATTGATGCAAAGAATTCAACCAATGTGAAAATTGGTTGGTACCACAAGAAACTGAAAACAAAGTGTTTGGGGGCTGAGTAACTGTTCTCCTTATGATAATATTATATGTATTATCTGTCTCTATTGATATAATTGAGTGTATAAGAATTAACTGTTAGTGATGTGTTCCTTAAGTTCACTTAAGAAATTAAACATTTGAGAGACAGTGATACCTGTGGCAGGCTTTGCCTGCACAAACACAGCTCCCTGAAGGTGATATTTAATAAATATTTAAATATTTAAATCAATAACAATTTGGATGACTGGCAAAATGTTATATTTCATTATCAGAAGCTGAGAGGTTGTGGAATTAATGGTTCAGAGGCATGCTTGATTTCAACAATAAAGCACCTACTTATTAGGAATTTCTATTTGATAAATACCTCCAACGCCCCCTTCCCTTCTACAAAAAGAAGTTCATAGATTTGAAAGTGTGAAAGTTTTGCTTTCACTTGGATTAAGAACTATGTTACAATGATGTTAAAAATCATTATGCACATAATCAAACATAGCTATGTAAGTGTGACTGTGTTAAGAGATTGGAAAAAGAGATTGGAGGTTTGAGAGACATTCCTTCAGGAGTGGGAGTGACATTTAAGTTGAGGACGGTCAGAGAGGAAAAAAGCCAGACACAGGAAAGGCTGAGGAGAGAGTCTCTTTATTTAGAAACCATATCAATTTAACTTAGTCATCTTAAATAAAAAAAGAGAAAATTGAGTTCGTACTACAACTTTTTGTCCATATTCAGATTCCAACAGCAAGGAGGAGGAGTATAGGAGGAAGAAAAGAGAGTCTGCTTTAAATGAATTGATCTTTGATAATTAATTACCACAGTTTCTTGGTTTTCATTATTATAGTTTAGCTGAAACTTTGAATAAAAATGCCCCCACAAGATTCAGGGATGTCTAATAGGATATTGTGTCACTGTAAAAGTGATTAGTTAGAAGTCCAAACTTAATTGTCTTAATAAGCCACTTAATCATTCACAACAGAAAAGAGAAGCCACAAAGGACCACAATTCTAAGGCTTTTCAGTTTTAAGTTTTCAAAAGCTCATTAGTAAAGCAGGAAGTTGAAGTGCAAGAAATTATTTTATACAGAGGTGTCAGTTATTGTTATGCTGTATTTCATGGAGTTGCTTTGTACTAACCCTTCTCTGTAGCATGAAGAGAATTTTGAAGAAGTCCCCATACAGAGATAATAATAGGCATCATCATGACAAAACAGAGCTAACCAGAAATTCCTTTGAAAATAAAGCTTTGTCCATGAGAGACTGAATAGCTTTCATCACAAGCAAAACAATAAATATGGGCAGATCTTGATTAACTAGAAGTTTAGTGAATGAATTTTTCTGGCCAATTATTAAAAATAATTTAAAAATAAACTCACCTTTTTAAAAAGCACTTTTTTATGCTTGTGTTTTTTCTGGTTATTAAAATATGTGCTTGCATTGGAAAGTTGGAAAAAAATTCAAGTTTCATAGAAGAAAAAATAATATCCAGTGATTAAAGTAATTCAACAGCCAGGTGCCTATTACATTTTAATATATTTCCTTAAGCTCCTTTAAGAATGTGTACACATAATTTAATATGTAAAAAAAATACTGACATAGTATTGTCATTTACATTATGAAAAATTTCATATAATATTAAATATTTTTGAAATTATTTTCAAATTTTTATTTCTGTATACATTTTAACATGTAGATGTGCCACACTATTTAACCATTGTTCTTAGGCTAGATATCATGGATATAACTTTTCATTTCTTTGACATTCATAAGCAATGCTTGAGTAAATAGCCTTACTCAAGGTTCTAATTTATTTATTTATTTTTGCATAGATTCCTATAAAGGAGTGTTTAAAATTTATTTTAATACTTATGTTTAAAGAGTATAAATGTTTAAGATGTATTTACATGCATTACAAAATTGCATGCTTGTATGCTTTTATTTGGTAACAATTTCTACAAAACTTACATTCACGTTTTTCATGTCCAACGATATTGAATGAAAGTGCGCATGTCACTACATCTTACAAATCTTGAAAATTTTGTAAATAGTAAATAGTTGTACCTGTATAGTGGACTAAGATGATATGTTTACATCCCTCTGCCTAAAATCCTTCAACTTACAGAACATTTATTTTTAGAAAGTTTAACCTATAGCAGCACTGATATAAAAAAAAACAAAACAGGAGGCCATCCACAGACAAGACATTGGTAGCAATTCTTGAAAATAAGTAAGCAGGTAGCATTGGGACCTCAGAGAAACAAAAGAAGAGAAAAACACAACCCAAAACAATTAGGAAATGGATCACAGAAGGAGAAGCAATTCCAGGAATATTTCAACCTATGGTCAACACACACAAAGGCAAGTGCTGTGTTTGGAGGAGGAGTTATCAACATCAAAGATTGCTTGTGTGTTCGCACTAATATTCCTTGGAGTTTTCCATAAATGAAATTTGAGTATGTGTGTCTTTTTAAAATTTTTGCATAATTTTAATGCCATGTAAGACACGGCATATTCTTTTTTTATCATTTTTTCTTGTCTATGCTAGCACATTATTTTCTTCTAAATGAATTTCAAGAGCGCATTGTTAAGTCACCATTGTTCCATTCTTCATATAATATTTTAAAAAATATAATTGGATATCATCACATTCTGGCTTAAGACTCTTCAATAGTGTCCTTTAAAATTCACAACAGTGATAAAAATAATAATGGACAACATTTATAGAACTGTTTTAAGTGGTAAACTACATGTCAACATCTTATTTCATCTACTGTTCTCAACCGGACTTAGATACATACATAAATACATATTTGCATTTCCTAGATCCCCAGAACAAATGCCAGCCACTATCTGAACTCCTAGCTACTAGTATTCAGTGAGTCTTCCCGTTGCACTTCGGAGAAATATAGCCTACATATCCGTTTGTGCCGTGGTTAGAATGGGATAGATTTTTCTCTATTAATAATCAACCACAAATTCTTCTGGTAAAAACAATTGAATGTATATTGGGATCCAGATCATTATTTAATTACTTTCATCATTAAATAGTTTCGGAGCTGGTCTCATGTGAGAGAAACATGATGACATTGGAAAACTGGAAAGACTTTAGAGAGATATGTGAAGAAGGGCATTGGGAGAAATACAAAGTGCCTGCTACAATTTTTTTTTTTAACTGGGAACAGCTCTGTACCATGACTGCAAAAGGCAAGGATGCTTTCTCTCTTTTTTTTTCTTTTCTTCCTAACACTACATGCCCTCAACTGCTAGCATCTGGGACTCTCCTGAGTATGTATTATAACGCTGCTACTTTATGGATAACTGCCTATTTCAATCTATTCTTAGGCTGTGAGCAATATTTGTAATACAATTTTCACATTCTGAAGAATTTCCTTGAATAACTTGGAAAGTTATACATTCAGGTATTGAGGAGAGTCTACATAGAGCTAACAGCACCCACCTGACTCCTGGCATTTTTTTTTTTTTTAGTGTATATAATTTATAGAGGCTCTCTTTTCTCCATGAGTCCAATGTAAATTATTCTACATTCTAAATATTCTGACTTAATGGCATGACTCGGTTCTCCATATAGTCTGTAAAACTACGTGAACTTCCTTATATGTATAGGAGAGGGAAAATAATTGTTAGTTTAAGGGTATAGAAAAATATGACTTTAAATAGCATTTGAAACTCAAACCATTAAATTATATGGAGAATAATCTTTGCAATGCTTTCTTTTCAAAGAAAGATATTATAGCATATAAGGAAGTTTAAAGGAGTTCTGTTTCATTGTTTAGGTACCGTTAACAGAACATGAATGAGTTTTTGTCTCCCAAGTCCAAAGGTCTTTGACCTTCGGTTATTTAAATGATATTATTGTTAGTATACAAGCCTGATTTTGCCCATTGCCAGTCATGAACTTCATGATAAGCATTTGTAACATTTTTAGAATCTACAATTCTGACCAAAATACATTTGGCCTTAAATTGAAGATGACAGTCAACGCCAAAGAAAATGACAGATGTCCCTCAAGCTGTTCCCTTGTGCTCAAATAGTAGTAGATTTCAAGCCAGCTCAGCATTTCCCAGAGCCTGATATTTCATCACGACTCTGTCAACATAGCTTGATCAATGTTTTCAAAGGAGAGATGGAGGCAAACGGATGATTAACTTTAAGAATTTGTCACTGAGATTAAGCTTGGAGCAGTCCTAGGCAATGTGATGGATTTCACAGAGAATCCGTTTTATATCTGCCAGTCAAATGGAGTAACTGTGAAAGTATTTAATGGTATAGAAGAATCCTCATTGCTCACCTTCAGTTTCCCTGAATCTTTCTGGGCAGTGTTAATATTATGCATTGTCAAATGATAGAGCCAGAAAAGGAGAGCTTGGGACAGAGAAAGAAAAAGGAAAGACACGTTCAGTTCAACTTACCTCTATATTTGGCTTTACCAGAGGCCATTTTCTCTTCCATCACTTTACAAAATAAAATACACACACATATATGATTGGATAAAATGCATCTGGGAACAAACTTAGGATTTGGATTCAAAAGACCTGAGTTTTCATCCCAGTTTTGCCACACGCTAGATGTGAAACCTTCAGCAAGTTATCTACATGTTCCAAGTGTTATCATTCTCATAAAATGGAAATAATAAGCGTGCTTCATAGGATTTCAGGAGGGTTAGTATACGAACAAGTATTTGGCACATAGTAGAAAAGGCTTTATAAAGGTTTAAAAGAAAAAAAACATATAAATGTATATTTGTTCATGTATACATTTATATGGAATGAAGGTCCGTGGATTCATGTCTGTCACTTTCTAATATAAGTCAAGCCAAGAAGAGGCTATTCTCAGTACTATTTTTATTAATAACATGCAAGTAGTCAACCATAACAATTTCATTACATATTTAAAAATAGGAACTTGTTTTGGTAGTTTTTTTTTCAAGGTTACGTAAATACTTCATTAATTAGTACTCTAGTAGAAAGAGTGTCAAAACTAGTGGTCTTTGTTTTATTTAGAAAGCATGTTGCTTGCTGTATTGGTTTGCCATTCTTTGGGGGTAATTAGTTGACTTTTAAAATACTACAATAATAATGATATAATACCTTTAATAAATAATTTTCAATGACTAAAAGAACTACTTGGTATATACTTTGCAAAATAACTAGTTTCTTTTTTGATAATTTAATGGGGATGTTTGAGAATAATTGTACTTCTATGACTCTAATTTGCTGTTAAAGGAATATATACTTATCTGTAGGATTACCTCTGCCAGGGAGAATGATTCTCTTGACAAAGATGCTGGACTGTGTAGGATTCATTTAATTCTGGAGCACTATGGTTTCTACCTCATCCCAAGGAGACGGTGTAGTGCCGGATGACAGGAATCATAATCTTTGCCTGTAGGAATGGAAAAATTCACCCTCTACTCCTAGAATTAACCCTCTATTCCTGGAATCAATCTCAGTGGGTCGTGGGTAAAAGAGAAAGGGAAACACAGAATGACAATATAGGAAAAAGCAGGAATGTGCATATCTCCCCCCCCACACACACACATATACCTACTGTGAAAGAGAAGGAAAAGAAGATGAACACAAAACTACAAATAGTAGGGGATAAGAGCAGCCATTGATACTTGAAATACACTGTTAGAATATTAGGTTGAAATACACTGTTAGAATATTAGGTATTCTTAGCATAACACTCACTCTTCTATCTGTTCTTATTTATTATTTATTTATTTATTTATTTATTTATTTTTGAGGAACACATTGTATTTAAAGGGAAAATTATGCCTTGGAGGTCTTCAAGCACAGTAACTTATCAGATCCTGCTTCTCAGATGGGCCAGGGCACTGTGCATTTCAGGACTTGGTTGGTGTGTACATGGTGCATCGCTTCCCTACAGGCTACAGCGAGGGCATGATGTGGAGGGACTCTCTTCTGAAGAAGAAGGAACTAAAGCCATCCAGTGTTCGCCAGATACGTCTTGTGATGTGGCCAGGCAGATGAAATGATTGCAGATGTGAAGCCACTAGAAAGAAAGGGGAGAGACCTCATGAAAGCAAAGTGTTGAGGGTAGAGCCTGAAGGAATGTCCGGGGCCTAAGGAAGGTAGCCTGTGGCTTTCTGTGGTAGCCTCTGATCTCAAGTAGGAGTAAGGGGAAGGAGCAACTGAAGTCCTGCTCGCTCTGGTTGGGATGATAGCCACGAGGTGCACAAATGAGCACAATTGCAATACAAACTTGAAAGCTGTTCTGTCTTTCTCTCTGTTCCTGTGGTGCCTTAGCTCTCTCTTCATGGTTTGTAGTCTGCACTAAAGCTGAAGGAGATTTATCCTGAGACATTTGATCCAGAGCTGCATGAAGGGCCAAGATCAGTGCTGTTTGACCACATTTATGGATGAGGATATTCCTTGCATTTTAAATAATCATCTTTTAAAATGATGTGTCTAACTATTACATTGTTTTGTACACCTGAAACTAATTTTAAAAAAAGAATGCAAAAAACTCATCTTTTATAGCTCGAATTCTCATTTGTGTGATTAATTGTTGAAGTCAATGACCTTATATAGCTTAGTGTAGCTTAGTGCTTAATGTAAAACTTCAATATGTTTTCTAAAACGTCTTATTTTTCTTAATCCCATCCTCATGCTTAGATTCCTGATTTTCTGGAAAGCTAGCTTGAATACTTTGTGAGAAGCAAAGTTAAGAAAGTTTTGAACTGAAATTAGTGGTTTGGGGAATCAGAACTTTCAATTCCTAGCTTAATTTTACATAAAAATTCTAAGAGGCAGTGTTGGGGAATCACCTACACCTGCTGCATTCAGTGACACTTTTGTACTGCATTGCCTCCCTGGAATAGTTTGCAAATATGAAAATCTATAATTAAATTGCTTGGGAAAATATTTTTATTATAGAGCTCAGGTGAAAGCCCTTCAAATCATACATATTTAAATTGAAAAAAATCTTTGCTTAATAAGCTACTTAAGTTTATAATCCTTTCCTTCTGTAGTACCATTCCCATTATGAAGGCAATTAGGAAAACTCTTAGAATGCATTATAATTATATATACATAACTATACATAAATACATGCATAATATATAATATGGACATAAATATATACATACATATTTATATATATAAATATCTGTTTTATTTAACATGTATTTTTGTGTGTGTAGATGAAGATATTAAATCAGGGCTTTTTCTTTTCTGTTACCTGAAGCCCCAGTGCAAAATGCTGAATTCCAAGCACAAACTTTGTATTGACAATTGTCAATTGTCCCAGCAGATTTGCACTAACAGAAAGCAGATTTGCACTAACAGAAAGACAAATACGTGTTGGGTCAATCGAATAAGATTCCTTTTCCAAATAATATAGAGGGAAGTTTGTGCATTCTGCAAAGAACCTCAGGACAATTCTGGAGGTGTTCCTACCAGGTGCCAGCAGGGAAAACTGTTGTGGATGGCAATGTCCGAGTCAGCAAGAGCCCATCAGAGCCTCAGAAAGCACAACTGCCAACCCTACTTCCCACGTCAGCATTATACATACGCACAGGAGCCCAGGGTACGTCTACAGACTATACCTAAAGGAGTCTGGATGTGTGTAACAGGACCACATCTTTTGAGCAGTATTTGTCTCACAGATCGCAGGATTATACACTATACAATGTGACTGCGAGTTACACAGAGAGCAGAACACTCAGGCAGGAACAGCCTTCATTTATCACCCTTGTCCTACCCAGGCTGACTGAGTCTAGGTAAACTCCTGAACTTAAAGCTGCAGAACAGACACCAGGGCTGGTTACGCAGAGCTCTCTGGAAGTTGTGTTAACAGTCTTAGACCAGCCATGGGTCTTATTCTTAAACCACCAATGAGGCTATTTCTATTAATACCCTCACTTGATGATTTATTCTTCAGTTTCACTAATGATTCTCTACAGGTTCTGGACTTTTTTGTGTGTGTGGGAATGATTCAGAGTCTTGTGTCCTAGCAGAACTAAACAATATCTAACACCTTCCTTTTGTTTCTTTATCCCTTCACTGTTCAAGGAAGTTTACCCAGTTAAGACAGGGCAGTGTGGGCTGGCACAGTAAGCAGGGCTGTCAACACTCTCAGAGTTAAAGTGAAATGAAGAACCACAATGCAGGCAATTTTTAAAATAAAATAGTTGACAACTATCCCGATAATCTTCAAATCTTTACCTAAATTCACCATTTGGCTAGTGTTGGCTGTTAGGGCATTAACTATTTAACATAGAGAATGAGTAGAGAAATACCTTCCTATCTCAGATGGATAACATCTTGAGCAAATATTGGGGGAAATAAAAGTACTTTTGGATAAATTTGAGACCTAAACATTTAATAAAAATTTATAATGGTATAAAACCAAATACCTATGGAAGTGGTGCTACTGACATAACTTAGATAGTTTTATAGTTTTAGGTATAACTAGTAGTCTGTGTTCTTCAGTACAGCTCCTCAGTGGGACAGTAATTGTCCTTATTTCCAGGGCAGCTTTCAGCATGGGTGTTGGCTTGCACCCCAAACATTACTCCTATCTCTGCATTCTCACAGTTTGCTGATGTGGTCCTTGGACTCATCTCCCTTCCACAGTAATTCCTTTCACTTTTCAACCTCTGACACAGGTTGGTTGGTTATTATCCACATTAAATAGCTCAGTGAATTATTTGTACTCTTCCAACTGGAATGATTCAAGCAAGCTGCAAGACATTTGGGGAAAGGAAAGGGAAACAAATGAGACAAGTTGGCATGCACAGCTCGTCCTTTGTATGAATTTCATTTTAGGCCCTCAAACACTGAATGAGTCAAAGGCTGTTAAAACTTGAAGATTTTCAGATCCTGATTTTTTTATATGTTATAAAAAGCAACTGAAAAGCAGCAACTATTTACATGATTTTTTTCCCTCTACTCTTTTGCAATGACAATTTTTGCAGAGCTGTCCAAAGGCAAAATGAAAAAAAAGAGGAAGCTTTCTTTATTAGGTTTCTGGGCTTTGACAGTGTATAATGTGTGATTTTGATGAATTGCATAAATTCTCTGAGTCTCAGGTTTCTCATCTATAAAATGAACATAATATTGCCTGCTCCTTGAGATTAGATATACCTAATCTATATCTATCTATCTATCCATCAATCCATCCATCCATCCATCCATCCATCCATCCATCCATCCATCCATCCATTCATCCATCCATCCATCCATCTGTTTTAGCCACTTACACATGTCTCAGAGCTTAGCCTGATCTGATTCAGATCGGCTTCTTACTTCTATATCTATACTGTCCAGAGCTCTACCAGCCTTGCTTTTCAAAGTGGCAATCTCACTGTTCAATATTCTACTTGGCTGTTACTCAATGCTCTATTGGTTTCTTTTGTCATGCAGTGTCTGAACTTTATCTCTCCCTGGGATCCCTAGTGTTCTCCCCATTCCCAATGTGATTTCTCTTTCTGTGGTTTTACATCAGAGTACAATTCTCCTTTTGAAATGTTAATATTTTTGCATTCCACTAGTGATTCACCTTTTCTGTATTATTTAAATTTCTTGTGTCTTGCTTAGTGATGTCCTGGAGATTTTGTTCACTAACCTGTTATTTGGAGCCTAGGAAGTCTTCTTCAGAGTTCATTGGTTATTCTCAAATTTATTTGGATAGAGTTCGTTCAGTGTTTCTGTGCTTTCTTCATGGGGATAGTATTTATTGTTGATTACTGTGTTCTATAGCTTATAACATCCTCTGCATTTTTTATTTTCATCATTAGCACTATATAGCTATTGGTGCCAGAACACCTGTGCTTGTTATTGGTATTTTTGCCCCACCTGAATGTTCCTAAGGGTTCCTTATTATCTAGTTTTATTAACAAGATCATTGTTTGTATTTTCTCCAAGTTCTTTAATTGTTCTTTTAGTATTTTTGGAGGGGATTTAAGGAGATTATAAAAATTTGCTGCACTCTTTTCACTGCCTCCATATTGCACCCAGAAGCCTGTCTTTGCGTATTTTTTTCTGGAAGCTTGAAGGATCTTCTCTTTGTTTCCACTGTGGTGACATTTCATGATGGCATGCCTTTGAATGAGTCTATTTTTATGCTTCCACTGGGTGCTTTTTGGACTCTCTCAAATTGCGCACTCATGTCTTTCTGTACCTTGAAAATCTCTTGAATAATTTAATTTGTTTCTTCCCTCTTATTTTCTCAGTTCTTCCTTTCTGGAATATCTATTAATTGGTTATTGAGTTTACCAAAGGTTTCCTATTATTTTTTACCTTACTCTCCTATTTACTATTTTCTTGTCTTTTTGGCATACTTTCTAGGAAATTTTTTTCAATTCCTTCTTCCACACTATCTACTTGAGGTTTTTTTTTTTTTTTTTTTTTTGAGTTTTTCATGTCTATTCTTCTTTCAGTAAACCATGAAATCTGTTACTTTTTGTTTTCTGAGTGTTCTTTTATGTAGCACCCAATGCTGGTTCATGGATGCAATAACTTATTTCTTTCAGGTATTAATGATAATTAAGATTTATTATTATTTTTAAAATTTTCTTTTCCTTACATAGCTGTTTTGTGTGTGTGTGTGTGTGTGTGTGTGTGTGTGTTTCTTTTAATCTAAATTTTTTCTTTCCTGTTTTGGTTGGTTTCTGTCTTTGACTTCATAGTTATTCTTAAAATGTATAGTAAGTCCTAATTAACAGCCTATATTTATAATTAGAGTACTAAAGAGATGATTGGAAGCTCTGAGTATACGGGTGAGGCTAATTAATTTTGAGCTTTATTGTGGGATATTTCTTTGGTGAATGCTTGATGTCTGTATCTTAGATTCTTTCTCCTAAGCTGTTCAGAGTGAATGCCCAGATTTTTTCCACTCACCTGCCTGGACAATATGTATGTAGCTGCCAGAGTTTTGGGAGCAGAGTGAAAGATTAGAATAAGGCGTTCCATATTAATATATAAAATTTTACTTAATTCTTCTCTATGTGTGGAATTTCCCAGGGCAAGAGACTTTTAATACTATCTCAAAAAAATAAATAAATCCTCTAAAATGCGAATAAAAATCACAAGGAGGCACCGCTTCATACACATGAGCATGGTGAAATGAAGAAGGCAGATACATTTTATGAGGATATGAAATTGAAATCTCATGCCTTGCTGGTGGGGATGTAAAATGGTGCAGCTGCTTTTGAAAACAATCTGTTAATTCCTTAAAAGAGTCAACATAAAATTGCCACATGCCACAGAAATTCCACTCCTATGTCTATATCCAGGAGAAATAAAAACATATATTTGTACAAAAACAAGCATACAAATGTTCATAGCAATTTTATTCATAATATGTAAAAAGTGAAAACAACTCAAATGTCCATCAGTGCAAAAACAGGTAAACAAAATGTGGTATGTACATACAATAGAATGCTATTTGGCAATATACAGGAATAGAGTACTGCTACATGCTACAACATGAATGAACCTAAAAAGCATGATGCTAAGTGACACATGCTTCATAAAAGGGCACATAGTGAATTAATCAATTTATATTGAATGTCCAGATTAGGTAAATATGTAGGGACAGAAATTTTAGTTAATTAATTAAAAATTGATTAATTAAAATATAATGAATTTTAATTCATTTGATTAAATGGTTTCTTAGAGCTGAGAGGAAGAGGAGATCGGAATGTGATAGATAATGGATATGGGGTTTCTTTTGGGGGTGATGAAAATGCTCTATAATTGATTGTGATGACAGTTTCACAACTCTATGAATATACGCTAAAACATTGAGTTACTGTAGTTTCACACAGATTTTTGACTATGAAGGAGATGGGTCCCCCTAACCCCTGCGTTGTTCAAGGGTTAACTGTGTACACTTTAAGTGGGTAAATTGTATTTGTGAATTATATCCCAATAAAGTTGTCAAAAAATATACCTATTGTTCTCTGCCAATGTAGGAGACAAACAGTAACCTAGAGACTTTGGAGTAGAGAAGAAGGTCTGGGTCTTAATGCTTTTTAAGCAAGTTTTGACCAATTCTTATGGTTTTATGCTAATTTAATCAATTTTCAAAAATATCTTATCCTGTCAATTCCTCAGGTGTTTAAGGATCTATGTTTAAGTAAGATTGCTTCTTGAACTTGTTATATGGTTTTAAGGTTCAGCCTTCTCAATGTGCTAATAAGCTAGTTACAGTTACCATGTTTCTATCTAGCTTCCATCTAGCTTCTAAAATGATTGCTCTGTTTTCTTCTCTCATTTGTTTTGTTTTAATGGGTTTAGCTCTTAAAATACTTTTCACTGAAGTTTTACTCAAGTTTTACAAAGAACTGAAAATAATACATGTGTTTATTCAGCACATGATAAGGATAAAGGTCAGCATGGAAGCCTTTTTCTGGAAGTCATAATAGGCTACATTTGTTTCATTTTCAAATTTATAATAGAAGGAGGTTTGAACTCTTAAGATCTGTCTGCTTTTATATCTGGCAATATTCTGATACATACTCAGTTTTCATGAGTAGCTTTGGTAGTGTAAGAAAAGCAGTCCGGCAAGATAAAATGACTTAGTGGTATTTTTTTAAGTCTTTCCCCCTCCCCCCCTTTACTGAGACATGTCTCAGCAATTATACCAAAAGTGAGTTACAATTGGTATATTCCAGCAAGATATATTGTTTGGGGGTTAACATAAAAAAATACATAAATTATTAGCTAATTTACTGAATTGTTTACTAATTCACTAAAATTATTAGCTAATTAAAGTGAAAACACTTATAATTGCCTTTTTAATTAACTTGAAAAATCTTAACAAGCTATATTACTTGCATATATAAATAAATTCAGATACTTAATAATTAGCTTTTGATTTTAAGAAGTGCTCTTTTCCTCTGGTTAGCACTAAAATTCCTCTTTCTTAACTCTCTGTGTTACAATTTCTGTTCTGACATACACCATATTATGTATAACACTCTTTGTTTATATTTTAAAAGATTGTAGATGGAATTTTTAGGAATTTCTTTTTACGTTATCAGGTTTGAGAGTTTTCCTGGCCTCAATTTGTAAGATGCATACTGGAATGAAGAGAAGTGTCCAAATCATGTTTCTATATTCTGTGCCTCTATTTTGTGACTATTTCATCTCAAAGTTCTTTTCCCCTCGTTCATTTATACACTCTTCTTAATTCTTGGTATTTATAGACACTTATGTATTGCTATCTATGTATTTTCTATCAGTTCATAATTCATATTTCATTTTCAATATTGCCTCATTTTAGAATCAAAGATCCAATAGACTCTTTTGTAATAGTTAAAATTCTAAGTTTCCTTCCTGAAAATCTGTTATATAATGAGAAACAAGAAATTTGAATAGTTAAATAAAAATTGAATTTGAGGTACATACACAAGTAGAAAAATTCATGGAAACCTAGGTAGTTACTTGTTAGAAAGGATCACAGAATAAGTTTCTTAACTTTAGGAAAAATTATTGTTGACATATCTTTAAGGTAAAATGGTAAAGTTAAGGATATGTGATTATTTGTATGTATGGGTCATAGAGGAGATGACAATATTGGCCTACTAAGTGGAGGGCAATGGAAGAAAGTAATTATCAGGTGAGAGGGCACTGGGATCATGGATCATTAGGTCCTAAGTTCAGTGAATTTAAGGAAATAAAGAGAAATAAAAACTCTTTAGAAAAAAAGAAAAAAAGCATTTACCAAAAAAAAAAAAGGTGAAGAGATACTACCCAGAACACTGAAATGGAGGCTGTTAGTAGGGATGAGAGGGAGAAACATTGTGCGGAAAACTAGGCTAGAATGTGGTGAGTGAGAAAATTCAGCCTGAGTTAAAAGTGGTAATATGTTGGTGGTCATAGGAGAAAAATGGGTGACTAGGAGCAGTAGAGTGAGAAAGAGTGATGATGAGATGATAGGAGAGGATTATTTGTGCACTACGACCACAACTATTAAGAGCTAAATTTCTGAGAGATAGTATGAAATCTGCATGTAGGTGCATGAGAAGTAAGACCCTTATGGGCGCATGGCCACACACCTACAGAGTCAATGACAGGGTCCTGGCTTTGGTGGCAATGTGGTGGTGTAGGTCTATGTTCAGAAGGCTGTGGCATTCCATGCTATCTGGAGGGTAGGTGTGCTATTGAAATAGAAATAACTTCTAATATATTTACAAAAAACTTTCTCTTCATTTATGTCTATGAAGTTTTATTTAAGAACTTAATGTAATTTGCAAAATCCTTTGTTTTTTTTCCATGAATAAGTCTTCCAGTTATGATTTTGTTTATGATTTAAAAAATATGATATAAACTATCTTTTAAAAGTATGTGCCTTATTGATTCATTCAGTAAAATAATTTGTTGCTGAAATTGAAATGTCCTAATCAGTGGGAAAATGTTAGCACTGGCTTTCTCCTACAGTGGCTACAACTCTGGACTCTAATTGTAAGTTGAGCCCTTAGGATGG
Organism: Rhinolophus hipposideros; assembly: GCF_964194185.1. Taxonomy (NCBI): domain Eukaryota; kingdom Metazoa; phylum Chordata; class Mammalia; order Chiroptera; family Rhinolophidae; genus Rhinolophus; species Rhinolophus hipposideros. Next base: position 70,495,534 of record NC_138049.1, read on the forward strand.
AAGTACATAACTATTTTTAAAAAATTTTTTATAGTAAAGATTTATTATGTTTGTTCATAAGAGTAGCAATCCTGGTGCACGAATATGCTCTGCTGTGATGCAATTCCATGCTCATGTCAAATCCAGGTACCCCCTAAAGTGTTACAGGGCTTTTCCAGCCACTCTCGTCAAAAGCAGAAACCACACACAGTCATAGTGCTGTTAACATTCCATTAAAATGTGGGTGTAAATGTCCATACCTTCCCTGCCTTGTACACGTTATCTTTGCTTGGATCCACAATTTTAGTAGGATGTTATCATTAGTAACTTGGTTCCCAAATCATAGGTAATCTCCAAGAATATAAAACCACACAATAAAATAAACAAATGATCTTAAATTATTGCCATTCCTCCTCTAACGTCATCAAGGCTCTAGATATAAGAACAAAAAAAGAAAAATGTGATACGATATCATATAATAAAAATATATCAATATAATTCAATGTCTAGTAAATGTCTTTAGTAATACATTTGGTAAATGTCTTTACTAAGTGAGAACATGTAAGAATGTTTTATAAATTGTTTAGAAAATGTGGTAGTGGCCCAGTGCCCAATGAATCAATGAGAAATTACTCAATTGCTAAGGTAAGCAGTTTTATATTTATGCTTTTTTTCCTGTACTTTGGCAACTCTGACAGAAAGTGATGCTTATTTTATTTGTGTTATGAGATGTTCCTATTATAAATTACTGTATCAATCTCCAGGTGATTGTTTAAAAAGCCAAAATGTCTGTTTTAAGTCCCCAGATTTATTGCTAAATTATGAATCTATCCCAGTGTCTCTTATACTTTAAAATAAATTATATTTCTATTTATTTTTTCTCTATTAATCCACCTTAGAAGGCTAATTATTGTATGCAATTTTAGGATGATTATTATACCTGGTATAATAATCTACAGAAGTGGAGTGTGAATTTTCATTTTTACTTATTATTTTACTAGATGCTGTAGATACCCAGCCCCATCACTCATCACCTAAATAGGCATCTTACCCTTACATCAATCAATAACTTCATCACACAAGATCAATTACTTAGTATATTTTGACTATGAATTTCATATAGAGTCTTTTACATGGATTTAGCTAGTTAATACAACAGTTCTCACAAAACTTTTGGATGCCAGCTCTGATTTTTCACTTGGGATGATAGGATAGAGTCTCTTGACCTGCTGTGGTCTGAATTTTTTTGTCCACCCTCAACACCCACGCCCTCCCAGATTCAGATGTTGAAGCCCTAATCCCCAATGTGATTATATTTGGAGACAGGGCCTTTAGGAAATAGTTAATGTTAAATGAGGTTATGTATGGCATTAGAATCAGTCAGTTGGAATAGAGTTAAGACCAAGGTAAATTTGAGATGAGGTATTTCTTTAAGAAATCAACTTCCTTCTTCTTTAGCTAAGTACTACATCCTCAGGCTCACATTATTGGTTGCATCTGTTATCTCTACATTTTCAGGATCTTTTTTTTGCCTCTGAAATAGATTAATTACTTTTCTAGAATTGACTTTTGAATTTTGTTAATTGTAGTAATGCTCATTTAAAGAACTTTTACACAATTATATGATTTTTTGTTAGAAGAAATTCAGATATCATACAATTCCACCACCTATACTACCCAGGTATGTTGGAATCCTGCTGCTTAGAGAAAAGAGAGAGCTGGAAGAGCCCATGGAAAACATCCTGGGCAAATCCCACCTCTCCCTATGCACTTGTTTTAAAAATAGATGAACTTCTGCCTTTCCACATAATACCTTTAAGAAAGGTGGTTGCTGCTCTGCACAAAATCTTTTTTTCTTTTAATTTCTGGGGCGTATAAATGAAATTTAGTTGAAAAACACTTAAAACCTACAAAAATATATCAGACTCAAAATTTTAATGACTTCATTACATGATTGACTTTTATATCAATTCCTTAATTGTCAATTTTATTACTTTTTTAGCTTTCGGTTACACAAAAGTAGAATTATTATTGTGATTATTTTTCTTCTCAAAGGAGATTTTCTTTTTTCCTTGATAAGGTAAACAGTCCTTTACATTGACATACAGATTCTTGAAATAAACAGCATATGGGCTTGGTTTTGATGTTTTTCACTGCATGCTAGACTGGTCAATAGTGTAGCACTTTGGACAAATTTGTTGATTTCTGTGAGCTGAGACTCCTTATTTGTAAGATGGAGTTCATAGCATCAACTGCCTAGGGTTTCTGTAAGGTAAAGTTATGAAATGGTTATGTAAGTGTTAAAGGAGTTATTGACATCTATAAGGGTCAATAGGCGTAGATATTTTGGAGAGAAAATGACATTAACTATGTCAGAGGGAAGAGGACTTCTTCCCTCTTGCACTGTCACTGTTAATGTGATATGACAGTGATAGAAAATGCCTGCAAAGAAGTTACACATGGTACAGCTTACAACTCCCTAATGTTTCAAGGTAAAACTAATAATTTTTTCTTAGATTATTATGTGAAACCTTTGGATTCTGTATATCTCCCTCTGCCTTGAGCAGAAGGTCCCCAAAAGATGATTGTGATTGATTGAACACAGCATGAAGAATTCCTTACTGGAATTCAATTTTTGTCCATGAGTATTTAGCATAGACCATTCTTTCAGTGTTCTAGACATACGAAATAATGGTAGCCCTAAAAAACAATTACAGTTCAGTTCTGGACTATTCACAGGTTACTTTACTCTGGTGGCAATCAAGATTTGGTGAGAACTGAAGTGAAACCTTGCTCTGGCATGACTGTGAAACCACAGTAAAAGTACAGTCAGCAACACTTGGTTCAGATCCATTTACTCTGATATATTATGAGCAACTCAATTTAATTGAAAATCACTACTGGACATTGTTATTAGATAAAGTTATGAAATGATTTGCTGTAGCAGCAGAGACTTACAGGTCTTGCGTGCAACATAAAATTTTAATGAAATGAGCATTTAAAGATTACCATTATAGTATATCATGTAGTTTATGATTAAAGTATTACATTACTTTAACATAATTAACCAAAATAAATGCAAGCTCTGGGATTTTAAAATGACAACCAAAGATAGCAAGTGAGTTTGAATTTTACTAACAACATATTATAACATAAAATAAGCAAGTATGTCTGATAATGACTATGTATTGCACACCATTGAAGAACTATTTTTTTTTATCAAAGAAGCAGAAAATAAGGTAGCTATTTAGAAATAGAGCATTATTTTCCCTTACCATAGACTCTGAGATGCTTGAAGACTTGATATCTACAAGAGACCTCAAGAATATATTTTGAGGGGTGGCTGGTTAGCTCAGTTGGTTAGAGCATGATGCTAATAACACCAAGGTTGCCGGTTCGATCCCCACATGGGCCACTGTGAGCTGCGCCCTCCTTAAAAGAAAACAACAAACAAACATATATGTGTATATATAATATATGTGTATGTGTATATATAATATATGTGTATATATAATACATATTATATATACATATAATATGTATATATTATGCATATATATGTATATTATGTATATGTGTATATGTATATATGTACATATTATGTATATATGTGTATATGTACATATTATGTATATATGTGTATATCTGTATATATATACATATATATACATATATGTGTGTGTATATATATATATATATATATATACACATATATATATGAGAGAGAGAGAGAGAGAGATGTATTGGGCCAATGCAGTAGACTCCCCGACATACATTCCACTCCAACTAGTTAGTCTCTTACCATTGTCATCTCATTCTTCTGGCCAGTGGTTCGTTTAGTTGTGGGAGCAACTTGGCTCCACTAGAATGTAAGCTACATGAGGGCAGCATTTTTGACCGTTTTGTGCACTGATGTATTCCTATGACTTAGCAGAGTGACAGGCCTATGGTAAATACTTCATTAATAATTGCAAAGAAAAAATGAGAGACAAGAGAGAAAAAAGGAAAGAGAAATTGGGAGGAAAGAAGGAGGAAAGGATGGAGGGAGGAACGGAGGGAAAAAGGAAGGAAGGAAGGAAGGAAGGAAGGGAAGGAAAGAAAGGAAAGAATGACTGAGAGTGACATAAAGGGAGAAGATTGCTTGGGGTTCCTGGAATCAATCAACCAATAACTGTCTCTCACTCTTTCCCTACCTGACTTGACCAAGGACCATTTTGCCCTATTGCTTCTGGGCAAATTCATAGACTATAGCCATTCATAGACTATAAAGACAACCAGCCATAGGATGCAATTGATCTTGTGATGGTAGAGTAAAGAGATGGAAAGAACCTAAATTCTTGATGAAAAAGTTGAGCATTTTAATTAACCAAGCCTGAAGTCACTCCTACATCTGAACTTAATCATGATGCAGCAAAATATGTTTTATGTTCTTTCATCTAAGTTGAGACAGAAGTTTCATTTGTTGCAGCTGAACACTTTTTACATATAAAATCTGGACTCCAAATTTTGGGGACTGAGGTTGAGAACCAGTCATTTTTAGCAGTTAGAACCCAGTATGGAACCTACAGTGAGGTTCTGTGTAATCATTAATAACAATAGCAATAGCAGTGTTATTCCCTGACCTATTTGTCAAGCCGTGTGCCAAGCTTTGCATACATTGGATTCCTGTGGTAGCTTTACTAGGTGGATACTCCTGTGGCAGTTTGCAGATGTGAAAACTGATACTTTAAAAAGTTAAGGAAATTTTATAGGATATATAATTATTAAGGGGATTGATCTAGAATATTAATCCATTTCTATTGGACTCTAGCGCTCTAGCTTGTCTCCCTAGACTGCACTCACACAGGTCTCATTTTGACCTGACTTTTAGGGGGGGCTCCCTTTTGAAATTAACATGCTCCACCTAGAACTAAAAAAAAAGAAAAAAAGAAAAAAAGAAAAAAAATAAGGCTCAGCTTCTCTTCACATAAGCCTTAATTCCCAACTTTTCCTGGCAATGCAAACATATACTTAATTACTCAAAATTTCTGGTTTTCCCATTGCCTATAGCTATCTGAATTAGAGGACAAAATGGTGCTTCAACATAGATCTGGACAACATCATTAATTTGGAAAATTTGGTATAAAGGAAACTTCTAGAATGATGGCAGAAAGTCTCCAAACCAAAACATGATATAGTGGTCACCTGGAAGATACACGTTTTTTAATGTACCCAGTTTCTATCTGCTACTTTGAAAGTGAAAAGAATACAGATATTTAAAATAGTCTTCCTAAGCAAAATATGTCCATCTAAGTTTTTCTTAAAATTTAATAAATGATTTTTGAATAGGGAATAATTGTAAACTAAGAATCGGTGTTTATTGTATTAACTGCTTTTAGCTCTCTCTCAAAATTTTTATCTTGCTTGCCAATCCTTTCAGTTTCATTCCCTGAGTTTTGTGGACTGGAAATGTATTACTATATGCTAATATAATGAACAATCTCTCCCAGATAAACATACATGCAAAAGTCCCCTTGAAATGATTTCTTATTCCAAAAAGATATTATTTATAGCACTTGGAAAATCTCTGGGAAAAAACTGAACTCATTTGGATGAGATAACCTGTGGAATCTTAACATTTCCACTATTAATTAGCAGTCCTTTTTATAATATATTTCAATTCTTCCAGTGTCTTGAACTCACTGAATTTTTTATTAGCTCTAATATTTTCTCGCCTGCCTTGATAATTTTTTTAATCAAGAATGTGGGTGATTTTCACAGTGCTGAAATGCTATTCATTTACTAGGTAACATTTATTGCTAACCTACCAAGCAATATGAAAGACATGGTTAAAAAATAGATAAGACACAGTTCCGGAGATAGACAGATGATAGATAGATAGATAGATAGATAGATAGATAGATAGATAGATAGATAGATAGATAGATACTGAAAATGCAAACTGTAAAGATCTATAAGAGAGGAAGATAAGAAAAAAGTGTTAGAGAAATCCAACAAACACCTTAACCTGCTTAGAGAAACAGGAAATCTCACTTGAGTAGATAATTTCTTAGCTGAGCCTTTAAAAACAAATAGAAGTTTGGCATGTAGGAAATAGAATGGAAGAAAGGAGTGGCATCTGAGACAGATGGAAGAATATGTGGGAAAGCATGAGGGAGGAATGTGAGAATCTTCTAGAATGAACTAGTATAATAAACTGAAACCTCATAATGGTCCTGTGAGTTCTTGTAATTATTCTCACATTATTGAAAGAAACTAAGGCTTGGAAAATTTAAGTCATTACTGTTTGCCCAATTCTTTGTTTCTCACTCTTCCTTAGTTCAAGTCTTTCTTTCCTTATAATTTATTATATAAAACATATCAGGGAGCCAACCCTGTCACATTATTGAGTAAATGTCTGTTGAATAAATACATGAATCAAGGGAACAAAGGAATGCCATTTTTCTGTATTTATAGTTTTAATAAAACTTGGTGTGATTTCATAGTGGTCCTTGACATGATTAGAATTCATGTCAAAGCAATTCAACTTATGAGAACAATTTAAAAAACAAACCCTCGTACACTGCTGGAGGGAAAGCAAATTGGTGCAGCATCTGTGGAAAACAGTATGGAGGTTCCTCAAAAAATTAAGAATAGAGATGCCATATGACCCAGCAACCATTCTTCTGGGTATCTACCTGAAAAATTTTAAAACACTTATTCATAAAGATATATGTACCTCTATGTTCGTTGCAGCGTTATTCACAATAGCCAAGACATGGAAACATAAGTCTCCTTTGATGAATGATTGATAAAGAAGATGTGGCACATGTATACAATAGAATATTACTCAGCCATAAAGGTGAAATATTGTCATTTGTGACAGTGTGGTTGGATCTTGAGAGCATATCATGTTAAGTGAAATAAGTCAGACGTCAATGGACAAGAACTCTACGATTTCACTCAGATGTGGGATATAAAACAGAAAGCAACAAACGAACAAACAAAACAAACTCACAGACACTGACAGCAGTATGGTGATTACCAGAGGGGAGAGGGTTGTGGGGAGGATGAAGAGAGAAAAGGGGTCAAATATATGGTGACAGAAGGAGACTAGACTTTGGATGGTGAGCACACAATGTAATATACAGATGATGTATTATAGAATAGTACACCTGAAACTTACATAATGTTATTAACCAATGTTGCCCCAATAAATTTAATTAAAAAAGAAACTGCCAATGAATATCTACTCATCTGTTCATTTACCATTTGGATTTCCTTTTTATGAATGTGAAATGCCATTCAAATCATTTGCCCATTTTTCTACTGGGTTGATATATAGAAGCATAGAAGTTCTTTGTATATTCTGCATGCTAGCTTTTTCTTAGTTATGAGTTGCAAATCCCATTTCTTACTCCGTTTTTTAGCTCCCTTTTGCTGTGTTTTGATAAAAGAAGCTCTGATTTAATGGAAGTAGAATTTATCAGTTTTTCCTTTATGCTTAATGCTCTTTTTGTTTAAAAAATTCTTCCCTCCCTGAGGTTATAAAAACATTGTTATATTCTAAAAGTTTTATAGGTTTGCCTTTCACATTTAGGAAATTAATCCACCTATAATTAATTTTTATTTTAGTTGTAAAATATTATCAGTGTCCATTCTGGAAAATAGAAATCAGTTCAGGCACTTCAATAGAGCATTTACCTAAAGAATCTATTAGAAAACTGTTGGAAGGACTAAAGGAACAAAAGGAAAACAGGAGGTCTCTAAAGAAGCAAAAGTGAGAAGGCGTTGTTACCCATCGATCAGGAAGCCGCCTAACACCCCTAGGTTGAAGCCTATGGTTTGTAATCAATAGAGCCACTTTAAATTTTTGATGCAGTTGTAAATATCTCTTTTTAATATTTTGTCTATTTATTACTGTTATACAGAAATATACTTGGTTTTAATATTTCTTTTGTATACATTAACCTTGCTATATACTCCAGTCACTTTTAATAGTTTACTGAACTTTTTAGCTCTTCAAATACTTAAAAATATAAAAGCCTCTTCAATCAATTCAATTGTTTACTTAACTTTTCAGCTCTTTAGTACTATTGATGTGATCTAAAAAATAAAAATATCTTATCTACTTTTGTTATTGTTTTCATTGGTAGGGTTAATTTGAATGACCTAGTCTGTCTTTACTGGAAATGAAGTTTCTGATATTTTAAGATATTTTGTAAATGGTTGATGACTTGAAGTTTTATTCAGAAATTCCATTTTCCCTTCCTTTCTGGGGTTTATAGAAATATCATCACTCTACTATCTGCTCAAGTTCTATTTTTTAATAGAATAAAACAAATTTAACATATTATGACATCTTGTTTTAGTAGACTTTTAATTTATCCAATTTTATTATGTTTCCATCTCTCTCTTCTAAATCTGTCAATTTCCATGGTATCAGTTTACTCTCCTGATCTTAGGATATACATTATATCTATGAAATACCACAGTTGAGATAGTTGTATAGATGTTATATTCTGAACTACCACTGTGTATAATAAAAGTCACAGATGCCTCCTTATCTATTGGTAGAAAAAGCCCAACTGGGCTTCCATATCATCCTATTTAATTCTCCTATTTCGCTTACATTTAATGCTGGTACATTTTTCTTTGTCCTGATATATTTTTTTTGACATTTTCTCCCTTTACTTTGTTTCCTGAAATATATCAGCAATCCTTCAAATGTCATTTTGTCATGCATCTGAGATCTTTGCATTATCTCAAGAAATTGTGATCTTTAGAAAGAGAAATGTATTATAAAGAAATACATTAGAAAATTTCATTTTGATTAAAAGTTTATATTCAAGCATATGGTGTGTTCTTTCAAGGGGTACTGAAACAATGCAGTTACAGTTATTTTACTGTTATCATTCAACTATCAACAAAACACCTGTCAAAGCTACCCAGTGATTGTCAGATTGTGATAAATCCAGAAAGTAATTCTTAAGTTAGCAACGACTTCTTCTGACATATCCTTTCTTCAGCTGGTTATTAATCCATTCTCACAGCAGACATGACATTGTCATTGTGAGAAATGATGGACTTGCTGTGATCATTTACTGAAGCTTCTGAATTAAAAGTAATAACACCCTGTATATATATATATATAGAGAGAGAGAGAGAAAGAACACATTTCATCTCAAGATTAAGATGCGTTATAAAAAGACTGTCTGAATACCTTCAATACTTTAGAGAAAAGTTTATCTTGCCTGAAAGATTGTTTGATTGAATCATCTCCTAAGAGAAAAGGTTTTGTGTACAGAATCACAAGAATGTAATATTGAATACCACTGCCCCACTACCATCAATTGTTATGCTTCTTTTAGTCTCTCAGGTCTATTGCCCAATGTAATGAACTTAATCTTTGTCTATCTAACAAAAGGCGCCCCCTCTTGGAGTGTCTGTGCCAATTCCAGTATTTAAAGGCCTGCGTTACTTATTAGAAACAGTAAAATAATTTTATTAACTTATTTACTACTTACTAAAACACCAAGTTATAGTACAATTTGCCTGTTTATGATTGAAATTCCATCAGCTTTAGCTGAATTTTCAACAGTGGTAAACTGCAACTGGTCTGTTCTCATTGACATTTGCAACCAAATTAACTGCAATGTCCATCACTGGGGAAAGGTTAGCTGGAATCATTAACGGGTTGGGTTGGCTATATTTTCCTCCTAAATTTCCTTAAGATGCCTTCTCTTTAAACCACAATGGATCCTTCATCATTTCCATTTACAGGAATTGTAAGAAAATAGAAGCAGCAATTTCCTAAGTGGTGACATGGCATCCAAGGGTATCTCAAGTTTTTAAAGAAGCATCAAAATATTTCTCCCCAATTCTGAGACTAGAATGAATTTCAATAAGCTTCAATAGATGAGCATATGACAGTAAAGTTTCGGTTAATTGGATTTATTAAACTACTTTGTCTGGGTGTTCTTTGATTATTTTAGAGGGAATTAACTTATTTTGGCTATCTATTATACTTTCTCAAATTCAGGATGTATTTCATCTCCTGTATTAAAAATATATGGAAAAATAAGGGAACATGTCTTCTCTGAGTTAGACTTATTATGCATATATCCAATGCACATATCTCAAAAACCTCCACTTCACAATAGTGAAATGTCTTGATTTCTTTCCATCAATGGAGGAAAATTGAATTGCTGTTTTTGTTATGTCTCTAGGCCAGTACTTCTCAACCGTAGGTGATGTTGCACCACCCAGAGGACAATTTACAATGTCTGAAGACATTTTTGGTTGTCACAAGTAGAGGTGAAGTGCTACTGAGACACCAGCGTAGTGACCAAGGGTGCTGCCAAATACTTCCCAAGGCACAGGACAGTCCCAGCCAATGTGCCGTTAGTGCTGAGATTGAACAATCCAGCTCTAGGTTCTTCAGCATTTGAGCAGATCGAAGACCACCGAGCTACTGAAGTCTGTTTATGTACATGAGTTTCGCTGCTTTAAGTACAGGTTAGTATATTGAACTAAGAAACCATCCAATAAGAGCAGAATTTAATGAGTTCTCAATATAATACATGGAGGAGGAGCAGGAATTATGTTTTTATCATCTGTGCCACAGAAGATGGTCCCCTCTCACTAGCCACATATTCACAGGAGATTACTGGATTGAGAAAAGCACCTAAAGTGGCAAAATGATATTGAAATCTAGAGCTGTCTGAAGTCCAGACTATGTACTTTAGAACTTTTGATTGCTATAGTCTGTTTGTTCTTTAGGTGTTTCCATGTAAGGGTGCTCCCGGCCTATGGTCATTGAATAATTTCCCTAGTCTTTATTTTTCTCTCTCATAGTTTAAAAGTACAATTCAAGATTAAGAGTTGTTCTGTTAAACAGGTTTACTACCAAATCTCAGGCTAAACATAAGAGGGAGAGAGCATATTAAAAGTATTGCAATAGAAGTAAACACAACAATATACTTTTTAAAGGTAAAAATGTTAAAACAGTTTCAAACAAGGAGGTGAGAATAAGATTATGTTATTTATGCTCCTTTTCTGTGCTGTAAATGGGGACCATGTAAGAAGCTTCCAGCTACTAATCAGAATCAAGTCGTGCTTCCTACTTGGAGCTGTACTGACTTATACTCTATATTTTGGTAGGTGGGTTTCCTGTCTCTGAAATCTAATTTTTCCATTGGGAGAATCTTTGATACCTAAACTCCTAATGCCAGAAATCTGCTTGTTTGTGTTTATGGATCATCAGCCCCTTTCCTGACTGGATTAACATGCTAAAATCTTAAACTCTGCTTTGATCTCTGCTTATTTATTCTTATCCTTTTTTATACTTTTAAGATCATCTTTCTGTACAGATCTAATGTTTATATCCTCAGTGGCCTCTCCTTGGAATAATAGTCTTCTACACTCACTTTTCTGCCATATACACATTTAGTATTTCATGCACAAACACACCCATTCCTATTCACAGTCTACACCGACTCTTTTGCCAGTAGTGTATTTAGTAAATTTGATCAGGTGTTGCAAAAAACATCATGATAAATTCCAAAAAGTAGGATTTTTACAAGCCATGCTCTCCGATTATAATTCAGTTAATACAAAAATGAATGAATTAGAAAAAATGAACCCCTTCAAATTCCTGGATGAAAAAAGATGAACAGAAAATTAAAGAAACTCAAATTATATACAAATTAATGAAAATATGAATAATTTGTATGCATATCAATGTTGCATAGCTAAAGCTTATACTTTGACTGAAATATATGATTTTTAAAAGCTTTAATTAAAGAACAAAGATTGAAACAAATCAGTGAAAACCTTAAGTAACTGGAAACATACCAAAAGTAATACAACTAAAATCATTTTAGTAGACTTAGTAGATACAAATTCTGAAATTAGTGGAATATAAAGTGAAAGATTGAAATTTTTTGATTAAACTATAAAAATAATTCTCCAAAGAAAGAGAAAGAATAAGTAGGTGATTAATAAAATAATATATTATAAATGTAAATGTAAAACTCACCACTACTCAGGAAAATATGCATACAGTGAGGTTTTTTTTTATCCATTAGTTCCGCAAATACATTATATTAGAAATATATATATATATATATATATATATACACACACATAAATATGTAATTTTTTGATGAGGTTGAAAGGAAAAGGTTATCTTTTACATTGTCAGTTGAATATAAATAGCTAGCAATTCTTGGTACATAAGGGTTTTTCCAAATTAAAAAAATCATATTCTTTTATCCATCAATTCTACTTCTAGGGATCCATCTTACAGAAATGAATGCATGATTATGCAATCAGTACCTCACTTAAATTCGGGTCACAGGGTGCCCTGTCCTTAAGAGGGCTCAGTCCTGCCTTTCTTTCCCTATGGAGTAGATAGATATTAGGGTCAAGCAGTCATGCCATTTGGAGTCTGTTATCTCCTGCTTCCACCCGGGATCCCATTCCATATACTGAACTCAGGATTCAGAATTCTCTGCCAAATGCCATAAGTCACGTTTCATGTTTCGAATGGGTCTTTCCCCCAGTTTGTTCTCTCAGCACCTCCAGGCTAAAGGAGTGGCCAACTGGAGCCTATTTGCAAGAGGAGAGTCTATAAGAAGAGTGCAGGTGGAGTGAATATTAGGACTGAAGTGTCCTCATGTGAGAACACAAGGCAAATTTTGTTATAGGCCTGTCCCCAGTATAGACTGAGAACTGGAACAGGTAGAAGGGAAAATGGTCAGGGACCAAGACATCAGAGAATTGGAAATTTCAAGTTGGTCTTCCAGATCATTATGAGTGTATATGTCAAAGTAGAAAGATAGAATTTATTTTATTTAACAACTTGTTAGCTTGATTAATACCTTTAAGTATATAGACATGATATGTGACCCTCCATTTGTACTCTTTCCTCTGGCCAGCAAATGTTAGGGGTGGACCTGTATGCAATGATACAGGTTCAAGAATATTTTTTTTCAGCATTGTTTTAATTAATAAGGTAATTTGCCATTAAAGAAGCAATGGTTAAATAAAACATGGAAAGCATAAACTATAGGCTATTATTCAGTCATTAAAATAATTTTAAGTTTGTAAATAATTGACTTGGGAAAATCACATGTTAATTGTCAAAAATGTTGTAGAAACAATGATTAGTGTAATTGTATTACATTACTAGGAGAACAATAATAAAAACTAACCAACAAAATCTGTGTATGATTGATAAACATAAGAGATAGTGAGTATGGTTTCATTACAAACTAATAATATTGGCTTCCTAGGAAAACAGCAGTAGGGTGAAGTAAAAAATCTTTATTTTTTTATTACTGAACCTTTGTATTGTTGAAATGTTATAATAACTATGAATTCTTCTATAAGTTCAATAACATAAAAAATTCTTTAAATCAAGTATGAGTGACAATATATGATGCAATTTAAAGTCTTAGGTTGGAAAATGTTAGTGTCATTAAATTTTCTTTTCAAATGAAAAAGACAGGGCAGCAGTACACTTCCATTCTCATTATGTTATTTGAAGGAACTAAAGACTATGGGGACCATGATTCTTACACATAGACTTGTAGAAATAAGTCCTATACTCCTTAATTGATTTTGAACAAACATAATTTACTTCGTTATGGATTATCCATAGGTACTATTTGAAACTATTTTCTTCTCAAACAACAGCAATGGGGAAGAAAAATCATTTATTGGATTCTTGGGTTGTTTTGTTCTTGTTGCAACATTAATCTTCACTGGTTTTCATGGTGATTTCACATCCTTCTTTGCTCCTCATACTCCCCCTTCCTCTCCCCAACCTCAGTAGGTGACTTAATTTCATTGTCTTTTAAAAAGTAGAAGCCTTCCAATGGAGCTCCAAAATGGGTTTTATCAACAAATCCCAAATGTAACGGTGCCTACTATCTCTTTTTCCCCTACTAATTACAGGGAAGTCTTCTTCTTACCCAAGACCAGTCTTTCCACCTGTGCCCTGGGTCAATCTGATACTTTCTTGCCTTCAAAAAGACTTTTCTCTTTCATATACTGTATTTCCTCTCACATTTGTATTATCCTATTTTCCCTACTGGATTATTTTCATTATACAAATATGATCAATACCTACCATCTTAAAGAAAGATCTCAGCCATCATTCCTGTGAAAGTCATGGTTACAAAAAACTCCCTGTTGGCAAATCCAGAGAACACCTTTATGTCCTTCTCTTTCTTAACTGTTTAACAGTATTTGACACGCACATTTAAATTTTACCACTCCATTCTCCTTGAAGCATAAACTTTTTCTTTTGACTTTCTTTTTGTCTCTCTGACAACTCTTTTTCTATCCCTTTTACTAGCTTATCTTCCCTCATCTGATATATAAGTGTTGATGTTTTTTGTTGATCAGTTCCCTGGTATGCAGTTTTTTGAGGTTCTATTTATTCCATATATACTCTCCCTGGTCAGTCTTGTCCATCCCCATTTCTTCTAAGTGATACTTACATGCTAATGTGTCCTAAATTCTCATCTTTTGCACAAATTTCTGTTTATGAAGTTAACTTAGCACTTGATAGTTTCTCTTGATGTCAAAGACACCTCATCCTTAAGTACCTAAGATTGAACTCTGATCTTTCCACCCCTCCCCTGACATCTACTCCAGTATTACACATCCTAGGAATGAGCACAGTCACTCACTGTGTTGTTCAAGCTAGAAACCAGAGATTCTTCCTTGATTTCACCTCAGCATTAGCAATTTTTTTTTATTCTTCACTGCCACCACACAAGACTAGGTAACCATCTCCTCTCATAAGGAACATTCAAATAGCTTCCAAATTGGTTTCCCACTTTTCTCTCTCTCCAACATGTATCCCAAATAGCAGTCTAAGTGCTCTTTTGAAAACTAAATCAGATCATGTTACCTTCTGCTTAAAAGTCTTCCATGACTTCCCCTTGTATTCAAAGTAATAGCCATACTACCTCTGGTGACTTAAAGACCCTGAATAATAGCTCCCTGACAACCTCTCTGACATAATCTCCCTTTTCCACCTTGCTCACTGTGCACAAGCTTAAATAGCTTCATTTCAGTTCATCATGCATGCCTTTTCCTATCTTAGGAGCAGCACAAAGCTGTTCTTTTTGCTGGAAATGTTCTCCCTGCAAATGCTCACATGACTTCTCATCATTCCAATCTAGTTTTAAATGGTATATCCTCACAGTAGTTCTGTCCGTTCTCCCTTAATGATTTGATATTCAGCATTCTTCTTAGTTTGTACTCACATAATTATTTACATGTTATCTCTTTTCCTTACTCAATTTAAGATTCATGTTTTTATAATTCATCACAGCTTACCTAGTGTCAAATATAGTGTACCACCCAAAGTAGGTGGTTAACTAGTATTCATTGACTGATGAATGTAAGATGAGACAGTTAACAGTATTCAGGAGAAAAATCATACATATGTGAAAGTTCCCACCGTCTTGCATAAATAATGCCCCATTAAAATCGTTATTAAATTCCTTTTACAAATGACAAAATATAATCACTTGGAAAGCGTAGAGAAAAACAAATCAAAACAAACTATCTCCTACCCCATTGTAATAGCTCAGTGAATTATTTCCAGTGCTATTCTGTTCTCCTGGCCCTTTGTCTTAGATTATAAATAAGCAAGGAGTACTCTGGACTGTGACCTCTGGAAATGGGGCAAAAATGTTATGGCATGTGTAAGGCTATTTTTAATTTCCTCCTCCCTCCCACTCTACTTTGCCCTCTTTTCTTCTTCCTCTTTTTTTTTTTTTTTCCTCAAATCAGAGGTGAGTCAAAGAAATATACTCCTTCCATTGTTTGGAAGAAATATACTCCTTCCAATAAGCCTGTTCGTAAGTCAGGAACCCAAATGGAGTCCCTATTTAGGCAAGTGCCTACCTTAGGATATTTGGTTCTTTATCAAGAATTAGAACAGGATGTCTACATTTACAAGACCTTTCTGATATGTGATTTAGAACAAGGAGGATATCAGTAATAGAAAAGAAGAAATGGCAGAAAGAAAACACATTTCAAAGATATTTGGAGGCTCATGAGATATAAAATAAAAGAGAGAATGGTTAAAGATGATTCTAAGTCTTCAATCTTGAGCTACTAGGAGAATATCAGAGAGGCTGAAACGAGGACTGTAGGAGCTCCGTATTGAACACAAACGTCTGCTTAATATGAACTCTGATTGTGAGTTATTTAGGTTTGCTTAAATGACATTGAGTTCTTGCTCTAGTTATTCTATGGGGAATGAAAATCAGGGCCCCAAATGAATTCTTAATGTAAGGAGTAAAATGAGCCTTAGGAGGAAAATTTTCTAATTTAGACATGAGACCAACATTACATTCATGGGGACAAGGAATAAAAGGAAGAACCACCTTCCATATATCTTTAATAATATCACATGGCTTATTTTGATGAAAATTAAGTTTCACTAAATGTAAGCTTTATTTTACGGGGAAAATGTAAAAACAAAGTCATTTTAATAAATTTGAAATGCCTTTCTCTTAGGAGTTTTATAGCCTAGTTTTTAGATAAGCTAAGTGTCAGAAGAAAACTGAAAACAGCCTACTGATGTTATAAAATTGGCCACAATGGCAGGAAGCTTCAATCATGGGAAGCCAGTTCTTCTCATTATTGCAGCTTTAGGAATTATCACTGACATGTCCATTTTTCTATATTACTTCAACATCTGGCTTACAGGAAACATTTTAATTTGCCTGTCTTGCCAGTAGACACAGCCCATCAGTAATTTAAAACTAGTGAAAGAGAAATTTTGAAATATCACAAGAGTCTTTTACTTTGAGTAATGGCTCTCCTAACTTCTCAAGCAAATTTGCATTTATGTTTTATTGTACAAAATATAATGAATTTATGTGGGAATATGGTTATCTTGCTATAAAACTAGTGTATAATCTATGGTGGAATTCATGTGTCGGAGATCTATGTCTCAGTGACTTGGATTCCATTCTTGGAATTTATTACATTTCTCTTAACTCAAGCCCTAACCTGTAGGTAATTGTGTGCTTCACCCTTGCAAGTGTTTGAAGACCAGACAACCAAGGAAGTTTTAATGCCCAAGATTATATTAAACTCTATGTTAAGCCATGTCTGGCTTCCTTGACAATGACAGTGGGTTACTTTCTGCTTTCCTTTCCCCCAACTTGTTTTCTGGAATCATTAGTTTGGCATTAGATTCGTTTAGAGCTATGGTGACCATACATTCCCAGTTTGTCCTACAAGTTTCTATTTATACATCCTGCCTGGCATCCTGCGTAGTTAGTGCCTCTTTCAGTCTCAGAAGTGTCCCAGCTGGGCTGATAAGATGTAGGCTCACCCTGTCGTTAGCTGAGTAGGTGCGTCTGGGATCTCTTGCTGAGTTCTCTTCTTTCCTAATGTACGTGTCCTTCATGTTGCTTTCTCTCAAACGTATTGTTTTAAAATCTCTGATCTGTTTCTTTCCTTTGTCAGGGGCAGAAGGTCAAGTCCACTAAAGCTGGGGTTTCTTAGGCCTGAGAATTCACAGTTCTCAGCCAAGGCAACCAGTGAGGTGAGGAACGAAGAAACTAGAACTAAACTTGTACAGGAAAGCAATGATACAAAAAGCCAACAGGGGAGATTGTAAAACAAAAAACCCCAAACTCTAGTTGAAATTAGAGTCAACAGTCCAGAATTTGGTCCCAAAGGTGAAAACAAATGCAAAACAGATGGAGTTGTCCATGGTTTTTAGCTAGAAAGAATGTTATTGGAGACTTCTTTTTAAATGAGCCTGACAGTATCACTCAGGGTTTCATTTTTACTTAAAAGGCAGAGAATGTTTGTGTGGTTTGTCGTAAATCCATCATCTCCCTGGTAACTCTAAGTTTTCTTTCAAAGCCTATAGACTTTATATTCTTGTAAAACTTTCTCAGTGGGCCTCATTTTCCACTTCTGCTATATGTTTGTTCAAATTATAATTTAGTTTGTCACCTTTTTATATTGTTTAGTTATCCTTGGGCAAAGAAAAAAAGAGTTGTCAGAACTGGGAATAAAAGGATTCTATCTTATAGAGTTTCCTCTCATTTTGATATTGATTGTGGGTCAGTGGAGATGATTATTTCTCTAAGCCAAGTGACCTATTCCTGCCTTCAAACATCCATGTAATATTTGTAATTCCACTTGTTCTTTAGCTCACCTACTTGCGTCCTGGGACTTGTACACAGAGAAGGATGTGAGGAACTCTTTCTGATTGCTAGTCCTCCCCCCGATATGTTCCTTGGCTTTCATAATTAGCTACTCCCTAAAACTTCAGTTTTCTTTCAATTCCTCCTTTCCTCCCTTCTTCTTTTTATATAAAAAAATACTTTTAGGTTTGTAAACAATATTTTTCTCTGTTCATCCTTATACTGATTATAGCAGCTAGAATTAAAACTTTTCTGCTATAACTACAAAACAATGGTCGGAATTTGTATTCAGCCATCACTTTCTTTTCAGCTAATTTTCTTCTTTGTTCTCCCTATTAGCATGCTTTTCCTGAGACATTCATTTAGGCTTTCTCCATTTTGGTTCCTTCACAATCATCCAGTAAAAAGAGAAGCATCAGTTGTGGTGTATTCAATGGGTAAGATTTTTGATGGCCAATTTTGTTTTTAGCTTTCCCCATAAATAATATAAAGGCTGGAGTTTTCAAATGTAGTCCGCTCGAGCTCTACCCCATCAACGAATAAATCCTCATCTCCCAAACAATAAGAACTATCATATGAGTTGTGAGATAATGACAACTACAACTGAATTTCTGTGATTAGCTTTGAAAGCATGACTTTATCTGAAACAAAAATGCAAAGTTGTGTCTAGAATATGAAAATAATTCAATAGCTAGAATGAAAGAAATATTTATAAAAACGTATCCTATTGGCTTAAAATATAAACCTTCGAATTCAAAATGTAAACCTTCATTCTATCAAATTTTAATGATGATATGGTTCAGTAAAGCATGCTGAACTAGTAAACTCCTTCCAAGATGTATTACAAGTACACTTTATTAAATTTATAATTTCTGTCTATTTCCGTATGTCATTTCTGTAATCAACTTTTAACATAATTGGTACAGGGATTAATTGAATATACAAATATAATTTCTCAGTTAATGGAAATGAACACAAGAAAATCTAAATTTAGAATATTTATGTCCTTGTTAATTGAAGATTGGTTACATTGTCACAGAAAATTGTGGAATATTTTTGATGTCTTGTACACATGCTATGTTTTTAGATCAGTTTGGAGACCAACACAAGTAGAAAATTGATTTTTGTCACCGAGAAAACTGGGCATTCTGACTTGATAGCTTGAAAATTTACTTGGCCTATCTCATGTAGTAATCCAATTCTTCCTTGAAGACAAATACCTTATTTTATTATTTTTAAGCACATGACTTAATTTCTTGTTATATATCTTCTAATGCTGCATATTTACTAGTTAATATAGCAGGTAGGGAATGAAGAAAAATGTTTCTATATACCTACTCTCCAGTGTCGTAGCAAATGCCAATTTTTTTCCCTGGCAATAGGAGAAATTATATTTGATTTCCCAGCTGAAGGATCTAGTTAAGGGTCAAGGGGAAATAAATGCAAAATGGATTACAAATTTAAACATAAGGGGTTAATTCCCAAAATATGTAAGGAACTCCTAAAACTCAGTGGCAAGAACAAAAACAAATAAAAAATGGAAAAGGGACTCAAATAGACATTTCTTCAAGAAGGCATGCAAATAGCCAACAAGTATTTGAAAACATTCTCACCATCACTAAACATCAGGAAAATGTAAATCAAAACCACAATGAAGTATTACTTCATACCTGTTAGGATGGCTATAATCAAAAAATGAAAAAAAATGATGAGATTTGAAGAAATTGGAACCCTAGTGCAGTGATGGTGAGAATATAAAATGGTGCAGCTACTATGGAGAATAGTGCAAAGGTTCTTTAAAAAATTAAAAATAGAGCACATTGTGATTCAGCAATCCCACTTCTGGGTATATACCACCAAAGAATTGAAATCAGCATCTTGAAGAGATTTCTGTCCTCCCTCCCGTGTTCACAACAGCACTGTTTACAATAGCCAAGGTTTGGAAACAACACAGATGTCCACCGACAGATGCATGGATAAAGAAAATGTGGTGTATACATATGATGGAATTTATTCAACCTTAAAAAAGAAGTAAATCCTGCCATTTACAATAACATAAAGAGACCTGGAAAACATTATGCTAAGTGAATTAAATAAGTCACAGAAAAGCAAATACTGCATAATTCCTTTTGCGTAAGTCATCTACAGTAGTCAAACAAATAGAAGTAGACAACACAATGATGGTTACAGGGGTGGGGGAGAGGCATAGAGGAATTATTGTTCAATGGGTATAAAGTTACAGTATACAAGATGAGCAAATTACTGAGATCTGCTGTACAACATAGTGCATATCATTAAAAATAAGATATTATGCACTTAAAATTTCAGAAGATAGATCCAATGTTAAGTGTTCTTACCAAACGAAACAAACAAAATAACACAAGGAAACTTGGAGGTGAAGGATATGTTTATTACCTTGATTGTGGTAACACATGTGTGTGTGTGTGTGTGTCTGTGTGTATATATATATATATATATATATATATATATATATATATATATATATAGCCAAAAAATGTATACACATTTTAAGGAAGGAAAAAAACTATTAAAATTATTATGCTCAATATATAGCAATAACAAAAGATGAATACAAGTCACATTTGACTTCTGCTATTACAAGAGGTGCGCAAAGTGGTTACCATCAGTGTCCAGACGTTTCTGATTACAGCGAACTACTGCTTGAGCAGCGTTGACCAAAATGTCTGTATACACACACACACACACACACACACACACACACACACACACACACACACACCCGGGATTGCCAGAAAATGTATACCCACTTTAAGAGCTGTTACCTATGCTCAAGCAGCTGTTCCCTTTAATCAGAAGTGTCAGGACACTGATGGTAACCACTTTGAGCACCTCTTGTACTTGCAGAAGTCAAATGTGACTTGTATTCATCTTTTATTATCATTATGTGCAGTATATTGAGGATTACAATAAATACAGTTTTTTCCTTTCTTAAAATGTATATACGTTTTTTGACACCCTCTGTGTGTGTGTGTGTGTGTGTGTACCCATATATATCCAAACCCACCAAATTGTACACTTTTACTCTGTGTGTTTTTTTTGCATACCAATTATATTTCAAAAAAATTGGGAAAAAAAGAAAAGGTCAAGGGAAGCTGCAAATACTTGGAGAGAAAAAATTATTTCCCTAAATAAGGGGCTTGATTAATTGCATTTTTGGGGAAGATAAGCATTCTTCCCATATATGTAAGCTTAAGTTCTGAAATTGTGGTTTCAAGGAGCTATTAAATGATATTCTCTGTTTTTTATATGAGACTACAGGTAAAAGTTATTGGACAATTATAAAGTTGAAAAAATTCTTCAAAAGTCATCCAGAATCCTTTAGACGTTCACTCTCCATTTTAACAGAAGAACATGCAGTGTTTTAAACTGTCCCCTGGAGAGTAAATTCTCTCTCTTCCAAAAACTCATGCTATTAATGCAGTGTTCCTGTCCCACCTCCTGCTGTATCTTTTGCAGGATTACAATATAGAATGTGTTGAAAAATTTTCAGAATAGTGCCCCTTTTATTAATTATACGCAGAGAACTGCGTTTAAGACAAATGATTCAGGAAGAACTTGATAAAAAGAAGTGGCAAATTTAGTTTTCAGTTATACCCATTTGCCTACTATACCTAGAGGAGTAATAGTAGCTAGTCATTAGTTTGGATTGCTCAAGGGCTGCTATTTAGTGAAATAGTCAATCTTCAAAATTAATTCTACCCCCCGCCCCCAATTCTCACATAGTCCTTTGTAATAGACGCTGGATAGGAATGTCTTGTTATGAATACTAATTACCATATTAAGTTGTCTAATATTCACTTTATGTAGAGAGATTTTGTTAATGTAGAGAGATTTTCTTATTATTGTTATAATGTGCTTAGTTATAATGGAAATTAAAGATAATTTTCTCATCCTTTGGTAAAACCAGACGATTAAGTTAAAGTTCATTGACTAATTCAAAAATTTTTGAAAGTATTATTAGAAAATAGTATTAGTCTCTAAGAAAATAAGAAGTCTAAAAAGTCCTGCATTAAAAAAGAGAGATCTTAGTATTTATAAAGTCAAAATAAAACTTATTAGAACATACTCAGAACTTATCAGAAATTGTGTTTTTTCCATTGTGTTGAATGGCAATTTGCATTCAATTTAATTTGATATTTATTGCATGTGGAACAAAATCATTAGAGTCAAGTTTTAGATGCAAGGCCATATTCATACCTCTTCAGTGAGTATTTGCAACATGAAAATTGTTCTATATCAGCTAAGTAAGACTTTCACTTGTGTTGATTTTGTGTTACATACATTTTCTAGAAAAATGGATGATATAGGAGCCTGAATTTACACATCTTGCTTCTAAGAACTTATTACATGAATTGTTAGCAAGATGAGGTGATATCTGAATTTTATCAGCCAATGATTTTGTAGCAGAATCACAGGAAGCTAACTGGAATTTGCACTCTGGATTAAAGAATATCACATTGAATTAATACAAAGTTTTAATACACATTTTCCATCTCTTAGATTATTAGCCTCAGTAAATTTATTTTAATAATGTATAAATTATAATGGTAATGTCATACATATGTTTAATGCTCTTGTGTAAATGAGTGCTCATAGTTTTTATTAATTGAATAATTCTGGTTTCTTAGAAGTCATGTAAAGAAATGCTTGGTCAAGAGAGAACAGACTTAAAGACAGGAAGCAAGCAGTTGGGGTAAGAAGAATTAAAAAGTGTTTGCAGTGAGATACTTCAGGGATGGGAAACCTGCTTTATAATACATTGTTATAAAAAAGAAAATGGGAAAGCATACAATGAAAACTTGAATTTACAAATAACTTTTAAGATGATTGGGGCATACTTCAGGCTGCATGTAGGGTAAGTGCTTGATGGACATAATTTTATGCCAGCAAGTGAAAATTCATGTGTTCAGAGAATAATCCAAACTAAACTCATGAGGGATTCACTGACAGCTGTGCTTACCACCTGTGTTAGTTTCCCAAAGCTGCCGTAGCAAAGTACCACAAACTGGTGGCTTAAATGAAGAGAAATTAATTTTTCTGAAAGCTGGAGTCTGAGATTTAAGGTCTCAGCAGAGTTGGTTCTTTCTGAGGACTCTGAGGCAGAATCCATTACACGACTCTCTCTTAGCTCTTGTGAAGGCTAGCAATCTTTGGCGTTTCTTGGTTTATAAATGTATCACTACAATCTCTGCCTCTGTCTCCATGTGCTGTGCTCTGTGTCTTCACACAAAAAACTCAACACGATTGGGCAAAACACCTAGTCCATGCAGATGGTCTCTCCAAAAGTCATGACTAAATATGGAGAGGTCATTAGTACTGCCCAATAATCCTACCAATTTTCTCTAACCAATGCTCTTTTCTAGACAATGAGTTCACACTTCCTCTCTCCTCAAATCTCCAACTCCGTTTCTACCTCCTCACTTTCAGTTAATAACTTTGTTATTTTACTGAGAAAACAAAACCAGGAAAGAAGTTCCATTTTGTACCACTAAAACTATAAGCCTTTACATACATCTATACTCGCAAACTCTGCCTTCAGTCTTTTCAGTATGAATGAGATACGTTCCATCTAAAGTTTACCCTTTCCGTGTGCACTGGTGCCCATATGCTCTCACCTGTGCTGCTCCTGCAGTTCCCCTTACTCTTCTTCATTTTTAATTTTCCCGAACTTACCAGATCATTCCCAGCGACATATTTACAAATCATGCTAGGAATCATCTAAAAAACTACATATCCTCTTTGATCTCATATCTCACCCCATGTGCTTGTCTCATTTCTCAGATTCCATTTAAATTGAAACCACTGAATAATTGCCTATACTTATTACTGCCACTTTCTCCCATCTTACTCTCTTTTGCACCTACTCCACTAAGGAGTTCGTCTCAACCATTCCACTGAAACTGCTCTTGTCCAGTTTATCAATGACCTTCAAGTTACCAAATTCAGTAATTTATTCTCAGTACTTATCTTAGATTACCTATCAGCAGCATTTCACTCAATTGATCAAATCCTCCTCCTTGAAACTTTTGCTTCACTTGGATTCCAGGACACATACTCTCCTTATTTGTCTCCCACCGCTCTGGTACTTATTCTCATCTACCTGACCTCTTAATGTTACAGTGCGTTAAATGCCAACGATATGCTGATGACTCCAATATCTTTATCTCTAATCTTGATCTTTTCCTTGACTGTCAGCCTTGACCACTGCTTATTTGTCATTTCTATGTGACCATTAAAAGCATCTCCTCAAACTTAATTTGAAAAGTAATACCTCTGATTCCATCCCTTCCCAGCTCCATCCCTCCATACACCCCAGCTCTTTCTTCCAATATCACCAAATGACAATTTATATCTACCAGTTGCTCTGGCCAGAAACTTTAGTGTTATCTTTGACTTCTTTCTTTTTCTGACACCCCAGTAAACCCTTTCTGCTCTGCCTTTTAAATATACCTAGACTCTATCCTAGTCTATGCCACATTACTGTTATTGTAATAACTCCCAATGGTCTCCTTGTTACCAGTTTTGCAAAGGGAAAGAATTTTCCAAAATTCATGTCAGGTAAAATTTCCACCTATGTCTTATTTGCTTAGATTAAAAGATGAATTAATGCTAATTGTATTAGTTTTCTAGGGCTGCTCTGACAAAATACCACAAACTGGGTAGCTTAAACAACAGAAATTTATATTCTCGCAGATCAAAAGACTGGAAGTGTAAGATAAGGTATTGGCGATTTTTATTTGACTATATTCCCTATGCTTTACTTTACATTTCCATGACTATTTTGTAACTAGCTATTTGTACTTCTATCACCCTGATAAATCTAGTACCCATTGACACCATATATAGTTCTTATAATAGTATTGACCATAATCCTTATGCAATATGCTATATTCCTATGACTCTTTTGTAACAATCATTTGACTTCTTAATCCCTTCTCTTTTCTCACCAACCTGCGATACCCCTCCCATCTGGCAACCACCAAAATGTTCTCTGTATCTATGAGCTTGTTTCTCTTTTGAATAAGTAATCCATGCACATGATAAAAATATCAAAATGTACAAAAATATTAAGTAAAAAGTCCCTCTTTTGATCAGGATATCCTTATCCCAGTGTCAAAGCAAACATTGCATTAGACAAAATTAAACACGCAACAAAAACTTTATTCAAGGCTATTGCAACAGAGAGAGACACCAAAACTCAGTCAGAGTTCAACTCCATTAAAAAAATAAAGAAAAATAAAAAGAAAAAGGTAGTAGTTTTTAAGATCGGGGCTGGGAAAATCTTAGGCTACCTGTGTTTGCTAATTGGCCTTACTCAAGGGAAAAGTAGACTTTCTCTTATCTTCCTGACAGGAGGTAGTTTTATAAATTGGAGTAGGCCCCCTTCCTAGGTTTTAGGCTAGGGGAGATAGGGGCAATCTTCCTTGATGGTTATATTTCAAAGAGTTGGCTACCAGGTCCTTAGAAAGATAATTCTGGTTTATATAACTGGCAATAGGCTTTTTAAAAGATTTACATCTCAAAGGGACAGAGAAAGAATTTACAAGTTTTCTAAAATGCTAGAAGAAAGAGAGAATGTCAGGAAGTAACCTGTCTAAGGTGTAGTCAAGCTGAAGGGAAGGATAAAGCCATCTAAGTCACCATAGACCTTCCCTAGAGACAAATGCTGTCAGGTTCTTAGATGTCTCCTTCCAGAGATGATCTATGCCTATTGAATATAGATGCATTATACATTTTTAAATATACAAATATTCTGTAACTTGCTTTTTTCACTTTACAATGTATACTGAAGACCACTATTATAGTAAATGGTATAGTAAATTATAAATAGTCTCCTATTTTATAGATGTACCAAACTATTTCAATAGTTTCCAATTAACAGAAATTTAGGGTGTTTTTAGACTTTTGCTGTAACCAACAGTGCTGCACGTTGGAACATGCTTTGTTTTGCCCTCAAGAGGGCAAGCTAAATGGCCAGACATGGTATTGCTGGGTCGAAAAGGATACATTTCAAATTTTGCTAGCTGTTACCAAATTATCTTCCCTATGTTGTACCAATTTTTGCTCACATTAGCCTTTGCAAACACATGTTATCAAACTTTGATTTTTGCCAATATGATAAGTGAAGAGTAGTGACTTTTTAACTTTAAATTTGCATCTTATATTATAAACATCCATGCTGTCAGTGCAGACATTCAAACTGTGCAATGGATTAATTGTCAGTTGCCAGGTAGAAGTAGTTTGCTGTGATTAACTACCTATTACTGATAAAATGGCCAAATTGTGTTACTAAAAATGTCAAAAATTATAATGCATTTAAAGGATATTTTCCTTTTGCAAAAAGCTTTAGGAGACAGAAGGTAAGGGTCAACCTTGGATATAGAAAACTCTTCATGCTTTTGTCTTTTCTAGTCTCCAACCTTTCACTATTGTGTTTCGGATTCAGGCTGTTTTACCTTAGTGTCTTTCCTGATTCTTGCCTCCTATAGGTAAGATCACAAGATTAGAAAATTTGAAGAAAAGGCAGATTTTGAAGGAAATAACTATTGGAAAGTCTACACCTCATTTCCCCTGAATCATCTATAAGGAATAAGAAAGGAGCTAGGTCAGGAGCAGTAGTATTTGTTGAGCAAGGTCCCATTGAGGTTATTTCCCTTTACAAATGTTATTTCATTTAATCTCCCAGACAACATTCCAGATAGGTGATGTCATTTTCATATTCCATATGTGCACCCTGAGGTCAGAGGAGTGAAGCAGTCGGGTAAGGTTACCCAACTAGGGAATGAAGCTGGAATTGGATCTCTTTTTCATGTCATTGCATAGCCCTGCTTTCACCACATGGCATATTTTCTCTGGCTATGCCATGCTATGTAGAAAGAGTTTGTCGGTTCATTATGGCTGGCTTCCTCTCCTAACTCAGAACGGTCTTTCTAACTTTTCTGGCTTATACTATGGTGAAATACACACAGACATTATGGAAATTCAAATGGTAGTACATATGAAAAAGTAAATAATGTTAGTTTAATGGATTATTTTTGAAGAGGTAAGTAAATGAGAATGTGGATACATGTGATTCCCCGACAGAAAAACGATTTTGTGGATCGTCGAGGCTAAAATAATTAATACTTTTCCTCCGACCTTCTAAGTTCTTCTTGCTTATGTGATAATCAAATTAACAGAGAGAGATTAATGGGAGAAAATAAAAATTTCACATAAGCATGAAAATTCCAATGACAGTGAGTCAACATAGGGTAGATATTTTGGACAAAGAATAAATGGGATGGGGGACAGGATATTAGATTTCAGAAGTGAGAATGTGTGACTTATAGGTAGTTGAAGAAGGAAGGAAAATACATGGCAGGGAAATTCTTGCTGGGCAACTCAGAAACAATGGGGCACAGAGGGTATCTAGCTAACAGGCCTTGCTTGAGGCTTCCTGAGTAATGCTAGGATGAAAATTCTTAGGTTAAGCCCAGGCTCCCCTGATTAAGCCCAAGCTCCCTTCTTAAAAAGGAGGTTTCTCTGTCTGAATCTCTTGGGTAGGAGAGCAGGGGAGAGGAGGAGAGGTAGTGAAAGGGGGTTGGAGGGAGGTTCAAAGGTTCTTTCTGAGTCTTGTTTTTTAATAAATAACTTAAAGTCAATATCCCAAAATGCAGCTTCAGGATTGCAAAGTTTTGGTTCGCTTCATGTTTACATACCAATTGCTTTTTGCCTATCTTTCCCAGAGAAATTTCAGTAGACGATATCCACAAGACTATATTATATTGTAATTCTATGTTGACAAAGCAGCCAATTTGTTAACTGAACTATTTATTTTTCCCACAAGACGCTTTTAGCATTGCATGGAGAAGGATATCCCAGCTTGAATTCTCTAGGACATTTCTTCAGAATGTTAATAAATGTTGTATGAAAAAAATGTATAATATGTAAATTTGGGACTGATGTGGCAAAAAAAAAATAGTAGATTGATTTCTTAAGACTTTAATATCCTAACAAACACTGCAACGTTCAGGTGGAATTTTGGAATGATAAGTTTCTCAATTACATTTGACCTAAAACTTTCTTTCAGTGAGCATCCTATGAGACTAAGGTGTAGGAGGAGTCCACTGGGAAATGTTGGTGTAGAAACAGTTGTCAGTGCACAAGGATTGCAGACACTAACCTGATTACCAAGCTGTGACTTAGTTCATACTCCAGTCTTTAGGTTGATTGGTTTCTGAAATGGAGAGTGACTATAATTTCTCAGGTTCTCTGGGCCTGACTCACTTCCCAAGTCTTTCACTCAGTAGGATCCACGCATGCTTAGCCTTTTTACTGCCTTTATGTGGTCAGAAGTCTCTCTGCCATACTTAATGCTGAAGAATAGCAAGGCTTGTGAGCACCAGTTGTTATAGTTGAAAGTTGATCCCAGAAACCTCAAATAGTTTGTGGTGTAGATAAAGGAACGAATTTCTTTTATGGGATTGGTATCATTTTATCCAGTAAAGTTACCGAAATGTCACTGTGACCAAGAGTGTGTCATCTTCATACACATGTGTTTTCCCTCCAATTTCTATGAAATATTTTATTCTGAAGCACTAAAAGTAAATAACGGTTGGTTAGCAGTAGGTAGTAAATTTTCGAGTGCGCACCCATACTTCCCTTTAGGATGAAGCACTCATTCTCCAAATTTCCGGGGGCATTGGCTACCAACACCTTAACAGCTGAGTTCTTCCTCAGCAATTGCCCTCAACAATAGATAGCAGCCCACATCCAGTGACTAGTGATGTGGGATACAAAGGCCAAGCTCTCCCTCAGTGTTGGACAACTCTAAAGGGTCAGTGTAGCTTTAAATCTCCCTTTGAATTCAGCTGAGGTATTATTGCAAGTTAATCATAATTAACCTCTCCCTCCGCCGAATCTAGCTTCACGTATTTCACAGACTGTTTCCTGATGGATCTGACTTAGGGCATAGTATTTTCTAGAAGAATCTAGGCCTCTAGGGTGTCCACAAGCATGGAGAAGAATGGACCTTGGGAAGCTGAGTCTGTATCTATTATACTTGAACCAATTAAGGCAAATATGTATAGTCTAAACATCTAAAAATAACATCTGTCTAAAGTACAGTAACCAAAATGCTTTTGTAGAGGGAATTTACTCTTTGCTGAAAATGAAGTGAGTTTTTCTGAGTTTAGGGGAAGATAGAGAAAATAAAGTGTATATATAAAGTCATCATCGCTCCTAGGGTACTGGAGTTGGCTCATGTTGTTAGTCATTTTCAGTCATTACAACCCAAATACTGGGCCTAAATCAGAGATGTAGGGAGGAAGTGAAGCCAGCTTGGTTCTCTTACTGTGACCTGCATTCCTAAATGAAAACATTTGGACATCTTAGAATCTGCCAAATCTTGACTACCTATCACACTAATTAAAAAAGCTACAAATTTAGAGATTCCATTAGTTTTGAGAAACACTATAATTACAATTAATTAAGTGGAGTAGGGCTAAGCTTGAGGAAATGAGGTAAGTTTAGTGATAGGGGAGTGAATGAGAGAGTTGAGGGAAGGAATATCATTTGACTTCTGACAGTAATTACCACATTATAACAATCATCTCCTCTCTCTCCTCCTCCACTATCAGTTTTTGAACATAATTACGTGTCAGAGTCTAGGTATATTTTTATCTAGTCTGATTACATAGGCATTTTATCCCCATTTAAAGATGAATATACTCATGGTCATAAAAATCAAATAAACTTCCCAAAGTCACCTATCTAGCTCTAAAGCTACATTCTTTTATTATGTTTATAATGGAAACTATGTTTTGTGCCCTTTTATAGCAAGATAATTGACTATTATTCATATTCAAAAAGTTTCAATTGTTTAATCCAACACAAGTATAAATCACTCTCAATATTCCAGTTAGGTTGATATATTGATACTGATGAGTAGATAATTTTATACTTGGAGCTATAACTAAGAGGAGTAATGATAAAAGAGATTAAAAACCTCAAAGGAAGTTCATACACTAATTAGGTCTTTCTTTTCCTGTAGAGTAACTAAGCATCCTGAAAGAAAAAATACGGGGGGCGGCCGGTTAGCTCAGTTGGTTAGAGAGCGGTGCTCTTAACAATAAGGTTGCTAGTTTGATCCCCACATGGGCCTCTGTGAGCTGTGCCCTCCACAACTAGATTGAAACAACCACTTGACTTGGAGCTGATGGGTCTTGGAAAAACACACTTAAATAAATAAAATGTTAAACAAATTAAAAAAAAAGAAAAATGCAAATACTCACTGAATGCACTGACTTGTAAATGCAAAATAAAAGAAAAAAAGGTACATAATTATACCATCAAATATATTGAAAATACCATTTGCCAAGTTGATTATTGAAAATTAGGTAAATAAGGTTGGCTGCCATAGACACTGAGTCCATAGTCACTGAGTTTATTATTGGTCATTCTTTTTGGAGTTTAAAAGAAATTTGGAAAAACTCCGAATTACTATGAAAACTCTCCTATTTCTCTGGGGTCAGACTATAACTGCCTGTGGGCATAGAAGGAAAACTCTATTATTATCTCATCTATATATCATTTGTAGGATTATCTCAGAAGAGAAAGAGAGATTTGTATCTAAAGAGAATGAGGGAAGAAGAAATATAAGGAATTGAACTTCTGTTCCTTTGGTATTTGCAATGAAACCAATCAGGATTTAAGAAAAAGTTTTTAAAATAACTCAAAGTCACACACATCCAGTCTAAGGTGAAATTGGAATTGTAAATTAGGTTTTTTAGTTTCAGACTGAAGTATTTTATAGAGGTAGTTATGTTAAATATTTAATGTTAATGCTGTCGCTGAACTAGGTAGTAAAATTAGCAAAGTGGAAGTTGTTTATCATTAAGTCACCAATTTTTAAATGTGAGGCATATATTACACAGGTTTATGAGAACCTCACAGTGATGAGATAATCTTAAAAATATAAACAAATGTAATAATTCCAGCAGGATTATTAATATTGTTTATGGTATCCATTTTGATATATGCTGAAATAAGAGGCCTCTTGGAGGTATAATAGAATCTTAACAAAGGTAAATTGAGGTAAATCAGCAAACAATATTTCAGTAAAACCTATTCTCCATTTCACATTTTAATACAGTTGCACTGAATAAATAGAATACAGATAAACTCATTTTAGAAGTAGATGTCAAATTTTACTATATGTATTTCAAATACACTAATGGAGAGGCTGGTCAAAGCAAACCAATGGTAATCCCTTAGTAAACTGAATTCATTTGAGATATGAAAATTACTTTCTGAATTTATCAAGTTTATGTTTATCCTTTACATATAAATTAACTTAAAGTGAAATATATGGTTTTATTATGATAATTTCTTGAATTTTTTTATCATTACTGTGTGCACTGGTGAGTAAACACTAATGCGCTATTTTGCACATTAATGCTGCAATGGCACTATCAGATATTTACATTCAAAACATATAATAGGTTTTTTTTTTCTCTGAGAAAAGATTTTATTTTTCTTGCTTCCTATAATGACAGTGAGTGCCCTACAGCTGACATTCTCTGAAACATGCTTATTTCAGCCATCTATTTCTGGCATTATACCTTGTGAATGCCGTTGTTTGCCACTATAACTAATTATATGTTGATGGTTCAAAATTTATTAATTTTTTATTTTATTTATTAAATTTATTAATTTTTAAATTTTTAATTTATTAATTAAAAATTAATTTATTAATTTTTTAAACTGTCTCAATCAGTTTCAAACTACTAAAGTCATAGTAAACTACCAAAGGCACAGTTACTTAATAAGTTACTCTCAGATGTGAGTACTAGCAGCAAGGGATACGATAGAAAATTCTATTGCATGAAAACTTAATGAAAAACTAAAATGAACTTTAGATACAAAGAATTTTGGTATATTTTAATGTCTTTATTATTTAACAGTGACAACAATGTATGTATGTCACATTTAAATATTTAATATTATCAATACTATAGTACATTTTAAAAAATTTATTAACTTTATTTTATTACTAATCCATTTGGATAGAATGGCAGAAAAATGTCATTTTTCTCACTTATCAAAATTTATGAGTATTGTCATCTTGTTTTATTCCTAAAACAGAAGATGACTTAGAGCATAGTATTGGGTGTTATACATGTAAATATTTAAATGAGATAAAAATGATTTCTCAAACTACTTTGTTTTAAAGAGATGATATGTAGATCATGTTTTTCTAAAGAAAGTAACTGATAAAAATCTACATCTATAGTGCAGTGCAAAAGCAGGCTGTGAGTCCTGACTGCCGAAGGAGTATGTGGTGACAAGCATGGACTCTCCTCTCATGAAATCTTCCAAGTGAAGCACTGAGCCCCAAGAGATATGGGCTGTTACATAATGAATCATATGAAGATTCTGGTCATGTAGAGAATTCTGACTTCTCCAAACCATTTTTCCCTCTGAAATTTCACACGGGTTCCAGAGCAACTCTATGAAATGGTTAGGGCATGCTTCTTTTACACCTGTGTTATGTATTTCTCTTCCATCTCTTAACAATCTTGCCATGTTTATAGCCATCATCTTGGCTCAGGATTGCATTACTTAGCACACTGAGTATGGGAATGTGCTTCTTTCTGGAGGCTCTGCCTCTAATCTTTGCTAATTGCCAATTGCTGTCAGAGTAATCTTAATCTAGGATACTAAGTATAGCATTCCTTTTCTTGAAAACATTTGCTAATCTCATCGCCATCTGTATTTTTGTAAAGTTCTTTATGTGACTTCCATATGCATTTGATTTATTAAGTGATTTAGAATATTTAAAATTCACTAAATCCACTTGGTTTTCTGTGCAAATGAGTTCAAGAAAAGAAACAGGCAAATAGTAGGGTATTTAAATAAACAAAATGTAATGTAATATTTTAAGAAAAACAACGCCAAATTATTACAAGAGCATTTCATATTTGATGAAGAGTTTACCAGCATACTTCTAATTAGGGAAATATAGCAGTAAAATGATCAATAATGAAATAATTGTAGCCTTCTAGAATGTTGACTGACAGGTTTTGACATGCTAATGAAATTGGCATAATATTTTAATGAATTATAACTGATAAAATGAGAATAATGAGATCTAGAGTTAAGCTAAGTGGAACAGATTACTTGGGAGATAGAGTTAAATTTCTCATGAAAGATATCTGGTGACAAAGTAATTACCAAATAATTATGTAGTAAATTATATTTTTTACTGGTGGGAAAACTCTCTCTATTTGCTGATTAGCTTTAAACTTTGTTAAATAAACTTTCTGTAAGATTAATCAGCCTGTTAAAAACGTTTCACAAAACAATTTAAATCAGTATGATGTACTAGAAGAATGAGGATGGATTTATTGCTCATCTTACTTCTACTTTTTAAAAGTTTCAACCTCCACCAAGTTACTTTGGTTGTTGACATGATTTTGTAATTTGAATACATAAGGATATTGATCTGTCAATACTGTATAGTAGAATTTACATTTCCAAGATTTAGGGATCTCTCTCTCTCTCTCTCTCTCTCTCTCACACACACACACACACACACACACACACACACACCATGCACATTTAATACATTTTTACAGAATTTCAAAATTGGGGAAAACTGAACCCAACCATGCCTAATGCTAGGATCAGCGGTTTCAATGATACGCATGTTCACCAGGATATTTGTTCACATTCCTCTGAACTATAGTTACCTTTCAAACATCCATCACTTGATGAATCTCTCTATTCATATTCTTTGATTCTGTTCTCAAGCTATGAAGTATTGCTGGACAAATCTCCATGTTAAGCCAACAAACTTCACAAAGACCTTATGCTACCTAGGCTACCTAGGTCCATTGGAACCCCCCCCCCCCACGCTGCCGCTTTTTACAGTCCCTTCTTCAGCTGTTTCTAGTCATGTTCTTTGCAACAGATTATAGTATATTTTCCAAAAATTTGTCCCTCTTGTCAATAGCATACCTCACTCTCCCAGTTTTGCCAAGAAGAAAATGTTATCAGACAGGACCAGTTCCTGATTTTGCCTCTGTATTTACATATGACATCATCCATTCTGGCCTCCTCCTCTTCCATTGAAAAAATTAATTGTCCTTTCCTGGTTTAGTCATTCCACCCTTACCCCATGTGGTAGACAGAATAATGGTCCCCCTGTAATGTTAACATTGTAATCTCTGGCACTTGTGAATATTTTACCTTACATGGCAAAGGAGATTTAGCAGATGTGATTAAATTATGTTGAGACAAGGAAATTATCCTGGATTATCTGGATTGGCCCAAATTACTCACAGCAGTCCTTATAAGAGGGAGGTAGGAGGGTCAGAGTCAGGAAAGGTGAAAATATGACAATGGAAGAAGGGCGGGGGCTGGGGAGCGGAAGAGAGAGAGAGGTTTGAAGATGGTGTGAGCTGGCTATGAAGATGGATGATGAGGCCATAAACAAAAGGAAGCTGGTAGCCTCTAGAATCTTCAAAAGAAAAACAAAGGTATTCTCCCCTGTAACTTTTAGAAAGAAGGGCACCCTGCTAACATCTTGATTTTTATCCCCATAAAACGTATTTCAGACTTCTGACTTTCAGAACTGTAGTAACATTTTTATTGTTATAAGCTACCAAGCTAATAATAGTAGGAAACTAATACACCAATATTTGAGGACCCATCACTTATACAGGAATTTTATATCATTATTTTCTCTACCATCAGTTTTACCTATTCTTTTAGCTCCTTCTTTCAGGTTGCAAAAAAAGAAGCCTTCTGTTAACCTTTAGCTCAAACTACTGCCCTTATAGCTCTCCTTTCTTTTAGCATCATTCTTATCAAAAAACATTTTATGTCTTCCATGCCTGCCCCTCAAACTTTAATAGGTAATCTAGTCTCTGATTCCTGCTCTGCTCTGAATGGCTTTTCCAACTTCTATGGCAGTTTCTTCTTATTTGACAATTTTATTAAGTAACTGCTTGCTTTATTTAAAACATAAGCTAAAATTATTCATTAGATTCAGTAGAAATTATTAAAACAGGGATTTCCATTACCCTCCCTTCCCATTCCCATTAAGAAAGTCTCCTATATTCCAAGGCCTGAAATCCGTAAGGAGAAATTGTGACTAAAAATCAATATCAATCAATCAATCAATCACTGTTTTATAGGTGAGGAGGTCGTTAGACGAGGTAGAGTTCAGAGAGGGATTCCTTTCAAATGGAAATCTCCTGAAAATGCCAAAAGCAAGTTTAAGGAAAGATGATTTTCCTGAAGAGCTAATGATGAAAATAACCAGACTTAATGCTGTGAGTTTACGTACATACATAGTGTCACTTCACTGCCTCTTACAATCATGAACTCTTTATAGATGGAGAAATAATAAAAGAAAAATTTCTGGTGTATAGTCATCTCAGGTTAATTGTCAACTATCATCTTAGCTTTGCAACATACAGGGGGAAGTGAGACTCAAAAGAGTTATTCATCACTTAGTAAATGTGCTCAGTGGTAAGATGAGCGTGCAGGCAGGAGAGCCCTGGGAGAAGTCCCTCAGGAGGAGGAGGGTGGGTTGGGGGTCACCGTGTCCTTAAGGGCTTCACAGATGGTCCCTCAGAGGATCTTAAGAGCTGCATCCCCTTCTGCGTCAGCTTCTGATCCTCCTTCTGCAAACTGCAGAATAAGTCATAAGCCATCCTACGATGTCCAGGAGCTTCCTCAGGACCATCAACACATTTGGAGAGTAGGCATTCCTCCAGGTCCTCATCACACTGGACGTTGTTCATATTAAGTGTTTGTGTCAATCTGGGTGTCCAGGTGACCCCACTCAATGAGTAAGGCAAGGAGAGTGTGGAGATTCCAGGTTTAAGAGAGAAGAACATCCTGTTTCTAATCTGCCCATCTGGAGAGGAACCTCAGCTGCATATGTCCACTGGAATTCCAGGTAAAAGTCAGGATTCTCTCCCTGCCCAGCTGTAAGGAGCTCTCTCTCCTCAGTGATGCCGCTTACAGACCTGGAAGCGCAGGTTCATGGTGACGAGGTGCTGGTGCTGTTGAAGATGGAGGTCAGAGAACTCATGAGAAAGGCCAACATGAGCAACAGTTTTAGACCTTGTAGTCGATCAGGTATCCATTCCAGGTTCAGTATTGTGTAGACATAGTGTAGCCAACTCCATGCCACATCGGACACTCCTTCATAATGTATGACACAGGCCACCTTCTCTGATTCAACACCATGGGTTTCCTCCTGTCCTCGTCTGCATCTAAATCGATTTGTTCCTCTCTGTTGTTCAGAGGCGCCGAGCTCAGGTGACCCATATGTAAAACAGGAATGGGTTTAGTGGCCAGGGAACTCCCCAGGACGGCCAGGAGAGACACCAAAACACAATAATGACCAAGTACAAATAGTGCCTTACACAGATTATCTCAGAACAGTCACTGGTAGCCAGCAATTTCCTATTTCATAGATGAACTCTGAGACAAATGAATAAAGCCAAAAGTAGCCCACTGTTAGACCCCAAAAGACCCTCTGTTCATTGCCCCTTAATCAGAAGATGGTCCTCAGTATAACAGCCATAGCCCTCGCAACTGTAGCCACAAATGAATGCCATGTAAAGGAAGTTTGGCCACTTTTCAGAATTCTCTCCACAATTTTCCGAATTTTCTCTAACGTGACAATGGGAAAGATCAGCAGATCTTTTGACTTGAGATGGTTACTCCAACGGAGTCTCAAATGGAACTTCAATGGGATCATCTGCTGGATGGACCGTGTTTTTTCTGATGGAGGCTACCTTCCAGCCACACTTCTTCTGATGGCCTAATGGTGTTACTCTGTCAGTGAAAAGTCTGTCTCCCATTTCAGTCACAAATCTCCAGTGTGCTTTTAGTCTTAGCACAGAGAGTGGCCGTTAGCACCAGGGACAAGATTCCTATGAGCACAGAGCCATTGTCACAGAGCATTACAGAACACTCAGTGTGAGTGCATAATCCACACAGTGAGGTCTAGCTGCTGCTTTTCAGAGCAAATTATTTGTTTCAAACACTGAATTTCAGATCCACACAATTTAGTGTCTGTCTTGAGTGCAGGATCTTTGAACACACCTTGCTAACGGATACACAGAATCGATGGAGACAAAGCACAGATGCTCACAGGCACAGGTCAAAGTGAGGGCGGCTTACTGCTGAGATGCTGAGTGTGGTTTCCAGGGTCAGAGTTTGGCAGGGCCACTCTCTCTGCTTGGGGTGACACTGCCTGTGTCACAGGACAGGGCTTTGAAACTGTCACATTCCTGAGTATTTAGAAGGCCATGCGGTCATGTCCAAATGCAGGGTTGTGTGCATACCCGGGGCTGTCAGATGGCCAGGAAAGACCCAGAGGGCTCTGAGGTCTGACCTCTGGCTGAACTTGAAGTTCTGCAGGAACAAAACGTGAAGGTTCTGGGAGGCGCAGACTGAGTGTAGACAGCAAAGCTCAACATGTCCTCAGAGACCCTCGGCAGAGCCTGAGAAACCTACTAATCCCAGGCTTCTCATGAAATCTGTCCAGTCAAAGCTGACCACGCAGGGAACTGAGGAGGGGCTCCAGTATCCAGACATGACAAAGAAGACAGAGGATAGAGATTTTTTTTGGTCTTATTTGACAAATTTAACTGAGCTCTTCTCTCACCTGAGGCATTTGCAGTTTTTGATAGTAATGGTCTATTCTCTCATGACTTCTAGTTACTATTTTGATATTCTTTCTGGGGTTCTTTACAGGCTTTGCCCTCGCCCACCCAGTCACTACTTATATATTGGTAGATAACACAAGGCCTACTCTTTTCTCTCTTTCATTATTACTTTCCATATTAACTTTGGGTGATTCCATCTACTCTCATCCTAGAAAAAGTGCTACATACCTCATTGCGGGATATCACTACAGTCACCTTCAAAGTACTCCCCTTGGGAAGTTATGCACCTACGCCAGTGCCTAGTCCACCCTTCAAAGCAATTTTGGAACTCTTCTTCTGGAATGGCCATCAGAACTGTCGTCATATTACCTCTATGTCCTGAATGTCATCAAAATGTCTTCCTTTCAATATTTTCTTTATCTTTGGGTAAAGAAAGAAGTCTTTGGTGGCCAGATCAGGTGAGCAGTGAGGGTGTTCCAATACAGTTATTTACTGGCTAAAAACTCCCTCACAGACAGTGCCGTGTGAGCTGGTTCATTGCTGGCATGCAAAAGCCTTGAATTGTTGATGAAAAGTTCAGGTCTTTTTCATCTAAATTTTCACTCAGCTTTTTCAGCACTTCCAAATAGTAAATTTGGTTAACTGTCCATTTGGTACAAATTCATAATGAATAATCCTTCTCATATCAAAAAAAGTTAGCAACTCTTGATTTGGACTGATGGAACTTTTTTCGTTGTGAAGAATTGGCTGACTTTCATTGTGCACTTTGATGCTTTGTTTCAAGGTCATATTACTACACCCATGTTTTATCACCATTGATAACACAGCCCAAAACATGCCTCTGCAAAAGGTTTTTGCGAACTTTGACTTTCCTTTGCTTTTGTTCATTGGTGAGCAACTTCAGGACTGTGTTTGCACACACCTTTCTCAAGATTTTCAGTTAAAATTTTCCTAACTGTTTGTCTATCAATGTTTACTTGGTTTGCTATTCTTCTCACAGTCAGCCGACAATTTTAACACACAATTAGATGAATTTTTGCAATGTTTCTGTCAGTTCTGCTCTTTACTGGCCACCCTGACCTCTCTTCATCCATGATGCATCCTCTCCCCTCAGAAAAATGCTTAATTCGTTTGTACAATTAAGCATTAAATGCTTAATTCATTTGCCATTTTCTTCATGGCATTGTCCCCATAAACTTGGATTAACATGTCTCTGATTTCATTTCCACTCTTGCCAAGTTTAACAAGAAGTTTAATGTTTGTTCATTGCTCTAATTCAAGCTCAGATGTTCTTGCGATGGCACACAAAAACACGTAACAACAATAATGAATGCCACTCAGCAAGACACTCAGCAATGCCACTCAGCAAGCCTACACATCAACGTGAACACAGGTGTGAGACACTGATATACCAAGGTTATGAAACCTTACCGAGCTACTTGTACAGTGCTGCCAATGTAGGCGCACCGTGGCAAGTTCACGAAGCTAATGGTCAGAACTTGTATATACACAATGGAATACTACTCAGCCATTAGAAAAGACAAAATACTGCCATTTGTGACAACATGAATAGATCTTGAGATTATCAGTCTAAGTGAAATAAGTCAGAGAGATCAAGTGGAGAACCATATGACTTCACTCATATGTGGGATATAAAACTGAAAACAACAAACAAACAAAATCTCACAGACACAGAGAATAGTTTAGTAAGTAACACAGGGTAAGAAGGGAGGGAGGTGGTGAACACACAATACAATATACACATGATGTATAATAGAATTGTACACTGAAACCTATATAGTTTTATTGGACAATGTCACCCCAATAAACTAAAAAAGAAAGAAAGGAAGGAAGAAAGGAAGGAAGGAAGGAAGGAAGAAAAAGAAAGAAAGAAAGAAAGACAGAAAGAAAGAAAGAAAAAGAAAGAAAGGCAGGAAGAAAGAAGGGAAAGAAGAAAATAAGGTGGTTTTGAACTTGACTATTTCTGGATAGGAAACTTCCCAAAACTGGTTTGTCTTCTTTGTTAGGAGTGTCTTACTTAGTTGTTCTCAGGTTTTTGTACATTCATATTTATTTTAAATCAGTTGTTGAAGTGTCTTTGAAACTATGAAAGATTTTTATTTAAATTGCAATTAGTCTATATATTAATGATAATTGAAATTTTATGTCAGTTGATGAATATGATACATATCTCTGTTTCCTATTTGTCTTAATAGGTTTTAAATCTGTCTATAGAAAGATCTTATAAAATTTTTGTTAAATTTATTTCTCAGTATTTATTTTTATGGTTATTAATGGT
The DNA here is from genome assembly GCF_964194185.1 of Rhinolophus hipposideros. Lineage (NCBI taxonomy): Eukaryota > Metazoa > Chordata > Mammalia > Chiroptera > Rhinolophidae > Rhinolophus > Rhinolophus hipposideros. Next base: position 70,535,706 of record NC_138049.1, read on the forward strand.
TATTATTCTAAATGGTGTCTTGACCTACTTTACTCCAACCATAGAAAAGCCTACCCAAGAATTTTCTCAGCATCATTATTTTTAATTGCAGAAATGACTGGAACTAAGTATTTATTTACCAGAGAAAGTATAAATAATTGTGCTCTATCTACCCAGTGGAATATTGGACATAAATAAAATCGAGTGAAAAAAATATATACAATAATACAAGTGAATCTCAGCAAACGATGCTGTTTGAAAGAAAAACAAACAAAAAACCAGAGGGCCACATGAAATATGTTATTTTTAGAAATTCAAAAATAAGCAAATTGACTTTATTATTATACTTCATTAGTTACATATATCTTACATACATTTTTATATGCACCGAATGTTAGATACCGTTTTTTAAGCAGGAAGAATAGCTCAATTAACTTTTTAAAATGGTTAAGAATTTACAAACAAATAACAGATCACCAAGAATTACTGTAAATCCTTTCACTAACTAACTTGTAATCCCCTAACATATTATATATATTTGTTGCCTATGAGCAACAAATCCTTGAAAAGAGGCTATTATGAGCTTTGTTTACAGCCTTAGATATAATAGGAAATATGTTTTCTTAATACATTGAATTGATTCTGATTGAAAATATGATACTCTTTGAAATGAAATATAGCAGTATATTATTAGAATAGCAGTATTATAATACTGCTTTCTTCAATTCTTTACAAAGCTATCCTCTTTTCGATGAAGCCTACTCTGACTATCCTATTTATTACTGCAAACTGCTCTCCCTGTCTGCTACCGCTGTTCTTCATTTTCTGTATTCTTATTTATAGCATTTAACCCATTTGACCATAACATGTACTTTGTTTATGATATTTATTATTTAATACCTATTTCCTTTCACTGGAAAACAGTATGAGTGTTAGCTTCCCAGATGGCCCCCTGTGCCCCATTTCTCCTGGTATTTGTGTCTTGGTGTAGTACTCACCCACTTTGAATCGTGGATGGCCTATATGACAAATAGAATACTGTAGAAGTGGTTTTGTTTAACTCCCAAGATCAGGTAATAGTAAATATTTCAGTTTCTGCCTCGTCCCCTTGTGCTCTCTTGGATCATTTACTCTGGGGAAAGCTGTCATATCAGGAAGATACTGAAGCAGCCTTGTGAAAAGGGATAAATGGAGATGAACAGGCCTCCTGCCCACAACCAGAAACAACTTGCCAGCCATGTGAGCGATCCACCTTGAAAGCAGATTTTCCAACCCTAGTCATCCCTACCCCAAATTTTCACCACATATCTAGGCCCCATTTTCACCCCAACCTCACGAGAAACACTTAATCAGAATCATTCAAGTGAGTCACCCTGAATATTTGACCCAAAGAAACTGTGAGAGATGTGAAATGCTTATTTTTTTTTTAGGCAGGAAATTATGACTTAAAAATAAAACCGTAAGTGTAATTATAAAATCATTTGTTAACCTCAGAAAGATATAAGGGAGTAACTCAGAGAACCATTCAGCTAAACAACAGGGCTTTGTTCTCCTAGCCTCAGCTAGGAGACTATATGTTATCTTTAAGATGCTTATGTGTGTGGCTTTTGTCTAATGAAATGAACCCCAATGTGATTCATAAAGGATCAAAGACATTTTAAGAGAATTATACAGACAGAAATATTGCCAACTTGATCTGAAAGGGACAGAGACTACAGAATAAAAACAGGAATTTGGATCCCCAATCACTTTGCATAGCGGAAGCAAACTGATAAAATTACTCAGCTGCAAATCAGGCTACATTTACTGACATAAAAATGAATGACTGGGAGGGCAGTATTAAGGGCCCAGAGTGCAGAGAGCAAAGAACCATGGAGAATTGACCCAGCCTTTAGTCCTAATGAAGAACTGGCAACACGTGCCTTATGGGAATTCAGAATTGCTGTGGACCAGTGACTCCTACATGTTTGCCTTTGTCTGCTTACCCCCGTTCCCCCGTGGAACAGTATGTAAAGGTTATCCTTTGCCTATCCCAAATATTGGGAGGATGGTGCACAGATAACTTGTTTGTTTAGTTTATAGGTCTTCAGATTGAGAGCTCAGAACTGAACCAAGAAGCCTCATTTGCATCTGGATTTGATTTAGATGGTAAGATTTGGGGCTTAGATGTTATAAGGGAATAAGACTTTTGGGGGGCCTTTGGTAGGAAATGAGGGAATGTGAATGATTTTAGTCCAGGGGGCAAACTGAGATAGCCACCCTCCAAATTTTCCCCAATATTCCTCATGTTCTGGTAGTCATGCCTTGTGGATTCCCATCCAAACTGAATCATAGCTGCCCTGTGTAATCAATAGTATATTATTAAAATAATGGATAGTTTATGACTTCTGATATAAGTAAGTAATTTTGCTTTGCCAATTTTAATCTCAGATAATGAGAAGGGTTCCTGGTATATAGCAGACATGCAATAGATATTTATTATAAAATATAAAGATAGGACATATATAAAAAACATAAGTAATGTTGATTTATATATTTGGCTAATTATAATAAATTATTTTGAAATGATTTGTATTTTGTTACTCTTTGTTCATGCTATCTGTGAATGCCATTACCTTTGACTTTGATGGCAGTAAGAGGGATTTAAAGTACTTTTACATTTGTGAAGAGACAAACAGCTGTCTTGGAGAGGTAGCAATCTAGCTCAATATCATCAGCACAACTTACTTTTTAATGTATGACCATCTTTTTTGTTTTCAGCTACCAGTTGTGTGTGCCTAACGCCTATCACTTACTGCAACACTGAAGGCTTCTTTCTTGAATTACCTTACTTGACTACGTGGTAGTAAGATACAGACTTTTTTCTTAACATACAAATGCATTGTGGTGCAGCTACTACTCCTGACAGCCAACTAGTGAGCACTTACCATGTTTTATATATAGTGGTACCTCGGTTTTCTAACGTAATCCACGAGTTCTGAAACGTTCAAAAACAGCCAACAGCTAGGTCTCAGGATCTTGCATTCAGTGGAAGCCATGTGCCATGTTCAACTTCTGAGTCATGTTAAAAAAAAACGAAGCATTTACTTCCATGTTTACGGTGTTTATAAACCAAAATGTTCATCAATGGAGAGGTTTGAAAACCGAGGTACCACTGTATTTAATCTTTACAATCCCATGAGTTAGTACTATTAACTCTATACTAAGAAATGGAGGAAAATGAAGAAAAGCAAAATAAAGAAGTTTAAGAAATTGAATGAGTTATTGTCAGAGACAGAATCTGAACTAAGGCAATTAGATTTAAAAAACTATGTTCAATGAATATATATATTTACTGTGCTGTCTTGCCTTAGATTTCAAGTCTAACACCCTGATATCACATGGATGGCCTTTAAATGAAATGAAATTGGGAAGGATCTCTGAGACATGCTGACTTATATTCTGAAGATACAATTGGCGTTCACATCCTTTGGCATGTTCTGAAGAGAAAAATTTGACTTTTAAATAGAATACCTGCTAATATTCCCCCAAATATGTATTCATTAATATTACATACAGGCGATGACAAAAAATAATTCTCACGGACAAATTAACAATGGGTAAATTTCTCATTTTGTGTGTGTATGTATATATATACGTATATATATGTATATATATACGTGTATATATATATGTTTGTATATATATGTATATGTGTATATGTGTGTATGTATATATATGTATATATATATATATATATATATATATATATATATATATATATGTATATATACATACACACACAAAAGAGTTTAGCTTTTATGTAGATAGCAATTTGCTTGGGTAGTAATTTTAATAATGTTGCCATTATCAGAATGAAGTGCCAAACCAAGCTTTTACTACATTGCTATGGCACCCAAGAATGGAGATTTTTAAAAAATCCTGCACAAACAAAGGCTTTGTCCTAATCCTAGTCAACAAAAATGTGATTTAATATTCAAATTAAACATGAGAACAAACAACAAAACAAATCTGACCTTCAGATGGTTGGTTATTGAATATTATGAGCAAGGAGGTTAGTTTAGCTTATAGGTGTGGACTGGGGAAGCAGTGTAATTGTTTTTCAGAAAAATAATTGAGGCAGAATCATCAGATTTTATCTACTAACTTTCTATAGAAACATTGGTATTTTACTAAGCTAAGCTTTAATAACTGTCACAGTAGAAAAACAAACAAAATTTCAATGACAACACAAAAGTGGATTATTTCTTTCATACGATTCATGTCCCACTTAGGTCTGTGGGGATTGTGGGGAGATCTGATTGACAGAATCACTCAGTGGCCCAGGTTGAGGGAGACTAACTACCTTTTTGTGGGTGCACCATTTGAACCATATGATTCTGAAGCTATTATACAAGGGAAGAGGGATTCATGAGGCACACTAGTGTTTACCTGTCTGACTTCATTGGAGACACATGGCCCTAGTGAAATACAAAGAAAATATACAGATACACATGCTATTTTCTATTGATTAACTGAATTCACCAATCCTGTCTTCTGCTGGTTGTGTCTACTCTTTTTGTTAGAGTTGAGTGAGATTTTATTGTTAGGTTTGTGTTATTTTTTTTTTCTATTTCCAGTTGATGCTTTTTCACATATTTAAACTTGCTAGTTAAAATTTCCATATTTTTATTTATTTTATCCACTTCTCCTTTATTTTCTTGAACATGTCAATCATAATAATTTTAAATGTCTTAAGAGGTTGTGCTAATATCTGGATCACCCATGGGTGTGCTTCCATTGTTTATTTTTCTCTTCTTTTGTCTTGCTAAATAATTTTTAATTTAATGCTAGGCATTAAATAGAAGAGAATTCTCTGCTTCTTCTGAACAGAGAGATTGGTAACTGAGCACCTTATTTCAATTAGGTGCAAAGTCAATGTTGAATTTCAACCCTCAAACCATTTAATCTACTTCATCCTCACACCTGTCCAGGGTTTTCAAATAGGAACTTGTATTCTGTGTGGAGTAAGAACCAAACTCTAATTTTTGTCTAATGAATTGTTTACTTTTTAGATTCTTTTCCTTTTAGGTTTTTAGCCTGCTAACCTATAGTGCCCCAGTTTTGGCTATACTAGCCATGTACTTGACGCTCTCTGAATCCCTTCTTCCACCTTAGCAGCCCTCCACCAGAGTTTTCACTAAATTTTCTGCCACTTGTCAGTGCAAATAGTCATTTTTAAAAATCCTAAATGAAAATAGCTGCAGAAGCTAGCTCTCTTTTTCAATATTCTTATCTCCAGAGTCTTAGCCCTTCTATTTTTCTTGCCTCGGAAGCTTCTTGCTACCGTCAGGCAAACAAATGCTATATTTTGTTTTGTCTTTCAAGTTGTTCTATGTAGGAACACTAGTCTGCTGTTTAGCTATTCCATCATCTCCAAAATCGAATTCTTAGGGAAATATATGGAATATTTAGTAAGCACTAGCTATCTCTGGCATAGTCCAATAAAATTTCCTTTTTCTCACATATAGAAAAAGACAACTCCTCTTCAAGTGAGACACCCAATGTTCCAACAAGTTACTGAATCAAATTCAAATCTGTGATCTTCAAGAGACATATAGGTGCATTGTGAGTCACCTTGAGCTGGAGATGCATGAACTAAAAAGATAAGTCACCTACTGTTGTCCATATCAGTGCATAAAAATGGAGTAGGGACAGGATAATTGTAATAACAACCCCACCGGGAAAAAGGAAGACCAGATGGCACATAGCAGTCACTGGTCTGTAAGCAATTCCAGAATTCCCTTGGACAGACATTATAAAACCTCCTATGCTGAGGTGGCAGAGGTTCCTTGAGTAAGTTTCTTATTCTTTTCTGGAAGACTTCCTATATCTATTATTATCTCTATTTTTTGGCTCTGCCTTCTGGGATGTTCCATCTTGTCTAATATTCTTGGCTTATTTGAAATAGGAATTAGAAACTATGCCCAATAAAAAGCTTTCTGAACTCATTTTTTCCCCATAAATTTAAAGGCCCACATTATTTTCTTATTTGTTCATTGGTTTGTTTAAGTCTGGAACAATACTGGGTATTTTATAGTCCAAGATTATGATAAACATTTCTTTGAAAATGCGGTTAGCTTCTGATTTATTTGCCTGTGGTTAGTTCCAAGAAACACGATTGTAGAGTCTGTTTTACTTTTCTTGTTCCATGTATTTCTCATATATTGGAAGCTAGCTTGGACTTCTCTGGAACATGTGGGTCAGCCACACTTGTAATCTGTTCCTTTCCCTATATCATTTTTAAAAATATTTATGCCTATATCATTTTATCCAGCAGGAAATGTACACTGGCCTTTGCTCTCAAAGCCAATTTTAATCCATTCTCTTACTGTCAGAATCTGAAAGCTGTAAGTTCTTTCAATCATGAAAGGCCCCGATTTTTGCTTGCAAACTGACTAATTCCTGTGCTGATAACTTTATTGTAATAAAATGTCAAACACAGATAATAGTGAAAATATACATTCTTTTGCTGAAAGTACTGTTTGTTTGCAAATTGGCCCTGTATACAAAGGGCAAGGAGAGACTGAAGAATAAGGTAAACTACTTCAGATTGGTAGGTGGGAGGTTTAATAAGCAAGGGATCTTACTTATAAGGCTTGTCTTGGGTGGCTACAAGGCAAGTAGATTTCCACACTTGCCTCCCAGAATCTTAAGAGTTTATATAGAGGCCTTAATAAGTTTAGTCACGTATACTGTCCCGATGGTCTCAATGACAATTGCTCTCTCAAGGCCGCCTCCTTGAAAATGGCTCCCACTGTGGCAATGGTGGGCAGAAAATATATTCCTAGGACAGGGGAGGGGTGAGGAGCTTCCAGCTGCTCTGGTCCGGCTCACAGGTCAACCAGTTTTGGTCACATCTTCTTGATGACCTCCTCTAACAACTGTAGCTCTAGTTGTACATCATCTTTCTCCTACTTTACCAGTGTTAACAAATCTATAGCCTATGCATAATTGTATCCCCATCTTTCCAGCTTCTTATATCAGTTACCTTGCGTTATGATCATAGATGAATGTCAAATATTTTAGGTTGTGTTTTACCTGAAGCATATTTCATACTAGGTGTGTTGGATTAAATAATGCTAACTTCCATAGCAGACAAACCCCAGAATCTCAGTGGTTCAATAGAACGATATATATATTTTTTCTTTTCCTTACTCACATTTCTTTTCTAAGGCAAGTTGGCAGGAGAAGTCACTCTCCAAGTCAGGCTATTTGAGGAGCCATGGTTTGGTAGGTTATTACAGAAGAGGAGAGAGAAGGCACTGATCTTAAGAGCTCAGCTGAGAAGTAATATATCAGTTTCATTCACAATCCATTGACTGCAACTAGTCACAAGGCTACAAGCTAAGTGCAAAGGAGTCTAAGAAAAATTGAGATGCACATTAAATAATGAGTACTGATGAGATAAACCTTTAGATCTCCCAGCTCCAAATTTTAATGAATCTGTGCTTAACAATAATCTATACTTTAAATTGCCTTATAGATAATATCTTCAGAATATGTCAGAATATACTGAGATTACATTTGAAATGTTAGCCTTGATTCTTACTTAGTCTGTTTACTTTAGTTCATTGTGGAAATCTCCAATTGGTATTTATACAAGACATCCTTGAGTTCTTTCTGTCCCCAGGGTTAGTATTTCTTCCAGCTGCGTAGTATTATTACTAGCTGCATATACAGTTCTTGAGACAATTCCTTGAGTTGTTTTTGCCTTATCATATTAAAAAAGGAGAACTTTTTAAAGATGAGTGAAATAACTCCCAAGACATATCTTGTGGACAAACTATCATTAGATATGCTCATGGCACAGACAAAACGCCCTGGTCACTTTGCAGTGTCATAGTTGTCCCTCAGCTTAATGTTCTTCTACCCACTCAGAGAGTGAGAAGAGAAATGTTACCTCTTGATATCCCAATGGACTGAAAATTCCATATCTTGAAATACGAGGTCAGACAATTAAATTCTCAAACTCATCCTAGAAATAGTGCGACATGCCTCATTGCTGAATATAACTATGGTCACCTTCGACGTACTCCCCTTAGGACGCTATGCACTGACGCCAGAGCCTAGTCCACTCTTTAGCAATTTTGAAACTCTTTTTCTGGAATGGCCATCAGAGCTGTCCTCATATTACCCTTGATGTCCTGAATGTCATCAAAATGTCTTCCTTTCAATATTTCCTTTATTTTTGGGTAAAGAAAGAAGTAATTGGGGGCCAGATCTGGTGAGTAGGGTGGGTGTTCCAATACAATTATTTGTTTACTGGCTAAAAACTCCCTCACAGACAGTGTTGTTTGATGATGGTTCATTGTCGTGATGAAAGAGCCATGAATTGTTGGTGAAAAGTTCAGGTTGTCTATGCTTTTCATGCAGCCTTTTCAGCACTTCCAAATGGTAAACTTGGTTAACTGTTTTGTCCAGTTGGTATAAATTCATAATAAATACCATGTTTCCTCGAAAATAAGACCTTGCCAGGCAATCAGCTCTAGTGAGTTTTTTGGAGCAAAAATTAATGTAAGACCCGGTATCGTATTATATTACATTACATTACATTATATTATATTATATTATATTATAAATACCCAGGCTTATATTATAGTAAAATAAGACCAGGTCTTATATTAATTTCTGCTTCAAAAGATACATTAAAGCTGATTGTCAGGCTAGGTCTTGTTTTCAGGGAAACACGGTAATCCCTGTGATACCAAAAAATGTTAGTAGCATTGTTGCAACAAGTTCTCGAACTCAATTGTCAGACCTTTTACATAGAATGCAAAGTATCCCAAGGGTGTTTTATTAAAATAAAAATAAAATCCATAAATAGTGGCTACTCTCAACCAGAATGATAGGTTTTCAAATCCAACGATACCCCACAACAATATTTCTCAATCAGTTACATACACACTCTTGAGATACTTTAATTCCCTATTGTCAAACCAAATTATGTTTTTCTCATCTGTCTGGGAAAATTTTTGCTGCCAGGTAGAACTCTAAATATTAACAGGGGGATCCTGGGAAATCCGTTGCTTGATTTGGCTAGAGACTGCTCTTCTCCCTTAGAAGTACAAAACGTTTATAAAAACATACCAGATTTGGTTCCTTCTCTTAGAAACTATTCTAATTGTTTATAGTTTGTGCACTCTGATAGCCAGAAGCTTACCTGGAAGACCCAGGCTTATATTAGTTGTTGATACTTTGACTATGGTCAGCAAGAATGTGTAATGTTAAACCAAAGAGTTGCATGATGAACAGTTAGTTCTGTGTAAAGGGTGGGTGTGAAGGGGTTGGTATGGAGTTGAGTTGTTCTTTGTTTCTCTTATAAATAGAATGGCTCTGGTGTTGCTGGCACTGGAGAAGTCAGAAAGGACACATATAGACAGCAAACAAAGAAAAAGACTGCCTAAAGAGACAGAAATTGTGCACAATTAATAAATAACTGCAGATATGGAGGAAAGATTAAAAGTTTAATAGTAAACTTCTGTCAGATGCAAATACAGGCAGACTGCTTTGCACTTAGTTACAAACACCTTGGAAAAAAGGAGCAACCACTTCAAAAGAGGACATCTTGTGTCAAGAAAAGGGTGGGATGTAGGAAGATCAGTTGGATAGGAGAACCTAGCTTTGTTTGACTAAAGCAGGCTAACAACTGGTGACCCTCTGCTAAATCCTACCACATGTGTGCGTTGATTGGCCAGCACAGGTTTTAAAAAACTTGAATGTGTATGATTTTATGTTTATTATGTCACTTTCTATTGTCATATATTTATCCCACTTATACACTTATGTTACCTGCATGGCCCCTGTGTGCATTTGAACTTGTGACACAAGATGTATTGTTATATGTTTCTAGAGAGGAGAAACAAGATGCTTATATCAAAGAACCACTAATATACTTTGTAATTGCTATATATAATTATGCTTAGATCATCATATGAATAATAAACAGTGTATAGTTCTTATTATGTAGGTATTTTCAATACTTGCTTCTGCTATTTTACAGTGTCCTGTTAAAACCCCCTTCAGACATTGGAGATATATATATATATATATATATATATATATATATATATATATATATATATATATACATGGCTTGGGTAGAACTCAATGATAATGGCTGTTGAAATACCTTCAAATAATCTTCAATCACTAAATGCCATCTCAACTATGATTTTGTATAGTCTTTATTATGCTGCAGATAATGCCTGCGATTCTTCTTTTCTCCTTTCTTTTCCTTATTCTGTTTTGGAGTCCAGCTTCTGCCCTGAGCTGATTGTTACTGTATGTTTTCTATTTATCATCAGAACGGAAACCATTGCTCCCCAACCCTAATGACTATCCTACATCTCTCAACAGAGTTAGCATCCCTCTCCCAAGGAATGATTTATTCAGGAGATAACAAATTATTCCAATTTTTTGTTCCCTAATTATATCATGAAGTCACAGAACATTTCTTTTTGAAATGCCGTCTAGGAGGATACATACAGACACACACATCCACAAACAAGTATACATACATATGTGACACATAAATCTGCACATATATACACATGTATGTGTGTGCATGTGTTTGTGTGTGGTTATATTTTCCCCTCCATAAGCACTCTTTATAGAGAAAGCTAATTAATAAGAAACCTATTTTCCAGATGCTTTATCTACTTAACTCTGACCACAGTTCTATCAGTTAGGTATTATAATTCTTAAAAATTATTTTATAATAGAGTAACAGATTCAGTGCTTCTTCAGGTAACCCAGGTAATGAATAGCAGAGCCAGGATTTAAGTGTCTAAGTCGATTACATTTCTATTTCACTATGCTATTTGTTGTTGTCATTAATGCAAACAGAAGAGTTTCAAGATGGTTTGGGTGATTTCTGCTTAGTTCTAATAGGTAATGAAATAAGAGTCACATCTGCTGAAGAAGAGAAATGATCTTACATGAAGGTGTACATCAACAGTCATTTAGAGTAGCAAATCCTTGTCATATCTCTGAGACTCATCTTGTCAATCACTGGCTGTCAAGAGTGTTCATCTGTCACTGTTATTGAAGGTAACAAAGCTTGTTTGATGGAAATACTTCCTTTCTTTTGAGGGAAAATGATAAGGAGTTATCTTTGTCCCTGTAAACAAGTGAAAATACTTGCCATCTTTTGTCTTGAGGTGTCTTAGTTGACATAACAAAGAAAATACTTTTTTAAATGTTTATGAATTTTGCATTGAGGAGAGAATCCCCATGGAGACATTCTGCTGATTTTCTTTTGGAGATTAGATTTTTAAAATCTAAAACAGGAATAAAATAACTGTTAATTTACATTAGTTTGCTATTAGTTTGCTAATAAGTATATTTTAAAAGTCAAATATGTTAAAAATTCACAATATTTGTGTCCTCGTTCTGTTGATTGATATACATGCGATACATGAATTATGTAAGTTTGTTGTAAAATAGTTTAATTATATAATTACTTTGCTTTTTATCCTCTATGCCAAGAGCTGAAAGTGAAAAGAAGAATGCAGTAGCAAGCACAGGCAGCCTAATCTTTCCTCTATATTACAGTGGGAAAGAATAGATTTTCATAATATCATTCTCAGTATTTATCTTAACAATACACTTAATGCTAATTAAATTAGTTAATGTTAACACCTAATATTAATACTGAATAATAAGTATCTTTCACAATAATAAGAATGAAATAAATACATTTTCATAAAAATGTGAAGAAAGTTTGTTTCTACTAGACTCTTGATCAAAGAACTTTAAAGGTTGTACTTCAGGCGAAACAAATGAATCCAAAAGGAACACTGAGATCAAGAAGGAGTGATAAAGAAACAAACAAAAAGGTAAGTGTTGTTATTGCTAAATAAATATTTTTGTATCAAAATAATAATGTTGTAAAATCTGGGATATAAAAACTAGAGAAAACTAAATTATTTACTAGGAAGATAAAATTGGAATTAAAGCCTTTGAAAGCCTTCTTTGCCAAGAAGAAAATTGAGATTTTCATTAACTTTGGACTTTTAGTGAAATATATACATATTGAAAGTCAAGACATTACTGAAAAAAGAAATACCATATAGCATTTTTTTCTAGAAGTAAAAAAGGGGGTGGTAAAAGAATTAAATAACTCAAAATCAATTAAGCATAAATAGAAAGAAAAATTGTGATAAAGTATTCCATCTATGAAAATAATCTCAGATTGGATATTTTAAAGTCTAACTGTATGCTATTTCAAGATGGCAATTATAAAACTTATAAAATGTCAAGGGCAGAGAAAGGCAGAATATATAACAGTGGAACAAATGTACTTGGGAATCATTAAAAAAAATAAATGTAGCAGATTAATATCAGACAAAATATACTTTAACTTAAAATTAATTTTAAAGAATTACATATTCAATTCAGCAGGAATATAAACCATTTATAAACTCTGATGTTCTTAATATGGCCTCAAAACATAGAAAGCAAATATTGACAGAACCACTATGGGGAGCTGATGAATCCACTAAGAGTAAGAGATTTTAAAACACATTTTATAGCGATTGATAGATTAATAAGAATGATAAATAAGGCTATCATAGATTTAATTTTTTTTGTTTTTTTCTCAGATAACTTATCCTGAACTTCCTTTAGTCTTTACCCAAATTGTACCTTCTCAGAAGTGTTATCCACCATATTTAAACAGTCTTCTTTCCCTATTCTCATCATTGTTTATTCTCTACCCCAGCTTAATTTGTTTTTATAGCATTTTAATGAAATGAACATTTATTCATATGTGGCCTATCTGATTTACTCTTTATATCCCAAGTGCCTAGAACACAGCCTCGTACATTGTAGGTGTTTAATAAATATTTGTTGAATGAACAAATGAACTCAGGGTCTTGACAATGTTGTTATCTTTGTGGGTAAATTCTTCCCTTCTTCTTCCCTTTTCCTGGCTGACTCCTACTTGTCTTCTTAGAATTCGGGTTTCAGACTCCTCAAGAAATTTTTTTTTTGTTTTTTCAGCCTAGGTGAGAGCCCTTTGTCTTATGCTTCTGTAGAACCTTGTAATGCCCATTTGTAAATTTAATTAATCATTCACTCAACAAATACTGATTGCCTCATATATTCCAATCCTTGTTCTAGGCTCTGGGGATGCAGTAGTGAACACAACAGACATAATCTCAACTTTTGTGAAGTTTATATTCTAGTGGGGTGGTGAGCAAACAAGAAGTAAAAACATAGTACTTCATACAACTATAAGTAGCGTGAAGAACATGAAGCAGGATTAAGGAGACCAGAAAGCCAAGGAAATGTTACGGCTGATTCTTTTATATAGAGCACCACCGAAGTCCTCACACATTAGTTGATTTTAAAGAGAATCTGTAAGTAAATGAGGCTTTGGCCCTGAGGTTAACTGGGGAAAAGTGGTTCAATGAGAGGAAGCTGCAAGTGTAAATGCCTTGAGGCAATAATGCTCTACAACTGTTGCAGAAACAATGAGCCCAGTGTCACTGGAGCAGAGTGAACAAGGGAATGGGTTATAAAAGAGGAAGTCAAAGAAAGACTTTTTCTTTGACAAGTGATGTCATTTTAATTTTTACAGTTACCATTGGGATGGGCAGGACAAAGGGGGAACTGGCAGGGGTGGGTTCTGGCCACAAGGTCCTAGGAATGCCAGGTGCGGCCTCAGGAACAGCCCGGAGGTGGCGCCACACTGCACAGGCCGTTCACGGAAGTACGATTCAGCACTGGGAGCTTCGGAATCTCAGTGATTCCTGGGGACTGCAGCACGAGCCCTAGGGCTGGTGCTTCCTGCAACCTCTTTTCTCAAACCCCGAGGGGTTTTGCTCCAGGCCAGGGATCCCAGCCCCAGGGTCTGGGGCCTGGCCTTGGTGGTGCCCATCTGTTCCAGGTGCATTTCGGAGGTCTCAGCCTAGGGACTGAGGTTCAGCCCTGCCAACTCCGCACAAGGTCAGCATTCAGCAACTTTTCGTGCTGCTGGGGCTGTTGTGCCAAGGAAGGTCCCAAGTCAGGCCACCACTTAAAAGCTCTGGGTAATCTGGCGCTTGAAATTGCGACTATGGCTGCTGAGGGTCAATGCTGCTGCATCCCGGAAGGTGAACATTTCCGTGGAGCCCAGCGGAGAATGCGAGGTAGGTCACTACCTCCAGGGACCAGATGAGGTTGAGGTGAGGCTTGCTATTTAAAGAACTTTGGCTTTTACTCGAAGATACTAAAGCTACAGTAGAGGTTTTAACAGACTCTCTGCTGTGTTGACCATAGAGGATAAAAGGGAGACAGGAAGATTAGTTAGAAAGTAATTAGAAAGAATCCAGGTCAGAGATGATGGTGGTTGGGATCCAAGTAGTAGTAGGAAAGGTAGTGACAAGTGGTCACATTCAGGAGATACATTTGGAAGACTTAGCCAGCAGGATTTGATGAAAGGTTGAATATAGTGTGTGAGAGAAAGTAGTGGATCAAGTGTCTGACCTGAGCATCTGAAAAGGTGAAACTTCACTTTCCTGAGACTGAGGATATTATAGAGGAGCATGGGGAGATGAGTTAGTGTAGGAGGAACATACATTTTGGAAGTGTTGATATATCTATTGTAGACATTCAAGTGACGAGTTTGTGTTGGCAGCTGTATGCAAAATTCTAGAACTTAAGGAAAAGTCCAGAATGGAGATATGAATAGAAGAGTAATCAACATATAGATGGTATTTAAAGCATCTGGAGGATGAAAAGATGTGAAGTTTGATGGCTCAGCTCTGGTTAATTCCAACATTTAAAGGTTGAAAAGATGAGGAAGCGCCAGCCAGGGATTAAAACCAATACAAGTGTGGAGATCAGAAGCCAAATAAATGAGTGTTTGAAGAGGATGGGAAGGACTACTGTGTGAAATTCTAATAGGTGAGGTAATGTGTTGTCTAGGAATTGACCATTACGTCTAGCAGTGTTGAAGTCATTGGAGGTCTTAACACTAGAAGTAGTGGTAGAAATTGGAGTAGGTTAAACAGGAGGTGGGAATGGATATTTTAGTATGAACAACTTTTTCAAGAACGTTTACTTTACAAGGGAGTAGAAAGACAGTATAGTAGCTAGAGGGAGATATGATACTCCCCATGCTTGAAACTCTTGTGTCTGTGAAAATGGTACTATTTCCATTTTGTTGACTGCTTTTTGCCTAGTACAATGCTTAATGCAAAGCAAATGCACAATTAAATATTTTTGAACAAATATATACCATTTCAGTTAAAATTAACCTAAAATTTGTTATGGTTTAGAAAAATTTTTAATAGATGTTGGTTTTTCTTTTAAATTGGGCAAGAGTATGCATTTTGACACTGGTGAAAAGTGAAGTGACCAGATAATATGATCATTCCACATTTACTCACCAATTTCCCAGCTGACCCAATTATGCTAAGTGCCACATACCACCTTTATTTCAGAAAAACTGTGCAATATGACAAATTAATTTGGTAAAATATTTGATGCATGTAGCTTTAATTATTTATACCATAGCAGAAATTTCAAATCGTATAGAAAAGAAAGTAAATATAGTTTCTTCGGCAGAGTAGACTTTGATTTAAGTTTGGAGAGAATGTGAAAACCATTAAGTATATTTTTTATTTTTACTTATTTTTCATATTTTTAAATTAAGGTATAATTGACATTAATTTCAGGTGTACACCATTATGATTTGATATTTGTATATATTGCAAGTGTTTACCACAGTAAGTCTAGTCAATATCTGTCACCATACATAGTTATAATTTTTTTTTCTTGTGACGAGGACTTTTAAGTAATTATGAGTATGAAACCAAATAAACAGCCACCAGATTAAAAAAAAATCTATTCTCTTAGCAACTTTCAAATACACAATACAGTATTATTAACTATAGTTACCGTGTTGTATATTACATCCCCGTGACTTATTCATTTATAACTGGAAGTTTGTACCTTTTGACCCCCTCCATCTATTTCACCCACTTCTCATGCCCCAGCTCTGGCAACCACTAATCTGTTCTCTTATCTATGAGCGTGGTTTATTTATTTATTATTATTTTTTAAGATTTCACATCTAAATGAGATGTCTTTCTCTATCTGACTTATTGAACTTAGCATAATGCCCTCAAGTTCCATTCATGTTGTCACAAATGGCAAGATTTCATTCTTTTTTATGGGTCAGTAGTATTCCTGTGTGTGTGTGTGTGTGTGTGTGTGTGTGTGTGTGTGTGTGTCTGTCTGTCTATGTGTGTATTTATCACATCTTCTTTATCCATTCATCCATTGATGGGCACTTAGGTTGTTTCCATATTTTGGCTATTGTAAGTAATGCTGCAGTGAACAATGGGGATGTATACGTCTTTTTGAGGTAATGTTCTTGTTTTCTTTGGATAGATACTCAAACATGAAATGCCTGGATTGTATAATAGTTCTATTTTTATTTTTTTGAGGAAACTTCATATTGTTTTCCATAGTTACTACAACAATTGACATTCTGCCAACAGTGCAAAGAGTTCCCTTGTCTCCACATTCCCAGAAACACTTGTTATTTCTTGTATGTTTGATAATTCCCCATTGTATATTCTAATAGGTGTGAGGTGATATCTCATTGTGGGTTTGATTTGCTTTTTTCTGATGATTAGTGATGTTGAGCATCTTTTCATGTACCTGTTAACCATCTGTATATCTTTGAAAAAAATGCCCTTTCACATCATCCGTCCATTTTTTAAATCTCATTGTTTGATTTTTGCTATTGAATTGTATGAGTCCTTTATATATTTTGTATATATATGGATATATATTTGATATAGATGGGTATATATGATATGATATGATATGATTTGCAAATCAATGTAAAATTTATTTATTTATTTTGGATATATATGACATTTGATGTGTTTATCAGATATATGATTTAGAAATATTTTCAGTAGGTTGACTTTTCATTTTGTTGACTGTTTCTTTACTGTGCAGAAGCTTTTTAGTTTAATATAGTCTGATTTGTTTATTTTTGCTTATGTTGTCTTCACTTTTGGAGTCAAATCCAAAAACTCATCTCTAAGACCAATGTCAAGTGTTTACTGCTGATGTTTTTTTCTAGGAGTTTATGGTTTTAGGTCTTAGATTCAACTCTTTAATACACTTTGAGTTATTGTGTATGGTGTAAGATACCATTTCCCCCCAAATAAGACCTAGCCGGACAATCAACTCTAATGCGTCTTTTGCAGCAAAAATTAATATAAGACCCGATATTATATTATATTACATTATATTATATTAAGTTATTTATATTAGATCTGGTCTTGTAGTAAAGTAAGACTGGGTCTTATATTAATTTTTCCTCCAAAAGACTCATTAGAGCTGATTGTCCAGCTTGGTCTCATTTTCAGGGAAACACAGTAGTGGTCCAGTTTCATTGTTTTACATATGGCTGTCCAGTTTTCCCAACACTATTTATTGAAGAGACTGTCCTTTCCCCATTGTATATTCTTCGCTCTTTTGTTGTAAATTAATGACCGTGTATGTACAGCATGGATTTATTTTTGGCTCTCCATTCTGTTTCATTAATGTATGTGTCTGTTTTTATGCCAATACCATACTGTTTTGATTACTATAGAATTGTAGTATAGTTTGAAATTAAGGAGTGTGATACTTCCAACTTTGTTCTTCTTTCTCATGACTGCTTTGACTATTTCAGGTCTTTTGTGGGTCCACAAAAGTTTTAGGATTGTTTGTTCTATTTCTGTGAAAAATACCATCGGGATTTTGATAAGGATTGCATTGAATCTGTGGATTGTTTTGAGTAATATGGACATTTTAACAATATTAATACTTCCAGTCCATGAGCATGGAATATCTTTCCATTTATTTGTGTCTTCTTCAATTTCCTTCATCAATGTTGTATAATTTACCTCTGGTTAAATTTATTTAGGTGTTTTATTTATTTTAGTGTTTTATTTATTTATTTTTTGATAGAGTTCCTAATGGGACTGTTTTCTTAATTTCTCTTTCTGATAGTTTTTTATTAGTGCATAGAAAAACAACGGGATTTTGTATAATGATTTTGCATCCTACAACTTTACTTAATTCATTTATTATATGTAAGTTTTTTGTGGAGTCTTTAGAATTTTATATACATAATATCATGTCATATGCAAAGAGCAACAGTTGTACTTCTTCCTTTCTGATTTGGATGCCTTTTATTTCTTTTTCTTGCCTAATTGCTCTCACTAGGACTTCCAATATTATGCTGAATAAAAGTGGGGAGACTAGGCATTTTCGTCTTGTTCCTGATCTTAGAGGAAAAAACTTTTCCTCTAAGATATACCATTCAGTATAATGTTAACTATGGGCTTGTCATATATGACCTTTAGTATGTTCAGGTATGTTCCTTCTATACCCACTTTGTTGAGAAAGTTATCATAAATGGTGATTGAATTTTGTCAAATGCTTTTACTACATCTATTGAGATGATCATACAGTTTTTGTCCTTCATTTTGTTAATTTGGTGAATCACATTGATTGATTTGTGGATCTTGAACCATACTTGCATCACTGGAAAAAATCTCACTTGATTATGATGTATGATCTTTCAATGTATTGTTGAGTTTTGCTAATATTTTATTCAAGATTTGTGCATGAAAATATTAATGCATTTAAAAATTAGAGAAAAAACATTTTGCCCAAGTATATACAAATCATTTAAGAAAACTGACCATGAACACTCTATGAAGCAAGTTTCAATGGATTTCAAGAAATGAATTTCTAATAATTATTATTGATTAGAAAGCATCTCAGTTATAAATGAAAAACAAAAAGATACTAGGATAAAATTATAAACACATTTCTAAATAAATGATGACTAATAAAAGAAATTATGATGTAAACTATGAAATACTTAGCACCAAATGATCACAAAATACCAAAATTGTAGCATGCATTTATTAAAGCCCTTAATGCAAGTATAATAAATTTTAAACAGTTAAAAATAAGGAGCCAAGCATTCAAAAAGAGAATACTGATTTGAATAAACAAGAAAGAAAATAATAAAGATAATATCAGCATTTTATAATATATAAATATAGAATAAAAAGAACCAACAAACAAAATGTTCGAAAAGATTAACAAAATGACAAACTTTAGGCAAAATTGATCATAAAAAGAAATAAAGACATAAATATTTTTATTACAAAAGTGATCGTAACAAGAGATACAGCAGATATTAATAATTTTATGTCAGCAAAAATAGTGTTTTATAAGAAAATACTATGAATAACTTTATGTCAGCAAATTCAAAAGCAAATAAAATTGACATGTTCTCAGACAAAATTTATCATCACTAAATCAAGAAAAATGCAAAATTGTGTGATTCTGTAACAATTACAGAAATTGAATTAGTGGTTAAAGTCCACTGACAAAGTCCACTCAATCTAGCTGATTCTAATTGTATATAAACTATTGCAGAGATAAGAAAAGCGAAACATTTCTCAACTCATTTTATGATTCTAGTTATAACCTCCCCAAATCATACACAAACATACAAAAATTGAAAATGATAACTAAATTTAATTTAAGAAAATAAAGTATCTTTTATAAAATGTTAGTAATCTCAGTCCTGTAGATCCTAAAAAAATAGTAATAGCATAAAGATTATTGTAAAATGATTTACTTCAGTGATACAAGAATGATCTAACATGAAATTCCAGGTAATTTGTATGACATATAAAGAAAAATCATGGTATAATACTTGTCTTTAATATTTGAAAAAAGTAAAAGATATCATTTTTTCCCCCTCACCATCACACTTGTTTTAGCCAGCATGTTAGACAAGAGGAAAAAAAAATCAAGAGTAGGAAAGGAGTAAACAAACCTGCCCTTATTCAAAGACAATATGAGTATTACATAGTAACCTGCAGAGAATCTCCAGTACAATTTTTGGGTTTGAAAAAAATGCAAGAAATTTGCTTATGTAACATCAACACACACGTGTGCACACAACAATTACATTTAGTAATCCGGCAGTAAACTTTTAGAAAATGTAGTTTAAAGAAAGTATTTAAAATATCAATTAAATAAAGCATACATAGGAATGTATTTATCAAAAGTTTGCATGTTTATGGAGAAAATGCAAAATTTTATTATAAAAAGATGTAAATAAAGTTATACTTTATTCATGAATAGAAATACTCACTGTAGCAAAGACAACAGTTTTCCACAAATTGGTTTATAGTTTAAATATTTAAAATCAAAATTAAAATCTTGAAAATATCTTTAATTTCTATAAGGCAATAAGGGAACACCAACAGTCAAATAGAAAAATGGGAAATTCATAGAAAAGGAAACAAAAATGAACAAAAAAATATGGAGAGTTCAATATCACTAATTAGAGAACTATAAATTATAGTCACATTGAAATACCATTTTATGCCCTCACATTAGTAATTGATAATTATGTAGAATGATAGTTATGTACTCCACAAAAACAGAGAAGTAATTAGAATTCTTATACAGTCCTGAGTTAGTATAAATTATTTCTATTGCCTTGGAGAATCATCTGGCTATTCCTAGGAATTTGGAAATGTGTGTACCCCATAATTTAGAAATTCTATAATACCAGGTACACGTATAGAGTGCTTATGTTAGCATTTTTTGTAATAGCAACAAATTAGAAACAATCTAAATGTTAAATGTTCATGAACTGGAGAATAAACAACTTTTGGGACATTTATATAATTGAATATCATATAGCATGAGAGAATGAATGAACAAGAACTAAACATGTCAATACTGATAAATCTTTCCAACATAATATAAATGTAAATACATCTTTAAATTGTGATTCAATTTATAGAAAGTTTAAAAATAGGCAAAACAATACTACATTAATGTTTAAAAATATATCCATATTAAATAATTATGTAATGAAATTACAAACAGCAAAATGAATAAAGATAGTCATAGGAAGGGAAAAGAATGTCATTAGGGAGGGGCATTCAGGGGGCTTTGGTTCTACTGGTAATATTTTGTTACCTAAGTGGTATGGTGAGTGTGTGGGTGTTTATTAGTCTCTGTCCTGTTTTTGGCTGTCTTTAGTGTTCCTTAATAGATGTTTATATTGTAGGAAAATTGAGTACAGGAAAGAAGAAGAATGTAAAAGGAATGAAAGATGGAAGGGAGGTTGGAGAAACATAGCAAAGGGGAGGGGAGAAGAGGTTATAGAGCCAGGATGAGCACCAACTTCACATTTCTGCACATGTTCTGGTGTCAGTGAGACATGGGTATAAATCCCAGCTCAAACATTTAGTAGCAGTGTGATCTTGGGCAATGTACTGAACCCCTCTAAGCCTTATATTCTCATCTTTAAAATAGGATAATTATGAAGCCTACCTCAACAGGTTGCTCTGGTGATGAAATAAGGAAATACAGGTAAAGCATTTAGCAGAATTCCTATTATATATTAAGTATGTAGTAAATCTTGGTAACTATTACTTTTTGTCCTTTAAGCCAGCACTGAAACTATGTCTTCTATCAGCAGTGCCTTCCATTTGGCAGCTGAAACAGTTTATATTTATTTGTTCCATACAGCATCTGGAGAAATGGGCAGGAAAGATACTCTAGAAATTAACTGACTTTTCCAGAGTCCCTCTTATGAGTTGGAACTTGAAATCGCTTTCCATGTTCCCCAAACAGGTGTTCTTTTAGTCCATCATGACTGTCACCTTTTGTAGGTGATGATTTCCATGTGGATAGTGACAATTTATCATTCTGTTTTGCTTTGTATTAATCACTGAACTTTCTTAGAACTCTTCAAAGGGTGTGTGCCCCACAAAAATAGAAATTGATTAATTGGTTAATGCTGAAAATAGCATTAACCAATTTCATCGCAGTGGATTTTGGATTTTCTTCAATTACCAGAACTTACCAAGAGTTTTAAAAGCAAGATGAAAACAGTAGGATGAAACTGTGCAATACTCATTTGTGGCAGAGGTTTGAGTGTTACTAACAGTGGGTAAGGAAAAGAAAGGGTGTGTTCCGTAAACATCCGGGTTACATACCTACATTTTATATTTGTCTTTCACATGTGTGGGGTTTATCTCCTCTTTTGAATCAGCATAAGTATGTGTGAGATTCATTAGGAGCGAACCAGAGATAGAAAAATAAGAATTAAAATATTGAGGAGGACACTAACCGCAGTGTGAATGCAAGGCCAAGGCCAAATAGACTTTGAACAAAGGCTGTGCTGGCAGAAGGAAAAGACCAGAGCTTTCAGGCATGAAACCTCTTAGAGGAAACCGCCCTCACGCAGTCCAAAACAGCGCCCAAGTGTAGGCTCCTAACGTGTGCTTTCTTCAGTGACAAAAAGGACTCATTTGTTACTGAAGAAAAAATGTCTTCCAAAACAATGCCTTTCCAAGTAGCCACAGTGTGTTGACAAGACCTGAGGTATGAAGACTTGAAAGATGAATTACTGTCCCTGAGGTGACTAACCACAATGTTCTTTAAATGACAGTGATGGAGATTAAGAGGCCGTGGAGCCAAGGAACCCGCAAAGACAAGAATCAAATCACCCTGAGGATGGTTTCCCACGTGAGAGTGGAATGTATCTGCAGATGTGTTCTCAGCCCCCCAAATGGGAGTGCTATTCAGCAATTTCCTTATTGCAGAAAAAAGTATTATTAAAGTGGATATAAACAATAGGTCAACTGTATGTTGAAAAAAATGATATTGCATTTTGTATCCATAGATGGTGCTACTGAAAATGGCTGCATATAAATGTGAATAACTGGAAAATGTGTAACCAATATTTCTTTTAAAGATAGCATACGTACTGTGAATGAATATATAATACCATTATAAAATGTTCACAGTCTACCCTAGCCTTCTCTAAAGGATTCCACATATTATTGGCATAGTAATTGGGGTTTTTATAGACATGATTAAATATTTAGGGATCTCAGGCTGTAAAAATATTTTTGTTGTACAAAGGTTTCTGCTATAATGGCATTGACTGGTATGATGAGAAATAACTGCTATAAAGTCATATCCTGAATCCAAACACTGGAGAAGAGAATATAATTTTCCCATATTGTGTAAGGGTAGCCATTCATTTTGCTTCACTTTTAACTGTGAAGGGCTCAAGTCTCAGTTGAATGAGAACTGTTTGGTAGGGAATCTGCCTTGTGAAATGCTTGCTTCCTGAGAGAGAGAGACATCTATCATCTCTGCTTCGGAAATCATCGGGCATCTGTAAGTGGGTCTAGCCCTGCTGGTTATTTCCTAAAGCTTTTGTTCATTTTTCTCTTAGGAAATGCATTATTAATGTAATTTTAGGCTACATGAAGCGAGTTAAATACAGTATGATAGTGTAGTATGCGTCATACTGGCATTCTGATTTAGTGATATTTCCTTACCCTAACCTTGGCTTCATCCTCTTACTGCTACCCAACAAGGTATAACACTGTGAGTGGGGAGTATTAATTACCTCCACATTGAAAATGTGGAGCCATGTATCATTGTGTGGTGAAAAAGATATCATGGGGAGGATTTTTCTTAGTTATATGGTAAGGAACTTGAGTTTCAGATAGTAAAGAGACTTGCCCATTGTAGAAATTTTGGAAAATGTATTTTAATGAGAAAATTATTCGTAATTCTACCACATAGAGCTATCCTTTATTAGCATCTTATTTTTTTTAAATTGGGAAATAGCCCATTTTATTTAACAGTAATCTACTTTTTAATTGAGTTCATAATGAACATTTCTTATTATTTTTCATAAGCATGGCTTTAATGGTTTCATAATGTTCCCTTGTATAAATGTACAATAATTTACCAAACTAGTCACTTTTTTGTTGTAAATTTAGCTTTTTTCTACATTCCATTCTGCTGTGATAAAGGATTTTTTACATAAATCCTTTTAAATGTGTCTGAATGTATTTTCTTAGAGTTTCTTTAGGATAAAATTTTGAAGTGGGATGACTTGATTTAAGGGTACAAACATTTCTAAATATTACTGATACACATTTCATAACACTACTGATTTGAAATACCTTTATTACTATATTTATTTATTGTTTCAACAGATGTTTTTGAGGCTTTTTTCATGTACAAGATACTATGTTAAATTCTAGGAATGCATCTCTGAATATGACACTGCCTCTTACATCAAGGGGCTTACGTTCTACTGGGAGAGACACACAAGTAAACAATTACGATTGAAAGAGGTAATGGCAATGCTAGGTACCATTATCCATGAGAGCTACTATATAAATACAAATAGTTAGGCCGAGGGTTACAAAATCAGGAGAAAGAAACTGCCTTCATGTGAGGGGTAGTAAGTTCATTAGGGAAAAGGCAGGTTAAGAGAGATTAAGAAAATAGATTTTTCTGATAATAGACTCTGAATTTCAGTAGGCACAATGGAAGTATTTCAGGATTTGAGGAAAAAGTGGAGAAAGGGAGAGATGCTGTAGCCTTTTTTTGTGTGTGTAGACAGCGAGAGATGAGGGTGACGAGAGTATGCAGATCTTTTGTAAAAACATAAACAGGATCAAAGGGCACAATGAGATTAGTCCTAGTGGTGAGGTGAGCAGATGATGGGTAATGATGAGTAGGGAGAAGTAGGTTTCTGTGGAAGGACTTACTTCATCCCAGGAGAAAGTAATTTTCTTTAAAGCACTTTAAATATCAGGAAAACAAAGATTATTTCATGAAAAAATTATTCTTTCCTTTTAGAATTCTTATTGGCATGTCCTTCCCTCCTGTGGTGTGTTACCAAACTTTGCTGCAAGAGGCAGTTTGCTGCTCTGTATTTAAAAGAGAAGGAGCTATGCAATGGGAGGAGAATCCTATGTTTCATTTTCACTCTGGAACCCTTACCCTACCAGAATTATGTAGTACAAAGATGACTTCCTCTGTTTATCAAAAGCACAAACACCGGGGTAGCCAGTAGCACGAGTGAGATCACCAATGGGATCAGCTGTAGTCTGCGCCCAAGGAAGGGGTAGAGTTGAGTTTATAAAACTATTCAAGAAGGGAGCAAAATTCATACTGCTATAACTGTGTTGTTAACCAAAAAATAATTTTGCAATGAATTTTTTGTGCAGTTGTCAATATACCATTAAAATTAGGAAAGGGATAGCAACAGACACCCAATGAATCATCTCACTTGCAAACATTCTCCTCCTCCCGTCACCATTGTATAATAACAGCCCTCCAGCATCTTTATGACTGGGGTCAGTTTTCTCTGCCAGGATGTCACCATTCCTTGTATGCTGCTTTCTGGGGTGCTAGACTTTTACTGTGTCTAGGGTAGAAATGTTCTCTGGGGTATCAGGGCCTTCACACCTGCAGAGCATAGAGTGGTGGGGTAAGCCATTGAGAGTGAGGCTTAGCAGGGCCTCTCTAACTTCCATCCCTTGGATCCTGGACCTTTGTTAAAAACAAACAACAATAATAACAACAACAGCAATCTGTTGATTTAGGACAGATACTTCATCTTGGAGGATATTATTGCCTGACTGTGCATTAGTATCACCTTCAAGTTGCCCCTTCAACTGTCCTTAGAAGGCCAATCCACTGCCCTGGTCGATGGTGTGGTACGTTTTAGGACCAGTAGATCCCATGTTTATGTGCTTGCTGTTTGCCCTCTGTTCTAAAATGGGTTACTTGGTCCAATGCAAGGTTGGGTGGGATGCAAGGTCAAAAAAACAAACTCTCTCTAAGCCCTGAGACAGAAGAGCTGGGTCAGTCACAAGCAGAAGAGAAGGTGTGCCAGTGAATCACTGTCCCTTCCAAAGTGGAGAGAGCTCCATGTAATGACATGGAGGGGCTGTTGTCCTATTAGAGGGACGGTAGATGGCTACAGATGGGAACTGTATTGGGCTCTCCAGCTGGAAGGTTGGATCTTTAGCTCATGTTTTTGGGTCCATGAATAAATCTGCCTGCATGATTGTTTGTTTCCATTGTGTTGAGCACTAAAAGTGGATGGTGGCAGAAACTGGCTAACATCAAGGGGTTGACTCCTTATGTCTACTTGGTTATTTAGTGCTTTTTTCTGGTGGTGAGTGCTCTCTGGAAGGGAATTATGTATTACACAAATATCTTCACATTTTATCTACTCCTGTAGATTATCCACATCCCTCCTGTCCCCAGTCTTGCAATGTTTTTCCTTCCAGGTCCATGATCAACAAGCAAAGCCATTCTCTACTGTCCATAAATCCGCATATATCCTTACTTCAGGCCACTTCTGTACACAAAGTTGGTGACCAAGTACACAGCCCCGAGCACTGCCCCTTGGGAGAGTTGCTCCTACTGCTGGCTCTTAGGGACACCGCTGAGTGGGACCATCGTGTAGCAGTACTTAATTTTGGGTATATTGCAACATCAGAGGTAAATCACAGGTGAACCAAACTTGCCCCTTTTCTACCTCCATCAGTTGTGAAGTGAGGGAGAAAAGCTAGTGATACAGTGGATGGCCTAGGAGTCTATGTAGTTTACTGTTGTCTTCTGGGCCTATCATGCCCATTTTGGATACACCATTTCCATTTTATGGTGGATTACTACTTGGCCTGCCCAACCCTATGAATTGGTGGGCCTGAAAAAAAATCCAACTAATACCATTCTGGCTGTATGTTTACTTGATCTCTGTCCACCAGGACCCAATAGTATAGTAGTAATGGTTTATTCACGAGTGTATAATTTACTGAAGATGGCATGATTTTGCTCTAGAACCCTAGGAGCCTTAGTTGTGATTTTCCTATTGTGACTTGCTATAAAATCTATGCAATAAAAGTTTCCACCACCAGTACCTCTGATCATAGGGTCTTTTGATTCACATGGCCCATCTGAAAGGGCTGCTGGCATTACAGCCTAGACCTATGCAGAGTATCTCTCTTCTTTGCACCCCATAAAAAGCTGGCAGCCTTTCATGTCACTTAGTAAATGTGTTGGAGCTATATTCCCAAATGTGGGTGATTCTGCCTCCAGTATGTAAAGAGGCCTACCAGGTCTCCTAGAGGTGAAAGATGCCAAATGTGATCATTTGAGTTTTACTTTGAGAGGGGAGGTTATGGTATGCCCCTGAGTAAGGGACCATTAAATATTCACTGATGCAATATCTGAATCTTTGTAAAATTTATTTTTTACCCTGTGGAATGCATTTATTTTACCAAGGCCTCCAAGATACTTCTCATTTATTATTTTTTTTCTGATTAAAATGATGTCATCTATAAAGTGAACCAATGTGATGTCCTGCAGAAGGTCCAGAGAGATGGTCCAGGTAGCTTTGGACTATTTTATGATAGACAACAGGAGTGATAACAGCTTTGGACAAGGCTTTAAATGATACTGTTGTTTCTTCCATTGAATGTGAACTCTGGTTTTCTTTCCCGATAAATTTGGAAAATGAAGCATATAGAAAAACAAAGGCCTCATATTATGTTCCTAAGGCTATGTTAATCTGCTCCAGCAAAGATACCACATCTGCACAACAGTTGCAATTGAAGGTACAGTTTGTTTGAGTTTGCAGTAGTCGACTGTCACCCTCCAGGATTCATCTGGGTCACTGTAGAGGGAAAGATTGGGGAATTAAATGGGATTTCACTGGGGAGCACGATCCTGGTTTCCCTTTGGTGTTTAAGAGCGGCATTCATTTCTTCTGAGATGCAATGTTGTTTTTGATTTAGTATCTTGGCCAAGGGGTGGGGTTTCAGAGTTTTACACTTGACTTTCCTGCTATAATAAACTCTTACCTTTCAGAGTAAGAACCCAATATGGGGATTTGGCCAACCATTAAGTATTTCCATTCCGAGCATATATTAGAGACCAGGAAAATATCCACCAAGTAGTATGTGAACCTAATGGATCTACTGTGAGCTGGATCAGTGTCAGGACTTCATGTGATTCCCATACCAACCCTTTCCCCTCCCCTCTGTCACTGTTCTAACAGGAGGACCATGATGGCATTTCAGATGCTTACGTCCCCTTGGACCATATCTCCAATAGTCTTTGAAATGTCTGAATAGTCTCCCTTCCATAGTGTATAGTAGTCTCCCCATATCTGTGGATTCACTTTAATGGTTTTTAGTTGCCCACAGTTAACTGTGGTCCGAAAATATTAAATGGATTCCAGAAATAAATAATTCATATGTTTTAAATTGTGCGCCATTCTGAATAGCAGGACAGAATCTGCACCATCCTGCTCTGTCTGACCTGGCATGTGTATCTTCCCTTTGTGCAGAGATGCATGTTGTATATGCTTCTCGCCTGTTAGTCTCTTAGTAGCCGACTTGGGTATCAGGCCGACTATGGGGGTATCGCAGTACTTGTGTCCAAGTAACCCTCATTTTACTTAATAATGACCTTAAAGCCCTTCACATAGCTTTTATTACAATAAATTCTTACAGTTGTCCTATTTTATTATTACTTATTTCTGTTAATTTCTTATTGTGCCTAGTTTATAAATTAAATTTCATCATGGGTATGTATGTGTAGGAAAAAACAGTATATATAGGATTGGGTACTATCCGTGGTTTCAGACATCCACTGGGGGTCTTGGAACAAATCCCCCGTGGATTAGGGGGGCTCCTGTATGTTCACCCTTGTGGAAGGACTGGGAGAAACATTTTCCCTTAAACTTGTGGTGTTGCATGATCCTTTCTCCTGAGGACTTGGACTTTTCCTCCAGTCAGTGGTTTCCAGGTCTAAAAAGTAGCCTAAGTCCAGAAACTGGACAGGTATTGAAATATCTTATTGGCGCAGCTACTCTCAGACTTCCGACTGTTTATTCTTCATTTCCATTCATTATGTAGATTAAGAATTCTCTAGTTGGTTGTTCATCTGTTTTACCTTTGGTGCACTGTGCTATGTGTAGTATTGTCATAGCTGCTGGTGGGTCTGGCACCCTGGTTGGACAGAAGTCTTGCTGCTCATTGTGATAACTGAGTCTGCCATACTTGTGATGTGTAAACATTGCCAACCAGCCTGTAATATTTGGTGATATTATTATCCTCATTACTCTAAGGAAGCATTTTCTTAGCTCTTCCTGATGTGATTCCAATGTGTTGCCAAGTTTAGGAACCATTGATTTGACATGTTAATATGATTTTGACTTTAGATGTAGTATTATATCTTATTAACAGATGTCAGTGGACAAGACAATCTATAAAATTGTACTAATTATTTTAGATTGTTTTAAAAATAGTCCCTAATTTCAGATTTATAATCGAGTCATCTACTGATCAATATACCTATTTTAGAATGTTTTGAATCATTACATGTTTTTTGTTCACTTTGTTACAATAGTTAACCTAACACTAAATAATATAAATTGCAAACAACAACAAAAAATTATAGGTCTCTATTAAGAGCTTTTTTCCTATCAGTTTCTTTCCCATGTTGTGTGTATATATATATATATATATATATATATATATATATATATATATATATATATATATATATATTATGCATTTAAAATACAAATAATCTAATTTGTTTCAATTGCTTTCTTCATCATATGTAACATTTATTTACCATTTGTCCTTGAGATCTCATATTCTGTTATTTCATGTGTTATTTTTTTTTCAACTTTGGGTAATATATACATTAGGTAAATACACCTATGCTTTTCTCCAATTTCATTGATGAAACGTGAACAGGAAAGGGCCAAGGGCAGAAGCCTGCAGTTTACCTCCTTCACGGTGGAAAAGCTCCATTAATCAGTACTACTTTCAGGCTACAGTTGCTCAACCAGCATGATCCACATAGTTGTTCAGTTATCCAGTTCACATTTCACTTAGAACACAAGAGAGCCATAAGAGAGTTTATGAAAAGCATCGCTGAACCAGAGCTGTTATGTCCACAGCAGTTCCTTTCTTATATTAAAACAATCATAATAGTTACCCCTTGATAAGGGGCTTGCTGAGCACTTCGCTTAAATTATCTCATTGGATTGTCATCACATCATTAGAAATTAGGAACTGTTATTATATTCATTTTGTAGATAAGAAAACTGTAGATTTAAAGAGGTTTCGTGATTTTTCTATCATACTTCAGCCCCTGAATTCCTTCAACTCCAAAGAAGGTTGCCAGAATAGCAATTTGTATAAAGAAATGAATCGATAAATAAAAATCCAAAGTCATCATTTTCTACAACTTAAAGTTGCCATTGTCATAGTGCTATGCCTTTTCTTTATTTCACATTCTAAATTTGACTTAGGTTCTAATTCATTTATATTCTTAAAATATTTTCAGGAAAAAATTAAAACAATAATGCTTCCATTTAGTTAGTGCCAGTATTTTAATTAAACCATTTGAAAAGACACCACTGGAAAAAAATTCTTCTGAAGAGATTCCTGCGGTTGACTGGAAATTCCAATTAAATTGAATAGACTTACCTTGTCGAATATTACAATACTAACAACACTTCTCTGGCTATGGGTACTGCTAAGAGATTGATGGCTTTCCAGTGACTTTATCATGTATATTCAAAATTAAACATATACCATATGCTATGTCATTTTTACTAAATATTTAAAAGCAATTTTATATTAATTTCCATATAAATTATTCCATTGTTTAATTCATTTAACAATCACAGTATGACCTGAAGCATCCTTTCCATTTCATTTATGGAGTTGTTAAATCCTTTATTCCCATTTAACAATATATGGTTAGTCAGCATCTTTTCAAATAGGCAAAGAGGATGTGAAGAACAGGGGATATAACTTTTAAATGTTTTTGTAGTCCTTATCGCTTATCATACAATTCTTTGCCATAGTAGCAGTCAATAAATAATTGTATTGATTTTGTTTGGGATCATATATATTCTTCTGCTATCTAAAAGTTTATATTAATTTACTAGTTGGGTGTTTTTTAAAAACTATAACAGCACATACTTATTTCTATTTAAAAACTTGAGTTAAATTTTTCTGCCCAAATTCAGTGTGCAGAGGGGGCTCCATGGTATTTAAACATTTTTAAAATTTAATATTGATTAGTGAAAGAAATCTATTTTGTATAGATTATAGATTACAGACATAATTCCTGGGATATCATGAAGTATATTTCATAAAATTGAGAGAAAAAAGATGTATATGTAATTATAGTGTTAGATATTTTAAAAGGATAATATAGCTAAATAAGAATAGGGATTCAAAATTAAACTTTGGTAAACCAGCTATCCAAAACCTAGAAAGTTTAGATATTAGAAGAAACAAGGAAGCTTATAAAATGAATTTTTAAAATAAATTCAGACATAAAAGAAATGTAAGCAAAATGTGAACAGAATATCTCCTATAGCATTTTCTATAGGAGTTTTCATGAAATTTGGAAGAGTATGTGTTTTCGTACTTGGGGTATATTAGGACAGGACTTAGTGGGTCCTTTTATATGCTAATATGCACTATAATTTTCAAGAGAATTACATACTATCCAGTAATCCTCATATTTATTGGACATTGGAAATCTTATCAGATCATTTTTATAGATCAGTGGTCCACTCGGGGAAATGCTGCCCTGGTATAACCATACAAGAGTAACATGAACTTCTAAGAATGGTGTTAGGATAGTCACAGCATCTACATATGTAACAACATCATTCACTGTAACAGCATTAGTAGAACAGGAATAATAACAAGGGAAGGATAGGTCTTATTCTTGGGGAGGGCAGGGAATATTAATAAATGATAGCAATACCCATTATTTTATCACCTCTGCTATTATAGTAAGGGGCAAGCTTCAAAATGGCTCAAGTAGAACAAACATTAAGGGGGAATGGAAGACCCAAGAAAAGTGGGCAATTTTTAGAGAATATAGAATATGTTTAAATCCTGGGACTTTAAAAGAATTTTGAGATACAGTTGTGGTGCTAGTATTAGTATGTTTTGAAAAATCATGGAGAATTGAAAAGGTGAGAAACAGGTCATTGTTGACCCGATACTTGAAAACAATAAAAAAAGCGAGTTTAAGAAAATGACATTGTGTAAGTTGTTTAAACGCTCTTGGCAACAACTATGAAATGAAATAATTACATTAAATTATTATATTCTAGAGTTTCTTCTAGGACTGACATTGTGGGTTTTTGTGTTTCTAAAGTTTGTGTAAATTCCTGGAAAGAATTATGATGACTTTTTAAGCAGATGGAGCTTGTGTTTGTGTGAGTGTGTGTGCACTTAAAAGGCATGTGGGTAGGTGATGGAGAATGTCTGGGTTAGTGTGATGCCAGATAGACAAGCACATTCTTCCGGATGTCCTTTCAAATACCCATGGAAACACACAAAAGAAGGAAAATATCAGCAAGAGAATTGGAAACTGCATAAACTGAATACTGAATCTTATGCAAAATTCAGGAGCTAGTCCGCTGACTGATTTAGACATATGGATGGATTTCAAAGCACAGCCTAGGACTCTACACAGCGTATACCAATCTCTTACCCAAACCAGGACAAATGGCTTGAGAAAAAGTTAAGTAAAATATGAGGCTGCCTCTAACTGACCACATAGCTTAGAGACACAGGCATCACATTCCTTAGATGGTCTCTGAGCCATCCTCTGAATCTTCTGAAACTACCCTTTGAGCCATCCAGAATGAGAGTATTGCCACCATCACATGCTTCCTGTTGTCTGTGTCTCTTCAAAGTCTTCTTCTGCAGTACAAGACCATTGGATGTGGAAGGAGAGGGGAAGGAGCTAATTTTATTACAGGATATTAGATTACTAAAGGCAAATATTAAAAGGAGCACAGACAACTAATAATAATAATAACTGTATGTCACAAATGTTTGCACTGACCTGAATCAGAGGGTTATAAATCATGGAAGGCCTTGCATCCCATGTTAAAGACTTTTAAAGAAACTAAGAGCACTTCCTCCATTACTCAAAACTCTCCCCTTTATGCTTGCTTTGTATTTTTTACTGTAAAACCCCACCAGATGTAGCATTTGGGATTACAAAGCATCCACCTGATGCTTCACTAGGGTTTTCCACCTGATACTTCACTAGGGTTTTATCTTTATTAAATTTATTGGGGTGATATTGGTTAGTGTACATTTTTATAATACATCATCTATATACAGGTAATACCCGTATAACACGGCACTTCTAGAACACAGCTTCGCTCCAACAAGGTTCAAGAATTGGGGAAAACCCTTGTACAACATGCAGTGGAGCATAATAAGAGCTTTTAAGAGCAAAAAATATCTCATTCAAAATTAGGGAAATCCCCGAACAACACGGAACATAATAAGAACTTAGTATTGATGGCGAAGAAAACATTATTTAATACATATTAATATGTTATACTTTTGGGGAAAATTGCTTTAATAAATATGTTTCTCTTAATTATAAAAATATAATAGTATGTTTTTTTAATTGTTGGAACCTAACCCCCTTTTTTGTACCAGTTCTTTGTTTCCTATAACACGATTTGCATAACATGGCATTTTTAAGGAATCTAACAACCGTGTTATATGGGGATTACCTGTATTGCATTGTGTGTCACTAGGGCTTTTATACGTAAATTTTTCAAGCTCAATACATGGCAAGTGAAATAATTAGGGATAGATTTTTTTTTCTTTTTTTCCCTCCAGATAAGAGAAGAATAAAATGTACATTTTAGCTCAACATGAGGATGAAAATTCTAATACAACTTTTTGAAAGTGGGTTGAACTCCTTTACATGAGTCCCTATCATTGGTTATTTGCATTTAATGGTGGGTGGTTTATCAGGCTGATAGGATAAACTAGATTCCTTCATTCATTCAGACACTCAACAAAATAACCCCAAAGTCCATTCCAGTTTTAATAGTTTAAGAATAAATAAATGGCTACATCTATTGGTGTTTTTCTTGCCTCAAGAGTTCAATATAAATCAAATTGAAGTTGTCTGTTGGGTATTGTTTGGAGTTACTTGAATATCCATGGAGAAGGTTAAAAGCTTACATCTCTGACCCATCATTTAAAGAAACTACAAAATTATTCAATCTGTAGCCATGCACACATGGGACATAAGAGTATCCAATCAATGATGACATATTTAATTGAGAAGAAAACTACAACAGATCCATCAAGAGCTGAATATTGGATGTTGGAAGACAGTTGCAAAGATGAGACCAGCCTGGTCTACACACAGCAGAAGCATGATGACCCAGACACCAAAGCCACATGACACATTTAATGTATGTTTATGCAAACAAGCAAGTAGGGGAAATATCATGTTAGGATAAGGCCATGTTATTAATGTATAGATTCATATTAATGTGGTGGACAAATGCTTCTTAGTATCAACAAGGAATAGGTTTTAACAAGTTGTATATGATTTTCTAGTTTTATCTGTGACTTTGTAAGGAACATAGGATTGCAAGTATGGTTCTGTGAAAAACCAAAAGTAGGAACTTGGGCGAGTCAATTAATCTCTGTTGCTTCAGTTTCCTTAATTGCCTACTGACAGAGATTGAACTTGATCAGTAATTCATTTTCCACAGAGTAGTCAACGGAATATGCTCCACTAAAAGGAAAAATAAAATATGTTTGGAAAATTACATAGATTATAGAATATTAAGACTTAGAAAAAAAATGTTAAGTGTTTCCCCCCTGAAACATATTTACTTATCTGGCAACTTTCCTTTCTTCTTTTTCTGCCTTTTCCCCTTCTCCTTCCCCTTCTCCTCCTCTTTCTCCTTCTGTTTTTTATTTTTGACACTTACCTACATCCTGTTTTCTCTGAAAAACACTATGGGAAGTTTCAGAAACTCAGTCTCATATATTGATGTTATGCAATATGCATTCCAGATCTCTGAAAGAAAGGTGCTATGAGCCTGGCTGACTGCTGCTGTGAGATTTAGGACTTGAAGAATTCAAACATAGTTTTGATATTTAAAATTTTAAATGGCTAGTATCAGTGAAGCGAGTCTAGAAAAAAATTCCCATTTGGAATACAGGTATATATTGAAACACAATAAACACATTTATTCACTCTATTTTTTCTGCTGCAGAAATGATCTGGGATTCGCTCTTTAATCATGATGTATGCACGTTGAAGACAAATTTTGTTTGTTCATTGCTAAGCTGATGATAATAGCTGTATTGATTGGTTACTTTGTGTCAGCCTCTGCTTTCTGTATTCAGAGGGGGGGAAATGCATGGTTTTCCCTGTATTACAGACGATGAAACTGGGGATGAGATAGGTGGAATCACTTGCTTAGGTCACGCACAGTGTCAAAGTTTTGTCTTGAAACTAGGCTTGTATAGAAGAACATCGACTCTTCACGAATACTCTGTACTGCTATACTCTTTGCATTACTCCAGCAGCAATTTTAAAGATTAAAAACTGGGGCTCAGATTACAAATATGTATCTTTATTTTAGTAAGTAATGAGTACCATGGAAATTTCTAGGATGCTGATGGCAATACCAGAATATTCAGATTTTATCTCAATGCAGGATAGACCTTATTTCTCCTTCATGAGACTGGAAGCAACACTGGATTTTTAGGTTTCTTAGTGGTAGGTGAATATTTGCTCTCACTGTCTAAATGCCTACCCTTTGCCCTGACTTCACTGGCATTTCCTCCACCTGCAGTGCTTCTGCACATCTCTTCTGGAGTATATCTTGCCCTTCCTTCAAATTCTATTTTAGGTGCCACCTTTTCCATTCAAATTCCCTCTTTTCTTTAAATAAATGTAAATTTGCCTCTTCCCTAAATAGAGAATTATTACTTGTTTCACTATTTTAAATTATTTGCCTACTACATGTCAGGCATATGCTAGAGGCAAAGGATAAAAACAAAATAGGAAGAAAAAGAAATATGATGTCTTCCTTCAAGGAAATTGCATTTTAGTGGAGAAATAGTTACATAAACAAACAAAAAAAGGCAATACAATGGCATGAACTAAAATTAAGGTGATCATATAATTTATTACCCAATCTTTCTCAGTTCTGAAAGTAAAAAGGAAAATTAATAATTATGCCTGGACAAAGGCATGACTTGGAACTGTTCTGGCAAATCTATCCTCATCTCCTATCCCACAGTGCTTACAAAACACCTCCGTGTAGGTGGTCACTTAGTGTTGAATGCCTTCATTAGTTTCCCTGTCATGTATCAATGCTCTCTTGCTGCCAGTTTTAGAAATGCACGGTCATCATCCTCAGGTATATTCTAACTGTGTGCATTTTTCCTAACATTTACTTTTTAAATTTATGTATTTGCAAAATAATTTAATTATAATACATATTATTTAGTTCCTTATAAATTCTGTAAGTTTGCTTGCCACCGATAACTGTACGCATATATGGAAGAAACAGAAGAGAGCCAGCATAATAGGTCAACAGATGGTGAAAAAAATAGTCAGAGGAGGGGATTGGGGGATTGACTGTACTGTGTGAGATGAGGGAAAAGATGGTAAGAGAAGCCCACTATTATCAGAGCTCTGGCAGTCACTCAGAAAGCCTCTTGAAACTCATACTCCTAATTTTAAGCATGAGGGTGAGTGACTGCTTGTTTCATCCCAGTGGGAGAGAACCCAAGCCCTGTGACAAAGAGAGGAGGAATTTGGTCTCCTTGTCCTTTCCCTATAGCATCTGAGGGACCTGCCACCTTGTTTGGAGCAGCTCACCTTTCCCTCTCCCTGCGTGTGGATGACTCTTGTTCTGTGCGGAATAGGCATCCATCTTCAGGATTCCACAGACTTCCATTCTAGAAGGAGCATTTCACTGGAGTTTTAGCAGGCAAGGGTGGGAGAAGAAGTCAGGACCAGTGAGAGGAGGTCATGTAGCCAAAATGAAATATACTCCAGCAAACAAACCAGAGTAAATGCTACAGATTTACAAACATGTTTTGATAAATTAACTAGTAATGTGTTGACTTAGAATCAATTTTCTATAAACAACGACCATAGTTTAAATTATGAACAGCATGAATGTTCTATCAAGCATCCTGAGCCTTTCTGAGCTCTTCTGTGATCTCCTAGAGCTCCCTAATGATTCAGAAGATTGAAGTTTGAATCTGGTATAACATCCCAGTTCGGACTGGGCCCGGACAGTGAAGGCATGCTCTTACATTAATCAGGAAACAGCAAGAAGTGTCTGTTACTCGCTAAATAGTCAAACGCAAAAAGTCAGAACCAGGAAAGCACCCAAATCAACTGAACACGTGCAAACTGGCTGTCTCTCTATCTCTCTAACTTCAGACAACATTCGATGGGCAGGGAATGTCATGGGTAAGAGCCTAGCGTTGACAGACTGAGTCCAAAGCCTGACCATGTCAGTGTCCTTTAAAAATAACTAATCTCTTTATGCTTTAGTTTTGTCATTTTGAAAACAATAATATCGACATATAGCTTATAGAGATAATGTAAATATTGCATTATATAAGGCATGTAAAATGCCTAGCACATAGTAAGCACTCAATAAACACTTACTATGGTTATAAACTTTTATTACTTTAATGCTACTACTTGTTGTCCCAGAGAAGTGTTCTAGCATAAAAAAGAGGGACAAATCAAAGTAGGGGACATACAATGTAGGAATTAATATATCGATTCACATATCTGTTCTTTGTACTTGTTCTCATTATTTACCAAGTCTTAAGAGAATGAAATGTTATTGCTCCTCAATATCATTTCTTGATTGTACGAAAAATATTATACTGGTCCTGATAGTGAAAAGAACTATTTTGAAATAAAAAACGAAAAAAAATTGCTTAAAAATGACATTATATTGTGTTTTGTTTGTTCATTTTTTGTTTGTTTGCTTTTTGTTTTATATTTCACATATGAGTAAAATCATACACTTGTCATTTTCTGTCTGACTAATTTTCAGTTACCACGATACTCTCAAGAAGCATAACAAACAAACTCTTAGATACAGAAAACAGAATGGTCGTTATCAAAGAGCAGGGGAGATGGGGAAAGACTAAGAGGGTAAAGAAGGTCAAATATATGGAGACAGAAGGAGGCTAGACTCCGGGTGGTGAGCATACAATGCAGTATACAGATGCTGTATTATAAAGTTGTATACCTGAAATTTAAATAGTGTTATTAACCAATATTACCCCAGTAAGTTTAATAAAAATAATAAATAAAATTACCCAAAACATAACAGTACATGGAAAGACAACAATTTAAGACAGTTAAGAAAGCTAAAAGTGTCTTTTCATTGCAAGCCGTCATGTGTAGAATTCCCTTCACTTAGGAAATTACAAATTCCTTATGCAATGACTTTCAGAATCCTGAGGTGTTTTTTCAGTTTGTTTGTTTTTCTTGTTGTTGTTTTTAACTTTGTTAGTCTAGGGTGTAAAGGGGGTACAGCAAAATTTGAGTTAATACTGTCAAATTGTTCATGCTCTAAAGGCAGTAGTAATTGGTCCATTTCTGTAAATCTAGTAAAATGGTTTTGGGAAGTAAACATTCTTCCTTTTGAAGATTAAAGGTTAGCTTTTCAGCAAATTTACTTAGTGGAACCAGCAGAATTACAGATCAAAGACTATACAGCTGATATTATTCACCAAGGCTCTTATGGACACTGGAACCACAGTCCTGGGTCCCTCCAGGTTAAATCTTGTAGTGCAAATCCCATTGCAACAAAAACATCGGAATAACCAAAACTCATTGGAGCCAACCGATGGCATTCGTATTCTAACAGCACCACTACAAGGGAACTTGTAGTCCGTCCACAGCAATAAGGGAACAAAACCTGTTGGAGTTTTTGGTAATGGGATTGAGTTACGTCTAGCTGCAGAATTTAAAAGGAAACAGTGGAAAAGCAACAGCGAAATAGTCAAGTGAGAGATGGAGGCTCCCGTTTCTTTGGCAGCAAGAGAGGAAGTGGCTGCTTTCATTTAGAATAGCTCAATGGCCCAGCTGCTTAATCAGTGTCATTCAGGTACAAATTCTGCAAATAAGAATTAAAAGTTTTGGTAACGTGACATTGTAAATCACTGAAATCACAATAGCGTTAGAAATGTATGGTGTTGGCTGTAGCCCAACAATTTCAGATGTCAAATAGTCTTGAGCTAGCATTTTTCAGACCTGTATAAGTAGCTTTAGGGCTACGCAATTCTAAAATCAAGTGTATTTATCAAGAGAATAAAAAAATAGATTCAAATAGGAGACAAGGGAGCAAGTTAGCAACATGAAAACATTATGCAATCTACTTGAAAAATTACTATAGTCAACCTCGCTAGTGGTAATTTAGAAGAGAGGCAGAGGAAGAAAGTCCAACTGAGAGGGTGAAATTGAATTTATTTGCTATAAGAATAGAAAGTGTCTTTGATAACCAACAGGAAGTATATTCAAATCATCAAATCTGGCACTGCCTTAAGTTGTTTCTCACTGCTTGGCGTCTTTCCTATAACTTTTCAATTCTCGGCTAGTGGCCTAAGAGGGAAGGGGATGTCACTCTATGGTTCTTTTTTTTTTTTTTTTTTTTTTACATTTGATACTGCTTTTATTTTAAGATCCTGGAAGAAATCACTGTAGCACTTTTAGAATTTTCTAAAAATCTGTGAATAAGTGCAGTTAATTAATGACTGTGAAAAAGAATGTGAAAAGATGCTCCAAATAATACTACTACTACTATGAAAGAAGAGTTCAGTGAGTAGCCATGTCATATGAAACTTTTGTGTAAAATGCCAGAGATACTAAATAAGGCTAATTTTTTAAATGAAAATTTACAATGAAGCATTATATTAATTGAAGTAACTTTAGCTGTGGAAACTCAGCACTTCAATGCAATTTCTTTCTTTTGTTTGTTTGTTTTTGTTTTTTTTGTTTTTTTATTAGTTTCAGGTGCACAAGACAAGGTAATACTTAGACGTTCATCATTTATATCCCTCACACTGTGGACCCCCCTCCCCCCTCCCCCCATCTACTATCCCTCCGACATCGCACCGAGCCATCACATTATATATATAAAATTATAGTTGGTATTCACCATTGTTCAGCTTCAGGTGTACAGTACATTGATCAAGCATCTACATCTTCCCTGAGGTGGTCTCCCAAATGGGACACGTGTCCATCAGATACCCTACAAAATCTTTACAACATTATTGATTACGTTCCCCAAATTATTTTTCAAAAACCCTGAGGCCATTTTGTGGTTACCGACTGTTTTCTAATCCCCTCACCTTCTCCCTTATCCCCCCCCCTCCCCCCCCCCCCCCCCCCCCCCCCGCCCAACTAACAACCCTCAGTTTTTCCTCTTTGTCTATTGTTCACAATTCTTGATTAGCAGAAGCCCTCTGAGGACATTCAGTCTCTCACTATCATGTCGAGTAAAAATACCAAAATGAGTTCATTGTGTAAAGCAAAAATGCTGCTTTTGTGGCTTATTTTCCTAAGTCTACTAATTTGCCAGGTCTATTTATTTGGCAAAAGAATCCTGCATCAATTCTTGGTGTGTATTTTGTTTTGTTGTTTAGCACAGCCTATTCATAGTTCATAGACAATGTATCCATATCACTAAGCTTTCATGAGATAACCATTCTGAGCAAGAGTTAGACTATATGGTGTACTCTAAACCCTCGCTGTTATCTGTAGATTAGCATGTTAGCATCACCTGGGAGCATACAGGAAATGCAACATCTCAGGCCCAACGTCAGACCTACTGAAGCAACATTTTCCAAGATTTCCCTTGTACCGATGCCTATGTAGATTTGAGAAGCACTGCCCTAACATGAATAAAGTTTTTCTCTGGTCTTAATTTATGTAAGAATTGTCTCTACCTTACCAGTTTAATTGTTTAAGATATTTAGGGTTCTAACTCAATGTTTAGAAATGTGTTAGAGTATTTTGGTGAAATTTATTTTTCTCATAATTAACCGGTAGTTTGAATCGCTTACATTTGAAACATAGTTTGAGTGTATTTTAATATAGTTTCAACTTTTCATTTTCCTTTTTAAAAGAGTTTAGTGTTTATTTTTATTTGGGAGTAGTAAGCATAAGGTAATTATACTGAGTAAACATAGGGTGGGTTGGGGAAAACTTAAACCAAAAGAGAAAAAGTTTGCCAATCTTACAAGTAGGCCTGCTTACTCGGCTAATTTCAAGGTCATGGGGAAAACGTAATTTCCCTCAAATGATTTCCTACCCAGTATTTTAGACTAATATACCAAGTTTCTCATTTGTCTTAAATTATTTCCATTTGCAAATATACCCAAACAGAAAACACTATAGGCAAATAACTTCTAAAGTATATTCTGATGTTAGGCTGTGTGTTCTTAGCATCTCACTTTGAAGAACAAGCGTTTACAGTACTTAATTCTAATTCTTTCTCAAATGGTTATTTTTGGAATATATAATCTAGTAAGCTTGATAACTACTGCTTGGTATAGGCTACTCTTTGCAATGCATATTAGTAAGTTAAAAGAGCAATAAATCCTGCAGTAAAAGCATTCCGTTTTGTTCAGCCCATTGCTAACCAAACCACTTATCACACCGTAATATCTATTGAAATGAAATGAAATGGAAGTAAAAAACAAAACAAAACAAAACAAAAACCCCTCAAATATATGTTACTATGAATTATTTTTACTTGATTTTGAATAAAAGATATGAGAGTGAGTTTTGATGAGAGAGAGAAATATCACTTGAGCAAAGGAAAAGGATTTGGATTGGTTGGAGTATGAGTGCACAATACAAAAAAGGTTAGAGAACTCTGACAGTGTAATCTAGAGTCAGCCCTGTGGTTTGGCTTTCTATTAATAGCATAAAATGGAATGATTGGTAATATAGTGTGTGTGTGTGTGTGTGTGTGTGTGTGTGTGTGTGTGTGTGTTGTGTGTTTCATGTTAATGGAGATAGATGAGAAGAGTGGAGCTAATCGAGGAGACTTTTATTTGGGTTTAATGTTTTTGGTTTGTTTGTTTATATCGATCCAGAGAAAAGTGCCTGTTCTCTAGAATGTGTATGAGGGCTTAGGTTGGCATAGGAAAATAATGTTCTGGGAGGAACTGCTTACTTGGTAAGAATGAATGGGGGATTCTAGAAGTGAAATGATGTGTGTTGACATCTGATACTGGAGACCTAGAGTGAGTGGTGGGAAGAGCTTGGCTTCCATTAGTCAGATCTGGTTTGCATTCTGCATCAATCTTGTCTGAGTGGCATTGGACACACTTTGATTTCTCTGAGTGCCAGTTCTTTCATAAGTAACATGCAGAAAATTTCAGAGTAATTCTAAGGGTTAGAGACCATAAAGGTAAAGTTTCTGGCACATAGTTCATATTAGGTGCTCACTCAACGGGAGCATATCCTTCATTTTAACTGAACACATACTAAGGGGTCCGTGCCAAGAACTCTGCTGGGCTGCTGCCCTGCTGCTGTATTTAGTATCTGAGGTGTTAGAGGTGATGTTAGAAATGGCTTTGTGTGCCTCAGCCAGACACATCTGAACAGACCTATTATAATCTTTTATAGAGTATTAAGATAAAGTAACGCAAAAAGAGAAATTTCATGTGTGTTCAGATGAATACTTAAAAGAAAATACTGTTTTTTTTTGACCAAAACATGAAATAAAAATTTCTTTTCAAAAATCATATTAGAGCTCAAAGAAATATCTCCATTTGTAAAAATCAAAATTATTTTCAGCTCTTTTACCCTTATGTTTTCTTAACTGAGAGTTACACTAAAATAGATTCAACTTGAAATGCTATATTTTTAAATTCTTAAAGTTACACAAGCACATCATTGAAAGATTCAAGGGATTCAAAAGGTTTACAGTTAAACAACTCCATCCCCATGTCACAGTCACTCT
This sequence comes from Rhinolophus hipposideros, assembly GCF_964194185.1. Lineage (NCBI taxonomy): Eukaryota > Metazoa > Chordata > Mammalia > Chiroptera > Rhinolophidae > Rhinolophus > Rhinolophus hipposideros. The sequence continues at coordinate 70,578,454 of NC_138049.1, forward strand.
TTTTCCCCACTAATAGTTTTGACTACCTTTTCAAAGATATTTTATGCAGATATCATATGGATCTATCTCTGTACACATTTTAAAATCAAAGGTAATATCCCACATACACTGTACTGTATTTTGCTTATTACTATTTATAATATATCTTAGAGAGCTGCTGCTGTTTTTAATGATACATAATATTTCATTGCATACCCATACTATAATTTTCTATTAGACATTGAGATTATTTTCAATCTTTTACTATTAGTATTAACAATGCCACAATAAGCATCCTAATAAATATCTCCAATTGCAAAGCAACTGTAGTGGAAGATGACATTTCTTGAATTAGAATTGCTAGGACTCAAATGTACATTTTTATATTTGATAGTTATCTCTAATTGCTTTCTGAAGAGATCTGTCCATTCTGCTAGCAATGTATGAAGTACCCCTTTTCTACAAAGCATAATAAATTCCTCACCAGATAGGTATATCATTATAGTTTAAATTTGCTTTTCTTTTATTATGATTGAGTTTTAACATATTTTTATGTATTAAAGATATTCCAGATCTATTTATATTTTTCCTTTTGTGAGCTGTTCAGTCATGCCTTTCTTTGCTCATTTTTAAAATACTGTTTATTGCTTTTGGAGATTTGCAGCAGGTTTTATATAAAGAAAATTAGCCCATTGTTTGTAATATAAGTTGTCAATGTGTATTTTTATAGTTTGATTCTGTTTTCACCACTTTTGTTATTTCCTTTTATTTTTTTGTAGTCTCATTGATCTTTTCTTTCACGTCTCAGTTTTGTGTCACACTTAGGAAGGTTTTCATTCTCTTGTGATTTCTTGTAGCACATTTACAGAATGTTTTCAAATGTAAATTGTTGACTCTTAGGGATTTTGTTTTGTTATAAGAAGTGAGATGGACTAATAATATTTTTTCCCCCAAATATTTCCCCGACACAATTTGTTGAATGGTGCCTCATACTCTGCTGATATACATGGCCAGTAGGAACAGCTAGGGTCTAGGCAGGAGATCACTCTAGATATTGCAAATGGAAAACTAATACTGGGAATTCGTTATACATGGGAGGGGAGATAGGGACATCAAACAGGGACAATAAAACAACCCAGAGATTAGCAACAGCAGGAAGCTGATACAACTCCTACTGCTATAGTGATATAGCAAGAAGTTAGTAATCAGAGCCCAGAGGTCAGGACTTCTGTTGAGAGGCAGCCATTTCAAGGCAGGACCTGTGACTTGCTTTTAGCTAATAGAATATCTTAAAGGTGATGGGATGTCACTTTTGTGAATCAATTACATAAGGTTCTGGCTTCAGTCTTGCTATTGGACTCCAGCTAGCCCTTATTGGTTCTGAGGAAACAAGCTGCCATGTTGCATACTGCTTTATGGAGAGGACCTCGTGCCAGGTACAGAGAATAGCTGCTAACTGGTAGACATCAAAGACCTAAGGTTCTCAGCCCAACTTTTATTTTGGTATTGTGAGAGTCCCCGAAGCCAAGGACTCTGCAAAGCCATACCTAATTATGACTCATAGACACTGTGAAATAGCAACTGTATGTTGTTTTAAGCTGTGAAGTGTGAGATAATTTATTACACAACAATAAACAGCTAATATGATGAGGACAACAAAGTACCTCTACAAAACAAAACAACAAAACAAAACAAACAAACAAACACAATCACAGTCAGTCTTGTGCTGCCACATTATGCTGCCGCATTATATAAACATTTATCATATTTAGATGAGAGATAATTAATGACTATCAAAATGATGGTGGGGTTATCAAGAGATGTAGATGTATTTGAGAGAAATTTAAGAGGTAGAATAGGTAAGACATGATTAATTTGTGAGGAAGCTGAGGGAAGGGGGATATCTGAGGTGACACTCAGGTCTGGCTTCAGTCATTGGGCCAGACAGAAGTGCCATTTACCAAGACAGAGAAACAAGGCAAGATCAGTAACTGGAGCTTGAATCGAAGTATTCTCTCCTCCAGTCTAGTGATTTTTTTCAGTATATGATGTTACATATCAGGAAACTGACACAGTATGGTATTGCTTATTTAAATCACGTATAAGATGTTTATTAGACATAAATTATAGTTCTGAGAACTAGTAAAAGGACTGAATACTGAGGGGGCAAATTTTGACTCTTGAAAGTGAAACACAAGATGATCTCAAGTGTCCAGAAACTCTCAAGGGCCTCATCTGTAGACTGGAGAGAAGTGTCTTTTCTTCATATGCTTTAGGGTCTTTTCACTGAAATGGGAGAATCACATAAGGGTCTGGGAAGTAGCATTATAGATACATGTCATAACTGAGTCTTTCTGTTATTATTCTACAACAATGCATTATTAATCATTTACCTAATAGTCAAAGAGCTACTTGTTAACACCAGGCAGATAAGATCACATACAGGGAGAGATAGCCAAGAAAAACTCAGTTGTTCACATCATAGTAAATGAATACAAAGTAGTGTCATCCTCTTAAAACATAAAACCCCAGAAATATGCTCTGTACAGAAAACCTCAGAGCTCATTCTGCCAGTGTGTGAAGAGTATGGATACTGGCAATAACCTTATGTAGATCTAAGCATCGGCCACTATCTTCATGTAGTACAACATGTTAGTAGTAGGAGTGTGATTATTTTTCTCTTATTTCCTTATTGTTTCTTTGCTTGAGTGTCTTGGCAGGGTGCATGGAAAGAGACAACTAGACATCACTGCTATACAACTAGCACGATGCAAAAATAGATTCAGAGGTTTCATATTTATAATTGCATCATTGAAACTACTTTTAACTTCTGCATTTATGATAGCAGTAGAATTTTACCTTCAGATAAAAAAGGGATATTACTTTTCAAAAGAGCTTCGTAATGATATTGAAATATTAAATTCTGAGTGACAAATCTGTTCTCAGTAGGTTAATTTCTTTTGTGTAGTCCGTTCATTTGATAATGAAGCATAGTTACTGCTATTGGAGTGAACATTTGGAGATTATAAAAGGAATATTATGTTTTTTATAAAGTAGAATTATCTAATTATTACAGTTTTTTGGGTTTTTTTTCCAAATTCAAACATCCTCAAGGCTGTCAGAAATATTTATTTTTACAACTTGACACAGGTTCTTGCTACGATCGACTTTCAGTGGAAAGTTCAGAGAGAAATGAAAGTCTTGGACAAATGACACAATCTGTATCACATAGGGTATATTAAAAATGATTTCAAAAGAATGATTATATTTTTTCAAGGGACTTTGATGTCAATATATCTTCAAAGCAAAAAACACATCTGAAAATTCAATAGTCAGTTCACTATGTAGTCAGCACTTGAACTCTGTAGAAATTTTCAATTTATTTTTGTAGAGAATGGCTTTTGCCATAACTCTCTGCCTCTGTTAATAAAAAATGGGCTGGAAAATAGTGTATTTCAGTTATAACTTTTTCTCTTCGAAAGCCCAGACTTATTTCTTCAAGGACAGTATCCTGAGGAGTAGAACAGTCTTGTAGAAATGTTATCATGCAAGATAGTATTCATCTAGCTTGGAAGGGTTGGTTCCATTCAGCTAGGTATTATTGCATGTTAAATTACAGATCATCCAAACGAGAATACAGAAACCAGAGTTGCCATTATCTATCTATCTATCTATCTATCTATCTATCTATCTATCTATCTATCTATCTATCTATCTGTCATCTATCTATCTTCTTTTGACCTTCTGATGATTTACCAGGAGTGCCTCTCTTACCCTTGTTGGCCTGGCTTACTCTTGCTCACCCTTGAACTCTTGAGAGTCTCTAGCGTTCCCTGAACCTACAGCCTCTGTTAAGTATTTTATTTTGTGTGTCAGTATCATCAGGGGCATGTGTTTGTCATCGGATTCATCCTATTGTAGGAAGAACAGTCATTTGTGACTTTGTCACAATTCAATTGTGACAAAGGACAGTATGTCATCTCAGTAGCCTCTGCTTAAAAATTAAGCAGAGTTCTTGACACCTGGTCAATAACTGCTTGCTGATCTGATGAATTGATTAAAATTGTTTATATATAACTTAAATAGGTTGTAAGGGGGGAAAATGCAGCAAGAATAGAAAATCAAATGCTAGATATGCCCTGACCTGAGAGCTATTCAAGACTGTCTCCCTCAGAGGTGCCCCCAGTACTTCCCACCAGTTGCTCCTTTTAATTAATTAACTGAACTTTGTTGATAAAGCAAATGTTGAGAAGGTTAGTATATTAAGAGACTCTGATAAATGCATGTGAATTTGTTTCATAGATTCATTGTGCCAAAGGCACAATTTGATGGGAGAACCAAATATGGAGAAGGCTGAGAGAGAAGGCTTCAGCTGGCCAGTATGGTAAGGGGGAGCAGGGGCAATGTGCAGGAAGGGTCTTTGTGATGCACCTTTATTCAGACTTGTCAGCCACTGGATATCCCATAAACCAGTGCATTGACTTTACTGGTTCAACCAGAGACTCTGATCATCTTCCTCTTAGCAGTAAAGCAGATCATAGGAGTAGCACCTCTATCGAGTAGTGTACACATTCTCTTGCTCCAACACACAGCCCTTCTACTGTGGGTTACAGTTTGTTTCCAGTTGGTAAGAAACTTGAAAGCTTGTGATACAGAGATGAATGATGTTAGGATATTCACTCTATTCTCGATGTACTTTCTGCATTGAGCCCGAGTTTTACTAATATTCAATGTTTTCTCACTCTCCACCAAAATAATCGGTGGCCACATTAGGTCATAAACTAAACTGTCCATTTTTCTTTAGAGAATACAAATGTAGAAGATGAAAATTATTTAATACTACTGTTGGACATACTCTGAGTAAGGGGCTTTCCAGGGTGTGAAATTCCCATCTGGAACAAAAATGCTACGGCTCTCTGCTTTTCCACCTGTTGTATAACCAGAGTCCATGCTTCTCTCCAGAGTGGGATCCAAGATAGCAGAGTAGATAAACGCTGAGCTTGCCTCCTCCCGTGACCACATTAAAATTACAACTAAATTATAGATTAATCCACCTGGAGAACCATCCGATGTCTAGCTGAACAGAGGTCTATGACCGAGGCTGTAAAAAAGAAGCATGTCAAGACTGTAAAAATATTTGGCAGGTAAAAATAAACAAATACATAAATAAAATATTCCTCCATACGTTCACTAGGTCACTTTCTATGTCACACTGCTCAATGTTGCAGCAATATTCTCCTCTCTCTTTTTTTTTTATTAGTTTCAGGTGTCTCTTCTTCATTATTATGTTTTCTTTCTCTGCTTGATTTTCCCCATGAGCATAAATGTACTATTATTTCTCCCATCTCAAAAATTTACCCAACCTTGTGCCCATTTCCTTAAACGTCTGCAGAACCTAATTCCCTCACCAGCTTCAAATCTTTGCTGGAATGTCACCTTCTCACGGAGGCTTTTCTTCATTACCCGGTTTGTGACTCACCCCCATTCTCCATTACACTTATCCTGTATTTATGTTTTTCTCTTAGCCTTTATCATCTTCTAACTACATAGCATACTTATTTACTTGGCTGGTTTTGTTTGTTTGTTTGTTTCTTCTTAAAGCTGCAAGAAAGCAGGAATTTGTGTCTATTCTGATTATTGTTCTCTGAGTTCATAAACTACTACTTCCTGAGGCTAGTTGGTGCACAATAATAATTGTAGGATGAATGAATTAGCAAATGATGACAAATTCATTTCATTCCCTGAGAAACTCAGTCTTAAGATTTTCACTATAAAAATAAAATTTCTTAACTTAGACTCATCCTGTTTCTGTTAACAAAAGTTAATTTCTTATTTGCATTCTGCTTTGCCTTATAGGGCCTGATTTAATTTTTGGTTCTAGAATTTCCATGTTTTTGGGACTTTGTGCTCTCCCAGGAAGTACCTGAAAGGGGTTTCTGCATCATCTACAAAATCATTTACTATGCCTCTACTAGAAAGCAGAAAAAACTGGTCTCTAGGGACTTCTAAGAGGGCTCTCTTTTGCACCCAATATATACCCATTCAAAAATTCTACTTTCCCAGGAGCTGCATTCCCTTTGGACCAGGCATTAATAGAGCACTTACTACCAGTTCACTATTCATGTGGCTGGCCATCATGTTTGGGGAAACTGCCTCCGTGTGATTTATATTGACTTCATTTTGTCAAGTAGAGCTTCACTAATTCCTTGTTAAATTGAATTCAATTCATTAATGAGTTTCAGTCATTAGCTAATAAGGCAGCAAAGTGCTGGGGCAAGACCAGTAAGAGCTGGTGAAGAACTAATGGGGAGGATATCTTAATGTGACTAAAAACTCCATCTTTAGTAAATATTTAAAAATGGAATGTGGGACTAAAATAGGTATTTAAGGAAATCTTAGCACATGATCACTATTTTCACAAACTTCATCTTTCTAACCCATTTGGTATTGCTTCACAAAGACCTGTGGTGACTCTAAATTGCATTCTTTCCCCCTGACTTATGACAGAGATTATGCTTCTGTTAGATGTATGCTCCCCTGGTTGTAGAATTCTAAAAGTCCTCTTTTAACCCATTACTCCATGTTTGCAGGTGTGTGTGTGTGTGTGTGTGTGTGTGTGTGTGTGTGTGTGTTTGCCTGTACATGATGACAGCTTTCTATTTTCCTTGTATGGCACTTCCTTCTTGACTTTGCCAGAGTGAGAGAGCTCTTTTAACTTAGCAAATGGATGGGTTTCTGGTCTAAGATATTATAGAAGAACAAAAAATAATATTATATTTCTGCCCTCAGGCCCTATTTTCAACCCTGTTGTTGAAAATTATCTGACGAAAAAATTTAAATACCAATGCATGAGATTCCTTAAACCAACTGAATCAGAATCTCTGGAAATGGGGCCCAGGTACTAGTATTTTTTTTTTTTTTAATATCACATTCCTTGTAATAAATTCCCATTGTTAATGGACTTTGTACTTCTCTACTGGTAAGTCTGATTTCTGTAGCTTTACCCTTCACAACTTGCAGGAACGAAGTTCATATTGCCTCATCTATAAATTGTTAAAGTTTGCACATTTTCCCAAAGATAAATGTATATCTTGAGGCATTTATTCTAGCTATTATCTTTATTATAATTTTTTTTGAAAAGTATGTTAGCAAACAAATGTTCCTTGAAATGATATTCAAAATCCTTTTGTGGTTTTATTAAATTTGCAGTGAGAGAGGTCTAGAATGCTGCAAGTTATTTATACAAAGGAAAAAAAAACTACAACAGGTCACACATGCTTTCTTTCTTGTTTAAAGTAATTGGCTCATCTACTGTGTATACCTACTTTCATTGCCAAGTTCAAATTTGAGAATAGATGATCTCTCAGAGTACCTATTAATTTTCATGCATCCATGCATTATCTTATTTTTTTTAAATGAATAATCACACTCTGTAAAACTGCATTTAGATTTTAGGGAGCTAAGAATGGTAAATCATAAAGCAAGAGGATGCCAGAAGAAATATTAGGCTTAAAAGTTCCATGTTGTCTTTTTTTTTCTTTTAAGTTAATAAATAAGCTATGAAGGGAGACTATGGAGGTGTAGAAATGTGGTAAATTTTAGAGTAAGATAAACCTGTATTTGCATCTCATGTTTCACTCACACTTAGCCAGTGTATTGGCAAGTCTGAAGGTAACATAATCAACCATCAGGACTCTTGCAACAGCCCCCTGCCCTCTCCCACCACTCTCTTCTTTCCATATCTAATCCTTCAGGAAACCTACATGCAATAGACAAAAGAAAATCCTTTTTGTTATGGTAGTGGAGTTTTTCTTTTTTCAGTTTTATTGAGGTAATTTGATATATTGTATACATTGTGAAATGATCACCATAATCAAGCCAATAAACATACCTATCATCTCATTTAGTTGCTATTTACTTCCCTCCCTCTCCTCTCTCCACTCTCCTCTCTCCTCTCTCCTCTCTCCTCTCTCCCCTCTCTCTCTCTCTCTCTCTCTCTGTTTCTCTCTCTCTCTCTGTTTCTCTCTCTCTCTCCTTCTTTCTTGTGGTCAGAATACTTTCTGGTGGTCAGAGATCTACCCTCTTAGCAAATTTCAAGTATATAATGCAGTATTGTGTGGATCCTGAGAAAGAGGATAGCTACCAAGAGGGGCTCTTGGTGGCTAACTGGGCTCAATTTAAAAAACACAGCCTAGCACCATTTCTACACAAGGGCCTCTCATGCAAACTGTACTTCAGGGAGAAGCCTGAACTGCCTGTCTATACTGTGTTCTGCCATTTGAGCCAGACCTTATAAAGGAGTTCCTGGAACTGTATTTCAACCAGTAAAACTGAGACTTCCCTGTCTAATCAGAGCTGTGAAGCTATATACCTTAGCATCTTCACCAACCAATCAGAGCAGCTCTATTCTGACAAGCAGTACAGTGCCTTTTGGACCAATCAAACTGAGATGATTGGAGTCCTCATTTGCATGAGGATGGACCAATCAGGGACCAGGGGCAGGGACTTCTGTCTACATAAGTCAGCTTTCCTCCTGCTCAGGGAGTGCGCTTTCCCTTTCCACCGAAGACTGAAAACTGTGTTTTCTCTGCTGGAGCTGAAACCTGGAAGACAAATCAGTGGAGATGTTTTACCGGACCAGAACAGAGAAGAAGAAGTACAGCAGGGCAGAGCAGAGCAGTGTTGCCAGAGAGGGGCCTGGCAGAGGGCCTCCTTGCCCCAGGGCTGCCTCACAGCCGCGCTGGTCCACAGCCATGCTGCTTCATAATTGAGCTATAATACTATTGAACTCTTCCACATCCGTGCTGTTCTCACAGTTGTGCTGTATTACAATTGAGCGGTTTGCACTGAATAAAGTTTTCTTCTTCACCATATGCCAAATTGGAATTCCTGTTGGTGTTGAATTTGCACTGACCTTTCATTGACAGTTGTTAACTCTGGTCATCATGCTGTACACTAGATCTCCAGAACTTACTCATGTTGCATAACTGAAACTTTGTACACTTTGATACTCTTCATTTCCCGCTCTCTCTAGCAACCACTGTTCTACTCTCTGCTTCTATGAATTTGACTGATTCCACATATAAGTGAGATGATACAGTATTTGTCTTTCTGTGTCTGGCTTATTTCACTTAGCGTAGTGTCTTCTGGGTTCACTCATGTTTTCCAAATTGAAGGATTTCTTCTTTTTGTAAGGCTGAAATCCTTTTAAAACATAAATATGATTGCTGAAAACTCTTCCCTTACCTTCTATCATAATTGGAATAAATTCCACACTCCTTATCCTAGCTCTAAAGTTGTGATCTCATCATCTACTCTCTTCCGGTTATATACTCTTTCGTCATACAAGGGTCTTTAGAATAGACTAATCTATCTTTGCACAGATAATTCCAGAGCAAGATAGAGATAGAGCCAGGGCTTACCTTAAACCCTCATCAGACAATCGCATATGTAATGTTTTGCAAATCTGTTACCTCATTGGTGAAACTTTTTTTCCATGGGAAAGTCACTGGAATTATCTAGACATTATTCTGAGTTATCTAAGCTAAGAGAATGGTACTACTCATTCTAAGCATTGAAAGATCATTAAATTAAATAATTATTAAAGATAATGCTAGCTCACTTTTACATATTAATAACTGGAGAAACTGTATATTATGGAAAGTAGGCAGAATTGTGGGATGGTTAAAAGTGTGCACTCTGCATGGCTCAGATGGCCTTTGTTTGAATTCTGGGTCTGCCACCTCACTTGCTTTGTGATATTGAGTTAGTAACTTAACATCGCTTTACCTTACTACCTTCATGTATCAGTTGGGGGTTATAATATATTGTATCTCAGAGGGCTGTTCTGAGGATTTCATCAGGCATTCATATAAAGTGTCTGACATGTAGTAAGTACTCAGTAAATATGTAATTATTTTATACTAATTAGTATCTTGAATCATGATCTACAGAACAACACATTGAAACATGCCAGCTAAGTTACTTATTGATGAACAAATTATTCTCAAATCAAAGAGCATTAGCTAATTATGTATATAGGCCCGAAGTACTATTTTGAAGCACCTGCCATTTGATATTCTCATTTTATTTGATCATGTTACCAGGTTTGCTTTTGACTTAACTTATGGTTTTATGAATCACTGTTTACCTCTAAGTTTTTGAAAAAAATTGGTGAGAGAGGTCAAATCCAGGAAGCAATGGAAGATAGGGTTTCTGATTTCATAACAGCTAAGGAAAATTAAATGCAAAGGAAAAATAACCTCGTTAGAAGAGATGCTTTCAGGGGTCCTGGAGAATTAAGGCTAGAATTTTGTTAGTTTGAGCCAGGCAGAAATAAAGAGGTGTAGACTGGGAAGTGGAGAAATTGTTGTCCATGACAGGAATTTCTTGCTTGACTATTTCGTCTTAGATCCCATTTCATAAATTGACTGATTGCTTTTTTCTTAAACGCAAATGCAAGTCCTAAGTATAGAAGAGCAATTCTAGTGAAATATTTATATGTAAAACCCCTTTGGAGTAAAACACTTTATTTGTGTATGCTTATAATTATTTTCTGGCTTATTTAGAATAGTGTATAGTTTGAAAATTCTGGAACTGAAATTTATATCCCTTAAATAGGCATAAAAATATTTGGTCCACCTCAATAAGAAATGAGATTTGTTGATTCAGTTTTCCCTCAGCCAGCTTGATAAGCAGAAAGACTGTCATCTGCAGAATTCTGGAAAAGGAAGACATTACGGTGACTCCACCTAATTACCTAGTGCAGGTTTCACAACTAAATGCACCATGTCAGAGGTCTGCCCATTTGCTCAAGGAAGGGAAGAGGTATATTAGTCACTTCGAATACCCAAATAGGCTTTGTTTATCTTAGAGGCCCTAAGTTATCTTACTCCTCTCCTTTTCCTGCTTTCTATGGCCCAGCCCAATTACATAACAATATTCTTGTTACATCCTTTATTTCCCAGGATCTTTGGATTTATGTACAGTCACCTCTACCTGCAAGGCATCATTCCCATGTCCACACAACCAAATCTAACTTGTCATCGAATCTCAGTTCAAATGTCATTTGAAGCTTTTCCTAATATTTTCAAGCAATAATCCCAACATTAAAACGTCTCCTAGCTTTTCATCAGTACTTCTAATCTGGCATTTTATTCCACACATATTTATTGTATATGTACAATGTGCCATACACTCCATGCCAGGGATCTATCAGTGGCTGAAACAGTTAGAAATCCTTGTAAACTGAATAAATAAGTTAACATTATGTGTTAGACAATGATAAGTGCTAAAGAGAAGAATGTAGATAAAAAGAGAAATAGGAAGTAGGAAGACCTCAATTTTATGTGTTCAAAGAGCCCTGTCAGAAAAGACCTGAAGTGTAACACGCAGCAGTTTAGGAGGAGAGCCTCAGGCAGAGCCAAGGGCAGCTTGAAGACTCTGGAGAGGAGTGTGCCTCCTAGGAGATGCCGTTGGGCTAGAATCGGAGAGCGAGGAGGGAAAGAAGTTGGAGATAAAGTCATGACCAATGGGGAGTCATAAGAGAGTGTGAGGCAGGTCCTTATAACGACTGATGTTTTCTGAGGGTTAGATGACAAACCACTGAAGGGTTCTGATCACTATGAGGAGTGTTCAAACTCATTATTTTTTTTCACGGGAGCAACAATGCAGCAGTGAGAATGCCGGTTCTGGAAATATTCTGAACATGGAACCTACGGAATTCATTAAAATACACATCACGTGGGAGAAAAAGAGAAGCAAGTGGGACAAAGGCCTGTGACCTAAATAATTGGAAACAAAGAGCTGCCATTAGTTGAAATGGAGAAAGCTGTAAAAGGAACAGGAAGTAGTGTCAGGCATTGTGGTTTGGACACATACAATTTAAGATTCCTTCCCTGTTCTGTGGTCAATTTGATATATAAATCAGGTGTTTCAGGGAGGAATTGGGCTGTTGAGACAAATTTGGGAGTTATAAGCATTTATTTTATATATGTGTATATATATATATATATATATTTAATGTATCTATATTGTGCATATATGTGTATATGGGTGTGTATATATTATATATACACAATAATACATATATACACAATAATATATATGTAAATATATATATATATATATATATACATATATGTGTGTGTGTATGTGTGTGTGTGTGTGTGTGTATATATATACACATATATATATATATATATATATATATATATATATATATATATATATACACCTTTAGTTCTATTCTCAATTTTTTGAGAAACCTTCATACTGTTTTCCACAGTGGTTGTACCAATTTACATTCCCACCAACAATGAACAAAAGTCTACTTCCTCACCAACACTTGTTATTTCTTGTCTTTCTGATAATAGCCATTCTAACAGGTGTGAGGTGATGTCTCATTTTGTTTTCATTTGTATTTCCCTGATGATTAGTGATGTTGAGCACCTTTTGGTCATTTGTTTGTCCTTTGATCAATTTTTTTTAACTGGGTTATTTGTTTTTTGTTATTGAGTTGTACGAGTTTCTTGTGTATTTTGGATATTAACCCCTATCGAATATGTGGTTTGCAAATATTTTCTCCCATTTCATAAGTTGCCTTTTTATTTTCTTGATGGTTTCTTTTGCTGTGCAGATGCTTTTTAGTTTGAAAAGAAAGCTTTTCGTATTCATTTCTGATGTGCTAGATTGTATTCTCGTTCTCCCATCCTATTTGCTGTTCACAGTCATTTTTAAAAGTTTTGCTTCAGGATAGTCTCAGTGAACTGTGCAAATTCTGAGGGAAGAAAGTAACACATGCAGAATTTCAAATGTGACCTTGCTCTTAAACTTGAGATGGCCAGCCATTCACTACAGCCTGCTCTAGGAGAGTTCTGTACTGGAGACAGTCAGTGGGAAGGAAATAGTCCCTGTCCTCACGGATCTGACACTTTAATTAGTAAAGATAAAATATACTCTAAGAAGTAACCATTTACCAAGCCTAAACTGTAAAATAAGCTTTGACTCATTCCTTTTCCTCACTCCAAAATCCAATTAATCATGAAGTCTCTTATATTCTAATTTCTCATCCTACAGCCACCTACAGTTCATAATCATTCCAACAGCATTCTCACTTATTCTCATGGCTCTGATCTTCTCTCTCACTGAGAGAGATTCCCTCCACTCTTCCCCTTACTTTGGAACACATATAGTAAAATTTATTGATAACTATATTAGTTAATAAATTGTAAAATAAAACACACCTAAAGTGATGATTCAGTTCATACGTACATAACTCATCTCAAGCAGTCAATATAATATGCTGCCTCCTTTCTCTACATTCTTATGTGACATACTTACTCTATGCCCTTCTGAAAAGAGTGATATGTCCAGGGTTGAAATCTGACGATGTCACCTCCATTCTCAGCTTAAAGATTTTCAATATGCCCTCAATATCTCTTTTTTGTTGTTGTTTTTTTGTTTGTTTGTTTGTTTCACATGTGCCCTCAATATTCTTAAAAGTCCAAACTCTCTTACATGGTTCTTGAAGTTTTTGATGTGGTGTGGACTTGTTCTTTGGGTCTATCTCTAATCCTTACTCTCCTCATGTGCTGAAGGCTCCCATTTTAAATTGTTGTGTTACCCGCACCTCATACCCTCTCTTGCCTGTAGGGTTTTGTACATGCCAATTCTTCCCTAAAAGTACTATCCCTTTCATTTTGCTTGTAAATTCCTCCTTGTCTTCCATGGCCCCAATCTAAGAACTCAGGTCATCTCTCTTAGATGTGCTCATAAAAACCTGTACCTCCTTTATCATAATCCTTATGGAACTGTATTGTTATTGCCAACTTATTGGTTCAGATTCCTGTGTAAACTCAAACTCGCTGAATCCAGTGACTATATTTTTCTCCTTTTATGCCAACTGGCTAGTATCTAACACATAGCAAATATACAACAATTATTTGTCAAATTGAAATTGATAAAAAAAAAGCACTTTATGGTATAGATTAAATGTTTTTGTGCCAAATTAAGGCAAAAAAAAAAGATTTTAAAGTTTATTAAGCACTTGCCCTATATAAGGCATTGGGGAAATCAAGGTGAACATGATAAAATTCCTGTCATCTGAGAACTCAGTTTAGTGGATTAGTTTCTTTTACTTCCTTTTGCCATAAGTCTTACTGAACTGCCACATTTGTTACCACCTTTTTAGATAATACGTTGAAAAACCCCAAATTTTAACCCAGGTCTGCCTTACAAGTAATAGGTAGAGTTAATTAGAGAAGGCTGGAATTTGTTCTTGAAATAAAATTTCCATGAATCTCTTAGAAATTGGGCTGACCTTTGAAAAGAATACATCGCATGGAAGGGAATACCGAAAGACTCATTTGAGATAAAAATGACTGAGTAGCTTGGCTAGAGTAAACATATTCTGAAGAGTAAGTGCAAGAATGAGGTCTGAGGATTGTAAATGGGATCTGAGTCATGGAAAGGGGTTTGGAGAAATGAAGACCTTCGTCATTAGACTTTGATCAAGTAGAAAATGGATTATGCTAGTAGACTGACATACTACAACAATATAATGATGTTTACATATGATATATAATGAGCATTTAAAAAAAACATCTGGGTTATTCAAATATAAAATGAGAAGATTGAAGTTATAGTGAAAATTTGAAAATACATTAAAACATCTCCAACAGTCTCCTACAATGACAGTGCATTTCAGAGCCTGTAACTTTAGTCCTTAAAATTTTAAGGACAAGTTAAATGCTTGTGCTGGGATGAATAACTTTGGCCTTTAGTAGTTTACCTTAAAAGCTTCAAAATTATTACAATCTAGAACTTTGTTAGATTTTATATTTTGAGTATAAGAAAATTTTAAATATTCTTCAGAAGCAGTGTCTATATTAGTTGAAAGCTATCTAAAGAGGATAACTTCCTGATCTACATCCTCTCTGAAACTAAACTAAAAAGAAATGTGCCCTTACTGAAACAGGAGGGATTTGGGGAGAACATAACAAAAACCTTGCACATGTTAGAGATTGCTAAACAGGTTTACTTGGACCCTCAAAGGGGAAGTTTTTTGAAAGTAATATAAGTGTTCTAATATGTAGTTAAAATGCCTTTTATAGGCCTATTATTTTGAAGAGTGAATAGTACAAGGGCCACTATAATTTTCCAGGCAAAATGATTTAATGTTCATTTTCCATTTGATAGTTCATCCTAGCTTTCTCCAAGAGAACTGGAAGTTCTTGGAGTTTGATTAATAAGCAATAGATGATTTATTAATGACTAATCTTTGAATATAGCTGTATACAGAACATTAAAAGAGTACACAACTGCTGAAATAGGTAGTGATACCTTTCTTTTAAGGAGGCTGTTTAAAATAAAGACTCTTTCAGTTTCCGGGAAATTTTTGCTTTGAGACAAATTTTAATTCAGTCCACTGAGAATCTTTCTAAGACAGGAGGCTAGATCAAGGAGAAAAGAGAGTAGGAAAAGAAAATGAGAGAGAGAATGGATAGAGAAAGAAATCAAAGGGACAGAGAGTGGGTAAAAAGTAATAGAGGCAAAAATAGGAGGGAAATGTGATGGATTTAAAGGAGCACAAAGTGTATGTTGTGTACCGGTTACACCAAGACTCGCTATGATAACTGACAAGTCTGAAATTTCAAGTTTCTCTGAGAAACCTACATCAAAATGTCTCCAGGCCAGAGGCATCAGCAGCACCTAGGACTTGTTAGACCTGCAGATTATTGCCTTCCCCACCAAAGCCTGAATCAGAACTCATGGGGTGGGGCACATCAATCTGTGTTTTAATAAACAGATTAAACTCCTGGGAGGAGGGTGGCAGGGGGCTGACAGCACAAAACTTGAGTACCGCTTTTATTTCTTGTTTATGGAACTGTTTATTGAAGATATTCAGCAGGTGGCCTTCAAGAGTTCAAGACTCAAACTGACAATAACTTGTGGCTCTACGTGCATCTGCGTCCACAGTCCTTTCTAATCAGCGCTGAGTAGACCCCATCCTGCTTCTGGGAGGCAGGCCTCCTGGATGCAGCGTTCTGAGAGGAGCTTTCTCGTGCATTCTCCTTGGCCGAGTCTAAGTAAGTGATGCTCAGTTTCTTTCCTAGTTTTACAGCTTTAACAGCCCACTTCCTGTTCATGCCATTTCGGGGGCCGGAATGTTGTTTTAATGTCAAAATAGCGAAATGTTGCTTGTTTGTTTGTTTTATCTTGCCTGGTGGTTTCTTAGGCAATAAAATTGCTTCAAAAATTCCTTATATAGACTGATTAAAAATTCGACTTACAGGCTTTTAAGCTGTGCCATAAGCTATTGTGCCAGTGACGACACCCCAAAGTCTTTTCTCAGCATCATTCTTAAGGCAGATTACTTTTTCTTTTTGAGCCTTCTTTCTCATATGTTTCTCTCTCACATTAATGATGGCTACCTCCGGCTATCTGATAACGATGTGTTTAGGTAGAGAAGCGTTTTAGACTGAATTTTGCTACCAGGTAGTCTTAATGTGATTTTGTTGCTCAAAACCTTTCTTAGTCTTATTTTATACTGTCTGTGGTTTAAAAAACAGAGTTGGTTTTTCAACTCTGCAAGATCTCAGATTTCTGGATTCTTTCTTTTTCTT